>NC_140587.1:286866915-288282461 GCF_964204655.1 Triturus cristatus
AAACGACGAAAAGCCAAGCTGAGTAATTTGTATTGATCCTTGTAGAAATACACAGGATTAAATAAGAAAATCGAAATATTTGGACAACCTGATAAGTTTTAGCTCTTAAAGCTATAAGAGGCGGAGTAGAAGAGGCTAAGTCAAAAGACACGGTTAGATCTAACAAAGATAGCTAACATAGATGATAACCAGAGTAGATGTACTTTCATGAGAAGATGGTGCAAGGTATGTTGTTGTTGTACAGGACTATTAATGCTTCTTTGGAGCGTACTCGCTCTCTTGATCTCATTCAAAGTAACTTTAGATACACTAGCAGGACATACTGAGAACATAACTAACATGGTGAAAGGTTCGCAAAAAGTAATACCAGTTAGAACTAGCACTGAGCATGTGCATCAAGATAGGTCTATAACTGATTTTTCTAGCAATGTGTTTTCAAAATTATTGTATGAATATGTAAAAACAATGGACGTAAGGGATTGCTATGTCTGCATGCAATTTCCTGCCTCTGTTTCAGAAGGGGTGACTTATCATCACATCCCAGCAACTTACGGAATAACATGTAGCGTTTTAACTAGTGTATTTTATCAAGTAGGAAAACTAGAATATAATATGTCTAATATAGATAATATTCTTGGACGATTGCCCATGAATAAATAATTAAATCCAGCTAAAGATGCTAATGTATTAGGAGAAATTTTTATAGAAACTAAAGGACTAACTTTAGAATACATTTTTAAGAACAATTTAACTTGCAGTTTGAAACCAGAAGAGAAAACATTCTTGAATATGGTTGAGGAGAGGAGGTTGAAAATACACAGGAATGCAGAAGAACATAAAGAAGGGGAAAACATTTGGACAATAGATGGGAACAAAGAAATGAAAGGTGATGTTAAACCAACAATAGCTATAGACTCACCACAGAAAGGCAAATTATGCATCACGAGAGAAAGATCCCAATATGATTATATATACATAGGGACCAGTGAGTGTCATGATACATATTTCATTGCATCTGGATGGGGATTTAGAGGTGGAGAAGACCCAGTTTTTCCTGGATTGTGTTATATTTGTGGGAACAAGGCTTATTACAGGTTGCCTGACCATTGGTATGGCACATGTTATGTAGGCCTGGTCCTTCCAAAGATCTTTCACATGGATAGGGTAGAAAACAGTCAACCAAATAACCTACTAATGCGTAGCAGAAGAGAAACTTGGTTAGAAATTGTAGGTGATATTTTTGGAGCCTTGATACCAGCAGTGGGAATATCTTTGAATGCAAATAATATTCGGAAGCTGTCCACCATAGTGGATCGTTTATCAACAAGCACCGCTGGAGGATTTCTACTGGTAAACACAGAATTGGTTGCCATGCGTGCTATGATTATGCAAAATCGACTTGCCCTTGATATCTTATTGGCAAAAGAGGATGGAGTCTGTGGAATGCTGAAAGTTCAACATTGTTGCACTTACATTCCTGACGAAAGCAGAGATCTAAAAGTATATATAAAGAATATTACAGAATTGCATGATGAAATAAAACCACTGGAGGTTGAAAGTATCTGGACTAGAATTAGTAATAAGATGGCTGCTATAAAAGCTTTCTTGGGAAAATTAGATAGTACTATAATAGGGAAAATATTATTTCCATTAACCTGTGTGATTTTCATATTACTATTACTTAGACTAGGATGTATGTGTTGTAGATATAGGAGAAATAAAAAGAAAGTCAAACGAGAAATTTACAAAAAGAGGGAAAGGAAACCAGAAAAAGATCTCAATGAAATAGAAATGGAAGAATGGAAAGAGAGCATATATGACAAAACCAAGAGAGAAGATGAAAGGGAAACAGAATTTTAAGCAAGAAGACATTTCAAATTTCTGTAAAAGGGGAAAAATTGAAATTTTTGTGGGTTGGTGGTGATAAAATCACCAAAGGGGGTATTGATGGAGCGGGAAAAATATTTGGTTTTATATACCCAATCCATTTATATAAGTTTATATTAAAAATATTAAACGATTAATTCTAATGATTAATAGTGTGCTGTGATAAACTAATCAACCTTATTAACCAAGAGAATATACGTGGGAATGCATTAGCATGGCTAAAATAATAAGTGAACTAAGTTTGTACGCATATTAAAACGATAAGTGTTGCTTAGGCATGTGTTAATGTGAATTGCGCTTAAATAAACCAGCATTTATGGCTCTAAATGTTGCTTATGGCTAGATAAATACATACACATAAGGGTATTAGTAAGGGAATAACACTGTTTTAGTAATTTCTATGTATTAATTACGATTCTTGCGTTTCTTTATTAAAGTTGACCATTTTGGCCTACTAAAAGATGGCTGCCGACTGAATCCTTACTAAAGTAAATGACTTCATTATTTGAGAAATGGAGAAAAAGGCCTGAACTGATTTCTTCGTGTCCTCACCATGAACTTATGAACCAGGACCATGAAGAATACTCGTGGCGAGATGCCAATGTCCCTGAACACGGATGAAATGTTGCCATCTGAGAACCAAAAGCCATCTATTGACAATAGACTGTTACTTTCCTGACCTGGGAACAGCTTTTCCCATGCGCTTAGTTTATACATCATCCGTATGTGAACTTTTTCGAATGTTTCCTAAAGTATTGGGACAAGGCTGAATTCAGCCAATCAGAGGCCTGGAAATAAAGAAAATGATACTGTAATATGTAAATTCTAGTATAAATATTAGTAGTCCAGAGAGGGAAATGAGGTTACCACCCAATGAGCTCGAGACGCACCCTGATCGATGCTACTCTATGCGATTCACCACGCTGACAGCAGAGGACGGGACGGTAGAATCTTTGATGAATTTCTGAGGACCAGATTCTGACTTAGAGAACGACAATTAGCCAGAATAGGTAATTATGACACCAGATACTATTGCATTTGTTAGGATTTTAACCTGCAATTTAATTAGATAAAGAAAAATATTGTTTGAAGAACTGTGTCGGGTGGTTATTTCTTGAAATGTTTCTTTATTAAAATAGGAATTTAAGTGTTTGTCATCAAATTCTAAATCAACTAAATGATCCGATTGACCTCCGGATGGAGGAATTGTTAGGGTAAATTTTAATAGATATGGTTTCCTTCATCCAAGTAATAGATCTGTAGTTCAGGATTTTGAGATCCCTCTGTAGGCACGGATAGCTTGATTGAATTAATGTTGGTGTGATGGGCCCCACCAGCGTGTGATGTGTGTATGTGCGTGTGACTGTGGAATCATTCCGTCCGTGGAAGTAGGGGGAGATTTTGTGTTCTGAACTGCACCACTATGACCACCATCCACGGTACCAACAACAGCCCAACACTCAACCGAGCTTAAGGCTCAAGGGCCTTATGTGCCACCTGAAGAATAACACACAAACTGTTGCAAAGGACTGGGTTGTGTTGGGATGTGGAAGGTCAGCGGACCTGTTGTTTCCACTGACAGGCCGACCGGATGCTGACACACACTACCCTCGGGATAGGCGTGGCCTGAGGTTAAAAAATAAACGGGTGAAGACCGCTAGGGGTCTTTTCACCCAACCCATAAACCAGAGTACCTGCCTCTCATTTCCATGCCTTATCTCGAGGACTAGGTGCATGCTACCGCGCTCACCTGATAGTGCAGGTCTCAACACTTAGGTCCCTCTCATGCACCCTGCTTGGCCTTTAATGTATTATTACATTATATACCTGCGTGATTATTGGGAAAATCTGAAGCTCACCCCACTCCCCCAACTCTTACTGACCAAACTATGACTCTGCCAATCAATCTACATTGGTCTAAGTGCAAAGAGGTGCCTGGGTTTGGATGTGGTGTTGGAGGCGGTATCTCATAACAACGGGGGCTGGGTCAGCAGGAGCAGTGCGGATAGATAGAGCCACGAGCATTCACCGTCAGATAATTATAAAGTAAAAAAACAAACACTGACATGAGGCCTTCTGCCTTAAATTGGGCATGTGAAATGCAGTAAGAGTTTTTCAAATGAAAGACTACATTCTTAGAGGCAATCAAAGATGATTCAGAGAAATAGCCGAGCTCTCCGTCTTCAAAATGCTAATGGTCAAATGTGTACACCCCTCTGGAACGAAGAGGCTAGTTAGTATTCTTTTTCCCAGCAAAATAAAAGCTCCCAGGGGCTGGGGCCGCAGGATAAGACCACTCTGCAGCATCACCACCCGGAAGTAATAGCTGCAGCGGGAGCAGGGTGTCTGTAAGGACAGGACATTCTGTTCTGAGTCTGGAAACGCTTTTTCTTTATCAAAAAGTACAGAAACAGATTTACAGTAAAGGAAAGGGAATAAGAACTCCAAACCCCCCCCCCCCCCACCCCCCAAGACCTCTGTCTACGAGAACATTTGGTGTGCAAGTATTTCAGTTACTGTAAACACTGAACCAACGAGAAGGCATGCTCTTCATGTAACTTGTAACTTTCTCCTCAGATCAGTATTTTTTTGTTAGTAGCTTCAAATTTCTTCTGAAATAACATTCTCGAGGTCTTACTTCGTATTTTTACAAATTTAAAGTCTGTCTCTATTGCTTTTTTGCTGTAAGATGCCATCTTTGGGTGTTAATTGTGTGCTTCCAAATGCAGACACGTTGAGGTTGGTCAATGGTTACTATTGTGTATAAAGCATGTATTGGTTTGGTTTGTCCAAACTGTACATAATCTGTAAAAGGAAATAGTCTACTTCCAGAAAAACACACGAACAACCCATGAGACGCTAGTCTAGGCAAACACTGAAACAAAAGGATTACACCTACATCGGCAGTAATATTGAATTAATGTAATACTCTTACTCTGGAGACCACAACTCCATCCTTTTAATAGCTCTTAAGGACTCTAATATTCATTCTAATACTAAATTTAAAAAAATCATGATTGCTGGAAATTAATCTTTGGAAAGTGTATTTGTGAATTCAGAAAGTCCGTTGATTCAAGTGTGAATGTAGATATTCTATTGATTTGCTGGAAGTTCTGAAATCCTAAATTTACGGTTAATGTGGGTTTGTGGGCGTTCCTCAGTTTATCTGCCTCCAAGTGAAGTTAAATACCCACAAATCTATAAGTTTGTGGGAATTCCCATACCCCTTGCAGGTAGTTTCAGACCCAGGAAGGAGAGATAAATTTGCACATTTGAAAGGTAAAGAAAAGTGAAACTCTATGGTAACAATGGGTACAAAATAACTTATTTTTAAAAGCGCCATAGGGTTGGGGGGTTTCCATAAGCAAAATATTTTCCCTATTGAGAAAAGACAAGATTAATGTAGAAACACACTTTTGCCTCCCAATTCAGCTTGTAGAAATGTTTTCCTTGTGCAAATGCCCCATGTAAAATGTTACATGCTGGACTACGAAAATATATCAATGCCAATTGTAGATTTCCTTGAACATGTCTGCCATACTTTGTGAATCCTATATAAATTGAAAATGTCCTCCAAATATAGAAGTAATCCTACAAATGTATAACCTTGTCACAGTACTCTTAATGATTTGGACCTTCAAAAAATTCTTAAAATTCTTTAAAGTATTGCAAATCATGACCATGTGGTTATATTTAAAATATTATTATAGGTCAAAGTTAATCTCAGTAGGTATTTTTAGAGGGTTTATCTCAGGTCAATATTGGTGCAAAATAAATGAAAGAATATAACTGCAGACATTAATAATATTTGTAGGGAACGTGAAAGCACTGAATGTAAATATTGTGAAATCAGATTATATATTATTCTATGCATTTTTTAAGGAATTCTACATGCATAATATTTAGGGTCAAAGATTTTGTTGTAATGAAGATTCAGTGTATAGTTGTAGACACATATTTATATCTCAACTTAATATATTTTCCAATCCAAGACTTATCTTCAAGATGAGATTGAAGCATGTCTCTGCACAAGGACTGTTCATGATATGTTGGCCTTGGTGTGGTTCTGCTCAAAGCCATTCTGCAATGCTATTTAGAATGTCTATGAAGGCCCAATCTTTCTCATGGAGTGGGATGTGAAAAGCTAATTTGTGCAATCAATCAATCAATCATGTGTTTGTAAACCACGACTACTCACCCGTAAGGGTCTCAAGCCACTGGGGGGTGTGGGGGAGGGTGCAGATTCTTGTCCATCATGGAGGGGGTCTGTCGAAGAGCCAGGTTTTGAGTTTTCTATTGAAGATGGGGAGCGATGATGTCTGTCTGAGGTGGAGTGGGAGGGCATTCCAGGTTTTGGCCGTGAGGAAGGAGAAGGAGCGGCCTCCCAATCTGGTTTTTCTGGTGTGGGGGACCACGGTGTAGGAGAGCTGGGCTGATAATAGCGTCCTTTGGGGCGTGTGGTATTTGAGTCAGCTGTTCAGGTATGCTGGTCCGGTGTCGTGGACAGCCTTGTGTGCGTGGTTGAGCATCTTGAAGTTGACTCTAGCCTCTATGGGGAGCCAGTGGAGTGTGCCAGTGGAGTGTGCACAGGTGCTGGGAGATGTGACAGTGTCTTGGTAGGTTGAGGAACAGTCTTGCCGCGGCGTTCTGGATGTTCTGTAGCTTGAGTGTGAGGTTTTTGTTTATTCTGGCGTTTATTATGCAGCGTTTATTATGCCATCCAAAAGATGTACTGCGAGAAAAATAAACCTTGCCATTAAGATGTCAGTTGAGACAATAAAGGTGGGAATTCTCTTCCACTCTCATGTTAAAGCCTAAAGCTGTTATGCTTTTTCCTAATCATCAGCTATTTAAATGAATATGAGAATATATGAACTAAAAGCATACTATAAACATGTACATAAAATGCAAAAGATGTAAAGCAAATGCATCAGCTATTGCAAATAGATACCAACTTACATGGCTTAAAGCCTCAATGAGCGACTAAATAAAAACACAATATAAAGGGCTTCTAATTAACAGATAAGGTGAAGAATGTAAAAGAAGGGCCTCCACAGACGAAAAAAACTGGGCTGGAAAATCACTAGTGAAAGTAGTTCATTTACGACATGGATCAGATCACAAACGTCAGACTATAGTTCAGAATCTCCTCCATGGGAGAAGTTACATTTCTATATTGCCCCCAAGGAAAATAAGAATTCAGTTCTGACTACTAATAAATCTCCCTACAGCTTACAACTTATTATCAAAAAAATCTGATGAACTCAGTTCAGGCTGAGAAGAGACTTCTTTTTTAGAATTGACAGCATGGAATGCAGTTAGTTGTGGACTCCAGAGCCGGTGCATTCCCCAGAGCCGAACAACAAAAAGAATCACAACAGCAGATAAAACACCACAGAGAACTTGTAAGTAGGCAACCAGATTGATTGGTAATGTTCCCTCAGGTTAGTTTCCCTTCATGGAATGTTGTGTTAGCTTTTCTGGATTGCTTCTCGTTTCATCATCATGGGTGGCACGCATCGCTCAGGCTGCCGAATGCCTCAGAAACATAGTTCTCAGAAACCTCCATAGTCCAACTTTCCTGCTTAGCTGCAGGTGAACATGTCCAAAACCAAGCATGTATGGCCAGAGACATTGTCAACCATTGGCAAAGTAGAATATGAACCAGGTCCCCTGCCTTCCATGGGAATCTCTGGTAAAGTGATCAGGACCGTCAGAAAGACTCTCTCTTTCCTCTCTCACTTTCTGTCTCCTAACCTTTCTTCCATTCTGTCTGCCTTCTCCTACCATTGACTCTTTCTACCTAAGCACTTCAAGTACTGACAATAAGTTTCAAATCATATGTGGCTGTATGTTTGCAAAAAAAATAATATACCTATTTATGCATGACACATCATACACACATGCAATTCATTCACTCATACACATATTATATTCAATGTGTGAAATTACTTTTTTAATACCAAGCACATTTTATGTAGGGTATTGCGATGCATTGTGGTCTATGTAGTCAAGTATATTTAATAGAATATTTGCTCTTGAAGCAAGCTATTTCACACATTTTCATATTTGGCTTTTAGGAAAACTTTACAATTCTTTATAAGCTTAGCAATGCTACATGAAAGATTACTGATTATGAATGAACATTTACATTTTTCGCACTACAAATTATTGAAAAGTCATTACAAAAATGTGGTACACATTGTTAATGTGTAATTAAATCTAAAGTCCTTACGAATTGCAGTGACATATCCCCCCTCACACCTTATAGATCCTTCTAGAGGGGATACATCATAGAACCCCAAACCCATGAATTACAGGGGAAGAAGGTAGCTCCACTGCTATTGCAAACCTCTCAGATGATGTAAGCGGAGTTGTCACTGAATAGGAGACAGCAGAAATACTACAGGAAAGCCAAACATGTAGTCTGCTCTGCCACTACTATACCAACTAGTGCTACCTCATACATTGTGAGATGAGGCGCAGCAGTAATTTCAACACTTTGTACACCATCTTCATGTAGAAGAGTAGGAAGCACTCAGTTTAGCACAAGATCAACTTAAGTGGTACTTGGCACACCTTCTGCTGATTTTGAATGAGTTGAAACAAAGATGCTGAGGATGCTGGAAAAAAAACATAAGACCATACATCAAATTAGTTGCAAGGTTGGTGGCTTAAAAGACACTATGTATGAAGGCTTTTCAGCTGTGGCTCAAAGCATAAATGAAATGTTGCAGGCCGTAGGCACTTTAACTTGATCATTACATGAGAGGTTTGTTCAGACCAAACAAGAGATGTGCCATTCTAGACAGTCAACAACATTCTATGTCTAGATCTGTGGATTGGCTTTCAAATGCAACATATATTCTGTGTCGACGTACATCCAAAGTGCGAGCTGATGTTGAAAAACAAAGTGTGGATTTACAAAGTAGTTTCTGCCATATTAAAATGTTCTGGAGGACTTACAAACCGCAAATGTCACTATGCAAAGTTCAATATCACCAGGTGAAAGTGAGGATGTGTTCAGTATGCCCAGCACAGCAGTGGCAGAGGCTACTGTTGCAAGGCCATGAAGGGGCAGGAGTAGGGACAGTGACCAAAGGCAAACACATTAGAGCACTGGTAAAGGAAAGAAAAAACATTCACTGTGATTTATTTGTAAGTTTTTGGTGCAATTTACTTGTATTTCTGTTTCTCAAGTTTAATATAATGAAAGAAACAGAATTATAATTGGGAAATTCCCTGTGGAAATAAACCTTTGTGTTACTATGATAAAGTAGAATTATCAGCTTCAATATTCTGGATATTCATTCTTTAATGCTTATCTTAAAAATAATTATGTTATTGTTCTTCTGGCACATAGAATTAAATTGAGATCGTGGTTTCAAGAGTCTTTTTATTCCTTGGTTCTGATGAAGAAAGCCCTTTTGCCAACACGTGTTTCGTCTCAAGCTGTTGATGACACAGCAGACTTCCTCAGGGCAAGATTCTACAACAAACCATAATCTCGGATTTAAAAACTAATATTAGGTTCATCTTAGAAAAAGTTTCTTTATTATTTTAGGAGTTGTGACAGGCCAACAACCTCGGTCTCATGCTCTAAGGGTTCACAAGGTATTTTATTAGGTGTTTGGTGTATTCTTCAACTCGTCAGGCTAAAACCAAAGTAAAATCCATTATTAAATGTCCAAATAACAACTCAAGTTCTTAACCATGGTTCTGTTGCACCACACTGCCCAGTCTTACCTCTATCTTGATTTGCTGAGCTTGGTTTAGAAGGTAAATTGATTGGATGTATCTGTAGATGAAGCACATCATGTAAGAACAGTCTGACCCAACTAAAGTCCTCATACAGTATACAAATCTGACAGTTCCATCCGTTAACATTCAGCTCTGACACTCAAACCAGCACGCATCTGTAAAATGATTAGTCTCTCTACATTTGAAATCATTAAATTAGTCTGTCGTAAGTATCAGCACTATGACCGCACACCTCCGAGTAAAACCGTGTTTCCAAGATTCCCTCTGTTCGTAAATCAACATGTAATTATCTATCCTAAGCCCTGATTCAAGTGCATCTCTATGTCTACCTCTGTGTGGGCGGTGTCTATCTGTCACATGACACTCTACCCAGCGCGAATCCTCAAAAGTTAAGCACTGAAAAGTCCCTTTACATTAGAACGAATAAATACCGCCTGCCGCAACTGTCGGCAATTAAACAGCACTTCTCTGGGTAAAACGCATATTGCATATGTATGCTGAGTGTTCTCACTATATTTGCTCAGATCAATAAACTCTGCCGCAAGTATCGATAGTGTGACTATATATCTCTGGGTGAAAAAGCATAAAGTCAGTACAACTGATATGCCCCAAGTGTTGGCATTGTGACAGCACATCTCAAACTTAAGGTAGATAAAGTATCTACCCATCATGGCATTTTAACCGGACATCTCTGGATTCTAACGCATCTTCCATGTTTCAGCTAAGTGGTCTCATTACATTTGAATATCAATTAACTCTACCGCATGCGTCGGTAGTGTGACTATATATTTCCGGGTGATGGCGCATTAAAGCCAGTACAACTGATATGCAACATTCTTTCTTCCCCACTCGCAAAGTTTTCGTACTTACTTTTAGTCGCTGTATGTGTTTCCCTCACATATCTCGGTCCGCCGTGTGTGTCGGCAGCAAGTGTTTGGACAACATGTGTCCAATGCAAGTTCATTTCAAACCCGGTTTGTGCGACGTGAACGTCATTTAATTTCCAGTCTCCTCTAAAACGTAACGTGGATGGCGGCCATATTGGAACAGTTTGTATCACAGACTGACGTCGTGGATGGCGGCCATATTTAAATGGTATTTATAGCCATAGCACACAACCTTGTCACTATCAACGCGATGAATATCCCCATAAATCACTACATTGTTTCCACAAACTGACGTCGTGCATGGCAAATATATTTGGATTGTGAGTAGCCTTGTGTAAATTATCGCAGTATTCATACCCCAGAAAGTTATGTGTTCCTATTGTTTCCGCGCTATACTAAGTTGGCGGTGGAGGCCATATTGTCATGGGCTGAATCAGTTACAAGTGTATCAACCTACTACCAAGTTGATCTGTAGTTCTAAGGTATCCTGCCTTCTAGTCAGTGTCTCAAGGTATTCACCCACATTACTGGGTTCAGGCAGCTTTATCTTATTTGAACCATCTTTTGCCGTGACCTAAGCAATGTCAGATAAAGCATTGCCACGCTTTCTTCTCAGACACATATTCACGCACAAATCTCTGATGTTCACATACCATTCGTAGGGCCTCAAATTACACTTATTGGTAAGGTCTCACCATTACTTCATGCTGTGTAGGAATTAGGTCATAGGAGAATTGATTACAAACATATTATAGTTCTCACAGTTAGTGTATGCTCATTTTACAGGTATGTCACATACATGCTGTGCATAAGAAGTTATATACATATCTACTTTGTACAGAATCATTTTCATATCCTATTACGATTGTTCATGATCTCTTGAGTTGTTAATATAATGACAATCTATATCTGTTGGAAGTCCTTACTGCAAGTAAGTCCTGCAAACAACATAAGTTAATCATCATCAGAGTTGATACAATGTTATATAAGATTAGAATATTATGTTCATATTTACAAGGGCCATGCTGCAAGGACCCATCATTCTCATACTTGTGTGCACATATTTGCCAGCCTGGAGGATGCTTCCCAGAAGATGCAGTGGCAGTCCTGTCGCTATGCATCTCATTAGCATATTCTAGTGTCATTTATATATCCTAAAGGGTATGTTCCTAATCTCCCAGGAAGTAGTGTAATTCACGGTCAATGTTGACCCCCGTATTGACTGCCTTTAAGCACATTATCCATATTGCCTCCTGCCGTCTCAATTGTAGTTCCCGATTTCCACTTCTCTCATTTTCTGGTATGACTTCTAGGCCATGAAATCGGAACATTCTATGTTGATCTTGTTTGTTACATGTTAGTGTGAGTAGGGCAAACGGTTATCTTGGGTCCCTTTGTTTGACTGCTCTAAGGTGTTCAATTATTCTTTCCTTGGTCATTCGGATAGTGCTTCCTACGTAAATCTTCTCACACTTACATATCAGTAGATAGACCACAAATTGTGTAGTGCAAGTGATATTCTGTGTGATGTGGTAGGTCCTACTATCGTTGTACTTAAATGATGTGACCTTTTTGGTCAGTCTACATATTGAGCAGTGTCCGCAGTTATAAAAGCCCAATGTTCGTGGTGTCAACCAATTGGGTCTGGCTCTACATCTAGGGTAGCTTGGGCTGACTATTACTTACAGTGTCTTTCCTCGACGGAAGATCATCCCCATCTTCTTGGTGATAAATGGTGCAATCTGGTTTTCACCTCTTAGAAGGTGCCAGTGCCGGTTAAGGACTTTGTTGATGTTGCCAAAGTTGCTGCCATAAGGGAGTTTTGGTTTGATCAGATCTTTCCTAATATCCTTACTACACTGTTTATGGATTAGTGTCTTTTCTCTATTAAGAATGTTTGCCCTTTTATCTGCTTTGTTGATGGTGTCCTTGTCATAACCCCTGATCTGAAATCTCTTCTTTATGTCATCTAAGCAATCTGTTTACTCTTTGTTGGAGCTACAGTTCCTCCTTCCTCTTGCCATTTCTCCGAAGGGTATAGCTCCCTTCTGGTGTCTAGAATGAGCGCTGCTAGCATGCAAGATTGCGTTACAGGAAGTCTCTTTTCTGTACATTCTAATCATAAGTTTGTTACCACATGCATACAGTTCAATATCTAGAAATTGGATAGCCTGATGATTGCAATTCATGGTGAAAGACATATTATTACAGTTGGTGTTCAGATATTCTTTGAACATTTGTAATTCATTAACTGATCCCGTCCATATCATTAGAATATCATCAATAAACCTTCCCCAGTAATGGATATACGCTATCCAGTGTGAACCTGCCGTCTCCATAACCGCTCCTCCTCAAACCACCCCATGAACAGGCTGGCGTAAGAAGGAGCGAACCTGGATCCCATGGTGGTCCCACTTGTTTGATTGTACCATTTCCCTTCCAATAAAAACTTGTTATTGTCCAGTATTAGTCTAGTCATCTGTAGCAACATTTCTGTGTTTGAGAGTAGACCAACCGGCCTCCTGTTCAGATAGTGTGTTATTGCCAGCATCCCAAACTCTGTCATAATATTGGTATACAATGATACCACATCTAGTGTGACTAGTATCATACTTTCATCCCAAACCATATCACTCATCACATTCAGTGAAGGATGAAAGTATGATACTAGTCACAATAGATGTACTCTCAGACACAGAAATGTTGCTACAGATGACTAGACTAATACTGGACAATAACACGTTTTTATTTGAAGGGAAATGGTACCATCAAACAAGTGGGGCCGCCATGGGATCCAGGTTCGCTCCTTCTTACGTCAACCTGTTCATGGGGTGGTTTGAGGAGGAGCGGGTATGGGAACGTGCAGGTTCACGCTGGATAGAGCATATCCATTACTGGGGAAGGTTTATTGATGATATTCTAATTATATGGACAGGATCAGTTGATGAATTACAAATGTTCAAAGAATATCTGAATACCAACTGTTATATTATGTCTTCACCATGAATTGTAATCATCAGGCTATCCAATTTCTAGATATTGAACTGTATACATGTGGTAACAAACTTATGATTAGAATGTACAGAAAAGAGACTTCCTGTAACGCAATCTTACATACTAGCAGCGCTCATCCTAGACAACAGAAGGAAGCTATACCCTTCTGAGAAATGGTAAGAGCAAGAAGGAACTGTAGCTCCAACAAAGAGTATACAGATTGCTTAGACGACATAAAGAAGAGATTTCAGATCAGGGGTTGTGACAAGGACACCATCAACAAAGCATATATACGGGCCAAAATTCTTGATAGAGAAAAGACACTAATCCATAAACAGCGTAGTAAAGATATTAGGAAAAATCTGATCAAACCAATACTCCCCTATGGCAGCAACATTGGCAACATCAACAAAGTCCTTAACTGGCACCTTCTAAGAGGTGATAACCAGATTGCACCATTTATCACCAAGAAGATGGAAATGATCTTCTGTAGAGGAAAAAAACTGTAAGTAACAGTCAACCCAAGCTACCCAGGATGTAGAGCCCGACCCAATTGGTTGACACCACGAACATTGGGCTTCTATAAGTGCTGACACTGCTCAATATGTAGACTGACCAAAGAGGTCACATCATTTCAGTACAATAGTAGGACCTACCACATCACACAGAATATCACTTGCACTACATGATTTGTGGTCTATCTACTGATATGTAAGTGTGAGAAGATGTACGTAGGAAGCACTATCCGAATGACTAAGGAAAGAATAATTAAACATCTTAGAGCGGTCAAATAAAGGGACCCGAGATAACCGTTTGCCCTACACACGCTAACATGTAACAAACAAGATCAACATAGGACATTCTGATTTCATGGCCTAGAAGTCATACCACAAAATGAGAGAGGTGGAAATCGGGAACTACAATTGAGATGGCAGGAGGCAATATGGATAATGTGCTTAAAGGCAGTCGATATGGAGGTCAACATTGACCGTGAATTACACTACTTCCTGGGAGATTAGGAACATACCCTTTAGGATGTATATATGACACTAGAACATGCTAATGAGATGCATAGCGGCAGGACTGCCACTGCATCTTCTGGCAAGCATCCTCCAGGCCGGCAAATATGTGCACACAAGTATAAGAATGATGGGTCCTTGCAGCATGGCCCTTGTAAAAATGAACGTAATATTCTAATCTTATATAACATTGTATCAACTGTGATGATAATTAACTTATGTTGTTTGCAGGACTTACTTGCAGTAAGGACTTCCAACAGCTATAGATTGTCATTATATTACCAACTCAAGAGATCATGAACAATCGTATTAGGATATGAAAATGACTCTGTACAAAGTAGATATATATATAACTTCTTATGCACAGCATGTACGTGGCATACCTGTAAAATGAGCATACACTAACTGCGAGAACTATAATATGTCTGTAATCAATTCTCTTATGACCTCATTTCTACACTGCATGAAGTAATGGTGAGACCTTGCTAGTAAGTGTAATTTGAGGCCCAACAAATGGTATGTGAACATCAGAGATTTGTGCGTGAATATATGTCTGAGAAGACAGCGTGGCAATGCTTTATCTGCCATAGCTTGGGTCACAGCAAATGATGGTTAGAATAAGATAAAGCTGCCTGAACCCAGTAATGTGGGTGAATATCTTGAGACACTAACTAGAAGGCAGGATACGCTAGAATTACAGATCAACTAGGTAGTAGGTTGATACACTTGTAACTGATTCAGCCCATGACAATATGGCCACCACTGTCAACTTAGTATAATGGGGAAACCATAGGAACACATAACTTTCTGGGGTATGATTACTGCGATAATTTACACAAGGCTACTCACAATTCAAATATGTTCGCCATCCATGACGACAGTTTGTGGAAACAATGTAGTGATTTATGGAGATATTCATCGCGTTGATAGTAACAAGGTTGTGTGCTATGACTATAAATTCCATTTAAATATGGCCGCCATCCACGACGTCAGTCTGTGATACAAACTGTTCCAATATAGCCGCCAACCACGTTACGTTTTAGTGGAGACTGGAAATGGAATGACGTTCACATCACACAGACCGGGTTCAAAATGAGCTCGCATTGGACACATGTTGTCCAAACACTTGCTGCCTACATGGCGGACCGAGATATTTGAGGGAGACACATACAGTGACGAAAAGTAAGTACGAAAACTTTGCAAGTGGGGAAGACTGAATGTGGCATATCGGTTGTTTTGGCTTTAATGCGCCATCACCCAGAAAAATATAGTCACACTACTGACGCTTGCGGTAGAGTTTATTGATATTCAAATGTAATGAGACCACTTAGCTTAAACATGGAAGATGCGTTTGAATCCAAAGATGTCTGGTTAAAATGCCATGATAGGTAGATACTTTATCTACCTTAAGTTTGATATGTGCGGTCAGTATGCCAACATTTGGGGCATATCGGTTATACTGACTTTATGCTCTTTCACCCGGAGATATATAGTCACACTGCCGATACTTGCAGCAGAGTTTATTGATCTGCGCAAATATAGTGAGACCACTCAGCATACATATGGAATATGTGTTTTACTCAGAGAAGTGCGGTTTAATTGCCGACAGTTGCGGCAGGCGGTATATATTAGTTCTAATATGGAGGGACTTTTCAGTGCTTAACTTTGAGGATTCGCGCTGGGTAGAGTGTCATGTGACAGATAGAAACCGCCCACACAGAGGTAGGCATAGAGATGCACTCCGAACCGGGGCTTAGAATAGATAATTACATGTTGATTTATGACCAGAGGGAATCTTGGAAACACAGTTTTACCTGG
Organism: Triturus cristatus; assembly: GCF_964204655.1. Lineage (NCBI taxonomy): Eukaryota > Metazoa > Chordata > Amphibia > Caudata > Salamandridae > Triturus > Triturus cristatus. The sequence continues at coordinate 286,883,282 of NC_140587.1, forward strand.
AGGTGTGCGGTCATAGTGCCGATACTTACGACAGACTAGTGTTTAATGATTTCAAATGTAGAGAGACTAACCATTTTACAGATGCACGCTGGTTTGAGTGTCATGGCTGAATGTTAACGGATAGAACTGTCAGATTTTTATACTGCATGAGGACTTTAGTTGGGTCAGACTGTTCGTAAATTATGTTCTTCATCTACAGATAAATCCAATCAATTTCCTTGCGAAACCAAGCTCAGCCATTCAAGATGGAGGTAAGACTGGGCACCGTGGTGCAATAGAACCATGGTTAAGAATTTGAGGAGTTATTTGGATATTTAATAATGGATTTTACTTTGGTTTTAGCCTGACGTGACAACCGATGATACAATCTGACAAGCCATAAAACTGAGCTTGCATGAGGAGACTAAGTGAGTGTTGACTGAGTTGGGCATAAATTAAATAATATCACCGCACGTGATGCAAATTAGTACAGTACACCTAAAAACCACCACACAATGGGATATAGACTTGAGGTTTGACAAAGGGTGTCTATGAGTTGGATATGTACTTAACTACTAACATAACACCTCGTGAAACACAGCACTTTGGGATACAAGATTGAGGGTGCCTTTGAGTTGAAGAATACACCAAACACCGAATAAAATACCTTGTGAACCCTTAGAGCATGCAACCAAGGTTGTGGGCCTGTCACAACTCCTAAAATAATAAAAAAAACTTTTCTAATATGAACCTAATATTACTTTTTAAATCAGAGATTATGATTTGTTGTAGAATCTTAACCTGAGGAAGTCTACTGTGACATCAACAGCCTGAAACGAAACACGTGTTGGCAAAAGGGCTTTCTTCATCAGAATCAAGGAATAAAAAGACTCATGAAACCACAATCTCAATTTAATATATGTGCCTGGAGAACAATTACATTATGTTTTGGAACCGTTCCATTGGGGAAGAATGGATGGCTCTTCCTCCTCCGGAGCTCCAGCGAATATATAGACATTTGTCTTACAAAAATTGCGCCAATCTCCCAGGCATTGCTTTGTCATGTTATTCTTAAAAATAATTACTTATAATTTCTGTTAGGTGTATCCTGCGCTTTGCTGCGATAGTTGCCTCTTGTCCTGGTTATGTGGGGAAAGGGGTGGATCTTCATCTTCATCAGAACTGTCATCCTCAGGTTCAAGTGATAGGCCCTTTCTCATTACCATGTGTATGTGAGTATCGTCTGGGTATCCGGTGTTTGCCTACCTTAAAATGATTAGGTTCATCTATAACATTCATAATGACTAAGGGCCATATGTATGAAAGCAAAAATTATTCGCAAACGCTGCGAATCGCAAAAAGCAGCGTTTGCGACTGATTTTTCGCTAAACCACATGTATGACACACATTTCAAGAGAAAATTAAGAAATCGCTAAATTAGCGATTTCTTAGTCTGCGAAACAAGAAATCTGCTATTATCCTTGCGATTACTTAAATTGCGATTTCCTAATATTGTGAAATTCGCAAGAAGGATATCGCAAAATAAGAAATCGCTGATACATGTAAGAAAAAATCGCAAATTGCGAATTCACGAAATTAGCAAATTGAGAAATCGCTATTAACACCAATTGCATGCAGGTGGTAAACTGGTGCAAGGTACTTAAACCACCCCACAATGCAACAGACCCACCCACAATGGCAGGAATGTTCGTGATAGCCAGGAGGCTGCGTTTTCGGGCTCTTGCACAGAGGAGAATGAGACACGAGCGTATATTCAGGCTGCGCATCACTCTGTTCCGGACATCTATGACAAGTACAGACTGCACCCACATACCATAATGGACCTGATTGAGGAGCTGAAACCGTATTTGAAACACCCTACACGCAGGACACAAACAATTCCCACACATGTGCAGGTCCTGTGCTCCCTGCACCTCCTTGCGTCAGGGAGTTTTCAACGGGTAATAGCGGAGGTTGGTGGGGTGTCACAGAGTGCACTTTCGCGCTTCTTCCATGCCTTCCTAGATGCAATGCTACAGAGGCTCTCACATCACATTTACTTCCCCACCACCCAACAGGCATTACAGCAAACAAAACTGGACTTCTACCAGATTGCACGTTTCCCCCACGTCATTGGCTGCATCGATGGGACCCATGTGGCCATCACACCCCCATCAGCAACTGAATATGTCTACAGAAATCGGAAATGCTACCATTCCCTCACCATACAGATTGTGTGCAACGCAAAATATATCATCACTGACATCGTACCCAAATACCCCGGCAGTACACATGACTCCTTCTTCTTTAGACACAGCGGAATACACAGACGTCTGAGTGCTGGAGAGTTTGGGGAGGGGTACCTGCTAGGTAAATACATGTCACACATCAATACATGCACTACATCACTTGAGGGGGGGGACATTGACTTACCTATTGTGTTTGTCCATGCAGGTGACAGTGCCTATGCAGTGCACGACTTCATCCTGACCCCATATCTGAATCCTGCAAATGCAAGTGAGAGGAGCTACAACAGGGCACACAGATCTACACGCTGCGTCATTGAGCGTACCTTTGGAATCCTGAAGAGCTGCTTCAGGTGCCTGCATAAAAGCGGAGGCGCACTGCAATACTGCCCTGAGACCTGCTGTAAAATCGTGGCAAGCTGTGCAATGCTACATAACATGGCAATGAGGAAAGGCACCACAATTGATGTGACCGATACAGACACATCGGATGACGAGCGCCCTGCTCCCCCTGCCAGACCTGCAGCAGGAGTTGGGGCAGCTGCTGGACGCCAGATACGGACTGAGATCACACAAAACTACTTCTAGGTGAGTAATGATGAAAAGAGACCAAAAAGCTTGATAATGTGCTAAGTGTTTATTCACACTTCACATTGAAGAAATTCTAGCTGTCCCCAGCACATGTTGTGCACACAGTGCAGGTAAGGCACAAGTAATTGTGCAAACAGCATTTTCGGGTTCATGCACCCATGTTGCAGTGAGTGTCCCCGCACATGTTCATCTCCTTCGGTGACGTCCAGGCTGAGTGCCCCCCATGGTGTTCCCGTGGCCTGCACCCTGTCTGGCACTGCGGCGTCTATCTCCTGGCAAGGTGGGAGTGAGGCTGCTCCGACTTGAGGTGTCCTCACTCTCGGCAGAGGCCATGAGTGCACTGCCACCGGCATTGGCTGTCTGCAGCTGCTCCACAGCAGTGGTCACCTGCGCAAGTCCTCGGGCAATATCCTGGCAGCAGTGTGCCATCTCGACCTGCATTGTTACGCTTCTGCGTGTGAGGGTGCTGGTGGTGGTGCAGAGGCGGTTCACGGCCTTTGTGTAATTGTGTAGCCGTGCATTGGCACGTCGGCCAGCCCTGTCATTGGCGGCTTGGGTGTGCCTCAAAGTGTCACAGAGCTCATGGATCGCCCCTGCCATGGCCACGAAGCCCTCCCCCATGTTCTTCTGGTCCTTGTGTATGCGGCATAGCTGCCGATTAATTGACCGCAGTGCTTTGCTTTGCAGGTGCTGTTCCTGCAGCATGCTCTGTTCCAGGCCTGAGAACACGGACCCTTCTGCTTCAGTCGCAGTGCTGCTCCTGGGCCTTGATCTGGATGTCTCCTGCGGTCTACTCCTTGGCGTTTGTGTGTCATGAATGGGCATGTGTGACACACCCTGACTCCCCTCTCTCCTGTCGGTGTCATCCCCTGTGGCAGGTAACTCGTCCTCAAATGGAGGCAGTGGGGGCACATGTGCGCGCTTCCTGTGCTGGATTGGCTGCTGCTCAGTGTCATCGCTGGAGTCCGCAGGGTGTGCAGGCTCCTCTCCCTCTGCGCTGTCTTCTTGTGCCATGCCATGTGATGTGGATGTAAAGTGGACTACATGAGTTTGTGTTATTGTCTGCATGTGGCAATCAATAAAGTTCCTACAGTTTTTTTTGGCTAACCTCTGACACTGTATCATTCACTTATCCCCAACCCACATGTTGCATTTAATTTCCTTAGTCTTATGGACACACAGTCAGACACAGTACTACGAGTCCCATGATGCATTGCTGGGTGTGCTGTAAGACCTGGTCTGGATTGACATTTTGGGAGTTTACTATGCGCATTTGGGGAAGTGTGCCTGGGATGGGGAGGAGTGCAGATTGATTTTGCATGCATCTTACCTTGACTGCTGGATGCAGGGTCGGAGCTGTCTATGTCAGCCACACCACCAATGCTCTCAGGCAGGAGAGTAGACTCCACGAGCTCCTCATGGGGGGTTGGCTGCTCTGCAGGGGATGGTCCTCCTCCAGTCTGATTTGCGTCCTTCAGTCTGGCTGCCACCCTCTCCTTGGACCTCTGGCGCATGTCGTACCACCGCTTGCGCAGCTCTTCGATGGTACGTGTGGTGACTCCCACTGCATTCACCTTATTCTGTATTTCCAGCCAGATTTTCCTCTTCCTCGCCTCTGGGACACGCAGTGCCTTCTTGCTGAAGAGGAGCTCATGGCTGCAGACCATCTCCTCAATGAGGACCTCCTGCTCCTTTTCAGAGAACTTATGTTTTCTCTTCCTTTTCTCTGCATCCTTGCCCTGCTGTTGTTTGGTGGAATCCATTGCTGGTTGCACTCTCCTGGGATGCCTCCTCACAATCCCCAAGCAGCCTCTGGGTGGGGCTCAGGTGACCAGGTGCAGGAAATCACTCCAGTTTCCTGTTTGTGATGTCATCAGGCTGCACCTGGATAGCAGATTCCCGTTTTTGCAATTTCTTAATTAGCGAATTTCGCTATTAAGAAATCGCAAAACGGGTGGCTGAGAATTATTTGCGATTTTTAAGAAATCGCAATCGATTTGCGATTAATATTTTACATCCAATTTAGCGAATCTCAATTTGCGAATCGCAAGATATCGCAAATTAGGATTCGCTAAACGGGAGTTTGATACATATGCCCCTAAATGCTCAAACTATATTAAAAGATCTCCTCCTCTGTTTACTCAAATGAAGTAACAGATATCCTAAAAAAAACTTCATTTTTATTCCGTTGTCCTTTTTTGTGTAGTCGGGATGCACATTTGCCTCACCGGGCATACAGTGTAGCCATTTTAAAAGTTTTAATGTGAGTTTCCCACCCTAGTTCCACCTAATTGCCACCTGTTTCAAAGTAATGGTATTTTTCACATGAAATTTGCATCTTTTGCGACTATTTGCTAATTATGAATGCATAATACGCAAAAATAATGATTCGGTAATACAGAATCGGTAATTAGGATTGGCTAACGTAACTCACAAAATAAAAATTCTGTCATATTTCTTCTTCTTGTGCTACTTAGGGAAATCCTTCCTTAAATGCCTTTGGTACATTGAAATTTTAATTTTTAGCACGTTCAAATCCATTTGCAACTGCTTACCAACTCCTAAATCGTTTGTACATCAGGTTTTATGTTTTTGCAACTCATCTCTCATTAACACACATCACCATCTACCCCTCTTGCTGACTACTGTTGTTCTATGTATCACAACCTCCCTCAACCTCTCTTTCTCTGCTTCATCCATTGTCTCAAGTCTCTCTCTTTATTTCACATCACCTCACCTCTTCTACCTCACCCCATATCTTAACTTTTGTCAGTGTGTCTATCTCTCCATCTCTTTGTCCCTATCATTTATCTCTTTAACTCTACTCTCTCTAGCACACCTCAGTCTGTTATCTCTCTTTAAATACATCTCTCTCTACCCAATCTCTCACTATTTGTTTTTCATGACCTCACCTATCTATACACTGCGTTCATTGTTTACATCTGCAACTCTACCACTCTATCCCTTATCACTACCTCAGCTCTCTGTACCTAGCTCCACTTACTGCACCTCACTGCTCTGTCTCCATCTCACTTCCCTGTATATCTCCTCCATCTACTTTCCTTCAGTCTCTGGCTCATCTCACTCACCTATCTAGCCTTCTCTCTCCATAACTCACTGCTCTCACTCTAGCTAATTTTACTCTCTACTTCATATTTCTCTCAGTATCTCATCTCTCTCAAACCCATACCTTTATTTCACTGCCTAGCATGTCAATTTACCTCATAATTAATTTCTTTCCCCACGTCTCTGACTCCAGGGTCATATTTACAAGCCCCTATCAATACCAGAATGTCACTTTTAGTGATGTTAGGGTGGCGATACGGGCTTCGCCTCATTTACAAGGCAGCGTTAAGCCAGGGATACCCTCCCACTCCCATTATATTTCCATTAGCCACGGAATCATGATGAGCACTCCAGGACAGGGGAGGCAAACTGGGCTCTTTGTATGGATGGTAGATGGTATGTAGTTTCTTTACATGCGGATGATACCCTCCTTCATCTCTAAGGTAATAAAGACATTTTCACTAACATGATTGCCTTACTACAGGAATTCGTATAGGTATCCGGCCTCAAGATAAACTGAAAAAAGTCCTCTCTGTTTCCTGTGACCTCACTGCCGGATGTACAATAAGCATCCCTGCCTGTTACTCCCTTGGGCTAGCAACTAGACATGTTGAAATACCTGGAAGCCCACATCTATCATACAGATAGTGACCTGGTAGCAGGCAATTTAGGCCCAGCTGTCAGTGGTCAGGAACTCACTCATCGCTGGTGTGGCCTCTCTTTGTACTTTATGGATTGCATTACAATAGCTAAAATGTTAGTGCTCCCAGGCTTACTGTAGTTTTTTCTCAGTGCTGCCGATGTGATTGGGAGGATGATTCTTTAGGAACTTCAGTCATTGCTGTCACAGTTATATTGGGTTCAGGCAGGTGCACAGTGCCAATATCTAAATTGTATACCCTGTTGGATGCTGGTGGACTGGGAGCCCCATATTATTCCCATTACTCTTTGGCAGCACAGCTACAGTGGCCCCTGTGATGGCTGGTGGGGGGCAGCCTACAGGACCTGGGGGATTTGTTGCCCCCCTCGGTCGAGTCTATACTGAAGTAGCTACTGAGCTTTATGCATGTAGTGCCTACAACAGAGGGAAATTAATCGATGCAGGTGGCTGCATGGTGTTGAAGGAAGGGTGTGAGAGCTACCACAGGACAGACTCCATATGCTCTAGACCTGCTCCAATGGGCAGTATCGGGATGCAGGGGATTATGCTACCTGCATGACACCTAACCCTGGATGGAGGCTGAGCTCTATAACTGGGGTGACTTATTTAGGGACGGACTGCTGCATCCATTCGAGGATCTAAGGACAGAGGAAGGGATCTCATCCAGTAGTTTTCTTTTGTACTCTGCCATGGCACGCCAACTGGCAATACTCTGGAATAAAATGCATGACATGTCTGACACCTCTTGTGTTGTTCAGACTATATTAAATACAATAAGGCTGGGAAAGTAGCGACGTGTCTTTACAGAGCATTGCAGGAATCAGTGAAACAAGATTTGCCTCTCTTGAAAAGGAAATGGGACGGAGATTTGAGACTTGAATTAACAGACAGCCAATGGAGACACTGCCTTTCAATGGTTAAAAGTTTCACATAGAATGCACGCCTAAAATACACAGAGTTTAACTACCTATATAGGACATACTTAACCTCAGCACGTCTCACTCAGATATATCCAACAGTTTCCCACAGTTGTCCAAGGTGTGCATAAATAGATGGCAACTGCTACCACATGGTGCGGTTTTGCCCACAAATCACGGGATTCTGGGTTGAGGTTCCCCAAGGCTCATCCCTCAGTCCAACCCTCTTCAACGTCTACATGACACCATTCTCTGACATCGTTAGATTGCACAAAATCAACATCATCTCATAATGATACCCAGCTCGTCATCTCACTCTCAGCGGACCCTACCTCGATGAAGACTAACTTCCACAACTGTATGAAGAACATTACAGCCTGGATGAACAACTGTCTGAACCTCAACATGGAAAAAACAGAACTTCCGAGCTTCAGCAGGCAAAACGCCCTCTGGAATGACTCCTGGTGGCCATTGGAACTCAGACCCACCCCCAATCCGAAAGACCACGCTCTCAACCTCGGCATCATCCTGGACAGCAAACTCTCCATGAAACGTCAGGTCAACTCCATCTCCTCAGCCTGCTTCCATAGGCTCCGCAAAGTCTTAACGTGGGTCCTCATCAGTACCAGGAAAACGGCGATGCAGGCCCTCATCACCAGTCGGCTGGACTATGGCAATGCGCTCCAAGAAGGCTATTTACAGATTTAATCTACACCTCCCGGCCCTATACCCCCACTTCACATCACGGCTTTGGAACAAAAGTTCTCTGTCCGACAGCCCCTTTACGGGTGCTAGTCAGGCATTGCAGCACTGGCCCGACGAGGAGCAGGCCCTATGATGAAGCATGACACTCAATTCCAAAAGAAGCAGACCTCCCCGTCTGAGCCTGTGGAGACTGGACCGACCAGTCATTTATATTCTCTCTGTCTTCCTCTGTCTGAGGGAACTGCATATCTGTTTGACACAATTGATATTATTAAGGAGCTCGTATGCTGCACCTACAAGCACTCCTTGTCCCCCTCCTTTGATGAAACAAATGTATATTTTTCTGCCTTGCTAATTGAATTGGACATTATGTTGCTTTGCTGGTGACAAAACTTGGTTGACCTGTTGGTGGTGGAGGAGGGGCTATGATCGATTAAGGTGCTAACCGGTTCTAGCCAGCACATGTGTGTATATGGTGGGCATGTTGAAACTCAAAAGGGGTGATAAACATGAGGTCTGTGAGTTACGGTATGAATGATGTAAAAAAACACAGCCATGTCATTCTGTCCCCTTTAAGTGGACATTGTTTCCTCTGCTTACTCTGCTCCCGTCTTTCACCTCCACCAGCTTTTTCTTCAGTAACCAAATGTTCTGACCCATGTCTTGGCTTTTCTCAAAAATGATGATTTTATCTTTCAGAGCTTCCACTTTTTATTTAGTAATATCCCTCCCATGCATGTTGAAAAGGCACCAATGTGCGCTCAAAGGGATTTGATCTCAATTGAGGTGGACTTTGTATCTTCCTGAACTGAGTCTGTTATCGAATTGATGTAGTTGAGTTCTTTCATCATGGTTTTTCTCTCTAATATCATTCAAGGCAGCTTGATGTGTCACCTGTTGGCTGTCCACTAATTCTATAAAAAGAAGTTTGTGTGTTGTCTTTTCCCTTGGAATTTGGAGCTGGGGAAGCAGAGATGGGATTAAGACATAGAGGGGTATATTCACAAGAACGTGTGATAACTACCACAAGAGTAGCTTAACGCAACTTTCAATATCGCTGCCCAACGCGGGAAAATAACCCCGTGTCAACGCGGAATTCACAACAAGGTGGTACCATGCGATAGACACCAGATAGTGCATCAAATGACAGCATCAAAATCAACACCACGCCGCAAAAATGCAAAAACGCGGACATTCATGCGATGAGGCCAATCGTGGCACAAAAAGTAGCAAAAACCAGCCACAGGCCCGCAAATCCCACGCGTCTTGCGGGAAAATGCACCATAAAAACCACAGGAACAACACACCAGAAACAAGCATAAGCACGGAGTGACATGGATGCACCCTGAGCGAGCGCAGAGGACAACGCGAACCCCACAACCCCTGCAGACCACCAGCAAGGATCAACGGGCACGCGGAAGGCCAAGGAGAAAAAGGAGAGGACAACGGGGTGCAGACCGCAGGAAAACAAAACAGGGTCACGAAGGTGACAGAACACTACCAGCAACTGACCCACAAGCAGACTACCTTGAAAGCAGCGGGAGTGTCGAGGAGGCCAACAGAGGAGGCCATGACACGCCGGCAGAACGTGACACCCTAAACCAGGTACAAACCCTCTGCCAACAGGAAGGCAACAACGGCGACAGGAGGTGGCAGTCCAGCACCAAAGGAGGAGCTGGAGGAAACCCAGGCCACAGTTATCAGTGTGGAGATGGTGCAAGCAGTAGGGAGTAAAGACACAGCTCGAGAGGACCTGACAACATCAACAGGGAAAGTAACAGACAGGGACTGGGTGGCCGGGGGGAGATGGGCACAATGACACACATGCACAATGAGGCAAAGCACACTGCACACCCACAATTACCCAGGATCATGTCACACATCCCCTTGGCACACTGCAGCACACACACATAGCAAGAACAGTACACCCACATCGATGACAACGTGGTACAATGTGCATACCCGACACTGCAGAACAGAGGACACAACTGGCTCCGCACATGCACAGAAACATGCCTACCACATCTGACAGAGCAGGAAACAGTGGAATGGAAATGTACGCATATGACCTCACATCGGTCATGTAGTCCAAATCCACACTGTCCCGCAGAAGAATCCAGCACCTCACAAACAGTCACAATGTACATTGCCAAACAGTCTGCATGTAAACCAGAACAATGCGCCAACATACATGTCAACACAATGTCAACATGCATCTCCCCTTCACATTGCAGAGGGGCACACAACTACTCCAGCAGAGCACAGAAGATAACACATCTGTGATGCCGGATAGGACCACCACACCTTTGACACTGATCCCCTACAACATCCCATGGATATCCCACACAAACCACCACCAGGACCAGGGCAGACAAACTACTCAGAGGAGAACACAGCCCCTGCAACAGACCACACAGCAGGAAGCACACACAAGCACAGGTGGCCCACAACACTTCACCCACCCACACATGGCAACCCAATGCCATGTGTCAGCATGCCAAAAGAAGGGGGCCCAACAGGTGGAGGTGGGTGCCGAACTCATGGAAGGCGAGCTGGGACACATACGTTAGTGTCTATCCCCCTCAGGGACCACCCACTCCCCACTAAGGAGACCCATAATGCCATAGAGACACATGCAGATGCACATCCACAGTACAGAAGCATGCCCAGGGGCGCGCAAATAGCAGTCACACACCCACGTCGGCACAAAGCTACATGTCCAAGCTCCAACCCACTGCCTGCGGTGACATGCCAGCATCTGATGTACACAGCACACTGTAAGGTCCTAGGGCCCAGGGGCCTCATGCATACATCAAGACCACAGGGACACACGTAGATATCATGTCGAACTGGCTACGGGCATGTTCGCTCGGCTCCTTTATTGGCATGGCCACATGTACAGTGACGCCTGTGCTGGATATGTGTGGGGTGAGTGTAAGCCAGTCCACACGGAATGCTTGGTGCTGGCAACAACTTGAACATTGGATACCAGTGCAACGGAAACAGAAAATACATGAATAACAGAGTCAACTGCACAGCAACATGGATGGAGCCGGAGCAAGGACAGAGGTCACGCAATATTCAGTCAGGAGGTTCCTTGAGTTGCTGTGCACAGAGGTAGGGGCACTAGAGATGAGCGCGCTCATGTGAAGGAATTGCTTGGATTGTGTCTCTTTGGGATAGTCCTGATGCAGATGCAGTGGGGTGTGTTACACCTGCATCAACGTCCCAGGTCTCCCACACTGCCTGAGGTGACAGTTGCGTCCACAGCTCAATACCCAGTAATGGTTCCAGGTGAGTAGCTTGAATACCACCTCCAGTCTGCATTCCAGCCTTGGGGATGTTGCCTCCTGCCCTCCCATTGTCTATGCCATCTCCCGCATGCACACTTGACACATCTTCACCATCATAGTCCCAAGTCTTCCCCACTGCATGAGGTGACATAGCTGCACAATATCTCTACAGCACAAAACTCAATCACCAACGGACAATGACTTGTGGTGCACTGAGTCACTGGCACCTGGAGTGCTTAGCAGGGTATCAGGCTGATGATAGCATCCACGACAGGTCCGAGCAACTCCGTAGGGCTGTACTCTGGCAGATGGCGGTTGGAGGTGGTCCTTGCGGTGGTGGCGTGTGCCTCCTGCGGTGATGCGATGTCCGGGCCAGTCCAGACCCGAATCCATGTGTGGGCCCTGGTAGCCCGCAGTTGAGGCCAGAGGCTGTGGACAGCGTAGGGCCACAGACACATGGCGTTGATGACCCCAAGACCACCGTCACAGAGGTCTTCCAGTATATCAGAAGAAGGGGTCCCAGACCTGAGCAGCACATAGTTAGTGGCCCCTGATGCACTGCAGCCGGCACAGGCACCCTGCCATGGGACGGTAATTTGCGGTGCACTGAGGTAGGTCAACGCGCAGTGGGCGGGTCCTCATCAATGTCCAAGGTGAATGTGGCATAGGCTTGTGGGGGACAGAGGAAGGTGTCCTCCAGGGCATGATGCGGAAGGTCTGATGTCATCAGGCAGCAGCAAATGGGAAAGAGCCAGCCTCGTTTTTACCACCAATTCAGTATCAGCTACATGAGTATGAAAACAGCCCCTAGTCCATAGACTCAGACGCCATCAATGTATGACCAGAGAGTGTCCATGAATGTCGGGTAACAGACTTAGTGACACAGGCGCTGAGTAGCGATGCAGTCTGCGATGATGCCGGTACACTGACATGAACTCCACCATTTCCAAATCAAGACTGTGACCTACTGGACCGCAGTGTAGGCCGGGGGCAGTGGGCAGCAGTGGCCCACAGCCATGTGTCATTGACTGGCGAGGCACAGAGTTAGTGACACCAGGGCAGTTGTCGGTGGTCTTCGATCACCTCCGTAACGATGATCCTGTGCCCTCCGGACTGTACCGCGTCATCCTCTTACGCCTCTCCGTGCGTGTGTTGACATGTATTCTGCCTTTTGAATGACCGATGTTCAGTTTCAAATCTGTGACCCAATCGTGCGCACTGTAGGGCGAGGGCAGCAGTCCGCTTAGGCCCACAGACACATGTGGTTGTGATGCCATGCACAGACTTGTTGGCACCACATCGAAGGGGGTATAGTGACTTGTCCTATACCTTAAATGGTGTTCACTGCCATGGTGTAATCAAGACTCAGTTCCAAATGTGTGACATACCTACGTGGTGCAGGCCTGAGGTAGCGGTCAGCACGGCCCATTCACCGAGTGTCGCCGGCATAGGTTGGATGTCCCACCGGCCTGCGTAGTTCAGGTTCAGTGGCACCACGTGTTCGGACACCTCCGTGTATGTGACCCGGGTTTCATCCAGACTGAGCCGCATCTTCCTCTTACTCCTCTCCGTGCGACCACTGGTGTGAACTCTGCCATTCGTGATTTGCACCCAGGTGCTGGATGTGGGACCTACTGGTCCGCAGGGTAGTCATGGTACCTCATCCACGTGTCGCCGGCTGGCGTTGAACAAGGTTAGTGGCACCACGTGTCGCCGGCTGGCATTGAACAGGGATATTGGCACCACGTGTCGCCAGCTGGCATTGAACAGGTTTAGTGGCACCACGTGTCGCCCGCTGGCTGTTGAACAGGGTTAGTGGCACCACGTGTCGCCGGCTGGCATTGAACAGGGTTAGTGGCACCACGTGTCGCAAGAAGACCATATGGAACTATGCCTCACTGATCGGGTGGGGCCTGGTGCTGTTGCCGCTGGCCCAGATTTGGGGTCACTGCCATTCATGACTCAGGACACAGTTTCACATATGGGATAACAGGCAAGATTTCCACAAGGTCCCCCACTGGCTGTGGTGACATGGTTGCGTCCACTGTCCACTACTCTCCATACACCAGAGGTGTATGTGCTGTAACCTGATTGTTGTTGGTTGCTACATTTTCCCTATTCCTGTGCTTTGCCTTGCTGCTCAGTCTGAGTGATGTCATTTGGAATGTCGAGTGTGTGGGACTTGAGGAGATGTCAGTTGGAAGAGATGGGCTGAGCAGCAAGGAGGCTGCTCCTGGTGGGGCATCACATGGACTTTACCACCTTCCAGTTACCTTTATCTGAAACTGTAACTTAATGAATAAACCTACAACTTGCTTCTACGTGACCTGTCTACGAGATAATCTTCATTTTAACACTGGCGACGATTTGGAAGAACCTACGCATGTGCTACTTCAATGGATTATGGTTTGTGAAGCCTAAAGGATTTACAAGTAAAAGGAACTTCAAGAGAACTTACAAGCTGGTATTTGAGGAAACTGGTTTATAAAAACCTGTGTATTATTGAAGGAAAACTGTACTGGAACTAAGGATCTGACTAAAGAAATCGAAACGTATGAACTGGAACCCCAAGGAAAAGGTAATACTACGAAAACGCCCTGGTCAGCCCCACCAGTGTCCTTTGTCAACAGGACAGCCTGAAACATAGGGCGTTTGACTTTCTACTACCGTGGAGCCTGCTGTGTCTTCAATCGTTTATGCGGAGTGGCAGTAGTAACTGGTGCTTAGGAGTTAGCACCAGCGATGGGTTCTGGAGAAAACTGACACCCCTGTGAGGAGTTACACTTGGGAAAAAATAATAAGCAGAGGCTGGTGGTCTACTATGTGTTTTAAGCCGGTGGAGAGAGGCTGCTGAGGTGAATGCTGACAATGTGAGCCTCGGCGCTCCAAAGGAAAGGGAGCGATGCATTCTGGAGGAAATTGGCACCATACACGCACTTCAGTGCAAGTCTGAGTGCCCTGTTAACGCTGCTTGTGGCATGATTATATTGGTGTTATGTGTCCTTGCTATAGTCATCGGTGAGGCTGCTGGGTTGTTTACAGAGGGCACTGAATTGACCCTGACTGACATTTCAAAGGCATTAGCAGCTTCAATGTGTGCTGGGGAATTAGCAACAGTGAACTGTGTTCTGGAGAAAACCGAAGTGTTGGATGACTTGCAGTACCGTAGACTTTCTCCCACTTTGTGTGCCAGGAGGATGTTTGGGTGACCATTGTGGAATTATTACCACGAGTATTGCTGCTCTTATGCCATCACTTGTCACGTCTACTGAGGTACTGTGTATTGGATATTGACTTTCACTGTTTCTTTCCGCCGCGCATGAAATTTGGCAGTTTAACTGTTGCTTTGCTTTTCAAAAACAATGCGCGAGCCGGCTAATGTGCTTAATTCATTCATTTCATTAGTCTTTATTCGATTAAAAATCATAAAAGACACAATATCAACAGTATACAAAGCCCACATCAATAAATTACATAAAAAGATATTAAATATACCAAGACTAATATAATGACAATGAATCAATACAAAGCAATAATCCAGAACATACGACCCAATGATAGATTTTAAGTCTGCAAATATTTCCTTCTTATGACCCAACACGAGGACCAGAACTTCGCCATGGCAACTACAATAACCTCCTTTGTGTCGCACTTAAAAATGCGCAAAGCTGTTTGCGCAGAACATATACCTAACTGTTTGCACAGGGGCTTAATCCACTTCATACAGGGTACTCTATACGCTGGGCAAACAAATAGCACATGTGGAATGGTCTCTGGAATCCCTGGGCAACAGTGACAGGAAGTATCTGTATTTGAACCCAGATTATGACCCCAATTTTTAGTAAATGATTTTAAAGGTAAGCATCCAACTCTAAATTGGTGGTACAACTTCCTGTCTCCAGTTCCAATGATAGTATCCCAATAGGGTTCCAGTGAGTAAACCACCTTATGGTCCATAAAGAGATCAGTTAGTGAGCCCCCAGGGATCTGAGCGTAAGATTTAGATTGGGACATCTCAACATACAGTCTCTTTAGCTCTATCTTCGACGGGAAGGGATTTCCTTCTGGATCTAACCAAAGTTGTCCTAGGTTCATAGCCATAAGCACAGCTTTGATTTTATAGAGCCAAGGGATTTGGCGGGATTTATCCACCCCTATAAGATGTTTAAGAGCCAAAGCATAGGGTGCTAACTCTGGGGTGGTCCACAAGCGTCTCCAATAAGCCAAAGGTCTAAACCCTGCTATCTCTTCAAATGATACACTCCCCAGATCCTGCATCAGTGGTTTTAGGGGTGTAGATTGCGGTAGACCAGTTAAGGATCGCAGAAACTTATTTTGAGCAAGTACCAGGGGTTACAGGTTTTCAAATCCCCAAAGTTCCACACCATAAAGTATTGACGCTCTAACCTTCCCATGATACATCTTCATTACTGGAGCTATAGGTTTTGTTAAAGAGGATCTGTGTTCTTTTAGGAGTGCTCCCGCTAGTTGATTGTGTTTGATTACCGAGAGATCCAACTGATGGTTCCAATTAAGTCTCCGTCCCAGAGTCACCCCTAAATATGTAAAAAAAATCTGTTTGTTCGATAGGGGCATTATTCATTCTGAGTGATATTCTAATTTTTTTCCTCTTATGTAGGACCATAAATTTTGTCTTCTCAACATTAACCTCCAACTCATTATCACTACAAAAAAGTTGGAAGCGATCCAGAGCACGTTGGAGGCCCTTTTTAGTTTTGGACAATAAAAGAGTATCGTCCGCAAACATTAAAATCGGTATTCTTGACCCAGCAAGTGTGGGGGCATCCGTGGGGTAATCAGTGAAATAGGGGACGACATTGTTAATAAAAAGGGAGAATAAGGTGGGGGCAAGCACGCACCCCTGACGCACACCTTTAACCACTTTAAAACTGTTTGTGGTCTCCCCTTGCCCTCCCCATCTCACACAAGCAGAGTTATTTTCATGAAGCCTGATAATAAATGATAAAATCTCTAATGGCATCCCAGCCCTCTCCAAAGATTCCCAAAGCTTGTTCCGTGGAACCAAATCAAAGGCGGATTTAAGGTCCACAAATGCTGCATATAGGACACCGCCGCCCAGCACTACTGTATTCCAATACAGCATCATAAATCGGAATACCTGGTCAATAGTGCTGACATGGCTCTGGAAACCCGCCTGATAATTTGATAGTATATCATTTTCATCCATCCACTCTGCTACCCGATTAAGTACAATTTTGGCCACCAGCTTCTGGGTAGTATCAATCAGACTGATAGGCCTATAGTTGGATGGCAGGGCCCGATCGCCCTTTTTATATATAGGGAAGATTTCAGCCCCCCGCCATGAATCGGGTATGGGGGCACCTCCAGCAATACCATTATTCAATATTTGGATATATTTAACCCAATTTACACGATCAATTTTAAAAATATCGGAGGGGATCCCATCCGGGCCTGGTTCTATCCCGGCCGGTAAACCCTCCATTACATGCTCCACCTCTGCGTAAGAAAATGATAATGCTCCCACTCTTGGGTAGGGCAAAGAGGAAAATGGGATCAACAGATTAGTGCAGGCGAACTGGGTCTCAAAAAAGATAACCCAGTCGTCAGGGGATACATGATTCACCAGATTAGGGTTATCAATACCACTTCCCCATTTGATGAGGTTCCAGAATTTACTCCAGTTCCTATCGCAACATGATGACAACAAATCCCTCCAACGTGACTCGTCACACATCCTTTTCGCTAAATGTTGGGTTTTCTTATATGCCACACGACATCTCCTAATTTCTGGAACTTGCCCCACTTTAATTGCACAAGATAAAGCCCTACAAGCCCTCTTACAGTCCCCATTGTACCACTTAGCCGACTTATATATTTTATTTTTATTGACACAATTGGGGTTTGGGCCTGATTTAAAAAGGATTGACCTCAGCTTCTTGACCATTACTAAATGGGGTGCTGTTAACCTTTGAACATTGACTCCTACATCGTCTAGATTTAACTGGGTAACAGCAGCAAGGGTGTCCGATAAAATTTGCCTCATCATAGAGCATTGTACTTCATCATTTACAATGTGGTCCCACTTAACTCTTCGACTATTATTAGAGACTAAAATAGAGCACGGAACACCAACTTTCTCAGTTACTACTCTCTCTTCCGTGGAAACTTCCAACTGAACTAAAAGTGGGTCGTAATCACTCTCTGTCCTAGCACGTACCTCCATATCAATCAATTTAGACCACAGTTCAATATTTAAAATAAAATAATCTATCCTGCTATGCTTTGTACCCATGTTATAAGTAGGTTTACCCTGAGGGTATGATTTAGACCTACCGTTAACTGCCCGGAGCCCAAACTCCATTGTGAGTGCCTTTAGCTGAAGTGCGGCTGCCGACCAATTTTTAACAGGATCTAATGACAGGGTCGGAATACCCTAAACTGAATCCTCCTCACACGTGAGATTTCCATCTTCAAAACCAAGGGGTTCGTAGGTGCAATTGAAATCTCCAGCAGTAATAATATTCATTGGATTTTTTTGGGGACTGCAAAAAGATATCAAGAGCAACCACTGTGGGTGAAATTCTTCCTGCTCCGACTGTCGCGAGGAGCAGCTCCGTGGCCATTCTGACGGAGCTTAGCTGCTTCTACGGCTTTCATAGATGTGTCCAGCATTAACGTGCCGTGAGCCACTCGGCGTGACGTCTATGACGTGCCGCCATACTTCGTTTGGAGTATATATTGGCTTATTTGCAGACTCCAGCGCTGGATTGTGCCAACCGTCTTCTTCGTTTAATAAAGATTCATTCTAGATTGATTGCTGCAGTCCTCGTTTCGACTCCTGTTATGCCTTTGTGGAGATTTACGCTGCATTTGGGACCGATTTCTTGGTAATGTAATACGCTTGCTCTGTCTCTTTATTTTTAGACACTATTCAAGAGATTAGGGCGAATATTGTACACACTCATCGAAACTTGGATATCTCTACAGAAAGTATGCTTTTAACAGCTGTGCATAGGTACTGTGCTGTACTTTGAGTGAGGAACAGGATTTTGATTTGTGAAGCATTTCATTTGGTACAATGCAGGAGGGAGCCACTGTGACAATTCACATTGGATGTTAACACTTATATGGAGTTTTGGGTCAAGAGCTCGGGTGAGAGTTCGCTCACGGGTGTTCCCAGTATCTTTTCTTGCTTTTGTGTTCATATGCCTTTTCTCTCTGTTATGGCTGTGTTAATTCTTATTTATGCTCTAGTAGTTCATTTTTACTGGATGTTGTCTTCAAAGTAACATGTTTTTTTTTCCTTGCATAATGTATGCTTTATTTTATGCTTAAAAATGATTAATGTGCAATTTGTAAGCCTATTAGGGTGTTTCTAAGGGAGGTGTATTCCCCTATAGGGAGGTGTTTTTCCCCTAGTACAGTGTTTTGAGTTTCATAGAGAGGTGTGTTTCCCATTACAATATTCGGTGTGTCATTGGGAGGTGTTTTCCCCTATAGGGAGGTGTTTTTCCCTTTTACAGTGTTTTGAGTTTTGGAGTTTCATAGGGAGGTGTATTTCCCCTATGTCAATGTTCAGTGTGTCATTGGGAGGTGTTTTCCCCTATAGGGAGGTGTTCTTCCCTATTACAATGTTTTGAGTTTCGGCGTTCCATAGGGAGGTGTATTTCCCCTATTACAATGTTCAGTGTGTCATTGGGAGGTGTTTTCCCTATAGGGAGGTGTTTTTCCCCTATTACAGTGTTTTGAGTTTCAAAGTTTCATAGGGAGGTGTATTTCCCCTATTACAATGTTCAGTGTGTCTTTCGTAGGTGTATTCTCCTAAAGAGAGGTGTGTTTCCCCTATTACTGTTAGTTCGGTGGTGGTGAGTACCCAACTAATGGGTTTCCCTAAGGAAGGGGGATGGGGCTCATTCATTCTTTTGCTTAAGATATTTTCTTGCATTCATTTGCTTACTTTAATTTTATGCATTTGCTTATGGTATTTTCATGCATTCATTTATTTAATGTATTTTTTGGACTCGAGTATTTTCTGATTCGATTACCTTATGTATATTCAATTGCATAATGTATTTCCTTACCAATTCTTTCAGGATGTTTATCCTTGTGTACATTAGCAATGTAATTTTGTTCTTTGTGCCTTAATGCATTAAAATGTTTTTTCTATTTTCTGGCATACTTTGTGTTTAGTTTCCTTAAGGAAGGGAGATGTGCTATAACCTGATTGTTGTTGGTTGGTACATCTTCCCTATTCCTGTGCTTTGCCTTGCTGCTCAGTCTGAGTGTTGTCATTTGGAATGTTGAGTGTGTTGCACTTGAGGAGATGTCAGTTTGAAGAGATGGGCTGAGCAGCAAGGAGGCTGCTCCTGGTGGGGCATCACATGGACTTTACCACCTTCCAGTTACCTTTATCTGAAACTGTAACTTAATGAATAAACCTACAACTTGCTTCTACGCGACCTGTCTACGACATAATCTTCATTTTAACAGTATGTCGCCATGGATATGGATATGGGTGTGTGCTGCATACTGCGGTCTGTCCAGCACATCTCTGCCACTCTTGGCATTGTGTACTTTCCCAATCATGTACTGCATCCTTCACACATGCCTGTTTGCCACATCTCTCCACATTCAGCTGTTGTGTGGCGGAGGTGCCATGCCTTTGATGGCTCATGTTCACGGCTTGGCCAGGTAACCATTGTGAGTTGTTCTGTCGTGTCTGGTGGGTGGGCATGTTGTTGTGCATGTTGGTTGTGATTTTGTGATGTGTGCATTGTCAGAGTTGTGATTTGCATGGTTGTGGAGTTGAGGTGAGTGGGGTGTTCATTTGGATCTTGCCAAGGGGCTGTGCATTTCCCTTGTTGACATCCTGGGTACGCTGGTTGATGATGGACGGTCGGAGGATGAATAAATCATGCACACTGGCTGTGTATTTGAAGGCAACATTGTTGGAGGTTCCACGGTGTTCTGTTGTTGCCTGCACATTGGGGTGGGACGTGTGCTTTCTGTTGCAGTGATTGTGTGCTGTGTCACCAGGGGGCATAGGTGGGACATGTGTGCTGTGGATTGCCCCCAAAACGTGTGTGCATCCTGCTATGGCATATGGTCCTTGCTTGGTCTCCAGCGTGACCTGCGCATTGTGTAGGACGTATGGGGACTGGGGTACCAGGGTGATGGTGATGTCCAGGGCAGATGTGAGGGACTTGAATGGGGCTGGCTGTGAGACTCCTCCGACTCTGGCAGGTGTTGGTTGGGGGCTGCCAGGGGCCAACAGGTCCTACCAAGCCAGCAGCTTGGTGTGGGGTGGGATGTTGGTTGACCGCTGTGTTGGTGCTGTAGGCCTGTTGGGCGATGATGGTCGGGATTCGTGGGATGGTTGTCCCTTTCAGCCTGTGGTGGATGGTGACATTGTCAGAGGTTGGGTCTGTGTGGCTGGTACGCTTCCTGGGGGTCCTGCGCTGCGTCTGTGGTGGTCCGGGTGGGGGGTGTTCCGGGTGAGGGTTGTGGTCCTGGGGTGGTGTCGGTGGGTGTTGTGGCCCTCTTGGGTGTCCGGGCCGCATGATGGGTGGCTCCATGGCATCTGTTGCCCTTCCGATGTGGCCCTGGGTTGTGCTCCCTTTTGTTGTGCTCGCTGCCGCCCGACTTTACACCAAGTCATCCGACTTTACACCAGGTCAGAGCAGGTGTAGATTAACCCTGGGCAATGAACGTCTTAGATTTGTTAACTACGCATTCCATGAAAAACACATAGTCAGGCAAATAAATCCGCTCCACCACATAGCGGATTCAGCTTCTAAACTGCATCCACAAATGCTTTGATAAAGCAACTTTACATGTTAAATAACATATAACCAATTCACAAAAGTGAACTTTGAAATTGACAAATATCAGGCAATGAGAGAGGTGATGATTTTGGGGTCCCTCCTAACCTAGGGGGATACCCGGCGCACTTAGGGCGAGATAGCAAAAGACACACAATTGATGGACAGAATGCAGAACAAATCAAAACATTCACCCCCAGTTAAGAGATCTGGGTTAAATCCATCATTCTTTTGCTCACCATGCCTCCCCAGTTTAGACCTGACCATATGCAAATCAGTCTTGGTCCTGTGCCTTATGGGAACAGTCCAGCCTGAACTGCCAAGCCAGGTCCTCCCTGGCCCGAAAACAAGCATCCTAGGAACGGTTTGGGGGTTTCACCCCACTTCAGCCATAATAGCTTGAATACAGTGGCACAGTGAGCCTGGTACCCACATCTGGGCATACCTGGCGCACTTAGGGCAAGAAAGCAAAAGACACACAATTGATGGACAGAATGCAGAACAAATCAAAACATTCACCCCCAGTTAAGAGATCTGGGTTAAATCCATCATTCTTTTGCTCACCATGCCACCCCAGTTTAGACCTGGCCATATGCAAATCAGTCTTGGCGCTGTGCCTCATGGGAACAGTCCAACCCGAACTGCCAATCCAGGTCCTCCCTATACCAGAAACAAGCATCTTAGGACCGATTTCGGGGTTTCACCCCTCTTCTGCCAGGATAGGTTGAATCCAGTGGCACAGTGAGCCCGGGATCCACGTCTGGGCATACCCGGGGCACTTAGGGCGAGAAAGCAAAAGACACACAATTGATGGACGGAATGCAGAACCAATCAAAACATTCAGCCCCAGTCAAGAGATCTGGGTTAAATCCACCATTCTTTTGCTCACCATGCCACCCCAGTTTAGACCTGGCCATATGCAAATCAGTCTTGGTCCTGTGCCTCATGGGAACAGTCCAGCCCGAACTGCCAAGCCAGGTCCTCCCTGGCCCGAAAACAATCATCCTAGGACCGGTTTCGGGGTTTCACCCCTCTTCAGCAATAATGGCTTGAATCCAGTGGCACAGTGATCCCGGGACCCACGTCAGGGCATACCTGGTGCACTTAGGGCGAGAAAGCAAAAGACACACAATTAATGGACGGAATGCAGAACCAATCAAAACATTCACCCCAGTTAAGGGATCTGGGTTAAATCCATCATTCTTTTGCTCACCATGCGACCCCAGTTTAGACCTGGCCACATGCAAATCAGTCTTGGCCCAGTGCTTCATGGGAACAGTCCAGCCCGAACTGCCAAGCCAGGTCCTCCCTGGACCGGAAACAAGCATCCTAGGACCAGTTTTGGGGTTTCATCCCTCTTCAGCCAGGATAGCTTAAATCCAGTGGCACAGTGAGCCTGGGGCCCACTTCTGGGCATACGCGGTGCACTTAGGGCGAGAAAGCAAAAGACACACAATTGATGGACGGAATGCAGAACCAATCAAAACATTCACCCCCAGTCAAGAGATCTGGGTTAAATCCATCCTGCATGTGAGATGGGCAGGTACTGTGTCCATCCTCATACCTGCATGCATTTTTGTATTATTCTCCCATGCTAATGTACTATGTGAGATGCTGTATTGTCTCTGCTAGACATATCTGTGAAGTAGTGCTGAGTTAGTATCATGCTCCTGTACTGAGAGATAGTGGTACATAACCCTGTGTCACTGATTTTTCCCCCTCTTGTCTCCCATACCTGTAGCTCAAAGTCTTCCTACGTAAGGCCATGTGGAGGGCCATTGCACGCAAGGTGCGGGCTCCGGGTGTCTCCAACCGACAGCGCACACATTCACAAGAGGTGGGATGACATCTTCTGGCTGAGCAAAAACGTGGCAAAGATGACGCTGGGGCTGCTCCCTTGGACTGGAAGGTTGGCACGCAGGAGCATGACACCACTAATGGCCCGCATCTTAGCTGTGACACAGCCTGAGCTGGATGCACGTTTGAAGGACCATCAGCAGCAAGCTGGGGCTGAGTATTCTGGGAAGGGTGAGTTTGGTAGTGAGTCGCTGCATGTGTTCCAAGCCTGGGCCAGTGCTGGGCTCTGTGATGTTGCTAGTGTGATGCAATGGCTTGTAAGTGGCATCTGTGTTGGGTGCAGATGTCATGCATTTTCCCTACCTGTACTTTCTCATGTCATTGGGGTAATGGCCCTTGACATTGCATTCTGAGTTGTGGCCTTCTGGCATTGTCTAAAATGGGGTAGTCAGGGACATCCCATGGAAGGGAATGGCAGTGTGCATCATCTGAGTGTGCTTTCATCAATGTGTGCATTGCCTGACGTCAGTATTGTGAGGACTACACATCTGACACCGATGTGTGCCCCAAAGTACGAAATGGTGGATGGCATGAGCTCATGGCCATTGTGGACTGTAATGTTGGAGTCTGTATCTGTGTTGTCCCCTTCTGCTGCCTCCAGATGTTATGTTATGTTATGTTATAAAATTTTATATAGCGCACGGATGCCGCAGCAAAGTGGCGTCCCGGCGCTTTGGAGAATAGTAAACACAACACGACAGAAAAATGAAAAAGATGGGCCTAAATTGTGGTGAAAAGGAAAGTTTTAAGAGCCTTTCTAAAAGGAAGCAACTCAGGGATGGAACGCAGAGGGGCAGGCAGAGAATTCCAAAGAGTAGCCGCCAACACTGAGAAAGAGCGTCCGCCCATCCTAGATTTTTGGAAACGTGGCACGATGGCCAGATTAGATCCAGCAGAGCGAAGAGCTCTGGCAGGAACATAGTGCTGAATAGTCTGTGCAAGGATGGGAGGGGAGGCTGCTTTGAGAATCTTAAAAGTTAAGCAAAGAGCTTTAAACTTAATTCTCTGCCCCACCGGCAACCAATGAAGATCCTGAATAGTCCGACGGGCCGAGACAAACTTCGGAAGGCCAACAAGCATCCTAGCTGCCGCATTCTGAACTCTCTGAAGACGAGATAACTCGGCCTGATTAAGACCCAGAAACAGGGAGCTAGCATAATCCAGCCTGGTGAGAACCAGGGCTTGGACAATAATCTGTCTGGTCTCCGCATCGAAGAACTTAAAAATAGGTCGGAGACACTGCAGGGTACCGAAGCAGGTACCAGCCACACGTTTTGTGTGGGAAGTAAAAGAAAGCTTATGGTCGAACCACACCCCAAGGTTTCTAACCTCAGTTACAGGGGAGGGAACGGGGCCAAGATCGGAAGGCCACCACTGATCTCCCCATAATTCACTATCCCTACCAAAAATAATAACCTCGGTCTTAGAGGCATTCAGTTGGAGTCGATTGTTCGCCATCCAGCCAGCCACAGCTGTTAGAGCTGACTGAAAGGTGGGGGCATCCATGTTGTGGTCACCATTGAGAGCCACCGCCAGCTGCGTGTCATCGGCGTATGACACTAAGGAGAGACCAAAACTATGGGCTACCTTCGCTAATGGCTGAACATATAGGTTAAACAAGGTAGGGCTCAGGGCCGACCCTTGGGGAACACCCTGGAGTATGGGGCGTGAAGCAGAAACAAAAGGGGGTGTGGAAACCTTAAAGGCTTGATCTTTAAGAAAAGAGCGAAACCACTCCAGTGCCACCTCTCCCACTCCTGCTTCCATCAGGCGGTGTAAAAGAATCTGGTGAGACACCGTATCGAAGGCGGCACTGAGATCCAACAGGATCAGTGCCGCCGTCTGACCCCGATCTAGCAGCTGCCTGATGTGTTCCACCACAGCCAGGAGGGCAGTTTCTGTGCTGTGGCCAGCACGAAACCCATTTTGGGAATTGTCCAATATATTAGCTTCCTGCAAGTGAGAAGATAAAATAGCGTTAGCATGAGCTTCAGCTAATTTAGCAGGCCAGGGCAGAAGGGAGATAGGTCGGTAGTGTTCGGGCTTGGTGGGATCAAGGGCGGGTTTTTTAAGAATTGGAATAACCGTCGCCTGTTTCCAAGCTTTAGGGACACTACCCGTGCTGAAGGACAAATTAATGAGACCATGAAGAGCAGGAAAGCAGCCTTCAGCGAATTCCCGGAATTGAGAAGGTCTCATGGGATCATCCGGGGAGCCGGATTTAACTTTAATCGTCAAGGCAGAGAATTCATCCAAGGTCGGACTAGGAATAATCAGTAATGGTTTATGAACCAGTGACGTATGGCTAGTCTCTACAATAGGAAGCTGGGCAAATGACTTATAGATAGCCTCCACCTTTTCGACAAAAAATGAGGCTAAATCCTCACAATGCGTCATAGAGGGTTGAAGGGCAGCAGTATCAGTCCTTTTACTGGTAAGGTCCTTACATATCCTGAAAATGATCTTGGTGGGATTAATGCTATTCTTGATCTCCTGGGAGTAAAAAGCCGCCCTGGCCGCACATATGGCCCGATGATACACTCTAGTGCAAGCCCTATAGGCTGCCTTGAGGTCAGTATCATACGTTTTACGCCACGCGCGTTCTGCCTTTTTACAGGAGATTTTAAGAGTTGTGAGTGAATCATTATACCAGGGGTTAGAAGGGCTAGATCTGGTCTTACTCCACTTAGCCGGAATAAGTGAATCCAATGCGTTATTTAGCCACTCGCAAAAGCAGTCATAGCCGCGGGAGACTTCAGAGGGGGGTAGGGGATGAAATTTCATCAAGAGCTGATGGAAATGCTCTAGATTTAAGTTTCTCCAAGGGCGTCTAAGACTGACTGAGGGATTGTTTTTAGATGGAGAGCAGGAGGTTGTAATACGAAATTCAATGAGATGGTGGTCAGTCCATGCCATGGGTCTGGGATGGAGCACTGAAATATTCGTAGAAAGGTTTGTCAAAACAGGATCCAATAGATGGCCACCTATATGAGTAGAGGATTGTACCATTTGAATCAGTTGGAACGCCTCAAGATCAGCAAGCAGGCTAAGGATCGAGTTGGAAAGTGGCGCGTCCATATGCAGATTGAGGTCGCCGACAATCGTAAAATTAGCAGATTTTAAAGCTAAGGAAGAAATTACCTCCGGAAGGCTTTGACGGAAGGCGGCCTCAGGCCCAGGAGGTCTGTAAATCAGAAGTCCCGTGAAGGTAAAATGGGGGTTCACTGAGATGCTAAATAGAGCACTCTCGCAACCGGCTATGGCGATAGATTTCCATATGCAGGGGTAGCAAGATTTTACTGCAACTGCAATGCCGCCACCTCTGGTCTTGCGAGGGAGAGAGTGCATAATGTAGCCTGCAGGAAGGGCTAGATTAATGACCGCCATGGACTGGTCGTGCAGCCAAGTTTCCGTAAAGAAAAAAATATCCGGATTATCATCAGAAATCAGCGAAAGGACTTCTTGGGAGTGACAAGACAAAGATCTGACATTCAGATGCATAACTTTGAGGATGGATTGATTAACTGTGCCTATGGTAAAAGTTGGTTGAGTGGCCACCGAGGGCCTCCACTGGAGACTATTAATACACATTGGTGTAGGGAGTTTAAAAAGACAAGTGGGGCATTGAAAGGGACCACTGAGAGGATCCAGGGAGCCGGGGCAGCAGTCACATACCTGGTGGCGTAAAAGACGCAAATTCGCAGCAGATATCATCCTGGAAAGTCCGGAGTCCCCTGCCAGGCCCTGCCTAGCGCTGACGAGCGCAGACGGGCAGGACTCTGGCTGGACTCAGGCGCGATGAAGGCGCACCGCTGCGCGGCACCGCTGCGCGACCGAAAGAGGCTCAAGTAGGCTCCAAAGGGCAAGATCTCGCGAGATTACGCGAGAGTGCCCCAGCCCAAAGCAAAATGGCGCTCAAAATCGTGGCCCCCGATTCCCCGTGATCCCGGACCCGCCAAAGGCGGTGTAGATGGTCCCCAGGGGGGTTCTATAGTGCAAGAATGAGGCCAGGGAGGTCAGTACTATTAAAAACAAGGTACAAATTACACAAATAAAATGAAATACAAAACGGGAATTTTAAAATTCGAGAAAGCATCCAAAAAGCGCTGCTAGCGCTAGCGAGGTCTGTGTAGCCGGTCACCTTCTCCAGGCTGACCTCTCACCACTCGCTGCCTCAAGTAGGCTCCAAAGGGCAAGATCTCGCGAGATTACGCGAGAGTGCCCCAGCCCAAAGCAAAATGGCGCTCAAAATCGTGGCCCCCGATTCCCCGTGATCCCGGACCCGCCAAAGGCGGTGTAGATGGTCCCCAGGGGGGTTCTATAGTGCAAGAATGAGGCCAGGGAGGTCAGTACTATTAAAAACAAGGTACAAATTACACAAATAAAATGAAATACAAAACGGGAATTTTAAAATTCGAGAAAGCATCCAAAAAGCGCTGCTAGCGCTAGCGAGGTCTGTGTAGCCGGTCACCTTCTCCAGGCTGACCTCTCACCACTCGCTGCCTCAAGTAGGCTCCAAAGGGCAAGATCTCGCGAGATTACGCGAGAGTGCCCCAGCCCAAAGCAAAATGGCGCTCAAAATCGTGGCCCCCGATTCCCCGTGATCCCGGACCCGCCAAAGGCGGTGTAGATGGTCCCCAGGGGGGTTCTATAGTGCAAGAATGAGGCCAGGGAGGTCAGTACTATTAAAAACAAGGTACAAATTACACAAATAAAATGAAATACAAAACGGGAATTTTAAAATTCGAGAAAGCATCCAAAAAGCGCTGCTAGCGCTAGCGAGGTCTGTGTAGCCGGTCACCTTCTTCTCCTCCCAACATGTGACTGTGGCAACATGTTGGGAGGTACATCTTTCCCCCCCTCAGGGCCCTAAGTGTGCACAGAGGGATCTGTGTGCCTGGTTACACAGAGCCACTG
The DNA here is from genome assembly GCF_964204655.1 of Triturus cristatus. Lineage (NCBI taxonomy): Eukaryota > Metazoa > Chordata > Amphibia > Caudata > Salamandridae > Triturus > Triturus cristatus. Next base: position 286,911,338 of record NC_140587.1, read on the forward strand.
GCTGGATATTTGGCTGTGTGGGCATCACATGGGTCATGATTGCCAAGTTTCCTTGATGACATGCAAAAATCGAGTTTTTAATTGAGGTTGCATGGTGTTACTGCACAGGGTGGTGTGCAACATGGGGAAATCATCATCCTGTTTTGTGCTTTGCTTGCATATGATGTTTGTGTTAATGCCACAGAACTGACCATAGGTCTCTGTCTCTTGCAGCATCTACCTTGGCCAGAGAAAGACAGGGGACTGACACTAGTGGTGAGGCATCAAGCACGACTGCTACACACGAGCACATTGACACTGATGTGACCAGCGTCTCGGAGGGAGGCAGGAGTCTGTTTGAGGAATCACAGCCAGAGACACCAACCTCAACATCATCTGATGCCAGCGGTGACACATCTATGTTGGCAGGCACAGGGAGCGGGAACTCGGCCTCTTCTTCCACCACACAGCGTCCAGTGCCCAGCCTCCCAGCTACTTCCACTAGTGCTGCCCTTGTTCGCACCAGTAAGAAGGGAAGAGTGTCCTTCACCCCAGGCACCGCTGCCCCTGTCTCCCCTGCTGCCATCAGTGTCGAGTCTGTGGACCTTTTGTGCCAACTGTGTGGGCCCAGACAACTCTCATCAACGCCTTCCTAGACCACAACAAAAAACTGGCACAGGTAGTTGCTTTCATGGAAGGCATTCATTCAGATGTGGGTGGGCTACACCGGACAGTCCAGCCTTTGTCCTCCGCAGTGACGGCGGCCATTCAGCTGGCACAGTCTCAGAGTCCAACTCCAGTCCCTTTGGCCACCCCCCTGCCAGTGGCTACATCTGTCGGTAGTGACCACACACCACAGACCTCTGGCTCAAGATACAGCACACGCAGCACACAACAGCAGCAGCCCAAGCGGTCAAGAGCACAGACACCATCCCCACAAAGACCAAAGCCACCCCAGAGCGCAAGGCAAAAGTCCTTCAGGTGACAGTCAGGGACATAAAGCCAAGAAGCAGGCCTCAGGCTCACATGCGTCAGAGGCATCCTCAGCCAAGGACTCTCCTGTCCCAAAAGCGTCTCGCAAAGAAAAGCGGCCAGTTCCTATTCCTGCTGTGAAGCTAAGGGTCCCATCCAGAGCCCTGTGAAGGTGGTCAGTGTAGGGGGTTTACCTGTACAACAGGTGATTGGGAGAAAATGCAAGGCCAGGCCAAGCGTACCTCTGGATCCAGCAGGTCCTCAGAGGAAGGGCCACCGGCTGCACCTGTTGTGGCCGCAACACCTACCACTCCTCCCAAGAACAAACCTCCATTTAGACTCCCCAAGAAGTGGAAAGGCACCCCTCCACATTTTCCCTCCCACACTGTGTCTCACAGCAGCATGATCCCACCTCCTCATGTCACCACACCACCTGGTCCAAGCAGCCCTTTGTCTTCCAAAGGCACTGATGCCTCTACCTCAGCTGGGCCTTTCTCTCCCCGGTCCAGTCCTCTAACTAGCCCCGACACTCAGCCAGCTCCCAGTCTGACTGACAGCCAAGTCTGAGTGAAAGTCCCCCTCTTCCACAGCGGTGCCTGTACTGCCCATTGTCATCCCCCTAACTGTGTTGCTGACCATGGCAGTGTACAGTCTCCCCCATTCCCTGTGCAGCTTCTCATGTACCTACTCTGCACTTTGGACTGGCCACTGGCCTTGATGTGTTTGCCCATTCCCTGTGCTGCTTCTCATGTACCTACTCTGCACTTTGGACTGGCTACTGACCTTGATGTTCATTGCTGTGTTTGCCCATTCCCTGTGCAGTTTCTCATGTACCTGCTCTGCACTTTGGACTGGCCACTGGCCTTGATGTGTTTGCCCATTCCCTGTGCAGCTTCTCATGTACCTACTCTGCACTTTGGACTGGCCACTGGCCTTGATTTTCATTGCTGTGTTTGCACATTCCCTGTTCAGCTTCTCATGTACCTACTTTGCACTTTCTTCTGGCCACTGGTCTTGTCTACTTTTGATGCCTATCTGTGTAATATGTGAATAAAGACAGTGACTTCTGTTGTCTGCTTTGTCAGTGATAAATACAGGGTTTCATGTGTGGGTATTCTTTTTCAGGGTTTTGCAGAGGTGACAGGCACTTCAGTTCTTATTGACTCTGAGACTTGGGGGTGCAATGATGGTTGTTTGTGATGAGCTACTGTTATCTTAAACAATCTATGGTGATGTTGGCTAAATTGTACACATGGCATGTTTGGATGCACTGCCAGCAGAGTGGGATTCTATCCACAGTATTGCGGGCAGGCTGGCCAGGGTCCATCTTGTCTGTGTGATCTTTCTTGATGTGTCACCAGCAGTGTTGGTGTATGGTCATCTTGTGATGGCCAGTCATCACAGTCACATGGGTAGATTTCAATGTGTGCACTTGTGTGGTCATGAAGTGTGCAGTGTGAAGGGGTGACTTTGTCAGTAGTGTTGATGTGTGTGTGCCCCTGCGATTGCAACTGCACACATATGTCAACCTGGATTCGAGTGACTGTTAGTTGGATTTGTCAACCCTGTGCTTGTGATTGTGTGCACATGTGGGAGTTGTAGGTTGTGCACTGTGCGGTGTGTTGGTGTGTCCTTGCACTTCTGGGGGACACCTACTTGTTGTTGGTGCAAATTGTGAGTATGCAGAGTGTGTGACTGGCAAGTCAGTGTTGTGTTTTGTTGATCAGCCATGTGTCTTGTTACTGTTTGTGCTCACTGTGCAGACCTGCTCAGTCACACTGACATTGTGGGTGTGTTTTCTCATGCATTGGTGTCACTTGAGGCATTTTTGGCTCCAGTATGGCATGTGGGCTGTGGAGTTATAACATACCCTATCTGTACTTCTGATGCCTATCCATTCTGAGTGAGCACTTCATCTATTTGTGGATGGTGCACTCCAGACATGTCCACTACTGACGTACACAACACTTCACTCTCATGTCAGCTGTCCCCTTGGGTTGCCAGTGTGTGTGCCTCCCCACCACTTTATTTGTTACACTATGCTTTATGGTGCTGATCTGTGCACAGGACCAATGTGCCACTCAGGACAGTTTCCCAATTGGTTATATGTGATTTTCTTGTACTGTTTTGCAGTCATGGTTGCTCATATGCAGTTCAACTGTTTGTGCTGCACAGTCCTCTGGTCATGTTGTTTTCACATGGGTGTCCCAGACTTGTGCATCTGTGGGTGATGGGTGAGCTCTATATGAATGAATGAATGAATGATTACAGTCTTATATAGCGCATAGCTACCCGGAGGCATCCCAGCGCTTAACTCAACTAGATCTTGGAGAAATCAGGCAAACAGGAAGGTTTTTAACCTCTTCCTGAACCTGAGATGGTTAGCTTCCATTCTGATAGAGTCGGGGAGATTGTTCCAAAGGGTGGCGGCTTGGAGGGAGAAGCGCCTGCCTCCCATTCGCACTCTCCTGGTTCTAGGAATTGCAATCAGCTTCTTATTATCAGACCTTAGAGCTCGTCCTGGTAGAAATAAATGGAACATAGATTGAATCAGGGAAGGTCCTATTTTATTAATAGCTTTATGGACCGTAGTCAGCGCTTTAAACTGTACCCTTTGCTGGACAGGCAGCCAGTGTAGTTGACGCAGTGCTGGCTTAGCAGAGGTCCAGCGAGGGATATTCAGCAGCATTCGGGCCGCGCAGTTCTGTACTGTCTGCAAGGTTTTTATGGTAGCTTGTGTAGTGCCTAAGTACAGCGCATTCGAATAGTCCAAGCGTGAGAGAATCAACGCCTGCACTAATATTCTCCTGGCCTCAAACGGAAGAAGTTTAATTATCTTCCGAAGTAGTCTGATGATGGCATAGCAGGTTCCTGCCACCTTGCGAGCCTGAACACCAAAGTTCAGGGCTGGATCCAGCCACACCCCCAGGCTCTTAATTTGTTCTTTAGGTGGCGGCGGAGGGCCCAAATTAGACGGCCACCAGTTCTCTACCGTATTGGATGGTTTATAACCTAGCAGCATCACCTCCGTTTTTGATCCATTCAACTTTAAGAAGGATCGGTCCATCCATTCCTGAACTTTATTGAGGCATAGGGAGAGGTTCTCAAATGGGGCATCCTGGGAGGCCAGGGAGATGATAAGCTGCGTATCATCTGCATACGTTTCCAGCTGTACTCCCCAGGGCAGCACCACCTCAGCCAATGGCCTCATATAAATGTTAAATAGGGTAGAGCTGAGGGATGAACCCTGGGGGACACCGCATTGCAGACGCATTTGTGGGGAACAGGCATCATCCTCAAAGACCGCAAAAGTCCTATCGGACAGAAAAGAGCGCAGCCACTTTAGTGCGCCTCCTCCGACACCTACTTCCATCAATCTATGAATCAAGATGGAATGATTCACGGTGTCGAAGGCGGCACTAAGATCTAATAACAAAATGGCTGCCCTATCTCCATTATCCACAATCTTCCTAGCTTCCTCCACAACAGTGATTAGGGCTGTTTCGGTGCCCTGCTTAGCTCTAAATCCTGTTTGAGTAATATGGAGGGAATTGCTATTTTCAAGATAGGATCCCAGCAACGAGTTGACATGCTTCTCCGCAAGCTTACTGATGGTTGGCAGTAAGGAGATAGGGCGATAATTGGCCCAATCTTCCGGGTTTAGGTTTGGCTTCTTCAATAAAGCTTTCACTTTTGCCTTTTTCCAGGAAGAAGGAACCATGCCTGATGTAAGTGAGGCATTGATCACCTCTTGAATAACTGGGGTCAAAATATCTGACACCAAATTTAAAATGGTAGGCGGGGCGGGGTCCGCTGGAGAGCATGATTTCAGATTATTCAAGAGGGACAGTGCAGTAGGATAATCTAGTTGAGAAAAATCATACAAACCGGGTTTACCGGTGTCCATTGAAGGGGGCAAGATCCATTCAACGGGCAGAGGCTTAAACGAGGAGAAAATATTATCCACCTTATTGGAGAAATAATGCGCCAATTCATTACAGCGGGAACTTGCCAGTCCAGGGTCGTTAACAGGCACAGGGGGGGTAACCAAGGATTTGAAAATTTTGAAAATTTCCCTGGGGGCATTGGACGCCGAGTCAATTTTTCCTGATAGTAATTTGATTGGGCAATTTTGATTCCCTGTTTATATTTCTTCAGGGCCAATTTATAGGTGTCCTTACTATCTTCTGAGTAGTTTTTGCGCCAGTGTCTCTCCTGCTGCTTACATTGGCGCTTTAGAGCTTTAAGTTCTAATGTATACCAAGGTTTTTTATTGTTGCCCCTCCTATGGGACAGTTCACTTTTGGGGAGGATGGCATCCAAAGAGGACGTTAGCCATTGGTTAAATTGTATATCGGCTATCAAAGGGTCCTGGGAGAGTGCAGGTAATGAGTCACTCAATTCCTTCCTCCACCTCTCGGTTGAAAGTTTGGACCAGACCCGTATGGACCTCCTTGTTGTATTAGAGGGCTCCGACAATGTCACTGGGACCAAGGAGAGGAGCAGCAATTTATGGTCAGTCCAGGGAATATCAATTAATTTTTCAAAAATGAGATTATCCAGATTGGTGTAGCAATGGTCAAGGGTATGTCCAGCTTTATGAGTAGGGCCTGTCACTAATTGCCTCAGCTGGAGCACTTCTAATCCTGCGTTGAGACTAATGCAGGCTGGTGAATGTGCCTCATCGGAATGAATGTTAAAATCACCCAGTAATGTGAAATTAGTGGTAGTACTAGCATAATTAGTAGCACAAATGGGGAGGTCATCGCAGAATTGACCGTAGGGACCTGGTGGCCTATATAGCAGAAGGCCCGACAGGGTGCAAGTTGGGGAGACGGTAATAGCAAAAGATAAGCTTTCCGCACCTTTTATTGCTGCTTTTTCAACCCTACAACCCAGTGTGGATTTATAAATTATGGCAATCCCTCCCCCCCTACCTTCTGGGCGATCGTGTCTCAAGATAGAATAGTTGTGTGGTAATGCTCGGACGAGATCTGAATCTGAGCTATCGTTCAACCAAGTTTCCGTTAAAAATAACACATCTAGATCTTGTTCCTCTAAGAGCAAGGAGATCTCGATGGCATGTCTTGGTAACGAGCGACAGTTTAATAATGCGAGGTAATACCGACGGAGCCTGTCTCCAGTGCTTTTGGGTGTTTCACATGTGAAATTGTAATTACATCTGGTACAAGGTGCAATGTTCCTTACATGTGTTCGCAGTTTACTACACAGCGAGCTGTGCATGCCTCTGAGTCTGAGTAACTCGTTCCGACTGTACCTCATCAGGGGGCAGAGGCGATCTATACTGGCAGCATCCTCGGTCCCTGGGCCCGACCTGGCCCGGACGGGCCCAGACAGGTTTTCCTTAGGCGCTCCTTTGGCGTGGGGATGGCGCATCCGCTCTGCGCATCCGCTGCGCGGAGGCATACCCGTATGCTTAAGTACTAGCCCCGAGTGCCTTGCAGTGCCTGAACAACTAGAACTGCACCCAGCCTGGGAGATACCTCCCTAAGATGGCCGCCGCGTTCCTTCCCCTCGCCTCCTAGATCGAGGCCGGACTGAGCCCTAGATCGGCTGTGTCTCGCTTGGGGGAGAGGTCAGGTAGTTTAAAAAGCCACAAAGCCAAATTAAACAATAACACTAATTACAAAAGGTTCAATTTTAAAATACTACTAAGCGCCGATTTTATTTTACTGCAATCCTGATAGCAGGTAAATAAGTGTACAACTCCCGGCTTCCGCCTCAGGAGAAATAGCGAGTCTCGCGAGCCAGTGCAGCTCCTGCTTAAGTACTAGCCCCGAGTGCCTTGCAGTGCCTGAACAACTAGAACTGCACCCAGCCTGGGAGATACCTCCCTAAGATGGCCGCCGCGTTCCTTCCCCTCGCCTCCTAGATCGAGGCCGGACTGAGCCCTAGATCGGCTGTGTCTCGCTTGGGGGAGAGGTCAGGTAGTTTAAAAAGCCACAAAGCCAAATTAAACAATAACACTAATTACAAAAGGTTCAATTTTAAAATACTACTAAGCGCCGATTTTATTTTACTGCAATCCTGATAGCAGGTAAATAAGTGTACAACTCCCGGCTTCCGCCTCAGGAGAAATAGCGAGTCTCGCGAGCCAGTGCAGCTCCTGCTTAAGTACTAGCCCCGAGTGCCTTGCAGTGCCTGAACAACTAGAACTGCACCCAGCCTGGGAGATACCTCCCTAAGATGGCCGCCGCGTTCCTTCCCCTCGCCTCCTAGATCGAGGCCGGACTGAGCCCTAGATCGGCTGTGTCTCGCTTGGGGGAGAGGTCAGGTAGTTTAAAAAGCCACAAAGCCAAATTAAACAATAACACTAATTACAAAAGGTTCAATTTTAAAATACTACTAAGCGCCGATTTTATTTTACTGCAATCCTGATAGCAGGTAAATAAGTGTACAACTCCCGGCTGAGGTCCTTTTTCCCTTCCTGAGTGTGATGTAGTCTGTGTGCTATGGTGATTTGTGTTGTGAGGGTTCATGGTGTGGCACTCATATCTGTGTGGAACGGGTATGTTTGGTGTGCACACACTGCTGGTCATGCATGCAGTGCTGTGAGTGTGTGTTGTCTTGTACTTGCCTGGTGTGCATCCCCTGATATCCAGCTGTGTTTGCAATGTGATAGATTGGCATGTGCATCTGTTGTGTGTTTGATGTGGATGTGTGCAATGTTTGGCCTGTGTTGTCTCTTGCAGCTGACAGACGCTCTGTATGTGATGTTCTATTTGCATGTCATTGTGTGATTTGTTTGTGCATTGTGATACGTTCAGATGTGTGTTGCAAGTGTAGTGTGCATTACTTGTGTGTCTGTCACATGCACTTAGGGCTATTCTTGTTCCTGGACTTGTTTTGAGTGCATCCTTGGGGTTTTCTCCTCTTATATTTGACCTGTCACTTGTCAGGATTGTGCATGTGCAAGCATGTGGTACACTATGACACCATGTTGACTTGATGGGTGGTGTGGGTTGTCTGTCTGTGTTTTCTTATTGGCCCATTGCTCCCAGTTTGTGTCCATGATTGTTTTGGGATGATGCACTTCTTGTTTGTGTTGGGGTATTTTGTTTGTGCATTGTTCCTGGGTGATGATGTTGTGTACTCCTGTTCTGTGTGGGCTCCCATTGCCTTTCCACTGTTTTACTGCACAGCTCTGGGCTTGTTGTGCTTCTGTGTATGTTGTTAGTGAGTTTTGTGTTTGGCTGTTGTTTTTGTGCCAGCATTGGTTCAGACATCCCTGAGTGTGTGTGTGTGATGTTTGTGGATGCCCCCCAGGGAGTTTGATTGTTTGTCAGTGTATTTGCTGGACATTATTGGCACGATTCTGTGTGTTTGACACTGGTGTTGAGTGTTGCAGCGTGTGAGGTTGGTGGGGGGTATGTGTGAAGGATCTAACTTGTGTTTGACAGTCAAGGAGTGTGACAATGGGCCCTGTGTGTTGTGCTGATGACATACACCTGTCAAGTTGTTGGATACAGATGTATGGCAGATCACTGTTTGACTTCAGAGACTTCCTATCATCCCTGTGCCTATGCATGGGTTGTCTTGCTGTCTCCATGAGATGCTGCACAAAGGTGACTGTGGTTTCATTTCACTCACGGTGCCGGCCATGTGTGATCTGATTGGGCTAAGGGTGTTGTTATATGTTCCTTCTCTTGCATGTGATGTACACATGCTTTGTGGCTAGTTCCTTGGACTTCCATTTGTGTCCTCCTCACTTTGGCTTTCCCATTTCTTGTCCTCCATTGCTGCTGACATCTGGTCTGTGTATGTGGCTGTGTGTCAGTGTGGGGTGTGTCTAGTTGAGTGATTGTTCATATTCATTGTGAGTGTTCATTTTGTGATTGGACTCAGTTTGCTTGATGTGAGTGTAGTGTGGGTGTGGTGTGAGTGTTGCCCTGGCCCTGAGGTTATGGGCTGTGTGTTCCTCTGCAGCCCCACCTGCTGAGACTGTCTCCCTTGTTGTTTGGTGTGTGGTGAAGGGTGCGGGTTCAGCTGGCTGATTATTGTGCATGGGGGAGCAAAGGAGGGGCACATAGCATGACCCTTAATGGGTGTGTGGAGGGTGGAGGTGTGGCCCTATGATCTTTGTGGACTGCCCATGCCTGGCACTGGCCCTGCCGTCTACAGTGTGTTCATGTTTTCCCACATCTTCACCACTGCGGTGATGTGACCGGGACATTGCATTGATATCGCGGTTGATGGGTGACCTGGATGGGGAGGGGTGATTTAGGGACAGGTAGGACATGTGTGGGTACACTTGTGGATGTGTTCCTGTCCCCACCAGGGTGTCTGGTGTGGACAGGAACCGTATATCAGCCCTGGAGTTGTGTGTTGTGGTTGTGTGCAGAGTTGTGTGATTGCATACCTGCATCGTCGTCCGCGGTGGTGCATAACTTGCTGGTAGTGTATCAGGTACAGCACCAGGAAGATGTGCAAAGCTGGATCCATTGTGGTCGGGACCGGGTAGAGGGGCCCAGGAATCTGGTTTCGGGCTCCGTAGTCGTGCTTCCGCCGTCTCTGGTTGGGCGCTTTCTCCGCTGCGGTGTGACTGTCTGTTTGGGTTATCCTGATTTGTACGGCGATTGGGACATCATTCCGCATGGCGGTGGATCTTTATTGGCTCCCTCCGCCGCGGTGGAGGGCGCATTTTTATGGCGGTTCACGTCGCACCGTGGCGTACGGGAAATGGGCTATGTTTGCCCATACTAATATGGCGGGTGTGAGGAGCGCTGCTGGCGTGCGAAAAATTACATTTAGCGCCGCCGCCAGCACCACCGTGGTGCCTCTGCCCGCCATCCAAATGGGCCCCTTAATTTCTTGAGTTCAAAACAGAAGCTGACAACATTGATGATGGATTTGAAGATATCAGCAAAGAAGTGGAAGACAATCCGATGAACCGACAAGCTTATACTATGCAAATGTAATGTCTTTTCCAAATCATGTTTTGAATAGTATTGGTGTATCAATGTTATAATGACATTCTACACGCAGGAACTTCTGAGCAGCTGATGCTGTAAAATCATGTGAATCTGACTGCACACCACTTGCCATGTCACTTTACCTGGAAAGGATTTACAATTGCTGCTCTTTATAATTTTGATTTGGAGACAGCTCTTCTTTGTCTGAAAAATCCAGAGCACATGATACTGCCATGGTGCATTTTAAAACTACCAATAAAGTAGTTGTTGGAAAACAAGCTGTGTCAGCTGTAGGCATAAACAAACGAAGCTGCACACTTATAACCCAACTGCCTTGCCAACTTGTGCAAAATCCCCACAAGCCATCCACATGTTGCACTCTGCCAGAATGTTTCAAAGTGGCTCAGGACATGGATTTTCTTCCATCTTATGCTGCAGTTTGCAAAGTTGATTTTACTGAATTTATCATGTCGTTCATTTGGAGTGGACTAAAGGATGAAGAAAAGCCAGGTCCTCCGTTGACTGGAATTCATGCTCTGATCTCTCAGAATACCGTCCAACTGAAGAAGGTTGGGTTTTTACCGGTAATACCATCTCCAGTCACAAACTACGCAACAGTATACACAGCACTAAACAGCTTCAGAAATGTGCGTGCTCAGCTTGAAGACCAGTTTATCCTTCCAATTTTCTTTGATGAAGGTGTTTTCCATATTCTAACTGACATTTTTGTGAGCAATCCAGTAGAATTTGATAATTTTTCTCCAATGATGGACATTTTCCACATGACAAATGTATCTTTGCGGTGTGTAGGAAGTTATCTCAGTGGATGTGGCATAGACGATGCACTTATTGAGGCTGAAATCTTTGGAAGCAAAACTGTTCAGTCAGTATTGTGCGGAACTCATTATGTTTATTTGTTACAAGTTATGCTCATCATATCTTATGCTATAGAAACATTGCGTTGGAATGTTTTCTGGACCAAGAATGAAAAATTATGTTTTGCATATCTTGTCTCAGAAGTGAACAAGGCGCAGGTTACACTTCATTCAAAAGACATAATGCAAATCCAGGCAATGTTCAATACACTCAGTCAAAAATCATAAATCCTGGAAAAGAAGTTTGTAGAGTTTGTCAAAGAATTTGAAGAAAAATCTGAACTCTGCAAGTCTTGGGGAAATGTTTCATACATGATAGCTCCAGTAAAAAACTTGGTACATGCTGATAGGGAGAGTGATTGGGAGTTGCAAGTGAAGACTATGGAGTCACTGATGACTGTGTTTCATGAATTTGATTGCATAAACTACCTGAGATATTGGAGCTGGTATTTAGAAAGAGTGAAGAAGCTAGAAGTGGAAAAACCATACTTCTACAGAAAACTCATTCAAATGTATTTTGTGGTGAAAGACAAAGAGGGAAGGTTCAATGCTGTGGCTCTAGATATGAAACTGGAACAGACGATCCAGCGATCACAGGAAAGCTCCAAGAGAATTGTTGTTCAGACACATAAAACTGAATATGTTGCTCAATGGCAGCTAGTTTACCATGAACTCCTTTCTATTTGCAATGTTTTCAGAGAGATGACAGATTCAAAATTAATGGACCATCGTGAAACTGATCCCAACCATAAACTTGTGGGAAAAAGAGGGGAATGTTTTAATAAACATGTTGACAGCCTTCTTCATTTCATGCTGCAGCAAGGAAACCCCCTTGAAATGATGTGCGACTACACAGCTTTATGACCAAACAATATGTGGACAACGAGAAAAAGACACGTCTACTAGATATCCTGGATCAAAACTATATGCAGAACTGAAGCAGGAGAGATTTGTATTGAAGTAGAAAAAACTGTTTGACAGAATCACTAAAGCTAAACTTCCGCACTTCAATTGCAGATAGTAAGAGTCTTGTCCAACCAGCCACTACAAAACAGGCTACAAAAAAATAACTTTCACAAGCACATTGAGAGATGGGTGTAGCTAAATAAAAGCGTGAATTTATCAAGTACATTGTGTTTATGATCTTCTTCCAACAAACACATTATTTGATGGAGATGCTGCAACCAAACCAGTGAAGCACAACCACGTACAAGAGCTCGAAAAAAAACCTTTCAACTGAAGAATTTAAATTCGAAATGGTGTCCTCATTGAAAACTGCTGTTATTGTGGATGATATGTCACAATTGCGAATGGTCAATATTTCATCCACGCAAAACTTTGGAGAGGTAATTCAGATTTAAAGATATCAAAGTTGGTGTGCTCCTTGCAAGAACTGCACATTATCTTTGACAATTATCTTGAACTATCTGTCAAAGAATGTGAGAGATTCAGATGAATGTCTACAAGTGGAACAATTGATCTTGCCTGCTTCAAAAATTCAACACCTATACTTGTGCAACTTGATACATTCTGGTCATCAACATCGAAGATGATGAACTTGGAGATGTTAACTCGCCAAAACATTGCTTATGTTTCAATGAACACTGAATTTCCAATTATTGCCAGTGGAAGGATTGTCTAAGAGGAGTTGGTGCCTGCAGAGATATATTCAAAAGGTTGTTCAGGAAAATAACAGCAAATTGGAGGAAGCTGAAACTTCGTTTTGTGCCCCATGTTGATTGGGCTGTTCGAAATGTTTCTAATTGAGTCACTGTACTGTAAAATGACACAGATGTTATTATTTTGCTACTTAGATTTAGTGCAATGTTCATAAGTCAAGGACTGTAGAGTTGTGGATATGTTATGGAACAGGCGAGAAAAGACATTTAATCCCGCCTCATATTGTGTATAAGAAACTTAACCCAGAGATGCCCAGTGTTCTTTTCAAGGCACATATTTTTCTGGGTAATGACACTAGGAGCAAACCTGGAACAAAGATTCGAACTTTAACTACTGAACCAGTGAAGTTTTTTTAAAGGATTTGCTGGGACAGAAGAAGAATGTGATTTTACAGAGGTAGAAAAATACCTTATGCATGTGTGGAAAACAAGTTATGACTGTCACACATTTGACAATCTTTGGTACAGTGAGTTCAAGAGATCAGTTCTGCTAAGTGACCTTCCACGAACATCATATTCTGTGCGTGATCACATTAAACAAGCATTGGCATCGCCAATAGGTCTCGCCTTTAGGACCTTATAAGTATATAGCCATGCAGCATATTATCCTGGGTGCTAAACTAAGAAGTTGTGAATTTCCATTTTGTTTAAGAAATAATAAAACTTGCTTAGAACAGGGAGAGCGGACCAGTCACATGCATGTGGTTTATAAAGCATTAATAACATTTAGCAGAATCACTAATACCACTAGGTTCAGACCCTAGTTTCACCGAATGTAGCACACCCCGTTTGATGACCTTTACAGAAAGGAGCGTGTTTGTATAGTACATTAAAAGCAACGTTATAAAAATTGTTTTTTGTCACATTGTAGCACTTTGATTTTTCTTTTTTTTTTTAGAACAGCAAATACTGTAAAAAAAAAATAGAACAGATTGGGTCTAGTTTAATCGCTATAACTATATTCATTCTGGTATGTGTGAATATCAGCTAAGTAGTTCATTTAAAAAGCATTTGCCCTTTGACCACCTGAGCCAGAACAGCAGTGGTCCACAGTAAAGAAACACAAGGATGGCTTGATAATGATAACTTGTTTTTATGTTGTGCTAGGAATCGCACTTGAGTCGCTTCTGAGCGCTGTAAAGTTACATTTGCCCAATTTATGGTGCCCACCTCAGAAGCATGAACCACCTCAGAAGCATGAAATTGCATTGTTGGGATGCGAACACAGCAGGTAGTCAACTGCGATGGTTCCTACAAGTACATAATATAACTGCACCTTCTACACAAAATCACAGCTCTGCCCCTCCCTTCTGTGCTATGATTACTTGGAGAGAAGAGTTAAGCGGCTGCCAGAAACCAGGCCAGGTAAAAAGGGTGCAGCTTCATTTTGGATCACGATATAGAGTTCGGGAAAGACTCCGTGACAAAAGGCTTCATTCAAAGATGTGGCATCGGAAGGAAGGGATTAGATTCAGCAGAAACTGCTCATCATATAGGTGAAACCCACAACTCATATAAAGAAAATATTTTCAAAGATAAAAAAGAGTAAAGCTTGGGTGCAGTGTACCGGCAAGACAACAGTTACAAAAAAATAAGCGCGGGTGCCTCGCGCAAGTAGGGGGTGGGGGGAGTGCGGCCGAGAGCAGGCAGTGTTTCCCTTGCGGGAGCGAGCGCGATAATTGCTACCATATGGCGCCGCTCGCTCCCACAAGAGAATTGCGTTGCCATTCTAAGCAATGCAATGCGTGCACGTTTTTAGGGCAAAAACGGAATTGATTACATGAGGTCCCCTCCTAAGCAGCGTATACGCACTGTGTAGGCGAGACCTAAAAAGCATGGACACATTAAAAAAGTGGACACATTATTAATGCATTCTGCTTGATCAGAAGATGTGTAAATGTTTTGGATCATGCATATGTAGAGAAAGATTTGTGGGAATTTGTTTGGGATGATATTGATGGGGTGTTAAAACCTGCGATATTGCTAAAGCCTCTACCCACAGAACTTACAAATACATGTACTTGCAAAGCCTGTGCTACAAAAAGGTGTCCCTGTTGATATGCTCTTCTCAAGTGTTCAACATTCTGCAAATGTACCACAAGCGATTGCTGAAACAAATTCATAAAGTAAACTATGAAAATGTGTCTAAAACAGGAGGGATAAACATTTTTTTTTTTTCATATTCAGATCATAAACATTGTTTGCAGTATACATAAAAGGATTAAAACCCCTTATTATTTGTTTCATTTCTAGATTTGTCTCTTCTTCCTCTATTTTGGAAAATGGCAGAAGGATTGCTCTGAGGGGTCATTTTCTGGCTCTATCAGACTACTTGACCCCCAAAGCCTATGTTTTGACACCAAAATGTTGTCCAGATAAATTAGGCCCACATCAACAATGTCTACCCAAGCTTCTCTAATGATCCAAAAACCCAAATCAAAAATGAAATTCTCTGGACAACAATATTTTTATGGAGGTGTATCAGGGGCCGGGATTAAGTAGTGCTGAAACTCACATTGCTGCATCTCGATAGTCATACATTGAGCATTGTAGCCTTGAAAGATGGCGGGGGTTCTCGGGCAATTGCGGTACTCTATTCTGTACTGTGGGTTGAGGACACAGCACTTCAGAAGTTGCTCTCAATTTTTCTGAGCCACACTATAGGGTTAGTGCCCTTAAAGTTGCCACCTTATATGAAGTACTATGTGTTAATTATCCCCTCAGGTGTTTAGAGTACTGCGTCTCCTGGGAAGTAGCCGGTCATGGCCCACTGACACCATAGTATGTATGCCAGCCATTTACTTCCATGCAGTGCATAGTGATCCTTTCATGTGGGCACGACAGGCCCAATCAGCACCTTTCCTCAGTCCTTTATGCCTTATACCTCCACACCTGTTCACTCTGGACATTAGATGTTGGTCGTACTCTTCCTGGGTGGTTGATGCTCAGGGGCAGTGGCGTAGAATTGGGAGTTCGTTACCTAGGCACCATGCCGATCTAGAGTGCCTGAGGCCTACTCAGCTCCTGCTGCCCTCCATCGACATTCTATGAAGTGCACTTAGTTGCCTCTGATGTGAAATTTCCCTCCCCGCCTGTGGTGTGTATTCCAGTGATCAGGTGAAGCAGGGCCTATCCAGTCTAGCACCGCTATTTACTGTTGCTCTCATGGTCATCATTTAGTGGTCGCATCTGCGATACCTGGCTTGCCCCTTGTGCCCCTTGGCATTTTCTTTGTGACCCCCGGCCTCAGTGGTGGCAAAATCAGTGCCTGTGACACAGCGCAGCACATCCTTATGGATGTCGGTTGGGGATCCCTCTCCTTGCTTTATGTCAGTGTTTTTATTACACTAAACTAAAGAGTATTACATTATTCAATAGCAGTGTAATACAATTGGAAAACAATTAGCTGGAATATGAAATTCCCTGACACTTAAGGTTAGTAAAAAAATGCTTTTAAATGTATGTTGTGTGTGTGCTTGCGGGTGAGAGTGTGTGAATGTGTGTATATGTGCAAGCACATGTTTGTGAGTCAGAATGAAGGTCAAAGGTCATGTGATGTCACTTCCGCTACCCGAGGCATTTTGGTGAATTCACATCTATGGTTGCTCCCCCCTCATCTTTGGAATGTAATGGTTTTCTGCCCAGCGAAGGGAGCTGGGAGCTCCACTGTCTCTGGCAGCATGTTTCTGCCTGTGTCTTCACGGACGTTGGGCTTCGAAAAAGGAATACCAATGTTAGAATGACCATTGCTGGCGATGTTTTTACACAGGTACTTAGGCCATTCTCTGCTGTCCCAGCCTATGCTCGTTTCCAGGTCAGGGTCTCCGCGAATACATGTACTCCACATTTCTTTTCAGTACCCTTGGATGTCGTCCCCTGCTGTATCAAGGACTCTCTGTGGGCCTGGAATAGCAAATTTGGGATACAAACGCTGGGAGACCGGAGAGATGGGAGTTGGCCATCTTGGGTGAGGCCAGACTCAGCCCCACCACTCCTATTGATACATCTCTCTCCCTGGTCTCTTTGTATCCTCCTGTATCTCTACCTCACCACTCTCTTTCCATACCACTGTATCAAACATGCCTCTTTTTTATTGTACTCCACTTCTGTCTCTCTACTTCACCTGTTTTTCTCAATACCTCATCTATGTTTCTAACCTTCATCTGTCTCTCTCTCTCTGCCTTTTCACTGCCTCACTGCTCTCCTTACCCCATCTCCTTTTCTATACCTCACTTCTCATTTTCTTTCTCTACTGCATCAGTTTATCTCTACCTTGCAACTCTCTAACTTCTCTCACTACCTTAACTCTCTATCTGTCTACCTCTAGCTTTTGCTGCCTCTGTCATCTGCAATCACCACTCCTTCTTTCTTTTCTCTCTCTACTTCCCAGCTCGGGATTACCCACCCATACCCCTCTCTATACATTTACTTCTAGTTTTAGCTATGTCTACTCCAGTCTAAAACTTCACCAACCTCTTCCTTCCTCTCAACCTCTACCTATCTCTTCTTCTTTTTACCTCTCTGTCTCTTTCAGCTTCTCTGGTTACCCCACCTTTCTCTACTTACATTAATGTTCCCAACCTCATCAATCTCACAACCGCATCTTTATCTCTGTCTCTATTCTCCCTGCACTTTAATTAGCAACTCATTGCACAAAGATATTAGAATCAGTTCACCATATAAGGTTTTAAAACTTCCTGGGCCCGATTCACAGAATTAACTTAAGACAAAATCTAAACTTAGTACCATTTTGGTATTCACAGAATGCACTTACTACTTCTGGTATTCACAGAATGAACTTACTACTTTTGCGATTCACAGAATAAACTTACTACTTTTGGTATTCACAGAATGGATTTACGACTACTAACTTTACGTCTGCACTCGGGCCGGAATTTCCGGCCTGGAGGCGGAGCTTCCGGACCGGAGGCGGAGCTTCCGGCCCGGAGGCGGGGCTTCCAGGCCGGAGGCGGAGCTTCCGGCCTGGAGGTGGGGATTCCGGCCAGTGGCGGAGATTTAGCCATGGCCAAAATCTCCACCTCTGGGCCGGAAGCTCCGCCTCCGGCCCGGAAGCCCCGACTCCAGCACGGAAGCTCCGCCTCCGGGCCGGAAGCTCCGCCTCCGGACCGGAATAATTCTGTGAATCGGACCCCCTGTGTCTCAGAATGTGAAGAAACATGCTGATGGATTCTGTGTTTTCAGTAGTGATCTATATCATGCAATAAATAAACATGTTGCCATAAATATCTCCTTTCTGATGATCACTGTTCTTTTTAGACTAATAAATCGGAAGAATGAAAAGCAATTCTCGTTTTTATTATTTAACCTGCAGCTCTAATTATGCTCTGTTACTTTTCTTTCACCTTGGCTACTGGCTCTGGAAGAAGCCAGAATGAATGCATTACTCAACTGTAATAACTTATTACAGTTGGGCAGCTACACCGTTGTCTTAGTTTCGGTGACTAGAGACGTCAGAACTCTACAGCAATAAAGAAATTACAGACTTGGAAGATGCCACGTCTTATAATTCAATGCAGTTTGGTATCACCAGGGTTTGATTTATGTGAAAAACGGGGAACTCATGAGAATTAGAATTATTGAAAGTGGGTAATGAATTAAAAATTGATCAGGACAGTGGACTTACAATACGTCTGCTGTAAACAGTACCCTACGTGGCAGTCCCTATTCTAAGAGTCTTCGAAACATGCACAGTTTGTTCACTACCTTGATAACTCTATGTCTGTCATGATTATCCCAGCTTTTAGTAATTGTTTTACCTGTTAGGATTTGAAGCAAACAATGTTGTTGTGTGCCTCCTTTGAGGATTTCACATCGGGATCTAATTAAATTTCAGTAATTAAATTGTGCCTGTGATCCCAAACCATTATTAGATGTATTAACATCTGAATGTCTGCGAGCCGCTAATTCTCTCTAACTTCATCACTGGTTGAAAACGTTCCGCTTCTGGAGGAAGGGTGATGTTTGAGGAGAGAGTTGGTGGCCTTAGTATTGAAACTTTGCTGTGATACAAAAAACAAATACATTTGCTCATTTTTTCTCCTCGTATAAGAGGGAATAGAGCAAATGGTATTTACACCGTGAAAAATATGACACAAATTATAGGTGAAAAGTAATGTTATACTCTTTTCACATATGTAATATGGGGAGGGCTCTGAAGTGTGTGTCATCCCTGCTGTGATTCACATCCTCGAGAGCCAGAGTGCTCCATTTGTAGTCAAACAAAGAGGGTCGGTGCCTTTCTTTGTCCTGCATCTGTCTGGTAACCATTGTGCCGATTCCGCCCGCACTTCTGAGCCCCAGTGCTGGGACGCATGTTTTATGTAATGCACTGTCGAGGGAACTATCAAGAAGGCGTGCATTCGCACAGGGCATAGCTGCGTGCCTTTCCTTTTAAATGAAATTCCACTTTGTAAAGCACATATATGTAAAGTAGAATTTCTGAGTTATGCGCTGCAGGCAGAGGAGCCTGTAGAGAGCGCAATCCCCGCTGTTTCTGAGGTCTGCAGTGCACACACTCACTCACACAAAGTACAAGTTTAAAATATGCATTTTGGCGACCTCACCCTGCCCCACCCAGTAGAGGTGGGCAGAAACCTAGGAGTCAAATTCTATAATGGTCTGTCCTTTCGACCACAAATACTTTTAGAAGCAGGAACGTGCTTCTCTTTTATTAAATCTCTAAAAAGTTCCTTGACTTTCTCCCCTTGGCCGCAGGGAAAAGAGTTCATTTCAAATCACTGGTCTTGGGGTTTGAGTCTTTTCACGACACTGGCCCTAAATATCTATCCAATCGTTTCTCACGGAACCAGCCTATGCGGTCTCTTAAATCATCCAACTCCAATTTGCTGACTTCCATCTTCAGACTAAAGTCAATCGGGGAAAAATCCTTCTCCTGCTTAGATAGTAAGGGCTAGAACCAACTTCTGGCTACTTTTAGATTCACAACCAATGAAGTCAATTTTAAAAAAGCCTAAAAACATGGCTGTTTCTGGCAGCTGATAACTTGTGTCATGGCTCAATCTAATTCGTCTTTTCTCTTTTTTGGTATCGGACTATTTACAGGTATGTATATGGGCTTAGCGCCACGATGCTCGGTCTGAGTGGTAGAGCGCTTTAAAAGCTCCTATTTCATCCATTCATTTATTTTGAAAAAATGTAGTTGCATAAAAACAGACAGACAACTGTGCCACGAGTGAACTCGCACCTTCATGATATGGCCTCAGGTCTACACCAGTTACTCCTAGTGAGAATACATGCACACTGGCACTGGACACAGAGACCCATATTTATCATAATAGTGTTGCGTTGCCCTTGCGCCATGCAAGGGGGTTCAAGGGCAACATAACACTAAAGCCAGATTCATCAAGTCATGCACGGCCACCTTGCGTGGCATTTCATGGCTTGATAAATCTGGAGTAAGGCAAGGCAGCATAAGTCGCTGACTTGCATTACATTGCCCCGGGGAGGCGTTCCATGGGTGGAGAGTGGGTGATCCCACACATCCACCCATGGATTTCAGCACATTCCCGGATTTACCATTAGTGGTAGATCTGGGAATGCGTCAAAATGCTACGCCTCCCCAGGGGAGGCGTAACAAGGAGAAATAACTCAATTTATGCTCGTTTTTTCCTCTTTCTGTGTGTGCTGCATTCTGAAGTATTCATAGAACGAGGACAATGTCTCTCAGGATTGTTTTTGTGCAGGCAGGCGATGCATTCCTGAACAAAAACAATCCTGTTTGCAATGCAGGCACTCTTGCACCCTGGTGCAAGGATGCCTGCATTGGCACCAGGCAGCCAAGAGTGTGCCAGCACAAAAAAGGACAGGAATGCGCTGTATGATGTTAAATACGGCGCATTCTCACCTTTCACGCAGCGCAGAGCAAGGTGGCTTGCTGCGTTGTACTGCGCGAAACTATGATAAACGTGCCCCAAGTTTTGTATTACGGGTTTATCACGAACAGTTGCATTGGCCCAGCACTAACCAGAGCCCTGTTTTTATGCATTTACTGTGTCTTAAGAGTAAACAAATAAAACATTTTCAGAAGTAATGCATGAACTGCAGAAAGCAGAGATGGGAAGCATTGAGTACTGATTGTCTCTCTCTGTGTCTGATCTGTGCTGTCTGCAGTTCATGCATTGAAAGGCCCATCTAGTGAAGAGAATAAAACCAAATCTCTTTGCCAACTCCTGCATTTCTAACATTAGGGAAAAACAGGCATGCTAGAATGTTTGCTTGTTTGCTGATGTCATCTGGGTATTGAGATCTGTTGTGACATCATTCATTTGATGGTCCCTTTAACTCAGAGAAATTCAGAGTTAAATGCATATGCCATAGACACCCAAAACGTATAAACCAGGCGCTGGACTTTCCTCTGAGCCAGGGGAACTCTTTTTGACACTGCTTAGTAATGACTTCAATGTAAGCTTCATGGTCAGGTTATACCCAGAATGCATTTTGCATTTCAAGCACGTTTTTTATTTGTAAAGTCTGTTCAATCTTCTCATCTCAGTAGGAGACGCTGAATATCAGCATTGGGTCTGGGCTGCTGCAGACGAGAACAGCTGCGGGTCTCTCCGTGGAACTCACCCGTCCATCTCCTGGTCCAGAGCCAGACCAAAGGTATAAAATCATTTTGTAGCAATTGCAAATGTTGTTACGCTTCCTGAAAAGTGCACTTTGTGTGTGGAGACCTAGTATCTTCCATTGTGCTTTTTGCACATAAATCCTACCACAAAACCTATAAATTGACCTTTGGAAATGGAGTATCTGAGGAAAATGATGATTAGACACATTGCTCTTCCTATGATGCCATCACCTCGAACCCATGCTGAACCCTCTGGGCCCGATTCACAAAGCTGAAGTTTAACTTAGACCAAGAGTCACACTTTACTAATTTTCGGTATTCACAAAGGTAAGTTACTACGAGTAAAGTTAGACTTTTGGTCCAAGTTAGACTTTTGGTCTAACTTTACCTTTGTGAGTCGGGCCTTCTAATTTCTGTCTAAGAGACAGTAAACTCCTGCAGCCCCACTATTTAATCCTCATACCTTAAAGTTATCAAGGATGATTTAATAGTTACTTTTCTAACACATTTTATTATGATTTGTGTAACTCGTCAATTGTGTAATTTTATAAAGACATACGATGCATAAATGGTTACTTTTGTGGTGCTCAGAAAGTCCTAGAACTTCCTGTCAGTAAAACTATGCATCCGTCTGTAATAGCTGCACAGACGTGTTGCATCGCATCGGCGCCATGACACATTAAATACACTGTAGGATTTCATTGTGTCCCTGCTGTATGCCTTTGCTACTGCAGGTGATTACAAATAAGGTTCAGATTGAACTCATTTTTTGATTTAGGACACTAGGCACACCAGAGCAAAATCCTGCACCTTTAACTAACAATTCATTTTGTCGCCAAGGTACCAAGCTTCCAGCACTGACAAAAGAAACACCCTGTAGTGTGAGCCACACCAAGTTTGACTTCTTTGTGTCAGGCTTGGGCTTTCGGAAAGTAACATTTCCGCCTCTATTGTCGATGGAGTAACCAGGACTGTGAAACCCCTCTTGGTCCTGATCTGCTTGCTGCGGGTGGTTTTCATGATCCTGTTATGCATGGAACCACAAACATCTCCGTGAGGACAAGAAATCGGTACAGGCAATGCCTGCTCTTGGCAAGCATTGGACTGGATGTGTGTACAGCAGAGGCACTGAAATGGCCGCGCTGAAATCAGATATTAAGCTAACAAGAAAACTAAAACAGCCACGAAAGCACCATGAGTCGTTCTATTGTGCATAACAACACCTGAGAAGGAGTTTGTGATTTGAGGTGGCTGCTCGAGGATGTTATACATAGATTCTTTCTGAGCTGAGGAGATGAGTGCAGTAGTTGCTACAGTTTTGACTAGGGGTGGGCGGAATTTGCGAAATCCACTTTCGCAAATTATCGGGAAAAGTTCAAAATTATCGCAAACACGCGGAAATATCGCGAAGATGCGGAAGCTTTTTCCCGCATGTTCGCAAGATTTTCTGCATGGTTGCGGCTCGCAAACTTACCCATGTGGTTGCTCGCGGGCGCGGCCATCTTGTTTTCAGTTGTCTCGCGGTACATGATCGCGAGAAGAAAGACGTGATCGCGCGACGCATGACGTCACTGCGGGCGCGAACTGTCGCGAGACAACGCAAATGGCTAAAAACAATACATCTCATGGAGAACGCGACCGGATCAAGAAAACTTGTTGGCGAACGCAGGGATTCAGGTAAGGCGATCGCGCGCGCGCGAGAATGTATTATTTTACAGCGCGAGCAAGAAACAAATTATCGCCAAGCTGCGGAATGCGGAAATTTTAACATTTTCGCGCTTTCCACGGAACGCGAAAATGTCAAATTATCGCAATTTCCGCGAACGGAACGAAATTTTAGCCCAGGCCTAGTTTTGACTACGCAGGCGTAACTAGGCAGTCAGGCCCCTTAAAATCATTGACTATTCAAGAGTTGTTTCTCTGATTCCAAAGACCAGCCTCCACCATTCCTCTCCTGGACAGACCTATGCTTCCTCTGCCAGCCTTTAACTTATAATAGTCTAAATCCACTTTTTGAGCCTGGCTAGGAGCAGCTTTACCTGTTACCTAAGCTCTTGTAAACACAACAAAATAACAGAATAGAGAATATGTCCAGAAGGAGGCGTTGTTCCTCTGCTGCTATGCATGGCTGCAAGTGTCCGTAACTTGTTGAACGTTCACGAGGAGAGGCGTTGGAAGGTGAACGTGTCATCTAATGTTGTATGTGCTTTGCCTGTTCAAGTGCAGCTGTTGTGTCAGGGCGCCTGCATAGGTTCTGAACGTGAGCTCTTTTTATTCGTACTTATTTCTGTTCATCAGCCACGTCTGCAAACTGTTTTTTTAATTCCTTTATATTGTGCACCATTTATGTTTGAGATCAGCCCATGAGACATCTTACAAATAAATACATTGGAAATGTAGATCAGGCACTTGCAGCAGAGTCAGCGTGCTGTAACGGGCTGGGAACACAGGGCTGACTGGACTGCTGGTGACACAAGTGAGAACACTCTATGCTGCTGTGCATTGCCTGCCGGCAAACCTCCTTGGGCGTGAGGGAAGGCTCCTCGTCTGTGATTGCCACCATGAGAACACAAGGATGCTGTGCCATCTTACATGGGATGAGTCTTAAACAAGGTCACGGGATTCACTAGCTGGGGTATTTCATGTGTTTTCTGAGGGTTCACCAATCCTTACTACAACTTTAGCTGCAGACCCAGAAATGTGACCATACCGACCTCCATTATATGTAGACAAACTTGACTGATAGCTGAAAAGGAGACAGAATCCAGTAGGAGGAGCTACACACGCTTCTAGGCACTATACATGCAGGACCTGAGGCTCATAAGCAGTGGCTGTAGCACCCATGCAGTGCGCTCGTGTTTTGGACCCCAACAGGTTGTTTCTCTTTCATATAACCCCGAGAGTAATCTTAGATGGGGGTGTGGCCTTTTACGCCCCAATGAGGGAGCTCTTGTGAATGTAGTTTCTGCTACTACTGCAACCCAGTACACACAACAGTTTCATCTTCATCATGCATTGCTAAGGCAGTTTACTATCCCCAGGACATGGGGCACTGGATGGACTCATTTAAAATATATTGAAAATGTATTTGACTTTTGTGAGAGTGGAAGATTTTTGTTTGGATTGGGATAGAATATTTGACCGCAACAAGTGTAGAAGTAAGGGTGCTCCATCACTCATTACAAAGTAATTATGGTGAAGCAGCAAGAGGTGGTGAAGGGCTGTATTTCGAAACCATTACCACATTAGAGACGTGTTTGGGTGTGAAAACTGATGTTAAGGCCTTTTTTTTTGAATCCTCGAGTACTAAATAAAACACAAAATTGCCAAAATTTAACTGGGGAAAAAATACGGTTCTTTACCATAGCAATCAGATTTTGGTGATTTAAACACCAAAATACACGCTATTACCCCCAGGTCCCTTATGTCCTCGTTCCATTCATTAAGAAAGTGGAGATAATCATCTCCCGACAGAAAAAAGAAAAGAGGAATGCTGGGACCCTAACCCAAGCCCCTCCCACTGGGAGTACATAAGCAGTACTTACCCAGCATTCCGCCCGTTCTTTTTTTCTGTCTGTCGACAGAATTGGGATGTAGATGCTGGTGCTGCTCCTGCTGGGCTTGAGTGGCTTTCTTCCTTGGATATTCCCCGTCCAGCTTTGCGGTTGGGGTGTCTGGTGCTCTGCCTCCCAGCCTGCCGGCTTGCTGGGAGGCGTGGTTTTCCCAGTCCGGCACTTGCATGCCGGCTGGCCCTTTGAGGCTGGTACGCCGGCATCCCGAGTCCTTCCGGGTTGCTGGGCTCATCTTCCTGGGGCCTGGCCGGATGGTTGATGAGCCGTGTTGCCTGGTTCCCCTGCCTTCCTGTTTACTCCTGCCCTGGCGGGGTTGTGTTCAGGCGCCTTGGGCTGGCTGCGGCCCACATAGCGGTTTCTTTTTTCTTATTGGCCGTGCTCCCGGAGTTGTGGCATGTCTGTTGCTTGTCCGCTCAGCAAGCTGGGAATAGGAGTCATAGACAAGCTTGGAGCACTATTGTGCTCCGTTTCCGAACTCCTGAGTTGGCGGCATCTTTCAACGCACCACCCGACGTGAAGCAGTCTTGGACACAGGCTCATAGTCACATTCAGCCCTTGTTCCGGGGGTTGGTGCCTTTTAACATCCATCTGCCTGCCAAGGTCGTGGACTGCGGCTGCCCCTGTTGTTCCCTGCAGTATGCGGCGGCTTGGCTCACAGAACCTGATGCCTCGGGCCTGCAGACAAAGTCAAGCTGAGAGGAGTCAAGCAGTCTATCCACGGACTGTAGGCGGTAGGCGCAGCAGGTTTCTTCTAAACCCTGGGTGGAGTCAGTGTGTTTTCCACCTTTGCTGCTATGTAAGCAGCTCCCGTGTGCTTGATGGGCCTGGCTCTGCTTTTCCGGGTCCTTGCCGTGTGTCCTTACTGCTGTCTTGCCTGGTGGCTCATGGTGCTGTTTTCCCTCAGTTTCTTGGGGGCTTGCTCTGGCTGCCTGCTGCTCTGCCTTCTGTGGGTCTGCCTGTCCTGGTGGTTGCGGTTGCAGTCTGTTGCTCCTGTGGTTTCTGGGGTCACATTTTGGGCATTGGTGTTTTCTTTCTGGCAGCCTGTTGCTTCTTGGTGTGGAGGGGATGTGGTGTGCTGGCCGGCTTCGATGCTGGGGTTGTGGGTTCGGTTTCGGCATCGGCTCACCTTCCTGTGTTACTGTCAACTCGCTTGCTCTTCCAGTACCTCCAGTGATTGTCCGTGTCCTTCTCTGGTGCTCCTGCTTTGACCGTTGTTACTTCTTCGGTGCCTGTGATGTGCCCCGGTTGCCGCTGGCTCACGTTTGGCTCTGTGAGTACATGCATTGCATGTTTGAATGCTGTGGGTTTTGGGCGGTTGACTCCCCTGCTGCCCTCTATGGTCGCCAACCGAGTGCGGAGGGGCATGGCTCATGTCATGCTTTGGCTCAGCTTGGGGTTCCTCGAGCCCTGACCGAGTCCCTCCTTGCGGTGGCTTCTGCCCGCTGTGCACGGTCTATCCTTCTGGTCCTAGTTTTTTGTAATGTTTCTTTGTTGCGCTGGTGTTCTGGCTCCTCAGTCCAGGTCCATGGTGGCCTGAGGGGATGGGGCCTTGTTCCTGTTTCTGGCCCCCACTGGGGTGTTTCCACGTGGCGGGGGCTGTTTCCTCTGTGTGCCGCTGCTGGCTGCCTGCTTTCGCTCGGGTTGCCTTGTGCTCCTCCTGTGGTTCCCATTTTTGGGCTCGTTCTTCTTTCCCTCTTGTGGGGTTAGTCTCTTCGTTGGAGGGGGGCCTTGTTCTATATCTGCTGGGCCCGCCTCCACCAGGAAAGGGCCTCATGGCGGTTTTGGCCTCCTGGGATAGCCGCATGCGTTGGCATCTGACCTCTTCTGTCTTGTCTTTGGTTCTGGCTCTGCGGGTTCCTGGCTCATCCTCCTGAGTGTCCTGGTTCCTCGCCTGGTCGCTTTCCTTGCCGCTCCTGTGCTGCGTTTCCTCTTGAGGTGGTCCTCTGGTCCTCCCTTCCTTGCTTCCGTCTTCCTCTTGGGTGTGTCTGTACTCTGAGTGTTCTCTCCCAGTGGTTCTCTGTCTGGGTGCCTGCTTGGGTTTGCAGGGGCTGTGGTCTCTAGCCCCTCTGTGTCTGGTTTTGGGCTGCGTCTTTGCCACCTTGTCCACCCCTGGTTTTGCCTGGTTGCTGGGTGTGGTGCTGGTTGGGTCTAGTCCTTCCCTATTTTGTGGCCAACGGCTGTACCAGCCTGCTGGCCCTGGTCTCGTCTGTTCTCAGCAGTTAAGCAGTGTGGGGTGTGCTTAGTGCCTGGATGGGACACCGTCTGGGGCAGCCCAGTGCAATTGGCTGTTTGTTCTGTCCGCCTAGGGTTGCCATCGGCTGTGGTGTTTTGTTCCTCCTGCGGGGGGTGCTTCTGGGGGCCTTTTTCTTCGTCGGGCCCTTCCTGCCTCCGGCTGGGTTTTGCCTGCTGGTCCCTGGTCTGTTCTGGTCTCGGCCCTTTTATTTGGTCGGTAGGAGCTGGTTTTTGGCCTGCTTGTGAGGGCCTGGGTGGTCGGGTGCTCTTGGCTTCTGCTTGTGGCTGTTCTCCTCTGCTCTGTTGGGTTTGGGCTTTTGGCCCAGTCTTGTAGTCTCCGCCTGTGGGTGGCTGTTCCCTCTGTCACCGTTTCCTGGCTCTTGCTGGGGTGGGCTGGTTTTGCCCCTTGTGGCCTGGGCCTCCCCTTTCCGGCTGCACTAGTCTTTTGCCTGGGTGGTTGTTCCTGTCTTCCTGGCATTCACTCTCATTGGCGCTGTCTGTCTCTCTGTGCTCCCCTCCCTCTGTTTGGGAGGGGTGGTTGCTGGGTGTTTGTCTTTCCCTTGGGTTGCCTGCCTGCTTGGCTGCTGGTTTCCTGGGGCTGGTTGCTGTAGTTTGGGGGTGTGGTTGGGGGCCTTGTGCCTCTGGCTCCTCTGGCCCTCCCTGGCCTTTGCTTTCACCTGTGCCCTGCTGGGGCCTTCCCTGTTTGGGGGTTGGGCCGCTGGGTCCTTCTGGTCGGACGGGTTGCTTAGCTTCAGCTGTGGCTTCCCGTCTGCTTGGCGCTTTGTTGTCTGGGTTCTGCCCGGTGGTTTTGTTGTCCCCTGCTCCTGCCCTTGGTGAATACTGGGCCGTGGAGTTTGTGGGCCTGGGCAGTCTGCTTGGCTTCCGTCCTGGCTTCTGTTGCCTCCCTGGTTTGGCTGGTTTTGGGGGTTTGTTTCCCTTCCCTCGGGGGTCAGGGGTTTTGGGCTGTTGGCTCTGTCCCACCCCTTCCGGGCCTGTGCAGGTTCCGGGTTGTTGGTCCCCGGTCTTTGCTGGCCTGTCTGATGTTTGGTCGGCTGTCTGCCTGTTTTTTTGGGGGGCGGCTCTGGCTGGTTTATGCTTCTGCCCTGGTCTTTGTGGGCTTGGGGGTTGGCCTCGCCTGCACCTGCTGCTCTGGCATTTCCTGTTGGTCCCTGGTTCAGTTGGGGCCTTGTTCCTTGTGGGGGATTTGGCCTCCTGGGGTTCTGGTCTCTGGCTCTTCCCCTATCCTTTCGGTTTTGTTGGGGTCTGGCTGTCTGGTCCTCTTGGAGTTCTGTTGGAGACTGGTTCTATTGGGTTACAGGGCCTGCTCCCTTCTGGCTCTATGGGCCTTGTGGGGTGGCGTTCCTGGGTTGTGTTCCTGTTTCCCTGGCATTCTTGTGTGTGCCTTTACCTTTGCTGGCTCTTGGCCGGTTCCTGGGCTCTCGCTATGGCTCCGCCTTCTAGTCGAGGTGCTTGGTGGTGGTCGTTTGGCTGCTCTGGTGGTTGTTGCTGGCCTTTCTTTCCTGGGGCCTGGTCCCCCTCTGTGGGGTTTCGGAGGCTTTGCCCTCTGGGCTCTCTGGGGGCCTGGTCTTTGTTGTTTGGGGGGTTGGCTGGTGCCAGTCCGGTGCTTCCCTCCTTCTTGGTTTGACCTAGCCCCTTTTCGCCCTTCGTGCTTGGTTGCATTGGAAGCTGTGGAGCCTTCCTTTCTTCCCCTTTTGGGGCTGTTTGTGTGTCCCTTTGTCTCTCTGGGCTTCCCTTCTTTCTTGTTGGGGCTAGCTCTGTGTCTGTGCTGCTGCGGGGTCATGTGTGCCTGCCTGGTAGAGCTGGACTTGTCGGCCTTTTTGTCCGGTGCGCTCTTTGGTCATGTCCTGTTGGGGCTTCTTCTTCTCTGGTCCGCTGCGGTACGGGGTGTTGGTTTCTTTGGCGCCTGTTTCCCTTCTGGGGCTTTGCCTTTGGGGTGTCTCCTTTTCAGCTTCCTTTTTGTCCTGGTTGCCCTTTTGGTGTGCTCTCCTCCGTTTGGCGGCTTGGGGTTTCCCTTTGGTTGGCCTGGGTCCTCTGTTTCCTGTTTTTTTGGTTGGCTGCATCCTTGCTGTCACCTTCGGTTTTCCTTGGTTCCGGTTTCCGGTCCTGGGTTGTTTTCCTGCTGGCCTGTTCGGGCTTGCTGGCCGGTCAGGTCGTTGGGGGTCTTCTTCTTTGTGTGGCCGACCCGCTGTCCTTTTGTTGTGGGTGGCCTCTGTTGAGGTTTTTGTTTGGTCGTCTCCAGTTTGTTTTGGTGGGTTCGGACCTGCTTTGGTAGGGTGCTTCCTGTCTGAGTGCTCTGCCTGTTGTTTCCTGCGGTTCTCCCTTTTGCTCCTCTTGGGTTGCTGCCTTTGGTGTGGTTTTCTGGGTGTGCTTGAGGGTTTGGAAGGCCGGGTTTTCTGCTTTGGTATTCTCCACTTTGTTAATGAATGGGGCGAGGACATAAGGGACCTGGGGGTAATGCTCTATTACTTACCGGTAATCTTCATTACTACGGGTCCCTTTGTCCTCGTCCCATTCATATGACCCGCCCTCCCTCCCGGTTCGTTCCGCCTTCCTGTGGGGACTTGGTTGTTGAGGCGGAATGCTGGGTAAGTACTGCATATGTACTCCCAGTGGGAAGGGCTCGGGTTAGGGTCCCAGCATTCCTCTTTTCTTTTTTCTGTCGGGAGATGATTATCTCCACTTTTTTAATGAATGGGACGAGTACAACGGGACCCGGAGTAATGAAGATTACGGGTAAGTAATGGAGCATTCTCCAACAACTCAGTATAGGTGCTATTCATCGTGCTCGAAAAATGAGGTACCCCCTGGTATCTTTATTTATCATGTGCAATAAATTCCACCTGTATTCACAATCAGGGCCTTCATGACAATCGAAGCAGAAGTTTGGATGATAATATTCATGATGTAATTAAAGTAACATTAGTTAAAAACTAAACACACCAACATTTCGAAAGTGACCAGATTATGTTATGTTAAATGAAACCAGCTAAGGGAGGACAAATAAATCTATAGGAGAGATGTCAAATGATATATATTTCTAAATCATGTTCAGCACTTAAGCATCAATATAGTAAGTGTGATTTAAAGGGAACTTTGGCACAGGTTTTCAAGAAAGGCAATGCTAAGGTTAAAATTGTTGAACACAAAGGCCTCCAATACGTGAAGTGCAATTGCGGCTTTCCTTAGAATTGTTTTTGATCCATTCACATATAGTTCCCACAGGCACATTGTATTCCTGGTGTTCCTTATTCAGAAATTTCTTCAGCTGTAAACTGTCAATCCTTCCAGGCCGGGACATCTTAAGGATTTTGGGGACCCTGGGCCAAACCTATTTTGGGGGCCTCTGTTTAAAGCACGTTTGAATTTATGATTCATTTTCAGCTCTTTCATGCACTCTTTGACCAAGTCACTGGCAGTGCACAGCACACTCGTCCAAATTCTAAATGTGTTTACATCTAACATTCAGGGATAGTGAAGTGTGTTTTCAAAATTACAACAGAGGAGCAGTTTACTAATATTACTGCAAATTATCTCTGTGACCCCCTCTAATTTCTAGTGTGTCGCAAATCGACCTACCTCATGAACATTAATGAAGTAGATCCCAGATTATGACCCATTAGGAATGTTAGCCATCACAAGGACGGTGGCCTGAAGGGGTCAACAGACCACTATGTCTGTGATTACTTTTAAATAAAGCAATCTTGTTTTTTTTAATACAGCCCATTTTCCTTAAAGGATAATGGCATATGTTTAATAAAAAAGGTGAAAAATGTATCTTTCCTTTTTTAAGAGTAGACAGTGGACTGTGGGACCGCAGGCTGCTCTTAAAATTCTGTAGAATTGCAGTATTGTGTTTGTACAAAAAATAGGCATTTTTGTAGAAGCAATCAACTTGATTCTTTGAAATTGCCACTTCAAAAATGATTCTTACATCTGGCCCCTAATTTGATCACCTGAATCACATACAAATTGTCTATTTCTCAAGGGAATCTGGGGGCAAACTCTGATGCCAGCAAGATTACAGTGCATGCAGAATCACTAATGCCATGTCAGAAATTGGAAATACTGATGCGCTGTTGTTAGGCTACAAATAATGCGGCCGAAAAAGGCGGTCATATTAAGGGTAATCTGCTCTGAAGTAAGCAAATGGTGAGGAGCATGAGTGTTTATTAGATTTAGACTGCTGCATTCCTTATAGATTATATAGGTATGTCTTAATTCAGAATGACTAATAAATATTATATGTGCACTATTTATTTTGACAGCTCCATGATTTTCACAATTTTTGAACCCCCTATCCAGCTGCTTGGTTAATGTATTTTATTGTCTGGCGTATGTATTTTCTATTGTTGAACTGGTTACCTTATGGGAGACATTATTTGTGAATTTATCAACATTATGCTGGTCGAGTGTCTGCTTTCCAGTTCATTTTTTACAAGCTGTTTAAACAATGCAATGTACTTCAAATAATGATAGTTAATACTATTATAATAATAATGATTTGATTTGATTACTATTATAATCATTGTTTTGTAATCATATTTTGTGAGAAACTGGTTTATTGGTTGACTTGGGTGTGAGCCCTGGTCAAGCAACAGCCACAATCCCTTGCTGGGTAAACCATAAAAAGTCACTAAATTAACTTGTGCTTAACTCTGGGTACCTTAGCACAAAAAAACCCTGAAATTAGAAGCAATGTGTGAAGTATTTATGCAGCACACAGACAGTAATAATGTAAAAGCACAACACAAAAAAAATCCCATACCAATTTAGAAATTAGAGTAACTTTTAATTATTTGACACCAAAACACCAAATATCAAATCACTAGAACCAGAGTTCTGAACTTTTAAGGATTTTTAGTAAAAACAAGGGCCTAAAAGACCAAAGCGCCAACCACGGACATCTAGTCATGTGAGACCGGGTCAAAGTAAAATAAGGCGACCCTTGATAATATGGGCAACCGCAATGGAGTACAGTTCAGATACACAAAGTGAATTGGGCCCGGTCAGCGCTTACCTTTGGACTTAGAATACATTTTTAGAAAACCTTTCTGAGAAGGTAAAGTTCAGTGGGGTAAGGCTGCAAGGCAGCAATTCAGCAATGCTGCTGCAGGTCAGCAGTCCAGCAGAGTGGGAGGCCTTTCAGCAGCACAGCAGTCCTTCTTCCTGGCCAAGTATCACCAGGTCCAGAAGTGTACTGAAGAGTTGATGGATGAGGTCCTATTTTTTACCATGGTGCCCTCCTTTGGAAGATGGGAGAAGCTTCTAGACAGGGCCCTTGAAGTGCATGGGATTTCCTGACTTTCTTGCTCTGGCTCCCAGCTGGCTGCAGTGACAATATGGAGGTGATAGGACCAGAGCACAGCGGTACAAAAGGGGGTGGTGATGGACGGAGCATCAGAACCAATCAAACACTCACACCCAGTCAACAGATCTGGGTTTGATCCATCACCATTCTTTAGCCCACTCTGCCACCCCAGTTCAGACATGGCCATATGCAAATCAGTCTGACCCTGTGCCTCATGGGAACAGTCCAGCCCGAACTGCCAAGCCATGCCTTCCCTGGACCGGAAACAAGCTTCCTAGGACCGGTTTCTGGCATTTCAGCCGTCTTCAGCCAGGCTTGCTTGAATCCAGTGGCAAAGTGAGCAAGGGACTCACGTCTGAGCATACCCTGCCAACTTATGGCGAACAAAGCGGTACAAAAGGGGGTGGTGATGGACGGAGCATCAGAACCAATCAAACACTCACACCCAGTCAACAGATCTGGGTTTGATCCATCACCATTCTTTAGCCCACTCTGCCACCCCAGTTCAGACATGGCCATATGCAAATCAGTCTGACCCTGTGCCTCATGGGAACAGTCCAGCCCGAACTGCCAAGCCATGCCTTCCCTGGACCGGAAACAAGCTTCCTAGGACCGGTTTCTGGCATTTCAGCCATCTTCAGCCAGGCTTGCTTGAATCCAGTGGCAAAGTGAGCAAGGGACTCACGTCTGAGCATACCCTGCCAACTTATGGCGAACAAAGCGGTACAAAAGGGGGTGGTGATGGACGGAGCATCAGAACCAATCAAACACTCACACCCAGTCAACAGATCTGGGTTTGATCCATCACCATTCTTTAGCCCACTCTGCCACCCCAGTTCAGACATGGCCATATGCAAATCAGTCTGACCCTGTGCCTCATGGGAACAGTCCAGCCCGAACTGCCAAGCCATGCCTTCCCTGGACCGGAAACAAGCTTCCTAGGACCGGTTTCTGGCATTTCAGCCGTCTTCAGCCAGGCTTGCTTGAATCCAGTGGCAAAGTGAGCAAGGGACTCACGTCTGAGCATACCCTGCCAACTTATGGCGAACAAAGCGGTACAAAAGGGGGTGGTGATGGACGGAGCATCAGAACCAATCAAACACTCACACCCAGTCAACAGATCTGGGTTTGATCCATCACCATTCTTTAGCCCACTCTGCCACCCCAGTTCAGACATGGCCATATGCAAATCAGTCTGACCCTGTGCCTCATGGGAACAGTCCAGCCCGAACTGCCAAGCCATGCCTTCCCTGGACCGGAAACAAGCTTCCTAGGACCGGTTTCTGGCATTTCAGCCGTCTTCAGCCAGGCTTGCTTGAATCCAGTGGCAAAGTGAGCAAGGGACTCACGTCTGAGCATACCCTGCCAACTTATGGCGAACAAAGCGGTACAAAAGGGGGTGGTGATGGACGGAGCATCAGAACCAATCAAACACTCACACCCAGTCAACAGATCTGGGTTTGATCCATCACCATTCTTTAGCCTACTCTGCCACCCCAGTTCAGACATGGCCATATGCAAATCAGTCTGACCCTGTGCCTCATGGGAACAGTCCAGCCCGAACTGCCAAGCCATGCCTTCCCTGGACCGGAAACAAGCTTCCTAGGACCGGTTTCTGGCATTTCAGCCGTCTTCAGCCAGGCTTGCTTGAATCCAGTGGCAAAGTGAGCAAGGGACTCACGTCTGAGCATACCCTGCCAACTTATGGCGAACAAAGCGGTACAAAAGGGGGTGGTGATGGACGGAGCATCAGAACCAATCAAACACTCACACCCAGTCAACAGATCTGGGTTTGAGCCATCACCATTCTTTAGCCCACTCTGCCACCCCAGTTCAGACATGGCCATATGCAAATCAGTCTGACCCTGTGCCTCATGGGAACAGTCCAGCCCGAACTGCCAAGCCATGCCTTCGCTGGACCGGAAACAAGCTTCCCAGGACCGGTTTCTGGCATTTCAGCCGTCTTCAGCCAGGCTTGCTTGAATCCAGTGGCAAAGTGAGCAAGGGACTCACGTCTGAGCATACCCTGCCAACTTATGGCGAACAAAGCGGTACAAAAGGGGGTGGTGATGGACGGAGCATCAGAACCAATCAAACACTCACACCCAGTCAACAGATCTGGGTTTGATCCATCACCATTCTTTAGCCCACTCTGCCACCCCAGTTCAGACATGGCCATATGCAAATCAGTCTGACCCTGTGCCTCATGGGAACAGTCCAGCCCGAACTGCCAAGCCATGCCTTCCCTGGACCGGACCAGAGCACTCCTTCTTCAGATGCAAGTGGCACTGTGCACAGCTCCATCCTTCATCCTGCCAGTAGATAGCTCATTAAGTCACACCTAATCCCTCAATGATGTGACTGTCTGGAAGGCACTCACACATTCTAATTGTGAGTTACACACAGTCATGTGACCCAAAACAGGCTGCAGGCACAAAGGGGTTAAGGGCAGAAAATGGCAGCTTTCTAAATCTGGCTTTACCATTAAATAGGGTTTCTTATTTCAATTCCAAAGGCACCAAATAGGATATAGCTACCTACTCCTAATTGGAAATTACAGCCTACTAAATGTAATAAGGAATCTCAAATGTTATCTTGAGGGAGGGGTAGGTCTCATAGTAGTGGAAAATGAATTTAGGATTTCACTACCAGGACATGTAAAATTTTAAAATACATGTTTAACCTTTCAATTACAAGGCACCCTGCCCTATGGGCTACCTAGGGCCTACCTTAGGTGTGACATAATAAATAAAAGGGATGTTTAAGGCTTGGCCTGGGGGTTATATTGCCAAGTCAAATTGGCATTTTAAACACTGCATTCATGCTCCAGGCTCCAATGGCCGGCCTGGTACATGTTTTAAGGTGCTACGTATGTGGGTGACACAATAAGTGCTGCAGTCCCTCTGGTAGTAGTTCATTTACAGACCTTGGGTAAATGGCATACCACTCTACAATGAACTCACAGTTATATTAAATAAGTCAATTGGCTATAAGTCAATGTAACCATGTTTTAGTGATGTGAGCAAAAGCACTGAAGCACTGCTTAGCAGTGGTAAAGTGCATAGATGGATTCCTAAGGCCTACAAAAATAGTTCAGCAAAATGGATGAAGAGTGGCAAACCATTTGAGGGAAGACCACCCTAAGGGTGACAGGTCTAACATATTCCAGTTAACATTCCAGTTAATCAGTTAGCTGGCAAGTACTTGTTATAAATATGATCATTATTTAACTTATGAATCACATTTACAATTTTACAGAGCTTTTATTAGCACACCAAAATATGCCGCCAAATGTGCAATTTTGAAAGCCATTGTTTGCACATTTGAATGTGAGTGGAGGTCCAGACCTTGTATGGGTAAGGGATGGATTGGAATGGGCAAGGGAGAAATTAAGGTGGCATAACCCATCCTACCAACACCCAGTCCCCCTTTTTATAGTGTCTGGGATGAATACACAAAGGCTAACTTCCAGCTACTTCTAGCCATGTGACCCAGGATAAAGGCTGCAGGCAGCAAATGGTTGGTACAAGTAAAAATGCAAAATTTTGCAACATGGCAGTAGGGTGCCTGAGCTGGAGCTAGGCAGGTTTTTTTACACCAGCACTAGGGGAAGCACAGGGGTGCGCTGTATTCTTGTGAATACGGCGCATCCCTGCGTTTTAAAAATGTTGGAGCATGCTCCGACATTTTTTTGTAAATATGCCCCTATGTTTTTAGAAGAATATCTTTGTAAATCATGCCTACTGTATAGCTTGCTTCCTTAACCGTAGTGACTAATTCAGATTTACTTACACAGATAAATGGGAATATGCCAGGTGTTTTTTAGAGATTTGGGATGAAAATTCTTATACTATATTGTTAGACCTGGCATCATTGGCATGAGTCTCTCCTCCATTTTTTTCTGTTTGCCTCCTCTGTTTACGATGTTTTTGCTGGATTATTGCTTTGGGCACTGTGCCACTGCTGATCAGTGCCACAGTGCAAGTGCTCCCTATGTTAAATTGTTACATTGTTTGGTGTTACCATGATTGGCTTGGTTGACTTACTGTTCAGACCCTAGTCTAGTGCACTGCGTGTGCCAAGGGCGTGTAAGTTAACTGCTGCTGGTGGGCTTGCAGCACTGGTTGTGCCACCCACAGAAGCAGCGTGTAAAATGTGTCTCAGGCCTGCCACCGCAGCGCCTGCGTGCAGTCCCCGACTGCCATGTCGACTTGGTAAGGAAACCTACTTACATGTCTCTAAACCTTCCCTTTGCCACATTTCGGACACCTCTATGGTAGGCCCTAGGGCAGGGTGCATTGTTGGTAAAAGGTAGGTTATGCCCTGATGTGTGTGGCATGACCTAATAGTGAATTACAGCCATTTTCGTTTTTACTATTGAAGGGCTACCTGCCTCCAATAGGCCAGACTGGGCAGACTGATTATTAACTCCATTATAATCTATCTGACTCAGGGAGCATGGTAGCAAGTCGAGTTTAGTATCCCTGAACTCAGAATTTAATAACACACCCTTTAGGATGGATGGTTTTTAAATTCTATGTTTGAAAATAGCACTTTTAGAAAGTGGCTATTTTCTTGTCCAACTATCTACCGGTCTCTGCTGGTTTGGTGTGTGTGTCAGGGGCTGGGTGGCTCCAGAGGTCTGAATGAGTCAGTGTGGGGTGAATGGGGTGTTTACACATAGAGTGAGGGAAGAGTAGCCTGCCCTGCCTGACACAATACTGGCTCCGCCTCCTGCTGGGCGACTGATAGCCCTGCTCCTGCCAGTGACAATACTGGCTCCGCCTCCTGCTGGGCGGCTGAGGACTCTGCCCTGCTCAGTGAATAGGCCAGGTGCCTCTGCCTGGCAACACCCACAACAAACCTGAGATGGTGGGAATCTCCCTGCTTGGACAAAGGGAACAAAGGGAAAAAGGGGTATAAGAGAAGGACCCCTGAACCAAGAACTCAGATCACTTCTGACAAGGAAACCTGTACCAAGGACAAGAAGCCTGCTGATCTAAGGACTTGCCTCCCCTTTCTGCCAGAGGGCTGTTTTGCTGTGGAGGAACCTGAAAGCTGCTTCTTTATTTTTGCCAAGGAACAAGGAGAGAGGAACTTGGTGTGTACTCTCTGAACACTTGCTAGGAAATCTCCAAGGGCTGGAAGAGTGCCAGTCTCCTGCTGAAGTCACAGGGCCAAAGGACTTCACCATTTGCTGAATTGCTGGGAAGTGTTGTTTCCAGTACACAAGGGAAAATCTGCAGTCTCGACGCCGCCGACGCCGCCGAATCCAGCTCGACATCGTGAGTAACGGCTCCAGTGTCCCGAGCCTTCGACGCCGGCCGCCGGGCCCGATCGACGCCAGCAGCAACGCCAGTGAGCAGTGGGTATCGGCCCCGGCTCCAAGTGACCCCGTCTCGACGCCGGTATCGACGCCAGTGGGGAGTGAGTATCGGCTCTACCTCCAAGCGACCCCGTCCCGACGCCGCTGCTGATCGCATCGACTCGACGCCCTTCTCGACGCCGTGAGCGCTGCTCCGGCCCGACATCCCTCGACACCGCTGCGGATTGACCCGACTCCGAGGCACGACCTCGACGCCGATCTCGACGCCGTGGATCATCGTTTTCTTCGTTTCTCAAGGTACTGTACTTGTGGGGTCTGTTGCGACTCCAGGCTCGACGTAGCGCTCCTCGCGGTCAACGCCGAACCTTGGGAATCTTGTAGACTCGACGTCGTGTGACTCCTGTGGGGGTTACATTGTTGCCAAAGAACTGTGCTCAGAAGAATACTTTGCTAAAGAACTATTTGCCAAGAAGAAACCTTATTTGAACTATTATTTTTCCTTCCAAAGAATATTTATTAAGACTGTGGTATATTTTTGTCGTTATTTGGTCTTGTGCTAAGCCTTATATAAAAATACTATTTTTATAATAACTTCTGTGTCGTGTCCATCTGTAGTGTATTCACTTTATTACTGTATGTGGTCATAAATGCTTAACACACTGCCTCTGAGATAAGCCTGTCTGCTCTGCCAAGCTACCAAGGGGGTAGCAGGGGTTATCTGAGTGTGTAATCCCCTTTCCCTGACTAGAGTTGGTAGGTCCCTATTTGTCAGAAGTGTATACCTCTGCCAACTAGAGACCGCCGGTTCTAACATTGGTGGTCAGCGGTGAGGATTTGAACTTTGCATTTATGACTCATGTGCAGTGATTAGTGTACGCTACATAGTGAAAGCAGACCATAACGCAGCCACAATCTGTTTTGGTAGGATATCCTATTTTTGTTCTCCGCTTTCCTGGATCTGATTTTTCTAAACACTGCCAGTTTTGACCATGGAGAATGCCGGAGCTGCTACACCTGTGGAGAATGTTGTGGGGGAATTCGATAAGGAGAAGATAGATTCCTACACGCTAAAAGATCTAAAAGGATTTTGCAAGCAGTTTAAAGTTCCTACCACAGGTGTCTCAAAGAAAGAGGGCTTCCTCAAAGCGCTGAAGGCCTGGTTAGAGGCCAGAAATCCCTCTGATCCGGTGGTGGTACCGGAAGAGGAAGAAGAAGAGGAAGAGGAAGAGCCCAAAGGTGGGCCAGTGTCATCTCCAGGCAGTAGTGCGTCCTCTAGGAGCCTTTCCCCCGAAGAATTAGAAGACAGGGAGAAGGAGAGGGGGTACAAGTTAGAAATGGCAAAACTTAAATTAGGAGGGCAGTTGGAATTAGAGAATGCAAGAAGCAAGAGAGAAGCTGAAATGGAGAGCAAAAGATTAGATTTTGAGAGGGAGAAATTAGCGTTTGAACGTGAGAAGATGGTGAGGGAGATGGAGCTTAAAACTAAGGGGCAGATTTATGAGCCCCTTGCGCCACTTTTGCGTCACTTTTCCCATGTTAAAAGTGACGCAAAAGTGGCGCAAGGGGCTCATAAATCTGCCCCTAAGAGTTTAGAGTTGAATCCCTCTGGTGGCAGCACTCCATCTGTGCCTGCAGAAAGTAGGTTTTATTTTCCTAAAGATGTGATCAAGGATTACAGTAAGAATGAAGATATTAGCCAATGGTTTAAAGCGTATGAGTTAGCATTGTTGGCCCACCGGGTCCCTGAGAAGGATTGGGGAACGGGGTTGTGGAGCCGCTTTACAAACGAGGGGAGAGATACCTTGTTGAGCCTTCCTGCTGAGGATAGGATGTCTTATACTCATATGAAAGATGCTTTAATGCTGAGATATGGCTTAACTCCAGAAAAGTACAGACAAACCTTTAGAGAATGTAAGAAGTTGCCTGGTACTACGTGGGTTGAATATGTGTCTTTTTTCTGCAGAACCATGGATGGTTGGATAAAGGGTAGCAAGGTTGATAGTTATGATGCTCT
The DNA here is from genome assembly GCF_964204655.1 of Triturus cristatus. Lineage (NCBI taxonomy): Eukaryota > Metazoa > Chordata > Amphibia > Caudata > Salamandridae > Triturus > Triturus cristatus. The sequence goes on from NC_140587.1 coordinate 286,950,857, forward strand.
TTATGATTTGTTTGCTTGGGAGCACTTGTCTAATAACTGTTTTCCAGAGCTACGCCAGCACCTTGTTGATAGCAAGCTATCTAACCCTAGAAAACTTGCTGAGGAGGCGGACCGCTGGGTCAGTACCAGGGTCCACAAGGGTCCAGTGGGAGACTCAGCCAAAGGTGGGCAGGGTCCCCAGCAGAAGAGTGGGGGGGACAGGGGTAAACAGAGGGAGTTTAAGAAAGGGCCCCAAAGTAGTCCCCAAGGGAACCAAGGGAAGGGTTCCCAGCCTCCCCCTGTAAAGAAGCCAGAGGCCCCGACAGGTAAACCTGTTCACAGGGGCCCCATGACCTGCTATGCCTGTAAGCAGGTGGGACACCGTTATTATGATCCCCAGTGTCCCATGAAGGATTCGAATGCACCGCCGCGTGCACCCCCTCGTCAGGTAGCGAGTGTAGCCCTGGGAGGGGAGGAGATGGGTGCCCCCGGTGGGTGGGGTCCCGCAGAAATGTCCCTGGTCTCTTTAGGAGACGTGGAAATGGTCCCTCCAACCCCTCTGCCTAGTAACACTAAGAAATATAGGCAGTGGGTGACCATTAATGGCCATAGGGTGGAAGCTCTCAGAGACACCGGAGCGAGTGTGACAGCTGTGAAGTGTCACTTGGTGTCCAGAGAGCAGGTGGTCCCTCATGCATTCTACCCCGTTGTAGCTGCTGACAACTCACAGAGTCAGTGTGAGGTAGCTCAAGTTCCCTTTGAGTGGGGGGGGTCTCAGGTACTCTTCAGGTTGCTGTGAGGCCCGCCATGCCTGTTGATTGTCTCTTGGGCAATGATTTGGAGGACTCCCCTTGGGCTAAGGTGGAGAGAAAAGCGCATCTGGAAATGTTGGGTCTGCCTGAGTGGGTGTGTGCGACCACCCGGTCCATGTCAGTCAGTAAGGGTGTTGATGGGGGCCCGGAGCCTGAAAGTATGGCCCAGGTCCCAACCGTGAAGAGAAGAGGCAAGGGGCGCGGGAAACCGTCCCCCATCGTTCCCGCGGTCCAGGAGGGAGCAGACCCTGAGGGGGATGCCCTGGAACCGACAGGAGAACAAGTGGCCGAACTGGGAGACCTGCCCGAGCTGACCCATTGGCAGCAGGATGGTGGTCCCTCCAGGGAGGAATTTTGTGCTGAACAGAAAGTGTGCCCTTCTCTTGTGGGTATGAGGCAGCAGGCCTCAGCCCAAACGACAGGTGATCAGTCAGGATCACATTGGGTCTACTGGGAGAACGACCTCCTGTATAGCGAGCCTAAGGCTGCTGAACCTGGGTCAGCCCGTGTGCTGGTGGTACCCCAGCGCTTCAGAGCCTTCCTACTGGGATTGGCTCATGACGTTCCGTTAGCTGGACATCTGGGGCAGGACAAGACCTATGACAGGCTTGTCACCCATTTTTATTGGCCTCAGATGAGAAGGGATTCAGATATCCATTGTAGGACCTGTCAGACTTGCCAGGCAAGTGGGAAAAGTGGGCGGAAGCAGAAGGCTCCCCTCCAACCTTTTCCCGTCATCAGTACCCCCTTTGAGCGAGTGGGAATTGACATTGTGGGGCCACTGGACCCCAAGACAGCCATGGGCAACAGGTTTATCCTGGTCTTGGTGGACCATGCCACCCGGTACCCGGAAGCCATCCCTCTCCGAACAGTGACGGCCCCCGTGGTGGGACGGGCACTGATGGGTGTTTTCTCCCGCATGGGGTTCCCCAGAGAGGTGGTGTCAGACCGGGGCACCAACTTCATTTCGAATTACATGAAGTCTCTGTGGAAGGAGTGTGGGGTAACCTACAAGTTTACCACTCCTTACCACCCTCAAGGTAATGGGCTGGTTGAGAGATTCAACCGGACCCTAAAAGGCATGATCATGGGTCTTGAAGAACCAATGAGGCGTAAATGGGACGTCCTCTTGCCATGCCTGCTGTTTGCTTACCGTGAGGTGCCACAGAAGTCTCTAGGGTTCAGCCCCTTTGAGCTTTTGTATGGTCACCCGGTAAGAGGACCTTTGAGTCTGGTCAAAGAAGGCTGGGAGCAATCTCCCAGGAAACCTCCCCAGGATGTATATAGTTACATGCTGGCCTTTAGGAACCAGACTCGGCGCTTCAGAGATCTTGCTCAGGCAAATCTGGAGGCCAGCCAGGAAGAGATGAAGCGGTGGTACGATCAGAATGCCACTCTGGTTGAGCTTCAACCTGGTCAGAAAGTTTGGGTCATGGCCCCTGTGGAACCTTGTGCGCTCAAGGACAGGTGGACCGGACCATTTGAGGTTGTGGAGAAAAAGAGCGATGTCACCTACTTGGTGGACTTGAAGTCTCCCAGGAACCCCTTAAGGGTCCTGCATGTCAACCGGTTAAAGCCCCACTTAGACAGGTCCGAAGTGGGCATGCTCCTTGCCACAGATGCTGGGATGGAGGAGGAGAGTGAGCCTCTTCCTGACCTCCTGTGTGCAAAAGAAAAAGATGGGTCAGTGGATGGTGTTGTCCTCTCTGACACACTGACCCCTGAGCAGCAGCAAGATTGTCGCCATCTGTTGGTACAATTCCCTGATCTGTTCTCCTTAATCCCTGGTGTCACTCAGTGGTGTGTCCATGATGTGGACACTGGGGACAGCACTCCTGTGAGGCACAAGGCCTACAGGGTGACTGAAAAGGTCAGAGCATATATCAAGGAGGAGGTCTCCAAGATGTTTGCCTTAGGGGTGGTTGAGTCCTCTAGCAGTCCTTGGGCCAGCCCAGTGGTCTTGGTCCCAAAGGCTGCAGCGCCTGGTGCTTCACCAGAACTTCGGTTCTGTGTGGATTACCGAGGACTCAATTCGGTCACCAAGACTGACGCGCACCCCATCCCCAGAGCTGATGAGCTCATCGATCGGTTGGGGGCTGCCCGGTACCTTAGTACGTTTGATCTAACGTCTGGGTACTGGCAGATCGCCTTGACTGACGGGGCAAAAGAGAGGTCTGCATTCTCCACACCAGATGGGCACTACCAGTTCCGTGTGATGCCCTTTGGGATGAAGAATGCCCCTGCCACATTCCAGAGGTTGGTTAACCAGGTATTGGCCGGGCTGGAAGATTTCAGCGCCGCCTACCTGGACGATATAGCAGTGTTCAGCGCCAGCTGGGAGGAACACTTGCGCCACCTCCAGGAAGTGTTGTTGGCCCTGCGCAGAGCAGGCCTCACAATCAAGGCTAGTAAGTGCCAGATTGGGCAGGGTTCAGTGGTGTACTTGGGGCACCAAGTAGGGAGCGGCAAGGTGGCCCCCCTGCAACCCAAGATAGATACCATCCTGGCTTGGGAACCGCCCAAAACCCAGACTCAGGTGAGAGCCTTCTTGGGTCTCACGGGTTACTACAGGAGGTTTGTCAAGGGGTATGGCAACATTGTGCACCCCTTGACCTCGCTGACTTCCAGGAAGCAGCCGAGACTTGTGATCTGGACTGACGCCTGTCAGAACGCCTTTGACACCCTGAAAACTGCAATGTGTACAGCACCGGTCCTCCAGGCACCCGACTTTTCAAAAGAATTCATTGTCCAGACAGACGCTTCAGAGCATGGTGTGGGGGCTGTTCTAGCACAGATGAATGAGGAGGGCCGAGACTTACCTGTAGCCTTCATCAGCCGGAGGTTACTTCCCAGGGAACAAAGGTGGAGTGCGATAGAGCGTGAGGCATTTGCTGTGGTCTGGGCGCTGAAGAAGCTAAGACCCTACCTGTTTGGGACTCACTTCCGGGTTCAGACAGACCACAGGCCCCTCAGATGGTTAATGCAGATGAGGGGTGAGAACCCAAAGCTGTTGAGGTGGTCCATTTCCCTACAGGGGATGGACTTTACGGTGGAACACCGCCCTGGTACAGATCACGCCAATGCTGATGGTCTGTCCAGATTTTTCCGCCTTAGTGATGAGGACTCCCTGGGTGAAGGGTAGTTCTCCCCACATTTCAGCTGGAGGGGACACGTGTTAGACCTGGCATCATTGGCATGAGTCTCTCCTCCATTTATTTCTGTTTGCCTCCTCTGTTTACGATGTTTTTGCTGGATTATTGCTTTGGGCACTGTGCCACTGCTGATCAGTGCCACAGTGCAAGTGCTCCCTATGTTAAATTGTTACATTGTTTGGTGTTACCATGATTGGCTTGGTTGACTTACTGTTCAGACCCTAGTCTAGTGCACTGCGTGTGCCAAGGGCGTGTAAGTTAACTGCTGCTGGTGGGCTTGCAGCACTGGTTGTGCCACCCACAGAAGCAGCGTGTAAAATGTGTCTCAGGCCTGCCACCGCAGCGCCTGCGTGCAGTCCCTGACTGCCATGTCGACTTGGTAAGGAAACCTACTTACCAGTCTCTAAACCTTCCCTTTGCCACATTTCGGACACCTCTATGGTAGGCCCTAGGGCAGGGTGCATTGTTGGTAAAAGGTAGGTTATGCCCTGATGTGTGTGGCATGACCTAATAGTGAATTACAGCCATTTTCGTTTTCACTATTGAAGGGCTACCTGCCTCCAATAGGCCAGACTGGGCAGACTGATTATTAACTCCATTATAATCTATCTGACTCAGGGAGCATGGTAGCAAGTCGAGTTTAGTATCCCTGAACTCAGAATTTAATAACACACCCTTTAGGATGGATGGTTTTTAAATTCTATGTTTGAAAATAGCACTTTTAGAAAGTGGCTATTTTCTTGTCCAACTATCTACCGGTCTCTGCTGGTTTGGTGTGTGTGTCAGGGGCTGGGTGGCTCCAGAGGTCTGAATGAGTCAGTGTGGGGTGAATGGGGCGTTTACACATAGAGTGAGGGAAGAGTAGCCTGCCCTGCCTGACACAATACTGGCTCCGCCTCCTGCTGGGCGACTGATAGCCCTGCTCCTGCCAGTGACAATACTGGCTCCGCCTCCTGCTGGGCGGCTGAGGACTCTGCCCTGCTCAGTGAATAGGCCAGGTGCCTCTGCCTGGCAACACCCACAACAAACCTGAGATGGTGGGAATCTCCCTGCTTGGACAAAGGGAACAAAGGGAAAAAGGGGTATAAGAGAAGGACCCCTGAACCAAGAACTCAGATCACTTCTGACAAGGAAACCTGTACCAAGGACAAGAAGCCTGCTGATCTAAGGACTTGCCTCCCCTTTCTGCCAGAGGGCTGTTTTGCTGTGGAGGAACCTGAAAGCTGCTTCTTTATTTTTGCCAAGGAACAAGGAGAGAGGAACTTGGTGTGTACTCTCTGAACACTTGCTAGGAAATCTCCAAGGGCTGGAAGAGTGCCAGTCTCCTGCTGAAGTCACAGGGCCAAAGGACTTCACCATTTGCTGAATTGCTGGGAAGTGTTGTTTCCAGTACACAAGGGAAAATCTGCAGTCTCGACGCCGCCGACGCCGCCGAATCCAGCTCGACATCGTGAGTAACGGCTCCAGTGTCCCGAGCCTTCGACGCCGGCCGCCGGGCCCGATCGACGCCAGCAGCAACGCCAGTGAGCAGTGGGTATCGGCCCCGGCTCCAAGTGACCCCGTCTCGACGCCGGTATCGACGCCAGTGGGGAGTGAGTATCGGCTCTACCTCCAAGCGACCCCGTCCCGACGCCGCTGCTGATCGCATCGACTCGACGCCCTTCTCGACGCCGTGAGCGCTGCTCCGGCCCGACATCCCTCGACACCGCTGCGGATTGACCCGACTCCGAGGCACGACCTCGACGCCGATCTCGACGCCGTGGATCATCGTTTTCTTCGTTTCTCAAGGTACTGTACTTGTGGGGTCTGTTGCGACTCCAGGCTCGACGTAGCGCTCCTCGCGGTCAACGCCGAACCTTGGGAATCTTGTAGACTCGACGTCGTGTGACTCCTGTGGGGGTTACATTGTTGCCAAAGAACTGTGCTCAGAAGAATACTTTGCTAAAGAACTATTTGCCAAGAAGAAACCTTATTTGAACTATTATTTTTCCTTCCAAAGAATATTTATTAAGACTGTGGTATATTTTTGTCGTTATTTGGTCTTGTGCTAAGCCTTATATAAAAATACTATTTTTATAATAACTTCTGTGTCGTGTCCATCTGTAGTGTATTCACTTTATTACTGTATGTGGTCATAAATGCTTAACACACTGCCTCTGAGATAAGCCTGTCTGCTCTGCCAAGCTACCAAGGGGGTAGCAGGGGTTATCTGAGTGTGTAATCCCCTTTCCCTGACTAGAGTTGGTAGGTCCCTATTTGTCAGAAGTGTATACCTCTGCCAACTAGAGACCGCCGGTTCTAACATATATCATGTTTTATGAACAGCCAGTTTAGGAATGGTTATTGTTCATATATGATATGTTTAATCATACATTTCAGGTATTATGTTTGATGATCAGTGAACTATAGCCTCTGATGTTTTTGATTTAGGTCCACGCCCGTTCTAGTAAACCTTTGCCTCATTCCCAAATAATGTTTTTCCTCGTTCCCAAATTAAAAAGTCATCAATAAAGCTTCCATAAAATTAAAACTACTGTTTGTAATTTTCATCTTCCAAAATGTGCTCATGCTCAAACATGTATGTACATATGTTACCACATGATGAGGCTGCTTTGGACCCCGATGTCTAAAGAAAATGCGACATGACATATTTAAATATTTGTTTTACTAAAGAACGTGCAACAGTTGCAAGATAAAAATGTAACTGACACCTTGAATATTTTCATATAATAGAAGCCACTCAAGGCTCCCCAATTCTTCTGTGTGAGGTATAGTAGAGTGCTCTGAGATTATGTCTAATGTCCAAAAAATATGTTCTTATAAGCTACATAGTTTAAACATTAATTGAATCTAATGTGGTTACATACCATATTTATGTTTGAGATGACATATTTTACAATAAGAGGTCTGAAAAGTGTGCCTTTTATTTAACAGATGAGTATTTAATTATATATTTGTGAACTGGCAAGGAAGTAAATGTTTACTAGAACAGAAGAGTTTTGCCCTAAATCAGAAACATCAGAAGATAAAATGCATTTCGTGTACAGGAGATCAACAAAATAATTATTCAACGTTATAAACATGACATTACATAAGATAACCTACAATGAATACAAATTAACATTTTTCTAAACTAACTGATTGTATTACTTTGTTTCATTATTAGAGAATATGACATGTGAACAATGGGGCCACTAGTACAATGTTTACGTTCTAAGGTGAAGATCTGTTACATCCATGCCAAGAGATATGTCAAGATCTTAATGAAAGTTGAAAGCATTTTGGAAACAAATGAGAAGTACTTGCGATGCAAGCTTTCTTAAACATCTCGCTCGATGAAGACTGAGTGCTTGTGACAACCAGACCATTCTGGCATATCCACGATCATGGATGCATGAAGCAGCATTCAGAAATATCAGCTGGAGTGTCATGCATGAGAAGTTATGGGAGTCCTAGAATCCAGTATGAAATGAACAATGTCAAATTTGGGCTTTTTCTTTAGTCTCCAAATGAACACAATGTCTTTCTAAAAAGGGATAAAGACAAGTCTTATAACCAACATTTCCCATGATTGTGGATTGACCATAAAACTTTATTGCAGAATTTCAATCTGTAGGGTGGCTTAAGTTGGAGGCAATGTGTAAAGTGTTTATGCAGCTCTTCAAACAGTAATGAACTGAAAACACAACCCAAGAAAAATCCTACATAATTTAAGAAAAATATATTACATTTTAATAAATAAATCGAGACCAAAACAACAACAATCCAATCACTAGAACCAGAGATATGCAATTGTAAAGATTTAAATGAAAATAGCCCCGAAAAGCATAAAGTTCCAACTGTTGATATCTGGTCACAATGGACCCAGACAAAGTCACAAGTTCAGGCCTATCACGATGGAGTGTGGCCTGGCAACAGGGATCCAATTAGGCCAGCTGAACAAGAGTACCTTAAATCCATGGTCCAGAGTTGAAGATGCATCGTGCAGCTGAAGCAATGCGTCGGTTCCAAAGAGCGGCTGCGACGTCCTGTATTGTCGTCAAGGATCCCTTCAACAATGTGCTTGCAAAGTGAAGCCCGGCGTCAAAATGTTTCGCGCAGGGGCATGAGTCGGTTTTGAGGAGTTGCGGGCCCGCGAAGTAGAGTACGTCGCTGAGGCTGCCATATGCAAGGAATTAGAGGGCCTGTGCTGAAGACGCATAGCGCAGCAGCGGTTCTGATGGGGCTGTGAGTGTGATGTGGGTCCTTGTGATGTAAAGGTCCACACAGCAGAGGCAATGCATTGGTCCTGCTCAGGATTGCACCGTTTAGCAGAGGAGGAGATGAGTCGATTCTGCTGGAGTCACAGATATTCTGGCAGAGCACCCTCAGACCAACTTCCAAGGGTCCAGGACTGGAGTGGCGTCACTTGGGCAAATAGGACTCTCAGATTGCAGAGTCCAGTTGCTGGGTTCAAGGCTATTCAAGTCTTCTGTCCTTGAGGCGAAAACAGGTGGCCAGCCAACTAGCCCTTGTAGTTACTCTGGGGTCCTGGTTTTAACAGATGCAGGTTCAGTCCTTCTCACCCAGGCAGGAGGTCAGCGGTTAGCAGGCCAGCACAGCAGGGAAGCAGTCCTTCGAAGCAGCAGTTCAGCAGAGTGGCAGTCCTTTCAGAAACACAGCAGCCCTTCCTCCTGGCAGTGAACCCACAGGTCCAGAAGTGTACTGAAGAGTTGGTTTCTGAGGTTCAATATTTATACCTGAACCTTCCTTTGAAGTGGGAGAACCTTCTAGACGTTTCCATTTGAAATCCACAGGCATCCTGTCTTCCCTTTCCTGGTTCAAGACAAACGACAGGAGGTATGAAGTTCTTTGTGTGGAGGCTATTCAAGTGTAAGTAGGGCTGTGCCTCGTTCCAGCTTCCTATTCTTCCAATGATTGCCCATCCAGGCACACTTAAGCTCTCTATTGTGAGTGGCTATCTAGGAGGAATACACAAAGCCCAACTGTCAGCTACACCCAGACATGTGCCCCAGAGACATGCTGCAAGCAATAAATGGCAAGAAAATGCAACTTTCTAAAAGTAATTTAAAAGGGATCACTGACATAATATCGATTACCAAAATATCGACTACTTAAAATATCGTTGCTAAATTATCGACTACAATATTATCGACTCACCATACTTATTAAACAAAATACAAAAATATCGAGTACACAATATCGTCTTAACAAAATATCGTATATCATTATATCGAAGTTAAAAATATCGTTAACACAATTATCGTCTACTCTTAAATGACAATGTAAATGACAAAATTATCGAAACCAGAAATATAGACAACCAAAATATAGAATATTTCACAATATCGACTATCTAAAAAACTATGAAGAAAATATACTTTAAGCACAACACATACATTAACATTGCAATACATAATAAAACACGTAAATAACATTAAAATTTTCGTTCAAACACATACATTTAAAAATAAACATTCCATAAACAATATGAATACATTTCACTACATAAATAATTTTATAATTATTATACATGCATTAAACCACATTTAAAATCTCTTTAAAGCATTTAATACTACAAATAAACAATGACTTACTACTAATAAGTTGCTAATTAGCGTTTCCCTTACAAGGAAACAAACAGCCAGAAAAGAAAAAAAAAATTTAGGTGGACCAATGACATGCTCACATTTCAAATTAAACCAATGAAATGAAGCTACTAATTAATTGCACACTATAAAAACACTACATTTCAACATCTCTTTCACACTACAAACTGAAAAGAAGAAATAAGACGAAACTCTACTCAACTGTTTCCTGAAAGAAGAATTACAGTCCAAAAGAAAATTTAACAACTACAGAAAGTAAGTTAAACTCTGTTTATAAAGCAACTAATCTAGAATGCTACAGCTGAAACTATTTCTATAAATGAATGTACTGCACTTCATTTAATTACATTCATTTCGCCTCTATAGATACCTTCTAAAAAGACAGAAATATTTTGGACATCCCCACAACTCTAATATTAATCAATGTAAGTATTGTTTTACTTTTTCCTACCCACCTACAACTACTAAATAAAAAAATAATTCTAAAAAATATTTATTCCTTATTTGTCTCCTCTACAGAAAACCACTGAACCATCCAAAACTACCTTCTACGCCAGGGGTACTCACAAACTTTCTCTCGGGGGCCAAATTTAGAGTGTGGTTTGTGGCCGAGGGCCGCACCGGTGGGGGCGGGGTCAGTGGGGGAGGGGGCGGGGCCAGTGGGGGAGGGGGCGGGGCTAGAGAAAAAAACCTATGAGCTTGAGCTTGAACACAGGCCCCTGCAGCGGATGCCTTCGTCCACTGAGCCACCAGACCCGGCATGCACATCTCTCTCTCTTTCTCTCTCTCGTGTTCTCTCTCTCTCTCGTGTTCTCTCTCTCTCTCGTGTTCTCTCTCTCTCTGTCCCTGCCTCTGTCTGTCCCTGCCTCTGTCTGTCCCTGCCTCTATCCGTCTGTCCCTGCCTCTATCCGTCTGTCCCTGCCTCTATCCGTCTGTCCCTGCCTCTATCCGTCTGTCCCTGCCTCTATCCGTCTGTCCCTGCCTCTATCCGTCTGTCCCTGCCTCTATCCGTCTGTCCCTGCCTCTGTCTGTCTCTATCTGTGTCTCTATCGGTCTCTATCTGTCTGTCCCTGTCTCTATCTGTCCCTGTCTCTATCTGTCCCTGCCTCTGTCTGTCCCTGCCTCTGTCTGTCTCTGTCTCTATCTGTCTGTCCCTGCCTCTATCTGTCCCTGTCTCTATCTGTCCCTGTCTCTATCTGTCCCTGCCTCTATCTGTCCCTGCCTCTATCTGTCCCTGCCTCTATCTGTCCCTGCCTCTATCTGTCCCTGCCTCTATCTGTCCCTGCCTCTATCTGTGCAGAAGTGGGACAGGAAACGCTATAAGAAATCCTACTGACTTTCCCCAGCCATGCTGACATTGCCCTGCAGTCAGTAGTTTTGGTCATTGAGACATCACCTGCCCCCTGTCTGAGCCACTCAGCAAAGATTAGAGCCGAGAATGTAAAGCAGTTGTCACAACAACAGACTGACAATCTGATTACCAGGGAAACAAAAGGTGCTTCTAGCGGCCCTGCCCCCCCTGGAACTAAGAAAAAATTTCGGGGGGGGGGGGGCTGAATCTTTAAGAAATAGGCAGAGTGGAGCTGCAGGGGCTCTTAGAAGGGGTGAAACAACAGCAAGGCCTCATTATCATGCAAATGGCCTTTTAAAGACCTGTGAAGTGCTCGGGGGCGGCTGTGTGTGGCCCGAGAAGATGTCCTAAGAATTTGATATTAACTGTATGCTGGGTGAAAAACGTCGTGAAACTGTAATCTTACACGGCAGGGAGCGCTCGGCATCCTGTGATTCTGGGCAAATCACCTAATCTCCCGGTGCCTAACAAAATGCAAGTGTTAATCTGTAATGCAGCTGGTGCTCATGTAAAGCACTTTAATACCGTCAGGTCGAGTCCATGATGATCATCAAGTCCTGGGGGAATTATAGAAAACCTGCTTTGTGAATTTATCAGGGTTTATCTGCAAAATTTGCACTGTGTATTTTTAAGGGGCAAATAAATAAACTGGGGTAGATGTTTGATGGAATCGGCACGCGTTTTGCTTTTGATGCCAAAAAAAACAAGTGGCAGCACACCGATAGTAGACATGAACTGAATACATTTAGGGAAGGTGGTTTATTGCGAAGAGGCCTTTGGGCGAGTCCATTTCTGACAGCTTCGAGGGGTTTCCGTGCATGCCACGGTCAGCCAAGAGGCAAGATTGCTTGCCTTGGAGGAGGCCTCATGGCACGAAGGAAGGCTCTCCCGGGTGGTAACTCGAAGCACCATGTGATTTTCGACAGCTGCTCCAAAGTGCTCGCACTTTCCCTCCCAGTCACATAATTCTATTAGCGCCACCACTTTAACGTCTGCGCTCGCGCAGTCTCTTGAAACGCGGGCCTCGGAAATCAATTCGATTACCTCTCTGAATTAAGTATGCACAACTAAGAGCCCCTGCGGGCCGCCAAGGAAGGCTTGCCGGGCCGCTGGCGGCCCGCGGGCCGTACTATGAGTACCCCTGTTCTACGCAATCACCTACTGGACCAAAGAAATAAGTAAGTATATAAACCTCAATCATTAAACAGCCTAAAATACGCAGCCAGAATGTTACTTTCCCCTTAAAACAGTAGCACATTCAAAAAAATGTATCCAACTATTAATAAATTTTTTTCTCTTATCAACAGAAAATCTATCTCCAAGATTAAACTGAAAGCTTGAATTCAGCTAATTAACATCTTTCAACACATCAAATTATACATTGTAAGTATATTCACTAAAATGTAAATATATTTAAAATATCGATAACATTGTTTATATTTACAAAATATTTTTTCATCTCCCCTAGCATAATACAGAACAACATGACTGAAGGTGCTGAATTTATAACGTCTCAAAAAAATAAAATGTTGTTATGTTATATGGGTTATGTATATACACAAGAAAAGCAAAGTGGTCTGAAAATGTTTTGGAAATGTAGCAAATACTACTCAAACAAATGCTATGGTAGAGCTATTACAAAAGAAACCACTGTTCTTTCTGTAAAAGAACATAATCACCCCCCAATATTACAGAGATTGAAGTTAGAAATGCTCTTGAAAACATTAAAGAAGCAAGTACTAGCACTGATAAACCCACCACCCAAATACTCAAAGAACAATTAATAAAAATACCACACCATGCATCAGCACAATTACCCCCAATTGATTGTTTAAAAAGAACTATAGCTAGACAAAAAAACTAACTACCAAAACTTTACCTACCCCTAAAACATTTGATACAGTAATCATTCCCCCAGAATTAAGCATAACTCACACTAATGAACCATTTATTTTTTTTGACAACAAATCTCCTGAGAAAAGAATAATTATGTTTGCTACTGCAAACAATTTAGTGAAATTACAACAATGTGACACTTGGATGATGGATGGAACTTTTAAAGTTTGTCCAAAACCATTTTACCAGCTGTACACAGTGCATGGATTGTACCAACATTCTAACATTCCATTCATCTATGCCCTCTTACCAAATAAACAGCAAACAACATACATAGAAATATTAACCAAAATTAAAGAAGAAACCAATAATTATTTCCCACAAAAAATAATTATTGATTTCGAATTAGCCATGATCAATTCAATACTAAAAAATTATCCACACACAGCAATCCAAGGTTGCTATTATCATTTTAACCAGAGTCTATGGAGACATCTGCAAAAGTCCACCCTAAGTGTACAATATGCTACAGATAGTACTTTTGCCTACCAGGTTAAAAAACTAATAGCACTAGCATACGTACCTGTAACAGATGTAGCAGAACACTATAATATTCTAATTGAAAGTCCCTATTACAAAAAGAACGAAGACAAATTAAGCCAACTCCTAGACTACTTTGAGGACACCTGGGTGGGAAGATTACATCGATCAGGACATAGAAGACAACCAAAGTTCCACATTCCTTGGTGGAATGTATACCTGAGTACCTTAAATAAACAATCCAAAACAAACAATAGTGTTGAAGGATGGCATAATGCCTTCCAAGCAACTACAAGCAGAGGGAAACCTACCCTACAAAAACTCCTGGAATCTCTACAAAAAGAACAAAGCTACCAAGAATTAAGGATGCAACAATCTGTTACTCAAATAGGTCCTAAATTAACTAAACAAACCAAACAAATGTTTGATCTACTACAAAGTCAAGTAAACCTATACCCATCAACAAGTGGCCTAGACTACCTATCACTAATAGCCAAAAGCATTTTATAATTAACATACACACAGCTAATAAATGAAATAGGTCAATACAATAAACAATTGCAATCATATATTAATACTATATTTTCCTAAATAATATATAATTGTCAGATACATTTCATTTTCATATAGGAAATATATCTGTACAATTAAATATTATTTCTGTAAATATAATATATATAACAATAAACTATAATAACATTTCCCACCCAAATTATAACAAAATATAACTTACCATTGATGTAGCCATACAAGATGAATTCCACCAAGTAATACTCCTTCCATTTCTATGTCAATCCATAGTAATAATAAAAAAATTTCCGCACCAAAAATGAAAATATCAACACATCCAATGTAAATCCATCCTCGACAAATCCAAAAACGTGAAACCCTCAAAAACCCGAAAAATAGGTCAAAATAGTAACAAACGCTCCTGGAAATCCCGGTGAAAAAAACAGTGTGATAACTTTATTAGTTTCATTAACTAAAACACACTGTAAAAAAAAAAAGAAATAACGTCTCTCTTTCCATCATAATATCCAAACCCTCAAAAACCCGAAAAGAAGTGAAAAATCAAAATAAACGCTCCATGAAATCCCGTAAAAAGTTAAAAAGTGTGTTAACATTATTACTTAAATCAAGTAACACACACTTTAAAAAAAAAAAACGCGTCTTGGTCTTCGAAAAAACATCTACCAACATTTACCTGAAAAACAGAACAAAACATACCCACCCACACAATCACACCCAAATACATTTAATAAATACAATTACATCATTTCAAAACAACACATATTTAATCACAATATTTACTTCGAAAACTACGTCACAACCAGTAAACAACCAGACGTAACTAAATCATTACTAACACGTCAAAAACACCCAAAACATTTTAAATTATCTATCAATACACTATAAACATCCTAACTACCCTAAACATAAGTATTTAATAACACTTAATACTTAAAACACCCCTTACCTTGCTCAACGCGACGCAGCTTCCAACCGCGAGCTTCCTCAGTCCAAAATGACCCAAAATAACATGAAGCGGTTACAAAATAATCCCATTCAAATGAAAGTCCCTACTTAAATCAGTGTAAATACATTAAAACATTATAATCATATATAAATATAACATAAATGTATCTAAATTTTTTTAAAATTATTTTGTAATAAACAATACCTTTAAAAATTATATTCATAATAATTATAAATACATTATTATTATGATTATAATACATTAATTTTTTTTCACAACTGTACAAACTATAATAAATTTTTGTTATTATTTAAAAATTATTTACAAAATGTACATGTTGGAAAACAATTTTTTTCATATAATTATAAAATATAAAAATTAATAATATTAACATTTCCTACAATAATATTATTAATCATCATTAAAAATACATAGCATAAAAATATACTTTTTGGCATGTACTAATTATGTACAACAACAAAATAAAAATGAAACAATATTCTTCAGAAATTAAATATGCAATGATTTTTTTTATGTATATAGCCAACAAAAACATTATAATATGAATACTGTAAGAATATGTTTATTTGCAAACAATGTTAAAAAGTAATAAATGTTATGTATGTTTTTTTGTAATTATCAATACTTCTGTTATAAAATGTGATAATATCAATACATTTTATTTTCCTTAAAACATTGCAAAAAGACACAAATAAATGCATATTTGCTGTATGTCTACTAATGTATACTCCATTCTGTAAATAAAAAAAAAATAATCTGTCTACTTTCTTCAACAAAAATAAAGCTTATCTAAAAATATAAAATGTGTCATTAGATTTCATAATTTATAACTCTCACATATATAATTTAGCTAATTTAATTGTTTAAAAATGTAAATAATCACATTTTTTTCCAACATTTAATCCAAAAACATACTTCATTAACACAATACATATACATTCAGCACACTAACCCTATACAAATTACTATTCCCATTTCACCTACATTAAAGTTAGGAAAACTGCTGGACACTAACCCTATATATTTTACTATTCCCACTCCAGTTAACATAAAGTCAAGGAAGGTGCTGGACAGTAACCCTATATAATTAACTATTCCCACTCCAGTTAACATAAAGTCAAGGAAGGTGCTGGACAGTAACCCTATATAATTTACTATTCCCACTCCAGTTAACATAAATTCATGGAAAATGCTTGACAGTAACCCTATATAATTTACTATTCCCACTCCAGTTAACATAAACTCTGAGAAGGTGGTGGACAGTAACCCTATATAATTTACTATTCCCACTCCAGTTAACATAAAGTCAGAGAAGATGCTGGACACTAACCCTATATAATTTACTATTCCCACTCCAGTTAACATAAACTCAGGAAAGGTGCTGGCCAGTAACCCTATATAATTTACTATTCCCACTCCAGTTAACATAAAGTCAAGGAAGGTGCTGGACAGTAACCCTATATAATTTACTATTCCCACTCCAGTTAACATAAAGTCAAGGAAGGTGCGGGACAGTAACCCTATATAATTTACTATTCCCACTCCAGTTAACATAAATTCAGGGAAAATGCTTGACAGTAACCCTATATAATTTACTATTCCCACTCCAGTTAACATAAACTCTGAGAAGGTGGTGGACAGTAACCCTATATAATTTACTATTCCCACTCCAGTTAACATAAAGTCAGAGAAGATGCTGGACACTAACCCTATATAATTTACTATTCCCACTCCAGTTAACATAAAGTCAGGAAAGGTGCTGGACAGTGACCCTATATCATTTACTATTCCCACTCCAGTTAACATAAAGTCAAGGAAGGTGCTGGACAGTAAGGTGCCGATCACGATCCGGCAAAAACCGGGTACGAACCGTCGGACGGAGCATATTCTCCGTCCGACGCGTACCCGGTCGTCAAAATATACAAACATGGAATTACGATTCGCACGGGTACACCATTACCGTACGAATCGTAAAAAAGACCGACCGAACAAAAAACACCTACCAATGCGATCCGGGAAAGCGCCGACCTGACGTCGGGACGCACGCAGCCAGCCATTCACGACCCAGGAATCACGATTCGCACCGACGTCACCCCGCACGGTGAATATTTTGCGGCAGCCAAAAACTGCCGGGAAATCAGGACGACGCGAACAAGGACCACCAGTACGCGACGGACAGACGGCGACGCGAACAAGGAGGACCAGTACGTGACGGACACACAGGACGACGCCACCAAGGAGGACCCGTACGCGACAGGACGACGCGATCAAGGAGGACCCGTACGCGACAGGACGACGCGAGCAAGGAGTACCAGTACGCGACGGACAGACATGGACCCGAACCTACGAGTCATCCCTGCCCTCATAGCAGTACACCTCCTCTACAGGTTACGACGCAGACGCCGCAGAAGGTCAGAATAACTAAGGGAGGGGGGAAAGTGGGGTGGGGTGGGGGTGGCACGACCAGGGCAGGCCACAAAACAACCACATGAGTGACACACTACACATGGCCTGGACATACCTGACTCCCATGCCCTGGTCACCACGAGGGGGTGGGGGCGTGTCCTGATAAGCCAGCGACCGCCACAACGGAAGTCCGTCACCACGCGAACCGGCAACACAACCAGACAGGTACGTCCCGTACCCACGCCTGAAGAGCGTGGGTACGAGTCGGACCACGCCCACACACGTCACCCCAACAATGGCGGGACGGATCGCACCCACGTGGCAAAGGCCTGGGTACGGGCCGCACAAACATCACATAGCATGGGGACGGATATGTACGGACCCTACCCCCACCCCGTATGCAAGGAGCGTACCCCCCAGCCCAACAGTGCAAGTACGACCCGTACCCCCACCCGCGGACGTACGGAGCGTACCCCCAGCCCAACAGTGTAAGTACGACCCGTACCCCCACCCGCGGACGTACGGAGCGTACCCCCAGCCCAACAGTGTAAGTACGACCCGTACCCACACCCGCGTATGCATGGAGCGTACCCCCAGCCCAACAGTGTAAGTACGACCCGTACCCCCACCCGCGTATGCATGGAGCGTACCCCCCATGCCAACAGTGTAAGTACGACCCGTACCCCCACCCGCGTATGCATGGAGCGTACCCCCCATGCCAACAGTGTAAGTACGACCCGTACCCCCACCCGCGGACGCACGGAGCGTACCCCCAGCCCAACAGTGTAAGTACGACCCGTACCCCCACCCGCGGACGCACGGAGCGTACCCCCAGCCCAACAGTGTAAGTACGACCCGTACCCCCACCCGCGGACGTACGGAGCGTACCCCCAGCCCAACAGTGTAAGTACGACCCGTACCCCCACCCGCGGACGCACGGAGCTACCCCCAGCCCAACAGTGTAAGTACGACCCGTACCCCCACCCGCGGACGCACGGAGCGTACCCCCAGCCCAACAGTGTAAGTACGACCCGTACCCCCACCCGCGGACGTACGGAGCGTACCCCCAGCCCAACAGTGTAAGTACGACCCGTACCCCCACCCGCGGACGCACGGAGCGTACCCCCAGCCCAACAGTGTAAGTACGACCCGTACCCCCACCCGCGGACGCACGGAGCGTACCCCCAGCCCAACAGTGTAAGTACGACCCGTACCCCCACCCGCGGACGTACGGAGCGTACCCCCACCACACCAGTGTCAGTAGACTCGTACCCTCACCTCTAATGCAGTGTGCGTAACCCCACCGTGTATGTGCCAAGCGCACATATCCAGAAATCGGAGGTGTGTGTGCAGACTCCACCCAGCAGTGCCCTGAGACAGGAGGGGTGGGTGCCCATCACTCCCAGCAGTGCCCAGAGACAGGAGGGGTGTGTGCAGAGTCCTCCCAGCAGTGCCCTGAGACAGGAGGGGTGGGTGTGGAGTCCTCCCAGCAGTGCCCTGAGACAGGAGGGGTGGGTGCAGAGTCCTCCCAGCAGTGCCCTGACACAGGAGGGGTGGGTGCAGAGTCCTCCCAGCAGTGTCCAGACCCAGGAGGGGTGGGTGCAGAGTCCTCCCAGCAGTGTCCACACCCAGGAGGGGTGTAACACATGTGTGTGATGCCACAATTACCCACATCCATACTGCCTACAAGGGAACATGTCCCCATGAACTCATGTCAACTGACTCCACACACAAGTACAGTGATCAGCAAGGATGCCACGATTGTTGCAGGTGGAGACATGGCCATGCATGCATGGCCAAAGTAGAAGGGCTCCGTCACACACACAGCTCATGTAGACACAGCTCTGCGCTAAACATTGGGAACACCCTGCAGGGAAGAAACTGGGTACACAGAGGAAGGAATACACCCTGGGACAATTGAACCATGCAGTAACTGCTGACATGACCTAAGGAAGTTAGCCAACACCTTGTGATGGCACACAGATCCTAGGGTGGCCCCAAAGAGCAGAACACTACTACAAATCCCACACACCCAAAGCCTTAAACACCACCCAAAACAATGTAGCAGCCCCACCAACACCAATACCACCATAGCAGGAGTGTGATAATGAAAAAAAAAATAAAGCTTTAATCAGCATGAGCACAATGTCCGTGGATCAACGGCAGTTCAAAGTCAACAAAGGCCATAGGGCAGTCAATTATTCCCAGCTGCATGGGGGACACAGTGGGATGTGTGTCCCCTACCTTGCCTGCACAGTCAAATGCCATCGTCTTCCATACTGGTGAGGGCATCAGGGGGGGGGGAAGCAACAGGCACCGCAGGGACATCAGGGCAAAGGGGCGGCGTTGTGGGTGCAGGGATGGAGGACTCAACCACAGGGGGTGTGTCATGGCCAAAGGCGGAGGCCAGGATGGCACTACACACCTTAGCAAGGTCCTCCAGGGAGTCCCCTGCACCCGAAGTGACCTCAGGCCCCAAGGAGGGGGGGGGTTCAGAGGGATGGGTTGCAGCGCCACCGGGGGAGGGTGGAGACAGGGGGGGAGACTCAACCACCCTGACCGAGGACTTCCTTGACCGCTTGCGTGGTGGCGTAACTGTGGGGCTCAAGGACAGAGCGGCCATGAAGGAGTCCTTGGGGGAGATGTGGCCAGGAGAGCTGAGGGGAGGGGATTTGGAGGGAGTGGATTGTGTGGAATGCGGACTCCCACTCTGGCTGCGTGTCACACGTTTGCCCCCCGACCCAGTGGGTGTGCCTATCTCACCCTGTGTGTGCGTGTCAGGAGGAGTGCGGTGGACCTTCCCTGCTGGTGTGGTGCCTGTGTCTGTTGTGGTGGGTGCATGCCGACGTCTGGGTGTACGTGGGACAGGCATGGAAGTGGGAAGTGTGGATGGGGCAGGGGTAGGTGGGGGGAGGTCGCGCTGCAGGAGACCCACTGCTGCAGTCAGTGTGGAG
Source organism: Triturus cristatus (assembly GCF_964204655.1). Taxonomy (NCBI): domain Eukaryota; kingdom Metazoa; phylum Chordata; class Amphibia; order Caudata; family Salamandridae; genus Triturus; species Triturus cristatus. The sequence goes on from NC_140587.1 coordinate 286,970,994, forward strand.
TCTAGGGACCTCAGCAAGTTGCGTTGGTCAGCCTGCAAAGAATGAATGCCCTCCAAGAATGCCTCGATGTTGCTGAGGGTTTTCCCGTGGGAATGGAGGACATTCAGGATCGCAGCCTGACCAACCTGCATTTGCCGCTGGATGTCCATAGACTCAGCATTGGCGGCAGCAGTGGAGACAGGGGCAGGGGGTGCGGTGCCTGGCAGGAAGGAGACATGCGGTGACCGGGCACGCTGGGAAGGGACACGAGCAAGTGGGAGGCGGTTGGTGGGAACTGAGGGGGCGGTGGCAGGTGTTGTTCCACTGTCAGCTGCTGGTGCAGCCTCCGCCAACTCTGAGACATCCTCCTCGGACCTGTCAGCTTCGTAGTCTGATGTGCCAGTCGACAGGTCCTCGGCCACACTATCCTCCGCCTCTGTCCCACTCGATGTGCCAGCCCCGATGTCACGGCTGCCACTGGTGCTCGGTCCCTCCGCCTGGTCCGTGTCCATGTCTCCCTCTGTGTCCCCCGACGATGCTGTGGGCAGGGTGGAGAGACAGAAATTAATCAGACACCTGTACACATCTGTCACATGAGTCCAATCTACATAGTCAACATTGCATAGCCTGAAGAGGCAGATCCCTAACATCTGCAAAACAAGGTACCGATGTAGGGCATGAAACACAGTTGGTTGAGCCACCATGCCACTGAAATACCATGGAGAGCATGAGACAATAGCTGATGACAGGAAACGGAGTCTGACATAGCACCCAGGCCCTGGGGACAATCCTGCACTGCCTCTGCACCACACAGCGTTTGTGAAAATACCTATGACCAGGGACAATATCCATGAACTTGAGACACATGCTGCATAGGTAATGCTGCAAACATGCCCAACATAACTCGGTCACTGCACCTTGCGTGTGTGTCCAGTAACATCACACACTGTCCAGACCCAGCAATTAGGAATCAGGATTTGACACATAGGCATTGCCCGCCCCAAGCAACCCCCACACGATGCTAATTGCTGAGACACAGGTGGCACCAACATCTCATAGTCTGGGTGATAAACACAGTGGCAGGCAAAAGGCAAGATTGGACGCAAATCAGCAAAGGTGCGCCTGTACAAATAATGAGGTACCAGTGCCCATCCTCAGATGAGTATAACAAGACACACAGGCACTGGCAACTGTGAGTATGAAGAGGGACAATCAGGTCAGGCTGCACAGTGGACACCTGTACATAATAGCACGTCTATATACATGGTGACAGGGGACAATGGCACAGAGCACAACCTACGCTGTAGACAGTGAGAGTGTCCACGTTGATGATGACACAAACAACACTGAGGATAAGGTGCCCCAGGGGACAGTATTGGGCACGCAACTACATGCTACTGAATGGCTGAATGGGAATGACTGCTACACACGTCACCATCCCTGCACTATGCGTAGCGCACAGTCATGCACATCATGTCACAGGCCACTACATAGGACATGCGCGCTGTAAGGCATGACACATGAGAGACCAACTCCCATGTCTGGAGCCAGCATCAGTGCCAACTGACATGGAACCCACATGCAGTGAACTTGACAGTTCACAGGCAAGGTCCCACAACCTGTTAGCCACCACTACCACCCATGATGCTACAGTCATTGTTCTCGTGGACAAAGCGCCAGCCTACATTACCTTGTGAAGGAGTGACTACACACAGACCAGGGAACACATTGCAAGGAGGGGAAGGGTGGCAGGGGCGCAGCGCTACACTTGGGCAAACTGGATGGGCACAGCACCTTTAAACCCTGCCAGTGAATGAATGCCACTGTGCCCTTACAAATGCCGGTGACACACAACAAACGCACATGTACCTACCCCCTTCCGCCTGCTGCATCGCCTGTAAGCGCCTCTCCAGGTCTGGAAAGACCACCGGCAGCACACGCCTGTGGAGGTGGGTCAGACGGCGGCGGCCGCGGTTCTTGTGGCTCTCAGGTGAGTCCCCCAGCAGGAGCCGTGCAATCCTCCGCGTCCAGCACCGGATATCCTGCCAGCGTTTCCTCACCTGGGACAGGCTCCGCCTCCGACCATCCACACGCCTCACGGCACTGACGGCGGTCAGCCAGATCTGCTCCTTGGCAGAGGCGCCTACCTGTGAGGAAGTACAAGTGACACCACATCAATACACCAGCCACATGTCACAGAGAGACATATGTGAACATAATAGCTGGTTACTACATGGCATGTAATGCAGCCAACGCATTGCACCTCTGTCATAGGGACATCATCCTCTGGTGAGGGAAAAGGCAGTACGTGCCATAGTGGGTACTCAGGTGGAATGATGGCAATGTCACAATCAATGATCAAGGCTCACACTGTGCATCACACCCACCCCTCCTGTCTCAGGGCACTGCTGGGAGGACTCCACACCCACCCCTCCTGTCTCAGGGCACTGCTGGAAGGACTCCACACCCACCCCTCCTGTCTCAGGGCACTGCTGGAAGGACTCCACACCCACCCCTCCTGTCTCAGGGCACTGCTGTGAGGTATAGGCCCCCACCCCTCCTGTCTCAGGGCACTGCTGGGTGGACTCTGCACACACACCTCCTGTCTCAGGGCACTGCTGGGAGGACTCTGCACACACCCCTCCTGTCTCAGGGCACTGCTGGGTGGACTCTGCACACACACCTCCTTTCTCAGGGCACTGCTGGGAGGACTCTGCACACACCCCTCCTGTCTCAGGGCACTGCTGGGAGACATCAGGCACCCCCCCCCTGGTACCCCCCCGACAGTACATGGCATGTGTGTCACACCGGGTCACAATGCCTGAAGACACAGTCACAACATAGGGACAGTCTGTGGCAGTGGCCTATGCACTCACCTGATACCCTGGTCGCCCATACAGCATGGGGTACTGTGGGAGGATCACATCCAGCAGAGCCATGTTCTCCTCCAGGGTGAATGGCTGTGTCCTCTCCACAGCCCTTGACATGTTTCCAGGGAATCAGTAGCAGCAGCTTGGTCGACAAATGCAAAGATGTGCAGGCAAGTAATCCCTCATGGGACCTGGCTGCCTTATATGTGGCCTTCTGCCCAGTCTCATGCACAGGAGTACAGAGTGATTGGTCACTCACATTTGCATCCTATGTTTCCACCAATCCCTTCAAACCTAGCAGTCTGTGGGTTCTCTATCGGTTTCATTCTCCTGCATGATGTCAGCCCCACAAACACATTGCAACAAAGTAGAAGAATTCCAACTGACTTCTGCTGTGCACCTTCCAGAACAAAATCGAAATTTGAACCTGGTCGCCATGACAACCAGCATGCATGTAGGCCTTAATACTTGTCCCCTATGTAATTAGGAGAATCACACACAGGTACGGTGCGTTTCCGGGCCCTAGGGCACCCCAAAAGCATGGCAACGGCCCGTACATGCATGCCTACGTTCAAAATCACTATGGGTCTGCACGCGTATGCGTACACGTAGTGGTACGGACCGTACACACGCATGTACGCTCACTATCACTATGGGTCTGCACGCGTATGCGTACACGTAGTGGTACGGACCGTACACTCGCATGTACGCTCACTATCACTACGGGTACACAGACCCATAGTGATAGTGAGCGTACAGGCATTTGTACGGTCCGTACCACAAGGAGTACGCATACGCGTGCAGACCCATAGTGAGAGGGCCGTACACTCGCATGTACGCTCACTATCACTATGGGTCTGTGTACCCGTAGTGATAGTGAGCGTACATGCGAGTGTACGGTCCGTACCACTACGTGTACGCATACGCGTGCAGACCCATAGTGATAGTGAGCGTAGATGCGAGTGTACGGTCCGTACCACTACGTGTACGCATACGCGTGCAGACCCATAGTGATAGTGAGCGTAGATGCGAGTGTACGGTCCGTACCACAACGAGTACGCATACGCGTGCAGACCCATAGTGAGAGGGCCGTACACTCGCATGTACGCTCACTATCACTATGGGTCTGTGTACCCGTAGTGATAGTGAGCGTACATGCGAGTGTACGGTCCGTACCACTACGTGTACGCATACGCGTGCAGACCCATAGTGATAGTGAGCGTAGATGCGAGTGTACGGTCCGTACCACTACGTGTACGCATACGCGTGCAGACCCATAGTGATAGTGAGCGTAGATGCGAGTGTACGGTCCGTACCACAACGAGTACGCATACGCGTGCAGACCCATAGTGAGAGGGCCGTACACTCGCATGTACGCTCACTATCACTATGGGTCTGTGTACCCGTAGTGATAGTGAGCGTACATGCGAGTGTACGGTCCGTACCACTACGTGTACGCATACGCGTGCAGACCCATAGTGATAGTGAGCGTAGATGCGAGTGTACGGTCCGTACCACTACGTGTACGCATACGCGTGCAGAACCATAGTGATAGTGAGCGTAGATGCGAGTGTACGGTCCGTACCACAACGAGTACGCATACGCGTGCAGACCCATAGTGAGAGGGCCGTACACTCGCATGTACGCTCACTATCACTATGGGTCTGTGTACCCGTAGTGATAGTGAGCGTACATGCGAGTGTACGGTCCGTACCACTACGTGTACGCATACGCGTGCAGAACCATAGTGATAGTGAGCGTACATGCGAGTGTACGGCCCTCTCACTATGGGTCTGCACGCGTATGCGTACTCGTTGTGGTACGGACCGTACAAATGCCTGTACGCTCACTATCACTATGGTTCTGCACGCGTATGCGTACTCGTTGTGGTACGGACCGTACAAATGCCTGTACACTCGCCATCACGATGGGTACACATACGGCAGCACTCCCACAGTGATTGGGGAACATACACAGGCCCTCTTAGCAGCAGTACGCCGGTTTGTACACATCACTGTGGTGATAGTCGACACACAGGTAGGAATAGGGCGGACATACTTGTCCATGGATGGACATACTTGTCCAGGAATGGACATCTAGGCATCGTCTGTGCATTACTACATGTGTGGGGCACAGGTGTGACAGGCTGTGATGTGGAACATGCCTCCTGAGTGGAGAAGGCACCAGATGTATGATGAGATGTGTACAGGTGTACTGTGTGAGGGTGCAATGTGTGGCAGGCATGCCCTTGACTCCTTTGACATGTGTGCATGTCGTACTGCGCACTTGGGGTGAGCGTCACTGGCATGGCACGGACACCAACACACGGAAGTGTCCCATGATGGCCGGTACAGGGGTCATGAAACCTGACTTGTCACTACCCACAGTGCACAATGTGACTATGTCATTTATGTGTCCGGGATTTACATCAGGTTGATGTTGTAGCACCCTCAAAAGCTGCAGCCGTTGCAGCAACCAACATGTGTCTGTGTGTAGATTATCATTGCACACTGTTCCGCACACCATGCCACATGTGGTGTCTGATGTGAGGTGCACATGTATGCATGGGACACGGAGTAGCGTGACAAGGCCATGTCAGCATCCTCACAAGGAATGTGTGGTGAGTCATGACATGTGCACCTTCATGGCAAGGTGTGTGGGCAGGCCTAGTGTAATGTCATGTGACCTGTGGCTCAAGTGTTCCGCTGCCAGTCTCTGCAATCAGCATCACACTTCTGCTGATGTGTGGGTGTATGTCACTTCTGTCTTGCGTCGGGCTGTTCACTTGCACTGGGACACAGCTATTCCCATGGCGTGGCATGGGGAGGTTCTCAATCACCGTGTGTGGCTGGGTCTTGGAAGGAGTGTCACCTTGCATCCATACGTGTCCTGGGCATGTAGCACATGCCTGACTCCCTATGTGGCATGTGTGTATTGGCAGATTTACATGTGCTCAGTAGACATGAGTTGTTCTCGTAGTGCACTCACTCTACCTTGTCACTTCCAAATTACTGCAGAGCGCCTCCTGTTGCCCGAAGAATTCCAGACTTGGCCACCATGCAGGAGAATGACAGGATCCGGCTCTACCGCTTCACCCAACCGTTGATTCTGGAGCTGACGGCGAGACTGGCACCACACCTGCAACCGCAGCACAGGTATCCTACGGCACTGACACCCCAGCTGAAGGTAATGGCTGCCCTACATTTCCTTGCCACGGGTACCTTCCAATATACCATAGCTCATGTTGGTGGCATGTCCCAGAGCATGTTCAGCGGTGTGCTGCATGATTTCTTGGAGGCCATGTTGATTCACCTGGATGACTTCATCAAGTTCCCAACCCCTGAACAGATGACTGAGGTCAAGCGTGGATTCTATGCCCTGGGAGGGATGCCCCATGTCATTGGGTCCATAGATGGGACACATGTAGGTTTGGTACCACCACACGCACGGGAGGTGGCGTACCGCAATCGGAAGCACTACCACTCCATCAATGCCCTTGTGGTGTGTCTGTCCAACATGGTGATTTCACATGTCTGTGCTCGTTTTCCAGGATCAGCACACGATGCCTACATCATGAGGCGTAGCGGGATGCCTGATATGATGATGCAGCTGCGCAACGAACGTGCATGTGTTGTTGGTGGGTACAGTCTGTCTGTCCTGTATTCTGTTTGGCCGAGCAGCACTACCGCTTCGCCTGTTCTAACGATATCCATGTGCTTTCCATTTAGGGGACGCTGGCTATCCCAACATGCCTTGGCTGCTGACACCTCTCCGCAACCCCATCACGCCGGCCCAGCTCCGCTACAACACCGCCCATGGCCGGACAAGGCGAGTGATAGAGAGGACGTTTGGCATGCTGAAGAGCCGATTCCGGTGCCTCCACAAGACCGGCGGCGCACTCCCATATGCCCCGGCGAAGGTCTGCAAGATCTTCATGGTCTGCTGCATGCTGCACAACATGGCAGTTGAAAGAGCTGTGCCCCTCATCCTGGATCAAGATGACGAGGACCATCCACCCGTGGAGGACGAAGGGCTTGGCAATGGGGCTAGTGATGTGGAGGATGTGGAGCCGCAAGAGGACATCCGGACTCGGCTCATACGCGACTTCTTTGCTTAGTGGTGAGTACCAGGGTCTGAGTGTGCACGCATTGGTCCCCGTGTGGCATGCGTTGTGATGTGTGTCTCCACCTGCATGTATGGCACGTGGGTCAGAGGTGTGTGTGGGTGTGTCACTGGAGTGATGGTGGCAGTGATGGTAGTATTTCCCCAGACATAATTGTGACATAGCATGTTGTCATACATACATGTGTCGAGTACATGCACATGCAAGTGGCTGTGCTTCTTGTGGCTGACTTCTTGTGTGTCTCTCTTCCCCAGGTACCTGCGCATGCCGTTTGCTGGTTGCATTGTTGTGGCACTGCTATTCCTCATGGACATGGCATCGTGGGCTGACTCAGCGTTACAGGCACGGACACGTTTGGAAGTCTCCATGGGGTAAGGGATGCATCTGGGGTGTATTGGGTGTGGCAGTTGTTCACGATGTGTGCACACTGCCCCGGTCGGGGTTTGGGTCCTCTGCAGACATGTGGCATCCCCATGGGACACGACATGCAGCTGGGTACACCTGAATAGATGGGCTGCCTGGTTGTCAGTCATCAGTGATGGGATGGTGGATTGTGATGAAGGCATCAATGTGTGTGACACTGCCCTCGGACACATCCGGTTAACATTGTCTTGACATGGCGTGGGACTTCCACATCAGCGGATGTATGGTGTATGGCAGGCTCTCCGTGAGCAGCTGTGGGTATTTAGCTATTATCCGACACTTGTGTGCCAGTTCCATGGCTATCACGCATTTGTGCTGCAGAAGGGGGGTGCCAGTGTTGGAGCCACATGTTACTCCACATGATGTGTTCATGTGTACTTCAAGTTGCCTCTGCAATCCCAAACACATGACTATTAAAGGTGTCCCTATGCCTCCAAGGTGCCTCTTCTCAGTCAATGCTGGTGTGTTGGCACGGTGCATCCTGCATGTCTGGCATGGTATTCCCTGATTGTGGCTATGTGTCAATGTGTCGAGTGGCAAGATGCAAGCTGTGTGTGTGTGCTGAGACTGTGTAATGGGCATGATGTCCATGACTGTGTGGGTATTGTGACATGTGCCATCCCCATGCATCCAACGTTATCCATGACCCCATTCTCTGCATCCACCGGACTCAAGCTTGCAGGACATGGTTCTGCCACCTGTCTACACGTACCTGGGTGCCCCCCAGGACACGGGCCAGGATCCCTGACCTCTGCGCATGACTGTTGCTGTACTCAATGTGTCTGTCAGCACGGTTGTTCGGCCACCCCCTCAGCTGGTTCTGACCATCACGGGTGTGTATGGTGCTCCATGTCTGTCTTGCCTAGAAAACTGTGACCCATGTGTCCTGTGCCAGACTCAGGCCCCAGGGTGTGGATGGTTGAAGTGAACAGATGACTCAGGCATGTTTAGACTGTACAAGACACATGTTAGGTAATAATGCTACCAGCAGGCATCTACTCTTAATAGTGTGATTTATTATTGGGGGGGGGGGGCCAAGTGAGGGCCTTTCCGGGATTAGGGAATCCAAAGTTCAGTAGGGGAGTTGGTGTCCTTGCCATTGGAAATCCTCAGAGTCCATGCCACAGTCTTTGTCAACATTGGTCAGCCAGTGACCAGCAGGGCCATGTGGCAGAGAATGTCTCTTGATGCTGTGATGCTGTTGCTCCAGTGGGCCAGGTGCCAGGCCAGGTGTCCTGGGAGATGGTGATGTAGCAGCCACCCTCACGGTCCTTTCCGTGGACGACCCGGCTTCCTGCGGGGAACCTCAGCAGCAGGCCGTGACGACGTCTGGGATGCTCCGTCGGATGTTTCCTCCTCCTCCTCATGATCCCTCCCTGTGGGTGGTGATGTTCTCCGCCTTCTGGCACAGGGAGGGTCGGCCATGGTGTCGGCCATCCGACGGAGTTCAGCGTGAATCCCCTGGGACGCCGTCACTTGCTCAGCCTGTCTGTCCTCCATCCTCCGTTGGTGTAGCTGTAGACAGGCTATTAGCTCCGCATGTTGCTGGGCCTGCTGGACCTTGATCCCCTCGAGGACGGACACAACCTGGGCCATGCCCGTGGTGTCCTGCCGGTATGAGTCCAGGATGTTACGGACATGGGAAAATACCGGATCCCCAGCCAACTGGTCAGGCTCGCGCCTCCGCCGCTCTCCACTCCCACCACCCCTGCCCACTTGCGTCTGGCCTGCACTTGTGGGCACATGGGGTCTCCGGGACCCCTGAGGGGTGGCATTGGCGTTGTCGCCTGCCTCCTCCTGGGTGCCCGGGACACCGTGTCCCTCCTGGCGAGCCTGGCTGCATTGTGGTGTTGGGGCAGGGATCCTGGGTGTCTCCTGGGATGTGGCAGGAGTGGGGGTGGTGGTTGGCACGGTTGTACCTGACGCAGGTGCTGCAGGTGGTTGGACACCAGAGGGGCCAGGTCGGTCGGGGTCGTCCGCAGAGTGCTGAGAGTGGTCGCTGCCGGTGGGATCGGTCTCCTGCAGATCCGGGTCCTGTGAGTGTTCCCCCCCAGTGTTGGGGGGTGCAGCACGACGTTGACCTGTGTGTGAGAGAGACAATGTTACTTTTGATCCATGCAACATCCATGTTGCATCCGTTACAAAGTTGGCACATTTCCTCTTGGAATTAGGATCTGTCTTGCATTCCACTCACAGTGCACTTGTGCATGTGTGTGTCCCTTGGGCACCAATTTGGCCCCTTTAACTATGTGTGGCACAGTCTTACTTGCTGCGTCAAGTGTGACTGCAGTCAGCAGTGGAGTGTGCATGTGTGCCGAGCTATGCGTTTGCGCCTTCCTTGTAGCACTGTACATGTGCACATGGAGTGGATCCACACACTCATATGATGCAGGTGGCTGTCCTTGTGCTCGTGTACAGGTTGTAACATGGCCCTGCGTTTTGCCATGATGAAGAGGGGGGGTTCTGGCACTGGGCACCCTTGTCTACATGCACGCAGTCCACCTGCTGACGAGCAGACATTCCCACACACCAAAGGACTGATTTGCTCTCCCTGTGTCTCCCTCCTTCTCTGTCCCCCTCTCCCTCCCTCTCTGTCCCCCTCTCCCTCCCTCTGTGTCCCCCTCTCCCTCCCTCTGTGTCCCCCTCTCCCTCCCTCTGTGTCCCCCTCTCCCTCCCTCTGTGTGTCAGCCTCCTCCCTCTGTCCATCTTCCTGTGTCTCCCTCCCTCTGTGTCCCCCTCTCCCTCCCTCTGTGTGTCAGCCTCCTCCCTCTGTCCATCTTCCTGTGTCTCCCTCCCTCTGTGTCCCCCTCTCCCTCCCTCTGTGTGTCAGCCTCCTCCCTCTGTCCATCTTCCTGTGTCTCCCTCCCTCTCAGTCCCCCTCTCCCTCCCTCTGTGTCCCCCTCTCCCTCCCTCCGTGTGTCACCCTCTGTCACCTTGGCCCAGCTTCCTGGGCACACACTGTTAGCAGATCTTTGAGTGGCCCTTGGCCTGTTGATGTGAGTTTGTTTCTGATCTCCAGGCACCCATTTTGTCTGCTGTGTGTCTGTGCGCTGCTGCTGTGGTGGTGTGTGCTGCCACTCTTTCACACTGTTGGCTGTTCATTAGCTGCTGGCATGTGCAAAACAGTGCCTTCACCCCCATGTGTTGATGCAAGGCATCCGCCATTTGCTGGCAAGTCATTCCTGTGTTGGGACACAGTGTTTGTCTGGCTGTGACCTAGGCCATATGGGCAGAGGGCATTGTTGTCTGCTTTGGAGTCGCACTATGTGATTCTTGGTGCCCAGCCTCCCGCCATCCGGGTTACCGTGTCATGTGTTGTTGTCTTCTGTGGCCTGTGACTTGACATTGTCCAGCTGGGTGCATGGGGCATGGTGGCAGCAGTGGCATGTGCCTGCTCATGGAGTGTGGTTGAGTAATGCGATGGCTTGTGGTGGTTGCGTGCCTGTTAGTAATTTTGTTTGTGGTTGCAGTTCCCCCCATGTGACGTGCGTTGTTTGTGTACTCACCCGGGTCTCGGAGTCCTTCTACTCCTTCAACTGCCTCCACCGGCAGTATGGCCATCACCCTCTCCTCCCAGGGATGGTACTGTACGGCTCTGCGGGAGGGCCCTCCTCCGGTGGCGTTGGCCTGGTCGTGTTCCTCCTGTCTCTTGGCTCTGACCCTCCTCCGCAGATCGTACCACCTGTTCTGGCAATCCTGCTTGGTCCTCCTGGTGTCCGCAACAGCATTCACAGCATCGACGATGGTCTGCCACATGGCTGTTTTGGCTGCCTGGCTGGTGCTTCTGACCAATGTTCCAAAGATCTGTGGCTCGACTCTGAGGATTTGATCAACAAGGACCTCCAACTCTCGGTGACTGAACTTTGGATTCTTGGTAGTGGGCATGGTGAGGGGTGTGGGTGGGGATGGTGTGGGTGTGGGGGGTGTGTGGATGTTGGGGGGGGGTGTGGATGGTTGTGTGTGTGTGTGAATGTGATGAGAGGGTGTTTGTGAGGGTGGTCGTGTGAAGGTGTGCAAGTGTAAGATGTGGTGTCGCTTGTAGTCTGGTTCTGTGGTGTCTGGCAGCAGTGGGTCTGTTGCAAAGGCTCATGGTTTGTGTGTGTGGGCCCTTTTTATTGGTCCATGGGTGGGTGTGGCAGTGTTTGAATTTTGGGTGGGTGTGTTATAAGGAGTGGTGGTGTATTGGGCCTCTGTTTGTTTTTGACAGTTGCAGGTCAGTGATTGTGTTATTTTAGTGGTTGTTGGCCATGTTTAGTGGCTGTGTGCCTTTCGAATGGTGTATTGTTGAGTTGTTTTGTTTTGTCCTTGTTGTGTACGTGCGTTTTGAGCGTGTGTACGGTGTGTACATGGGCCATTTGGTTGTACGATTTGGTCCTTGTGTGTGGCTTTGCACGACTCGTACATGCGGTTGTGATGTTGGGGCATGGGGTGCGCTCCGTACTTAGGAGGTTGTGTTGGGGGTGCGCCAGGAACGTACTGGGGTGGGGGTACGACTGGAACGTACTGGGGTGTACATTGACGGTGGTACGACACGTACAGGGGTGGGGGGGTGTACATAGACGGTGGTACGACACGTACAGGGGTGGGGGGGTGTACATTGACGGTGGTACGACACGTACTGGGGTGGGGGTACGACTGGAACGTACTGGGGTGTACATGGACGGTGGTACGACACGTACAGGGGTGGGGGGGTGTACATAGACGGTGGTACGACACGTACAGGGGTGGGGGGGTGTACATTGACGGTGGTACGACACGTACTGGGGTGGGGGTACGACTGGAACGTACTGGGGTGTACATGGACGGTGGTACGACACGTACAGGGGTGGGGGGGTGTACATTGACGGTGGTACGACACGTACTGGGGTGGGGGTACGACTGGAACGTACTGGGGTGTACATGGACGGTGGTACGACACGTACAGGGGTGGGGGGGTGTACATTGACGGTGGTACGACACGTACAGGGGTGGGGGGGTGTACATTGACGGTGGTACGACACGTACTGGGGTGGGGGTACGACTGGAACGTACTGGGGTGTACATGGACGGTGGTACGACACGTACAGGGGTGGGGGGGTGTACATTGACGGTGGTACGACACGTACTGGGGTGGGGGTACGACTGGAACGTACTGGGGTGTACATGGACGGTGGTACGACACGTACAGGGGTGGGGGGGTGTACATTGACGGTGGTACGACACGTACTGGGGTGGGGGTACGACTGGAACGTACTGGGGTGTACATGGACGGTGGTACGACACGTACAGGGGTGGGGGGGTTTACATTGACGGTGGTACGACACGTACAGGGGTGGGGGGGGGTACATTGACGGTGGTACGACACGTACAGGGGTGGGGGGGTGTACATTGACGGTGGTACGACACGTACTGGGGTGGGGGTACGACTGGAACGTACTGGGGTGTACATGGACGGTGGTACGACACGTACAGGGGTGGGGGGGTGTACATTGACGGTGGTACGACACGTACTGGGGTGGGGGTACGACTGGAACGTACTGGGGTGTACATGGACGGTGGTACGACACGTACAGGGGTGGGGGGGTGTACATTGACGGTGGTACGACACGTACAGGGGTGGGGGGGTGTACATTGACGGTGGTACGACACGTACTGGGGTGGGGGTACGACTGGAACGTACTGGGGTGTACATGGACGGTGGTACGACACGTACAGGGGTGGGGGGGTGTACATTGACGGTGGTACGACACGTACTGGGGTGGGGGTACGACTGGAACGTACTGGGGTGTACATGGACGGTGGTACGACACGTACAGGGGTGGGGGGGTGTACATTGACGGTGGTACGACACGTACTGGGGTGGGGGTACGACTGGAACGTACTGGGGTGTACATGGACGGTGGTACGACACGTACAGGGGTGGGGGGGTGTACATTGACGGTGGTACGACACGTACAGGGGTGGGGGGGTGTACATGGACGGTGGTACGACACGTACAGGGGTGGGGGGGTGTACATTGACGGTGGTACGACACGTACTGGGGTGGGGGGGTGTACATTGACGGTGGTACGACACGTACAGGGGTGGGGGGGTGTACATTGACGGTGGTACGACACGTACTGGGGTGGGGGTACGACTGGAACGTACTGGGGTGTACATAGACGGGTGGGGGTATACATATACGGGGGGTACGTGTCGGACGTACGGGGGCTGGGGGGAGTGTTGGGCGCGTATGCGGGCACATGTCTCCATGGTTGCTATTGGTGTTCGGTGCGGACAGTGTTTTTTCCATACGGTTGTAGGCTCGGACGCACGGGATGGATCGTGATTCCTCGGTCGGACTTGGATTTTTACGTTTGTAAGGTAAATCGTCCGAGGACGTGTCGGACACATTTTCCGACCCGAGGACGTGTGGGGAATGATTCCCGGTGCGGGTCGTATGGACTTTTTACCATGCGAATCGTGATTGCCAGTTCGTACGGCATTTGTACGATTCGTACGGTAAAAAGACCCGATACGAGTCGCACGGGGAAATTTTTTGCCGGATCGTGATCGGCACCTAAACCTATATAATTTACTATTCCCACTCCAGTTAACATAAACTCAGGAAAGGTGCTGGCCAGTAACCATATATAATTTACTATTCCCACTCCAGTTAACATAAAGTCAAGGAAGGTGCTATATAGTAACCCTATATAATTTAATATTCCCACTCCAGTTAACATTAAGTCAGGAAAGGTGCTGGACAGTAACCCTATATAATTTACTATTCCCACTCCAATTAACATAAACTCAAGAAAGGTGCTGGACAGTAACCCTATATAATTTACTATTCCCACTCCAGTTAACATAAAGTCAGAAAAGGTGCTGGACACTAACCCTAAATAATTTACTATTCCCACTCCAGTTATCATAAACTCAGGGAAGATGCTGGACACTAACTGTATATAATTTACTATTCCCACTCCAGTTAAGATAAAGTCATGGAAGGTGGTGGACATTAACCCTATATAATTTAATATTCCCACTCCAGCTAACATAAATCCAGAGAAGGTGCTGGACAGTAACCCTATATAATTTACTATTCACACTCCAGTTAACATAAACTCAGGGAAGATGCTGGACACTAACCCAATTAAATTTAATATTCCTGCTCCAGAAAGATCAAACTGAGACAAGGTGCTGGTTATAACATCACTTAAAATATTAATAATCTACATTTATTAACTATGAGATATCATTTAAAAAGTATTAAATTTAACAATACTATAGTTACAATACCCACCCCTATCCCATATTAACCCTAATTCCAAAATAAATATGTACAATATGTTTTCCATATAAATTGGAAAAATACAATTATTTATTTTTAATTTTTATTTAAAATTTTAGATTTCACAATATTTACTAATAAATAGAATTTTTTTATGATCTATGTTTACAATATTATTTTAAAAAATTACTCCCCACCCTTCTCCCCTAATATACCCACATCCCACCCATAAATATAACATAAATATTTAAATTATAATTTCCTATGTAAATTCTATAATTAGATTTTGACATAAAATGTTCACAAATTTGACTTATTCCAAATTAAATATTTATTTATTAATCTATAATTTTGTAATAATTATTAAAATACAATCCACACCCTTACACCCTAATAACCCAAATTCCCAACCATGAAACAAAAAAATAATTTCGCAATGAATTTGAATTTTTTTTTAAACATTGTCAAAATTATATTTAAATTTTAACATTTCTAATTCTTTAGTATTAATATTTATAACTTATTATCCAATTTTACAGTAATCTTTTTAATACACTCCCCACCCTTATACACTAATAACCCTACATCCCACTCATAAAACAAAATGTAAATTTCATTATAATTTCAAATTATATAATTTCGAATTTTTATTGAAATTTTGAAATTTCGAAATCTTGAATATTAAATATTTTTACATTATTATCTGATTTTACAATAACATTTTTAAAACACTCCCCACCCTTCTCCCCTAATAACCCAACATCCCGCTCCTAAAAAATATATGTAATTTCTTTTTTATTTTCTAAATTATAAATATTTAATTTAGAAATTTCATTACAATTTACTAATCATAATTAGTTATTATTTAATATTTTTAAATTATTATCTGATTTTACACTAACAATTTTAAAACACTCCCCACCCTTATCCCCTAATAACCCAACATCCCGCTCCTAAAAAATATATATTATTTCTTTATTATTTTCTAAATTATTAATATTTAATTTAGAAATTTCATTACAATTTACTATTCATAAATATTTATTATTTAATATTTTTAAATTATTATCTGATTTTACACTTATATTTTTAAAACACTCCCCACCCTTATCCCCTAATAACCCAACATCCCGCTCCTAAAACATATCATACTATAAATTACTTAACACTATTAATTATATTTTAAACTTTAATAAAGTATTTATACATAGAATTCAACAATTTACTTATTCAATATACACTAAATACACATTTTAAAAAATATATATATTATATTTCGATATTTCTAACAAAACTATTCAATCGATATTATCTTCAAACGATATTACTACATCGATATTTCATACTTCGATATTTTACTAAACACTTAACAAACGATATTACTTACCTCGATATTCTACACTTCGATATTAATGTTATCTCGATATTTTAACTTCGATATTCTTGTTGTTCGATATTATTTATTCGATATTATGTCTATTTACCATTTAAAAGCCACTTCACCATGAGAGATGATTACTCATTACAATTCCAAAGACACCGAACATTATCTGGTTACTTGCTCCCTGTTGGAACGTGCCCCTTTTTGACATGGTCACGCCCACTTTTTGTCTAGTAAATGATGTCATTTCGACTGAATGTGCACTGGGTTCCTTCCTGCTAACCAAGTCCCCGGTGCCAGAGCTCTTTCCCAAAATTTTTAATTGTTCCCTCGATTGGTAAAACCTTTAGCACCCTCTGTAATTAGCTTGTAAATGGTACCCTGGTATCAATTGCCTGAGGTACTAAAGAGGGCCCCTAAGGACTGCAGCACAAATTGTGCCACCCTAAGAGACCCCTCACCAAGCACATGCAAGACTGCCATTGCAGGCTGGGTGTCTTGGTGCAGACAAAAGTGAAAACACAACATGTCACACAGCCCTGTGTGCCATGTCCCCTACCGCTGCATGTAATTTTTGTACATCACCTCTACAGCAGGCCTAGCAGCCCTAAGGCAGGGTGCTGAATATTACATGTGAGGGCATACATGCATGAGCAGGTATGTCCCTGTGCTGGTCAGTCCTATTACTGCCAGTACAAGTGACCAGGGAAGCCGTTTTAAAACATGTGCTGAACACTGATGAAAACGAGTTCCCCAGCTACATGATGGCTTCACTGAAAATAGGACTATTTGCTATCAAACATCTTGTATTGGTAAACCCACAGTGTTGCCAGTGTTGGATTTACAAATACATGCACCCAGAATGCACCTTAGAGGTGCCCTTTGAAAACCTATCAGCCTCTGGTGTGCTTGCTGACTGGTTTCTGCCAGCCTGCCACCCAAGACCCTGTCCCGACCTCCTAGGGTTAGAGCCTGTGCTCTGGGAAGAGGGTTTAACACCCCCTCCAACAGGATGACCTGCTGATTAGCCTCCATGGGCTGGCAAGCTTCAAAGAAGCTGCCACCTTTGGAATGAAAATCTGGCTCCCCTCAAAGGAGAGGAAGCCACCCCTGTCCTGAGCTCCTTTCGCACCTGGACAGGTGGGAAAATCAACTAGCCAGGAAGGTGTGCCACCTCCAGGCTAGTACCAGCCCTAAGGTCCGCTAATGTGAGGTGGACACAATTTTTCAGAAGTAGCCATCTTTGTGATGGCATACTTAGGAATTCTGGGACAGGGTTCTGCCCACTTCCCACAGGAAGTGGTCATATAGGGGGTGTAGTGATCCCAAGGGTCATTTGCCCATTGGCTACTACCCTGCACTCCCTTAAATTTTAGTATTTAGGGCAGTCCCTAGCACAAGAGAAGCCATTTCTGATGACCTATGAAGAAGAAGGACACAAAGACCTGCAGAGAAATGAAGAGAGCACCTGACTTGTCCCCAGTCCTGCTATTCTGTCTGCCATTCTCTATCGAATCTGCGCCAAAGACAATTTGTCCTGCAGCTGTGTGCTTCCAAAACATGGGAGGATTGCCTGCCTTCAATAAAGACCAAGACCTCACGAAGTACAGTGGAACTGTTTCCTGAATCCTGCAGAAACTCCAAAAGAAAAGACTCTGAGACCTCTGGAACTGCCAAAACCCGACACCTGAAGTCACAACTGCACCTGTTGCCTCTGGCCTGGGTTGAAGTGGGCCACTAGTGCCAACAAGGTTCCGCAGTCCTCAAATCCATTGTGGTTCACTGATAAGGGAAACCAGATGCCTAAAGACATCTCTGCATCCATTGCCCCTGGGCTGTGAAGAAGAGGACCCCAGGTGTCCCTACATCCTTGAGGATCGCAAGCTTCGAACCCACTGTTGGTTCACCCCAACTGGCTTCCTAGCCAGAACCTGCAGCTTATCTTTACAGTGATCGATAACCATTGAAACCTATTAGGCTTGTGACGCTGCTTTGCATATTCACTTGCCAGCCCTTGTGCCGCTGGTGGTGTACTGTTGGTGCTGCCTTGGACCTTGCCCACTATTCACCTGAACTCCTGGAGATTGGTTCTGTAAGTCGATGTACTGTACCTGTTTGCAGAACTTGTTCTTTCTTCCATAGGATAGGATTGCAGAACTCGAAAATTGCACTTTCCCCTTTTTGAACTGAAAAACTCTTTTTAACTGTAAAGTTAGCAAAAGTGCTTTTTTTTAAAAAAAATCATGAAGCTAATGGGACATGTAGTGTCACTTCCACCCTCACATTCAAGGAAGCGGGGGTGACAATCTCGCATTTGACACAGTGCAGTCACTCATCCGGACGTCCAGAATCTCTGTATCCTGCACGCTGGATAGGGTCAGGTAGCGCCTGCTCTGTGTGCCTATCACGCATCTTGCATCCACTGCAGTTCATGGAGGAAAAGGCATATATGTTCCAAACAAGGGGTCTCCAACCTTTCCTGTAATAAGAGCTACTATGGTCAATTAAAATCCTCCCAAACTACTAAAATTATTTGAGATGTAATAGATCAAATCAGAGAAGATTACATTAGTGGCCATCTAATGCAAACTTACCAGCAGCGATCGCCTCCGTGCATCAGGCACGGTTGCTAGCAGTAATGTGAAAATGCTCTGTCAATCGGGAATGTCTCTGCATTGGTAATACATAACAGCCCTACATGCAATGCACTGCCACCAAGTTAATACTATTAATAAAACATCTCCCCAACATCATTTGTGTTTTCTCACTCAAAGATCAGCTTTAAATATATTTTGGGAATTCAACCATTTTTCTCCACATATCAGCATATGAGTTCTGAAAATACAGACATATTAGTCTCAAATACCTGCTTTTCAATTTTGTTACACATATATTAATACAACCAAGCACAAGCTTCTAATTTAGTTGAGTAGGCTGCACACAGGGGAGCTACTTACGGGTACCTGGAGAGCTTCCAATAGCTCACGAGCTACCTATTGGAAAAGCCTGTTCCAAACCAAAGGCCCTTTGAATAGCATTGGGAGTGGCGAGTGTGAGCTAAAATGAGAAAACAGGATCTCATCCAGGGATTGGGTTTTGACTTTGCCACCTGTCATGGTTTTTGAGGAACCGTCCCAAAAGTTTGGATACATGTTCCTCTTCTCCCATTCACCTTAGTGGCTTCTAAACATTCTCCGTAGGATGCATGTTTTCCCCAAAATATCTCCAATTATATCACAGTTACAGCTCGTGTTGCACGGAAACTCCGATATTTCATGGAATCCAACACTTTTGCTATATGTACGAGTGTAAATAGTTATAGATAATTTTTTGTGCCCCATATTATAACAGATGTACGACAAAGGATTACACATGTAGGTTACATTCTTTCTTGTTTCACAACTTTATTCGCAAACAACATAACTAAAAAACATTATAATTTACAACGCCAATACCTTCAACTTTCGCAAATGTGAGACATTGCTTTGCACATGCTTGTTTATATATATTTTTCATGCTGTTAAAATGGAAACCTCAAATGTCTTGATTTGTGGCTAAGAGCTGGACCATCAAATTGAGGACCCGGATCATTCTCTTTTACTATTAAGTAGTTGTCATTGAGTCAAACATCCATTAGGACTTGGAAAGTGAAAGTAAGGGAGGTTCACATAAGGAACAGGCAGCCACAGAGTAAGCTGGGATAAGGATGGGACTGAAGAGATTTATAAGGCATGCAAATGTGGATTGAACTCTGTGGCAGATAATGTTGAAACATAAAGGGGCATATTCTCAAGGACCTATCGCCGAGTTATCGGCACATTAGCGCAGCCAAAGTCGTGATAAATTTATCGCCTCATTCTCAAGCTGGTGTAAACAGCCGATAACACCAGTTTACCTGCGATAGCAGCCGCAAAAGACGTCGCCACGGAAGACCCTGGCAACTAATACTAATGAGATGCAGAGTAGACGTTCCTGAGCAAAAAGCTCCGCAACATTCTCAACGACCAGCCAGATCGGCGATAAGATCACAAAACAGGCGATAAGGCGCTTTAGCAGCAGGAAACTAACACCTGCTCTGACCTGGTGCAAAGTCGGACGACAACCGGCAGCAGCCAAGAGAGCACAGGCCATAGCCATACATGAAGAACAACAGATGGATGCCCCCGAGCAAGTGAACATGCAGCCCGGAGCCCCAACAGGGCAACAACACCCACCGCCACCACCCCCAGGACCACCCATCCCCCTTTTGACAAAGATGATGCACATCAACTCCACAAAACCATGAACCAAACAAATCGCCTGAAGTCGCACAATCACAAAACCTAACACACAGGTGTGGCCAGAAAAAGGGAAATCATACATTTATATCATGTGAGCCAAATAAAACGTTTATTACAGATTAAACAAAAAACAATTCTGTAGAGGCACGGCGGGTCTTCTCTTGGCATTCTGTAAGTCACAGTCTGCAAGACAGAAATACAGATAAGAAGGTGTGTCATGCGCCCATCAAAGTACAGAGAGAGAGAGCGAAAGAGAGAGAGAAAGAGAGGGAGAGAGGGAGAGAGAGAGAAAGAGAGGGAGAGAGAAAGAGAGGGAGAGCGAAAGACAGAGAAAGAGAGTGCCGACACTGTGGACCCAGGCCTCACTGCTCACCTGCTGCCACCGGTGTGTCTCCAAACACGTGCCGGTATCAACTGTAGTCCCCCAGGTCCCTTTTCTGCAACAGTTCACAGAGACATTAATGGCAGAGTCCGTACAGTAGCACAAACCATCATCACCTGCCTGCCCCTGCGCACAAAGGCAGATGCACCCCAGGCCCTCACACCGCCCAGCGGTGATTGCCCGCCCTTGCTCAACCAGGCCTCACTGCTCACCTTCCGACACCGCCGTGTCTCCATGAGGGCACACCATGTGCCAGTGGGACCACCAAACCCAGGGCCAGCGACCATGGCACCCTTCACATCATGCAGCCCCGCACCGCGGGCCACCAGGTCACACACTTGATTCTGGGTCATGATTACGCAATGGCGGAGACCATATCAGTGCACATGGCATCATCGCAGGCTGCACACCCGCTCAGCTCTATAGGTGCTACTAACTCTGTGAACCACTAGGCAACGCCACGTGGTGAGAGGCCCTCACTGCCTGCTGGCTCAGGCACACTAATCCTCACCGGTCTGGACCGCCATGACTGCGCATAATCGCAGGCTGCACACCCGCTCAGCACTTAAGGTGCCCCTACCTCAGTACACCGAAAGACACCGTCCCGTGGCGGTGTCCCTGTGCCTGCCGCAATGTATACGGTGACATCAAGTCTATGCACCGCAAGCCATGGACCCTTTATGATTGAGTCTCATGGTGCAGACGCCATCATGTCACCCCCGGCACTGTGCAATGTGCTGTGGCAGGGCCCTAGGGCCTCATGCAGAAATGAGAACCACACGAAGACACCCAGTTGCAGAGTGGAAATGACGTCCACCACATGCGACAGGCCCTTTATATTGGCAGGGTCACATGTCCTGTGATGGCTGTGCTGGATGGGTGTGGTGTAGGTGTAAACCAGCCATGAGGGAGTGGCTGTGGCATGCTGACAACTAAACATGTGAGCAGCAGATCCCCACAGGGAAGACCTGGGACATGTAGTGTTGGCGTACCCCCGTGAGCGTAAGCCGAGTAGGCTGGCCTGGCGTATGCCAGTCCAGCTTAAGGGCGTGAACAATGACCTCGGGGCACTGGGCGTGGTTCCTTCCTGGGCTGGACAAGGAAGTAACTAATGCGTGTGTCCCTGTTGTAGTGTCTGTTAACAACATGCATTTTGCCTCTGACACCATTGATTACACCATTTACTTTATCTGCTAGTCTGTTTAATGACTGCGATCTACAAAACAATTTTTTTACTTATTAACTTTTTGATTCGATGAACACTACTCGTTAGACAAACACTTATTGTAAACAAAAGACAGTGACATGTATATTTACATATGTACAGTGACTTCAAAAAGTGACACAAAATGTATGTGTAACACAAGATCTATCAAATAGAATTATTTTACAAAACCATAGTCAGGTGTCCGAAACTATTTGATTTGTGGAACTTGAGCGGTTGGCTCCTATAGTTGTAGCTGTTATTGCGGTCCTAAGCAGAGTCGGATACTTATGTCTATGCAAGTTTTGAACAAAGAATGCAAGTTGTGGTCTTTCTATGCATTTGCATTCGCTTGTGTAGAGGAGCTGGTTCTCGCTTGGTCTTCTACAAGAGGTGTTCGCGATCTCTGCTAGTGCGCCAACGCGTTTCGACCTATGCGGATGGGGACCTGTATGATGTTTATGAGGTCGTCTTCAGGGCGGATGTAAAGATGGAGTCGGACTTCTGTTTCTGTAATTTAATGGTAATGATATCTAAGTTACTACTTGTGCCATGTTTGAAGATTGTGGATAATCTAGGGATCGTTCTGTGTCAACTTACGCTCGCTCCGAGATGGGATGGCTTCTCTTCTGTGTGATGCCTTGTTCCGTCTGCTGCCAACTGGTGGAGAATGGCTTGTTTTGTATTGGTCTCGTTGTTTTCTTTCTGCAAAATTGGAAGTCAGAGGAGTTGGCATCTCCACCCTCATGAAAGCGCCTGAAGCTATATCGTTATATCTGGCAGGTTTCTGTTTTGCGGTGTGACTGCTCGTGCGGTTTAAATGCTTTGTTTATTTACTGCTAATTGTTGGTGACTCGCTCTTTTTCTACGTGCCTTAATCGGGTTTTTTTAAATCGGGTTTTTTTTGTGAAATGTTATGGCGTGACCTCTTCCTGTGCATGCAAAGGATTTCTATAAAGGAGCTCCACTGCATTGTGCCTAGATGGACACCGTGTTAGTAACGACTCGGAATCACGATTCTACTTAATAAGTTTTCATGAGCCGGTTAAGCGTGTGATGTTAATTCCGGTTTGTTTAAGTCGCGGCATGCTGTTTTCACATAGCCCGTGGGGACATGCTGTTCCGTACCTTTTTCGATTGTGCGTGTTTTGGTCCGCTTCTTCGGTGCTCCGGGATCTCCTCTCTCCTTTGCGGCTGCTGACACTCTTCTGGCGTTTTCTCGAAGTGGTAGGTAGCGCTATTGTGGTTGGTGGATTTATGTGAGAGTATCACGTATTGGCGTGCTGCGTGCTCCTGGTTGCAGCTGTTTTGACTTGTGGGTGTGTCGTAGTCATGGTGACCGGGTTGTTGACACTCGCAGGCACTGTTTTGGATTGAACAACTAATTTGGTGGCGTCTTTTCCCAATGTAAATTGCTGATTGTTTTTGTCAACTGCGTTGGTTGAAGTTGTTGGACCGTTCTTGCTGGCTGACGTTTTAAGTTGAAGGGCGCTCTTTAGAACGGTAAGTTTATGCGAGATTCCAGCGCGTTGACATGCAGCATGTCTCTTGCGGCTTGGAGGTGTGAGTTTGTGGTCATGGTAATCGTTTTGTTGTTCTGCCTTGAAATTCAATTCAAAAGAAACTTTATTCAGCCTGCTCCCGGGTCTGATGCGTCTCTTGCAGTGCGCTTTGGGCTGTTGTCAGACGCGTGATGTTTTAAGAAGCAGTCATGTTTTTCTTGGCGCGTAGATGTATTGATCCTCGCGTTTCCTTGTGCTATGTTTCGTGTTTTCGTTCATTCCTAGAACCGCGGGTGGTCATTTTCTGCTGTTGTTTTACGGCTGCTGGATATTGGGTGTGTAAAGGTGACTTCAGTTGTACACGAGTTCATTTTGCATCAGATGTGATTTATCTTTTGGCCGGTGTTGGTTATTTAATAAAGATATATATAGGGTGTTGCGATGTAGTGCTTTGTTTTCCAGGGAGGTGACATGTCTGGCCCCTATCAGATGATGTTCGATATTTCTGTCATTTCGTTTAGTCCATTGTCTATGGTACCTAGGAACATTATAGTTTTGGCTTCCACTTTCGAAAGGGTTGCGTCTACATTCTTGCTTTTGATATGGCGTAGAACTGTCCACTTTAGTTCGTTTATACTGTGTTTTTTTTCAATCCAGTGAGACACCATTGGTGCATTGTGAGTTTTGCACCTGATTCTTGATCGATGTTGTGAGATGCGGTTTTTCACAGGTTGTGTCGTTTTTCCGATATAGGCCAATTTACATGGGCATAAAACACAATAGATGACGTTTTGTGTATTACAGTTGGTAAAGTCTTCGTGAATCAAGTATTTTGGCCCATACTCAAATTTAGTACCTTCTATTGTGCTGTCGCATGATACGCATGTACCGCATTTCTTGTGGCCTTTTATAGGTGGTAATGAAAGCAGGGATCTCAATGATGTCCCTGGTTGTTTGTAGTTGGTGTTTGCACGTACCAATTTTTCTCTTATGCTGGTGTTTTTTTTGAGAGCAAAAATTGGTATCTGTGCAAATGGTTGAATTCCTTTTACTGTGTCCCAGTTTTTTCGAATGATCTTTTGCATGTCATTTGTTCTGGTTGAAAAAGTGGTGACGCATACCAGTTTGGGGTTTGTTTTGTCTGGTCTTGGGGATAGAAGGGAATCTCTGGGCGTGTACCATGCCCTTTTTAGTGCTCTTTTCAGAAGTTTTTTTGGGTAGTTCCTTTTCTGTAATTTCTCCATTAGGAAACTAGCGTTCTCAAAGTAGTCTTCTTTTTTCGAACAGTTTCTCCTAATACGCAAAAATTGACTGTAAGGGAGATTCTCACGTAGGTTACGTTGGTGGAAACTTGAGAAGTCGAGAAATGTGTTTCTGTCTGTTTTTTTGGTGTACAGAGTTGTATAGAGGTGACCATCCTCGTGTCTGATCAGTAGGTCCAAGAAATTCATTTCTGTTTTGTGATGGTTCGTGGTAAATTGAATGTTTGGACTCCTGTTGTTTAACCATGTCACAAACGCTTCTAGGTCCTGTATCTCACCTCTCCAAAGGAGGAAAACTACAGAAAGACATAATAAATTTCTCCATATCCAAAGCCTATCCCTACCTGGAAAAAGAATATTACAACCAGCCTCAAAACACTGGAATATTAAACGTATACGGAGGCAGAAGCAAGAGAAGGTTCCTCACATTCTCAGAACTCTCTTCCTCATCCGGGACATCAAGTGACAGCGAAGGCCCTACAGACACCAGAAACATTCAACAAAGGCCATTCTACCAACAGGCACCTTTTTTAGACAGAGGCAACAGCCGACCGAGAGGCCGTCCACGAGCCAACAGATGGTACAATCCCCAATCGAACCAACACCAGGGAGAGATCACAACCAGGAGGAACGTATACCGGTGGTAAGGGAAGAAATAGGCGCCATATACAACCTTTCAAACGAAGTCCTCCTTCCAACTGAAATACAAGTACTCCAAAAAGGCCTATCATTTATCCCCACGGCCAGACCAGATTTAACTCAAATGAAAATGGAAATAATTCAACTCTTCAGAAAAATGAGACTCAAAGTATTTTTCCAAGAGAGAGAAGAAATCACTTCTCGTAACTTCTCAGGTTTGAAAAATCCATCGTCCTTCTTTCCAAACTCACAAAACATGCCCGTAGAACTCTTAACTTTCGAGAAGAATGTTCTGAGAGATCTCGACAATCTAGACAGGAAGAAACCCTTCATGAAATGGAACCTGTCAAAACAAGAAACGGAAGCTCTGGATCACCTGAAACACAACAAAAATCTCATAATCAAACCGGCGGACAAGGGAGGAGGAATAGTCATCTGGCAGAGGGACAAATACGAAGCCGAAGTACATCGCCAACTAATGGACAAAAAATACTACAGGAAAACGAATGAAGATTGGAACTCGAAGATAAAAAGTAAACTTCTTCCCATTATCGACACAGGCAAAGAAGAAGGGTGGCTGACAACGAAAGAAGCACAGTATTTGATCAATGATAACCCCAGGACACCCATTATGTACGTCCTCCCAAAAGTGCACAAAGACCCCAAAAATCCTCCAGGGAGGCCCATAATCTCAGGAGTAAATTCGATACTGGAGAGACCAGCAAAATATGTGGACACTTTTTTAAAACCACTGATCAAAGACACTCCGAGTTACGTGAAAGACACTATGCAGGCAATCACCACGCTCGAAAATTTTCCCTTCGACAAAGATAATGAAATCCTCGTAACCCTGGACATTGTCAGCCTATACTCAAATATTCCCCAAGAAGAAGGTCTAGAAGCAATACAAGTTTTCCTAGACAAAAGAGTTCGACCACACACAGTGCCGACAAACCATCTTGTCCAATTAGCACAAATCTGCCTCAAGAACAACTTTTTTTCCTTTAATGATACCCAATATCTACAGGTCACAGGAACCGCGATGGGATGTCCCTTCGCTCCAGAAATGGCCATAATGTTCATGGCCCTATATGAGGAAAAATGGGTGTATAACAACAACCCATACGACGGCCACATAAAAATGTGGCGTCATTACATCGATGATGTTTTCCTCCTTTGGAGAGGTGAGATACAGGACCTAGAAGCGTTTGTGACATGGTTAAACAACAGGAGTCCAAACATTCAATTTACCACGAACCATCACAAAACAGAAATGAATTTCTTGGACCTACTGATCAGACACGAGGATGGTCACCTCTATACAACTCTGTACACCAAAAAAACAGACAGAAACACATTTCTCGACTTCTCAAGTTTCCACCAACGTAACCTACGTGAGAATCTCCCTTACAGTCAATTTTTGCGTATTAGGAGAAACTGTTCGAAAAAAGAAGACTACTTTGAGAACGCTAGTTTCCTAATGGAGAAATTACAGAAAAGGAACTACCCAAAAAAACTTCTGAAAAGAGCACTAAAAAGGGCATGGTACACGCCCAGAGATTCCCTTCTATCCCCAAGACCAGACAAAACAAACCCCAAACTGGTATGCGTCACCACTTTTTCAACCAGAACAAATGACATGCAAAAGATCATTCGAAAAAACTGGGACACAGTAAAAGGAATTCAACCATTTGCACAGATACCAATTTTTGCTCTCAAAAAAAACACCAGCATAAGAGAAAAATTGGTACGTGCAAACACCAACTACAAACAACCAGGGACATCATTGAGATCCCTGCTTTCATTACCACCTATAAAAGGCCACAAGAAATGCGGTACATGCGTATCATGCGACAGCACAATAGAAGGTACTAAATTTGAGTATGGGCCAAAATACTTGATTCACGAAGACTTTACCAACTGTAATACACAAAACGTCATCTATTGTGTTTTATGCCCATGTAAATTGGCCTATATCGGAAAAACGACACAACCTGTGAAAAACCGCATCTCACAACATCGATCAAGAATCAGGTGCAAAACTCACAATGCACCAATGGTGTCTCACTGGATTGAAAAAAACCACAGTATAAACGAACTAAAGTGGACAGTTCTACGCCATATCAAAAGCAAGAATGTAGACGCAACCCTTTCGAAAGTGGAAGCCAAAACTATAATGTTCCTAGGTACCATAGACAATGGACTAAACGAAATGACAGAAATATCGAACATCATCTGATAGGGGCCAGACATGTCACCTCCCTGGAAAACAAAGCACTACATCGCAACACCCTATATATATCTTTATTAAATAACCAACACCGGCCAAAAGATAAATCACATCTGATGCAAAATGAACTCGTGTACAACTGAAGTCACCTTTACACACCCAATATCCAGCAGCCGTAAAACAACAGCAGAAAATGACCACCCGCGGTTCTAGGAATGAACGAAAACACGAAACATAGCACAAGGAAATGCGAGGATCAATACATCTACGCGCCAAGAAAAACATGACTGCTTCTTAAAACATCACGCGTCTGACAACAGCCCACAGCGCACTGCAAGAGACGCATCAGACCCGGGAGCAGGCTGAATAAAGTTTCTTTTGAATTGAATTTCAAGGCAGAACAACAAAACGATTACCATGACCACAAACTCAAACCTCCAAGCCGCAAGAGACATGCTGCATGTCAACGCGCTGGAATCTCGCATAAACTTACCGTTCTAAAGAGCGCCCTTCAACTTAAAACGTCAGCCAGCAAGAACGGTCCAACAACTTCAACCAACGCAGTTGACAAAAACAATCAGCAATTTACATTGGGAAAAGACGCCACCAAATTAGTTGTTCAATCCAAAACAGTGCCTGCGAGTGTCAACAACCCGGTCACCATGACTACGACACACCCACAAGTCAAAACAGCTGCAACCAGGAGCACGCAGCACGCCAATACGTGATACTCTCACATAAATCCACCAACCACAATAGCGCTACCTACCACTTCGAGAAAACGCCAGAAGAGTGTCAGCAGCCGCAAAGGAGAGAGGAGATCCCGGAGCACCGAAGAAGCGGACCAAAACACGCACAATCGAAAAAGGTACGGAACAGCATGTCCCCACGGGCTATGTGAAAACAGCATGCCGCGACTTAAACAAACCGGAATTAACATCACACGCTTAACCGGCTCATGAAAACTTATTAAGTAGAATCGTGATTCCGAGTCGTTACTAACACAGTGTCCATCTAGGCACAATGCAGTGGAGCTCCTTTATAGAAATCCTTTGCATGCACAGGAAGAGGTCACGCCATAACATTTCACAAAAAAAACCCGATTTAAAAAAAACCCGATTAAGGCACGTAGAAAAAGAGCGAGTCACCAACAATTAGCAGTAAATAAACAAAGCATTTAAACCGCACGAGCAGTCACACCGCAAAACAGAAACCTGCCAGATATAACGATATAGCTTCAGGCGCTTTCATGAGGGTGGAGATGCCAACTCCTCTGACTTCCAATTTTGCAGAAAGAAAACAACGAGACCAATACAAAACAAGCCATTCTCCACCAGTTGGCAGCAGACGGAACAAGGCATCACACAGAAGAGAAGCCATCCCATCTCGGAGCGAGCGTAAGTTGACACAGAACGATCCCTAGATTATCCACAATCTTCAAACATGGCACAAGTAGTAACTTAGATATCATTACCATTAAATTACAGAAACAGAAGTCCGACTCCATCTTTACATCCGCCCTGAAGACGACCTCATAAACATCATACAGGTCCCCATCCGCATAGGTCGAAACGCGTTGGCGCACTAGCAGAGATCGCGAACACCTCTTGTAGAAGACCAAGCGAGAACCAGCTCCTCTACACAAGCGAATGCAAATGCATAGAAAGACCACAACTTGCATTCTTTGTTCAAAACTTGCATAGACATAAGTATCCGACTCTGCTTAGGACCGCAATAACAGCTACAACTATAGGAGCCAACCGCTCAAGTTCCACAAATCAAATAGTTTCGGACACCTGACTATGGTTTTGTAAAATAATTCTATTTGATAGATCTTGTGTTACACATACATTTTGTGTCACTTTTTGAAGTCACTGTACATATGTAAATATACATGTCACTGTCTTTTGTTTACAATAAGTGTTTGTCTAACGAGTAGTGTTCATCGAATCAAAAAGTTAATAAGTAAAAAAATTGTTTTGTAGATCGCAGTCATTAAACAGACTAGCAGATAAAGTAAATGGTGTAATCAATGGTGTCAGAGGCAAAATGCATGTTGTTAACAGTTAGTCCAGATTCCAGCCTCTGATACACCATATTGAATCTCCCCCCACTTTCTTATCCCTGTTGTAGTGTCGGCGCCATCCGTGCCGCAATCGGCAATGTGTCACCCATGACCCAAGTCCCACAACATGAGCAACATGGACGTAAAGGGGAATCACTGACCCTACATTCATTCATACTTCCACATCTTGAAAGATCATAGGCATGACACATCGGAGTGACCACAAATGTTTATTGCACAATCAGTGGAGTTCTGAAGCCGGAGCAGTACAGGGACATGCAAACCCCACTTCAGATTGTTGGCCCGTGTAGGGCCAGCCATAGTCCTTCAGGGAATGACAGGTACATCAGAAGAGGAGGAGTTCAGTCCTTAGTCTGATAGCTGTGTCATTGGTAACCAAACAGAATATGGCAGTCAATGTCGAGGTCCAAGGTGAGTGTCGCAGAGTGCATTGGGGGACAGTGGAAGTTGATGATGCAGAGGGCAGAACCAAGCAGGAACCTTCCATATGGCGGAGATTAATGCTACTGCGTCCTTCTGACCACGGAGGCAGATTCATCCGCATCTTTGTCCTCTGCTGTTGCATGTGCCTTACATGTGGGTGGTGGTGTGCTGTCTCCAGCACTGTGTGGCAGGGCCACCTAAAGGCCGGACGTGGAATGTCTGCTGCACTGCGTAGCACTGACACATCAGGGGACGGAAATGTGGATGGAGTGGTAGCAGCAGCATCCATCTGCGCCAGGCCTTGTGGCAGCAATGCCATGAGGAGGGTCTTTATGGCATTGAGGGACCCAGCTACCTCTCGCTGGTGTGCAGCCGTGGCAGCCACTCTTTCCGCCAGTGTCTGCTCCGTGTTCTCCATGAGCCTCCGCATGGGTCCCAACTCCTAGGCGAGTTCGCTGGAGGCACTCTGACTAGACAGTCGTTCTTATTGCAGAGTCAGGACTCTAGCGATGTTAGCCATGGTTCGTTGGAGAGCATGAAGCAGACCATGGATGTCCGTTAGGGACTGTGAGTGGGCCCTGATGGGACTTAGACACCCACGTATGGCGTCTAGTCTGTATCCCATGCAGTCGAACCCCACCTGCACCTGTTCAGCCTGCTTATCCTGGCACCCCAACACACGGCGTTGGAAGGCCATGTGTTTGTCTTGGTGGTCCTAGGAGGCAGCCGTGGTGGTGGGTGCTACCTGCTGTGTGTTCTGTGCAGGGGGTGGGTTCTCCTCGTAGCAGCTGGGCTGCCCTGCTCCTGGAGGTGGGGTGCGGAGGCTCTCCACTAGCTGTTGGAGGGCGTCGGAGTCAAAGGTGTGGTGGTCCTCTTCATCATCAGAGAAGAGAGGTTGGGACTGCTCTGCAGGAGGTGTTGGATTTCCCCCTGCAATGTGAAGGGGAGATACAGTTTAACATTTGTGTTCACATGTATGTTGACGCATTGTACATGTTTACATTCAGACTGAATTACAGTGTACATTACGACTGTTTGTGGGGAGCTGCCTATATGATGTGGGACAGTGGATATTTTGACAACATATAGGATGTGTGCTTGTATTTGTACATTGTCAACTCACATTTCCCTGCGATTCCAAATGTGATTGGCCAGTTTCTGCACACAAGCGGCACCAGTTGTGTCCTCTGTTCTGTTGTGGACGTGTTGCGGATTGTGCCACATCATTGTCAATGTTGATGTGCTCTTCATTTGATGTGTGTGTGCCGCATTTTGCGGGAGTCGCCCCTGCAACTCTGATTTGGCTGCCCCTTATCCCTTACATGCGGTGTGCCTCTGACTTCTGTGATTCTACAGTGCTGAGATGTTACATACTTGGGTGCATTGATCTCTGGGCGGGAGTTGGGGGTCTGGGGCATGGTTTGTCCACAGATGTGCTATGCTTACTTGTGCATGTGTGCCATTGTGCCCATCTCCCCCCGTTTCACCAGTCCCTGGTCGTTACTCACCCTGTTGCTGTTGTGTCCGGTTATGTTGAGCAGTGTCCAGGCCTCCAACGCCTGCCACCGTCTCCCCACTGATGACTGTGGACACCATTTCCTCCATCTCGTCCAGCTCCTCCTGTGGCTCTGGGCTCCCACCTCCAGTCTGCATTGCTGCCTTCTGGTTGTTTGCGAGTTTCTGCTTGGTTTTGCGCTTGACATCTTTCCAGCGCCTCTTGACCTCGTCCATTGACCTCTTCAGCACTCTGACTACTTTCACCTTGTCCACGATGGTCTGCCATATTCCATTTTTAGTTCCCAGTGACACAGTGGAGGTGACGAACAGTAGTTGATGGTGTTCTATCACCTCCGTTATCAGGATCCTGTTTTCCTGCGGACTGAACCGCTTCTTCCTACTCTTCTTGTCCTTGCCCTTCCCTGACCCCGAAGTGCCTGGCTGGTCCTCCGGGGCGCTTGTGGCGTTGTGGTTGTCCTCTGCACTTGCTCCGGCTACCTCCACTGGGCTTCGCTGTTGTTTGGCTTTTGTCTGTGTTTTTTTTTTTACTTTTATGGTGCATTTTCCTGCTTGACGCGTGGCAATTACAGGCCTGTGGCTGGTTTTCGCGGATTTTTGTATCGCGATTGGCCTCATCGTAGCTTTTTTGCGTTCGTGTTTCGCATTTATGCAGCGTCGCGTTGACTTTATCACGGTCAGTTGGCACATTATCGTGGGACTATCGCATGGTGCCGCCGGGTTGAGAATACCACGTTGACACAGAGTTATTTTCCCGCGATAGACTACGATGTGAAGAGTTGCGTTAAGCTAAATTTCCGATGGTTATCACGCGTTCTTGTGAATATCCCCCAAAGTTTTTGAGTGGTGACTTGTGCTGTGGGAAAGGTCCTTATGTGTAGTATATTCCACTGGATGATAAACATGTTCTTGTGTTAAAGAGAATGGGATAGCTTGAGTTTGACTTGTGAACTGAATGCTAATACTGCACTCTATGGGGAACCCAATTAATGCATTGGTAAATCAGACGTGTCCCTTTCACATTCCAGATGTAAAGATACAAAAGGGTATCTGGCTTTGTGTGGTGCAAAACCATTTAAAAGGAGTTGAACATAAACTCAACTTTCCACACAAAACCATTTGAAAGCAACTCTGAATGAGTGTCCAAACGTTAGTTCATGGCTGGGGGCTACAGATGAGGGTGCTGTCTCGAAGCAAAGCTAACAAGTTGGGAATAAAAACGTATGTATTTACCAGTTTTCATTCCCAAGGTGTATGAATAGGCTGTCCATTAAATCTTTCACGTACATGTTTATTTCAATATCTGCATGGACAAATCCATATTTCCCCGCTGTTGGGTGGTTTAATGAAACTTCCAGCTTGTGTTTTTCCCAGTGTCATAAAGTGTTTCAAGTATTTAAGTCTCCCATTTGCGTTGTTTTCTTATGTAAAAAACAGCATCATCGTGCTGACTTTGGCAATGTCCGGGAAATTCTGCAGTTTGTGTATTCTACTTGCTCTTTTGTGTTAAGGTTGTCATGCATAGATTTAAGGTCATCGCTGTGTGAAGACTGAATCTGCTTTCATTGTTTAACTAATCCGTCTTGTTTTCGCTTGGGTTTGGTGCCATTTCCCACGTCCCAATGCTTTAACGAGCCATTAATGGGACTTCCAAAAACATGTCATCGTTCACGTCCGCACACCTATGCAAACTTATCACGAGGATTAGAGTTCATTACGAGTTTATCCAGGTACATGTGGAGACTGATGTGCTAAGAACCCGTATTTGAATTGTAATTCAATGCAGCTCTGTGCAGAAGTTTGATTAAATGACAAACTTTTAGTACGGAATAAGCCATCTAGATCAGTCGTAACATCGCGTTCGAACGAAATACTTAATTGATTTTTTTTTTTAAGTTGGACTTATTCATCATTTCCGACCTTCAGAAAAGTTTGGTTTTGTTGGAGTGTTTTAGTAATTGCCTAAGTTTGGTGTAGTATCAGATCACAATAGAGTATATATGTGGCAAACTCTTCTTCATCACATTGTAGTATGTTCACGCACCTGTAAACAACATACATTCTTTAAAGGAAAAGGTTTCTGTTTTGTCGAATCATGTTTCATAGATCTCTGTTGAGGGCAATCACAGATTTTAATTGCCGCTTGGCAACTTTGGTCCTGGGTCAAAGGCATGAGTTCATAGTTGCTGGGAAGGACAATTAAAAGCGGCCAATGATTAGCAGTTTACGGGAAATAAGACTAGTAGCACCCATCCCCTTACATTCAGACACACATGACATCTTTCCCTGTCTGATTTTTAGGTCTCGCAGACCTAGCACGCATGCGCTCCTCGCTCTGCGAGGAATATTGTCATCGATACGATTTCGGAAGGGGACTTGAAACCCCGCCCCTTCTTCCCATTGGCTTGCGTCATAGCTTAGGCTAAAACGCTGGCTTTCTATTGTGAAGGCGCATTTTTAGTCCCTCTTAGTTACCGCCCTGTCCACTTTTGGCCCCGCCCACCCACACTGTATCCTTTACTGGTGGTGTGATACTGTCTCCTTTAATTAGTGAGTGAACACTTTCTTTTTGTCATTCCGGCAGTGAAGCGCGACGTTCTACTTCTAAGTTGTATGTGGACACCGCACTCCTTTTATTTATTTATTTTTTTACTTAAATTCGGAGCACAGCTCCCGCTTTGGGGACACCGCGCTCCGTTTATTTATTTTTACTTTAAATCGGAGCGCAGCACCCGCTTTAGGGACACCATACTCCGTTTATTTATTTATTTTTCCACCTTATTTGCATTGAGCAGGCGGGTTCACACTATGATTGGAAGCAGTGTTTCTCCTCAGATGCGTGATGCAGTCGCGTTGTACACTATTCTCCTGGTAGGCCGAGAACATCTGTCACCCAAACCTCCATGCTTTCCTGCCTCCTTTGAGGTTTGCACCTTCAGTCGCTGGCCGTCTCTCTGCGGAGTTGACTCCATGTGTGGGAGTCTGTGTAGACCTCCGTTGGCAGAGCCCATCCAAGCTTCCATACTGATTTTTGGGGCTGTAAACAGGTATGTGTTTACGCCCGGCGGGTATGTGATTTTTACAGACTGCAGACAGAAATCCGACAGGTAAGAGAAGATATAGAAAAGACAAATGGGCATAGTCGACGCTAGAAACATAATATTAATAATAGTAAACATATGAAGGGGCGCGGAACATTACTCGAGAAAAACTAATTATAAGTAATCAAAGCAGACAATGGAAATATGGGAAATCATCAGTAGGACACGCAAAAAATGAGTAACATAATACTTGAGATAATTTTAAAAGGTGAATGCGCAAAGTGTATTAGAAAGTTTTTTCCCCAAGGCACTAGTTCCAATTCTAATCACATTTTGCATTTTAAGATGTCCGGATTGATAGCTGTTTTGTCCTTATCAGTCCCTCTTTTATGTCCACCGTCCCTGCGGCTGGTAGACTAAGTCACTGACAGGCTCCTCCCACACCGGCCTTGCCCTTCTGTCACTCGTCCCCGTGGTTTGACTTCTCTTTAGCAAGGGATTCTCCCGCAAGGCATTTGAACAAGCCATGGCTTTTGCCACTCGGCAGTTTGTTCGCGGGTTGTCCTCCTCCAGCGCCTCACAGGCACAGAAAGTGGTCATCAAGCATGTGACGGTGATCTTAGGGGGGCTGATGGCCACAGGCATTGCAAAGGTGAGACTAAGGGGAGGGGAGGCACTGCAGCTCAACAGAGGTCAGGCTGAGCCTGCCTTGAGATCATTAGAAAAGAATGATGCAGGGCAGCCTGTGATCTCCCTAGGAAGAATGGGGAATAGCCCCATGTGGAATAACAGGGACAAAGGTTTTCGTCAGGAGTCTATGTGGTGTTGGAAGTCCGGAGGTCTTTAGGAGCCAACTCTCACAGCTGATGGGCATTTAATCAAATTCTAGCTTTCCATAAGAACACACAGAGCCAGCACTCTAATCTGTAAACTAATGGATTAACAGGTATGATACTGGGTTTACAAATTGCTTTTTATGTATTTTCATAGTACGTATTCTGTATTTCTATGTTAATGAGCGCAATCATTCTGTGACGCTCAGATACTGTAAAAGTGTAGTCCTTCTATTTTTGGGAACTGTCCCGTATTTTTTGGTTTTTAAAAGCTAGTCATTCTACTTTTCTTCAATGCATTGAATGAGTCATAGTTAACAGTTTTTATGTTTTTGTTGTGTTCTGAATAGGTATTGAAAGTTGCAAATTTAGTAATAGGGCATCTTTTATGTTGCGACCATGGTAATAATATTGCTTTTGATTAGACACTCTGCAACCTTTGTCAATCTATATAATTGTTGATCTTTTACACAATTCTGAGCATGCAAACTTGTCAGCTCTAGGTAATCAAAAACAGTCAAATTAATAATGTGCAGCAACCAAAAAATTCCAAAATAACATACTTTTATTTGCTCATAATTAGACTAGCTGTAGGTATCTTACTGTATTCAAGGAATTGTGAAGAAATTTAGAAGGAAGGTTGCTCAAGGGGAACGTGCAGAAAACTGTGCTCAAGTGAAAGCTGGAAAGAATTCCAAATGGTGCTCAGGGAAGGGGATTAAAACAGTTCAAAGGTTGGGTTGATAACAAACTGTCAGTCTGGGTAAGCGTAGCCATGATTGATCAATTGTACACAACAACTCTTTATATATTTTAATAGTCAGAGATGTATCGTCTTTTTTTGCACGGTAGGGCAGGGGACTTGTGATCCAGGCTTGTAAGGTGTGTGCGTCGACGTTTCGACCCGACTTGTGGCAAGGAAGGCTATTTTGGGCTTCGGCCTGCGGGTCTTCTCCAGGACAGGGATGGGCAACCAAAGGTGGTGTCCGTGTTCTACACCTAAATAATTTAAAAAGGTTTCCATGAGGGGACTGAGAGGTATTTTCTCAAGCCCGTACAGCTGTTAGATAACCTTGCCCATGTAACTCGGCAATGACAGACAATATTCTTGACCTTCGTCTTTGTTTGTTTTATTCAATTAGTTAACCTCATTGAATGCCCCTACGAGAAATTGAATTGATCACTCTCCACTACCTTAACCATGGGTGAGTGAGCCTTTTGAACCCAGTCCTCAACTTAAGATTTTGGTATTATCTTTACTTTCAGATGAGGACCCCAGCCTCCAGTAGAACCTTGAATAGGAAGATACATTCCCCCGTCTAGCTAGACCTTGCGGGTAAGCTTGATTAATTTAGCGATGCGACATAGGACCACTCAGTGATCCCGCCAATTTTAAATTACCTATGTGCACAACCCTTATGGAAACCTTTTTGAATTATTTAGGTGTAGAACATGGACACCACCTTTGGTTGCCCATCCCTGTCCTGAGTAAGACCCACAGGCCAAGGCCCAAAATAGCCCTCCTTGCCACAAGTCGGGTCAAAACGTCGATGCCCACTCCTTACAAGCCTGGATCACAAGTCCCCTGCCCAACCGTGCGAAAATAGATGATATATCTCTGACTATTGAAATATATAAAGAGTTGTTGTGTGCAATTGATCAATCGTGGCTAGGCTTACCCAGACTGACAATTTGTTATCACTCCAACCTTTGAACTGTTTTAATCCCCTTCCCTGAGCACCATTTGGAATTATTTCCAGCTTTCACTTGAGCACACTTTGCTGCATATTCCCCTAGAGCAAACTTCCTTCTAAATTTCTTCACAGTTCCTTGAATACAGTAAGACACATACAGATAGTCTAATTATGAGCAAATAAAAGTATGTTACTTTGGAATTCTTTGGTTGTTGCACATTATTAATTTGACTGTTTTTGATTACCTAGAGCTTACAAGTTTGCATGCTCAGAAATGTATAAAAAGATCAACGTTGATCAGAATTATACTTTCTCAAAGTAAGGTTTAGACCATTGGTTTCTATATCTATTAACGCCCAGGTCCAAGACCGGAATTGGGTTACCCCATTTTTCATAATGGCAATCTATATAATTGATCATCTTCCTGAGGATTGTCATTGTGTGCATTTGCTGTCCACACTACTTCACCCATCCCCATAAAAGTTTATACACCAGGATTTGACGAATTTGGTAGCACAAAATCTTCATTTTAACTTGTTGTGTTGCCTAGCCGCCATAATGGTCAAAGGGTCCCTAAGAATGTTAAGCAGTTAACTCCCTTTTACTGTACTTGGAACTCACTGTGTGACTCAGATCACAGTTCAACAGTATTCAAGCTGGGGGAATCATTCAACAAATTTACAGCATAGGGGGCTATTATAACGATGCTCTACTCCAGTGTACAGTACTTACAAGTTTCCTTCACACCAGTGCTTTAAATGGGCCGGTACTGTCCGGTACAGAGTACCGGCACTTTTTTATTTAGATGAGGAGAGTACCGTCGCTTCTCAAGAGAAATGCAATACCTTTAATTGGAGAGTGCCGGCACTTCTCAGAAACAAGCAGGTACTCTGCTACAGAGTACCTGCACATCTATTTTTCCATTTCAAGCACTGCTTCACACGCCACCTAATGTGCAACAGCTATATCATAATTAAACCATGTCTGGATAGTCGGATAACCTTACAAACGCTTGGAGTCACCAATTGTCATAATTTCAGGCTTCAGGGCCCCCAAAAACACCATCTTCTGCCACCTTAATGCACTACACTCCGAAAACAGTTGCGTCATAAAGGACGACCTGTAATGTACATGTACGTGATGGCAGTGACCGCTAAACTTGCCTACCAGGCCCCTGCACATATTCTCGGTTTTGGGTACTTTTGGAACTCTATTTACTTTTATGTTTATCTCAAGCAGTAAACTTGTGGTATATTTACAGTGGCACTGACATATATAGTTTCCTGCTTTCCTTGCCAGTTTCTAGGGTTGTGATTGTTTTGTCTGGCCTCTGTCTGGACTTTTATCCTTGCGTCACCCCTCCAAAATCAAGCAGAATGGAATGTTACACTCCATAACACACAATCACACAACACATAATGCCAGTAAACTCAATGCCACATAATCACTCCATAACACACAATACCACTCCACATAATCCATATAATTACTACATAATCCATATGATTACTACCCACATAATACCACTGCATGCCATGCCACATAATTCCATTACACATAACTCCACTCAACCCCACACATTCCATGCCACACAATTACACAACAAACAATTCCAATCCAAACCACATAATTCCAATCCACACCACATACATGCACTCCACTAAACACAAAGCTATCCACACATTTCCATACCACACAATTCAACTCCACACATTTCCAATCTACACCACATAATTCGACACCAAACCACATAATACAACTCAACAATACAATTACACAACACACCAAATACGTCCAGTAAACTCCACACAATTCCACATCCTGCCACAAATTTCAACTGCACACCAAATAATTAAACTCCACTACATACCACTCCCAACACAAAATACCATTCCTTATAATTACACCCCAGAACAGACAATTCCACTCCACATAATTCCAAAACATGCAATACCATATAATTAATATCCACATAATTCTACATCACACCATGCCACATAATTTCACAACACAACTCCACGCCACACAATTACATAACTAATCCAATCCCTCTCACATAATTCCATTACACACCCCATTCATACACTCCATAACACATAGGTAAAAGACATTGCCATTTACAATGCCAATAGCTCTAACTCAAACAAATGTGAGACCTATTGCATTTCCAATGCTTGTTATCTGCCTGTTGCACATTTTCATTCAATGCAGAATCCTCAATTTTCATTGCCTCCCTTCTAAGCCTTCTACTTGGCTGAGACAACTCCAGTATTGGATGTTATGTGCTAACGTCTTATAAGGAGACGGTATGCAACAAATACTGCAAAAATGTACACAAAATACATAGAACAAATACATTTTCTAGGTAAACGAGTACTCTGGGCCAGATTTACTAAAATCTCACGCAATGCAGCACATCATCCAAAAATGCTGCCCTGCATTGCCTGAGAAGGAGAGAGTAGGAGAGCGCCATATGTACAAGAATATGGCACTCCCCTCTCCCTAGCGCCAGCACTGAAATTTGCTCCCATGCACACCCCTTTGCACCATAGTGCAAGGGTGTCTGCATGAGTCTAGCATAGGATTTGTACTGGACATCCTTCCAGTACAAAATACGATGCTTATACTAACTTTAAAACTTTTCATACTTTGTAGTGTGCTGTACAGTGCAGCGCACATGCAAAGTCCGAAAAGAAAGGAGAAATAATAGCATTTCACTGTGAAAGAGTCTATTTGAAATGGGTGCTGTTTTTTGCGGTAAACCCCTGTCTACTTTTTTGATTAAATAGGGGTGGATGCATGGAAATGCCCATGCACCACCCATGGATCGCCCCTTGGTGCTAATTAATGCAAAGCAGCACTATGCACTGCTTTGCATTACTTTCAAGTCATTTTCCAGCACAAAACAAGTTTTGTGCTCAGAAGTAAATTGGTAAAAAAAGATTTTGCGTCGATTTGCATCACTTTGTGACACTAACTATTAGAAATTGTTCTTCTGGTTGGCAGAGGATGCACCCTGTCCCAGCAGGAACCACAATCCTTGTCAGAGTAAGTGCAGTACACATTATAAGTTTACCATTCATCTGCGGCGTCCCACAAGGATCCTCACTGAGCCCGACTCTCTTCAACGTCTACATGAGCCCCCTCGCGGCCATCGCACGCCAACACAACCTCAACATAATCTCCTACGCCGACGACACCCAGCTGATCCTCTCCCTGACCAACGAACCCGCCACCGCCAGAGCCAACCTGCACGAGGGGATGAGAGAGGTAGCCGAGTGGATGACGACGAGCCGCCTGAAACTGAACTCAGGTAAGACGGAGGTCCTCATCCTGGGCTCCTCGCCCTCCGCCTGGGACGACTCCTGGTGGCCCCCCGCCCTGGGCACCGCACCCAAACCGACGGACC
The DNA here is from genome assembly GCF_964204655.1 of Triturus cristatus. Lineage (NCBI taxonomy): Eukaryota > Metazoa > Chordata > Amphibia > Caudata > Salamandridae > Triturus > Triturus cristatus. Next base: position 287,011,522 of record NC_140587.1, read on the forward strand.
ACGCACGCAACCTGGGTTTCATCTTGGACTCCTCCCTCTCCATGACCAAGCAAGTCAACGCCGTCTCCTCGTCATGCTTCAACATCCTGCGCATGCTGCGGAAGATCTTCTGGTGGATCCCCACAGAGACCAGGAAGACCGTCACCCAGGCCCTCGTCACCAGCCGACTGGACTACGGCAACGCACTCTATGCCGGAACCACCGCCAAGATCCAGAAGAGGCTCCAGCGCATCCAGAACGCCTCAGCCAGACTCATCCTCGACATCCCACGACACAGCCACATCTCCGGACACCTAAGAGACCTGCACTGGCTCCCGGTCAACAAGAGAATCACCTTCCGCCTCCTTACCCACGCACACAGAGCTCTCCACGACCAAGGCCCGAGCTACCTCAACAACCGAATCAACTTCTACGCTCCCAAACGCCACCTCCGATCCGCCAGCCACGCCCTCGCCGCCGTCCCACGCATCCGCAGAGCCACCACAGGAGGAAGGTCCTTCTCCTACCTGGCCGCCAAGACCTGGAACTCCCTCCCGGCAGACCTGCGCCTGACCCAAGACCACCTCTCCTTCAGGAAGAAGCTCAAGACCTGGCTGTTCGAGCAGTAGCGGCACCCCCCCCCCCATAGCGCCTCGAGACCCTACGGGTAGGTAGCGCGCTCTATAAATGTCTTTGATTGATTGATTGACACTCTGGTAACTTGGCACAGGCAATGTGTAACTTATTTGTGCACACACTGGACGGTGTTCGCGGAGTTCCTCTACGCGGAACTTTGCAAAGTGAAAAAAAAGTCTGCTGCACAACGCTGAGCTCCGCAAGTGGCGGAGTGCGATAGAAAAATGCTGTTTGCGGTGATTTGCGGTGCCGGATGCTTGTCCGCACTGTGTAATCATCGCAAACGGCACCATGCACACCGCAAGCAGGCGCTGCTTTACTTTCTGCCTCTCGAGTAGATTTTTACTCAAGCTGCAGCTTTATCAACACGAATGAACAGTTTCTCAACGTGAGCGGTTGCGAGCATACGCGACCACTCTCAATGAGAAATCTGCTCCCTCTACGTTGAGAAATCTCACCATGAGGTTGATTTTCTGCGCTCTACAACTTGATGTTGATGATCACGAACGAGGAAAAGTCTCGCCGGGAAGTAGATTTTCCTCGCTTGCGCTCGCCAACATGACATTGACGAACACGAGCAAGGAAAAAAAACTCTGCTCCACAACGCGAAGCAAAGTTTTTGGGAACTCCGCAATCTCTGTGTAACGTGGAGTGTGAAAAACTCCGCAAACTCCGTGTGCAGAGTGGAGTTCCCGCCCAGGGTTAGCACACACACACAGTAACACAGCGAAAACACCACAGAAGTACTCCACAACCATTTATAAAAATAGCTAATATTTATCTGAGAAAAACAAGACCAAAACAAACAAAATCTGGCATACACAATCAAGGTATACATTTTCAAATATTAAATCAAGTATAGTGTTTTTTAAGATGCAATGGCTCCAATGGAGCTAACTGGTCACGCTTGACATCGCGGACTCCACAAAGGCAGTCTGACCTCATTGGAGCGAGCCCCGGCATCGGGAGTCATGCAGACCCCAGGACAGTACCTTGTAGGTTACGGAAATCAAAGACGATGCAGGACGCAGGGGAGGTGAGGCGACGGGGAGGCAAGTACGGTGTCGGTATCTTACTGCTATGCAGGTCGATGACACATCGGCACTCAAGAAAAATGTGTTGCATGAAGGAATCAAGGCATCACTGAAGCAAGTGAGGTGTTGGTTCCTGGTGGTGGTGCAGAGTCTTGGAGTTGCTGACACCTGCAGACATTGAGGGATCCAGGTGAGATGATGCGGCGGTTGCTGACATGATCTTCGGTTCCTTACTGTCGCATGGTGCTGATGAGCAGCTGCAGGTCAAGCCACAGGCCTTCGGTTTAACGGTATTGAGGTAGAACCACTGAGCCACCGCTGCAGCATCGTAGTTGGAGCGGGGTATCACGGACATCAGTGGCACAGTGCTCAAGACTCCACAAGTGGCGGTTCTTCAAAGGTGCTGCATTGTCTTTGGGGCGTACGTTGCAAGTCACGGTCGTTGCATCGAGCAAAGTACACGGCTTTAGTGAAGGCAGTGGCACAACACCGAAGTTGCAAACAGGCACTGTTGGACTTGGCTCTTTTTGCAGGGTCATCTCTGAACTTCTTGCCTTCCTCCTATATTTTGTCTGACCTGTTGTTGGCTGTTTTATGTCTCTGGGCACTTTACCACTGCTAATCAGTGCTAAAGTGCATATACTCTCCCTATTGTAAATTGATGTCTGGATTAGTGATTCCATGATTGGCTGGTTTGGTTTACCTGTCAGACCCTAGTACAGTGCATCAGGAGTGCCCAGGGCTGGTAATCCAAATGCTGCTGGTGGGCTTCCAGCACTGGTTTTGCCACCCACAGAAGCAGCCTGTTAAAGCGTGTCTTAGGCCTGCCATTGCAGAGCCTGCGTGCAGTCTGGTACTGTCATGCTGACTGAGCAAGTGCGCCCACTTGCCAGTCCCTAACCCTTCTCTTTTCTTCATAACAGACACCCCTATGGTAGGACCAAGGGCAGGGTGCATTGTAAGTATAAGGTAGGACATGCCCTGGTGTGTGTGGCATGTTCTAATAGTGAATTACAGCAATTTTCGTTTTTCACTATTGCAAGGCTACCTGTTCTCCATAGGCCAGAATGGGCAGTTTGATTATTACATCTTATAATCCTAACTGACACTGGGAACATGGTAGCAATTCGAATTTAGTATGCCTGAAATCAGAATGATAAAATACATATTTTAGTGAAGTTGGTTTTAACATTCTGTGTTTGAAAATACCACTTTTAGAAAGTAGGTATTTTCTTGTCTAACAATCCAAACCTGCCTCTGCTAGGCTGTGTATTCCTTGTCTGGAGTTTGAGTGACAGGGGCTGGGGAATTCCAGGGGGCTGGGGAATTTCCGGAGACAGGGTGAATCAGCGCAGGGCTGAATAGAGAGATCCCCATGTAGATGGGTGGGAGGAGTTGCACCTGGGACCTGAATAGGGCTGTGCTTTTCCTCCACAATGCTGGCTCCACCTCCTGTGGTGCATCTCATGTCTCTGCCCTGCACTGTGAAAGGAAAGAAGGAGTCATGTCAACAAAGTGCTCCAGGACTGACCTGAACTGGTTTGGACTAGGCAAAGGCCTCTCTGTCTTCAGAGAACAAAGAGAAACTGTGTATAAAAAGGAGTCCCAGACCCCAGAACTTTCGATCACTTTGGGAAACAAGAAGAAACCTTTGCTGAGGAGTGGAACCAGAAGAAACTGAGGAGAGACTATCCCTAAGCTGAAGTGCTGCTTCGGGGTTTGGCCTGCAGCGGTTGCCTGACTGCCAAAGAAAGGAGAAAGGACTTTGTGTGCACTTTATTTAACTTGTGAAGGATCTCCAAGGGCTTGGAAAAGAGCTTGCCTCCTGCTGAAGTCTCAGGGACAACAGACTTCACCCACCAGCTCCCCAAGAGTTCTTTTGAAGTGCCTGCAGTTGTGCTGGACTTTTTGAGGACTTGCGTGTCGCAAGGAGCTGGAAGCGAAACTCAAGAACAAGAAATGTGTCGCCAAACTGCCGCTGCCGCTTCACAACACGAAGCGCCTCGCATCGCCAAAAAAAAGGATCGACATCGCAGCAGACGCCGCTGCATCTCCGGGAAGCGTGTCGCAGAAGAATCGCTGACTCAACGCAGGTCCACCGAAGCGCCTCGCATCGCCAGGAGAAGAGGATCGACGTCGCAGCAGATGCCGCTGCATCACACTGGGAAGTGTGTCGCAGGGCCTGTCGCGGCTCATCGCAGGAGACGAGGATCGACGTTGCATCAGACGCCGCCGCATCTCTGAGAAGCGTGTCGCAGGGCCTTTCGTGGCTCATCGCCAGAGAAGAGGATCGACGTCGCAGCAGACGCTGCCGCATCACCGGGAAGAGTGTCGCAGGGCCTGTCGCGGCTCGCATCGTTGTGGAAACAACTCGCATCAACAGGGGAGAAGATCGACATCGCATCAGATGCCACCACATCACTGGGAAGCGTGTCGCAGGGCCTGTCGTGGCTCGCATCGTGTAAAGCATCTCGCATTGCCGGAGAAGAGGATCGATGTCGCATCAGGCGCCATTGCATCACCGGGAAGCGTCTCGCATCAAGAAGAAAGTGCCAACTTTGTTTCTTTGCACCAGATCTTTAACGCATCACCATCCTTGCAACACTTTTGTTGCCCTGCGTGTCGCATCTTAATGGTACATTGAACTCTGAGTGTCGCATTTACCATCTTAAGAGAACTAAGCCAAATCTTACTATTTTAAAGTAACAATATTGTCGCATCTCCGGGAAGCATGCCGCAGAAGAATCGTTGAGTCAACGCAGGTCCACCAAAGCGCCTCGCATCACCAGGAGAAGAGGATCGACGTCACAGCAGACGCCGCCGCATCACCGGGAAGAGTGTGTCAGGGCCTGTCGCAGCTCGCATCGTTGTGGAAGCCACTCGCATCGCCAGGGGAGAAGACCGACGTTGCATTAGATGCTGCTGCATCACTGGGAAGCGTGTTGCAGGGTCTGTAGCAGCGCGCATCGTGTAAAGCATCTCGCATCGCCGGAGAAGAGGATCGACGTCTCATCAGGCGCCGCCGCATCACCAGAAAGCATGTCGCATCAAGAAGAAAGCGCCAGCTTTGTTTCTTTGCACCGGATCTTTAACGCATCACCCTCCTTGCAGCACTTTTGTTGCTCTGCGTGTCGCATCCGCATTTACCATCTTAGGAGAACTAAGCCAAATCTTAACATTTTAAAGTAACGGTATTGTGGATTTTTGTCGTTTATGGTCTTGTGTTAAATCTATATAAAGAATACTTATTTTTGATATAAAACTTGTGTGGTGTCCATCTGTAATGTTGTCACTTGATTTCTGTATGTGTTCACAAATGCTTTACACATTGCCTCTGAGATAAGCCTGTCTGCTCGTGCCAAGCTACCAAGGGGGTGAGCAGGGGTTATTTTAGGAGTGTACCCCCTTACCCTGACTAGACGCAAGGGTCCTTATTTGTCACAGGTGCCAAATAGAGACCGTGCAAACAACAAGGAGCTGCAGAGGGAAACAGACCACAAGTAGCCCTCCTCTCAATCAATAATCATACACAATAGACTGGGTCTATGAAGGTATCACCACCATGTGTCAAAATAAGCTGCGGTCCAAATGCCTATGTCTTTCGGTATTTTGAACTCCCCTCTTTTCTTAGTTTGAGGTAGTCACCAACAGCCTTTCACCTTCAGTTTTTATAAAACCTACAAAAAGTTTTACTTATGGCAATCCCCACTAATAATTCTCTCAGTAAAGATGCAAAAAGAGAATGTCAAGTCCCAAATCAAATACACCAAGTGCTTTGGATTCTTGAAACAAAATATTTTGAAAACATTTTTTGAAAACAATGTGAAAAAACAAGATGACAACTCACGTGCGCAACACCAATTGAGCTTGCTGATTGGTACTCACCAGCTGTCCCCACTTTTATCATCATTGGTTGTCATCTTGCTTACAAAATATAAATAAAGTGTCCACGCGATTAAACCCAAATTGTGAATAAGTGGTGAAACAATCACATACCAAGATGCGACTGAAATGTGAAAGTAAAATTGAAAAAGATGCACTTTTTATAGAACCAATTTTATTCTTCCTTATATGTGCACCTAATTCAAAATTTTAAAAAAAGGTTGCTTAATATGCATAGCATTGTATTATGCCGACATGTTTCATCGCCATGAAAAATTTGTGGCGATTTCTTCAAGGCAAACACAGTCGCTTGGCACCAGTCGGGGACACTTCTTAACCTTTAATCCGGGGACTGCCAAAAGTAAAAAACACAACACATACAATTCTCACTAAATAGCCAATCTTAAACAAATGGCCATTTTCTCTGGATCTCTCACATAGATATATTCTTTACCCTTATTGAGCCATAATTCCTCATACCAGCTCGTCTCTACAGGTCACAACACGGGCTCCATATGTGAGTCCTCGCAATGGATTCGCATTCAGCTGTAATGCAAATCTAGAAATAACAAAGTATCTCATTAGACCCTGCACCCCTATTCAATCTTATATCTAACCCTCACCGAACAGAGTTCTGACTAGGCTAACTGGGAACTTCACACATTGCCTTGATTATTTATCGTAATTCGACCATTGCTCTCTGCCATTTATTCACATGCTTATAGTTGTTCCCCTTCTTTTTTACAGGAACTTCTCCAAAGCATTCTCGATGACCCGGTGTGTTTTTTACTTATTCTCATCTAATAAAAACACACAGTCCTCCATACTTCGCTCAATACCCTAGATATTGGATTCTCGATATCCGGGACCTAGCACACACTTCTTTCCGCTCACCACACTACGTATCAGGGTCATAGTCACCAGGTAATAGAACGAGCTCACTTCCCCTTCACCCATGACGGACTTTTCTCACATAATGACCATCCTCAAAAACGGGCTTTTAGGCAATATTAATGATGCTAGCACACAAATAGAGACCCCCAAATCTAACATTGGTGGTCAGCGGTGAGGATCTGGACTTGCATTTGTGACTCATGTACAGTGATTGGTGAACACTACTAGCGAGTGCAGACCAAAGGCAACCACATACTGTTTTTCTGTTTCCTGGTGCCCTCCTGGAATTATTTTTGATACCATGACTCTGGTTAGTTGTTGGAAAATGGAACTCGACTTCTGGCACATGTTTGTCTATACAATGAAGGAGCTACGTGTGTTTTGCAAGGAAAGAGGGCTGCCTGTGAAGAAAAGGTCCAGGGAGGATATAGAGGCATCCCTATTTCAGTATGAGTTACCCAGCTGGAATGCAACACTACCAGTTGAGTCTGAGAAGGAGGAAATCCCTAAAAGTGAGGGAGAAACAGAAAAAGATAGCTGGCTTCTGGCTCATGAGCAGAGGCTGAGAGAGATTGATGAGGCTCAGAGGGCCTTAGCCCAAGGAGAAGAAATTTGGGCAACCTACAAAGTGAGCTTTGCTGAGTTGGAGGTGGAGTCCAGCTCAGATGGTGGCAGCAAAATGGAGTTATCTAGTGCTGAGGGAGCAGTACATACACCCAGAGATGCGGCGCCTAACTTGAAGGATGGGGTCAATTTACACCAGGAGGTTCAAGGATATGAGGTAGCTCCAGTGGTGCACAGTGTCCCTGGGTGGGATGGATTGGGGAACTGGAACAGGGGTTTATAGTCCTAGTGGTGGGAGGGACACTCTACTGACTCTGGATGAGAGTTACAGGGAGAGGGGTTCTCCCATGGTTGAAGTCCTGGTGTGTGAGTACGAAGACCGCCCAGAAGAGAGTGGGTTGAGTGACAGAGACGGTCAGATACTGTCTTGCCAATCTCAGGAGAGGGGTGTGGAGTACGTGTGCAAGGCAGTGGATGGTTAGGTGAAGGATAGTTTGATTAACCCTTATAGGGGGCTGTGTGATCCAATTGTGGGAGAGCATATTGTAAGTCCCTGTTTTCCAGAGCTATGCCAACATCTGTTGGAGAGTGAGTTCTCTGACCCCAGGGAGCTCACATTGGAGGCAGACCTTTTGGTGGATTCCAAAGGGTCTGGAGAGGCATCAGGGAGTGATCCTAAGAAGAGTGGTTCAGGTATCTTCCAACGCAGAGTGGGGATAGAGGTTCAGTGTAGCCCAGCTAGGTCCCAGTATAGTGGGAGGGATGTAGAGACTCACATCCTGTCTCAGTGGAGAAGGAGTGAGTGTGGGGCTGTGTGTCCCAAGGTGCCCGAAACCCAGTCTCAGAGCCTGGATGGTTCTTTAAGGGATCACAAGGTGGGGAGCCTAGTCTGTCTTGAGGGGATGCCCGCTGTGCGGGATCCCCTAGTGTCTAGTGAACTGGGAGTGTCTGTAAGCATGCCTCCATCCGTTCTGGTGTCTGGCAGTGCCACTCCTAAGTGGAGGGTGTAGAAGCCCAGACTGAGGGGTGAGAGGGGGAAAGAGTACCCAGTGGAAGAACCAGTGGGTCAGGGGACAGCCAGAAGGATGACCATGGTGACACCACTTCTGTCCTGGGGGATCTTCGCGCACTGTCAGATGGACAGGAGTCGGGAGATCTGCGCCAGGCAGACTATCACACAACACATGAGTTATGTGTTACCCTCGAGGGCATGCATGCTCACCAAGAAGTCCTGGTGTGCCGGGCAAGTGTTCAACCCCATGGGATGGTCGCTGGGTTGGGAAGCCAGGTTCAGGTGTTGACTGACCTGGAGGAAGGGGCAACTGTAATCAGTGTCCTGACCGATGTAGCTTGTAGGTGTACCACTCCAGGTGGGAGGGTACAGCACTCTGGAAGGGGGGAAAGCACAGCCCTATACAGGTCCCAGGTGCAACTCCTCCCACCCATCTACATGGAGATCTCTCTATTCAGCCCTGTGCTGACTCACCCTGTCTCCGGAAATTCCCCAGCCCCCTGGAATTCTCCAGCCCCTGTCACTCAAACTCCAGACAAGGAATACACAACCTACTTTCTAAAAGTGGTATTTTCAAACACAGAATGTTAAAACCAACTTCACTAAAATATGTATTTTATCATTCCGAGTTCAGGCATACTAAATTTGAATTGCTACCATGTTCCCTGTGTCAGTTAGGATTATAAGATGTAATAATCGAACTGCAAATTCTGGGCTATGGAGAACAGGTAGCCTTGCAATAGTGAAAAACGAAAATGGCTGTAATTCACTATTAGAACATGCCACACACACCAGGGCATGTCCTACCTTATACTTACAATGCACCCTGCCCTTGGGCCTACCATAGGGGTGTCTGATATGAAGAAAAAGGAAGGTTTAGGGACTGGCAAGTCAGTGCACTTGCCAAGTCAGCATGACAGTACCAGACTGCATGCAGGCTCTGCAATGGCAGGCCTTAGACACGCTTTAACAGGTTGCTTCTGTGGGAGGCACAACCAGTACTGCAAGCCCACCAGCAGCATTTGGATCACCAGCCCTGGGCACTCCTGGTGCACTCTACTAGGGTCTGACAGGTAAACCAAACCAGCCAATCATGGAATCACTAATCCAGACATCAATTTACAATAGGGCGAGCATATGCACTTTAGCACTGATCAGCTGTGTTAAAGTGCCCAGAGTCATAAAACAGCCAACAACAGCTCAGAAAAAATATAGGAGGAAAGCAAAAAGTTCAGAGATGACCCTGCAAAAAGGGCCAAGTCCAACACAACGCCCTTGCAGCCAAAACGCAGGGTAGATCAATCACTACCTTGATGGGCTTCCCTGCTTTGGGCGATAAAACCTGGACCTGGCCCGCAACTGCAAGGGCAGACTCCAGTTCTACGCCAATCTGAAACTATTGGAATCCCTATGTCCATACTCTCAGGGCCCACCAAGCTAATCCATGGGGAACCCTTCTCCTCACCTGTGGACACCACCTGTGCAGCATTTAACCTTAACTTGCTCACAGGTGTGTCCCAACAGACAGACAGCAAAGTGCCACAGTGGCCAATAACAGTGTTCAGTGATGAGACCCAGGCCTTATGCCTCTCAGGGCTCACAAACCTCTGTGGCGCCAGGGAGCGGGAGGCAGTAGCCCCAGGTGCTTAGCACCCTTTGTTCACTCTCCCTCCTGTCAGGTCAGGTATGACATCCTGACACTGACCCACCAGCCCCGGGCCTGTACCCGACTGCTGGACAGAAAACTGGGGTGGCCGTTCCCACACCCGGTCCTCCTCTTCCTTGTTGGGGATCTGAACCCTCCCACCTGGAGTGGTACCCCCTTCCAGAATTACCAGGGCACCTGTGGCAGGTGTCCTGCGCAATTCCCCCACCAGTTAAGGGGTTCTATCCTGTAACTGGGTGTCCAGGTCAGGGGGGGACATCCTGAAACTGGCTCTCCAACCTAGGGTCTAAACACTCCAGTTGACCCGGGGTCAGAGGTGAGGACTCCCTCCCGCTGCACCCCCTTCTAGAGTTCTGTACCCTCCCACCTGGGGTGGTACACCTATAAGACCAACCGGTCAGGACACTGTTTGCAGTAGACCCTCCCTCCAGGTCAGACAACACCTGAACCTGGCTCTCCATCCTAGGGTCTAAACCCTCAGGCTGCACCGGGGTCAGAGTCTGTAGTGTTGCCACTTGATTACTGTATGTGTTCACAAATGCTTTACACACTGCCTCTGAGATAAGCCGGTCTGCTCGTGCCAAGCTACCAAGGGGGTGAGCAGAGGTTATTTTAAGAGTGTACCCACTAATTCTGACTAGACACAAGGGTCCCTATTTGTCACAGGTACCTACCTGTGCCAAATAGAGACCCCCTAATCTAACAGGCACCAGTTCCAAAGTTGTTCGGTGACGCATTTTTTTTGTCGCACTGCGACTCACTTTCGAGGACCCAGGAACTGAAATTGACACCACTTGGCAAGTAGGACTCTCAGCAGAGGAGCCCGGTGCTGCAGGTGAATTCTTCGATTGCCCTGAGACTTACAACAGGAGGCAAGCTCAACTCAAGCCCTTGGAGAAACTTTAGAAAGCAGGATGTAGAGAGCAAAGTCTTGTCCTCTCACTCCCAGGACAGAAGCAGCAGGCAGAAGGCTAACACAGTAAAGCAAACAGCAAACTCGCTGTCTCTTCTGGCAGCACAACAGCTCTTCTTCCTGGCAGAATGTCCTCAGCCCAGAAATGTTCGGAGTACCCATTTTTGCCTTTGACGAGACTGTCACGTGGCCCAGGGGAATAGTGTTGTCTTCACTAAGTTAGCATGAGCTCTGTAGACATTACGCAGAATTGCACACGTTACTACATTGCTTTATTTTTGCAAAGACTTTGTTCGTACTTTTCAAATGAGAACTTATGCCTGTGTTTACTCTCTGCAGGTTTCTGGGATTTAATCAGAACATTGTAAGCAATGTCGAACAACAATGCCCCTTGTTATTCTGTTGTGGCCAGGCTTTAGCACCTAGACAAAAATTGGCGATGGAGCTATTGTTTGAACAGCGTACGTTGGTTTTATTGGAATACATGAATAGGTAGCACACACTTTGAGACGGACCTTTCCAGGGAGAAGAGCGAGACAGCACCTATAATGTACATCTACTCACTATAGGCTGAGGTATGGGGTCTGCTCACAAAGCCAAGAGATCTTTTAATAAATAATAATACTGCTCCTTAGGAAGGGGAGGGGCATTAGGTTCTATTGTCTTTTCATGACATATCCCTTCATGATATATGGACTAGCTGCTATGCTGACTGTATTTGGACTATGAATTTTCCTGCTTGTGGCACGTATGCTGCATGTTAGGGCACGTTGGTTAAAATAAATATTTTAAACTGTTTCATGTCTCTGTCAGCTCTTATTGTGGACAGGTACAAGAATGCAAGCAAAAGGGTGTGTCTTGTTACCACGATTCCAGAGAGATCTGGGAGTGTTGTGTTCTGGGGTGTCTACTCAGTTGTTTCTCTGTGAGTGAGAAGGAGAGCAAGTGAGACACTATAGCTAGTCTGTCCTGGGCTCATGGGTACTAAAGTGGTAGGATGACTCAGTCCCTATACACCAAGGTCCTATAATCCGGTGCATAGTTCTGTTTTGGGGCAAAGTCCCTGAAACATGGCACTGCCAGCGTTTGGTCTGGTACTTATTACTGAGACCCCTGAGTAGCGCTTGTGCTTGTCCACGATACCCTCTGACCGGTTCCCAGAGACATCTGTAGTGGGGGAGCTTGGCCTCCTGTATTTGTAGGGTGTCCCTATATCTATAGGTTTTTCAAGCTTGAAATTTAAAAGGTGGTGACACTGTTTTGCACTGTAGTTTTTGTAGTTGCCTGATTTATAAACTTGGTACAAGCGGTCGCAATTGCGGCACATAACCGCGCTGTGGTTGCAGCTTTCTTAACTCAACACAGAGTCCCCAATGAAGGGGCAAACATACTTTTCGTGGTTGAGGCTGATCCAGCGTTCTGCTTTGAGGTATTTTTTTCTTGGGTTACATTACCAGCAGTAGATGAAATGATCATTTGTTTCATGAATATTCGCCAGCTGCGCCTCCAGCAGCGTATCATCCTTAGGCATTAATTGAAGTTCCGTTGACATCATGGGAGCATATCATTTGGTTAAATGGTGCTCTTCCTCACCCTATTTCTTCTGTTCGAATGGGCCCCTTGACTGTTGACGGGGCCACCTGGCCTACTTTGGCGGTTTTTACACTACATCCAAATTATCTCAATGTTACTATCGCAGAGCTGCTTCAATTCAGTCTGATCAGATTGCGACCCAGTTCTTGTTAACAAAAGACAATAACACAAATTTGGTCATACAAAGTGTTCCAGGAGCATTAGGTTTTACTTACGTTACTTTTAACGAGGGGCACACAGTCCCCATTGCTTATAAATCGCATTTGTATACTTCAGCAGAGTTGCATTTTTCTTGTACAGAAAAAACTTTGACCGCTGCACAGATGGCGATTCTTAAAGAACGCTCTCTGGGTCAGGGAAAATGCATTTTCATGGTCTCGCCTGTGCCTGCTTTAGAAAATGTCACGAAGGCGAGTCTTCCAAATTCTAAGGCTTTACATCCCCGTTGGATACAATGGGCTACTTCATTAACGTCGGCTGATGTCAATTTTATATTTGACACCTCTTTGCAGACACAGGAGTTTTTACAAAATGAACAAATTAATCCTCCTCCTTTGCCATTGCTCCCTCTTGATCAGTACAAATGCATAATTTATACTGATGGTTCTGCACAGCCGGCCATTGATTCTAAACATGCTTATTCCGCAGCCTGCTTGATAGTGACAGACACATTTGTTGATGGGGGTCTTTAAATCTTGTTAGGTGCACACACAAGCCCTTGGAGATTGTATGGTTCAATTGGCCGAGTTACGTGCTTTGGTTTTGGCTCTAGAGTTTGCTGATCCTGAGGTCCCTACACTTGTAGTGTGCAATTCCTTTTACTGTATACAATCCTACAATGACTTGTTCTTCTGGTCACAAAATGATTTTTGTGATTTTAAAGGTAGCGCAATAAAGCATAAAACGCTTTGGGTCCGAGTGGCCGTTCTTAAGGAACATTTGCCACTTACACATGTTATTCATAAATTAGGACATCAGCGTGTGGGAGCACACCCTGCTGGTAATTCATTGGCTGATGAGGCAGCCAAATCTGCAGTAGCCACTTGTTCAGTAGCAGCAGTCACTAGGTCTATGGCTAAAATTGGTGATGATATTCTGGCAGCTATCGCTGTGACGACGGAGGAAATAGAGTTTCCCCAAGGTTTCCCTTCACATTATATGTATCACGTGACGTCGGATCAAATTCCATTTGTATGTATACCATCAGTGGGGGATCAGCTGTTCGCAACAAGGACTGCATACTTTCTTTATTCATTTCCACACATGAAGACATGGCTCCTGCCCATGCTGGCGTGACTGCAACAGTTTCACTTTCACAGCAACGTTTTTGGTGGCGTGGGTTATATCGCAAGCACGTAAATATGTGCTTTCTTGTGACATTTGTCAACAAATTAAATCTTCTACTGTGTCACACCCATCACATACTCAACTTAACATTTCTAATCCGCCATTTAGCTGTATTTATCTTGATCACTGTGTTCCTTCGACTTCTGACAATGTTTTTAAATACATCTTGGTTGCAGTGGATTCTTGCACTAGATTCCTTTGGGTTTGGTCGCAACATAGTTCTGACGCTCAAACTGTTATAAAAGATTTGCATGTCTTTGTAGGGACTTTTGCTTGTGGCACCTTCCATTCTGACCAAGATCCGGCTTTTGCCTCTAAGGCTTACCATGATGCGATGAAGTCTATGGGGGTGCAGGTGCAATTCTCGTCTCCATAACGGCCTGAGGGCAATTCTGTTGTGGAACAGATGAACCGTGACTTAAAGCAATCTTTAACTTTGAGGGTATTAGGTACTGGTCGGATCTGGTTGACTCATCTATATGGAGTTCAACGTGCACTAAATATTCTGGGAATGGTGGCAGAGCACAGGTGATAACGAGGGAGTGTCTATTCAGTCGAAGACCAAAAACATTGTGGGCTGAAACATGAAGAGGGCATGCTGTGGGTGCTGGCAGAAGTTGGTAACTGTATTAGCATGGATGCTCAATCATGTTTAACATACGCTGTGCGGGGGGTGCACTCCGGGCCCGGGAGGCGAGCCCACTTTCCCCCTTAGAATCTTTTCCTTCTCTTCCTTTCTTTCTTTTGAAGTATGTATGTTTATCAGATTTAAGCTTTGAGATATTATTGTGTAATTTTTGTAATGTGTCCACTGAGATGGTCTGCAGCTTGCGTATCTTCCCCCTAGCGAAAGCAGAATGTAAGTGAAAGCTGCTGTCTTTTTTAGCAGCAGTATGGTCGAGCACAGTTTTGGAGTTGGACCATCAAATCGGGGTAGTTCAAGTTCTAGTAAATGCAGTTACAAGGGAACACATTTGGAAACAAAACAGATTGCACTAGAAAAGCAGAGACAGGGTGCACATAAAATTTACACAAAGCACAAGTAGAGTAAATGGCGTCAAGAGCATCATATACATTTTTCATGTGGAATGTACGAGGCATGGGCTCCTTACGCAAGAGGTACTGCATTCACGCACAGATTAGCAGGCGCAAAGCGCATTTGGTACTCCTGCAGGAGATACATTTGAATATCAATGAGGCGAGCAAACTACAGAAAAAGAGGCCATTTGTATCACAACATACTCGGCATTTGCAAGAGGTGCCGCAGTGTGAATACGAGCAGGAGTTCTGTTCAGACTGCTAGAACCGAGAGTGGATTGTGAGGGCAAGGTATGTGCTACTAAAAGGGGAGATAGATGCTAGATGGCCAGACGCTGGTAATAGGGAGCATATACGCACCGAATGCTGAGCAAGAAGGGGTCCTGCAACAGCTAAGCTCCGCACAGGTAGACTGGGCACACTGCCCCTGGATACTGGGTGGGCACTACAATGCAGTGCTAGACATGAGCCTGGACAGGTCACATCTGCCGCTCTGTGGGGCTTTGGCAACAAGACAAGCTAGGACATTTGTGGAGTAGGTAGACAGGCGGGAACTCCAGGACACATGGCGCTATAAGAACGCAACGACGAGTGAATACTCTTTTTATTCCCCGGTTAACGCAGTGCACACCAGAATAGACCATATTCTCTGCTCTCCCACCTTCCTGCTGTATGTCTTAGACACAGCATATTTCGGTAAAACACTCTCTGACCACAGTCAGCTGGAGATGGTGCTGGAATGGGGCTGTGTCCCCGCCCCTGTACCGACATGGAGATTTAATCCCCAATTGCTAAAAAAGGGCTTTTAAAGCACAATTGTCAACCACCATTACTGACTATTTTTCCCGGAATGCTGGTACCGCCTCCTCCCCATTAATTGAAGGGGGAGCGTTCAAGGTGGTGGTGAGAGGCACCTCTATTGGGACAACGGTGGGAGCTAGACAAGAGATAGTGCGCAGTGGGACCGAAGTGGAAGGACAGTTAGGACTGCTAGAGAAAGCAGCAGCTCAGTCCCCAGATAAGGCTGACAAACTACAACAGGCAAGGATAGAGCATGCTGACCTGCTGGAGAGGCTAAGAGTGGTAGACTATAGGGTGCATGTACAGAGAACACATGTAGAGGCTGATAAAACTGGCACTCTGCTAGCTCGTATCATACAGAACCAGCCCCAAGCAACTCTATAGCCAAGATTCACTCCCCCGATGGAGATGGGGCAGATACCCAACTAAAGATAAACGCGGCATTTCAAAAATATTACAGGCACCTCTATAGTGCACCGGAGCGTTCAAGTACACATTGGGGAATACCTCCATGGAGTGAACCAACCAAAGTTGAAAGAAGCAGACAATGGCCACCTACTGTCGCTGTTCACAATGGAGGAAATTCAGGCGCCTATCCGTGACCTGCCACGGAATAAGACCCCTGCATTAGATGGCCTCCCCACAGAATTTTACGCGGCATATGCCAAAGAGTTAGCACCTCAATTAAGTAAGCTGTATGAAGGGGCATTGGAGGAAGGTTCACTTCGCCCGACTACAAATCAGGCCCTCGTGGTATCATTGCCAAAGCCACAGCGGGATGCCACTGATATTACAGCGTACCGACCTTTGTCACTCTTAAACACTGAATACAAAATATTGAGCAAGATTCTAGCAACACGATTAATGCCATACCTCAATAAGCTGATACACATATACCATTGTGGATTTGTACCACGTATGAGCACAGCGCATAATGTGAGGAGGCTATACCAAGTAATGTGGGCCCCTCTGGACCAATACCCAGCGGCGGGTTGCCTATCCCTGGACATGTGGCAGGAGTTTGATGCGCTGAGCTGGGAGTAGATGTTGGTGGCATTGGGACTGTATATTATAGCAGTTGAATTTCTGAACTCGATCAGGCTGCTGCATGCGGCACTGACAGCTCGGGTACGGTCAGGCAAAAATATCTTAAGTGAATACAAGATTTAAAGAGGCACAAGACAGGGATGCCCGCTTTGCTTTTTATACTAGCGCTGGAACCCTTGCGCATAAATTGCATCTGTTGGCCCAGGACTGGGGAATACCTGTTAGCTCAGTGATGCATGCTACATCACTATATGTAGATGATATAATATTGTATACTTGAGATTTATATAACGGGCTTCCTGAGGCTGCAGCGCTTTTCGCAGAGTTTGGCAGAGTGTGGTGGGCTCCACGTGAATTTTGACAAATCAGTAGCTTTCCTCTTTAAACAGCCCGATGACCTACAGATGCTTGATTTTGGGGATAGTAGGATACAAACAGCTACAAACACATTTAAGTATTTGAGAGTGCACATATATAGGACACAACAAGACACGCTAGATGGTAATGTGCAGCGTGCAATAGCAGCATTACGTTCGCAAATAGCTTTCTGGATCACACTACCACTATCTGGTACGGGCCGCCTGGCCATTGCAAAGATGGTAATGCTGCCAAGGGTATTGTATTATTTTACGACGATCCTGATACTAATCCCCATGAAAGTGTTCAAGGTGCTAGATTCACTGCTGATAGAGGTTGTATGGGGTGCAGGAAGGCGTAGGGTGGTGCTAAAGAAGCTGCAGCTATCAACAACGGAGGGAGGAATGGGGGCCCCAGATTTTAGGGCTCACTGTATTGTGAGTCAGTTACAATGGCTCTCATACTGGCTAGTAGGCCGAAATTTGTAGGAAATCGGATGCACACTGTTAGGAGGTGGTTCTGACACTATGGGCCACCTGGATTTTTCGCTTTTTGAGCACCTAATTGTTGAGCTTTTACTGTGGGGGAGCCTCATAAGTTGGGACTCACCCACAGTGAACTCAGGATGTAAGAGACTGCATGGGGATTTTACTGGTGTTCCCCTGGCTTGACCAGGCCACTGCGCAGCAGCTGAAGTATGGGACACCGGGCTGGTTACATGCAGACACATGTGTACATGCGTGTACACACGTGTTTGGGCTGCCCAGGGGAGATTCTTAGCGTGCGCAGTCCAGGAGCAACTACAAAGTGAATGGTGTGCCAGGACTTATGCAGTATTGGGTGGCGACATGGAATAGGCTTTATACACTGGAAAGAAACATGCCAGGGAAAGTCAGTGTGTCTTACTGTTTTTTTACTTCATTATTCCCCTATGGGAATGTGGAGCCATGGGCTAGATTAACTTCCATTAGGCCTACAGATTCCAGACACGCGCTTAAGTCCACTGTAGAGGATGTGAAAATAAGTATTCTGCAGAGTCCAAAGTCATATTTGCACTGCTTTTGGGTCATCCAGAACTGTCATATTTCTCTGAGCTAGCCATGACCAGACCCAGGCTGAGGGTTGACCTCATCCGGATGGATTGATAACCTTTCTTCCACAAGCGAGGGCCTCCTCTCCATGAAGAGAAGATGGGTGGGGCTACAGGCTCATCCATTAGGAGCTGTCACTGGGTGCCATGCACCAGGCTGCACCAAGGAGGGAAGGCAGCGTGGGGGAAGGGGCTTCAGAGACATGTGGCCAGAGACCCTGTACAACGCCATTTTGAACAAGCCCAGAGGCTGGACAAGAAGGAGGGAGCAGGGGCAGGGACGTGATGTGTCGCTGTTTGATAGGACCAACAGAGACTTCCTGCCAGCCCCCTACTCAACTTTTAAAAAGTGCTTGCACAGAAAGAGAAGCTCTCTCGGTGTGTGGTCTGCTGAGGCTGAAGGTGCTGGAGCCTGGCGAATGGGCAGGTGG
Source organism: Triturus cristatus (assembly GCF_964204655.1). Lineage (NCBI taxonomy): Eukaryota > Metazoa > Chordata > Amphibia > Caudata > Salamandridae > Triturus > Triturus cristatus. The sequence goes on from NC_140587.1 coordinate 287,029,806, forward strand.
AAGGAGAGACTCCCTGACTGCCCCCAGGACCCTAACAGCACCAGAAGAAGAGCCCAGGACCGGTGCACAGGAGCAGTGGCCTCTGCGCAGGGAGAAGAGAGGGCAAGTAGGAGAGCCAGGCAAAAGGCTGGCGCAGGGAGCCAGTGAAGACAGCTCCCTGCTGAATCCACCCTCTCAGAGACCCCGATGGCGGAGGGGAAGAAGAGCCCAGGGCCGATGCGCAGGAGCAGTGGCCTCTGCGCAGGGAGAAGAAAGGCCAAGGAGGAGAGCCAGGCGAAAGGCTGCCGCAGGGAGCCAGTGAAGACAGCTCCCTGCTGAATCTACCCTCTCAGAGACCCCAAGGGCAGAGGAGAGTGTTCCCAGAGGCTGGGGCTGGTAAAGAGGAGCATGAAGCGCCCCATAATGCCTATCAATTTGGAAATCTGCCGTTTTGGTGCTTTGTGGCCCCCAGAGGAGAGAGGTTACCCTCACTTGTGAAAAGGTGCTGGGGTTAGCTGCTGGAGAAGCGCAGGCTCCCCCCCAACCCACAGCACGAAGAAAAGTCCCACCCTCAGTATCATGGGGACCTAAAGGAAACTACCCCTCAAGGGCTCAGCTAGCATTTAAACACCTTCTAGGCTGGAACTTTTGTTCTACAGCTGAGGGTGAGTGGAGAAGTGCATCATGAAGTGAAGGGCTGAGTTTGGGATGTGTGGAGAAGTGCATCCCCTGGAGGTGAAGTGGTGTAATTGCACCGAAATGCATTTACTAGTGGTTATTTCTTTTTAGGTGGACTGAAAGTCACATGTGTAAAGTGAAGTACCTGTGTAAGGTGATGTTAAGCTAAATGGAGTTATGTTGCTGGACCTTCCTGCTAGGGGGTCTGGTTGTATTTACGTAATCCCATGCTTTTACCTGTGATTCATTTTAAAGTGAAGAGGCGCACTGCAGGAGAAATATAGTTGCCAGGAGTACTTCTTTTGAAAGGACTGTAAGTCACATGTGTAAGGAGATGTCATAAGCCAAGTGGGGTTATGTTGCCAGACAGTCCTGCTAGGGTGTCTGGCTGTCTGGCTGTATATGTGTAATCCTGTGATTTCATCTTTGATGCCTTTCAACTATCTGCATTGGGGGCAAGTTGATGTGCATACATGGGAGTGGTGGTACTAGACCCCACCCACCCTGCGGGAGGGGTGAAGATGTTATGCAATGTCACAAAGTAATTCCAACAGCTTATGTATATTTGTAAATTGGTGCATAGTATTGAGTAGTGTGTGTGTTTAATGAATGTACTCTTACTTTTATAAAGCAAAGTACAGACTGGACAATCAATTATTGAGTGTTATTTTTGTGCACCTGCAAATAGCGATTACTAGCCCACACCACCTCCCTTGAGTAAGCCTCAGACTGCTCTGCAACGCTACCATCCGAGAGTCAGGTGCTACAATTGGGTGTTTGGTTCCCAGTGAAGGACAAATGTAGTCATGTTATTTGTGCAGGCCTCACAGATGCTGCCTCGTTTTCCAACACACACCTACAATGCTGATGCAGGGTAAATTACATGCAAACTTACATAGCACACACCCAATCAATAAAGCTGACTCTCCACTATTGCAGATAGCACTGAAATATTGGAGACATGCTGCAAAGTATATGCAGTTAAGCCTAACCTGTGCACCGAATACCCCTCTTTTGGGATTGCCCATACCAACAGGAACCGTCAGAGGGGGCAACTGGCCGGATGGGAGGATGGAGGGATAGCAGCAGTGGGGGCAATTTTTCAGGAGGGCATATTGATGTTGCACGCAGACTTTGTAGATGCTAATGGTTTGCAGGACACTCTATTGATATTACATGCAGGATTATCGCACTATGTGAGAAGGGAGTGGGCTCCGGACTGGCAAGAACCGCCAACAAATAGAATAGTCTACATGTTGCATTTAATGGGGAACGGTAGGCAAATGGCTGTACGCGGGGATTAGAGAAATGCAGGATTTTCCGTTGGGAGCCTTGCGAGTTAAGTGGGAGGCAGACATGGAAATAAAACTGACGGAGAGAGGATGGACGACACTTCTTGCCTACCCGAAAGCAGTGTCACGTAATGTTAGATTTAAATGTATCCAATACTTGATCACGCAATGGACATATCTAACTCCTCATAGAATCCATAAAATGTTACCTACAGCACCATCGAATTGCCCAAGATGTATAAAGGAAGATACAGGGTTTGTACATATGTTATGGGCATGCCCAGCACTCACACACTACTGGACACGGATAGCGCAAATACTAGCGGATGTGGTTGGCGGGCAGATCTGGAATACGGCAAAGAGTTTCATTTTAGGGGTATATCCAAAGACAAAGGGTTATAAGGTGCAGGAATGTTTTGCTAACCTCACTTTATACTAGCAAAGAGGCTCATTACTAGGAGGTGGAAGGCAGCAAGGCCACCAAACATAAAGTAGTGGAAGGAGGAAGTAGTGAATTGGAGTCTAGCTGAAAGCGCTGCGATACGCAGGGAGGAGCAACTAGGACAGAGAAAGTACATAGCGATGGCCTGGGATATGTTATGTGAGGCCTTCAAAGCGTGGGATGGGCCCACTTAGGTGACGGAAGATTTAATGGCTGAAATAACATAGGTAACGCTCCTTGCGATACATGCTGTTGCAGTGCACTACCGTGCTAATCCCTTAAGTTGTAGAGTAGACGGTGTTGAGGGGATAAATGTTATTCATGAGTTTATCAAGAATGTACTGTAGCAATTTGTATTCTGCGACCTGCTCTGGTGTTAAATATCACGTAGAAAATAGTGTACTTCTCTGTATGCGTGAGCGAATACCAAAAGTGTTCCCAGTTAGCTAATTGCGGTGTGGGTCGGGGGAGGGACTCTGGGGGGTTGTATTGTGCTTGATGGGTATAAGCACTGCTCACTTGAAATAGCAGAACATGGCCCACGCAGGAAGGGTGCATGTATAAAGCGAAAGGTTTATGATATATGACTCAGTGCACTGTAATAGAGGACGGGCATCTGTATGACAAGACAAAAAACGTAATGCTTGAAATATGGGCTGCATTGGCAAAATTGTGTATTGGCAATGATACAAAATATGTGAATGTATACATGGAAAAAACTCAATAAAGTTTGTGTTAAAAAAAAAGTGCACTAAATAATCTCCTAAGAAGATCTCTGGGAGGGTGAACCCAATGTGATCTGCTCTTTGGCATTAAAATGTTTGTGCCAGACCTTGATGGTCTAGACGTTGTGGTGGCTGCCACAACGTTTGATGTAGATAACCATTGTGCTGTGTTACAGGATCTACAAAAGACTTCTGACACACTGGCGAAAGATCATTTACCCTCATCCACAGAAGCAGTGGTGCTGATTCGCATTACTGGCTGGCTTGCTTAAGTTGGAGATCTGGTCCGAGAGAAAGTGGAGAACAAAAAATAATTTTGTCCTTCATACCGTGCACCAGTTCCAGTCCTTCGATTGAAGGGTACCCATATGGTGATTGTTGGAGCCGGCCTCGTGGCGTGGTCCTGTTCCCCCTCGCTCAGCCGCACGAGGTCCCATGCACCTCGGGGCTCCTCCATCTTGGATTACACGTCACTCCACGTGACCACCTCCGTGACCCCGCTCTACCCGGCCTCGGTCCCAGCGAGGCCCGACATCGAGGCGCCCACCCCTGGCCCGGGGGATACCACGTGAGCCCTTCCCACTCCCGGCGGAGGGCAGTATCGATGGGACCCCCAACCGTCCTTTCACACCTAGGTGCGACCGCCCCACAGCTCTCTGGGGCCTGGTGCCTCTCCTGCTGGGTGTCTGGCCGCGCCCTACCCGGCCTCTCCGCCCTCCTGGGCGCAAGGGTCCGGACATCAAAGGGCTCAAGACCTATATCTGGGGCGACCCGACAACAAGATGACAGTTGTATCCTGGAGTCAAGAGCCCTGCTGATCGGATCGCGGCTGACCCTACGGAGAAAGACTCTTCCTGAAACCACCTGCTGAGCCCTGCTGACGACGTCGCGGCTCCATCGTGCTTACAAGACTTTCACGAACCTTTGGGGCCCTGCTGACGCCGTCGCGGCCCGACCTTGTTGCAACAGACCATCAGAGCCCAGCTGACCTCGTCGCGGCTCGACCGAAGCGGACCTACCACCGGAGCCCTACTGACTGTGTCGCGGCTCGACCCAAGCGGAATTACCACCCGAGCCCAGCTGACGCCGTCGCGGCTTTTCACGTCCGAGCCGCTCTGAGACCAGCATCCAAGGTCTGGCGCAGAGGCCTCCTGTACCTGGGTGGTACTAAGACTGTCCCGCTACCCTATTCCTTCCAAGACATTGAGACTCTTACTGGATCTCTCGATCCCACTGTACATATTGAACGTGCTCCTTTTTTTCTATAAAGAACCAAGATAAGCAACTGATACGGAGTCCTGTGTGGTGGTGTTACTGGGCCTAGTACGATTATAGGAGAAGGACCTCTCCTAGGAGGCTTCTCAGCGGCGCTCGGCTATAACTTGGTGGTAGGAAGGTGCCCGGAGTAGGCCCTCCGAATCCCCGGTGGTCCTCCCTCCAACATTTGGTGGCCAGCGACGGGATCCGAGCCAGACGCAATCGTACAAGCAAGTAACGCACCCACTACCTAACCAGACAGAAAAAGAAAAAGGGAACCATGGACCGTGGCCGCAACCTTCCAGCTGGAAAAGCTGGAAGAATACACCCACAAAGAACTAAAACAATTCTGCAAAGACAAAGGGATCCCAACCACAGGATTGGGCACCAAGGAAGAAATGCAGAAAGCCCTGAAAGCCTGGGCCGAAGCCGAGGCCACTCCACCCCGTACCGAAGGGACCTCGGCCCGGGACGAAAACCTGCCGACCACAACGCCGACAGATGGGGGGCGAGGCATCCCCAAGCCCGCCTATCCCACGAAGAAATACGAGAACGAGAGAGGGTCCGGGCACACGAAATGGACCTCGCACGACTCCGGCTGGACGGTGAGCTCCAGCTGGCGGAGAAGAAAATAGCCCTGGAGCAACTACGTCTGCAAGAGGAAATCGAGGAAAAGAAACGGCATCGGGAACTCGAAGAGAGACGGCTAACCCTCGAGCACGAGAGGAGCCTCAAAGAACTCGAACTGAAATCCAAAACGGGGGAGACCAGCACCCCCGGGGCCCGGGACGCTCTGCCACTGACCGAGCCAAAGGTTCATATCCCCAAGGATGTCGTCAAAGAGTACTACAAGAACGACATCCAGCAGTGGTTCCGAGCCTACGAGGTAGCCATGACCTCCCATCGGGTACCCCGGAAGGATTGGGGTGCCGGCCTATGGGGGAGGTTCCTCAGCGAGGGCCGTGATACCCTGCTGCAACTCCCCGACGCAGTGATGACCTCCTACGATCACATGAAGGAAGCCCTACTCACCCGCTACGGACTATCAGCCGAGATGTACCGGCACTGCAAGAAGCTCCCCGGTACCAACTGGGTCGAGTACGTGGACTTCTTCAGCCGGGCTTTTGAAGGGTGGATAAAAGGGAGCAAGGTCACCTCGTACAATGAACTGTTCGACCTCATTGTCTGGGAGCACCTCGCCAACAACTGCTTTGTAGAACTAAGGCAACACCTCCTGGACAGTAAGTTGACCGAGCCCCGGAAGCTCGCCGCTGAAGCAGACCGATGGGTCAACACAAGGGTCCCCCGGAACCCCGTGGGGGACTACCAACGGAGTACCACGGGACCCCCTCGCCAGCGGGGCGGAGGAGGGGGGTCCCACCGCAGCCGAGAATTCCCGGCCGGACCGCCCAGAAGCCCGCCACGAGGCCAAGCCACCAACCACACGTCCCCGACCCTGGGCCGAAGGGGGACCCCCATCGCCCGACCGGGACCCCGACCACCAGTGACCTGCTTCGGCTGCCAGCAGACCGGCCACTATGCGAGCGACCCGGCCTGCCCCGTGAACCGACGAAACGGGACCGCTGGGCCCCCTCCCCGACAAATAGCCGCCGCAGCCCTGGGGGAAGGAGAAGAAGAGGAGGAAAACCGCGAGGACGGGTCCCCCGAGTGGGAACCAGCTGCCATGTCGCTCGTCTGCCTGGGCTGCCGAGAAATTGTGCCCCGAGCGGCCATCCCAAGCAACATCCAAAAGTACCAGCAGTGGGTCACCATCAACGAACGACGGGCCGAAGCCCTCCGGGACACTGGGGCTAGGGTGACCGCTGTCCGCTGCCACCTAGTGACCCCCGAACAAATCCTGCCACATGTCCTATGCCCTGTCCGGACCGCGGACAACACCGAAAGCATGTGCCGGATGGCCAGGATCCCCTTCGAGTGGGGAGGAGTGTCCGGCACCCTAAAAGTGACTGTCCGCGACGACGCCCCCGTGGACTGCCTCCTGGGGAATGACCTAGAGAGCTCCCCCTGGGCCCAGCTGGAGCGCCGAGAGCATCTGGGGATGCTAGGGCTGCCTGCGCACCACCCGGTCCATGGCCGCCCAACCCGCCGCTGCCGCGGCCACCGACCAGCCTACGGGCCCAGAACTATCACCCTCCTCCGGCACGGAGGAACCCGACGATGAGGCCGGGCCGTCCGAACTGTCTCCCGACAAGGCCGCCTCCCTCAGCGAGATCCCCGAGCTGGCTCAGTGGCGCCACGATGGGGGCCCCACCCGCGAACAATTCCAGCAGGAACAGAAGGCCTGCCCGTCCCTCGAGGGGGCCCGACAGCAAGCGGCCGCCCAGGCCTCGGGGGACCCCACGGGAACCCACTGGGTCTATTGGGACAATGACTTACTGTAGGAGAGTAGGGTCTGCAATCCTATGATCACCCAGATTTTTTGCTTTTGCTTCATTGGTTTACGACTTTCCCCGGCTGTGGGCCTGCCAATCAGACCCACAGCCTAGCTGTTCTCTCTCGAAATTAACACACATGTACATTAGGTGCATCCACTAATTGGAACTGGGCCGCCTTGTCAGTCCCTGTCTCAGCATACCACAGGTATCCAGGGCATCGGTGTACCCAGGGCCTACCAGGGGCTGAAGCATGTATTATGCCACCCCTGGAATGGCCGCCCAAATCTGACACAACTGGCTGCACGACAGCTGGGGCCACGTGGTGTAATCACCCGTTGCTGTAGGTGTAGTATTCCTACACCTAAACCCTAAAATGGACACATGGATTCCTATCAGTCACTCCTATAGCAGGCCTTATCAATCCTGAAGGCAGAGTGCGGGGAATCATGTGGGACGGTGCTCTGGCGCGAGCTGAGCCCGTCGACGGCTTGCGGAACCAAGTCCTAATAGCCGTTCCATGGTGACGCGGGCCAACTACTTTTAATGCAATTGCTAACTTTGGCCTCACCTCACCTATACATGTCGAGTAAGGTGTCATACGAATGGGAATACGAACCCCTCACCAGTCCTGGTGACGGGGTTAGCATTCCCCCCTTTTAGAGGGACACGACATGGAAGTAACCTTGAACCCCGGTTAAAGTTGACTCAAGCCTCAGCATCACAAAATGGATGCTGCCACCAGACACAAGTCTGACCTCCTGCTGCTGGGGGACCTTGCAGCAAGGGGAGCTTGGACAAAGGGTTTCCTGTCGAGGGCGGTGTTAGCACCGTCCCAGACAGGGTTTGTGTATCCCAGGTAGGCAGGGCTGAAAGGAAGGTGATTGCAAGTGGCACCCCGGTGCTCACTGTGCATAGCCCGGCTCAAACCAGTTTCGGGGGCACACCAGCCCCTGAGCTGGCGCGAAGCCGGACAAAGGATAGGGGTGTAACCACCCCCCTCCTGGCTCCACCCATAGGTAGAACCTAGTCACGGGCCAGCCCCTTTTCTTAGAATAAAGGTAGGAGCGAGTCCCCTTCCCAAATTGGATAATCAGATAATCGGATAACTCCGAATCACGAACCACTTTCCACGAAAGGAACTCTTGACTATTTCTGAAGACTCTCCCTTGTGGCTAAGGAGTAGCCACCCTGCACCAGCAGGCACCACCTAAGCGCTTGCGGTTTGCTGTAAGTCTCTCCTACGGATCAAGACTGCCCAGCTCGACGAGACCCGAGTTCCCTGCCATCTCTGACCTTTTACCTACCTCATCAGCCCAGCTGAGAGTCGTAGGTGTGACGAGACCTGCGGGACCGGCTATCTTCAGAACCTGCACGACGCTTATCTAGCACGCCCACCGAGGGACCCTCGAGTGAGTGCACCTAGGGTTTGAGAAGCCCTAAACCCTGAGCAGCTCCAGCACCGAAGTCTGTCTCCCCAGCATCCACGAGATCTGCGTGGGGGCCCTTCCGCTCCTTGCTGTTCACCGCGTTGTCCGACCACTTGCCGACCGGCTTGTGGCCCTCTTCACGACGCACCACGTTTTGTTTCATCACTAGTCTGGTTGCTCCAGACTGGCTCTTGCTCCCCTTCAACAGAGGAGTACCACGGACCCTCCTGGTCCACTCCCGACGCCATCTTGACTCCCCCGCTTGGGTTGCCACTGCCAAGATCCGCTGCCCCTTCCTGGGCCCAGCATCATCGACAGCAGACCCCTTCGTGGGACAGCTCGCCCTCCATCCTGGTCGCCGCCGCGCCTCCTGGTCCGAGGAACAGCCGAGTCCGACGTCACCCACTCACCTGGTCGAGGTGACTTCAGCCGGTACCCTCCTGGTACCCACACGATCGCTGGCTAGCGGTTGAGAACTGAGTCCCCTCTGCTTTCAGGTTTCCTTCATCACCGATCCAGGCTTGGATCGCTCTGAACATCGTCACTGGTCGCCTGCCAGCAACTTCTTCTTTCAGGCTCCTGAGACTACACGAGGACTCCCGACATCTTGCCGAACTTCACGCAGCCGCAGCCTCCGGGCTAGGTAACTCGAGCATCTCGGTGCTCCATCGCAGGTTCGCTCTACAAGTGTCCAGTTCCTTTTTCGTTTAGTCCCACTGATCGGATCACTCCGGAATCAGTACCTCCAGACTCTAACCATTCGCATTGCACTGTTAGTGTAAATGGTTTCTCGTGCCCCTCGGGCATTTGTGTAAATTGTGCAACTGAAGTATTTTCCTAAGAGTTTTGTAGTGTGCTTAGCTCCCTGACTCATAAAGAGCCAGGGTAGTCTTGTTATAAATAAATATCCTTTTATTTTTCATAACAACTTGTGTGGTGTCCTTTCACTTGGTGTTCAAGGGGTATATGTGATGGTAAACAGCTGGCTTAACACGCCCTCTAGAGTTTAGCCTAAGACTGCTCGTATCCACGCTACTAGGATAGCTGGTCTAAAAGGTTGACTTACAACCAATCATCAATAAGGGTCGTTTGGAATGATACACAGTGATCACTAGAATAGTGAGCACTACATATCAGGCCAACTTCTCACACTTACTATACAGCGAGCAGAAAGTCGCCGAGCTGGGAGCCGGCCGGGTGTTGGTGGTTCCCCTCCGGTTCCGGGAGTTCCTCCTGAACCTGGCGCATGACGTGCCCCTCGCCGGACACCTCGGGCGGGACAAGACTTACAGCCGTCTAGTGACCCATTTTTATTGGCTCTGAATGCGGAGAGACGTGGACCACCACTGCCGGTCCTGCCAGACCTGCCAGGCTAGCGGGAAAACTGGGGGTCGAGTTAAAGCCCCCCTCCAACCATTTCCAGCCGTGCACACCCCATTCGAACGAGTGGGGATCGACATCGTGGGGCCCCTCGACCCCCGAACCGCCCTAGGACACCGCTTCATCCTGGTACTGGTCGACCACGCCACCCGATACCCGGAGGCCATCCCACTCCGCACTGTGACAGCTCCAGTGGTGGGCCGGGCCCTGATGGGCATCTTCTCCAGGGTGGGGTTCCCCCGAGAAGTGGTGAGCGACAGGGGTACGAACTTTATTTCAAAGTACATGAAATCCCTCTGGCAACAATGTGGGGTCAGCTACAGATTCACTACCCCTTACCACCCCAGGGGAACGGACTGGTCGAGCGGTTCAACAGGACCCTAAAAGGGATGATCCAGGGTCTGGAAGAGCCCCTGCGGAGGAGGTGGGATGTCCTGCTGCCCTGCCTCCTGTTCGCCTATCGAGAAGTACCGCAAAATCCCTGGGCTTCAGCCCCTTCGAACTATTGTATGGGCACCCCGTCTGAGGGCCCCTCAGCCTGGTCAAGGAGGGCTGGGAGGCGAACGTCCCAGATGCCCCCCCCGACGTCTACCGGTACCTCCTGGCCCTGCGGAACCAGACTCGGAAGTTCCGGGCCCTGGCAGAAGCCAACCTCGAAGCCAGCCAAGAAGACATGAAGCGCTGGTATGACGCAAACGCCTCGACCATCGAGTTTGAGCCAGGCCAGCAAGTCTGGGTCATGTCACCCGTGGACCCCTGCGCCCTGCAGGACAAGTGGACCGGACCCTTCAAGGTGGTTGAGAGGAAGAGACCCGTCACCTACCTAGTGGACATGGAGTCCCCGAGGAACCCCCTCCGGGTCCTGCACGCCAACCGGCTCAAGCCCCACTTTGCCCGAACTGAACTAAGCCTGCTGCTGGCTACTGATGATGGGGGCGAAAGCGACTCCGAGCCCCTGCCCGACCTCCTGGGGTCCTCGGGCCAAGACGGTTCCTTAGAGGGAGTCCACCTCTCCGACACGCTGACCCCAGACCAGCGCCATGACTGCCGGAGGTTGCTGCAACCCTTCGCTGCCCTCTTCTCTCTCACGCCCGGGGTGACGCCCTGGTGCGTACACGACGTGGATACCGGGGACAGCCCCCCTGTGCGACATCGCGCCTACAGAGTACCTGACCGAGTCCGGGCCTGCATACAGACCGAGGTCGCCAAGATGCTCGCCCTCGGAGTCATTGAGCCCTCGGACAGCCCGTGGGCCAGCCCGGTGGTCTGGGTGCCGAAGGCCACCGCCCCCGGTACTTCTCCGGAACTCCGATTTTGTGTAGACTACCGGGGCCTGAACGCAGTCACCAAGACCGACGCCCACCCCCTGCCCTGGGCAGACGAGCTGATCGATCGCTTAGGGGCCGCCCGCTACCTAAGCACCTTTGATCTCACCGCTGGGTACTGGCAGATCAAGCTCACTCCCGGCGCCCAGGAACGATCCACCTTTTCCACCCCCGATGGGCACTACCACTTTCGGGTGATGCCCTTCGGTATGAAGAATGCCCCCGCGACCTTTCAGAGGCTGGTAAACAAGGTCCTGGCCGGGCTAGAAACCTTCAGCGCGGCCTACCTCAACGACATTGCAGTCTTCAGCGACCATTGGGCCGCGCACTTGGGACACCTCGGCAAAGTCCTGGCCGCTCTCCAAAGGGCCGGGCTCACAATTAAGGCCAGCAAGTGCCAGATCGGTCAAGGATCTGTGACCTATCTGGGCCACCAGGTGGGGAGTGGCCAGGTAGCGCCCCTCCAGTTGAAGGTCGATGCCATTCGGGCGTGGGAGCCCCCCGCAACCCAGACCGCTGTCCGGGCCTTCTTAGGCCTCACAGGATACTACCGGCGATTCATTAAGGATTATGGCAGCATTGTGGGCCCCCTTACGGAGCTCACTTCCAAGAAACAGCTCAAGGTGGTGCACTGGATGCCCCGCTGCCAGACCGCTTTTGAAGCCCTCAAGGCGGCCATGTGTGCTGCCCCGGTGCTACAGGCCCCTGACTACAGCAAGGAATTTGTGGTGCAGACCGACGCATCCGAGTACGGGGTCGGAGCGGTCCTCTCCCAGATGAACGCCGAGGGCCTCGACCGACCTGTGGCCTTTATCAGCCGCCGACTGCTGCCACGAGAACAGAGGTGGAGCACCATCGAGCGGGAAGCCTTCGCCGTGGTATGGGCTCTCAAGAAGCTCCGGCCCTACCTTTTCGGCACCCACTTCAGGGTCCAGACTGACCACCGGCCCTTGCGGTGGCTCATGCAAATACGGGGCGAGAACCCCAAGCTGTTGCGATGGTCCATCTCGCTGCAAGGGATGGACTTCACCGTGGAACACCGGCCCGGCAACGACCACCCCAATGCTGACGGCCTGTCCCGATTCTTCCGCCTCGGCGAGGAGAACCCCCAAAGAGATGGGTGACTCTCCCTGCCTTCAGCTGGGGGGGACGTGTGTTGGAGCCGGCCTCGTGGCGTGGTCCTGTTCCCCCTCGCTCAGCCGCACGAGGTCCCATGCACCTCAGGGCTCCTCCATCTTGGATTACACGTCACTCCACGTGATCACCTCCGTGACCCCAATCTACCCGGCCTCGGTCCCAGCGAGGCCCGACATCGAGTCGCCCACCCCTGGCCCGGGGGATACCACGTGAGCCCTTCCCACTCCCGGCGGAGGGCAGTATCGATGGGACCCCCAACCGTCCTTCCACACCTAGGTGCGACTGCCCCACAGCTCTCTGGGGCCTGGCGCCTCTCCTGCTGGGCGTCTGGCCGTGCCCTACCCGGCCTCTCCGCCCTCCTGGGCGCAAGTGTCCGGACATCAAAGGGCTCAAGACCTATATCTGGGGCGACCCGACAACAAGATGACAGTTGTATCCTGGAGTCAAGAGCCCTGCTGATCGGATCGCGGCTGACCCTACGGAGAAAGACTCTTCCTGAAACCACCTGCTGAGCCCTGCTGACGACGTCGCGGCTCCATCGTGCTTACAAGACTTTCACGAACCTTTGGGGCCCTGCTGACGCCGTCGCGGCCCGACCTTGTTGCAACAGACCATCAGAGCCCAGCTGACCTCGTCGCGGCTCGACCGAAGCGGACCTACCACCGGAGCCCTGCTGACTGTGTCGCGGCTCGACCCAAGCGGAACTACCACCCGAGCCCAGCTGACGCCGTCGCGGCTCTCCACGTCCGAGCCGCTCTGAGACCAGCATCCAAGGTCTGGCGCAGAGGCCTCCCGTACCTGGGTGGTACTAAGACCGTCCCGCTACCCTATTCCTTCCAAGACATTGAGACTCTTACTGGATCTCTCGATCCCACTGTACATATTGAACGTGCTCCTTCTTTTATATAAAGAACCAAGATAAGCAACTGATACGGAGTCCTGTGTGGTGGTGTTACTGGGCCTAGTACGATTATAGGAGAAGGACCTCTCCTAGGAGGCTTCTCAGCGGCGCTCGGCTATAACTTGGCGGTAGGAAGGTGCCCGGAGTAGTCCCTCCGACTCCCCGGTGGTCCTCCCTCCAACAGTGATCTTACCTCCGCTGCCTGGCCACAAGGAGAATCGATTTATTTCCATCGAACATGTCAATTTACACCATATGGCCGATACTCAATAGTATGCCTACAACCATTCCTCGACGCGATATTTCACTTTGTCCAATGACTTCTGTCACCCCAACAACTTCACAACCACAACTTTCCTGAAACTGCAATTCATTCAACATCCAATGAAGAGCAACCCCCATTATTTCGTCTGGGTTCCAGTGGTTACTTTTTGGACAGAGATAACTTTTCTTCTGATTCATCTTCTTCGTCTTCCTCTGAGGCAGAGCCCCCAACACTTGTTTGTATTTTCATCTCCTGGTTTAAAATAACTTACCTTGTTCCTCCTTGGACATACATCTGGCTGGTGCTGACGATGGTGTTCCTGTTCATGTGGATTGGGTATGTGACTGTGTTTTTCCTGTTGGTTAATGGCCATTACTTACCTGAACTGCTGTACACTTGGTTGATGGAGTTCTGGCACCTCATACTTCATCTCATAGGATGAAAAGAGATCAATCCTACATTTCAGCCTTCCCAATTATTGATGGTATTGTGTGGGATAAAGTAGCATTCGATATCCATGGCCCGACCGAGACTTTACAAATTCCGTGCGTATTCTGCATTTTTTTAGGAGATGTGGTTTGCCTGGGTTTCACCTAGGCCTGGGCGAAAATTTCGTTCCGTTCGCGGTAATTGGAATAATTTGACATTTTCACGTTCCGCGGAGAGCGCAAAAATTTCAAAATTTCCGCTTTCCGCAGCTTGGCGATAATTTGTTTCTTGCTCGCGCTGTAAAATAATACATTCTCGCGCGCGCGCGATCGCCTTACCTGAATCCCTGCATTCGCCGACAAGTTTTCTTGATCCGGTCACGTTCTCCATGAGATGTTGGATTGTTTTTAGCCATTTGCACTGTCTGGCGACAGTTCGCGCCCGCAGTGACGTCATGCGTCGCACGATCACGTCTTTCTTCTCGCGATCATGCACCGCGAGACAACTCAAAAGAAGATGGCCGCGCCCGCGAGCAACCACATAGGTAAGTTGGCGACCCGCAACCATGCAGAAAATCTCGCGAACATGCGAGAAAAAAAATTCCGCATCTTCGCGATATTTCCGCTTGTTTGCGATAATTTTAAACATTTTCGCGATAATTTGCGGAAGTGGATTTTGCAAATTCCGCCCATCCCTAGTTTCACCCCGATGACTGAGATGTTAACGCTGTTTATTCATTATTTTCAGATTTGAAATATCATACGGCTTTTGACACTGATGATTTGTATTTAAATTTAGCAAATTATGCTGATTTATTCTGTTACCAAAATTATGGCATTAATTATTTGCACTAACCAATACTCAGAGACCATATTTTTACTATACTAAGTGGGAACATTGCCCGACCTCAATACAGGCAGCTCTAACACCCACCGGAGTAAATTCATGTACTTTAGTGGTTACAATCTCTCAGACCCTGAGTCCTATTTTTATAAATTGAAGATGCCAGTACCAAATTTATGCTGATCCATACTAAATTGGTCTATTCATTGTCCTTCATAACTGATTTGTCCCTAAAGGGTTATAATTACTGGAAGGACGTAGTTGATTTAAAATCTATTTGGGGTACCAAAGATTGGCAAGTGCAGGGCATTAAATCATTGCATCACGCGTGCTTGATACTGTCTCAGCTTATATTTTTAAATCAGACAGTGCAGCAAACTACTTGTTTTGGTTTAGCCACAGCTAAAAATTTAAATACTCCCTCTATTCCATGATTGGCTGCCTATGACACATGGCATTTGCATAATAACTATTCAATTGAGGATATAACTGTCATGTTTCAGAACGGTACACTAAATTCTTCTAATATTGAGCATTCCGGTTGGTTGTTGTGGTCGAGCTCAAATTCATGTCAATTACGTTTTTTAAATACTACAAAAAGATTTACATGAAGTAGACCTGATCCTCGTTTTCCACATTCTCATACAGTTACCACATATTCTGTAGGTAAATTGGGTCAACAATGGTTGGAACATTCCACTTTGTCATCTGTGAAACAACATATTTCCCTTTTATAAGGTGACATAGATCTTGCAGATTTTCTTTTGGGTCCAAAGTACCCTCGAGCAAAATGTTTCAGTTATGTAGCATATAATGAATTTGGAAGCTATTGCAGATGGAAGCTGCAGTTTGCCTGTGCCAAATTGACCAAGCTAATTTAGAAAAAGTTCTTGCAGTAGTCGATAACAGCATTAATACACTGTCTTCTCGTATATATACTTTGGATAATATTTTGTCCTCCGTCATTGACATTGTCCAAAATGATGTGTCTGTTTTGTATCATGGTCAAAATCAGTTACTTTCTGTAATGCAATTTGGTTGGACCTTGCAAATGCTAAAAAGTGGGAATGTACCTTGGGATTACCTGAATGCTTCCGCACTGTTTTTACCATTTAATTTGACAGATTAACAGAAATTGATGTCCACGAAAGATGCAACATATATGATGTTACTTACTGAAAAATTTGAACCGTTACCATTTTTCTGTGGCAGAGACTGGTTCAGGTGTGTGGATAATACATAGGGTTATTTCGTTGCCCATCTCACTCTTTCAGTTTATGGCCTGCATGAAATACTATCAGGTTGCTAGATATGATCCCCTCTGGAGTAGCTATATTCATGAATTATGGTCGTTGTCTTTCACATTTCGGTGTCAATGAGCATATAAGGAGGTTTTCCTCACAGGGGAGGATTGTGATTCTACAGCAGGGCACTCCCTAGTCTGCAAACAAGTAAAACTTCACGGTGCCTGCAATGTTTTAGGCCCCTAATTTAGCTTGTTTTTTAAAGGGGACCCCTTGTCCCAGCTATTGTTTCAACAAGAATTGGCTCTCACTTCTGCCCGTGAGACCTTCGAATTGCAGGTGGCAAGAACCGTAAGTGAGATTCAGTCACTACTAGATACGAATTTCCCTCTACATTTTGGAGAATTACTTCACCAAATATTTAATGCGTCTGATACAGAGGGCCTTGCCCACTTTTTTTAACTTGTGAGATAGGGCCTCGTCACATCCTTTCAGACTATTTTTGGAGTAATACCAGCTTTTATCCATTCTATTTTTTCCAGCCCCTTCAAAGGGTTTCCCCTATTGCTCCTGCTGATTTGCTGCATACATGTACTTCTGCTGCTGCTCCGTAATGGCTGCTCAATCTGTGGAGCTGCCAAGCCCGGTCAAGTTGCTGCTGTACAGTGTTCGGCGGTGCCAGCTTTTTAATTTAATGCCATTACAAGCTCTTGACACCGACTATTGGCTGACCTTCAGTTATGCCTACTTCACCTGCAAGCAACCTATGTTCCATAGCTCTGGGGACCTTTTCAGTGGGTTCTGGATGTCTGCCTCTCCAATACGTCACACGCTGCCCTGGATTATGAACTGTTAATGGGTCTGTTGAAGGCCAGTGACCAGGACTGTTCTGTGGGTAGGCGCCTGGTGTAGGATCCTATACTTGGACCAATGGCAGACTTGAGTACCTGTGCATGTGCAGAGTGCCTCTTGGATGAAAGTTTCATCAAAGTTAACGCAGGATGACCCAGCATGCTCTTAACGACCTCTGGATACGAGTAGTATGTGTGCTCGTTCAACTTACTTAATTGGATGGTATACCTTTTTACTATGGAAGGTTCAGACAACCTACTGGAGTTTATGGCATTCCACTTTTCCTGTGACATACTTGATTCCGAGGAACCACTGTAAATGACATCTGGGAAACATCACGAAAACATTTTAGCCTCTACATTCGTACAAGATTTTCTCTTTTTTCTTGGCACACTATACATCCCGAATGTTGAATTTTTTGAAACTATTTGGCCTTTGACATCCCGCTTTGGCTCTGCTTACCTTTGAGCCTAGTTTGCCTCAGAGCTGCTGACCTGACCAAAGGGAGGGTGCCACGTGGCCCAAGGGGATACTGTCGTCTTCACTATGTTAGCATGAGCTCTGCAGCCATTACGCGGCTTTGCACACGTTACTACATGGCTTTATTTTTGCAAAGACTTTGTACTTTTCACATGAGAACTCATCGCTGTGTTCACTCTCTGCATTTTCCTGGGATTTTGTCTCAACATTGTGAGCAAGGTCGAACAGCAATGCAACTTGTTATTCTGGTCTGGCCAGGTCTTAGCACCTAGACAAAATATACCGATGCAGCAGTTGTTTGGACAACGTACTTTGGTTTAATTGGAATACACAAATAGGTAAAACACACTTGGAGAGGGACCTTTCCAGGGAGAAGAGCGAGACAGCACCAATGATGTAGATCTACTCTCTATAAGGTATGGGGTCTGCTGACAAAGCCCAGCGATGTTCTAATATATAATAATACTGCTTCTTAGCAAGAGGAGGGAGGTTAGGCTGTATTGTCTTTTCAAGATGACATCTCCCTTCATGATATATGGACTAGCTGCTATGCTGACTGTATTTGTACTATGCACTTTCCTGCTTACTGCATGTTGTGTGTCTGTCAGATCTTATTGTGGACAAGTAAGAATGCAAGTGAAAGGTGTGTGTCTTGTTACTCTGATTTCTGAGAGATCTGAGAGTTGTTTCTCTGTGAGTGAGTGAGTGAGTGAGTGAGTGAGTGAGTGAGTGAGTGACTGAGTGACTGAGTGAGTAGGAGAGCAAGTCAGACACTATAGCTAGTCGGTCCTTGGCTCATGGGTACTAAGGTGGTAGGATGACTCAGTCCCTATACACCAAGGTCCTATAATCCTGTGCATAGTTCTGTTTTTGGGCAGAATCCCTGCAACAAGACTTCAAAGAAATGTATTTGGTCGTGATTGTCGCTCTCCAGATCGCAGGTCATAAAGCCCAAAGGCACCATTCCAGCCATCCAGCTACCCTTCTCCCAGTCCGAGCCCTGGTCCCCCTGCTAAGTATTCTAATATTTTTTCCTCCATTTCTGTTATTTGTTGCCCCACTGGAAAGCATTTTCAATATTATATGCACCACATTGTGATCACTGTTTTTCATTGAAAAAGTATTTTGTATCACCACAGCTGTCTGATATTGAGTGTGACTCAGTTTGCTGCAATGATATTTGAGCATTGCTCACTGCTCCTGTAAACTGTAAACTGTTGTTGTTTAGTTTTTTTTCCCAAACAGTCTTTTCTTGCCTTCTTTCACCGTCACCAAGTTCACTCCGATTCTCGCTGTTCCGTATTTCCCCCCTGCCCTCCCATCTCCCTGACAGGGCCCCCCTTCTCCCAGGGTTACTTAATGGAGGCTGCAGCATGGTTGCGCAGCGGGCGCACCAAAGACAAGCCTGTCTGTGCCACATCCCTCCCTGGACTGGGCCCAGCATCGGGAACCCTGGCCCAGTACACTCCCATAGGTATACCGCTGCAGAATTCTGTGAGCTGGAGCCCACTCACAATAACAGCTACTGCCTCACATCAGCATGGTCCACAGTGGGACTTTTCACCTGCATCCACTGCTGCTCCACCACCACCACCCATCCGGGGACTGATCCCCCCAAATTATAACATTGTTAGGTTTGACAGACAAATAAAAAAAGGGGGAGGCATTGCTTGCATCTACCACTCAGACCTCCTCATTACAGAACTCCATGCCAACCCCACTGATTCCTGCGAATATCTTGCTCTCTCCATATGTAATAACGTCACTCAGTTGTGCAAACTGCGCATCTTCTACCACCCACCAGTCAAGAACGACACACTTATCTACCACCTCGTGGAAATCATCACTGCTAAGGCTACCCCCACTCCAATTACAGTTTCCTCTGTGACTTTAATCTGCACTTGAATGACCCCAATGACCCCCAGGTCAACGCCGTCAAAATCTTCCTTGCTGACCAATCACTCACTCAAGCTTGCAGATTACCAACTTACACGAAAGGCTCCTCACTGGATTGGATCATTGCAAAGGCAGCTGTGGCCAGGCTTAATGGCTAGGGCGGTCGACCTCGAGCCTGGGTAACTGGGTTCGAGTCTCGGCAATGACGCTGAACATCCTGTGATTCTGGGCAAATCACTTAATCTCCCCGTGCCTAACAAAAATGAATGTGTCCTTATGTAATGCAACTGGTGCTATGTAAAGCGCTCTGATACCCGATTCGGGTCAAGTTTGCGCTATATAAAACTCTTAAAAAAAAAAACTCAATAGATCCATGAGACTGGTCAGACCCCGACGCCATTACCTTCCTAATACCTGGTTCCTCATGGAAAGGCCAGAGCAACCTGTGAAACCGAAACGCTGGCTCAGAGACACCAAGAGCCTTGACCTCGAGAAGCTGACTGCTTGTTGGAAGAATGACCTACACCTCCCCCCCTCAAATCTATCTAAGGTCAATGACCTCACAGAGCACTACAACTCGACTAAGTCCAACACAATTGATGATCTTGCCCCACTAAAGCTAAAAAGATCCAAAGGCAAAAACCCCTGGTTCAACGGACCCCTCAATAACAAAAGGAGAGCTCTCCGGATAATAGAAAGAAACTGGAGACAGCACCCCTCAGCCTATCAACTAAAACTTCAGACCAGAAATTAATACAACAGGAACATCCTCAAATTAAAAAAAAGAGTTCTTCAGATCAGAACTGGAAAATGCTTAGAACAGACTCCGCAAGCTCTTTGAAATGGTCAAACACTAGCTAAACCTCCAAATAAACTACAAAATCCCTAATAAGCTGTGAAGAGTTTGCCTCCTTCTTTAGAGCCAAAATTAACTCCCTAGGAAACTAACATAATTCCACCTCAAACTTCCCACATCGTCCTGCCGGGACCCATCTCTCTTCTCAATCCCCCGTAGGCAACACCCAAAAACAAAGCTCACTATTCCAACTCCAAGTTATATGACAACCACTCCATCTTGAAATTTCTATCCTCCTTAAAATTGAATAACCACTTTAATGACCCACTCCCCCCCAACTGCCTGGCAGCGGCATCCCCATTCATCATTCCAATTTGGAGTACAATAATCAACGCCTCCCTTCTACAAGGGTCCATACCTGACTCTCAAAAAACCGGGCAAGTCACCTCCATCCTAAATAAAAACACTCTGAATCCTGCTATTCCAGACAGCTTCAGACCAATATCCAACATTCCTCTTCTTGCCAAAGTGCTGGCGAAATATGTGCAACTCCAACTGAGCCAACACATCGCTAATTTCAACCTGTTAGATGAATTCCAATCTGGTTTCAGGCCTGGGCACAGCACCAAAACCACTATTCTCCACATTGTAGACGATGCTTTTCAATCACTTGACCAAGGCAAAACTTGTCTCTTAACCCTAATGGATTTATCTTCGGCATTCGACACAGTCAACAACGAGAAATGACTGGAACGCCTCTAACACAGGATGGGAATAGGAGGTACCATCATCAAATGGTTTGGTTCCTTCCTCCGGAACTGCTCCCAGAGATTCTTAGTCACCAGTAATCTATCTGTTCCTTCACCAATAACAATTGGTGTCTCTCAAGGCTCAACTCTGTCCCCTACCCTCTTCAATCCCTACCTCGAACCATTAGCTGTAATACTCCACACTGCCAACATCTTCTTCCACATCTATGCTGATGATACTCAGATCTACATCAAAATCTCATCTCTAGAGGGGATTAGCGGTTTGAATGAGGCTCTGAAGTTGACTGTTCAATGGCTCGCCAGCAACCAGCTCAAACTGAATGCACAAAAAATGGAGTTCCTTCTCATCCTCACCCCTAAAAGCACTACCGACATCCTGGAATGGACTAACTCGATCACTGTACTTAACTGCACACCGACCATAGTGGAATCTGGCAAATCTCTCGGCATAACCCTGGACAGCAACCTGAATATGCGTGATCACATCAACTCAATGGCCAAAACTACCAGGTTCCACCTGAGCTACTTGAGGAAACTAAAACCTTTCCTTAAAGCTGCGGACCTAAAAAACGCAGTTCAGGCATTAGTTATCTCCAGAATTGAATAGTTAGCTCCAGACTTGAATACGGTTGCTCAACCCTATCTTGCCTACCCAAGATCTCTACGGCCCCCCTAAAGGCTTGCCTCAACGCCGCAGCAAGACTTTTACCAGGCTCAAAAAAATGTTACCACATCTCATCACATCTGAAGGCGCTGAACTGGCTTCCTTTTGAAGCCAGAATCCAACTCCAACTGGCCTGTATCACGCACAAAGCACTATACATGAATTCCAGTGCATATCTTGCCTAGAAAACCTTGGTATCTGGGGGAGTGAGAAACTCCCGGTTTGCCCGAGACCTTGTGCTCCAGCCACCTTCCTTCCATAAGGAAAAAACTTTTAATCGCGCCTTCTCTGTTGGAGCTCTCAGCGCCATTCAAAACTGAGCCACATTCCTTGCTTCTGGACCGTCTTCTGGAAATTGGAATTTTGGGGTATGCCTAGAAATGGTTGAAGTACTTTCTGGAGGGCAGAATGCAACAAGTTTGCCTCCCCTTTTTTCTTCCTCCCCCCCCAGACAATGACTACGGGAGTGCCTCAAGGGTCTACTCTGAGCCCCCTTCTTTTTAATATATATGTCACTGATACAGATGGCGGAGGAGCTTGGAGCCAAGATCATTGCTTATGCTGATGACACCTATCTCCTCTTCACTTGGAAGAAAAATGATTCCTCTACCTCTCTAGCTAAAACCTGCCTGACAGCTGTCAATAGCTCTCCTCGGTGCAACTCAAGTGCAACGAGGATAAAACTGAAATCCTTCATTTTGGGAGCTTCCCCTCTCAATTCCGGAAATCATTCTGGCCAGATTAATATTCCATGCCAACCTCTGAGAGCCAACCCACCAAAAACCTAGGGATATGGTTTGACGAGAAGTTGAACTTCTCTACTCAGATCAAGAAGCTTACCGGTCAGTGCTGCGGTACTCTTAAATCTCTTAGAAAGTTTCTACACTTCCTCCCTAGGTCAGCAAGGGAAATGGTTACCCGTGTTTTGATATCATCACGTATTGATTATGCTAATGCCCTGTACGTGGGCTTGCCGGGCTATCTCTTGAACTGACTGCAGGTAGTCTAGAATGCTGCTGCCAGGACTCTTCTTAATATCCCTATAAAGACCAGCGTGAGGCAACCCTTGTGCGATCTCCACTGGCTAGCTGTGACAGAAAGAGTTTCGTTTAAATTCCTTGTCCTGGCACACTCAGCTCTATACAGTCACGGTTCTGCCTATCTGAGAAAGCGCTTCAAGTTTTATGTTCCTTCTAGACAGCTGCGTTCAGCAACGCATCTTCTTGCCCACGTCTCACGATTTCGCCTTAAGAGAGTTGGTGGGAGCTCTCTTGCTTTTAGGGCGGCTTTAGCCTCGAATTTGCTTCCCTTGGACCTCCACCGCACTCAGGACCCCAAGCTCTTTTAGAAGAAACTAAAGACGTTTCTTTTTATTTAGTAGTCCTTTCTACCTTCCCCCCATCTGGTTTGCACCGGGACACTCGTTGAGCAGCTGTGCATTACAAATCTCTTACACATAAACATAAACTCTGGGGTTGCACCAAGAATCTGGAACTCGCTGCCGTCCTACATCAGAAGAATACCTTCTCTGTCAATCTTTAAAAAGGAAGCTAAAACCTTACAAATGAGCAAATTCCTCCCATAAATCTCTGTCATTGCGCGCACTGCTCTGCGGCATTGCTTTTGTTTTCCTGCAAAATTTATTGTCTGCTTAGTTGCTCCTATTCTTTGGACTGATTTATTACTCCGTCAAATGTAATTGCTGGTTCTCTCTGCCTAGTGGTGACATGTCACCCCTCATATGTAATTGCTGGTTTTCTCTGCATATTGCTGACATGTTGCTCCTCTGTTTATTGTATATACCCTGGTTATGTCCGAATGTAGTTACTTCCTTCTATCTCTATCCATGTTTATTGCCTATGTCAAACTTATATACAACATATCCCTGTAAAGCGCTCTGATACCCTAACGGGTCACGTTCGGGCTCTATAAAACCTTAAATAAATAAATAAACCAAGCTGAGGAACTCTTCACCATCATCAGAGAATTCACCTGCCCTTCCATCACAGAAAACATGACACCCCTCCCCTCAGAAACTCTGCAACTCCCTCGCTGACAACTTTCACAACAAGATAGCAATCATCTGCAGAAACTTTGATCCCCAACCCTCCAACGTCCTCTGCAACACATCAACAACAGCCACTAACCACCTGATTACTGCATGGAATCAACTTAACACACCAACAATGACCACACTGATGAACTCCATCCACTCAGGAGCACCCAATGACCCATGCCCCCATTGACTCTTCAACCTCGGAAGCAAAGAGATCAGCCACCAGCTCACCATCAATGCCTCAGGAGGCTGCAGCCACATTTTCTGACACATGGAAACATGCGGAGGTCAGACCACTCCTCAAGAAACCTTTGGCAGACCATAGAGAGCTCCAAAATGACTGTCCCATCTCCCTTCTCCCATTTCCCGCCAAAGTCCTGGAGAAATAATAAATATAAATACCAGCATTTGTAAAGCGCTCAGCTACCTCTGGAGAGGTGTCCCAGTGCTGGGAGCCGTTGGGAAGATTAAGCGAGCTATTGCCCAGAGTCACATGGTGCTAGGCTAACCTGCCGCCGATGCCAGGAATCGAACCATGAACCCCGTGGTCCTGGGTCAGGCACCCTGGCCGCTGCACCATGCCTCAGAAGGCCATCAACCTCCAGCTAACCAATCATCTGGAAAGAAGCAGACTGCTGGACCCATCTCAATTGTGTTTCAGAGCAAACCACAGCACAGAGACAGCTCTCATTGCAGCAACAGACAACTTCTTAGCCCTACTCGACAGAGGAGAATCAGGAGACCTCATCCTCCTGGATTTCTCAGCAGTGTTCAACACCGTCTCCCACCACAGACTCATAGGTCTCCTATGTCAGATCGCAGTCACAAACGATGCACTCAGATGGATGGCATCCATCCTCATGGGACGCATCCAGAGAGTCCCCCTACACCCTTCACCTCGCACGCCAAAGACACCATCAGCCCTACCCTCTTCAACATCTACATGACTACACTCACAGACATCATCAGATCACACTGTGCTGCAGCAACAAATGATGGACGGAATGCTGAATGCTGAATGAATCCAACATTCACCCCAATCAAGAGATATGGGTTAAATCCATAGTTCTTTTGCTCACTATGCCACACCAGTTTGGACCCAGCTATATGCAAATCCGTCTTGAACCTGTCCCAAGGAGCAGTTCAGCCCTAACTGCCACGCCAGGTCCTGCCTAGACCTTAAACAAGCATCCTGGGACCAGTTTTGGAGTTACACCCTACTTCAGCCAGGCTAGTTAGAATCTTGTGGTGCAGCAAGCAAGGGACCCACTTCTGGGCATTCCCATCCCACTCGAACGAAAAGTGCTATGGCAACAAATGAAGATGGTCCCAGATGCTTGTTTTCAGTCCAGGGAGGACCTGGCCTTGCAGTTCAGTCTGGACTATTCCCATGGGGAACAGGGTCAAGACTGATTAGAATATGGCTGGGTTTAAACTGGAATGTCATGGGGAGCAAACACAAATGGCTTTAGGCCCACATGTCAGCACTGCGGTGACTGTTTGACATTGTTCTACAATTTGTCCATCAATTGTTCTTTTTGCATTTGTCACCCCAAGTGGGATGGGTATGCTCTGACGTGGGTCCCGTGCTCTCCATGCCACTGAAGTCAAGCTAGCCTGGCTGATATGGGGTGGTACCCCGAAACTGGTCAGAGGATGCTTGTTTCCAGTCCAGGTAGGACCTGGGCTGGCAGTTCGGTCTGGACTGTTCCCATGGGAAATAGGGTCAAGACTGATTTGCATATGGCTGGGTTTAAACTGGAATGGCATGGGGAGCAGAAAAACTATGGATTTCGGCTCAGATACTGGGGTGAATGTTTGACATTGTTCAACATTCTGGCCATCAATTTTTCTTTTTGTAATTATCAAATTACTCAACATCAACATCATCTCCTACCCTGACGACACCCAAATTGTCCTCTCACTCTCAGCAAACTCCACTTTGACAAAGTCCAACTTCCACAACTGCATGTAGAATTTTGGGACATAGATGAAAAACAACTGCCTGACACTCAACACCGACAAAACTGAAGTTTTGATCTTCGGCAAACACACTACTCTTTGGAACGACTCTTGGTGGCCAGCAGAACTCGGACCTACCCCTATGCTGAAAGACCACGCTCGCATCCTCAGCATCATACTGGACAGTGAACTCTCCATGAAACAGCAGGTCAACGCCGTTGCTGCATCCTACTTTCACACAATCTACATGCTCTGAAAGATCTTCAAATGACTGCCCATCAGCACCAGGAGAAGGTGATGCAGGCCTTCGTAACCAGCCGGCTCAACTATGGAAACAAACTCTATGCCAGTACATCCACCAAACTCATGCAAAGACGTCAGACAATCCAGAAAGCAACAGCCAGACTGAACCTCAACCTGCCCAAAAGGACACACATCACCAAGCACCTGAAAGACCTCCACTGCCTCCCCATGCAAAAGAGATGCCAGTTCAAGCTCCTAAGCCATGGCTACAAAGCCCTAGCAGACTAGATGAATCACCGCCTGACCTTCCACCAACCCACTAGAAACCTCTGCTCCGCACACCTCACCCTCGCTCAGGCACATTGCATCCGCCGCAGCTGCGTCGGAGGACGTTCCTTCTCTGACGTCGCCGCAAAAGCCTGGAACTTACTGCCCCTCTAACTACGCACTGCACCCTCACTGAACCACTTCAGGAAGGGACTCAAGACCTGGCTCATCAACTGATACATGGAGCAAAGAGCCTGGATAGCCCCTGAGCTGATTAGTCATGCTATACAAATACTACTTGATTGATTGTAGTGTACATGATCCTTCCCTTCTTTTCCCTGGCTCCAGACACAGTACAGGGGGCGGAGATTCTTTGTGTAGGGACAGATGCAGCCTTTTCAGGTACAAGGGTCAGCTCCTCCCACCACTCCAGTTCTGGAAGGCTCACCGGTCTGGTAATGGGCCATCAGGATCTGCAGTGAAGTAAGAAAATGTCAAGTGTCAAAAAGTGGCATTTTCAGACCTGTAATTCAAAAACCAACCTCACTAAAAGTTGAGTTTTTAAATTGTGAGTCCAGAGATACGAAACTCCAATTTACTATGTGCTTCCAATTGGAAGATACACTTGTAAGATGTTACAAGACAGCTCCAATTCTAACCTATGGGAGAGGCATTGCTGCGGTGAAAACCAAATCTAGCAGTTTTTCACTACCATGACTTGTAAAACTCCAAGTGCATGTCCTACCTTTTAAATACACTGCACCCTGCCCAGGGAACTACCTAGGGCCTACCTTAGGGGTGCCCTACATGGTTAAAAAGGGAACGTTTGGGCCTGGCAAATAGGTGAACTTGCCAGGTCGAAATGGCAGTCTAAAACTGCACACACAGGCTCTGCAGTGGCAGGCCTAAGATGGGTTTGAAGGGCTACTCATTTGGGTGGCACATTCAGTGCTGCAGACTGATTATTAGTACTTGATTTACTGGTCCTGGGCACACACAGTGCACTGTACTAAGGTCTTACTAGTAAATCAGATATGCCAAATATGGGGAAACAAATACCATGACATTTTAGGCACAGAGTACATGCACTTTAGCACTGGTCAGCAGTGGGTGGTAAAGTGTTCAGAGTACTACAACCAGCAAAAATGATGTACAGCATGCTGTCAAAAACAGGTGGTCAGAAACGAACAGACGGGGGGGGGGGCACAACAGAGGATGCCAGGTCTAACAGAAACACAGCGCAGAATTTTAGTTAATATAACTCTACAAGTCTTCCAGGATAATTAGTGTCCGTTATAGGCTAATACTCCTGTGTCTTCGATTTGTTTGGTCTTTTTCAGCACAAGTACAATAAGCTATAACAGTAAGGTATATCATTAGTGTACAGGGTAGATCAAATTTTAACCTAATTCATGATGGCACAATAACACCTGTAACACGGCTCGTCGTTGGAAGAAAATCAAATGTACAAATTTGCACCTGTCTGATGACACTATAGTAATTCACAGCCTTATTAGTAGATACCCTCCTGATTCAGTAACACAGCACAATCCAGCCTCAGGAATGAAGCAGTAGCCTGGTTAAAGTACTGACACTGTTCAACAGAACAATATGTAAATGGTGTGCAATATTTGTCAGGTGCTAATGTTAAAGATTATTTTGTGTTTGGTTTGTTTGCACACCAAAAATGATTTTCTGTGAAAAAAGTACAAAGCATACTAGACAGCATTTACATACTTATTATTAAATCATGTTTCAAGTAGGCATTTGCATATAATGCAGAATGGGTTTCTTCTAGAAGAGAAAGTTTACTTTTCATGAAATAGTTCCTGCCACATACTGAAAACACATCACCGCATGCGTAACATTGAAAGCACATCAAATATGTAGACTATTACTTCTAATGGCGAATGCCATGATGGGGAGAGAGAAATAGGTGTGTGTGCTGATCCAAATGTGTTTGACAGTGACTCTAAGCAATGGATAAAGAGAGCTATATATCAAAGAAGACAATGGGAGAAGGTGGCTAACCCAATTCTCACTCTCTGTATGCTGATTACAAGACACCTGACATATACTTTACAGCAGTCAAGTCAGACTTAAAATGTGCTCTACTAGTAAATTGTTTCAGGGTTCCACAAGTGTTTGTATTACAAAGATGTCCAGATTTGGCCCATATGCTTCTTTAGTATACATTGTGTCAGTAGCAGAAATCATGCATATTTTGTACATTTTAGGGAATAAACATGAAACTGTAAGTGTTGGATGTTTCCTGTAAAACATTTTAGTTATCTCAGCACATATCTCTGTATATTCATTGGCTGGATATTATGAGTCAGTAATAGTGATTACATTGCATATATATATACATATGTATGCGTGTGTGTGTGTGTGTGTGTGTGTGTGTGTGCGTGTTTGTTATAAAATGCCCATTTGGGAAAGGGTATGTGGGGATAGCAACAAGAAATGTAAAGTTATGGATAACCAAATATAAAAACGCTAAACGGTTGAAAAGTGAAAATGCCCTTTTGGCTCTGCCCAGTGTTAGAGAAAAGCGTGGGATTAGCCAAGTTGTTTCAACTACATGAAATAATTAATTAAGAGGAAAGAGTAGGCGATAGAGATTGAAAGTTATTTGATGAGAAGAATTAATCCATTACATCCTGCGAGTTTAAATGATGAGCTTGATTTGAATTGTTAGATTTAAAAAGAAAACAAGACTACCATCGATATAAAGAGAGATTGAATACCAAGGAAGCCACAAATAGGAGAACAAGCATTGACAGTGCCAATCAGTCTCCCTTACTTTAATCATGCAAGCAAGACGGAATGTTTGTTCATAGTAGTCTGCAGTGCTTTAAATGGGAAAAAATAAGTGCAGGTACTCATTAGAATAGAGGCGTGGCAAGTGGGCGGGGCTAGGGACGGGGTGAAGAGCAATATATGATCGTACCTAATGACTTCTGTACCAGTTGCAGCAGCACATGTCAAAACGCACTAGAAATGCGTTTATGGCAATAAAACAGATTAACCAATTACACATAATTACATGCTCCTCGGAAGCAGAGTGGAATCTGCCTTGGAGGAGAAACCTAACCTGCCGTGCTGTGGATCAGGGTACCGGTACTCTCCCTGGCTACAGAGAAGTGCCGGTACTGACAGCATAAAAATTCGGAAGTGCCGGTACTTAGTACCGGTGAGTACCGGCCCATTTAAAGCACTGGTAGTCTGTCTAAATCATGTTGTAGGTTCCACATTTCTGCTGGATAGAGACCACTAGGTGGCATTGAAAAGCAGCAAACGGGTGTTTAAACGGGGCTATGTTTGCAGCCCTGTGGTCATAGCTGGAAGAATGGCAACCTGTGGGCGAGTCAAACACAGAAAGAGAGGAAATTAACAAATCGGAGCAAGGCAACTAAGAGTGACATCAAAGCCATCCAATCTTGAGCTAGGATTGGTTCCGTGGAGTATGATATACAGCGCTGTCTGTGTCTGTTGCGAGACTGCAAACAGGAACTTAAGGCAACTATGTTTCAATGGTGGAGCAACCACAAGCCGAGCGACTTACCTGGAGTTAATACCGCAAAGTGTAAATGCAGAGGACGAACATCTATTTATCTAAGAACAATAGTCAATAAAATCTATGGTCAAAAGGTGAAAACGGTTTCATGGGTTTTGTGACACTATACATTTTGTGCGTGTTTTGATTAGTGGAAAAGCTTATTTGCTAGTCTATAGAAGCATCAGAAGTGGACAACACGAAATGCATTGATACATTATTCGTAGATTATTGAAATATGTTGAAAAATAAGAAATAACATTAATAGGCAAGAAAAAAAGATATAATATATATCAAGCAAGAAACAGATTGATGGATTCAACATTATCAACGCCAAATGTGTACAGGTGCACCGCGGAGAGCAGCTGGAAAGGTAAGGTAAGGCAAACAGCTGCAAGGTAGCATAAAGCGTCTATATGAATTGATAACATTGACGAGAAAGATAGTGTTCCGAGAGAGAGCGGGGTTGTTACACAAACAACTAGCCTATGTTATCAGGAAACAATGAGGAGCACGTCTGATACCCAGACACGCTGATGAGCGACGATAAAAAAAAAAAAATGGCGTCCACTTACGAACAAAGCACGAGCCATTTCCATGGGCATTTAAGGCCCGCTGCTGTACTCCATTAGTGTAACTGGCCTTGTCTTTATGCGTGACAGTGTGTTTGCATTGTTTGATGTGAACAGAAATCTGTAGGCGATAAAGAGCTGTAGTTTGTTTATGATTCAGGTCTGCTTTACTTTACACAAAGAAAACCACAAAGTGCTCCTTTGCCAACACCCAGTGACTCATGAAAGCTCATGTTTAGAGTCGCAAATGGCGGCCAATCATGTTGTTATAAAGTTCACGTTAGTGAATATTGAAAAGGAGATTAGCTCTAAATACATTTGCCCTTTTTAAGGCTATAGATGAAGTTCCTGTCAATGTGACAAAAGTCATCTGAAGCTACATAAATGTTATCAAAGTGAAAGGGCGTAATTTTTAAAGTTGTGAAATCCATTGACATGGTAAATATGATAAATGTATAATATTTTTTAGCAGTATGCACATTACAAAGGCTCTTTTTATGTGTTTCATAGATTCATATTGCAAACGAAGAATACACGAAAGTGATTGATGGAATGCTTGAATTAATCTCAGTCACTGGTAATCGCGAGCGCCATCATCCCACCCCATCGTTTTTCGGCCACCACGCCGCACAGCCGTATGCAAATCAGTCTTAGTTCAATAGAAACAATCCAGCCTGAACTGACACGCCAGGTCCTCTCTGAACCAGAACACAAGCAACCAAAGTCCGGTTTCAGCCCGTTTGGTCCTCTTCAGTCAGGAGCATCCAAGTTCCAGTGGCATAGTGAGCAGGGGACCTACGTCAGCGCAGACCTGTCACACTTTGGGCGTCACAATAAAGCATACAAAAAACCAATGGATGGAACGATAGAAATGATCATATTGCTAAAGGATGTGCACTGCTCATAATGACACCAGCTGACTTGCTAGGTGGGAAACGATTTGGACAGGTCTTGAATGAATGCATTCAGTTCATTATTAAATTTCAAAATGTTGGGTTTGTTTTATTACCATAAAACAAAACCGATGTAAATAACACATAGTTAAAAATCCCCCTCTCCATTACAAGTCAATATAAAAAAAAGTGTTTTCTTTTGCTTTTAATAAAATTACTCCAAAGATAAACAGGCTGGTCTTTTATAGGGTATTCATTTCATAGGCTAACGGAAATATGCATTTTCCTACATCCAGGCTGTTAAACTTGAGGGCAAGTAAAAATGCAACTTGCACCTGTGCAAAACACTCAAAGTTGGATAAATCCTAAGAATTGCTCATCAAAAGGTTGGCTGTGCTAGTGTGACTTGTGCAGGGTGTGTGCAAGGTAACTGAAGCACAAGCAACATGTGAGGAGGCCCTGGAAGATGGACAGATGCAATATGTGAGGTACACAAAAGTGGCAGAGGATAGGCAGTGACATAAGTTCACAAAGGAACACATCAAACAGGCCCAGTGGCTCATTCACTAATGCATTTGCTGCAGTTTACCTCAACTGAAGCTACTTGTGTAAGGACGAAGCACTGATAGAGGAGAAAATGATGAAATGCACACTATTGACATGATGTTTGGAACGGGGACTTGTTTATGGAGAACATGTTTATATTGCAGGAAAATTACATGATGTTCAAGCGCTGCAGTATTAGTCATGTTTTTTTAATTTTTTTTAGTTTGAAAAGCTATATTGAATAAACAGAGAGATAGACAATAAAAATACCAGCAGTGATATCAGATATTGTGGCGAAGTTATCAACAGAAGAAGAAAGTGGCTAGCATAATAAAAAGGAAATAAAGCCATTTTAAGGTTTTATATGGAGTGGGAAGGGGGAAGAAGGAAGGAAGGGGGAAGAGAATAATAATAATATAGTATTAACACAACAGAAAAGTGCATATTACATTGTACATTATAACGGAATGTAAACATGGCATTGACCAATTAATACTATAAGACAGAACATCGGAGATGATGAAGAAAGAGAACAGAGAGGAAGCATTCAAGGGGGTTTGACATTTTCAGAATTGAGGGACGATTTACGATGAACAACAATCTGGTCTAAATAAGAAGTAAGGGGTAACCAAAAAAGGTCTCCATTAAATGTAGGTGAACAAGAAGAGGCGAATGCAACATCAAGTCTATGAAAATGGCAGAGACTATTCCACCAGTGTTGTATAGAAAGTTTAGAAAGAGTTTTCCAATTGAGGGTAATGTGTTGAAAGGCTAGAGCAAGCATAAGATCAAAGAGACCGTGATCACATGATGGTAGAGGCAAAGAGTCGAAGAAACGACCAGCAAACAGTAAGGGAGGAGAATAAGAAATAGAGAGACAAAAAATACGAGAGATATAGGACCAAACGGAAATCCAAAAGGTGGAAACCGGGGGACAAAGAAAAAGGAGATGCATAAAGTTAGCATCGGAAGAACCACAAGTCCAACAATTAGAATCAGAGTTAGAGGAAAAACGAGCAATAGAAACAGGGGTGAGATAAAGTCTATGATAGAGAAAAAACATAGATTGAGTAAGGGAGGCAGAGCGAGAAATTTTTAAGGACCTAGACCAAAGTGTGTCCCATAATGAGATAGGCCATACGCATCCCAGATCAAACTCCCAGCAGAGTTCTAGTTTGGATTTAGCCCAACATGGAGAGGGGGCTGAGTAATATTTATAGATAAGGGAAGCTTTGGGTAAGGAAAGGAGAAGTTTAAGAAGAGAGTTTTGGGAGGAGGAAGAGAATAGTAGACGTCAAGAATAATAGTCATGAGAGAAGTGAATTTCTGTAGAAAGGAACGGGGGCAGTGGAATATGGATTGAAATTGGGGAAAAGAGCATGGCGAGAGACCGTCAAAAAAGTGTTTAACCCAAATAATGCCTTTTGATCTCCAAGAACTCCAAAAGATAGGGCGATTGTTCAAAAGAATTAGAGAATTATGCCAAATAGTAGAGTCTAGGAAAGCATCACGAGAGAAGGATGAGGCAGGACTAAAGGATTCAGAAGAGAACAAGTATGCCTACATAAAGGGGAGGATATGTGGGGGGTTTTGACTGAAAAAGCCGTTACTTCCTTGAGGGAGAATGGTAACAATAGGGCTTGTTCAATAGATAACCAAAGGGGAGTAAAGGGAGAGGGCATAGATAAGAGCCATTTCGAGGCCTGACGAAGAGAAAAAGATTTATGATAAAGATGAAAGTCAGGAAAGTTGACTCCACTATTAGATTTTGATTTACGAAGAGAAGAAAGGGCAATTCTAGGTTTCTTATTCTTCCAAAGAAATTTAGTGAGAGAGGAGTCAATAGGCTTCATGTAGCGAGCAGGAATATGAACGGGAAGCATAGAAAGTACATACGTTAAAATGGGGGCAATCATCATTTTAATTGAATCTAAATGACCCCACCAAGAGAGGAAGAGGGGATTCCAGGAAGAAAGCAGGTTATCAGTACGAGATAGAACAGCGATCATATTTAGTCTAACCGAAGATTGAATTGAGTTTGAGAACCAGATGCCTAGATATTTGAGTTTGGAATCATTCCAGGAAAAACCAGTGGACGAAAAAGAATGGGGAAGACAAAATTTAGTGAGGGAAAGAATTTCTGTTTTGTCTGAGTTGATCTTGTAGCCAGAGACCTGGGAGAAGGAGTCAAACTCAAAAAGTAAGGGAGAAATAGAGATGTCAGGATTAGAGATGAATAAAAGGATATCATCCGCATAAGCGGAGAGTTTTAATTGTTGGTCCCCAAAGGGAAAACCAGATATAGACTCATTATTACGAATAGAGGAAAGGAAGGGTTAAAGAGCTAGGACAAAAAGAAGAGGGGATAAATGGCAACGTTGAAGGAGGAAATAGAAGGATGTAGAACCATTAACTAACACATAGGCTTTGGGAGCAGAATATTGAAGAGAGATAAATGAAATCAATTTGGGGCCGAAACCATGCCATCTTAGTGAGGCAAATAAGAAGGACCAATCTACTCTATCAAAAGCCATTTTCACGTCAACAGAAATGGCTGCTAAGGAAGTGGAGATGGAGGGGATTTTGTTTAAAACATTGAGAAAAAGGCGTGAATTATCAGAGGTGTGTCTTCCTTTGACAAATCCACATTGTTCCTTCCCAATAAGATGAGGCATGAGAGGATCTAAACGTGAGGCAAGAATTTTAGCAAATAATTTATAATCAACATTAACCAAAGATATAGGATGATAGTTCTTACAATATTTAGGATCTCGGCCTTCTTTATGAATTAAACAAATTGTTGCTTCCTGAAAGGTGCCTTCTGTTTTACCATGTAAAGCAAATGTTTGAAAGAGTGACAAAAGTTTCTGTAGTAGCAGATCAGAAAAATGTAGATAAAATTCAACCGAGAACCCATCTGGACCAGGTGTTTTCCCCTTGGTAAGAGAATTTAGGGCATGGGACAGCTCTGTGAGGGAAAAATCTGATTCAAGATCAAGAAGATTAAGATGAGATGAAGGAGGAGGAGGAATTTTGTCAAGATATTGTTGAATGGCAGAGGAGGACAGAGGAGATTCTGGAGTATAAAGATTTTGATAGAAGAGCTTAAATTAATTTAATATTTCTTGGTCTTTATGCAAAAGGGAGTTATTAGAGGAGTAAATAGAGTCTGTGAGGATACGTTCCTTACGCGCCTTAAGATAATTCGCCAGGAGTTTCCCTGACTTGTTACGTCCCCCATAATAACGAGTACTACTACGGAGAAGAATGGAAGCAGCATTATCAGAAGTGGGTTTATTCAAAGCAAGTTTAGTACGAATCGGTTCCGACAAAACCGAGTCTTTAGAAGAAGTGTAAAATGTATGTTCTAAAAGTTTGATATGTGCTAAAGTAGATTTACGCAGATGAATAAAACGTTTCTTTTTTTAGATACAAAATCTATAATAAAACCCCTTGCAGTAGCATTAAAAGAATCCCAAATGATATGAGGAGAGGAATTAGAAGTACAATTAAGATCAAAGAATTTGATTACAAAGGATCTGAAAGGAGAGAGTTATTAAAGCGCCAGCTAGAGGACCTGGGATGCGGAGGGAGTAGATCAAGATCCGTAACTATTGGTGCATGGTCAGAAATGAAAATGGGTTCAATAGAGGAGGAGAGAAGATTTTGAGATAAAGGTTGAGAAAGGAAGATGTAATCCAAGCGGGAAAGAGAGGCATGAGGAGGAGAGAAAAAAGAGAAGTCTAAAGAATCAGGGTGGGAGAATCTCCATGAGTCAATGAGATGTGCTTGGGAGATAGTATGAATAAGTTGTTTATGGGATTTGGTAGGAACAAAACGAACTTGAGATTGACGATCGAGAAAGGGGTCAACAACTTGGTTACAGTCGCCTCCTAGGATAAAAAGATCATCTTTGAATTGGACACATATCTGTGTAATTTGAGGCCAAAAAGAACAATCAGGGTGGGTAGGACCATAGATATTAAATACAGTCAAAGAAACATTATTAATTAACAACTTAACTAGAATCCATCTACCTTCTGTATCAATTTCTTGAAATAATACTTTGCATTTTAACTTTTTATGACATAAAATTATGACACCATTTTTCTTATTGGTAGAAGGGGAGCAAAGGACCGTACCTACCCAGCCTCTTTTTAATTTCAACGCTTCGGATTCAATGAGGTGGGTCTCTTGCAAATGTACTAAATCAGGGTTATAAGAGGCAAGGTGGGAAAGGATTCTCTGTCTCTTAATTGGGTTGATAAAACCCTTTACATTCCAGGAAAAACTCTGAATGCAAAAACTTTAAAACATTAAACAAAGTTAAATATGCAAGAAATACAATAATGGAAGAGTAAAAGGAGAAGCAAACATAAGAAAGGGAAAGAAAGTTAAGAGGAAAAGAAGGGATAAGGGAGTCAGAGGATAAACACAAGGAAAGACAGTACTCATCCATAAAGGATGACTGCAAGAGACATACCTGAGGGGACAACAACAAGAGAAGAATGGGGCAATGGCGACGAACGGAAGACGATACGCCTAAATCGAGGAGTCCAGCCACAGCAGGACACAGAAGAAGGTGCGAACGTACCAAACAGCTATGATTACGAGGGACGAAACCTGTAGGAAGATAAAAGGGAGTTAAAAAAGCATAAAGTCAATAGAGAAATAACGGAGAGAAACATGTCAAACAACATTAAGGAATACAAGAACTGACAAATATGACAAATATAAAATATGTTAATCTAAAGAACAAACAGAGAAACTGAGCAGAGGAGAGATATAAGCAGAAACCAATGCAACTCATATATTAACTGATAACAGCCATGGGAAACTTGAGAATGTGGACAAAGGACATCATCCCGTAGGAGGGTTAGAAGTGTCCATGTTGGCCGAGGAGTGAGAGTAAAGAAACTTCTTGAGTTCTGTAGGATCATCAAAGGACGAGGTGCGATTTTGATAGGTCACTTTAAAGGTGCACGGATGAAAAAGGCCATATCGGGCACCCATCGAACGGAGAGAGGGACGAAGGCTGAGAAACTTTTTTCATCTGGCAGCTGTGGCATTGGAGACGTCTTGAGAAAGAAAAACTCTCTGACCTAGCCAAGAATGTTGACGTTTGGCTCTGGCTGCAGAAAGGACAGAAAGGAGGTCCGTAAACTTCAGGAAGAGGATAATAACCCCACGAGGCTGGTTGAGGATGAAGAGAGTGATGGGCGCGGACCAAGTCTATGAGCTCTCTCGATGTTCAGTGACGTTGAAGTAGGCATCTCAAGAAGCTTCGGTAAAAAGGAAGAGAAAAAAGCGACAGGGTCATCTCCCTCCAGAGCCTCCGGCAACCCATAAATACGAAGATTATTCCTCCTGTTCCAATTTTCCAAGTCCTCTGTATGTCGTTGGAGATTGCGGACTTCCTGTTCAAGAGAAGTGAGTCTTTGAGTGTCATCCTGAACCAACGAGAGTTGATGTTCCATAACAGAAACTCTGCCTTCCATTGAAGACCACTTCTCTTCCAAAAGCTGCATCTTACTATTTGTTTCTTCCACGAACGGTCGCAAGGCGCGAATTTCCTCCAGCACTAATTCCAAAGAGATAGTAGGAGATGACTTATCTGAAGATGGAGGGTCCTGTTTCAGTCGTTTAGAAGTGGAGCTAGGCGGAGAAGATTTCTGAGACGACGATTGCGTTGGTTGGGAATGGGCAGAAGATACTCCAGCCATGTCAGCAGTGGAGGAGGGGGAAAGAGGTGTAGAATTACAGGAATGCGAGGGTAGCGTTGTGGAAGTCATCTTGGGGACAAAAACAAACTGAGGTTTACATAATTTGCCCATATGAGGATTACAAAGTGATGAGAGAGACTTGTGTTAGCTGCGAAGCGACACAGGAGGGAGTAGAAGTCCAATTTCAAACCAAGGTGAAGACCACAAGTAGAGAAAAATTGAATCAAAAATGGAAAAGGCACAACCTGGCTTAAGACCTCCACAATCAAAGTAACACTGTGAAGCAAATTGGAATCTGCGCCCAAAAGATGGCCAGTAAGTTTGAGTGACAAACGATGTGTTGAGGCAAATGCAAAAGCCAAAAATCACAACAACAAAAAAAAACAAGTCACTCAGCAGACAAAATGAACTTATTGAAGTAGTCAGTGTCTTGGAAAAGAAGTCTGCAGCAGCCACCGGCTCAATGACAAAAAACGCTGGTGAGAGCGGGTGCACAGATATTGCGCTTGAAGGTGAGGAGAGATGGCGATAAATGAAGAGCAGTGTGCTTGAATTCAGAAGATCCCTCACCCGTCAAGGAGCATGTTAAGATTTACCACATCATGGCGAACGCTGAAGAATAGGCATAGGAGAAGGTACTCATGGCCTGCTCTGTGTCCCGGTAAGCAGAGCTTGAAACTAGGCAGTTAACCTACACAGCGCCGAGAGCACGTCCCCTCAAAGTCCACGGCAGCACTCTCACAGCACCTCCGTCACAGCAAGACCCTCAATGTTGATCACTGAAGTAGAAGGGCAGCACAACCATGGCGGATGCTGTCATACGTTATCGCACTTGTGCCACTCTCGTTGTCAGCCGCGCATCAAACATCGACCCTCAGTATTTGCCACTTGTTCCTCTGTAATCACTCCATAGTGGGGAGCGCGGAAGTCTAATGCGCCCTTACCGTGTGTCATGGACAGCACTTGTCTCCTCCGCCTCTTGTCTCGTATCGAATGCCTCCGTTACTTCAAGTGCACGCTGGTATTCCCGTGTCTGCAACAGCGGTGGTGCAGCAACCGGTCATGATACCCGCCATGTGGGGCAATCCTTGCGTCTGTCAAATCAACTCACAGGGCACTTGGGTGTTATCATTCTGCTCAGTAGGACTGCCCCTGCTTGGAGAAATGACGAGAGCACGCTAAACAAAATGGCGGCAATAAGAGGAGAAACTTCAGCGCTTAAATGGAGTGAAGCGCAGCGTGTTTGAGATTGGAAAACCCCTCACACGGAAGGGAGCATGCTCCGATTCACCAAGTCAGGTAGACCGCCGAAAATTAGGCACGGGAAGACGCATTTGCAGTGTGTTTTGTGTCCCGGTACGGCGGAGCTCGAAAATCAGGCGGCCATCTTGCACGGCGCCGAGGCCACGCCCTCTAGTCATGTTTTTTTAAAATGAAAAAGAAAGCTTATTACAAAAATTGGTATAACATACAACATACAGACAAGCAGAATATTCAAAAGATAGCTGATGTAATGTAAATGAATAAGCCATCTCATAATATAAAAATATAATAAACAGATATCGAGTTACACCAGAATATATAATCGTCCATTAAAACGCTATATTAGCTTATGCCATTAGCTATCTTTGAATAGAGAGCAGGAGAGATAAAAGGAACAAGCATTTGCAATGCAATAGGTCTTGCCTGTATGCAAGTTTGAGCTATTGGCATAGCAAATAACAATGCCTTTTATTTTTTGTTTTCGTTATTAACCCCTTCCCCGCTAGGCCTTTTCCCCCCTTGTGCAAAGCCTTTTTTTGGCTATTTGAGGTAGTTCGCGCTTAGGCCCCTGTAACTTTTTTGACCACATAAGGGATCCACACCAAATTTGCGTCCTTTTCTTCCAACATCCTGGGGATTCTAAAACTTCCCAGGGTTTGTGGATTCCCCTGAAGGGGACCCAGAAATTAGTCAAAATACAGCTAAATGTTTTATTTTCTCGGAAAAATGGGAAAAAAGCGCTGCAAACAAAAGCGTCTGGGTTTTTCCCTGCAAATGGTATCAAAAAGGGTTTGTGGGGCTGAAATCACCACTTTCCCAGCTTTTAGGGAATGACAGACATTTGTCAGAAAACCAAAATATTTTAAACAGTTTTGGCATTTTTCTGGGACATAGCCTATTTTCGCTAATTTTTGTGCTTTCAACCATCTTAAGGTTAATGGTAGAAACAGGTATGAAAGCAATAATGGATCCTGGAAAGCTATACATTTTAGAAAAGTAGACAAAATTCTGAATTCAGCAAGGGGTCATTTGTGTAGATCCTTCAAGGTTTCTTTATAAAAACTAACAGTTCTATAGGAAAAATTGAAAATTAGTTGAAAAAAACAGCCTTTTGTGTCAACGTTTACACATGTAACTTCTTCTAATTATGACAGCTCTTTGAAAGCAATATACCGTTACTGAGCAGCGTCTTGCAATAGTTTTTTATTATGTACCGGGTATATAGCCATTATTCTGGGAAAATGTATACATGGAAAAATTGGTATGAAAGACACCTATGTATTTCTGAACTGGAACAAAATATAGAGTTTAGAAACAGTAGGTATTTGCACATTTCCGAAATTGGGAATACTCATACTAGCATGAGAATTATTGATCATTTTTCAAAATGACTTATTTTTCACACATTGTCTTTCATTTGGAAGGACGAAATGCTTTGAAAGTCAATAGGTAATAACAGTTTCTTTACAAATCTCAATTTTACCCTAAGTCTCCCAATAAAAACGGTACTTCACTTGTGTGGGTAGGCATAGTGCACACGACAGCAAACGGCTCAAAACGCAACGTGAACATACCACTTTTTCACAATGAAAAATTTCCCTGTTTTTGCAATGTGCATAGCTGTTATTTTTTAACCCTAGCTCTGCCGGCACCTAGGGAAACTTAGCAAACTTATACATTTTTTGAAACTAGACACCCAGGGGAATCCAGAATGGGGTGACTTGACTGGCTCTCACCAGGGTCTGTTACCCAGAATCCCTTGCAAACCTAAAAAAGTCCAAATAAAACCATTTTCCTCACATTTCTGCTGCGGAATGTTCTGGAATCTGCATGGATCAACAAATTTCCACCCACCCCGCATTTCCCAAAGTCTTCCGAGAAAAATGGTACCTCACTTGCGTGGGTAGGCCTAGTGCCCGCGACAAGAAACGGCGCAAAACGCAACGTGGACACACCACAATTTCACAGTGAAAAATGACCCTTTTTTGGCAAAGTGCCTAGCTGTAGTTTTTTAACCCTAGCTCTGCTGGCACCTAGGCAAAGCAAACCTATACATTTTTCAAAACTAGACACCCAGGGGAATCCAGGATGGGGTGACTTGACTGGCTCCCTCTAGGTTATGTTACCCAGAATCCCTTGCAAACCTAAAAAATTGTCAAAAAAACCACATTTTCCTCACATTTCCGTGGTGGAATGTTCTGGAATCTGCGTGGATCAACACATTTCCACCCACCCCG
The DNA here is from genome assembly GCF_964204655.1 of Triturus cristatus. Classification (NCBI taxonomy): domain Eukaryota; kingdom Metazoa; phylum Chordata; class Amphibia; order Caudata; family Salamandridae; genus Triturus; species Triturus cristatus. The sequence continues at coordinate 287,070,305 of NC_140587.1, forward strand.
CCTTCCCCAAAGTGTTCCGAGAAAAATGGTACCTCACTTACATGGGTAGGCTTGGTGCCCGCTACAGGAAACGGCACAAAACGCAACGTGGACACACCACAATTTCACAGTGAAAAATGACCCTTTTTTGGCAAAGTGCCTAGCTGTAGTTTTTTAACCCTAGCTCTGCTGGCACCTAGGCAAAGCAAACCTATAAAGTTTTGAAAACTAGACACCCAGGGGAATACAGGATGGGGTGACTTGACTGGCTCCCACCAGGTTCTGTTACCCAGAATCCCTTGCAAACCTAAAAACATTGTAAAAAACAAACATTTTCCTCACATTTCCAAGGTGGAACGTTCTGGAATCTGCGTGGATCCACAAATTCCCACCCACCCCTTGTTCCCCAAAGTCTTCCAAGAAAAATGATACCTCACTTGTGTGGGTAGACCCAGTGCCTGTGACAGGAAATGGCGCAAAACGCGACGTGGAGACACCACAATTTCACAGTGAAAAATGACCCTTTTTTGGCAAAGTGCCTAGCTGTAGTTTTTGAACCCTAGCTCTGCCGGCACCTAGGGAAACACAGAAAACCTATACATTTTGTAAAACTAGACACCCAGGGGAATCCAGGATGGGGCGAATTGACTGGCTCCCACCAGGTTCTGTTACCCAGAATCCCTTGCAAACCTAAAGAACTTGTCAAAAAAACACATTTTCCTCATATTTCTGTGATGGAATGTTCTGGAATCTGCTTGGATCAATACATTTCCACCCAGCCCCCGATCCCCAAAGTCTTCCGAGAAAAATGGTACCTCACTTGCGTGGGTAGGCCTAGTGCCTGCAACAGGAAACGGCGCAAAACACAACGTGGACACACCACAATTTCACAGTGAAAAATGGCCCTTTTTTGGCAAAGTACATAACTGTAGTTTTTTAACCCTAGCTCTGCTGGCACCTAGGCAAAGCAAACCTATAAATTTTTCAAAACTAGACACCCAGGGGAACCCAGGATGGGGTGACTTGACTGGCTCCCTCTAGGTTATGTTACCCAGAATCCCTTGCAAACCTAAAAAATTGTCATAAAAACACATTTTCCTCACATTTCCGTGGTGGAATGTTCTGGAATCTGCGTGGATCAATACATTTCCACCCACCCCGCGATCCCCAAAGTCTTCCAAGAAAAATGGCACCTCACTTGCATGGGTAAGCCTAGTGCCCACAAAGTACATAACTGTAGTTTTTTAACCCTAGCTCTGCCTGCACCTAGGGACACCTAGCAAACCTATACATTTTTGAAAACTAGACATCCAGGGGAATCCAGGATGGGGTTACTTGACTGGCTCCCACCAGGTTCTGTTACCCAGAATCCCTTGCAAACCTAAAAAACTTGTCAAAAAAACACATTTTCCTCACATTTCCATGGTGGAAAGTTCTGGAATCTGCATAGATCAACAAATTTCCACCCACCCCACATTCCCCAAAGTCTTCAGAGAAAAATGGTACCTCACTTACATGGGTAGGCTTGGTGCCCGCGACAGGAAACGGCACAAAACGCAACGTAGACACACCACAATTTCACAGTGAAAAATGACCCTTTTTTGGCAAAGTGCCTAGCTGTAGTTTTTTAACCCTAGCTCTGCTGGCACCTAGGCAAAGCAAACCTATACATTTTTGAAAACTAGACACCCAGGGGAATACAGGATGGGGTGACTTGACTAGCTCCCACCAGGTTCTGTTACCCAGAATCCCTTGCAAACCTAAAAACATTGCAAAAAACAAACATTTTCCTCACATTTCCAAGGTGGAAAGTTCTGGAATCTGTGTGGATCCAGAAATTCCCACCCACGCCTTGTTCTCCAAAGTCTTCCAAGAAAAATGATACCTCACTTGTGTGGGTAGGCCCAGTGCCCGTGACAGGAAATGGCGCAAAACGCGACGTGGAGACACCACAATTTCACAGTGAAAAATGACCCTTTTTTGGCAAAGTGCCTAGCTGTTGTTTTTGAACCCTTGCTCTGCCAGCAGCTAGGGAAACCTAGCAATACTATACATTTTTTAAAACTAGACACACAGGGAAATCCAGGATGAGGTGACTTGACTGGCTCACACCAGGTTCTGTTACCCAGAATCCCTTGCAAACCTAAAAAAACGTTTTAAAAACCACATTTTCCTCACATTTCTGTGGTGGAATGTTCTGGAATCTGCATGGATCAACACATTTCCACCCACTGCGCGTTCCCCAAAGTCTTCCGAGAAAAATGGTACCTCACTTGCGTGGGTAGGCCTAGTGCAGGCGACAGGAAATGGTGCAAAACAGAACGTGGATACACCACACTTTTACAGTGAAAATTGACCCTTTTTTTGCAAAGTGCCTAGCTGTAGTTTTTTAACCCTAGCTCTGCCGGCACCCAGGCAAACCTAGCAAATCTATACATTTATGAAAACTAGACACCGAGGGAAATCCATGATGGGGTGACTTGACTGGCTCCTACCAGGTTCTGTTACCCAGAATCCCTTGCAAACCAAACAATTGTAAAAAAAAAACACATTTTCCTCACATTTCCGTGGTGGAAAGTTCTGGAATCTGTGTTGATCCACAAATTTCCACACACCCCACATTCCCCAAAGTCTTCTGAGAAAAATGGTACCTCACTTGCATGGGTTGGCCTAGTGCTCGCACCAGGAAACGGCGCAAAAGGCAACAATTGCACAGTGAAAAATGACCCTTTTTTGGCAAAGTGCCTAGCTGTAGTTTTTTAACCCTAGCTCTGCCGGCACCTAGGGAAACACAGAAAACCTATACATTTTGTAAAACTAGACATCCAGGGGAATCCAGGATGGGGTTACTTGACTGGCTCCCACCAGGTTCTGTTACCCAGAATCCCTTGCAAACCTAAAGAACTTGTCAAAAAAACACATTTTCCTCACATTTCCGTGGTGGAAAGATCTGGAATCTGCGAGGATCCACAAATTTCCACCCACCCCGCGTTCCCCAAAGTCTTCCGAGAAAAATGGTACCTCACTTGCGTGCGTAGGCCTAGTGCCCGCGACAGGAAACGGTGCAAAACGCAACGTGAACACACCACAATTTCACAGTGAAAAATGACCCTTTTTTGGCAAAGTGCCTAGCTGTAGTTTTTTAAACCTAGGTCTGCTGGCACCTAGGCAAAGCAAACTTATACATTTTTGAAAAACAGACACCCAGGGGAATCCAGGATGGGGTGACTTGACTGGCTCCCACTAGGTTCTGTTACCCAGAATCCCTTGCAAACCTAAAAACATTGTAAAAAAAAACATTTAACTCACATTTCCAAGGTGGAACGTTCTGGAATCTGTGTGGATCCACAAATTCCCACCTACCCCGTGTTACCCAAAGTCTTCAGAGAAAAATGGTACCTCACTTGTGTGGGTAGACCCAGTGCCCGTGACAAGAGACGGCGCAAAACGCCACGTGGAGACACGACAATTTCACAGTGAAAAATGACCCTTTTTTGGCAAAGTGCCTAGCTGTCGTTTTTGAACCCTTGCTCTGCCGGCACCTAGGGAAACCTAGCAAACCTATAAATTTTTTAAAACTAGACACCCAGGGAAATCCAGGATGTTGTGACTTGACTGGCTCCCACCAGGTTCTGTTACCCAGAATCCCTTGCAAACCTAAACAATTGTAAATAAAAACACATTTTCCTCACATTTCCGTGGTGGAAAGTTCTGGAATCTGTGTGGATCCACAAATTTCCACACACCCCAGGTTTCCCAAAGTCTTCCGAAAAAAATGGTACCTCACTTGCATGGGTAGGCCTAGTGCTTGCACCAGGAAACGGCGCAAAAGGCAACGTGGACACACCACAATTTCACAGTGAAAATGACCCTTTTTTGGCAACGTGCCTAGCTGTAGTTTTTGAACCCTAGCTCTGCCGGCACCTAGGGAAACACAAACAACCTATAAATTTTTAAAAACTAGGCACCCAGGAGAATCCAGGATGGGGTGACTTGACTGGCTCCCACCAAGTTCTGTTACCCAGAATCCCTTGCAAAATTAAAAAACTTGTAAAAAAAACACATTTTCCTCACATTTCCGTGGTGGAAAGTTCTGGAATCTGCGAGGATCCACAAATTTCCACCCACCCCGCGTTCCCCAAAGTCTTCCGAGAAAAATGGTACCTCACTTGCGTGGGTAGGCCTAGTGCCCGCGACAGGAAACGGCGCAAAACGCAACATGGACACACCACAATTTCACAGTGAAAAATGACCCTTTTTTGGCAAAGTGCCTAGCTGTAATTTTTTAACCCTAGCTCTGCTGGCACCTAGGCAAAGCAAACCTATACATTTTTGAAAACTAGACACCCAGGGGAATCCAGGATGGGGTGACTTGACTGGCTCCCACCAGGGTCTGGTACCCAGAATCCCCTGCAAACCTAAAAACATTGTAAAAAAAACCATTTTCCTCACATTTCCAAGTTGGAACGTTCTGGAATTTGTGTGGATCCACAAATTCCCACCCACCCCGTGTTCCCCAAAGTCTTCTGAGAAAATGGTACCTCACTTATGTGGGTAGACCCAGTGCCCGTGACAGGAAACGGCACAAAGCGCAACGTGGAGACACCTCAATTTCACAGTGAAAAATGACCCTATTTTTGCAAAGTGCCTAGCTGTAATTTTTTAACCTTTGCTCTGCCGGCACCTAGGGAAACCTGGCAAACCTATACATTTTTTAAAACTAGACACCCCGGGAAATCCAGGATGGGGTGACTTGACTGGCTCACACCAGGTTCTGTTACCCAGAATCCCTTGCAAACCTAAAATTTTTTTTAAAAGAACACATTTTCCTCACATTTCTGTGGTGGAATGTTCTGGAATCTGCGTGGATCAACAAATTTCCACCCACCCCACATTCCCCAAAGTCTTCTAAGAAAAATGGTACCTCACTTGTGTGGGTAGGCCTAGTGCCCACAACAGGAAACGGTGCAAAACGCAACGTGGACACACCACAATTTCACAGTGAAAAGTGACCCTTTTTTGGCAAAGTGCATAACTATAGTTTTTGAACCCTAGCTCTGCCGGCACCTAGGGAAACCTAGCAAACTTATACATTTTTTAAAACAACACACCCAGGTAAATCCAGGATGTTGTGACTTGACTGGCTCACACCAGGGTCTGTTACCCATAATCCCTTGCAAACCTAAATTTTTTTTAAAAAGGACACATTTTCCTCACATTTCTGTGTTGGGATGTTCTGAAATCTGCATGGATCAACAAATTAACACCCACCCCGCATTCCCCAAAGTCTTCCAAGAAAAACGGTACCTCACTTGCGTGGGTAGGCCTAGTGCCCGCGACCGGAAACGGCACTAAACGCAACGTGGACACACCACAATTTCACAGTGAAAAATGACCCTTTTTTGGCACAGTGCCTAGCTGTAGTTTTTAAACCCTAGCTCTGCTGGCACCTAGGCAAAGCAAACCTATACATTTTTCAAAACTAGACACCCAGGGGAATCCAGGATGGGGTGACTTGACTGGCTCCCTCTAGGTTATGTTACCCAGAATCCCTTGCAAACCTAAAAAATTGTCAAAAAAACACATTTTCCTCACATTTCCGTGGTGGAATGTTCTGGAATCTGCGTGGATCAACACATTTCCACCCACCCCGCGTTCCCCAATGTCTTCCAAGAAAAATGGTACCTCACTTGCATGGGTAAGCCTAGTGCCCACAACAGGAAACGGCGCAAAACGCAAAGAGGGCACACCACAATTTCACAGTGAAAAATGGCCCTTTTTTGGCAAAGTACATAAGTGTAGTTTTTTAAACCTAGCTCTGCCGGCACCTAGGGGCACCTAGCAAACCTATACATTTTTGAAAACTAGACATCCAGGGGAATCCAGGATGGGGTTACTTGACTGGCTCCCACCAGGTTCTGTTACCCAGAGTCCCTTGCAAACCTAAGTAACTTGTCAAAAAAACACATTTTCCTCACATTTCCATGGTGGAAAGTTTTGGAATCTGCATGGATCAACAAATTTCCACCCACCCCGCGTTTCCCAAAGTCTTCCGAGAAAAATGGTACCTCACTTACGTGGGTAGGCTTAGTGCCCGTGACAGGAAACGGCACAAAACGCAACGTGGACACACCACAATTTCACAGTGAAAATTGACCCTTTTTTGGCAAAGTGCCTAGCTGTAGTTTTTTAACCCTAGCTCTGCTGGCACCTAGGCAAAGAAAACCTATACATTTTTGAAAACTAGACACCCAGGGGAATACAGGATGGGGTGACTTGACTGGCTCCCACCAGGTTCTGTTACCCAGAATCCCTTGCAAACCTAAAAACATTGTAAAAAACAAACGTTTTCCTCACATTTCCAAGGTTGAACGTTCTGGAATCTGTGTGGATCCACAAACTCCCACCCACCCCTTGTTCCCCAAAGTCTTCCAAGAAAAATGATACCTCACTTGTGTGGGTAGACCCAGTACCCGTGACAGGAAATGGCGCAAAACGCGACGTGGAGACACCACAATTTCACAGCGAAAAATGACCCTTTTTTGGCAAAGTGCCTAGCTGTTGTTTTTGAACCCTTGCTCTGCCAGCACCAGGGGAAACCTAGAAATACTATAAATTTTTTCAAACTAGACACCCAGGGAAATCCAGGATGAGGTGACTTGACTGGCTCACACCAGGTTCTGTTACCCAGAATCCCTTGCAAACCTAAAAAAATGTTTTAAAAACCACATTTTCCTCACATTTCTGTGGTGGAATGTTCTGGAATCTGCATGGATCAACAAATTTCCACCCACTGCGTGTTCCCCAAAGTGTTCCGAGAAAAATGGTACCTCACTTGCATGGGTAGGCCTAGTGCAGGCGACAGGAAACGGCGCAAAACTGAATGTGGATACACCACAATTTCACAGTGAAAATTGACCCTTTTTTTGCAAAGTGCCTAGCTGCAGTTTTTTAACCCTAGCTCTGCCGGCACCCAGGCAAACCTAGCAAACCTATACATTTATGAAAACTAGACACCGAGGGAAATCCATGATGGGGTGACTTGACTGGCTCCCACCAGGTTCTGTTACCCAGAATCCCTTGCAAACCTAAACAATTGTAAAAAAAAAACAAATTTTCCTCACATTTCCGTGGTGGAAAGTTCTGGAATCTGTGTGGATCCACAAATTTCCACACACCCCAGGTTCCCCAAAGTCTTCCGAAAAAAATGGTACCTCACTAGCGTGGGTAGGCTAAGTGCTTGCACCAGGAAAATGGCGCAAAAGGCAACGTGGACACACCACAATTTCACAGTGAAAATGACCCTTTTTTGGCAACGTGCCTAGCTGTAGTTTTTGAACCCTAGCTCTGCCGGCAGCTAGGGAAACACAAACAACCTATACATTTTTTAAAACTAGACACCCAGGGGAATCCAGGATGGGGTGACTTGACTGGCTCCCACCAAGTTCTGTTACTCAGAATCCCTTGCAAACCTAAAAAACTTGTAAAAAAACCACATTTTCCTCACATTTCCGTGGTGGAAAGTTCTGGAATCTGCGAGGATCCCCAAATTTCCACCCACCCCGCGTTCCCCTAAGTCTTCCGAGAAAAATGGTACCTCACTTGCGTGGGTAGGCCTAGTGCCCGCGACAGGAAACGGCGCAAAACGCAACATTGACACTCCACAATTTCACAGTGAAAAATGACCCTTTTTTGGCAAAGTGCCTAGCTGTAGTTTTTTAACCCTAGCTCTGCTGGCACCTAGGCAAAGCAAACCTATACATTTTTGAAAACTAGACACCCAGGGGAATCCAGGATGGGGTGACTTGACTGGCTCCCACCAGGTTCTGTTACCCAGAATCCCCTGCAAACCTAAAAACATTGTAAAAAAAAAAACATTTTCCTCACATTTCCAAGGTGGAACGTTCTGGAATCTGCGTGGATCCACAAATTCCCACCCATCCCGTGTTCCCCAAAGTCTTCTGAGAAAATGGTACCTCACTTGTGTGGGTAGACCCAGTGCCCGTGACAGGAAACGGCGCAAAGCGCAACGTGGAGACACCACAATTTCACAGTGAAAAATGACCCTTTGCAAAAAATACATTCATGCATAGAAATTAAAAACATTTACATTGAACAAAAAAAAGTCTCTTACCAAACACATGCAACTACACAAACAGCAGAACCACCAGTAACAAAACCGCAACCTGGAACAGTCTAAAGAGCAAAAGCCTTGAACTAGAACAAAAAGGTAGAAATAAAGCATTACAATTGCAATTCACAAGAAATAAAAAATTAACGTTATAACACGCTATTTCACTACCCAAATGGGAGCAGAAAGGGCAAATAAACGTACAGATCTGCCCCCAGGGGGATCAGAATACACATAAATAAATATATGTCCCCTGGAAGCGACCAATTTATTTATTTTTAAATCCTGGCTCTGGTGGGTTTTTCTGCCCCCCATCCCCACCCGGGCCAGGAACGCCAAAAAATGCAGGTGATCTGTCCCCAGGGAAATTATTTAGGCCCATTAGGATGCGACCCTTGCCCAATGGGTCGCTTCCATTTAAAAATAAACAAATTTCCTGGTGTCTATTCGGGTGTTCTGCCCCCCCCTGGGGGCAGATAGGCCAAATTAAAAAAAAATCTGCCCCCAGGGGGGGCGTAGTATAAACTTTTAAAATAAATTGGGCCCCTGGAAGTGACCCTTGCCCAAGGGGCCGCTTCCAATGTAAAAAAAAAAAGAATTTCCTGGCTCTACTGGGCTTTTCTGCTCCCGCTGGGTCCGGAAATGGCCAAAAATTGGCCGATCTGTCCCCAGGGGGGGCAGAAAAGTCTAAAATAAAATGTTCCCCTTAGGAAGCGACCCTTGCCCAAGGGGTTGCTTCCTTTGCATCAAAAAAGACACCCCTGGTGTCTAGTGGGGCATTACTGTTGCATGATCGCGACGCTGTGCGCGATCGTGCACCAGGAATGCCCTGCAATGAGACATCAGGGGAGAGGAAACCCTGTTTCCTCTCCCCCAATGCCTCAATGTGCCCCCCCGGCCCACCGGAGCAGCAGAAACGTACCCTCCTCCTGGACGCGCTGGAAACAAATGGTTTCCAGCGTGTCCAGCGCTTCCTGATGACATCGACGCGCGTTGTGCACGCTGAGGTCATGGGAATGGGTGGGGGGGTCGGGGTGACAGCGGAAACTCTTCTGCTGCCATCCCACTCTGTGGGGGCAAGATCGGAATCCCAAGGGGGTGCGCCAGCGCTTCCCCCATGGGCTGTGCTCATGACTGAGCGGCTCCGTCATGAGCACAGCCCAAGCGATGCTCATGACGGAACCATGTGCATCGAAGGGGTTAAAACATAAATAAAAGGCATTGTCATTTACAATGCAACAGCTTAAACTCGCATAAATGCAAGACCTATTGCATTGCAAATGCTTGTTACACATGGTTCACAATATGCCCCGGAACCAACACATGTTGCTTCATTGTCCCCTCACATTGAAAAAAACAAGGAAGCAAAATGCACTGGATCATAGTTGATCAAATAAACAGTAATTTTTGGCAAATGTTTACAGGTTAGGGTTCAGATAGCCTTCCTTGCAATACCGCCATTTTAGGGCGCGACCCCAGAGCAGACAACGTCACGCTGTCTATACGTGGCAGGAAGCACTTAACGTGATTGGTTTAGAGGGGCTTGTTGCTGGTAAACAAGCTGATGATGATAAGTTAAAAATATTTCAGTCCCGCTGCATTCTGTCTGTCAGCGATGTCAGTGGGCACGCGGCGGCGCGGTTAACTCTTGCATGGGACACGACCTTGAACATGAGCAGAGTGACCCTAGAAAGGAGGGCTATGAGTTCAGCAGTGCCTACAAAGAGTGCCCGGCTTTAATTGATGTTGAAAAATTGGTAAGTATGAGGGAGTGTCAGCAGCTGCTCTTGACAGCCGCCCAACCATTCAAAGTAACCCTTGGACTGTGTATTCTTTGGAATATATGTAAAGTTGGAATTGTGAAAAATTTAAACCGCTGTTCACAGCAGACAGGAAATAAAGGGTGTCACTGTTAATGCCATTAATGCCCCCTCTGCTACGTCTGTACCCGGCAGGGATGCGCCTGTAATGAGCACAAAACAGACTATGCGTATTGATGGTTGCTCTGCAGTGATTGGAGACATCAGAGGAAAGGCCAACCTTTAGCCACCATTACTGAGAACTAACCAGTCCATGTGTGTGTTTGGGTTCCACAGACTTCCATGTACTACTCGCCAACCTACAGGGGCCAGGACAGACCTTCTAGGTAAGTGACGACTTATAGTCTGCTTGCACAATTGAGACATGCGTTTTTATTGCTGTCCCATCACACATACTTACTGCACGCTAAAGATGAGCACAGTTGTTTCTGAAAGAGGCATGAATGAAATACCCTGTCCAAAATAAGGGGCACGAAGGGAACGCCTCGCCTCCGTTTGCTGTGCACATTAAATGGTTTCTAAGGAGAGCTGATGAGGTAAAATAATGAAAGTATTAACAGACAAATGAGCAAGCGAGTGAATTAATCGATTTGTCATTTATAATAATAAGCCACCTAATGAAGCATTATGGCTATTCAAAACACACAAAAGCGAAACCCATTGGCCTGGCTTACATTGTGAGTCCTGACCAAAATATGTGAAAAAAGGCATGTTAAACAAGTGTATTATCACTGCATACCAGAGCGGACCAGACCGCATGTGATCGCAACAAACAGAAGCAAGGCATGCCACCATTGTTAGTGCCGAACTGGTGAAAAAAGCATTTTGGAGGAGCATCTCATGCCTGCTGGCCGCGACGGGCAGAAAGCAATAATAGGGAGGGGGGCATGACAGTGGAAAGCAGGGAGGGGTTGGAGAAAATATTGAAACCATTAACAGCGCAGCGCTCATGACGTACGCCGTGCTGAATATGTATAATTAACAGTGCGAGCTGGTGACGAGCTCCGTGCTGATTATGTATGCAAGTGGGGCCTTAAAAAGAAAGTTCCCCTCAGACACACATGAACAACAAAGAGTGGACGAAAACTGTAGTTAGGCGGTGCTGCTTTCGGAATAAACCGAAGTGAAGTATCGGATCTACAGCCAATAATAAGCCCACTAAGAAAAGCAATGCCAGAGTTTACTAATGGCAAGCGGCAGGAGAAATTACCCGGCAATGGGTAGAGTTTCACCCCTGATACAGATTACTTGATGTCTCAGAGAGACAACTCATGCACGCTGCCTAGGAGAGACCTAAAAATGAGGAAGAGAAAGATGAAGTTAAAAGGTGCAGTATATTGCTAAAATGACCGATTACATTATATATTGAAAGGTTGAATGAATCCTGTAATCCAGGTATGTAATTGAAAGATTGGTTTAAGAAATTGCAGAACAGTTTAAATTGTGCAAACGTATGTATAACATTAACATTTTTTGCAGGTCATGCTTTTGTTGGTGATATACATGTCTACGCACAGCTTGCACACTGCACATTTTGCAGATGGGGATCTGTGCTAACTGTCCACATATGAAAATTTGATATAAAGATACAACTAACTATCAGTAAATTATATGACAGCAGATTAGATGTTTGTGAATACGCAACCAAAAATAATAAGTAATCGATCACCTCCACAGTTGAATAACATCTTAAAAGAGTACATGCTAGTGGAAAAACAAAAGGAGTAAATCATTGAAACACAGCAAGATAGAGAAAGAGAGCAAGCAATAAGATTGGTGAAAACCACGTAACAGGAATCCGTAACTGACTAAGAGGGACATTAAGAAATATTTTAATAAAGCTGTATGTAACGAAAACATATCAGAACTATAAGCTACCTAATGTGTCAGTTACAGAACATACAAGCCAGAAAGTGAAGATGTGTATTCAACTTGGAAAAATGTGTGAAAATATTTTTTATGTTAGATATCAACATAAAATATTTTTCAATAAAAACTTTCATTGTTACAGCTCTATTTACTGTATTTTGAATTACACATTAAATTATTTAAAATATATTGAACAACATTAAAATTAGTTTTTGCAATGTTATATCAAAATATAAATTCTGACCGAAAGTAAAAAATATTGTTTATGCATTAATAATTATTAAAAGTGAAATACAGAATTAATTTAAAGTTGTTTACTTAAATTTCATGAAAGGTATTGTTTCATCAATATCTAAATGCATAAAATCTATGTACTATTTTGCATATTTTTGTGACATTAAATTACACTTATTTATTTTTATCTTTTAGAAATAATTTCATTTAAATTAACAATATTTCCTATGTGTTTACATTCAGGTCCTGGCCTCCATTATGTTTGATGGGAGGGTGTTGCACTGCATGGGGCTGGCCATGTGTGATGGTAGACTTATTACTGTTTTTTTCAGTAGTAACTTGCATTTGTAAGTTAGACTCCACCCCCTTCTTCATGGGGTGAAGACGTGTAGGTTTACACTTTTGAGTAACATTACGCTCAGATTTTTTGTGAATAGCCAAAAGTAGTAAAGTTACTCAAAAGCATAAGAGTACATTTACACAGGCAACATACTTACAAATGCAACTTATAAATAGTCCTACAGATTATTAGAAGATTGTCTCTGCAACTCACTACAAGTTAAATCGACCTTCAGAAAAAAGGTTTACTGTTTGGAACAAGGTCTAGCACCCAAAAAGAAAAGGGCAAACACCAAAACTACCAATAAATCGGGGCTTGTGGCTCACACCCTGCACTGGAATCTACATGAACCCACATATACCGAAACTTGAATGAATTAATGAAATAAAATTTATATTGCGCAACTAAAACCCGAAGGCATCAAGGCGCCTACAAAACAAATCAAAATCAGAAGGCAGAACACAACTACAGGTATGACCTCGCAAAAAGACGGGTTTTCAAAGCATTTCTAAATAGCTGTAGAGTGGGAAGGGACCTAAGTTCCAGTGGGAGATCATTCCACCACTTAGGTGCCAGAATGGAGAAGGCTTTGCCCCCCCCATTTAGTTTTCCGGATACGGGGGACTAATAAGAGAAGTCTGTTGGAGGAGCGCAAGTTCCTGGAGGGGCTATAGAGAGATAAAATAGATCCAACTCCGGAGGGGCTACCATTAGCTAAAGCCCTATAGGTCATGCACATGGTCTTAAACAGTATCCGGTCCTCTATAGGAAGCCAGTGTAACAGTTTTCTGGCAGAGGTAGCCGAGGCACGCCTGGGCAGATCCAGGACAAACCTAGCTGCTGCGTTCTGGGCCATTTGCAGGCGCTGCAGCAGACTTCTATTCAGTCCTGCATATAGCGCATTGCAATAGTCCAGCCGGGAGCCAATGAGAGCAACAGCAACTTGTTTCCTTGCCTGCTGCGAGAGATAGTGCCTAATTTTCCTCAGTATGTGTATAATGCCCCAACAGGTAGAGACAGTTCTATTAACTTGTTGACACATGTTGAGGGTGGAGTCGATCAAAACTCCTAGGTTCTTGGCCGACGAGGCGGGAACAGGACACGCTCCCAATGAGTCCGGCCACCAATCGGATGACCATACCTCTTCCTTTCCTCCAAACACCATCACCTCCGTCTTCTCCCCATTCAGTTTCAATGAATTGTGAATCATCCATTGGCCGACTGCCTCCATACAAGATCTAAAATTGGAGGCAGTCGAACTAACTGACTGGGAGAGAGAGACGAGGATCTGTGTGTCATCTGCATAGGAAACTACCTCCATCCCAAAAGATCTAATTACTCTGGCAAGGGGGGTCACGTATATGTTAAAAAGGGTCGGACTTAATGCCGACCCCTGAGGGACCCCACATTGCACAGACATGGATGGAGATAGGAACTCCCCCAACTTCACTCTTTGCTCTCTTTGGTCGAGGAAAGAGGTCAATAGACACAGGGCTGCTCCCTCAACCCCAATCTCCCTCAGACGAGATGATAAAACTGAGGGAGAGAGGGTATCAAAGGCTGCCGTGAGGTCCAGCAGGATCAGGAGGGCGGTCTGACCCCCGTCCACACGTGTACGGATATTATCCAGCACTATGGTGAGGGCCGACTCGGTGCTATGTTCCCTCCTGAAACCATGCTGGGAATAATCAAGGCAGCCTGAGCTTTCTACAAAAGCTGCGAGATGTTTATTCAGATGAGTTTCTAACATCTTCGCAGGGGCAGGGAGCAGTGAAATGGGGCAAAAGTTCTTTAGGACCTCAGGATCAAGAGATGGTTTCTTGAGTAAAGGCTTCACTACCGCCCTTTTCCATTGAGGGGGGAAAATACCATCCCTCATAGCCCTATTCATGATGTCAACGAGAGGGGGCAAGAGGGTTTCCCTGCATTGCTTAAGGATCTTAAGAGGACAGGTATCCAGTGGTGAGCCTGACTTGGTATTATTCAGGAGGATCTCTAAATCCTGCAAGGAAAGGGGAGGGAAGGACTCCAAATGTCCCAGAGAGGAATTCTCAGTAAAAGCAATGGGAACAGGAGCCACATCCCCAAGTACAAGGGGCTCAGTTGTTAAAGACCTCTGCAGCTCTAAAGCGGAATAAATGTCAGAGATCTTCGCCTGGAAAAAGACAGCTATGCTGTTACAGAGCTTCTGCGAAGCAGTAACAGGGTCCGGGGTTTGAAGGGACATAAGAGAGTCCACTATTCTGAAAAGCTCCTTAGGGGAGGAGAGTGAGGAGGTAAGGGCCGTGAAATATTCCTGTTTAGCCCTTGTCACTTCCATCTTATATTTCCTCATCAGGGTTTTGTGGGCCTCCTTGTCCACCCGATCCCAGCTAGTATGCCATAGCCGCTCCCGTCTCCTAACTTCCTGTCTGAGAGATCTTAAATGCTCCGAAAACCAAGGGGCAGAAGGCTTTTTTCTCGCTGAGTAACGCGCCCGGATAGGAGCCAACTAATCCAGCGCCTCAGTAACAGCCTTTTCAAATTGCGCGACCGCCACCTGGACATTCTCCTCATGAGGAATGGACAGGCTAGAAGCCCAAGGAGCAAAGGAACTATTAGTGATTTTCTTAACTTGGATGTGAAACCCACTGTCAGACTTATCTCTACATTTCTCCATACACTTTCCCCTCTGGATCTCAGATTGGTGTGATACCCGACACTTCAAGTCTATTGGACAACCTTGTCTTTCCACCCTTGCCATCATCTTACACTTTATAGGTCCTCCGTCAACCTATTAAGTCCACAACTGCAGACTGTTCCACAATCTCCAATATGATATCCCCAGACTAAGCCTGACTTAACCGACTAAATTGGGTTGTGTTCCTAATTGTTCACTTTGACCTGCACCCTGTCAAAATTCTACTGATTCAATACCCTCATATAATCAAAGACTCCATTGTTATTCCTCCCTCTAATCTACCTTCTCAACCCCACCCGACCAACATTTATCTTACTCCTCCCTTTTGCCCACCTAGCCTCTGCAATATACAAAGTCCTTCATTCCTCCCTCTTTCCCATTCAAAGGCTTTTACTCTCACCATACATCATCATCCCACGACACTAGGCATCAAATCAGATTCTTCCTGCATCAATCGATCTCACCCTGTGTTGTCGCTGCCCAAACTTCATCTGCCCAACCTCCAATTCCTCAACCTTACCTCAAGGACACAAAGTACCTCTCTTTCCCCAACATCAGATATGAAAACCCCACACCCCAGATTCTTCTCTGATAACAGGCCCATTTCCCTCCACCTCTTCCTTCATGCCCCCTCAAGGTCCAAAAGAAATATTGGACCTCCTCTTCTCTGAACTGAAATCCCTCTCTCACTCATGGGCAATATTTTCATTTGCCTTGAACGGAGAATTATGTTACAGCTAAAAGTCTCAGTGCCCAGTCCTGTCCACAACCACTACCATTCCTGCACCGCTCAACCCCTCTAACTTCGTCCCCCAAAACAAACAAAGATACACAACCCAGAAGAGCACCTCATTGAAGAGGTGGTCTTTTCTTGCAAAGCTGATAAAAACACCCCACCCACATTCTAAGATCCCTCTAAACAGAGGTAAAGGTGCCACATGCCCTGTTTTATTATAAACTCTGCAAATCTCATGAATTTCATTCTCATTCTGCAAGACCAATGACTTTTACCACAGTATATTACTCCACAATTGCAGATCAGCAGCCAAACATGAGCCTTAATTTGCAGATGTGATTGAAACACACAACCTAGATCTACTGTTCCTCACTGAAACATGGCCATCTCCTCATACCCACAGATTATTCTATTACCTGTGTGCGACCAGAACCCCAGTATTTTAATGTGCTCCAATATTTTAGATCACCCCATAATTTGCCACTGGTGATTTGTCTCCTGCACCCTCAATCTTGGGACAAGAGTCCCCACCCTCCTCAACATTAGGTCCAACAATAGTTAGCAGAGTAATAAACAACTGGGACCACTCAATAACTGAGTTCGAAATCCGGGAAAGGTTAAAGGGTTTTATTACAAAAATCTCACATTAAGCATTACAGAAAAATGTAAAATATGCCATGATGGCTCAGGTACAGTATACACAGCCAGAAAACAGAACTATTCTAAGTCCCTATAAGCAGCACAAATTATAATTGGAATGGATAGAGTCCCAGGAGTAATGAAAAAGCCATCTGGCTCACCCCAAAACCTGGGGCTTTTATGCACATTTTATGAATACAGGGTGAGAGAAAAACGGACAATTCAGCATGGCATGAGTAGTGATAACACATATTGTTCAAATCAGAATTTAGACCATCACACATAATCATATAACACTAACCCATTTCTAAGGAAAGGAAAACTCAACCAGCTTCTTCTGCAACTATGCAGTCCGGAGATGTACAGTACCATAGGAATCAGTTTCCTAACAAAGACCCATACGCTATTGCATTCAAACTGGTGCATCACAGAACCAACAGTGGAAGGACCTTGCAAAGTTGACACTGTACGTACACGAAGAAAAGTCTATTCACACAATACATGAAATTGATAGAAAATAACACATTATTTCACAGTGTCCTGTGCTGTGCGAAGACTGTGGAAAGAGAAGACACACATAGGAACATTGATTGGGAGCTGCAACGAGCAGGGTCAAGATGAATGCAACACAAAAACAGCATCCATTCTAATAAAATGGTGCCTCTGCAAAAATATGGTCCAACCAAGCTACATTACTAAAGGCACTTCTAAATGTCTAATCAATATCGTTTCAGGAGCAACATGAATAATTCTGTTATGACTAGAATCATGAGATAACAATCATCAGTATTCAAAAATATTTTGTCGCACAAAATTGCACATTTAGAAAAAGCCACCTCACCTACATGGATGGAGAAGGAAAACATGGTGGGGGGAGTGACTGTCATAACCAGCACCTCACTTTAATAAAAAGTCCTAGAAATACAACAATGTAGTACCTTCAAAACATATTGATGGAAATAAAAATGTCAGATCTGAAACCCCTATTACTTCACACCATCTACCATCCACCCAGGGGAAATACTCTGTGGAACAAATGATTGCATTCATCAAAGAGAATATCAGCTCCATTGCATCTTACATTTTCCAGGGGACTTCGCTGGTGAGACAATCAAGATCCTGCAGCCTCACAACTGGAAACCTTTTTATGTGATAGCGACCTAGACCAATCATGCCCTAGTCCCCTCACACAAATGGCAATATTCTTGACCTGATTATCTCTAAGATATAGTAAAAATTGGCTCTACCATCCCTGATGACTGGTCTGATCTACTTCCCATACCCTTCAAACTTCTTTGTACTAAAACAACCTCCTGGGCACAACCTAAAGGCTTGGGCTGGGACTTAAACTAAGTCAAACCTGCTACCCTGGAAACTAAGTGTGCCATGAAATTGCATTTGATTAGAGGTAAACCCAACCAAAACTCTGCATTAACCTTCTTAAATAAAGTCATTCAAGGAATGAAATGGACCCTTTAAATATTAAAAAAAATGAGATCAAACAGAGCAACAACTTGGTCCTCAAAAGAACTCTTCTTAGAAAGGAAATTCTTCAGACAAACCAGAAGCTTATGGTGCAAAATCTCTCCAAACATAATCTAATGACACTGCACACCAAACGCAAAGAATCTAAAAAACATGTAGCGGAACATGGTGTAACAGCATCAGCAGCGGCCCGTGCAGGTAAGAGCGGGGGCGTGGTGGGGTCGGGTTGTGGGGGATTCGACAGATGACTTCCAGGGAAAATTAAATATATAATTAATTTTCCCTCATTGTTGTCTGTCGAAATACCTCCACCCCACCACACTGCTCTTACCTGCATGTGCTGCTGCTGGCAAACATTGCTTACGTGTGGACCTGCACCCAACCAGGAGTGGTGCGTGCAGATGGGGCCAGGTTGAGGGGGGGTGGGTTTGACAGACAACCACGATAGAAAATAAAATAAATAATAAATTTTCCCTCGTCGTCTGTCAGAATCGCCCCTCACCCGGCCCCACCGCTCTTACCTGCATGGGCCATGCTGAACAGCATAGTAAATAATTTACCTCCCCTCTAAAAACCAGATAACCCCAGCCTTGATTCACTTTTTAATTGTATCTCCCCCTTCAACCCTGTCCAGTGCTCTACGGTCTTTTGGCTAGAATTGCACTAAACACATTTCTGGTGCCTGAAGCAAATGAATGTTCAATGGACTTGATTTTACTGAAGGAGTTGATCGCAAATGATACAGATCAGAAATAAGGCTTAGAGATGCCAAAAGACCTGCTACTGGGAGATAAAGATGCTGGATCAGCTATCTTTAGCGGTGCAGAGGCAGCAAACTAAGTAATAGCAAGCCTTCCTAATTGACAATGGTAAAGGAAAGGGGGTGTGGAATGATCCAGACACCATGCATGTGTATGTTGCAAACTTTGACACGGCAACTTCAAGGTTCTCACACACAATAAAGCTGGCATGATCATGGCAATGTGTACATGGCACAATTTAACAAGGGCCATGTACAGTTCCACTACCACTAATTTTACTTTTACAGTTGTCAAGCAGATGTCAGCAACAACTTGTATCATTGGTTGCTCTTTTCCAGGCCTGTGAACAGAGGAGAGAAGTTTTATCCCATATAAGTCATTGCTTCATGCTGTTCCTCAACGGAAATTTATTTTACTTTTATAGAATACTTTATTATCGCTTCACCAAACTATTTCAAACACACACATTTACAAATTTTCTTTTCCACTTACAGGTATCAAAACATATCCTATTAACAATTCATCTCAGTTATTCAAAGCGGTATATTGAAAATGGATATGGTCTAAGGTTTTGCACGATAAATTACATATTCTACAGCTCGCCACCCTATTTTACATTTGTTTACAAGATTTCATTGTACGTAACGTTTTTAATTCTGATTCTGAGGGGGATATTCTCAAGAACGTGTGATAATCATCGCAAAATTAGCTTAACGCAAATTTGCATATCGCAGTCTATCGCGAGAAAACAACGCCGTGTTAACGTAGTATTCTCAACCAGGCGGCACCATGCGATAGTCTCACGATAACGCATCAAATGACTGCGTTAAAATTAACGCGACACCACAAAAATGCGAAACACGAACGTGAAATAAGTTGTGATGAGGCCAATCACGATAAAAAAATCATCAATAACCGGCGACAGACCTGCAATTCCCACGCGTCATGCGGGAATATGCACAATAAAAGCAGAACAAGAAAAACATACCAAAAACAAAATAAACTGCGTAGCAACATGGATGCACCTGGGCCAAGTGCCCATGTCAACATGAACCCCACAAGCCCCACAGACCACCAGCAAGGAACCTCGGGGTCGGGGAAGGCCAAGGAGAAGAGGAAGAAGAAGACGGGGTACAGTCCGCATTACAACCGTATCGTCGTCACGGAGGTGACAGAACACTAACAAGTGTCCGTCACCTCCACCGTGTCATTGGCAACACAGACGGAAAAATGGCATTCCATCGTGAATGCAGTTGGAGTGTCGAGTAGGCCAAGATGCGCTGGCTTGATGTGAAAAGCCTAACCAAGCAGAAACCCACTGCCAACAGGAAGGCAGAACCGGCGAATGGAGGTGGGAGTCCTGCGCCACAGGAGGAGCTGGAGCAAATGGTGTCCACAGTCATCAGTGTGGAGATTGTGCAAGGAGTCGGAAGTCTGGATACTGCTCGACATGACCTGACGCAACAACAACAGGGTGAGTAACGAACACGGACTGGAGGGACGGGGGGGCGGGCACAATGGCACACATGCACAATGATGTGTAGCACACCCACAATGACCTTGGATCATGTCCCTGATCCCCGTGGCACACTGCAGCACACATACAAACATCAAGTAGGCCCCTGTCCACCATGTGCTAAAAGGGGTACCACCCCACACATCACCAATTCCACAACACACACATGCACCCGTGCGAAACACAGCAAAGATGCGTATTTGTGAGCAACACTGACAATGCAAGTGACACTACATGACAAGAAGCATGGCTGAAGTACAATCACCATGACATTGTGCATGCCACGAGACTGAGGTGGCTGAGTGTGGACCACATCCATAAAGGAGCAGGTCGCACTCTGACACATCCACATGCACAAACAACCACTGACGTCAACAATACCTCTGCAGACAAACAATGCACAAGAATACAAAAACCGTCCAAGAGCACAAATGACCCAAGTCGCCAACATCACAGCACCTTAAAAGCACAAAAGTCAAAGGCACACTGCCTCCAAAGGATAAAGGGCAGCGCAATCACAGCTGCATGGGCGACTCTCCCACAATGCAGCACTCACACATAGCAATGATGGCACATGCACATGGACGACAATGTGGTACACAGTGCAACACTTACACTGCAGAACAGAGGACACAACTGGGTCCGCTTGTGCGTAGAAAATGGCCAGTCATATCTGACATAGCAGGAAACTGCGAGATGAAAATCTACGTGTACAACCTCACCTACGTCATGTAGTCCAAATGTCCACTGTCTTGCATCAAATAGTCCACTCCTCCCAAACAGTCACAATGTACATTGTCTTGCAGTCTGAATGTAAACTTGAACAATGCGTCAACATACATGCCAACACAATGTCAACTAGCATTTCCCCTTCACATTGCAGAGGGGCAAACAACACCTCCAGCAGAGCAGACCAGACAACTCAACAGTGATGCTGAAGAGGACATCCACACTTACGACACCGACGCCCTACATCAGTTCATGGACATCTTAGGCAATCGACCTCCAGGAGCAGGACATCCCAGCTGCATCAAGGGTACCTCACCCAAGCACAGACCACACAGCTGGACGCACCAACCACCATGGCTGGCTCCCAACAGCCCACCGAAGCCCACATCGCATTCCAAGGCCAGGTGTCAGACTGTCAGAAGGGGGTGACCGAACAGGTGCGGGTGGCGTTCTACCTCATGGAAGCCGAACTAGATCACATACGTGGGTGTCTAAGTCCCATCAGGGACCACCTACACTCCCCATTGGAGACCCACACTGCGACAGAGACACATGCCTTCGCACATTTCCAGTAATGAACCACACTCAGAGCCACGGGATAATCATCCACACCACCACGCTGGACTGGCGTATGCCGGGCCAGTTCACTCCTCTTAAGTATTGAGTGGGGGACGACAAAACTACATGTGCATGGTCTCACCCGCTGCCTGCGGTGACATGGCTGCGTCCGCTGTACATGGCACAATGTAATGTTGTAGGGCCCGCGGCCCTAATGCATACATCATGAGCACATGGACACACTCAGATAGTTCATTGAACTGGCTACAGGCACATGCACTCGACACCTTTATTGCCAGGGTCACATGTACAGTGACGCCTGTGCTGGATGTTTGTGGGGTGAGTGTAAGCTTGCCCTCATGGAGTCGTTGGTGCTGGCAAAAACTTGAACAGTGATCACAATTAAAGCGGATACAGAACACACCAGCATAACAGAAACAACTGTGAGGCATCATGGTGGTAGCCGGAGAAAGTACAGTGTTCACCCAATATGCAACCAGAATGGTCCATGAGCTGTGGTGCACTGAGATAGTGGCACCTGAAGAGCTGAGCAGGGTATCAAGCTGATGATGGCACCCATGACAGGTGTGAGCAACTCTGACAGTCTGGCAGTAAGACACTTCCAACACTGGCAGGACGGAGGCAGCCGTAGAGTACAGCAACGAGAATGGAGTACAGCGGGCCTGTGTTGCGGAGGCTGTGATGGTCTGAGGAGGCTGCTAATGTCGCGGACCACAGGCTCGGAGCTTGCACCGGCATGTGGTGGGCCCTCTTTTATACACGCCGGTGTCGGCAGGTGAGCAGTGGGGCCTGGCTGCGCAGGGGCAGGCAAGACGGGTTCGGGGACCAGCAGCCGGGGGTGCAGCGGGCGCTCAGGATCTCAGGCAACACTGCTCATGGTGATGGCCTCGTGGTGGGGTGGGAGGGGCCGCCCTGACAGACACGTTGGGCATTCCGGAAGAGAACCACACCCAGAGCTACGTGCTTTTTATTCACACCCCTACGCTGGCCTGGCATAAGCCGGGCCAGCCCACTTCGCACACGCTTACTGGGGGGGACGTCACAAGCTACATTTCCGTGATCTTCCCCACGGGCTGGGGTGACATGGTTGCATCCACTGCCCACCTCACTCCAAACACCAGCTGTGCATGTAGACATAGATATGTCTGTGGTCTGCATACTGCAGTCTGTCCAGCACATCACCGCCACACATGGCATTGTGTACATTCTCATTCATGGGTCACTTTGCACATGCCTGGTTCTCACCTCTCCCCACATTCTGCTATTGTGTGACTGAGGTGCCATGCCGTTGATGGCTCATGTACATGGCTAGCCCAGGTTGCCACAGTAAGTTGTGCTGTTGTATCTGGTGGGTGGGCATGTTGTTTGGCATGTTGTATGTGATTTTGTAATGTGTGCATTTCCAGAGTTGTGAGTTGCATGATTGTGGAGTGGAGGTGTGTGGTGTGTTCATTTAATACTTACCAACGAGCAATGCATTCCCAAAAGGTGCCATCCTGGAAGCACTGGTTGATGATGGACTGTCGGAAGATGAAGGAATCATGCACACTGCCTGGTTAGTTGGCTATGACATTGGTGAAGAGTCCCCAGTGGTCCACTATTGCCTGCACATTGATGGAATGCATGTGCTTTCTGTTGCGTTAATTGTGTGCAGTGTCGGCAGGGAGCACAAGTAGGACATGTGTGCAGTCGATTGCCCCCAACACGTGCAGGAATCCAGCTATGGCGTATAGTCCTTGCTTGGTCTCCAGCTGTTCCTGAGCATTGTGGGAGACGTATAGGTACTGGGGTACCAAGCTGATGATGGCATCCAGGACAGGTGTGAGGAATTTGGATGGGGCTGGCTGTGAGACTCCTCCGACTCTGGCGGTTGTTGGTTGGGAGGTAGCAGAGGCCAACAGGTGCAGCACAGCCAGCAGCTTTGTCTGAGGTGGGATGTTGGTTGTCCGCTGTTTTGGTACCGTCAGCGTGTGGGCAATGAGGGTCAGGATGCAGAGGACGGTTGTCCTTTTGAGCCTGTAGTGGGAAATGACATTGCCTGGTGTTAGGTCTGTGAGGCTGGTGCGTTTCTTGGAGGTCTGCTGTCTTTGTCTGCGCTGCCCCTGTGGTGGTCGGGAGGGAGGTTGGGGGGGTCCAGGGGGAGTGGCGGTCCTGGGGGTGGTGGCAGTGGGTGTTGTGGCCCTGTTGGGGCTCCGAGCTGCATGATCAGTGGGACCATGACATCTGTTGGTCTTCAGGTGTGGCTGTGGGCTGGGCTCCCTTTTCTGGTGCAGGTTGTCGTCCACCAGGTCAGAGCAGGTGTTAATTTCCTGCTGCTAACGTGCCTTATCGCCTGTTTTGTGGTCTTATCGCCAATCTGGCTGGTCGTTGAGAATGTTGAGGTGTGGTGTTGTCGCGGCTTTTTGCTCGGGAATGCCTACTCTGCATCTCATTAGCGATAGTTGCCGGGGTCATCTGTGGCGATGTTTTTTGCGGATGCTTTTGCAGGTAAACTGGTGGTATCGGTTGTTAGCACCAGCTTGTGAATGGGTCGATAAATTTATCGTGACTTTGGCTGCGATAAAGTGCTGATAACTCGGGGATAGATCCTTGAGAATATGCCCCTGAGTTTTTTAATCCCATCAGTATAATAAGAAAAATCATGATCCATATTATTTCAGCAAAGGTTTTCCCACATTGGGTAATATTCAACCTGCATGAGAAGGTGATCAGAGCCACGTCTAATCTTCTTTAATGGTCCTATAGTGTGGGAGAGGCTCTATAAAAGATGTAACATAAATTAAACATTTTGATCTAGATAATACAAAAAAATTGATAATCAACATTCTTATGTGGGGATTGGATATTTATTAGTTCGCACAATAACCTCTGGAAGTTATAAGGTTCTAATGTAGATAATGCAAATAAAAAGAAATATAAGGCATAGATCCTACCATAGTAGGACCTCAGGGCTAATTTTAGTTTATCGCTTCAACATGTGTTGACTTCATACTCTCAAAGCTTTTCTCCACAAAAT
The DNA here is from genome assembly GCF_964204655.1 of Triturus cristatus. NCBI lineage: Eukaryota > Metazoa > Chordata > Amphibia > Caudata > Salamandridae > Triturus > Triturus cristatus. The sequence continues at coordinate 287,094,819 of NC_140587.1, forward strand.
GGCTTCAAGTAAATCTATAGCATTGCATACAGGGATAAGCCGAATGTGTGCACCATAGCAAACAGTGGGAATCATGTAGCATTGTAAACTTTTAATAACGGTTCAAATTAGTGGACCCCATAAAATATATATCAATTCGAGTGTGTGCTACTTACCATTACTGCATATCTATCCTTGGCCTCTCTTTGCTTCTTTAATGTCAATTGATGATCAAAAATAATTCCAAAGCTTTTGTACTGCTTTTTACGCACCTGTTTTTTAATCAACCAATTTACCTTGTATCTAGCATACCAGGTTAACTTTTAGGTCTCGCCTAGGCAGCGCACATGCGCTGTCTCTCCGAGACATCAAGTAATCTGTATGAGATGTGAAACTCCGCCTATTGCCGGGTAATTTGTCCTGCCGCTTGCCATTAGTTAACTCAGGCATTTCTTTTGTTAGTGGGCTTATTATTGGCTGTTGGTCCGATGCGTTACTTCTGTTTGTTCCGGAAGCAGCACTGCCTAACTACAGTCTCGTTACGCTTACACAGCCTAGTTGTTATTCGGAGAACTCTTTGTTAATTAATGCTTGTGTCAGTGCTCACTGCTCCATGCATGACTGTGTCCCCCTCCACGCCACCCACCTTCGGTGTCGTCACCCCCCATTTGCAATGTAATCGCGGCACTCCGGTGTGCAGGCTGCAGATGTTTTTTACTGCTCCTGCTACTGTGTATGGGGGAAAACTGCTCGTGAGAGGGTGCCCCAGAGATACTCTGGTACAGGATCAAAGCAGGGAGAAGGACCGTGACGTAAGTGTAAGCTATGCAGCAGCCTCACCCTTCCTGTAACAGGGGTCTGAACTGTTCTGTACAGCGGCATTTACATTCAATGAAGCAAAGAGCACTGTCTTCAAACGTAATCTACATTTTCCCCATGATTGAAATGTGCTACTTTAGACAGCAAAACTGGGGGCTCCCTGTCCACAAAGATGAAACGACACAGGCGCCCGGCATTATCTCAACCCCCTAACCACCCTGTTGCTGTTTAAACTCGCTCTGTCGCCCTCGTGTCTGTTCTTCCCCCCACCAGCCAGACCTAAAGCCCCACCTCCTCCATGAGACCGTTGTCTACATAGACGCTATCCATGATCGTTTTGTGTTGAAGTCTTGGCATTAACTAACCGCTGTAAGGAGGATAAACACAGCATATTCACTGGGGCTTTTGTAATTCTGTAACAGAAACGTATGCCAGGCAAATATTATTCTGAGAAAACATTGTGGAAAATTTGGTTACTAGTTCCAGCATGACCTCTGAGGTCGGACATTTTCTTCGCACTGGTATTATCTTCCTTCGCCCAATAATAACCCCATCCAGTCCAGAGGTGTACTTTTCATTTGAAGTTAAAACTCAGCCTTACCGTTGGACACGGAGATTTTAGGATGCATTCTGGTGAAAATGTGTCCGTTTCATGTTTTTACGCTCCCTGTACAAACTAATATCACCTATTCCTTACACTGATTATTTAATTGGAAAGCCGATGAGGTCATCGTTTACAGTAAAAAATCCCTTTAGCATCTTTTAATGTACCTGCTTTTGTTTAATAAAATCTCATTCCACTGGTGTGCTGTCTCATTATTGCATAGCGCACTACAGACAGTATTTACTTTGAAACACAGGCCTGCTTCCACAAAGAGGACGAGGAAGGTAATGTTAAAATGACATGGGGTGGTTGCGAATCCAAGCACTTTAATTGTTGTCCAGATGATGTGGCTATCAATATAGCAATATTCTCGACGGGACTTGTGTCCATGCTCTCCATGCTCGGTAAGTGCCAAGGATCGTTTTTCTCACCCTGATTGACCCAAAAAAGAGGGAAGCCGTGTGTCTCCATTCCTCCTTCATCGGTGGTTTGTATCGCTCGCCGGTTTTTTGCCTCTTTCTCGGGAAGCCGGATCTTAAAGCTTCTGGCTGGCAGGGACACGTTATCAAAAGAGCTGGCAGGCAAGCAAATGCACCAGCGGTTTTCTCTAGGTACAAAATGTTCATGCTGGACACTTGAAACTTTGCACACAACTGATGTAATATACCATAAAAGGCACCTGGATCACACTCTGCAGAAAATAATACAGCCATGGAATGCTGCAAGTGCATTACGTTTACAGTATTGAGTTAAGGGCATACCAATATCCCCATATACGTCTGAATATCTGTAAATATGTAAATAGATTTGTATGTACTCACATTTCACAAGCGAATATTCGCTACTTTTCCACACAAAAAAAACTAAGTTAGGTAAAAGACATTGTCATTTACAACGCCAATAGCTGAAAATCTTGCCAGTGCGAGACCTATTGCATTGCAAATGCTTGTTAATTTATCCTAAGATACAAATGATGATAGATGGTCTAAGCTTGTTAGTTCACCAATGAAAGACTACGAATATATTGTCTGCCTAATAATATACTGATATACTGTACACTTTCTCCTTATTTTCCTGGCTTTACCCTTATTGAAGTTTGTAATAATGGCACACAAATACAATTTAGGCAGGAGAGGAGGCAAGGACACACTCCTGTCAAACCAATCCCCTGAGCCTATATTTGACCTTTGGTTTTGGCAATTTGTTTGACATAGTTGAAATGTATAGTTCATGTATGAAGATCACCAGTCTACATGGAGCCCTCTACAGCAGTAACTTTGCTCAAAAGATATTCGTGTAGATCTTATAAAAGCAATTAATTGCAAACATCCAGTAGGGAAGTGTATTTCTTTATTGCTTGATTGATAAAAACCGTTTCAATATAATGCTCAATGCAACAATTATGAAATATATAAAACATTCACATCCGAACCGTCTGCATAAAAGTGTGCATAGCAGAGTTTATCACCTGTACGTCCATTTCAAATGACACATGCTAAGCTTACAACCCTCTATCCTTTCCACTAATTAAGCAACACTTTGAGGGGGACCCCTCAACCTATCCTACTACTCAAGATTATTGGCCCCTTGAGCAGATATGCACTGGGGTTTAGCAGCAAATACATAGAGGTTAAAATGCCTAGGGGAGAGCGGCAATTAAAGTGCTCTTTCTCGTGGTAAGGTCTACGTTGGCCGCAGAGCAGCCATAATAAACAACCCTCCATTTGTACAGCGAAAAAGCTGTGTCATTAAAGAGCTACTGCCTTCCCCCACTTGCACCTCCCCCACAAGGTGCGTAAAACGATGTGGGACCTGAAACACAATTGCGCCAGTTAAGTTGCCTACAGCAATGTGCCTGTTTGAAAGTAAATGCATATTGCAGTTTATAAGTTGGTTCTAACTTCTAATAGGCCTTCTTGATAACTAGAGCAAACATGCCTAGAAGTGCTCTGCCCTCCCAAAAGAGGCACACTCCTACTTCCACTAGAAGTTGCTGTAGGCAGGATGGGGGTTGGGTGCAAGTGCAAATTAAAAGCTAAGGGGCAGATTTATGAGGCCCTTGCGCCTCATTTACGCTGCTGTTGCGTCACTTATGTGACGCAGCGGTGGCGCAAATCCTGCGCCATGCTGCGGGGTATTTACAACGTGACGCATCTGGGAGATGCGTCATGTTGTAAAGCCCTGCGGCAGCAGTAGGCGTACCTGTGCAGGGGGGGCGTTCCATCGCAGGAACGCCTCCTAAAAGTGGCTGGGTGAAATCTACAAGATTTCACTCAGTCACTTTTGAGCCCATGCTGCGTCAAAACCCTGCGCCTGCTTGAAGCAGGCGTAAGGATTGACGCAGCATTGTGAAGATAGGTCCCCCCAAAGCATTGCTGGAGCTGCGTCGTGCTTGCGACGCAACTCCAGCAATGCGCCACTTTTACGGCACAGATGCGTCACGCATCTGTGCCGTTTTTGCCCCATGGTGCGCCGCATTGTAAATGCGGCGCATCCATGGTGGCGGAGCTGTGGCGCACAATAACTGGCGCATCCCTGCTGATATGCAGGGATGCGCCAGTTATTATAAATCTGCCCCAAAGGGTATAATGGAGATTAAAGTGCAAGTGCTCATTCTATAATCTAAGACAGCTATGGGCCATTTTTTGAGTGGATTTTACAAGGGTCAATAGCAAATAGTATTTGGTGTTGTTTTAGCCTCATTGACTCCCCCGCAGAGCGACTGCCTGTGCTGAGTGAATTTAGGCCAAAGGAACCCTTTTGCTTTAGAGAACCTTAGAGCCCAGCGATACTACAGGTCACTCAACAATGCAAACTAGTCTCTTATAACTATTCTCTCTTCCTCTACTACAACTGGATTCTTAGCCATAGTCTTTTCTTAAACCTCTGGAGGAATTTCACCATTGCACAGTTCAACAAAGTATCTGTTGGTTAAAAGCAGGCCATCACTGCCTCCCTAGATGACCCTATTCCTCGATCATTCAATTTCATGCACAGGAGCACATGCCGATCCTCCAGAACCGAACTACACAAGCAGAGTACATGGAGAATGTCCTCCGACCCTTGTTCACATAGCCGGTAGATCTCTTGTTCTTACCTTCTTTTCCACGGGGGTAATGTCTTAAGATAGGTATGATCCCCAGCCTGAATTTCAGGAACTGCACCTTGACCAGATTGCTATAGGATTAACTTAGGTAGCACCTCTTTTTCAGTCTGGCCTAATTACGGAGTGTCATTCATCCATGTCTGTGTTTGGACAAGCTGGCTTTAACCTCAACCACTGAAAGCAGCTGCATACTGGATTTAGTCAGTTTTTTTAAACTCTAGGTGGCTCAAAGGTGAATCCCAGGCACTTGATAGACCAAGAGGGCACAGGGCCTGATGCAGATAGACCCGTGCTGGGGAACTGGGCCTGTCTTCCAGGTCAGACCAGAAATTATTGATATCCCAAGGAGCCCTTCGGTGCCAGCTTTATTCTGCGACAATAGATTGTGAAGGTTGCCTTCTGAGCCAATGTTTGTTTTGCAATGCCAAACTCTAGCCTGATTTGGGCTGGTGATGTACATGATGGTAATTGGAAGTTTGACCTGTATACTTTTAGTATCATTTTGGCAGAGGGATGCCATCTTGATTAGAGATTGACCAGCCATTAGCTTAAGGGGACCTGCATTGTGCATTTCTAAACCCAGTCTTAGCAAGATTATTCCTGCATACCCCATCTGTCCCCACTGCCCACCACCACCACCACAAAAACAATTCAGCAGACAGGGCGTAGAACAGTGACGTATTTCCTGAGCATCTCTCAGCAACGGATCTTGGTATTATCTAGGGACACTATCATTTGACATGAATCTAACTTTAGGGAGCTGGGATGAACACCCATAGAATGTAAATATTTCTTGCTACTGGTCAATTTTGGCTAAAGGAGGGGGTACTATAATCCTGGTTCATTCGCATTGTCGACCACCGTAAGCTTTACCTTCTTAATCATGCGCTCATAAAAAGCTATGTATTTAGAGACAAATTGCAGAGTATGAAACCTTGTTATTTTGTCATGGTCAGGTCCTAAACAATAGAACTTTGGTGGCAGGCCTTGTGAATATCGACCTGACATTTTCTTTGTTTCGAGATATGTTTAATCTGCATCTTTCAGATGGTGGAATCAAATATGATTTTCAAGCATTAGGGCAACACATCTTGCCTGTGATACATTTTGGCTTTTTGGTGGTATGTAATGCATTTGAAGCATGTCTGCATATTTCTTTTAAATGTTATATGATTGTGATAAAAAATCAAAAAGGAAAATATTAAAATGTAAATTAGCAGTCTTTGAGTCCAAACCCACTGGGCTCACAATAAAGAGCTGTCAAGTTAATGTGTGACCGGCCACGTTTTAAATAACACAGTCTGTATTTAGCAGACAGGATCATTAAATATGAACTTCATGCATAGGTTATGTTTGCCAGAGAGGTGTTAGAGCTCAAAATCAGATTTTTCTTTTTTTACAACCTATTTACCGATTTAGATTCAGAAACCTAAATGTGCACTTAGCACATGTTGAGAAGAACAACACAGTAATGAGAGAAAGCACCATAAAAGCATGCTTGAATATATAGAAATAGAGAAAATAAATGCAAAAAGAATAGCATTTTTACTAATAGGGTGTTAGAACAGATGGCTTATGGAAAATTATGTTTTGAAATGCTTTTACCGATAAAATAATGTAATTCTAATGATGTGATTTAGCTTTTGTTTTGCCTTTCATTGTAAAGCATCATGAAGAGAAAGTGGTGCAAAAATCTATGAGAAATTGTTCCATAACTGTTATTTTCAGTACTGATACTAGATATTATTAGGATTATAAATATGTTAGAGCGATTTTTTTAAAATGAATTTTAAGAATAATTTACCTGTATGAATGATAAGATTTGTGGAAGTAGGCCATACCTAACTTTAGAAATCTCTATGCAATAATACACTGAAAAGCATTACCATTATTACTTCATATGAAATGTTTGATTTATTTAGTTATGTTTGATACTAATTATCAGATTATTTCATTTTAAAAGGAATATTAGCTTTAAGTACATTTACTCAAGTTTTTTGCTAAGCAGCAATAGTTTCATAGCTGAATAATGGACTTTTCATGTTTTCTTCAAATGTTGCTTTTTCTGTGCTGCATATGCAGCATTTTGCACAATTAAGGACATTCTTTTAGTGTTCACTGTGGAGTAAATTGGTGAGATCCTAACCCCTGTACAGACACAATGGCGTGAAACAATGTTAATTTATTTTGTCAACTAACCTATGGAGATGGAAAGGACAGTCATTTCTCATGACAAGTATGGGAAACTATGCTGGGGTATCAAAATTGTGATTCTTATGAACAGACAAGTGACTACATAATGATCTGACCATTATGGTGTGATGACCTGTCATATGCCGCATCATAAAGTCTATAAAAGAGGACACCAAAGAAAGGGCACGCAAGACGACGGGTGCTTATGACATTCAATCTTTTCCCTTTTGGCATGGAGAACACTTTTTTGGAACTCTCAGACTTATGCTTTTCCCAAGAAAAATCTTCTTGGCTCTTATTTTTGGACTAACTTTGCTAACGCTGCTGCTCTTAGTAGATTGATTGATTTTTTTCTTTTCTGCCCCCTGTTTTTGCCCTTGCTAATGATCTTGCCTGCTGAACTATCTGAGACAGTCTGCTTTGCAACCAGATTCATCCCATTTTCCCCTTTTGCCCATGTCAATGGACTCACTCTTAGTGGATTTTAAACTTGATATCCTTTGCTTTTGTTTGAACCTTTTAAATGCTGTTAAGAAGAAACTGACCATCCTACTGCCTTTAAATGGTGTTAGGAATCTGTAACTTTGTAAACCATTCTCTTCTGGATTAGAACATTTGATGAAATGTGTGGTTTTATACTAAATGAATAAACAAAATGGACAAGTCCTTTTGAGGTTTTCAGGTCATAGGTCCTGACAAGAACCTTTGAAGAAAGGAGCGCAAACAACTGAAAGTTGTTTTAGGAAACCCCTCACCCACCTACCTAGTAGGTGGCATGCAACATCATCGGGGCCCAGCTGGATCACCTTGTGCAATCCAGCTGTGCTTCAACGCCTGAGTTACAGCGGAGCAAGTTGCTTGTGTGAGAGAAGTGAAGTGCTATGTGAAGTGCAGTTATGTGTTAAAAATGTCTCTTGGAATAGCCCTTATATAAGTTTTAATAAAAGGGTCTTAAGACATAAGTAAAAACATAGTCGGGATCTGCATGAGGTTTTAAAATGTACATCTGTATCCCTTCCGAGATTTAGGTCTACTAGTTTCAGCCTTTATGTAAGTTCAAGAGGCTTTCGTCAGGACTAAAATAAAGTGTGTGACCAGAAAGAAGGAAGGTCACAGTGGTGATAATATCAGCAACACCATAAAGTGTGCTGTGAGTGTAGTGGATTTTGTTACTTACAAATCCTCAGTATGGAGTACCTGTAAAGGAAAGAATTAATAAATGCAGGTACAAAGCGACTCGTTGTTTGGCATGCATGTCGTAATTTGTGGGCGCTCCTGTATGCGAAGATGATGGCATCATGCATGTGACTGGGTGAGGGCATGCATGATGGCTATCTGAAAAATAACCATGTGTGGCTACAATGTGCCCCGGTGGTGCTTAGTTTAATTGGAGTCCAAGGGTAAATGGATCACTAAGACTGTAGCGTTTTTTAACAGTGGACTGGATCTAGTCTACACAAATGTCGCATTATGGCACATTGCGTGAAAACATTAAAATTAGGTATCTAGTGGTTGCGCGTGTATTTTACTGGGCGAGAACACATTTAACATAGATTCACACAAACTGGTGACTAACAACATATAAGACTGACAATGGCGGACTCACGTTGACTCTGAATGAACATTGCCTCCTGGATCCGATCAATCACTTCTACTCCCCATACTGACCCTAGGGAAGGGGTAGAGATTGCCAGGGACAATGATTCCGGTAAAAAATGAAAATAAAAACAAGGTAAAAGTACTGCTTTGCTTAGCGGCTCCTGCATGTAGCTCGCGGGTGCCGGTACTCACGTTTGTCAGAGGAAATTATATCGATATGACCTACGCAGATGATCGGATCCCGCTGGCTTGCCGTGAGCGGTCGTTCTGTCAGCCTCAAGAAGGACGTGGGCGGAAGTGCTCATAATGTTTGTCCTGGTGTCTAGTGCGCTAACTTTGTGAGGAATACGCATGCATGTTAACGCGTATGTCCTACGTGGCTGAACATGTTTTGTTGCCTGCCTGGAAAAACACCAAAGTCATTTGTCCTAGAATGTGCTGAACTAGCACTAAAGGACAACTTCTTTGAATATGAAGGAACCCTCTTTCTACAACAATATGGAACTTCGATGGGCAGCACGTTCGCGCCGAGCGTGGCCGGACTGTACGTGTCTAATTTTGAAGGATTGCACATTCTGAACCCCCAGTCTCCATTTAGTAAGGATATCACATTTTACAAAAGATACATAGATGATGTCTTCCTAATATGGACAAACAGCGAAAACAGACTATCTGAGTTTCTGAATTGGATTAACACCTTGGATCCCAACTTAAGATTCACGCATGCTACAAGCCGAGAGAGCATCACCTTCTTGGATCTGGATATAGAGGCACAGAATTTTGGCCTCACGACAAAGACCCATTTCAAACCTACTGCAAAGGACTCCCTTTTGCACTTTGAAAGTTTTCACCCCAGACCACTGAGGGAAAATGTACCCTACAGCCAATATCTCAGACTGCGTCGCAATTGCAGTGAAATCAAAGAGTTCAAATCACAGGCAGATCTACTGACAGTAAAACTGAAGAACAGGGGTTACCCTAACAAAATCATCAAAAAAGCGCAAAAGAGAGCAAGAAATCAGAACCGGGAAAGCTTACTAGAAACTAAAGAACACACAGTACCCACCATTCCTTTAACCTGTGTAACAACATACAATTCAATCTCAAATAAAGTCGCCAAAATGATCCAGAGCAATTGGAAAATTGTGACTTCAGGCAAAATACAATGGGAAAAACCACTATTCCCCTACAAAAGATCACAAAACTTAACAGACAGGCTAGTATCTACTCGCCCAAACAAACAAACCATAACCCAGAACACGGTGCTCAATGCATGGGGTCTACCAAATGTCACTGGCCACTTTCCATGTGGCAATTGTAGTGTCTGCCATTTAACTCAAACTACAAAAACCCTACATCTCAAGCAAGGAAAAGTATGGAACGTCAAGAGACACACAAATTGCAATTCTGCCAACGTGGTCTACTTAATCACATGCCCATGCCAACTGCGTTACATGGGCATGACCAGCCGAAAAATAAAAACCAGAATATGTGAACTTCAGAGCAACATCCGCTGTAAACGGAATACCACAAAACTGACCGACCATTAACTAAGAATGGGACACACGACCAATGACATGACCTGGGTAATCATTGAACAACTAGACGCAAATACAGGAAACATACAAGACCAGCTATTTGAAAAAGAACAACGTTGGGTGTACAGACTATCCACTCAAACACAGGGTCTAAATGACAATGTGCCATGAAACAGTGTACGGCAAAAATAAATACATCTCTTCTTCTGGTCCCTGCAATAGAAACAGATAATAGACACAATCCTATAATACACCATGTCAGCGTTTGTGTTACTAGTGCATCCTGCGAGGACGCACTTTTAAACCAAGTCCAGATACATTCACTATTGAAAACACAGGTAACTAACCATTACCATATATAGCCATAATGGCCTTTGAGGATATCAATAGGTTTTAATACCCCTGATAGTGCAGCTATATGGCCACAGCGCACCATTAAGCCAAGTCCAGATACATTCGCTTTAGAAGAAACAGGTATCTAACCTTCATAAATACACAATAGGAGTTTTAGCTATCGCAATGCCAATATTTACCCTTAATATCCGTAATGGCGTTTGACAGCATAATTAAGGAGTATCTATAAATATGCTATATACCAATGTGTTTTACAGTCCCCTGACAGTATAGCTATAGGGCAACCACACATATGCAGGCAGCGCTGAAATAATTACGTACTTCTTTTGCCACACAATGTTTAGCTGGCTCTGTTATACCGTCTGCAGGTATACAACAGAACACGTTAACTCCAGCGTAGGTCAACGTGATGAAAGGCGCATTAATACGCATGCCCAAACCCCCAGCCCAAGACACCGCCTGTTATTTATGTCCTTTGACAGCGCAGTTACTGCTCACTGTACTAGCCACACTTAGTCGCGGTAATACACCTCTTCCAGGCAGGCAACAAAACATGTTCAGCCACGAAGGACATACGCGTTAACACGCATGTGTGTTCCTCACAAGGTTAGAGCACTAGACACCAGAACAAGCAAGTTGCTCGGTCACGCCCATGTGACTTTACGAGCACTTCCGCCCACGTCCTTCTTGAGGCTGACAGAACGACCGCTCACGGCAAGCCAGCGGGATCCGATCATCTGCGTAGGTCATATCGATTTAATTTCCCCTGACAAACGTGAGTATCGGCACCCACGAGCTACATGCAGGAGCCGCTAAACAAAGCAGTACTTTTACTTTGTTTTTATTTTCATTTTTTACTGGAATCATTGTATCATTGTCCCTGGCAATCTCTACCTCTTCCCTAGGGTCAGTATAGGGAGTAGCAGGGATCGATCGGATCCATGAGGCAATGTTCACTCAGAGTCAAAGTGAGGCCGCCATTGTCAGTCTTATATATTGTTAGTCACCAGTTTGTGTGAATCTATGTTAAATGTGTTCTCGCCTAGTAAAATTCACGCGCAACCACTAGATACCTAATTTTAATGTTTTCACGTAATGTGCCATAACGCGACATTTGTGTAGACTAGATCCAGTCAACTGTTACAAAGCGCTACAGTCTTAGTGATCCATTTACCCATGGACTCCAATTAAACTAAGCACCACCGGGGCACATTGTAGCCACGCATGGTTATTTTTCAGATAGTAATCATGCATGCCCTCACCCAGTCACATGCATGATGCCATCATCTTCGCATACAGGAGCGCCCACAAATTACGACATGCATGCCAAACAACAAGTAGCTTTGTACCTGCATTTATTAATTCTTTCCTTTACAGGTACTCCATACTGAGGATTTGTAAGTAACAAAATCCACTACACTCACAGCACACTTTAGGGTGTGTGCTGATATTATCACCACTGTGACCTTCCTTCTTTCTGGTCACAGACTTTATTTTGGTCCTGACGAAAGCCTCTTGAACTAACATAAAGGCTGAAACTAGTAGACCTAAATCTCGGAAGGGATACAGAGGTACATTTTAAAACCTCATGCAGATCCCGACGATGTTTTTACTTATGTCCTAGGACCCTTTTATTAACATTTTTATCAGGGCTATTCCTCAAAAAATTTGTAACACATAACTGCACTTCACATAGCACTTAACTTCTCTCACACAAACAACCTGCTCTGCTGTAACTCAGGCGTTGAAGCACAGCTGGATTGCAACATGTGATCCAGCTGGGCCCCGATGATGAAGCATGCCACCTACTAGGTAGGTGGGTGAGGGGTTTCCTAAAACAACTTCCAGTTGTTTGCGCTCCTTTCTTCAAAGGTTCTGGTCAGGACCTATGACCTGAAAACCTCAAGAGGACTTGTCCAGTTTGTTTATTCATGTACTACTCAGGGAAGAGGACACGTTCATTTTTTCCTTACTCTCTAGTTGTTTTTGTGTGTGTGGTTTTATACTAAACCATGTAAGATTCTTGCCTGAAATGCTAAAAAAGGATACTTATATGATTGATGTTAGATCACTGATACAATAACCAATTATCTAAATTTGCCTGCGTCTGGTTTTGTGTCCTGATGTTCTTTCCTTAAACTGTGTTGCCCATTGGAATGTTTTATTTTATTTTATTTCATGGTGTTGAAAATGGTGTATTTGAATTTTATTTCGAATTTATGAGTTGGCTACCAATTAATGGTCCTCATTAGGTGACCAACGTTGGTTTTGCATACCCTAATTCCCACCCCTCACTATCAGTGGTTGAAGATCCATCAGAGGACCATCGCCTTGTGGTAAAGTGCATTGATGCGAGTTGACTAATTGTAAAGGACCCAGTGCAGTTAGAGTAGTGAGTGAGATTGAAAAAACTCTTTAGATGAATCAGAAGTCATGGCCCGTGATTGCTATTCAGGTCTGGGAATATTAGGCAAAGACTATTGGTTTTGGTCTTTGTTTGCCACACTGGACACAGTTTTCTGAAGATTAGTTATGCTTTGTCATAATACATAATTACATAACCTCTATATTTAAAAAAAAAACTGTTTACTTGCGAGGACTTAAGTAACCAACCAGACAACAACAGATAACCACAAACAAGACAAGAACTTTAAAGAGCCAATCTCAAGCCAGCACGTATGTGTTTGTATTTTTAGAGCGTGGACTTAGCTAGGGAGTTTAGGTGCACCGAACATGGGGTGGTGCCCTGGGGCTGATACATTGGCTGGAAGTAGATAAAAGGGACAGAGAATTATTGTTTTAAGAACACAATTCCTTTAAAGACGTGTCTTTAGCTGTTTCGTGGATTGTAGCAGGGTCAGTGCAATTCTTGTGTGAACGAGGATGCTGTTCCAAAATAGTGGGACCTGCTTTCTGCTTTTTTTTTTACTTACTGCATTTTGTTTTCTTAATTCTTACAATGTGTATGCTCCTGGTCTTGCATTGTCCTCCAGAATTGATGTTTGCTGACTGGCAAAGTCAAGATCTTATTTCTGAGGGAGTTTTAGGTGATGCAGCTGGTCCTGATGATGATGGTAGCCTGAAGTGGGAGTCAGTGTTATGTTATGTTATTGTCACTTAATATAGCGCCTCACACCTGTAGGTGTATCTCTGCACTTGTTAACTCAGAGCAAGTCAATTGATTAAAACAGCCATGTCTGCTTTGGGCTTGACAATATCAGAACAAGAGCAAATATAAAACAAAAGTTTGTTCCAGACAGAAGGGGCAAGGTAGGAAAAGGATCTGCCACCATATTTGAAGGTATGAATGTGGGGCACGTTAAGCAGGAGTTTGTCCTTAGAGCTAAGATTTCTGGGGGGAAGGTAGTAGCTTAGTTTCCTCTGTAAGTAGATGGGACCATTAGCCATCAGAGATGTATGAGTCAGACCACATAACTTGAAGTTGGAACATTTCCTGACTGGCAGCAAATGCATAGCTTTCAACATGAGAGATGAAGGGGCGCCTGAAGGAAGGGTGCATACCAAGAGTGCAGCGGTGCTCTTCACCACCTGTAGCTTGACAGCAGTGAGTGGCTGCTACTAGCAGGGCGTTACCATCGTCTAAAGGACTAATGATTAGGGCATTGACAAGAGTCTTTCTGGTAGATGATGGAAGCCAGGGGAACACTTTCCTAAGGGCATGCATAGTAATGAAACAAGAGCCTGAAATAGATGAAACCGATCTTTCATAGACAGCACCTGAACTAACCTGATAGCCGGATTTTTCACTACTTTCCTAGGTGCCTGAAGGAAGGGTGCATACCAAGAGTGCAGCGGTGCTCTTCACCACCTGTAGCTTGACAGCAGTGAGTGGCTGCTACTAGCAGGGCGTTACCATCGTCTAAAGGACTAATGATTAGGGCATTGACAAGAGTCTTTCTGGTAGATGATGGAAGCCAGGGGAACACTTTCCTAAGGGCATGCATAGTAATGAAACAAGAGCTTGAAACAGATGCAACCTGATCTTTCATAGACAGCACCTGAACTAACCTGATAGCTGGATTTTTCACTACTTTCCTAGGTGTCGGGGCTGCTCCGTGTTCTGAGGGCCACCATCCTGCTGACCAGAGCTACTGAGCTTTACCGAACGATATGCAACAACAATTGGTTCTGTGGAGCAGGATATTTCTTCTACAAAACATTAATTAGTATCAAACATTCTTCGTGATGTGGTAAATCAATGGCCCCCCAATGGGGACAAATAATACTACAAGACACCAAAAAGAGACTTTTTAAGTAAGATATATTATCAATCATATATCGTGAAGTGATGCAAAGAGTAATAACATGTCACAGAAAACAAACAGGACTGTTACGGAACATATACAATAATGGAAAAATACAAGAATGAACAAAGAATAAGGACCAAGACATAATAAACATACAATGATGCAAAGGCCGGAGGAATTAGGCCAAGTAACGGTTGTAGATGCAAACGGATCTACAGCAGGGGGGTATATATCGCCATATAAGAGGAATCCTACCCCTCAGGAGTCCGAGGCATAGTAGGGTATCAATGCAGGAAAACCTGCAAGCAATACCTGAGACTGGGCCCTTCAAAACCTATGGATGGAAAGAGATGCAGCAAGTTACTGGTCCAGCTAGGCTAAAAGGACCACCTTTAATTTTGCAGAGTGCTTTAGCAGAATAGCGCACTCTCTCAGGAGGGCTCACCTCACTGTTGAAAGAGACAGGGGTCCTCACTTCTGACGATGGTTGGCTCCACCTTTTTGAGGCGCACTGTAGCGCACGTCCTGACAGCTTCTTCGCCTTCGCACCCACGTCCATAATACGGCACCAGTGCAGAGGCAAAAAGGGTTCCCTCGTTCTCATAGGGCCACACCAGGATGCAAATTAGGAAATGCCTTCTTGAGATACTTCTGGTGCTACATGTGCGCCAGCGCCAGTGCTTAATTTGAGCCTGTGGTTTCCAGTGCCCAGCACCAGCACTTAATCATGCACACCAGCGCTTTTCATGAGCACCAGTTAAGGACATATTCATTTATGGGGAGGTTAAGTGATTTGCAAAGAATCACAGGATGTTGTTGAGCTGATGCGGAGACTTAAACCTGGTTTCCCAGCTCCGAAGTCGGCAGCTATGGCCATTATGTTACATCCTCCCCCCACTTTCATGGTTAGTAGTTGGTTCTGTTTTAGGCAGCACTAACAGGAGAAATGGACTGGAAAAGCTGCCTCCTGACTAGAGCCCCAGCACTTATGCTTTTACAAATTAACCACTGGCCAGCATGATCAGTATTACAGAAGTATTACTGGATATTTTCTGTAATACTGCACCAGGTGTGAGAGGAGTAGGGCCTGAATTGTGTCCTGCAGTCAACATGAAGGCGAGGTTCACTCACTAGAAGCAACCTGCAGGGAAGCAAATGTAAGTCATAACCCTTATGTCATTAGGAATGCCCCAGTATTGTATTGACTAAGGGCAGACAATGTCAAGGGCAGCTCAAGTTAGGGCCTGTTAGTGTCTTGAAAGGGCTGATAAATATGACCCCTCCATCAAATTCATACTATATCCCAAATTACATTCATACAACATGTTCCTTCTAGGCAAACCTAGATGCATCACCCCCTGTATTCCCACCATCAACAATTCTTTAACAACATCACAAATGATATTCAATGAGCACACATTGGACTTCATTCCGATCTGTATCCACTCTAAAGTCCAGCATTCACCAAGCACAGCAGAACTTCTCACACCTGCCTTGATATCATCTTCCTCACTTACATTTGTCTCTGCCTCACCTCCACAGACACCCTTGATGTCCTGCTATCCCTGACTACAGAATTGAGTACACCAAATGACCCAACAAAAAGGTAGCTTTGTAGCTCTACATGAAAACACGTTCCTTATGTGACTGAACTATTGACTATTGTAAAGGTATCCAGAAATATCACAAGACTCACACCTATAGGAAATTCCCATGAGTATATATGCTTTAGCATGCAAACATTCATTTGCAGGGAAGATGCCTCCACCTGCAATGCAGCCAACTTGAGGACATTTACTTCACTTATGGCAATCAGAAAACATAAACTACTAGCTCACTACCATTCTGCATACTATTGATGGCAATCTGATTCTACCTCTTCCGTTTGCATTAATACATTTGGTTCTGACTAGACCAAGCCCCCGTTTCTATATTATGTTCGAACATGCTACATTAGCAGCTATTTTTGTTACATTGATCCACTTTATCTGTCTTCCTCATTCTGGCTACATGTAATGCACCCATATATTTCACTGGTTCTGGCTGCACTATAAAGTTGTTAAATAAATGTTAACATTATTGCTGTCATCTGCTCATCAACATAGGTCTGTACTCTCCTGCAACAAGCACGCCTTAGCTCCTTCAAAGAATTTCATGACATGTTCTGCTTTCCACAGTCTAGACCATCGTCTTTCAATTTGTATACTGCCCACCATGACCCAGTCAACATTCCCCTCTGAGATCTCTTTCCTCTACTCTAATAGTGTAGTCCTTGGAGACTCCAACTGCTCAGGTGACATAACAACATAGATGATCAAGGAAGCCCTCAAATGGCATGTCACTTTACCAACCCAATTAAATAACAACATTCTGGACTTCATTTACTCAATCAGCATAAACATCATGGCTCAAATGAATTGACTACACAGCCACTAAATTCAACTTTTTCGCTTCAGAATTGTTAACAGAGGACAACTAAAGCCATTCAAATATCAGCTAATTCAAGATGCTCCTCAGAGATACACTGAAAGACAACTTATTTGTCATGAACAGTGCATCCACCCTGATAGCTATGTCACATCCCAACATTTCGACCACAACAACCCCTTCCAGAAATACCCAGCAAAATCCTCTGATCTATCTGATATAAATCCAACCCATCCATGCCATGGTAATGTGACATTTCAAACAACAAAAAGAGCTCAAATGGCAGGAAAAAAAAGCAGCTGCAGGTAGATCTCACCACACTTAAGAATCTCAGGTTATTACGGAAGCATCCAACAGAAGGAAATAAACCTTCAAAGTTGTTGGAGCTGACCCTTTTAGCAGGTTCACCCCCAGATTATTCCCTTCTGTTGCCAAACCTATTTTTGTTGGTATTATGACCCTGTGCACGTTTTCCCTGCTAATCAGTGGCAACGTGTTTGTGCTCCCTCCCTAAAGTATGGTACAGGTGTCATCTTCCCGATTGATACATTTAATTTACATGCAAGTCTCTAGTAACTGGTACTATGTGTACCCAGGGCCTGTAAATTACATGCTACTAGTGGGCAGCAGCTCTCATTGTGTGTCCCACTCAAGTAGCACTTTAAAATATTTCTGAAGCCTGCTATTGCAGCCTGTGGTGCAGCTTTAAACTGTCATTTCAACCTGGCAAAATAAACCTTTTCCAGGCCTAAACCTTCCTTTTTGATACTGATAGGTCACCTTTAGGGTATACCTTAGAGGCCCATAGGGCAGGGTGCAATGTATTTAATAGATAGGACATGTGTAAGCAGAGTTTGCATATCCTGGTAGTGAGAAACACCTAAAGTTGTTTTTCCCTATTGGAAGGCCTATCTCTCCCATTGGCTAAGACTGAGTTACCTTACTAACTTAGTCCTAACTTTGGATTGAGAGCAGATAGAGTTATGCTGGTTACACTCACATTAATTCCAATTTAAAACCCTCTTAAATGGTGAAGTTGGATTTTAAGTTACAATACTGAAAAATGCAATTTTTAGAAAGTTTTTTCTGTACCAACATCTGTGCCTTCTGCCATTGCCGTAGGTCACATGCCTGTGAATGGCTCTGCTGTTTGGGGTTATGTATTCCTTCCAGACAGTGACAAAAAGGGGGCTGTAGTGTGTACAGGGTGGGCCATCCTGGTAGGATGACTTGGGAGGGGCAGTACTCATCCCCACTTACACTTCAGAGGCCTTTGCCTCCTGCACACACAAAGGAATCTTACATCAGGCCTGCCCTGCCTTTTGTCACGGCTGGACAATTCAGAGCCCTTCCAGGGGAAACTTTTTCCAGAACCAGTAGGGGTAGGACAGGGAACCCCCCCAAACAAAGGCTTGGACCAAGTATAAATATGGATCTCGAGAGCCACTCTTCAGAACACTCCTGGACCTATGAAAGTTACAGAAGAAGGACTGCCCTGCTGCCAGAGGACTGCCCTGCTGCTTGAACAACTTCCATGCTGTCTATGAAGGACGACTAGATTTGCTTGCCTTCATCCTAGGTTAACCAGAATGATTCCAAGGGTCATTTTGCTGATCTCCTGTGTGAGCTAAACAGGCACAAGCTTTAGAGGCCTCTGTGAAACTTCTCAGCTGACACGCTGCAACTGAACTTGCCTGGACCTACAAATGAACCTTCCTGAGTTCTGCTGGCCTCTGCTGGAGTGACTCCCTGATCCCAAAGGGATGCCTCCCCAGGTCCTGACCCCTTGGCTCGCATCAGAGTTTACTCCTCTTAAAGAAAAGGTAAAACCTTGAAGTTTGGGCTTCTCATGACCGCAAAGGTCATGAGAAGCCCACCGCCCACGACGACCGCCATCACAAAGTTTTGAGAAAACCTGATCTTCACATGTACAGTGACCGCCGGCAACGCAAGAGCTACACTTCGCACTAAATCCACAACAACCCACTGGGACTGCCAGTGTGAATCTCCAGCAATGGCCTTCCACGATGCCCAACGGGTTCTTCACTCTACAGCCACATCAGACCACGACGCAAAGCCCGTCTTAGCGCTACAGTGACGACTAACCACAGCGCTCTACCTACATCATGTGGCCTCCTCAGACCTCTCAATCTTCTTCAACTTAGTAAAGCCTGATAATTCTAAGATCAAGACAGCTCTGGCAGTATCCTGGAATTTGTCATCAGCATCCTAAATGCATTCCTTAGTCAAAGCATGTTACCCAACACCCACATACCTCAGTACCAGCTAAATCCTGTCTCTATTAAAGAAACTTAATGTGGACCCCTTCCGCCAGGGCAACTGTTGACCAATCTCATACCTGCTATTCCTGGATAAGAGCACCAATGAGGAATTTGACGCTAAATTCTATGATTATCTGTTTCATTTTTTCCTTCCTAGTGTTCCATATATATGGGATAAAGTACCCCCTTTCGTACATTATAAGGATCGCAAGTCACCGAGGAGATCGACGACCATATCAAGGGAATGAGGCCAATTGCCAAGCTTCCTCATAAGGTTGTATGACTCAGAGATTACTTGAAATATCCTTATCATATACGGGAGGGGGCACTTTATTGCTTATAATAAATGGTCACACCATCACCTTTCCCACAAACCACTTAAATCCTTGGTGAAATGCCCTTTCATATGAAAGAGAGTGCATGCTTGTAAACATGAAGAATGAAAACAAAATCTCTAGTGCAAAATGAAACACATCAAAAAAGCTGTTTGACATTTGGTGCAAAAAGATATTAGAATCAGTTAATACGAGTGTAAGAGCAGATTTTCATTTAACAAATTTGTGTGCCTCACATGCCAAACATTTCTGCAATAAAACAAAAACACTGCACCTTTGAAATACTATATTTTCCCATGTTTGACAAATAGGCCTGAACTAGGCCTCAACTCAAGCTTTTTTTCTAAAATGCCACCATGATGTGTGTTTTCATTTCTCACTTTGTCACTGCCCTTAACCAAAATGGGCCCTGTTTTGACATGCATTTTCGAAGAACTACGGAGGAAGCCTTTTGAAACATTCAAGGCCCTTCCTGCCATTATCATTGCTTATGTGACTTCCATTGTTTATAACTAGATTTCTACTGCCA
Source organism: Triturus cristatus (assembly GCF_964204655.1). Classification (NCBI taxonomy): domain Eukaryota; kingdom Metazoa; phylum Chordata; class Amphibia; order Caudata; family Salamandridae; genus Triturus; species Triturus cristatus. Next base: position 287,114,852 of record NC_140587.1, read on the forward strand.
CATCTGATAATGTTATGTCAGAACAGAGCATATTAATATTCAGTTAGGGGGTAGTGCTAGAATGGTTGCAATCATGATGTTATATAATTCTGAAATGTGATTTTTTCAGCTTTGCTCACCTTATGCTGACCGTGGGCTTTCCATTGACTTCTATTTTAAATGTGTCTATAAAAACTGGAACATTTGAAGGTGACACAGTTTTCCCCATCCCTGACTTTGGAGACTGAGCCCTTTTTGTTTTGTCTCATACTTTGGACTTTGAATATTTTTGCCTTGACTTCATGCCAATTTTCTTGCTACATGTGATTCAGCCTTATGCTAGTTTCCTATACTGATTTACCATGGATTCTGATTTATTTATTTTTTTCAATTTTTTTTATTTGGCTTTCACATTTCCACACATTGAGTAAATCAACAATAGAAATCATTGCATCTTACAGGCACGTAGATCTTCGACTATTATTCGGCGAGAAATCACAATTAAGAAGAAACAGAAAATCTCTGGCGCATGTTTTTACATTTCGGATACAACATAAAAACCGACCTCAGGTAAGGTGAAAAAAACATGTATATGTCCTCAGCTGTATACATTAGAGATCGGGTCCGAGACTTGCCTGTGTCCCGAGTGTGTTCCCTCGTGGTGCGCTCTCGCTGGGTGTTTTAGTATTCTATTCGTGTTTCTGGCAAGATGTCATCGAATTCTAGATCTTCGGTGCGGTGGGGAAACCTTTAACTGTAGGGGAAAACTGGGGGTGAACTGGGGGTTTCCGGTGCGGAGCTACTGGTGGATGGTAGTTGATTGTGAGTATAACACGCGGTACTGTATCGGCCCCTGGGATGGGGACCATGGAAATCATGCTGCATGCATTCTATCGGGCCCGTGCCCATCCCGCTATGTTGCCCGTCGTATGTGTCCCTATCTGGGCCTATGTTCTTGCCTGTCTGCCTTTGAGGGGATACCTGTGTAGACTGCGAGGGGGATGGTGTCATTGAGGGTGGTTGCGTGGTGTCGTGGGTAAAGCGGTGCATCAGTTGCACCCATTCTTGGGAGATGGGGTGCTTTCACGTTCCTCTCACTTCTTCCTCCGCTGCGCCCCATTTCTTCATGGCCCCTATCCAAGCTAACTCTGGGGGTCCTGCTGGGGCCCGCAAGTGCATGGCTATGCCTCTTTTTGCTAAGAGAATGGCTAAGGAAACAAAGCAGCACTGCACCTTACCATGCATTCTGATTAACCTTATATGTTTGCCTTCTGTTAACTTTTTTAATAAACCTTCATGGTTTCTAAATTCATTAGACTGTATCCTTTTTTAAAACTCTGAATTGGCAATGCTAATTTATTTGCTGTCAGAACTGTTATCTGTTGGGACACATTGCCTCATATGTTGTTGAGGTAAATATAATCTCAGATACTGCCTGGGCGCTTTATCCAAGAATATGTGATAACTTAGAGTCAGCACAACTCAGTTTTTTTTGTTTTTTTAAAGACACAGTAGCTCAGAATGTGGAGAAACATGCAGAAAGATTCTAACATTCCTATTATTACCTAAAGAGTGCAAATAATAAACCTGTTGCCATAAATATCTCCTTTGTGCTTATCACTGTACAGCTAGAAAAAGGAAGCAGAAGAAAGTAAAGCCATGCTTCCTTTTCATTCTTCAAACAGCTGCTCTAATCATGCTACGTGACCTGACCTGCCTTTCCCGTTGGCTGCTGGCAGCAAGAATTGTAAGGTCAGAATTCAACATTAAGAAGCAATTAAAGTTGAGCCGCTACATCACTTCTTTATAACAGGTGACTGGGTGTGTCACAAGCCGTCTAATAATTTTGGAATAAAATCCCCTCTTCTGTACATTGTGAGGATTTTACAAGTCACAGAGGAGTTCCATGACCATATAGAGGCACCAGGCCGAGTGACTTTTTATTGATTACGGAACTCCAAGGTGACTTGCAACATCCTAATAATTTATAGTAAGGGGGTATTTTATCCCATACAATATGCGGGATTTGCCCCTCCTACTAAAAACACATTAAATGGCAATTAAATGGCCATGTGTGTTGTGCGACACCTTCTTCTTGTCTCGCCTTTTTAGCCCACAGCACTTTGCAAGTGGCGATTATCAATTTTTTTATAGAATACATGTCCCAGGATGCAATATACTGCAGGATTCAAATGCAGCTATAGCTGATGGTGTGGCGCATGACATGGGATCCTTTCCCAGCTGTGCTTAGGCAACAGTTGTCTAATAGAATATCAAAGCTAAAAATATTGTGTGGACAGAATAACGTGTCAGAAATATAGAGGACCAAAATATCGAGAGGGTTAGTGGAAATAGGTAAGTATAGATTGACTATTCTTAACTCTGCATCTGTTTACCTTGAAGATATATATATATTGTCAAGGTACGTATATGTGGAGTTATGTATAGTAAAACTTTGCTTATCTATAGGAACTTACTTACACAATATTTTTATCCTCAATTTGCTTGACACGATATTTAGTCCACACAATATGTTTGACTTGAAATGTTGTCCAAAGACCAAGACAGCCTCCAGAATTAGCAGCACTGGCGCACCGTTACTTTAACACATGGAAGTAAGAGGCACAAATACATTAATTCCTTTAAACTTCACTGGTGAAAGAAATGATTTTTGTTTCTTAAATGTGCCATCTCCGTGCTGATTTAGACAGGCTGCATTCATTCTCCGTGCTGATTTAGACAGGCTGCATTTATTCTCCGTGCTGATTTAAACAGGCTGCATTCATTCTCCGTGCTGATTTAGACAGGCTGCATTTATTCTCGTAAACAATGAGGAAAATCGGAACGTGCCCCGAGCACTGTCTCTGTGAAGTGTCAGTTTATTTTTTATTTAATTGCTGCTACCCATGGGCAGTGCTTGGGCTCACGCGCACCACCTCCCTTCAAGCAGAGTGAAGGTCGCTGTGCATTGAGTAGTGTGACATCAGAAGCTGCTTGTAATAGCTTATTACAAGCGAATGGGGGCATCATTTTCTTGTAATCGGCATATTCTGACGTCAGAACAAGGTGAATATAAGAGAAAAACGATAATACATTATAGGGAGATTAAGAGCTCCAACGTTTTATTATGATAATAAAAGAAATAAATTAAGCAATATATTATCCCTCACCTTGGAACTAGAAGTACCCATACACTTTGTCATCATGCCTTCTGTGTTCAGAGTCTAAAAACTGCAGTCTATTAAATTACATAAAAACACATTTTTTGTAAGTTTGAGATTTCCACATTAAAATAGCAGCAAATTATCAGGCTATGACTGGAGTGTTGTAAATAATGTTTTTGTTTTTGGATTGTATCATTTTTTTATTGGTTTTTAAAGTACAACATCTACCACCTACATCCTTTGGCTGGCGGAGAAAGTACATGAGGAAAGAAGGGGGGAGGCGAGAAACAAGGAGAGGAGGACTGGGAACACAACAGAAGAAGGGATACTACACAACAGCCACGCTTGCTCTGATGAAATCATTTAAGATTGTCTTCTCCACCTTTTGATGAGTTTGTTACATTCAAGCCTGAGAGTTGGACTTAAGGTGCAGTATGCGCAGATATATTGGACAGGTAAGCTCACGAAAAGTAGAGGAGAGGCGTTTTATGCATGAACCCCAGGTCTTCTCAAATTTGGGCAGGGCATGGTTGATCGCCGCCGACAACTTCTCCGTGCCCACCAAATCCAATAATTTGTGTAACCAGTTTAAATGTGATGGGATTGTGTCTGATCCCCATTTTGATAGCAGGACCTGTTTTGCTGTGCATAGCGCCATGGTATAGGCCCTTCCCTTGGCAGAGCGTAGTGGATATGTTTGGACATTGGGCAACCCCAGGAGGATTTAGCTAGGGAAAAAGGATAGTTTTGTATCGAACTTCTGATCTATATCTGCCAACACCTCCTCCCAGTACCGATGGAGTTTAGGAAAGTGTCAAAGCAAGTGGAAGAGCGTACCGGAATGATTGCACTGTCGTCCCTTCCTTGTTTGCCATTGGGCCAGGCGTGCAGGTGTATAGTACCAGTAGTGAACTGTCTTGAGCAATGTCTCTTTCCCAGAGGCACTGATGGCTGATATGCGGGCACGATGAATGATGGCCACCCATTCCTTGTCTGTAAACTGGCGGCCACACTCTGTTTGCCATCGTTTCCTAGCTGGTGTGCTCAAGGCATTCACCATTGTTTTTAAAAATGTGTATATGTCCGATAATAGCCTGCGATCGTCCGTCTGGATAAGAGACAGCGCTCAAAGGGAGTGAGAGTCCTACTTGCGTGTGGTGGTATTGAGGGATGTGTTACCTAGTATCTCACTGCAATGTAGAGACAGTGCTCTGGCTCCAGAAGTCCGAAAGTCCAACAGTCCATGCTCCTCAAACAGGTCGCTGATGAACTTGCAATTGGCTTCTTGCCAACGCAAGAGCGTTTTCCCCTGAACTGCCTGCGGGAAATACACATCCCCCATACTTTGGCACAGACGCCCATGGTAGGTTTAACCACTGGGGAGACATACACCCCCGGCGGATGAGCCCTGCGTAGGTATCTTCCCGTTATGAATTCCGGCCACCGCTTGATCTAAAAAGCACCAGTGCTTCTCTGTAAGCGGACGTTGCCATTCCACAAGAAAGCATAGCTGGGCAGCCTGATAGTAACGCTGTAGGTGCGGTATACCCAGCCCTCCCACTGCTACACGAAGATGTGTACTACTCTTGGCCATTCTGGCCCACTTGCCTCCCCAGATAAGGGATTCTATAGTCAACTGTAGATGGTTAATCATAAAGGCAGGCGGTTGCAATGGCATTACCTGCATGAGATAAAGGATTTTAGGCAACAATGACATCTTCATGGCTGCTATCCGTCCCGTCCATGAGAAGGGGCCGCCATGCCAGGGCTGAATGAGTGCCCTCACCAAAGTCAACAGTTCAGAGTAATTGTGCGAGACTCAAGTTTCAATGGTGGAGAGTATGCGTATGTCCTGGCAAGAGATTCCCTGTTTGGCCCATGTAAAGGGGAACCCTGCTGCTAGATACGTCTGTTCGTCATGTGGGATGGTGATGTTTAGTGCCTGGATTTCGAGTTGTTCGCCTTAAAGCCGGAGACTCCACCATATGCTGCAAGCTCCTCTAGCAGTGGTGGCAGTGACTGGCGGTGTTTAGTGCTTGTGAGCAGGACGTCATCTGCGTTAGGGTTATTTTGTGTGATTGGCCACCCATCCAGACTCTCTCTATGAGGGTATGCCCTCTAATACATTCTGTCAACGGCTCCATACAGAGCGTAAACAGGAGCGAAGAAAGTGGACACTCCTGTCGTGTTCCCCTAGAGACTGTGAATGAGGAGCATAGGGAGTTATTGGATCTGACCCGGCCCTGTGGTTTTGAATACCCAGCCCATACCCATTTCTGAAAGCGTTGACCCAGCCCAAAGGCGTCTAAGCCCATACAGAGAAATGGTCAGTGAACTTGATCAAACACCTTCTCAGCGTGTATTGAGAGGAACTGTGTTGGAACCTTGGACCGCTGGGTCTTGTTCAGCATGTGAAAGAGGCGCTTAGTATTATCTCCACAGGTGCGTCCCGGTATAAACCCGGATTGGTCAGGGTCCACCAGCCTGGCCATATGTTGAACCTAGTCTACAGGCCAAAATCACTGTGAAAATATGTGCATCCACGTTGATCAGAGATATACACCTTTAGGATGTGCAGAACTGCGGATCCTTCCCAGGTTTGGCAGGACTGTTATGGCAGTACGCAAAGATACTGTGAGTGTTTTTGTACTGCTAAAGGAGTTGTACAACCGTGCCAGCATGGGGGAGACAAGTTCCGTATACTGTTTATAAAAGACAGCAATGTACCCATCTGGGCCCGGGGCTTTTTGTAGCTTGAGTCTCCTATTGCCTCCTTGACCTCATGAACGGTTGTGCCAGTGTCCATTTGTCCCGCTATAGAGTCCGAAAGTTGTGTTAGCGGTAACTGTGCTATATATGAGGAAAAATCGGCAGTGAGGGACGTGTCTGCCTTGTACAGTTGCGCATAGAATTGACCAAATTCCTCCACTATGTCCTCGTCTCCCATCTTGATTACCTGATCCTGGCCTATCAAGCTATGTATATGTTTAGAGTGTGTTTGGGCCTTCAACCTATGTGCCAATAGCTTTCCAGCCTTGTTGCCCCCGCATAGTACTTCTGTCTCGTTTGGAACAAGGCATGCTCCGCCATGTCCATGTCAAGGGTTTTGAGCTGTTTCCAGGCCATAGTCAGCTGTCTTCCTGTTTTGTAAGAGCTTGTCTGTCTGTGCATTTCCTCCAGTTCCCTCACCTGCGTCACCAACCCGTTGTGCTTTGTCTTGCGCTCCCCATTAAGCCGTGCCACTATGGCTATGTATATACCCCACAACACTACTTGAGTGCGGGATACATACATAGCTATTGCTGTGTGTTGTGTGTCATTAATCACGAGGTACTGTTTAGAAAAAAGGGGACCCCTACATAACTAATAAACTTGCGATATGCAAGGAAAAGGACTATTTAGGTAAAGTACTATAGCAAGTGGATAAACATGTGACAGGACAAATACTAGGTGTAAACCATGAAAGTAACCACTAATGATCCCAAAATTTGAATACAAAATTATTTTTCCATACACAAAATTTAGTTAGAAAAATATATGATATTTATTTTTTCTTTTTTTTATCCCTCATGAATATTTTAATTGGTTAATTATTCTTTTTTACATATATATATCATCATTGAACATTTATACAGGCAATATATACATATAAGGTTGATAGAAGCAATGCGGTAGATGGAAAGCTACACGCGTTTCGGCAATGCTGCCTTCGTCAGGAAACCGTCTATTGCTTTGAAACTATTCTTTATGGGTACGAAAATCCTAGACTAAAGAGTCCTAAGATGAACTTAAAACCAAGGGTGCTCCGAGGGTAGTGGGGCAGACCAAAATAACAGAAGACTTTTATTTTAGAGTTGCACACTAATGATTAGTGCCGGTCAGCCAAAAAACCTGTGGATATATATATTTTTTGTATAACTTATCCAGGTGACCCTTCAGTGTTGAATGCCAATATGGATAACAATAGGCAATGAGACTTGATTGTTGATGTACCCCAATATGAATAAAAGGTACGTAACAGAAAATGACGAAATATAACTGAAGTGGTAGTCTTGAGTCAAAGAAATCATTCAGATAATACCACCAGGACCTGATTCTATCTTTGACCGTTAATACGGGTGGCTCCGGTTGATGTAGACTGAGTACTTCAATGAAAAATTAATCACGAGGTAGTCTGTGATTCTGCGCTCCACCTCCTTGACTGCAGGTTCATATGCTAGCAATTTGGGATTGAGATGCCACATCCTAGAGCCTTGATTGCATGTTGGTAAACGCAGTTCTATCTGTATTGGGGCGTGATCTGAGATGGAAGCTACATCAATGTCCACATGTGCCACTACAGAGATAAGAGATGTTGAGAGAAGGAAATACAAAATATCAATGGGGAAAGGATCACTTGTACCTGAGTAGCCAGGGTTCAGTACTCATACCGTCTGTCAATAAAAACCCTCATTCACGTACACAGGCCGTGAGGCGGTACATCTTGGTTCTCCGCCTTGTTATAAACGTGACTGCATCATCATTGTTTTTTTTGTATGCTACCTCCTCCAGGGGGAACCACTGGTTAGTGCAGTAGTGATCAGTGATAAAAAGGTGAGAGTGCTCAGTGGGGGTGAGTTAAAAGAAGCCTCTCACTACCTGAACTGTACCTTTATTCAGTTTGGTAATGGAGGCAAGTAAAAACAGTGGTGTGCGTGGGAAGACGAGTTATCAGTCTAATGCACTGGTATGTCCATATAAGCGGTCAACATGTTTCAGCCCCTTAGAATTGCCCTTACCGGTCAGGGGGCCTTCTTCAGGACCTAAAAAAGTCTGTAGTTTGTGTGTTGTCACAGCCTAGGAAAGTGTGATGTCCTATCGTCTTGTTCGACAAAGGTCTGAAAGTATCTGTGAATATAGAAAATAAACAAAGATAAAGCAGTAAACATAAGAGGGTGTGTTTTTGTAAATGCCCTACTTTGCAGCATCCTCAATGCTAATGTATTTCACCACGTTGATCATGCGATCTACATAGACAGAAGATTCCATATTTGTTTTGGTAAGCAACTGAAAAAAATGGCAGTTCTCTACGCCCGTTTAGTACTCAGGAAATGCTGGAGCTGCCACGGGGTCAGCATCTCTGCATTAGGAATCAGACATGTAAGTCAACTCAAACCACTATATATAATTTGAGACCAACTAAGATCTTTGTGTATTGGTATAGGAGCATTTGTTCTCCAAGTTAAGGGTTGCCCTCGAATCGCAGTGTTGTTCCCTCTTCCAGTGGTCGGGCAAGTACTGTTGTCACCTCCGACTGAGCCAGAGTCCTCCGTTAGTCCTCCCGGTACCTTGGCTCACCCCACCCAGTCTGGATCCACTAGTAATCAGAGGCATGACAGGGAGAGGCCTCGCCACAGGCCTGTGTGTGAGTACTGGGATAGTTCTCCTAATTATGTTCTCTGTACTGACCAGTACCTCTCTGCACTCCGGATGTGGCCGCGTTGTGGTCTTTGCACCCACCTTCCAGCTATTTCGGGTCTCTGGCTCACCCGCTCTCTTGTGGCTGGTATTGAAATCAATTCTCATGCCTGTAATTGTTCAAGTAGCTGTGATCACCTGTGCATGGGCCGCTATTCCTGTCACCCTTTTCCCCCTGCCCTCATCAGAATCGCTGCATCTTGGCCTCCTCTCTGCTCCGGTGAGCGAGTTGGGAGGGAAGCGTAGAGCCCAGTCTGTCACTCCTCCAAATGCCGTCGCACTTGTGACCTCTGCACAACTAAGGAGTTGTCCACATTTACAAGGCTCCCTTGCTGGCCTTGACCGACCGAGCCTCTCTGTTCGAGTTCTGACCTCCTTGTGCTGCTTTCCCTGATCAGCACCACCTGGCCGCCATCTTAAAGTCAGGCAGTCTCGGGCCCTCTCTGAGTTCTCCTCCGTCGGGGTGCGCCAATCTCTGGCGTCCTTTGTCCTTTGTCCGCTGTCAGCCTTGGCATTAGTGCTCTCGGGGGCCCGGGCCAGAGCACCAAATTTGGCCCGGGAGGCCCCACCATGCATGAGGGGGAGTAAGGGGGGGCAGAAGGTGGCAGCGATGAGTGGGTGGTCGCTCTCCTGCTGGGCCGATCCCCTCACCGCCACTCCTTTTCCACCGCTATTGCACTCACCAGTTCAGCAAGTCGCAGGCTGTGCTCCCGCTCCCCAGCAGGACAACCGCCCATTGCTGTCTCCCGGACCGGGCGGCCAATGAGCCTGGGTTGCCTTCCCATGCTCGCTGGTCAGACCCTGGGGTCCAGGACAAGACGCCCCCGACTTCCTCTGCAGATAGCTGTCTCAGTGGCGCAGCTAGCCCCTCAAGACCACTGCTTTTCACTTTGGCGCAGAGGAGCTCCGTGGTTCAGCTACCGTTCGGGCGCCATCTTGGAAACGCCCCAGTAAATAATGTTTTAGCAATGTCCTAGGTAGTTCCGCAGGATTTGGATAGTTTTTGCATTTTCTTGCATGAGGCCATCTATGCAGATTGCTTCCCTCACTACCCTTTTTTTGTTTGTGTCATATGGGTGACAGCATGATATGTGAGGAGGCTATGATAAAGACTACGTTTTTCGCTGAACTACCAGATCTTCTGTTGGGTTAGAGTATAAGTACTGTTTAGTCATTCACTTTTGAATCATCCTCGGCTAGATTTCAAATATGTCTCTTGCACACAAATAAAATTATCGCAGTAGCTATATTTAAAGGTTGAATACTATTAGTGATAACAAGGCATTCTGGGAACACGATATGCACCAGGCAGGAGCTTGAAAGTTTCTTCACCGGTAGTATTAGGCTGGATGTATTTCCCTAGAAAACATTAAATCCGTTTTGGGATGAGCCCCCATACACTAGTGCGAGCCCGGTGTGGAGAAACCTACCAGCTCATAATCAGCCGCAACTACGCGAATGCCTAAAACATGCGTTAATTTCGGTTCACCTAACCTGTAATCAGGGCCTAAATAGAAGCCACTGCACATTGCAGTACTGATTATAATGCAACCAGCCAGTGCATCAAGGCTACTATGTTGCCTACTCATGTGTACATCTATATCAACCCTACTCTTAATCATAAACCTAATCCTACCCTTTGTTGTTACCTTGAATGTATTCCTAACACTAAACCTAACCCTAATCTTACCACAATCCTAACCAAAGTCTAACCCTAACACTAAACCAACACCTAAGTCTGAAAATGTCAAAGTAGCGGTGTCTATCTAGTTGGAAGTAGATGTGGTTAAATCAGTGTAGCGGCAAGTGTCGATGTAGTGGTGGCAGCTACATAATGATAAGAGAGTGTCCCAGATTCTGTGCAGGTGCGGTGCATCATAGGATCCACGCCATTCAGGATTACATAGCTTGGAATTTCTATGTTGTATTTAGAACATGGATGCATCATATGAAAGGGGATTCCGTTTACCAGTTCAAATCCAGCACTCTTTGAATTGCCAATGCTTGTTAAAAGAGTATTATCATCACACGTTGTATTTATCAACATAAAAGGCTTGCATTCATTCTCATGGAAATTAGCATATTCGTAATTAATATTCATGTTCTGGCAAACTGCTTTGAGTTTACAAACTATTATGTGATCAAAATTCAAAAGAATGAATGTTTCTTATTGGGACCATAGTAACCTGCAAACATTAGTTACAGGTGATTAGAACACTTCCTTTGAGAAAATCTTCACGAAAAATGACAGTTTCAGTGTTAGCAAAAATACCCTTATTATTTTGAAGCAGACTTACAGATCTGACTACATATAATGCGTCCATAGAAATATAATCAGCAGTTTCAATCTCAAATCGAATATAAATCATTGTAACAGTGTGACATTTCCTTGTGCATTAAAAGTAACAATTTTGCTCCCTTTTCTCTTCTTATTTCCCTTTTAAGATCATTACAACCCTAATTAGACTACTTGAATGTTTTTAAATATATAGGCACGGTTTGAACGACAGTCTGCAAAGTTTTAGAATTTCAAGATATCTGCAACTGAACAGAATATAAAAATCCGTTGAAGAACACATCATGCTACCTTTTGAGAGACATTCTAGAGTTTAATGGGTCGTTCAACATTTTGCTATTTTTATGTTTTTTCTGGGGTCAACCTATAAAAATAAGCACAATTCATGAAAATAGGGACAACAAGCTAGTCCATCCAGTTTAGGCACACTGAAAGTGTGGTATTGCCAAATTAAAGACATACATAAACATTTATTTGGAGGAACATTTGGTTACCTACTTATTGAACCTTTCTTGCTGTATTAGTACGAAAATCTTGGAGAAATTCTATAAAAGTCTCAATATTCCTTAGCTGATTGTTTTGTTCATCTCATTTGAGAGTTTTTGTTTAGCTCTCCCACTGCTTGGGAGGGGTGGTGTAAGCGTAATTAGGCCTGGTGCAGAGGTGAAGGCCAGTGGTGAGTGTTTGTGACATCTGTAAAGTGAGTGTGGGTTGTACGGGAACGGGTAGGTGTTCAGGCTTCTCTGAGACATCATGAGTTATTCCTGAAGGTAAGATGGAAGTTAGTCGCCTTCTGCATGGTGGAGCCTTGACAGCATGGAGGGATCCTTCTATGGATTGTGCGTATTTAGTTGGTAGATGGGAAGCAATTTTGTATGGCTGATAATAGGCATCTAATCATCTCTTTCTTTTGGCAGCAATTCTATTATGTATGTAAACCAAGACCCTCCATTGTTGAGATGGGTAAAATTTGGTGCTTACTAATCCCCCAGCATACAATGGAATATTCTATGGAAAATCACAGAACACTGTTGATGTTCAGGCTCCGAATGCCTCCCACAACCGCGTAACGGTGCAGAAAAGTAGAGACTGCTCACAGCTTTCTGAATGGCATCACAGCAACAAATCAACATGGTGTCAACACACCAATCTCTTTTGATTGGCTGAAGGACAGGCAATATGAAAGGCTGAAAATGAAGGTAATTTCGACAAGTGTTGCTGGCGGCTTTTCACAGAGAAAAGTCACCATCTCTTAAAAATAATATCCTCCCATGTAACTGATAAGGCCATCAGCCTTATTTAGGAATTGGTGGGGGTCCCAATGTTCCACCAGCGTGGCGAAAGTCATATCTCCGCCAGCCCGGTGGATATCCGCCCTCCATATTTAGAGATCACTGCCTGCATGTCAAAGATCTGTGTCATTTCAGAGGAGCCGCCACTATGACCACCCCTCTGAAGGCACCGTAGCTTTGCAGAGCGACCGCCATATTTAATGCAGCAGATCAGCAAAGTTTTTTGTTTTTCAAAAACAAACTTCAAAGTAATAGGTTATTTTTAGAAAGCAAAAACACAATGGGCCTCATACCCTTAAAGATTTCTCCCAGCAGTTAGGGGTTATTTTGGTTTGTCTCTGTTTGGGTTCCACCAGAAGGTCCACCATAATAAATTGGATGATGTGTGGTACTTGAACCGACAGCCCAATATCCTTGGGGCAGTCCCTCTAAGGATTCTGCTGAGGAAGCTCCACTGGTGGAAACACGGTTTGCTCTTCATGTTTTCCCCCCGTCAGAGTACTCAGCCCGTCAAACTCTTATTGAGCCCCTAAGATTCTAAAAAGGTGCATAGTAATCAGACCTGTAAAGTCACATGTATTTTCCCTTGCTGCAGGTAAAGTGTTCTAAATGTCTTTACCAAATGCAAGAATCAACATCCTCAAGCTTATTCAGGTGGACCTCTGCCTGTATGAGATTTCAATGAGTATGAGTTCTCAAAAGTGTTTGCAGTCACTTGCAGACAACAATGCGCTTTTTGTCATAGAAAACATGTTTTTATGGCAATTACAAATGGGATCAGTCCCCCATTGTAAAACACAAGAAATAGAATATGAGAAATCCTAGGGTGGAAGCACAATGCTTTTTGGATTTTTCCACAAACGATAACATTTGTTATATTTCCTCTGTTTATACACACAACTACACGGAGTCCCTGAATTGTCCACGAGGATGGCAGACAAAGCCAATCTTGCACCTGCAACAGCCCCCACTAATTTGCCCACACGACATCTTCCCCACCAGCCTCCTCCTTCTTGACATCCTCATGAAAACAGGGGTGAGGTTCTGATGGGGGGCCTTCTTTTGTGGATCAGATCTATTCTCATTATTGTATACTTCAGACAGGATCTCTCACAGTTTCCATTTACAAAGGAAAGGATCCAAAAATGTATGTCCCGTTGACCGGGGAGCACTGTTTACTGATGAACTCGATGGGGCAGATTTACAAGAAAGTGACTCAGCGCCGAACGCAAACCATTTGGCTGTGCCGCACTGAGTCACTTTCAAAGCACAGGGATGCCACATATTTTCAACAATATGTCTCATCTCTGTGCTTCCCCCTGCTCTGGCGCACAAACTGCTGCCATGAGCCGGCGCAGGCACCCTTGCACCATGGTGCAAGGATGCCTGTGTCGTGGGGAGATTGTTTTTGTTCAGGAAGGGTTCCCTTGCTGCACAAACACAATCTGAAATGCAGTTTTTCAACTTCGATGTGTGGTGCATTAACACATATAGATTTGAAAAACTTCATTGTTTCAATGATTGTTTATGTGCAGAAAAGGAATCCTTCCTGTACATAAACCATCATTAGAGGTGATTTCCTCTTTCTATGTGTGCTGCAGAATGCAGCAGGCATAGAAAGAGGAAAAGAAAACGAGGAGAAATTAATACATTTCTCCTCGTTGTGCCTCCCTACGCCACCGTTGCATTCACATGCATTTCCAGATTTACGATTCCTCGTAAATCTGGAAATGTGTCTGGTTCCATGGGTGTTGCTTGGGAACACCCACAACAACACCCATGGAACATACCTTTCACACAAAGTGCTGCGTGCAAAGGGGCCATATTTAGAAGGACAGGAAAAGTCACGCAGGGTGGCTTTTCCTGTCCTTGTAAATATGGAGCAGTAAAATGCGCCACCGGTACGACACTGTTAGAAATGGGATTTCTGGTTGGCTAGGGCTTGCGCCAAAGCCAGACAGAAACCACCACTCTAGTCAGGGCTGGGGAGTTACACGCCAAAGATAACCCCTGCTCACCCCCTTGGTAGCTTGGCACGAGCAGTCAGGCTTATCCCGGAGGCGATGTGTAAAGCATTTGCGCGTGCACCCAGCAACAACACCCAAGGCCCACCACAAAAGAAACTCCACACAAGGTATTATATAAAAATAGCCTTTGTATTACCAAAACACATTAGATAAAAACACACACTTTACAATGTGCCAACAGGCACGGGCAGAGTTTACAAGGGATTATATGTACAGGGGACAGGGCCACATGGACCACTGTCAGGAATTAGCACTTTGTAGAAATTAGCACTTAGAACATAGGAATAATGCTCTAGAACATAGCACATACAATCACTGTAGCACTAAATAACATATGTAGCACATGACCAGTAACTACTGGTAACAGGTAAGTACCACCTATGCAACCCTAACCACCTTAGGAAAATATTACGCAGGGAATCAGGACCTCACTAGTACCACCTGTACTAGGAGAAAAACAACCACCTAAGTATCACAATACCTGTAGGGGTCTAAGCACATTACACATGATGCATCGCAACACATTCAGAGGTGTAGGGAAGGAAAACACATGATGCATAAACTACATTCAGCGGTGTAGAACAAGGCACATGACGCATAAACACACATTCAGAGGTGCAGGAAAGGAAAACACATGATGCATAAAAACACATTCAGCGGTGTAAAACAAGGCACATGACGCATAAAAACACATTCAGAGGTGCAGGTTAGGAACAATAGCGCAAAACTCACATTCGCCACCACCTGTGGCAGTCCCTAGGCCAACTGGCCTCGAAGGGGGGGGGGCTAGGACGCCCTATGTCCCAAAGTCAGGGCAAGATTGCGCCAGCTGCGCAAGCCCAAGCGCAATGTAGCACTGGGTGTCCTAAACGTTGAAGCTGCCCACTAAGTGCTGGGCAGCTGGAGAAATACTGGGGCACCCCTGTGCCTTTTAAAACAGATCTGGCATGCCTTGGAGCCTCCCTGGGCTCTATCAAAACAATGCTGCGTAGGTTGGAGCCTCTCAGGGGCTCAGGAACACTGCCCCCTTAATTACAGTGGCCCGCTATGGCGGCGCCACTGCCAACACTGGCCCCCTCGTTGGAGCGCCTCGCGCTCTAAACATTCATGCCCCCGACCGTTGGAGTCCCTCTGGACTCTGGGGAATTAAGAGTAATGCCCCCGACGTTGGAGAGCTGAGCGAGGCTCTCAGTCACAACGTGCCCGCGTTGGAGGCGGGGGCCGCTTGAAGGATCAGCCGGTCCGGGACCGGCACCCACGGTACTCGTGCGGAGTCCCCCAGCCCTTCCCTACTCACCGGGCTGTTCTCTGGGGACTCCGCTCCTCTGCCGGCAGCACTTCTCGGTCGCCGGAGCGCGGGGTGGGCTCCCGGCTGCTCCCTTCCTCAGCGCGACGTTCTTCCTGGAGGCCCCGATCACGTGGGCCACACTCCCTCCCACTGGACCAATCCCAGCGCGGCAGGGGGATGACGCGGCCGGGACTCCGGGCTGCGGCGGTGATTTGTCGGTCGCGGTGATGCGGGGTGGGCACCCGCTAGGGGGGTCAATAAATGACAGCGGCAAAGTCCCCGGCAGGGTGGGCACCCGCTAGGGGTAGTAACTTCCCAATAAAGCGGGGTAGGCTCCCGCTCGAGCACCACAATGCGGGGTGGGCACCCGCTTTGAAGATGGCAAAATAGCAGGGAATCCCTATGTCGGGGTTCCCTCGCTAATAAGTGCAGCGCCGCGCTGCTGGCCACAAATAAAGCGCTCCCAGCGCTATAGGTGAAAGGAAAGCGCTTCCAGGCGCTTTAGGGGAGAAAGAAGGTCCTCAGAGCAGGGGGGCAAAGACTGGGCCCAGGGGCCAGCTCACAGGGCCCTCCAGCAGGGAGGCAGTCCCCAGTGGCGGTCTCTCCTGGCGCCCAGCAGCAGCAGGCCCCCCTCAAGTTAGGATCAGAAAGAGAATAACTCTGGGGACGCAGCCCCATTTTTATACACCTTTTCCCTTTGTTCTGGGATCAGGGTGAGGGGAAAAACCAGTCGCAGCTGGTTGGGGAGCACCCTTGATGTGCTCAGCCCCTCACTCTATTCACTGGCAGGGCTAGGGTCATCAGTCGCACCACAGGGGGCGGAGCCAGCATTGTGTGGGGAAAGCCCTGCCCTATTCAGGTCCAAGGTGCACTCCTCCCCATCCATCAGCATGCTAATCTCACACTCACCACTGGAGTAGACCCACCCAGACTCCTGGAGCCAGGCTCACCAGCCAGCTCCAGCCAATCACACGCCAGACACATTTTACACCAGTATGCCAACTCCTAGAAGTGGCACTTCCGCACATGACATAATCACGCATTATACATCATTGCGAAGCATTCAATCACACAAGTCCGCACATACCAAACTCGAGCCTGCACACCCCACGCATCAGGAACTACCAGGGACACATACATTCCCCATGCATTCCTATGGGAGGGCAGGCCTATCTCACCACATGCACTCAGAGTGCGCACGGACTTTACTCTGGGACACAGGGAAAGTGCGCAGAAACCAAAAATCATTACCACCAGGTCACCAGTAAAAGCAAAAAGTTCAGGGGTGAACCTGCCAGAAGGGCCAAGTCCAACAGACACAATAAGTGACTCACCGGTGGCACAGGGGGCTTGTAAATCCCCCCCAAAAAGTGACGCACCGGTGGCTCAAGGGGCTTGTAAATCTGCCCCTAAGTATGCAAAAGTAATGTGTCTCAAATGGGTATGAGGAATCAAATAGCAATTATGTAACAAGCAAGCATCCTATAGCAAGTAATAAATAAATGGTAAATAAAAATACGTTTGCGTCTACGTGACAGAAGAAAGCTATATAAAAATTCAAATTGGACCACAGCATTCACCCATTGAGATCGATCCCCACCGGACTGATCAATATCGGTGATCTTTAATTCACGTAGATCCTGCTGCGAGTGCTGGCATCCACAAATGAATTCTAGATGCAATAATATTATGCGTGTGAGTTTCTGCTAATTTTTGCAAAAGTTAGATGAAGAAAATCTGAAGAGAAAAGTACTCCACAAATATTTCTAAATGCACCCGATCGTCTTCAGCTCCAGAGACATAAATTGCTCTCTTAGTTTCGAAGATAAAAGCAGCGTTTGGTTAAAGGTCTGTTTTTCATGTTAGAATATCAGGGCGCAGTAAGTAGGACGCATCAAGCTACAAGAGGCTGCTCGACTGAAACGCCTAATATGCAGAAGAAGCCGCCGCCTTAGAAATGATAACCTTTTAGATGTGTGTTTGATCTGAAATTATACTTAGACAAGTACAGAAGGACAAAAGATTTGCACGAGATAGAAGAAATCTAAATTACAGCCTTTGAAAGCATTCCAGATAATAATCAACATATATTGTGAGCAGAGTGGAAAGTCAGCTCTTCATTAAACACAAATGCGCTCTGCTCCAGTTGTCAGGCATCAGAAAGAGAGATTCATACTTTAAGTTAATTTCGAGAAGATATCAGCGATGAGGACAGTACAGCATGTTCTCATTAAACCCCAAATTTTTCTTTCAAGGGGTTGTCACGAAGGTAGAGTGCGACTTTTTCTGAAATATGTGCACGGTGTAAAGTTGCTCAAAATCAGCTGGTTCACAAATGCAGAAACATGAAATACGTCGATGATCAGGATTTTCACAGAAGCGACATAACGAGGTGCAAACAACAAGATAGTGGAATGGTCATTGGGTAAATCATACCTCAAACAACTCTCAGCCTGGTCGAGGCATGTTCCAACCTGGTATACAGGGAGATAGTTCTACACATTTGCCAAGTACCAAAGTGACCAGCAAGAAGTGGTCACACCTAATTTGAAAGATCCATTGATATCTATTGTCAATTTATTGAAGAGGTGGTCAGCACCACCAGCAACAAAGCTTTCAAATTCATGACTTTTCTGAATATTTTGAAGCCCCATAGAAACACCAAGACAAAACTCCTGCAACATACAGGAAATAAGCAACTTGGGCGCCATAATAAATAAATACGTTACACATTGCCTCTTGAGCCTGAATGCTTTTGTGCCAAGCTATTTGAGGATTAAGCACAGGTTAATTTAGCAACTTTAGTGGTTCACCCTGACAGGGATTCAATCCCAGGTCTTGAGGTCCTTCCTGAACGTGTGCAGGTTTGGGGAGCGTCTGATGTTCACAGGCAGCTTGTTCCAGGTCTTGGCAGAGATGTAGGAGAAAGCTCTCCCGCCGGTTCTGTTCCTGCGGATGCGGGGGACCTCGGCCAGGGCAAGGTCGGCGGAGTGGAGGTTCCTCTTGGGTAAGTGGAAGGACACTCTCTTATTGGTATTTGGGTCCGATGTTGTTGAGGGAATTGTAGGCGTGGGTGAGGAGTTTGAAGGTGACCCCTTTCTCGACGGGAAGCCAGTGGAGGCCTCGTAGGTGCTGGGTCATGTGCTCGTGACGCGGAGTCCCGAGGACGAGTCTGGCTGCGGCGTTCTGGATGGTTTGTAGTTTGAGTAGAAGAGTTCTGTTGTTTCCGAGGGCATTGCCGTAGTTCAGTCTGCTGGTTATGAGTGCCGGGTTGGGTGGGTTCCCGAGGGCGGAGGGCCACCAGGTGTTGTCACAGGCAGAGGTGCATGGTCCGAGGACGAGGACCTCGGTCTTCTCTGAGTTGAGCTTCAAACAGCTGTCTTGCTTCCAGGCTGCCACGTTCTTCATTCCTCCCTGGAAGCAGAGTCTTGTGTCTTCGGGATTCTTCGTGAGTGAGAGGATGAGCTGGGTGTCATCGGTGTAGGATACGATGCTGAGCTCATGCTGTCTCACGATGGCAGCGAGGGGGGCTATGTAGATGTTGAATGCGTGGGGCTCAGTTGTAATCCCTGAGGTACTGCACGTTAACTTCCGTGGGGTCGGAGAGGAAGGGAGGCAGTCTTATCCTCTGGCTTCTGCAGGAGAGGAAAGATTGGATCCAGTCGAGGGCGGATCCGTGTATCCCCGCGTCGTGAAGGCTGGCTGTGAGAGTGCGATGTGAGACGGTGTCGAAGACTGCGGAGAGGTTCAGAAGGGATTGTAGCTGTTGCTTGAGCCGGGTTTACACCCCACTCAACCAACAACCAAATGTATCCCAATACACCTTTCCCAAGATTCTGTCTGTTCTTCAAACTTGGACATTGCCTCACTGATCTCCTGGACCTTTCATAAAATATAACTGTTGGACAATCACTGCTGGAAGTGGTTGATCTTCATAAAAACATATTTGAATACAACTTTTCGATCATTACAAATCACAAACCTATCAAGTTGTTAATGTTCATGAATGAGCCTGGCTTTTGTCTCAGGCATGTTACCTAGAGCGCCTCTTGGGCATTGCTCTCCCATACAGAATTCTCCATCAGATATAATTGGTTTTCTTGGGCTTTATGGTAATGTTCACTCCAACTGACTTTTAATAAAGAAAATGTAAATATGTTCTTTCTCTTGTTTCTCTGAGATTTCTATGGACCTTATATTTCATATTCTTCTATTTTACTTTTTGAATTGTTGATTCAGATTCAGCATCCTCAAGAGCTCAAAATGTGCTTCTGAAGGGTGGGACAAGGCAATATGTGTTTTCTTCTATGGAGACCTCCTTCAGAAGATGTGTCACATTGAAACTTGCATATGGCTTACAGATTTGAATCTTAATTCACTTTGCTGAATTAACCATCACCACTTTTTCTTGTATTTGCGATTTGCTAAGGCTTGGAGTTCTAGAATTAAACTTGAAAGATGCAATACATTTAGAAAAGGACTGACTAAAGTCTGTCATATGTAGAATGCATCAATTGGCTTAACAGACATAGGCGTTAAAATATTTACAAACACAACATCATATTGTAGATTCACATGATTTTCAGAGCCTTAAGTTCAGACAATGAGAACAACTCAATTGAGGGGTAGTCCTATTGACCTTGGTTTGCTCACTTCCTGTGTTGGACACTATGCCTGACCACACAAGTGAGACATCATTTTTATCGGCACAAGTCGGATAACACTGGGTGATAGGACTTTTATAGATTCCTGCTTATTCCAGAAGTTTCCATAACAGAAATGTAAGGGAAATGTGTTTTGGCAAACCTTTTGGATTACAGGGCATTGTGGGTAAGACAAGATTGTGATATCCAAGCAAGGCACACCACCCCAGAATCCCCTGGTTGTCTAGTTTTCAGAAATGTCTATGGATTGTAGGTTTGCATAGGTAAAGTCATAGAACAGCCCCAAATGCTGCAGCTACCCCTCAACATGCACCTTAGAGCCTTTCGTGTGGCAGTCTCTTGGCGCACACACAAGTTGAGTATCATTCTTATTGGGAGATGTGTTGGAACTCGGGATGATAGGATTCTGTGCCCCCCCCCCCACAGATTCCAGAACTTTCTGTCACAGACATAGGAGAAACTGTGTGTTTTTAGCCAAAGATTGAGGTTTGCAAGGACTTTAGGAGAAATTTACGTTGTGAGAGCCACACAAGTCACACACCCCTGGTCTCCCCTGGTTGCCTATTTTGCAAAAACGTACAGGTTTACTAGGTTTCCCTGGATAATACAAGCCCCACAGAAAAATTTGATGTGTCAATGTTGCAATTTTACCATTTCCAATCATTGGCCATAGGACCACCCACAAACATTGGGTTCCATTTTCATGTGGAGATACATGGGAATGCTGGTTGGTTGTTCATTTGTGGATCTCAAAAGAATACAGAAATTCCAAACACAAAATGTAAATGAATGCCATTTACACACTTTTAATTTTTGCAGGGCACTATGGGAAAGTGAGTGGAATAACCGTAAGTTACACAGCCTGCACTCCTCCATGTGTTTAGTTTGCAAAACAAAAGGAGATGTTACGAAGGGCCAGATTTAAATTTTTGCTGACTCAGATGTCTCCTTTGCCGAACACAGGTCTTAATTGCTGCCATGCAGAGACTACTAGCCCACCAAATTTTGAAATGACCGTCAAGCTTACTGTCATTTCAAAAGCATTGACAGAGGCATCTGTCACGGCAGTTCCTGGCAATGCTTTTTTTACATTTGGCCCACGACTCCATCAACATGACAAAGTCGTCCATCATTTTCTCTTTTAATTATCAAACATAAAATCCAAGAGCTGGAGTTTCTTTTTGTTTTTAAAAACAGTCCCTTTCACCGTGGGAATTAACTTCCATGGCATAGGGGGCATTAGACAGTTTTCACTGCCTCTTACCACCAGGGTTTTCCAAGCACACGGAAGGCAATAAAAACTAACTTGTATGTCCGTCCATCAAAATTAAGTGGGCCTTCAAGAAGGTGTAACCATGCCAGAAGACAGAGTAGTCTCTGACATGGCAACACCAATAGTTCATTCGCTTATAAATCAGGCTGGTGTACCATAATCTTGTTGGTAAGGATACTCTGTCACTGTTGCAACGGAGTATCCTTACTGCCACAGATATAAATCTGGCACTAAGTTTTCAAAGTTAATCCACCACTTATACTGATTGGTTTTGGCATCTACAGAAATGCTAGTTTTAATAAACAAATACTAATCATAGTATCTGAATATTGAAATTAAGATTACTGAAGGTTAGCCACAAAGCTGCGTCAAGGCACCAACCACTTTATGATCAATTCACATACCATTCACGCACTACACACAAGACTTTCACGCCGCCAGCAATGAGCCAAATCAACCAAATCATTGCACTCAAAAGAACATACCGCCACCATTTAACAGCTCATCACATTCATACACCACAGGATGGAATCCCCATTCAAAACAACCTCTCACCCAGTCATTAACTAACTTGCATACGAACACACCAGAGACAAATGTCTATAAACACATATATCTAATAACATTTGTTACAGGTACTGCCTCTAAAAAGTTTGAGTTTATTTTTACTACCTGTTAAGTATCCGCCTCCGTCCACATTCTGAGCATTACCAAACACGTGCCTAGTGAACCTTTGCCTACAGCTTCCATGACAGCCACCTCAGGACTAGGAAGATGTGTCTTCCATGCGCCTTTAGTACAATCACTGCGCTAAATTTAGCTCCTCACAGTTTGTGGATGTAAACATCTACTATGTTCTGACAACGGATGAAAATGGCAAGCAAGACACATATGTCATTCGTACGTGTAGCACTGGATGAAGAGTTCTCTGTAATGTTGCATCTGTTTGTGAAGTGCAACATCACCTGGGAGGGTATTCTGCCACCGATGCAGGAGAAGTCAGGGCTGATGTTTGGACTGTGGGAAATTGGGTTCTTTGTTGAAGGGGGGTGATCCCTGTTCAAGCCACAATCAGTGTGAGGGTGAAACACAAAACTCACTAAATTATCCTGTGCAGAACCCTCTGGTAGCTTGGCACAAAAGCAGTCCTTCTTAATGTAGAGGCAATGATTAAAGTATTTATGCAGCACATAAACAACAGTAATAAAGCCAAAACACAACACAAGAAAAATCCCACACCAATTTCCTTACCCCGAAAAGGTGCAAAATTGTGGTCTGTACTGGCTGTAGTCTGTCTCAAACTGAACATGTTTATTCTCAACAAGAGATAGTAAACTTACTGTAGTGTGGGTGAGTGAACACTTCCATTGGTTTCTGTACGGATAGCATTTCACCTTGTCACAGATAATCAGGTGTCGCACACCATCTTTGGGAATCCAAAAGCCAAGATGTCCCCTCGCATTGATAGGCAGGGGTTACGCCTGCCGGAGTACGATTACACTATTGTGCACAAACTGTGGAAAGATCAAAACCCCGCAAACTACTTTTCACAAGTGCCACTATAGCGTCATAGTACTGACAAAGACATGCATAAGCTCAAGGAAATCATTACAATACACACATTTAGGAATCTTACTCGACCTCTTACAGATGATGTTGAGTATCAGAATTAGTATCAGAATCTCAAAGAACGTTCTTTTATACATGATGGTGTCATACTAAGAGGGGCAAGAACTGTTATCCCTGAAAGCCTGAGGCAACAAGTTATTGAACTTTCATGCAAAGGACATCTGGTATTGCTTCAACTAAATGAGCCCTCAGGGATCGAGTATATTTCCCTCGTCTTGATGAGCAAGTTGAAGGGGAGCTTAAAGCTTGTCATTTGTGTAACTGCTTATCTCCCAAAACAACTCAGCACCAGTTGTACATGTCTGATCGACCTAAGCAAGCTTGGGAGAGGATTGTGGTTAACTTTTTCGGACACCTTAATAATGGTCATTCTCTCATGTCAGTTGCACGCACGTTTTCCATTAGTTTAAGACCTATTGTCAACCACACATAACTAGATGACATTTTCACAACAAGGGGTGTTCCCTCCATTCCTAAATCTGACAATGGTCTGCCCTTTAACAGCAGGGAGCTCAAAGACTCTCTCAATCATTTGAACGTCAAACATCAGAAAAGTACACTTGTCTGGCCACAGGCAAATGGTGCTATTGAACGGGGTACTTTGAAATGTGTGGTTCAGCATGCTGCGCTGTAAGGCATAGACCTCTAGTCTGCTTTATGCCTAGCCCTTTGTGCCTACAATTCCACTCTTCATTCCAAGACAGGAGAAAATCCTGCCACCTTGCTGTTCGGGAGAGCTCTGGGAATGAAGATTTCACAATGGACCTCCAGTCAATTGATAGACCCCAATGAGATTCGTGTCACCGACACCTCTCGCAAATGCAAAATGAAGGCTCACGCCTAAAAGTGCTGACGCAATGGAGACAAGGTTTTCGAGAATGGAGATCAGAAGTGGACACACAACACGGACACTCCAATTGATGCTGAACCGCTAAGTGCTGTGGGGAGCAAAGGACATATGGTAGCTACCCAACAACCTGGAAAATCCATCACCAGAGAATCATCACACTTAAAGCCTTTTATTTCGATGATTGTCAGCTTATTCAGCAAAGTCCACCTGAGTGCCCAAGTCAAGCATCTGACTCTACTCGAGAGTTGCCAGATGAAGGCGCCACTCCTCTACCTCATACAACTAGATCTGGAAGACTGGTGCAAGCAGAGGTGGACTTCAGTATAGTTTCGAAGCAGCCGTAGGAGAGATATAAATATAATAGCCTTATTATCCGACAAGGATGTATGTGAACCTGTTTAAGCTTCATAAGCTGAGATTTAGCAAAAAGTAGCCCAAGAGTGTGTCCTGCTACATGCAGTCGCCCCACAACTATAGGTCTAAAGTAAAACTGGAAATGATAAAATTGGTGACTGTGCTATCTGAAGGATTATCCGCCCATGCATTGAAATCACTGAAAGCAATGATTTCATCAGATTTTAGGCTGATAAAAATAACAACATCCAGAAAGTAGTGGAAAACAAAGGTGAGCAGACCAGGTGGGTGATATCTATTTTTTAAATATAGATAGGAATCTATATTATCTATATTAAGCATAAGAAACTTGGCACATGGGGAATTTCTCATAAAAAGTAGGTAATAAATATAGAAATCTTACTCATGGCAGCAACGCCAGCTCCTAAAGGAGAAGGTCTATCTAGACAAAGGATTTGGTAACCAGCATGCATAGCGGTGGCATATTCAGGCCCAATGTTCCTTGAGTCAAGTGAACATGATGTCCAACTTGTGCTCTACAATGAAGCCATGAACCTTGATGGCATTTAGAAGAACACAGACATGCTGGCAATCATACCATTATGAATCTGTTATTGTTTCGTATGTAACTAGATTTGTACTGTCTAATCCGATGACATTAGGTCAGAGGGGTGCTAATTAAACATTCATTTAGGAGATGCTGCTGGAATCATAATAGATTATGATGAACTAATTTTGTATTGTGTATCGCTGAGCCTACGTAACAATTTGCTCACCTCAGGCTGACCAATTGATTTCCACTGTGTACTTTAGTATAAAAAGAGATCGTACTGGAGGTGAACCAGACTTTTGGCCTCAAGCTTTGATGTTTCTTCCCTGATTCTAAAAGAGCAGACTTACATTGGTATATTGTGCATAGAATTTATTGCAGATTCTATTTGAGGGAGATCCTGAGTCTCATGCTGCGTTTATTAACTTAAATGCCAGCTCCATCTGATACTGGGAACTGATTTGTGCTACTTTATTGAGTTTATGCTAATTCCATATATATGATTTATCATGCATTTTGACTGATTTTGAAACTAATTATTTTTATCTTTCTGTAATTAACTTTAAGTATTTAATTAACCTTCATGGGTTCAATCTTCTATTCCCCTCGATAGGGATTATTTAATTGATTATGTTCCTTGATTTTCTGTTTAGATCTTATCTGGAAGGAGGACATTTTCTCATACATTCTTGAGGACAACACTGTCCCAAATCCTGAGTAGGTGCTTTATCTTTAGATTATCACATGAAATAGTGTCAAAAATAGGCACAGACAGGTGTGCTTTAGATGCTCCTTTGGTGCGCTGAATGTTCACCTAAGTGCGCTCGCTTTGCACACATATAAGTCTTAACATTTTTAAATTCACCTTGTATTGATTTGCTTTTACCCTGCCATGTACTTCCTTTATTTACTCCTGCCTTATATTAGTATACTACGTACGCCCCTTTACCTCTGTAATGTGCTCTGATGCTGTAGTGCCCTGTACATGCTATACAAAAATGTTTAATAAACCAATAATAGAATAAATATAACAGGATAGAAGAAGGGGAAAGAAGAAGTTAATAGAGAGTTAAGAAGGGGAATAGCATTTCAGTAAATTCATGTGTTCACATTTGCCATTTAAGCCCAAAAAATGAAAAGTATAATTCTGTATTCCTCTGGTTTGTTAATGTCAGTTATCCGGGTCCTATATTTTACCCCGTGCCATTCACTACATATCCAAGTAATTATGAAAATAAAAGCACCTAAGTTCAAATGTATTATGACTTGTGTGTCATTCCCAATTTCAGGTTCCTCATGAGAGAAATAATTCCTGATATATATAAATTTAACATAGTGTAATTACTTTCCTTCCCTTTGATGCATGCAGCATACGCAAACATCTTCATAGACTGTACGCTCCAATACACGTCTTCTGTAGTTTGTCTATGCTCTGTAATTTCTCTTAGGAGCTCATTTCTGCCGCACCTAAGAAGCAAATGTGCTGCTCAATGAGTTTGATTGCTACCACATCTATCATGATTCATGTCATGTCATGACATTTATGAGCCCACTGGATCATCTGTTGCTCTTTTCTGCTGCTGTCACCTAAGGTTAAAAATGACAGGATATTATGGCATACTATTGATGTACACTTCTTGAAAAAGAATCTACCAAATTAGCGCTTCATTTGTAAAACAACGAGCGCCGGTGTCCAAAGTGCTGCTAAGATGCCTGCAGCCGGGGCTATTGAATGTCATCCTGCCAAACACAAAGGCTGTGTAGTCCTTAAGCCACTTCAGGCCTCTTTAATTTACTGCCAGACACTCCATGCACCTTTATCTCACTCTCGCAGGTTCCTGCTTTCTCCCTTTGTGCCAGTTTTTCATCTTTCTCTGCCATCTTCTTTCCCATTTGTGTGTTTTTTCCTCTCTTGCTCTCAGGTAATGTCGGATGAGTAAAAATAAGTTTTGGTCCCCAAAAATAAGTGTTGTGGCCCCCACTAGCAACCACCAGCTTAAAATGAGCACTGTCCACCATAAGCAATACATCTGGCTCATCCATGCCTGCCACTCACACCCACCGGTTTGGATATGCCTCAGGTCCATTTGCTTGTAAGGACTCTATCACACCTCAGCCACACAAAGTCAACCGGTCTGCTTTCTTATCTCGTTCTCAGTATCCCTTTCGCCTTTTTCTGTGTTCCTCTCTAAGCTTTCTCTATCCCTTTAATAACTTTATAAAACAATAATATCCGTTCCTAGATTATGGTACCATTAAGCCCTATGATATTTAAATATATATACTCACTGAAAAAAACACAGGTTTCAGGGACGTTATAGTTAGTTGAACATTTCTCTTGTACAAAACCAGATAAATGTGGCCGTTATAGTTAGTTGAGCTAACTATAACTCACGCCCCGCAATGACCTGCTAATGATGTCACACATTACATCATTCATGACATGGTCAGTGACATCACTGATGACATCACTGATGACATCTCAAATGACATCATCCAGTGACTGTGTGTTTCTGTAAAGTTTAAATATGTTTTAAATATATACATACCAACTTTTTAGTAGGTACGTGACTGACTATATAAGTGAGTGATTAAATGTCTCTTACTGAATGCATGGGTTAGTGACTAAACTGTGTAAATGTCTGTATCAGTCTGTCAGTTGGTGTGTAAGTGGCTGTATGGGTTTGTGAAAAGCTACATGAGTGTTTATATGGGTTATTGATTGGTTGTCTCAGTATCTGTATGGTTGCCTGAGTGTCTGTGTGGGTGGGTGGGGTTGTATGACTCTGTGCATAGATGTGTGAGTGGGTGATTCATTGGGTGTATGGGTTCAAGAGTGCATCTGTGAAGGGCCGTATGGGTGGGTGAGTGTGTATATGGTTGTGTTGGTGATTGGATGGATGTCTCAGTGGTACATGGTACATGTGTGAGTAACTTCATATATAAAAGGCAGTGTATGTGAGTGTTGGAGTATATAAATGACTATGTGAGAGTAAGTGATTGTGAGAGTGGCTGTACGGATGAGTGCATGCTTGTATCAGTGATTGCATAAGAGACTAAGTCTGTGTTAGTATCTGTATGAATAAGTGAGGTGGTGTGTGTATAACTGTATAGGTGAGTAAATGGGAGTGTGATTGTTTATTTGCATGACTGACTAGGTGTGTGAGTAACTCTGTGGATCATTGGCGGTGCTCGAGTGTCTGTATAGGTGTATGAGTGCATATGATAGCGCTGTATTGGTGAGTGACTGCATGTATGAGTGACTGTATGGGTAAATGAGTAGATGTGTGTGTAGTCCTAAGAATCAGTGAGTGGGTATGTAGTGACTAGTATTGGTGTGTCTATGGTTTCAAAAATGATAGTCTGTATTTTAGAGTGGCTGTATCAAAGGTTATAATAGGGTATGAGGAGGTGCATCAGATTATCACGTGGATGATGACATCAGTGATGTCATCCGTGATGTTATTTGAGATGTCATCAGTGTTAGGTTTGAAAATCACATCCCTGTGACGCACTCATTTCAAGCTATATTAGGTTAGCAGTGTGTAGCTAAATATACGCCATTTGTATTCACGTTAAGCAACCCACTGAGTTATCCCCTTAAAGTGTAAGGCTTCAGTTAGCGAGTGTGACTCCATTCTGGTTTTCGTAATCCATATTAGACTGCTTAGGCTGTGCTCGAACTAGGCCTCATTATTCAGTATTGCTTGCCTCAGCAGAACACTTTACCTCCTTATTATCTTTTCTTCTGCTCAAGGCTGCTTCTATACTCACTAATCAATAGGCCATTCTGCCCTCGCATACCTATCCGAGTGTGTAGTTTCTGCTCCCACGTTAGGAGACGCTGAGACCCGCGCCATAGCCTTAAGTCGTAAATAACGTGCACCCATCTAGCAGGTGGTAGCTCATCACTCTGTGCCTCCTTTGTTCATATTCGGCCTAGGCCGGTAGTTTTCCATTGTGGGTGTGGTTGAAGGCTTCTCAGGAGGAATGATTACTCACTGTAGACTGTTGGGAGGTCAGTCCCTCACCAGACATCTTAGGGTGCAGGTCAGATTGGACTCCTCTGCAGAGTATTGCTAATAAATGTATGTTTGTATTCTCTACTGTCTGACAGACTCTTCATTCTTTAGAAGGCATAGCAGGTGGTTGTAAGTAACCTGAGTGGCCCTTGATGGCCTCTTCCTTCAGATGGCACCTGAACAGGGACCCTGCAAGGTAAACCGAGTCACCCGTAATCGGATTGTAGGGCCGGGGTGCATTTGATCCGTTGGGCGGATCAGGGTACCCCACACATGACCCAGCTTGGTTCTCGCAGCTGCCCCGACCGGCTGCTCGGGCACCTCCTCCTCTAGTGGTCACTGGGTGAGGTTCTGAGAAGGCGAAACCTTGGAGTTGACCATTTGGTCTTGGTTCTTGCAGCTGGCCCAACCGGCTGATCGGGCATCTCCTCGTCTAGTGGTCACCGGCTGAGGTTCTGAGAAGGCGAAACCTTGGAGTTGACCATTTGGTCTGAAGAGTCGGCAGTGGAGAATAACTTGACTCGACCTGTGTGCACCAGATGAGTGATTTGATTCTTGGAAAAATGGTGCCAGTCTTGAACGGCATGGGCCTACGGGCTGTGTATTGGTACGGTCTCTGGGCCGTCTTGGTTTGAACTTGGTGGGTTTGTGGACCCTCTAAAAGACACACTGGAACAGTCTACCATACCAACTGGGAATTTGGCACATACTTGAAAAAGGTCTGGGGCTGTTCGCAAACAATCTGCCAGACCAACTGGTAATTTGGTCAATGCTTGAAAAGGTCTGGGGCTAGAGCCTGTCTTCTTGGACTCAGTACAGTCTCTGGACTGTAGGAAGCGGTCTCCGAATTGTTTTAGTTTGGTTCTTGAACAATTTAATTATTTATCTTTTCTTTCATTACTGTTGTTGGTGTTATACTTGTCCGTTGGGGACAGCACATGTGTCTTATATTAAGATGCCTTGCTTAAGTAAGTTAGGATGTTTTGGATGTCGATGTTATTCCACTGATGCTTGACAGGAAGACAGCCAGCCTGTGCCTCCGGAAGGGTTACCCAAATTTCTATGTATACGTCAAGCATGGTATTGGCCCTATTATGTTTAGCACACTGTGGAAAAATATACGAGGGACGATGCTAAGCTACAATGGCCACATGCTGGTTCATTCGACAAACAGAAATTGAATTACCTGCAGGACAAATTGTTTGACAAAAAGAGTAGGCAGTCGATGTTTGATTCCCTAAGAGTATAGCAAAAGCAATGGCAAATGAGAGTGGAGAAAGAGGCTCGGAAGAGACAGACGCAAACCATAACGCAGACAGCAGTAGCCTATGAAAGAGGAAAGATAGAGAAGGGAATAGAAAGTTTTGGTTACAAACAGATAAATGTTATGTTTCTAGAGAGGAAGGTGATGATTTTGTTGAAGAATTATTAGATTCATTCCCTCCTCCTCCTTATGCCCCTGAACGGATATACCCAACAGTCCCAACGTCTCAGTCCTCGGCCCCTAGTGCCGCCCTCTCTAGTGTTGCTGCTTCTAGCACTACCGCCTCAGCCCCTGCCCCACTCGCTTCTCCTTTACTCACGCCAGTCACAGGGGCAGGTGCTGTTAGCTCTCCCGCCCTGTCTATTGGTTCCGTATCGACTGCTACTCCCCCTTTCACCCCTACGACACTATCTCCATACATGATGGTACCTGTCTCTGCATCTGCTCTTTCCCCTGTGAGTGTGACACCCCAAACACTGTTGAATGTCGAAACGCCTGCGCGTGGGATACACAAAGTGAATTGGGCAGCAGCGGAGACTGCATGGAAAAAGTGTTAGTGCGTTCTGCTGTGCGTGATGAGGAAAGGCAAATGGTGGCGAATCAAGCAATTCAGGAACCTGACCTATAGTGACAATGACATACAAGACAGGGTATATGCTACAGGTATGGCCCCCAATGAGGTTTTTAGCAGATTGCTTCAGAAGGTTCAGACGATAGGGACACAGCATCCGATGAGGGAGGTCCATCCCATTTATCACCCTGAAATACCAGAACTGCGCGACTCCACGGATACTGTAATCAGACCACAAGTCGACACTCAGTTTCAGGAACAGTGGATCTATACTCCTTTGAAGAGGAGTGAGGTCCTATGCCTAAAGAGTCAGCTGCCGGACCCCCAAAAGAACCCTACTGCAAATTATAAAGAATTGAAAGATGCGGGATCCTCCACAGTGATGACATTAGCTGATGTAGAGTTATTTTTTGGCCTGTTGGTACCGGTAGATATATGGAGGCAGGTGCATACACAAGATCATGCACTGGAGTTGGTGCTAGTATTGCTATCTCTGGCACATAGCTGGTTTGTGTGGTATGCACATTGAGACACCTTAGTACTCTAATTAGATATGCACTTGCACGTATCGAGCTCCCGTGTATAGTAGTACTCACCTTGCGATACTGTAGAAAGTGCTCACGTGACCTGTATCTATGGTACCAGTTCTCTGGGAAGCTAGGCACACACACGCATAATTTTTGTGGACAGCAACACACGAATTGGCCCATTTGAGGATCTCCTCCATAACACCCGACACTCTGGGTTTGTCGTAACTTTTGTTTACAAGCAATGTGCTATGGTTAC
Source organism: Triturus cristatus (assembly GCF_964204655.1). Classification (NCBI taxonomy): domain Eukaryota; kingdom Metazoa; phylum Chordata; class Amphibia; order Caudata; family Salamandridae; genus Triturus; species Triturus cristatus. The sequence continues at coordinate 287,146,318 of NC_140587.1, forward strand.
GTTGACTTGTTTATCCTGGGTAACCACGCACACTACTCCGCTATGTCAGTAAATATTTAGCAAGCAAATATTATGATTTTTGGACAATCTTTCTTCAAATATTGAACTATTGTGAAGTAACAATCCTTATAGTTTATGATTCAAATTGATGTTTTCAATGTTAATACCTGTATGTAAAGCTACTACAAAATGACTGACAAATATTTCTTGCAGGAGACCATATAGTTGGAAGTATAGTCCATTTTCTATACTAATGTCCTGAGTCACATGTCTATGTAAATGCACTGTTTCACTAAGCTCGTTGTGTGATCAAGAAAGCTTGTCTTTCGAAACGCGTTACCCTGAGCAAATAAACCTTTCCATATACAGAACCTGGGAGCGCAAATTATTGAAACTTCTTTGATATATATATAACCTACTGGCAGTTGCCAGTAGGTAGTTATAGTTAGGACCTAGTTACTATAGGAAAATGGCAACATTCTATTCGCAATAACTTTGGTGCCGGTTGATGAATCTTCGTGAAAGTTTCAAAACTAATTCTTTGTTGAGATCAGCTCCTATGTTGAAAGTTTGGGGGTGATTCATCAAGGGGGGGCGAGAAAAAATGGGGTCCCAAAACGTGTTTTTTCAATGTTAATTTCCATAGGAAACTTTAGCGAAGGTTACAGGTTGAACGGGTGAATGGAATTACCCCACATTTGGGAGGGAGAAGGGTCTTGGTCCAGAAAGTACACTTTTGTTTATTTGTTGTAAATCCGTTCAGTAGTTTTTGAGAAATATTGAAATTTACAGATATCGATATTTGGGAATTCTGCCATCTGATTGGCTGAGGTGTTACAAGCACGAGCTTGCTGCTGATTCGCTGCGAGCGTTCGCAACTAGGAAGTGTTGGCCGCCATTTTGTGATTCCGTTGAAGCGAGTAAGGGGGAAAAAGGGTGAAAAATGTAGGAAAGAGGAGGGTAGGAGCACTGTAACCTCTGTGGGGTGTTTAGGGTGTGCTATAGAGGGGGTGCAAAGTGAACTAATCATACCTACCGGTGTGAAAGTTCTAGGCAACGAAAATTAAGTGAGGTATTGGCTAGTGTGTGATGTTTTTAAGGTGAGCTTGTGCGTGACTCGAGGATTAAAGCGTGAGCCCACACTGTGTGTCTTATTCTGTGAAGTCATGTGTCCTGGCCGCTGCAGTACAGTTGTGGAAGTAGTGTCAGCATGTGTTTATACCTACTAGGATGAACTACTGACCTGTAGTGGTGTGAAAGTACTGGGTACGGAAAATATGTGAGGTATTGTCTTGAGTCTCATGGAAGGAGGAAGTGTTGGCCGCCATTTTGTTATTCCTTTGAAGCGAGTAAGGGGAAAAAAAGGGCGTGAAAAGTGGGAAATAGGAGGGTAGGAGCACTGTAACCTCTGTCGGGTGTTTAGGGTGTGCTATAGAGGGGGTGCAAAGTGAACTAATCATACCTACCAGTGTGAAAGTGCTGGGCTACAAAAATTAAGTGAGGTATTGCCTGTAATGTGATGCTGCTAAGGTGAGGTGGTGCGGGACTCTGGGATTAGAGCATGAGTCTAAATTGTGTGTCTTATGCTGTGAAGTCATGTGCCGTGGCCACTGCAGTAAAGTTGTGGGAGTAGTGTCAGCATGTGTTTATAACTACTAGGACCAACTACTGACCCGTACCGGTCTGAAAGTTCTGAGGTACGGAAAATATGTGAGGTAGTGTGTAGAGTCTCATGCTGCTAAGCTGAGCTGCTGCCGGACTTGGGGATGAAAGCGTGACCCCAAACGGTTTTATGTTCGAACTACGAGTTTGCCAACCACGACTTCTTTAACAACGAGGTCGCAACCACGACCTCGTCTAAACCACGATTTTTTTTTACCACGCATTCCTTTATCACGATTTTTCGTGGTGAAGGAATGCGTGTTTAAAAAATCTTTCCATCTAGTTCCCCGATCCCTCCACCCCTTTTCAAACTAATTACTCCCTCCCTAAAATTAAACACAATTACCCACACACACTATACATATTTCCCCACCCTAAAAATAAACACGATTACCAACTTAACCTTAAAACAATCTTGATCACCTTCACCTCCTAAAAACAACTACTTTAATAAAAATAGATCATTACAAACACCCTTACCTCCTAAAAACTAATCCCCGACCCCTAAAATGTAACCCTAAACTCCCCCAGCCCCTGAAACTTAACCCCTCTTACCTGTTGCTCTGTGATGCTCCTCCTAACTCCGCCCTGCCCGAACACTAGACCACATCAGTCTGAACCACGCACATGTGTGGTTAAGGCTGAGTCGTTGTTCCGGCAAGTGGTTGTTCGGCTTGCGTGACTCCAGAACTCGTTGTTCCAGAGTCGTTGTTCAGGATGTTTCCCAGCCCAAACTGTGTGTCATATGCTGTGAAGTCAGGTGCTCTGGGCGCTGTGCCACATCTGTGGAAGTAGTGTCAGCATGTAGTTATAGCTACTTGGAGGAACTTTTGTTTGAACATTGTAACTTGTGTATGGTGCTTAGGGGGTGTTATATACGGAGTGCAAAGGTAAATTTGTGTGTATGAAATGAATTTGGTATTTGGAAAGTGGAAAGCATTGACTCCTACGGGTCTGATGGCACTGAAGTGCTGCTGGAGTTGGGAATAAAGCTGATGAACTACTGACCCCTATGGTGAACTTTTAACGTGCACGTGCTATTGAATGTTCGATAAAATGTTGCAAAAGTATATCGTTAGGTTTAAAAAAAAATGATGAACTTTTAACCTGCAAGTATCGTAGAAGGTTCCAGAAAGTATGGTGATAAAATAGGTTGAACTTGTGACCTGTATGTGGCGTGGAATAATAAGTAGCTTTTCGGAAGGAAAATTCAAAATTAACCAATGGAGGTAAGTTTTGGAATGTCGTTGAAGGAATGAAGTATTCTGATTTGTTCTTTACATGTATTTATGTGTGGCGCGACAGAGAAATTGTGCCATTCCTGGTTTCATTCTTGATGAAGTCGGAGCTTTACATGTGCTATGTGAGAAACTGTATGCGCGTGTCATTGGAAATCTGGATAACAACTACAAAGGTGAGTTAGAAATGAACAAGGTGTCTTATGTGTTTTATAGTATTTATTAAGTATTTGAGGTGATGTTTTTTTTTAATTTTGAAAGTATTTTTTATTTCAAAGTAATATAGTGTTAGTAAAGTGTGGTGTTTGATATTGGTTATGAAATATGCATAACATTTGAGCTGTTGTTATATAAGTATTTTATATATGTTTAGGAATTTTTCACAGAGAAGAAGTGTAGTTTGTTATCTTTATAGTACTGTATTGTTTTGAAAATGAAGTACAGCGTTAATTTGAGTTTGTAATGTATTTGGGGAGATAAAGAAAATGTTGCACGTTTGCAACTGATACTTTTTGTGGAAATAGTGGGGTGGGGGTGGCGTAGGAGACGTACGTGTTATTAAGTTAAAAGCTATAAAATGAAATGCAGAAATGTTATGTGGGCAGGTTGTGGTCTTATTTTTGACACTGAGAGGTAGGTTTGAATGTAAGTCAGGGTAGGTTGTTGTACAGTGGGGCCGTGTACAGTGTTTTGAGATTACATGGTGAGGAGATGGATATAGGAAAAGTGATACGTTCCTTTTATATGTACGCATAGTTTGAATCATGTGATCCTAAGTTGAGATAAATATGAATATGGTTTCAGGTTTGCATTTGGGTATAGTGAATAGTTTTTGTAGTTTCTGACTAGTGAATAATAAAAAGGTAGATATACTAAAATATATGGTAGTAAACGTATTAATTATTGTCTGTTCTTATGGAATAGAAGTAGTTGGGGAGTGCTTCTTTAGAAGAGATGTTTTATAAATGTGTGAGAGATAAAACAAAATGTAAAGGTGCCGTATATTTTCTGTATGAGTTTGTTGACATTAGAGAACTACATGTGATTATAAGTGATACTATTTGTCAGGCTGTGTCGCTGTGGCGGATATATGTAGGTGTTGAAGTGGTTCATGTTTTACTGATGGTGAGCTTCACTATCCCTTTTGAGACACTCGTCAATTTATTCATTCCATTTAATATCTTTAATATAGATACAGTAAAGGGACTGTATATCAAAAGCTTGGGAATTAGAACTTTGTTTACTCTTCCCATGCCCTGCTATACACTCTACAGAGTGTTTAAACGACTTTCGTAACATATAGATGTCTAGCTTGTAAAGGTGTTGTAGATCGACTGGGCCCATTTATAAACCGTGCTATGGGATGGTTTATGTTTTACCCACCAATTTGCATGTTTGAATACTTTTTGCTGATAAGTGTTCGGCAGACACCTGTTAAAATTAACGTCGTATATGGGTATAGTGGCGCTACTGGGAATGGTGGGGGTTTCTGTTTGATTTCGTACGGTTAAGCAAGGGCGGGGGTGGGTGTGGGGGAGGTGGTTATGTTGCTGTTTGAAACACAGAATATAGTTATGTGCAGATGTCGAGCTACTAAAGGTGATGTAGTACCACTGGGAGCACTTATAAAGTGCCCTATGGCATGGGATATGTGTTAGTGGCAAATTTGCACGTTTTAATACGTTTTGCTGATGATCGTTTCGGGAGACATCTGTTGAAATTAAGCCTCTGTTTGGCTATAGTGGCACTTCTACATTTGCTGGGGCTCGTTCTTTTATTGCGTAATGTTAAGCAAGGGCGGGTGTTGAGGTGGTGTAGTGGTACTGTGACTATTTATAAACCATCTTATGGTATGGTGTATGTTTGTGTTGAACAATTGCAGGCTTTAATAGGTTTTGCTGATGAGCGTTCCGGCAGACACCTGTTAACATTAAGTCTATGTATGGCTATAGTGGCGGTTACGGGAGTGCTGGGGCTCGTTGTTTGATTTTGTAAGGTTAAGCAAGGGATGGGTGGGGGTGGGGGAGGTGCGTATGTTGCTGATTATAATACGGATATTTGTAACGTGGGCATGTGTAGTTACTAAAAGTAATGTAGTTTCACTGGCCCCATTTATAAACAGTGCTATGGGATGGTTTATGTTTTACCCGCCAATTTGCATGTTTGAATAGTTTTTGCTGATAAGTGTTCCGGTAGACACATGTTAAAATTAAGCCTGTGTATGGGTATAGTGGCGCTACTAGGAATGGGGGGGTTTCTGTTTGATTTTGTACTGTTAACCAAGGGCGGGGGTGGGTGTGGGGGAGGTAGTTATGTTGCTATTTGAAATACAGAATATAGTAACATGGAGTTGTGGAGCTACTAAAGGTGATCTCGTACCACTGGGAGCACTTATAAAGCGCCCTATGGCATGGTATATGCTTTACCCGCAAATTTGCATGTTTTTTTAATATGGTTTGTTGATGAGCTTTTCAGGAGACATTTGTTGAAGTTAAGGCTGTGTATGGCTATAGTGGCGCTTCTACGTTTGCTTGGGCTCTTTCTTTTATTGCGTAAACATAAGCAAGGGCGGGTGTGAGGTGGTGTAGTGGTACTGTGACTATTTATAAACCGTCTTATGGTATGGTGTATGTGTGAGTTGCAAAATTGTAAGTTTTAATAGCTTTTGCTGATGAGCGTTCCGGCCAACACCTGTTGACATGAATTATATCTATGGCTATATGGCGGTAACGGGAGTGCAGGGGCTCGTTGTTTGATTTCGTACGTTTAAGCATGGGTATGGGTGGGGGTGGGGGATGTGCGTATGTTGCTGATTATAATACGGACATTTGTAACATGGGCATGTGTAGTTAGTAAAGGTAATGTAGTTTGAGTGGGCCTATTTATTAACCGTGCTATGGTATTGTTTATGTTTTTCCCGCAAATTTGCATGTTTGAATACTTTTTGTTGATAAGTAGTCCGGCACACACCTGTTAAAATTAAGCCTGTGTATGAGTATAGTGGCGCTACTAGGAATGGTGGGGGTTTCCGTTTGATTTTGTACGGTTAAGGAAGGGCGGGGTGGGTGTGGGGGAGGTGGGTATGTTTCTGATTAAAACACAGAATTTAGTAACGTGCAGATGTCAAGCTACTGAAGGTGATGTAGTACCACTGGGAGCACTTATAAAGTGCCCTATGGCATGGTATATGTTTTACCCACAAATGTGTATGTTTTAATACGCTTTGCTCATGAATGTTCCGGTAGATGATTGTTGAAATTAAGTTCTTGTATTGGTATAGTGTGTTTACTAGGTTTGGTGGGGCTCTTTCTTTAATTTTGTAAAGTTAAGGAAGGGTGGGGAAGAGGGTGGTGCAGTGACAGTGTGCCCATTTATGAATCGCTTTATGGTATGGTATATGTTTTTCTGGCAAATTCCCATGTTTTAATACGTTTTGGTGATGAGTGTTCCAGCAGACAGGTACAGAAATTACACATTTCTGTGGATAAGACATCTTCGTGCTGATAGACACTCTGGTACTGTGGTAGAAGGCTGATAGCGTTGATGGAAAATTATGAAACTTGGTGCCATTGTAGATTTTAATGGAAGGTTACACTGTTTGTTTGTTACTATGGTGTAGTTAAGATTCTAAGTGGGAGAAAAAAAAGTGAAAGTGCTCTAAAAGGGGGGCAAAGCTCTTAAAGGGGTGTGGGCTATGCAAGTCTGGGTGTGGTCTAAATCATGATAAGTATCATTGTGTGCTTTAGAAAATCCTCTCCAATTATCGTAGGTTCGAAACAAAACATTGTTTAAAGGATTTCCCTTTCTTCTACAATGTGGGTAACCTAGCGTGATGTCTCCAGTTCTCAGTAGTGAGCAAAATAAGCATGCGTACATCGATGTGCATGCTGTCACTGCAGTGTATTAATAAAAAAAGATTTTGACTATTTTTGAGAGGGCCGTAAATAGAGCCTGGTAGAAAGTCATTTGGAGGCTGCCTGAAAATAAGTGCCGGTACCCAGACCCGGCCCAATTAAAGCGCAGTATCCATGCATCCTAAGCACTGTGCCATTCAACCATCTTTTAGTTGATGGATATATTCCTACATATATATACATAAATCTGTTCGTCCGCTTACGCATCTATGAGCGCACTCGCCTATAGTAAGCACTGTGCCATTCATGCAGCGATACGCCTATATATGCATAGATATATCTGTCCCAGAATCAATCCTAAGCATTTATCAGCCCACCCGTCTATTGTAAGTACTGGTCTTTGCATTCATTCATCCTTCCATCCATCCATACATTGATCTATGTATCTATCCATTGATGCATCTGGCCATGCATCCACTCGCCCTTCATTCAACTATACGTTCTTATTTCCGTGCATCGTCTGCCCCGATCTTAAATACGACATATTATACTCATTCAGCTACCCTCTTAAGGCTTTGAAAAGGCTTGCGAAAAGCATTGACAGGCAGATTTTTTAATAAAGAATAACAAAGCTTTGAGTTACTCTTTGTGGAGCATACTTCAACACCCTTCTCTGGTGGTGTTTTAACCCCTTCAGTGCCCATGACGAGCTGGACTCGTCATGGGCCGCGGTGGCGCTGTGCCCATGACGAGTCCAGCTCGTCATAGACCCCGCCCGCTAATGCAACGGCCGGCACTGGGCGGGGAAAGGGGCGGGCACTGAAGGGGTTAAACAAAGGTACATCTAGCGAAAAAAATGTAAAGGAGCTTTTAAGTGTAATACGTTAATTTAGAAACATAACGTTTTGTGGAGTTTTTTATAGGTACACTGTTTTAAAGTGGCCGTGACTGACAGATACTGAATACCTGTACTTCTTATATTTGAGAAAGTATACCGGAGAGCTAATTTGGGGTGGTGAGAACCTTGAGTTCTATATTTCCATGTGAAGTACAGTATAGGAATATAAAAGTAATTGGAAAGCTTTTATGTTCATATTAAAGAGGGGGTGTGAGAACTTAGTGAGGCAGGCAAAGTGTGTGTTTTCGTAGCACTAAAACAAGACCATGTGTAAGGTGAGAGCAGGTTTGTGCTGGAGTTGCCTTGTTAAGGTCGTTTGCAGAGGCGCCACCAGAGGGTAATTTCTAAGGGTGGGCGTAGTTCGCGAAGTAGCACTTCGCGAAGCTACGCAAAGTGAAGTTCGCACTACGCGAGCTACGCGTAGCACTTCGCGAACTGCGTAGTAACATGTTCGCACTGTGCAAGATGTTGTTTTCAATGATTGCACAGTGCGGACAAGCAACCGGCACTGTGCAATCATTGAAAATGGCATCTTGCACAGTGCGAGCTGTAGTTTTCTGCTGCTCGAGTAGATTTTTACTCGAGCGGCAACTTTCTCAACGCGAACTGGTAGTTTCTCATCGCGAGCAGTCGCGAGCATACGCGACCCCTCGCAATGAGAAACCTGACCTCCTCGCGTTGGGAATCTCGCCGGGAGGTTTATTTTCCATGCTCGCGATCGCGAACAAGGAAAAAGTCTCGCCAGGATGTCATTTTGCTTGCTCGCGGTCACCAACTTGACGTTGAGGACCGCGAGCAAGCAAAAAATGACCGCAGCACTACGCAACACTACGCTACGCGTGTTCGCACTGTGCTATGTGCAGTTCGCGTAGTGCGAAGTAGCGCGAACTTCGCAAACTACGCGAGCGTAGCGTAGTGCTTTGCCCAGGCCTAGTAATTTCGGGGGAGCCTAATTCTTTCAGCAATAGGCATGTAGGGGTTGTAAAAAGGGGTGAAAAAGAACAGAGTCTCCTTTACAAAAAAATTATGTTTTGAAAACCGGTGAAGTACTCGGGTGTGGCTCTGTGTGTGCGCCCGGGAAGCTGTGTCAGAGAGTCCGGGGCAATGGGCGTTGTGCGCATGGTGGTCTGGCTGCTAGTCACCACGATGATGTTGCTGGTGCGTTGCAAAAAGAGAAGGGAAATACTGATAGAAAATGGCTCTCTTTAAAGGATTTCCCTTCTCCTACAATGCAAGTCACTTGGCATGATGTCTGCACTTCTAAGTAGTGAGCAATGTGCATGCTCTCACAGTGTCAATGCAATGCAATAAAGAAAAAAAAACGGATTACGTTTGTGAGGTCGGAAAATAGAGCCCTATAAAGACACGTTTCGAGGCTCCCAAAAATAAAGTGCTGGTGGTCACATCCCCACAGACACCCCCTCCAGTTAAAGCCCTGGGTGCAGTGTTATGTTTGCGAAGTTGTTGATAAAATTGTTAGGTAATAATGAACATTTTTATGTGTGCTGTTTGGTTGATAATATCATAGATTAACATTTTTCAAAATACTATTTATAAAGTTGTGTGCAGTGGGTTGCAGAGAAAGTGGTATGGGGTGGTGGGGTGTGGCGGAGAGGTGAAAAGTATGAAGTAGTGCAGTTATATATAAATTGTAAAGGAGTATAAAAATAATTAAATAAATACTTGCTGTATGTTCTATGGCACTACTTGTCATCCTAGTGCTCATCTGTCGTACTTCATCACGTTGCAGCACTGGGTCTGGAAGTTGTTAGTGGAAGTTTTGCAATTGTATGGTATTATTTTAACATAGTGAAGAAATGTGAAAAATAATTGAATCTATTTTTAGTTTTTCAGAAAATTATTTTGTTTGGATTAAAATTTGGAAATACCTAGAAGAAGTGAAAAAAAAGAAAAGAGAAGAAAAATATATATTTGACGAAAAGGAAAGATCTTGAAGTAGAAAAAAATGTGAGTAGTAGAGAAACTGTTTGTTCGAGTAAAAGCAAAAGACAATTTTTGAAAAAAATATTACGAACATTTAATGAGAAAAACATCACACAAAGCAAAAAGAAGAATTTTTCAAGTAAGGTGAAGCAGAGTTCAATTTCAAATACGAGGAAAAGGAAAGATGATACAGAAATAGTATCTGGTACTTGGAGACAAAAACAATTTCAAGAAATTCGTCAGAGACTTTTTTGATCTAGAGTGATTCAGAATTTATTGAAAACATGCTGCAAATATAAAAGAAGAATGTTCTAATTCAAAGAGAAGCAGCGTATTGAAAGTATAGAGGATACTGCTTTTAATTTGAAACAGAAGTTGTTCATTTTGATTTTAAAGAGATTGAAAGTATTGGATAAAATAGTGACAGTATTGAAAGACAAAACTAGAAAAAAAGACTTGTGAACAGAACCAACTTTTGTAAAATCTTTAGTGGACATTGGAGACATACTTCTAATACTGAGCCTTTTTTTAATGAGGAAAGTTACTTCCAGGAAAATAGTTTATCATTTGCAGTTGATAGTGGAGGTCTTTGCTACGAAGTTCAGGATGGTGTTCCTCTTCCAAAGGAGGAAATGGTTGGTAAAAGTGCAGAAGAGTTAATAGCTGAAGAAGTGCAAGGGAAACATCCACGAGCTCCTGTGTATTAGTGGATTTGTAGTAGCATTTGTAGTATTCGACAGGAATCTATTGATAAAATGCGAAATTTGCTACGAGAATATACTCAGAAAAGTATAAAACAGAAGATTAAGTTGTTACAAGGACTAGATCCATGTAATGAAAGAAAATATACTGAGAAGTATGGGCATTCTTTGGCTTGTCTTTCAAGAAAAGTTTGTAAATGTGTTTTTCATCATTTGAGGATGTTAGCAGTACACCATTCAGAAATGCAGAACTTTGTAAAGAAACTGTACTATGTAAAAAGTCCTGCATTAAGTTTAAGTGAACTGCATGGAAGTCTTTTATATGGTTCTTTATTAGATGTTCAAAAAAAGTGTGATGATATTGAAATGCGATATTTTGGTTCAGAAGAGCAGTTCATAGAAAGTGAAAGTTTGACAATTACAGATGTTGGAGGAGATGAGAAAGTGATTAGCACTGATCAGTTTGAAGAAGAAATTGGAAAGTTTAATGTAGTGTGCTCTGAAATACCAAACTATGGGGCATATTATCAAGAAACGGCGTTAAAATTATCGCCGCTTTAGTGGCAGAAAACTGACGCTAAAGCGGCGATAATGGGCTTGATAATATGCCCTTGAGAATTCCCATAGAAGCCCATGTTCTGGTGTCAACATGGGCTTCTTATGGAATTCTCTGCGGCATATTATCAAAGAATATCGGTCAACAAGATTATATTCTGAAGATCCTAGATTTCGACAGTTCATTCCATACATATTTCACCTTTTGTTTGAAAGTGATCTGTCTTCTCTCTCGTATGCAGTGAATCATATACTTAAAACTGGAGTTCATGAATCACTTCTTTCTGCGAAAGAATTTGTGGAGAAAGTTTAAGAAACAGATGAAAATTTAGAAGCAGAGTTAATCAATTTGATGGCATGTCAATGTGGAACAAATGAGTATTGGTATCGTCGTCATAGAGAACTCAAGTGTATGTTACGGAACTTAGGTACACCAACATGGTTTGTCACATTTAGCTCTGCAGGATATGCATGGGAAGATTTGCTTGAGTTTTTAAGAGAAGCAAATTCTAATATCAAAAAGGTTAAAATAAAGACTCCTGGTGAACTGTGTTCATTGGATCCTGTAAATGTGTGCAGATATTTTAATCATAAGTTTCAAGGTATGATGTCTTTTATCTGTAATAAAAAGAATCCACCTCTTAGAGAAGTTAACGATTTCTTTTGGAGAAAGGAGTACCAAGCAAGAGGTGCACCTCATATATATATGCTACTATGGGTCAAGGATGCACCTAAATTTGGAACTGATTCTGATGAAACAGTATTGTCTTTCATCGAACAGTATGTGACATGTGAGATTCCAAGAGAAGGAGCAGATAGAAGCTTGAGACAGCAAGTTTTACGTTTCCAAAGTCACCGTTGCGGAAAGTACTGCAGAAGAAAATACAAGAATAAAGGAAAATTTTACACCAAATGTCGGTTTGGTTTTTCCTGTCCAGCCATTTGTAAAGGAAGAGTAAATTCTTTTTTTTCTTCTGTGAGGCACCCAATAACTCGGAAATCTCCAAAGAATACCTACAACTTAAAAAGAACAGAAGTGTCAAAGTAAATCAATGACTACAATCCAGTCATTTTAAAAATGTGGAATGCGAACATGGACATCCAGTATATTGCAGATAACTCAATTGCTGTTGCACGTTATGTTACATCATACATAACAAAATCGGAAAAAACAGAGATGAAATAAATGTGGGAAGAAATTGCACAAGAGAATAGTCTTAGCAAAAAATTGTACAGCTTTAGTTTGAAAATGCTTTCCCACTGGGAAATTGGATCGTATGAATGTTCAGACCGCTAGTGTTCTTCAAGTTTATATTCAAAGTCACGACGAATCATTTGGGTAAGTTTAGGTCTTGCCTGAAAACAAAATAGAGTGTTGAAATCATTGGAAGAAATTGAACAATTAGCAGCAAATGAGCCAGATAGTACAGATATTCTTAAAACTAATATGTTGGACACATACTATCCGAAAAGGAGTCAACATCTGGAGCAGCTATGTCTGTATGAAGTACTTCAACATTACAGCTTCAAAAGAAATGTTAAAGAGAATTTAAAAGAAGGAAAGTTTGCAGTGGTTGGATGTCATTGTTGTTTAGTAAAACATGCAAAGGGTAATCTTATAAACCACAAGAAACTTAGTTGTGAAACTCCAGATAAGTGAGAATTTTACTATTTAGCACTTCTGCAGCTGTTTAAACCATGGCGTAGCGAAAGTGAATCACTTGGAGAATTTGACTGCTACGAAGATTCTTTTAATGATTGTAAAGATAGCATTCGATGTCCAATTTTCCCTACTTATTTAAAAATGTTGAATGATGAAGTTGAACAGGAAAAGACTATTACGGCTGAAATAGCTCATGAAAGTTCTCAAGATAGTCAAAGTAGTGGTCCATGTAGTCAAGATCCTCTTGGACAACCAATGCTGGAAAATGAAGGAGCGATTCCTATGTATGAAGTCGAAAATGCAATGCAACAAGCACACGAGGAGAATATAACATTAGAAAAGTTAGAAGAACAAGTAGATGTTGAACAGAAAGAAATATATGTGCAAGTGAGAGAACGGATAGAACATGGTTTGTTGCATGAAAAAAAAAGAATGTCTGTGTTCATCTTTTAAACCTCTTCTGATGTACATCAGTGGTCAAGCTGGAACAGGTAAAAGTTTTTTCATTAAAGTTTTGACCAGTTATCTTAAAAAAAACTACTGGTTCACATTTATGTTGTGTGGTAACAGCTTCAACTGGATAAGCTGCACACAATGTTAAAGGAGTTACTTTGCATAGATTATTGATGTTACCAGTGGAGCATGATAATAAATTAGAAATTCAGAAGTTGTCTGGAGAAGCTTCTTATGAAGTGTCAAGATTGCTGAAGAAAATGAAACGTTTAATTATTGATGAGGTGAGCATGGTCTCAAACTTAATGCTTGCTTATGTACACTTAAGAATGCAACAGGTATTAAAAACAGATTACGATGTTCTCTTTGGAGGAACACATTTAATTGTATTTGGAGATCTGCTACAACTAACCCCTGTAAAAGGAGAACCAGTGTTTAAAACTCTTCTACATGAAGACACAAAGAAATCTCTGGGAAGTATTAGAAATGTGAATCTGTGGTTAAATTTTGAATATAAAGAACTTCCTCAGAATATGCGACAAGCAAGAGGTGAAGATTATGCAAATATTTTTAAAGATGTAAGACTTGGTGTTCTAAGCAAACATGGTAAAGAAGCTTTTCAAAGTCGTCTACTAAAAAACTTGTTTACAAATGAAAACACACCAGCAGAAGTAATGTACAAGAAAATGAAAGAAAAAAAGTCTATAGTTTGCTTAATGCCTACAGTGGAAGAGTGTTATACATTTAATAGAGAGCTTATGAAATTGGAAAATCAAGAAATAGTTCACATTGAAGCTATTGATAAAATAGAGCATCAAGGAATAACAATTGTTCTTTCAGAAAAACTGCAGGCTAAATTGGATATTTTGGAAAAGTCTGTATCAAATTTAGATGTATGTTTAAACTGTCGGGTAATTTTGAAGCGTAATCTGAATGTAGAAGAAGGTTTAGTGAATGGAGCAATGGGGAAAGTTGTTGATTTTGTGAAATATCAAAATAGAAATGGAATTGAATTTTTGAAAGTTAAATTTGATCAGATTGCAGAGGTAAGACAGATTGGACGTTCTGCCGCACGTTTTTTGCTTGTAAAAGACTTTCCCTTCTGTTTAGCATATGCAATAACTATTCAGAAATCACAAGGTTTAAGTGTAGATAATGCTTTGGTAAATGTTGGAAAAACTGTGTTTAAAGAGGGAATAGTATATGTTGCATTATCTCGAGTTAGAACTTTGTCTGGTTTGTATTTAATTGATTTTGATGAGAACAAGGTTAGTGCTGATGTTAATTGTGTAAGATAATATAATCGTTTGAGAAGGCTTTATGCTCTCCATTTAGGTGAATATCCTATTTATGAGAAACGTGTTGTGTGTTCCAACAGAAATACGTTGAAGAATTAACTATGGTTGAAAAGCAGAAAGAAAATCAACAGAAAGAAAAGATGTAAAGAAGCAGAAAATACAAACAAGTGATGATGTTGTTGGATACCAATTAGAAAATGCTTCTGTTGTCAACTGCTATGGTAATGTCATTCTAAATGTTATATTTTATCTTGAAGATGTTTGTGGTGAAATTATGGAAAGTCAGGATAAAAACTTTATGTTCTGCACTCTACACTTTATTTAAAGAATTGAGAACTGATGGAAGTAAGATTAATTCTGCTTCTGGTATTCGTCAACTGTTGGATGCATGTGCTGGCTCTTTAATGTTCAGTGCTAATATACAGCAAGATGCACAAGAATTTCTGATGGTTATGCTTGGAGTACTAGAAGATGAAGGAATTCAGATTGAGAGTTTATTTGGACTCAGTTACAAATGAGAACAGAAATGTGAAGTGTGTTTGTTAACTTCAAGCACTATAGTTGACAGAGAACGATTTTTATATTTAACAATACCTGACTGCAAATCTGTACCATTTTCCAAATTAGTAAAATAAGCTGATCATGAGATGATGTGTTCTCGTTGTAAATCAAGAATGCTATCTGCATTATGCTTACAAATATATGGAAAATATTTGATTATAATGCTGCAACGCTGTCGACCAAATGGTAGAAAAGTGGAAACCAAAATTAAAAATGTTGTTGCTAATCAAGTATTTATTTTTGGAAGAACGTTTGCAACAGTTGCTATTGTTTTCCGTGCTGGAAGTACTACTACAAGTGGACATTATACAGTTTATTTAAAGTGTAATAATGGTTGGAGTCCCTGTAATGATACACACTTGGAAATGAAACCGAGATTGCCTTATGAATTACCCAACTCATACTTAATTTTTCTGACACAAAGATTTTAGATACACTATTCAGCTTTAATGGGAAGGTGTATAGATCTTTACGGAATTCATACTGGATGCTTTCAAAGCAATATTTTTTATACATTATCTGGTGTATTGGGAAAATTGTGCAGAGAAACTACGTAAGATCTTTAAGGAATTCATACTAGATGCTTTCAAAGCGAAATTTTTGATACATTGTGTGGTGTATTGGAAAAATTGTGCAGAGAAACTACGTAAGATACCTTAGAAATTCACTGAAAAAAACCATAGGTTTCAGGGACATTATAGTTAGGAATTAGCATTTAAAAAGCCTTAGAAATCCACTGAAAAAACATAGGTTTCAGGGATGTTATAGTTAGTTGGACATTTGACTTATATAAAACCAGAGAAATTCGCCTGTTATAGTTAGTTGAGCTAACTATAACTGGCGCCCCCGCAATGCACAGCTGATGACGTCACATATTACATCACTCATGACATGGTCAGTGACATCACTGATGACATCACTGATGACATCTCAAATGACATCACTGATGACATCACTGGTGACATCATCCACGTGAAAATCAGATGCACCTGATCAGACCCCAATATAATACTTGATACACCCAGTCTAAAATACAGACTGTAATTTTCAAAACCGTGAACACACCAATATCAGTTAGTGCATATCCACTCTGTAATTTGTAGGTCTACACACATCCATTCATTCACCTATACACCCATTCATACATACAGTCAGCATCAATACAGCATTATCATATCCAGTGACATATTTATACAGACACTCACACACTGCCTCTGATTTTGAGTTATTCACACACCTAATCAGTAATGGAAATAATCAATAACACTTTCATGTACTCACCTGTACAGTTATACACATACCACATCACTTATTTAAACATATACTAACACATACTTACGCTCTAATACAATAACTAATAAAAGGACACACTGATCCATACAGGCACTCTCACAATCACTAATTCTCACATATAGTCATTTATATAGTCCAACACTCATATATACTGCCTTTCACATATGGAGTTACTCACATGTACCACTGAGGCATCCATTCACTCACCGAGACACTCATACACACACTCACTCAGCCATACAGACCTTCACAGATACAGATTTGAACACATATACCTAGTGAATTAGCCATTCACACATCTATGCAGAGTCACACCCCCGCCCACCCACGCAGACACTCAGGTACTCATACAGGTACTCAGACAAACAATGAAAACCATGGAACTGCTTACACACCAACTAACAACCTAATCTGTGTGAATGTCTATATCAGTCACTAACACATGCATTAAGCAAGACACAATTAATTAGTCACTTATACAGTTAGTCACACACCTCATCCATCCTAAGTCTTATACACTCATTCATTCTTCAATACACCTTGGCATATATATATTTATAAAACATCTTTAAACTTTACAGAAACACACATTCACTAGATGATGTCATCAGTGATGTCATTTGAGATGTCATCAGTGATGTCATCAGTGATGTCACTGACCATGTCATGAGTGATGTACTATGTGATGTCATCAGCAGTGCATTGCGGGGGCGCGAGTTATAGTTAACTCAACTAACTATAGCAGGCTAATTTCTCTGGTTTTATATAAGTCAAATGTCCAACTAACTATAACGTCCCTGAAACCTATGGTTTCTTCAGTGAATTTCTGAGGTTTTTTAAAATGCTAATTCCTAACTATAACGTCCCTGAAACCTCTGTTTTTTTTAGTGAATTTCTAAGTTGTTTTGAAATGTTAATACCTAACTATAACGCCTGTAAAACCTATGGTTTTTTCAGTAAATATATACATATATATATTACCTACTGGCAGTCGCCAGTAGGTAGTTATAGTTAGGACCTATTTTCCATAGGAAATCCGCAACATTCTATTTGGAATAACGTTAGCGGGGGCTGAGAAAAAAGGGGGGTCCCAAAACGTGTTTTCTCCATGCATTTTTCCATAGGACCTGTTGACGCAGCTACAGCCTGAACTGCTGAAGGGAATTACACCAAATTTGGCAAAGAGGTAGTCCTCAGTTCAGACTTGTGCCTTTTGCTTAAATGGTGTAAATCCGTTCAGTAGTTCCTGAGAAAATTAGAGTTAAAAAGATAGATATATCTGGGCGGAGCCTAACCACATATCTCATCGTGAGATCTGATTGGCTGTTAGTACTTCATCCAAGACGTGTTGGCAGCCATCTTGGGACCAATATACATGATAGCACCTAATTAAAAAGCATTGCAGGTAATAGAAGGTTTTAAGACTTTAGTTACATTATAAATCATTTGTTGATGGTACCATACTCATTTTAGGAATTTTGGTGTGTTCTAAGGTGATTTTACCATGTGACAAAGCCTTCTGCTGTGATATCATGAATCATGTTTGAGAGAAAACTATTTTCTCATGCTTTTCCCACAGAGGTTTAAAAGGTGATCTATAAGCTAAACTGAGAGCATATTTCTGTAAATTCACATTATCTTTCTCAGTCATGTGAGAATGAAGTCTGACATTCTCAGTAAAACATGTACATCCAACAAGGGCAGAGACTGTCAGTTGATTCCTCTGTGTTCTACTGCAGCTTCCCAGAGTGTTCTAAAGAACAACTAGAGCGCTAAGAGTCCTACTTATGACAAACGTATTGCACACCTGAAGCCATCTTGATTGGAATAAAGTGGTAACTCTTAAAACAATTAATTTAAAAAGGAACAAAATGAGGGGGTTCATTTTGCCATAGAAAGTATGATTAGTGCTGCAGAAAGAAAAATTAGGGCACTTTTTGAGTGACTTCTCAAATCCTCTTCTATTTCATAAAAAGATTCTGACATGCAGACTGAAACATGCACTTTCAATACCAGCAGCAGACTTCCCTGGTGAGCAGTAGCTTTACTACAGTGATCTAATAAGCAACTAGAGTGCTAACATTCTGAATTTATGGCAAATGTGTGACATATCTGAATGCCTTCTTGATGGAATCAAAGTAAAAAACTGAAAGTATTTCCTACTGGGGAGACTGAAGTAAATGAGGAAATTAGGAAACGTCATAACAAATAAGTCTCCCAAAATGGCCACAAGAGACAAAAGAGCCCAAATCTAGCCCAAATATCACCCAGATGTAGCCCAAGTATAGCCCAATGACAGAATGTCCCAGAGTGTTCTTAAGAACAACTAGAGCGCTAACAGTCTTACTTATGACAAAAGTATGGCACACCTGAAGCCATCTTGATTGGAATAAACTGGTAACACTTAAAACATTTAATTTAAAAAGGAACACAATGAGTGGGTTCATTTTGCCATAGAAATTATGATTAGTGCTGAAGAAAGAAAAAGTAGGGCACATTTTGAGTGACTTCTCAAATTCTCTTCTATTTCATTAAAAAATTCTGATATGCAGACTGAAACATGCACTTTTAATGCCAGCAGCAGACTTCCGTGGTGAGCAGTAGCTTTACTACAGTGATCTAATGAGCAACTAGAGTGCTAACATTCAGAAATTATGGCAAATGTGTGACATATCTGAATACCTTCTTGATGGAATCAAAGTAAAAAACTGAAAGCATTTCCTACTGAGGAGACTGCAGTAAATGAGGAAATTAGGAAAGTTCATAACAAATAAATCTCCCAAGATGGCCACCAGAGATAAAAGAGCCCAAATGCAGCACACATATCACCCAGATGTAGCCCACATGTAGCCCAATGACAGAAGTGTACAAAACACTTATTTTT
Source organism: Triturus cristatus (assembly GCF_964204655.1). Classification (NCBI taxonomy): domain Eukaryota; kingdom Metazoa; phylum Chordata; class Amphibia; order Caudata; family Salamandridae; genus Triturus; species Triturus cristatus. Next base: position 287,165,322 of record NC_140587.1, read on the forward strand.
TGTGTATTTGCAGTTTTATATAGTGCAGACTTGTCAGGTATTGGAGTGCTTTACATGAGCATTGGTTACATCACACAAGATCAAATTCATTTTGGTTGTAGACATGGGGAGATTAAGTGATTTGACCAGAATCACAGAATGTTGACCTGAAGCAGAAACTCCAACCTGGTTCCCCAGTTGCAAAGTCTGCAGCTCTGGAAGTAACACCACAACCTCTCCCCTAGGTGCAACATTTAATCAAGTGGTCCACTGGATAAAAAAACATAAAGATTACAAATAATTTAAAAGTTCTTTGTCACTATTTGAAAACTCAGAAAATATGTCCTCATTTTAGTTTTTTAGAGCACTAACCATAATTTTGATGCAAATAAGACCCTCTCTTATATGCAATTTCTAAAGGAAATGCTCTAGGTATTACAGTTTTGATTACATCAAGATGACGTCAGGCGTTCCACTGTTGTTTGTAATAAATATAGAATGTTAGCAATCTAGTTGTTCATTGGAATACTATTGAGAGGCAAAGGACAGGGGCACGGACTCTGAAAATTGAAGGCAGGTAGGAGAGTGCAGAGGCAACAATTTGACCACACTGGGCAGGCAGGAAGGGCAGTGGCAGCACAACAGACTATGGAGGGCAGTGGAAAGGGGGGCAGGGGCAACAAACCAACAATACAGGACTGGCAAGAGAGGCTGTGGCAATATAATAGACCAATGTGGGCAGAAGGAAGAGGCAGTGATAGTACAACCATACATGCCAACAGACCCGTTTCAGCCAGGAAACGTCCAATGTTTTTAAGCTCAAATGGGCTTTATTTGATCTGTCTCCTGTCTACAATCTCCTCTTTTCAATGTAACTCAAAGGGGAAAATCAATACCCCAGTTTTTTTTCAAAATCTCCCTCTTACCAAGTTCAAAATGTTCGCAAGTATGGTACATTGGATCATGGTAGGCAGGAGGAATTGGGGTAGGGACATGGACTTGGATAACAGAGGACAGGAGGGACATGGAGAGGTGCACCAAACTGACCCTACAGGGCAAGCATCAGGGTTTGCAGTAGCACAATACACCACACAGGGCATGAGGGACGGGAGTGCAGCACAACAATCCATAGAAAGCAATAGGGAGGGGACAGGACCATGCACATGGACAACAGAGAACAGAGGGGAAAGAGGCAATGGTAGCTAGCTGACCATAATGGACAGAAAGGAGAGAAAGCTGCAGCATAACAGACCAGAAAGGGCAGGAGGGACGGATCAGGGGCATTACAATGGAACAGACAAGCCAGTAGGGAGAGAATAGGGGTCTGCACATGGAAACAGAGGGCTGGGGGCAAGGGGGCAGGGCAGGAGCAGCAAGATGACCATGGAGGTCAGGCAGGATGGGCACTGGAAACAAGACACACCATGGAGAGCAACAATGAGACTATGATGGCATACACACAGACCATGGAGGAAAGGTGGGAGGGGGTCAGGGGCAGCTAGCTGACCACACAGGGAAGGTGGGAGGGGCCATGGCAGCAAAGAAGACCATGCATGGCAAGCGGGAGGGTTAGTGGCAGCACAATGGCTATGATGGGCAAGAAGGAGGGTGCAGGGCATGCACAAAGGACCATGGAGGATAGAAGGGAGGGTCAGGACCTGGGCACCGACAAGAGAGTTCAGGGGAAAGGGCCTCACAACAAACCGCGCGGGGCAGGCAGGAGAAGCAGTTGCAGCACAACAGACCAGGGAGGGCAGAAGGGTGTGGCAGTAAAATGGACCATGGAGGTCAGAAGGAAGGGGATAGGGGCATGGCATGTGGACAGGCTGGGTGGAGGTGGCAGGGACAGGTTACAGTCATCTGACAATGCTAGGCAGGCGTGAGGGGAGTGGCAGCTCAACAGAATACTCAGAGTAGATAGGTGTGGCAGGTCCATGGAACATGGTGGGCAAAAAGGATGGAGCAGGGGCATGCACAAAGACATCGGAGGGCAGGGGGAAGGAGAATAGGGGCAGCAAGCTAAGCACAGAGGCTAAACAGGTGGTCAATGATGGGCCATAGAATTGGGCAATGGAGGGCAGGAGGAGTGGACTGGTACATCATGCTAAATGGAGGGCAGTGACAGCACATCAGACCATGCATGGCAGAAGGGAGGAGGCTAGTCCATGGATTCAGACAACAGAGGATAGGGAGGAGGTGGATGGGGCAGCAAGCTAACTGTTCAGAGAAGGTGGGTATGAGGAACTTTATTGTTTTTAAAATGTGTGTCTGTGCGAACTACTTTAAATATGAACAAGAATGCAACATAATCTCACTTTTATTCAGGAAGAATAGGACGTTTGTGACTGTGACTCCGGGCTCACTTGGCAGAAACACCCCCTGACCTTCCACCCCCATCGCAAAATGTAATGCCCGTGAAAAGTGTAGCTGGACGCAGTGTTATATAGAACATAGTCCTGAGAGCACAATTGAAAATGAAAACTAGATATAGTATATGGTATAAACTATGCACCAAAAAGTGTCATATAAGATGAACCAGGCGTGAAATATAATATGCAATACATTGTGCGCAATGACAGATTGATTGGAGAGCGCGAGATAGCACAGGCACTAGCGTGTGGTATGCGATATGCGCCTTGGGGTGTAATATGCACAGGGCAGTGTTGTGTAACCTAACTAGTCTCTAAAGTTGTAATATAAAATATGTGCTGGGGAGTGTAACGTTGCATATGCACTATGACAAAGATATGGATCCCAGATTGTAATATGTATGCCATAGCGATGTGCGTTATAACATAGGCATTGAGGAAGGCACGTTAGATGGGGCAATATAACCCGTGACAAGGCAAGTGTGGCATGACATATTCACGGGGTGGGGTAGAGTGTCATAGCATATGCACTAGCTGGTGGAATACAACACAGAGGTGTGTGGCACTCGGCAGGCACTGGTGGGTGTAACACAGCATTGGGCTCAGCCAGGAGCACTCTGTGACTCTCAAGTGAGGTTTGTCTCCTTTCCAGAGAGCAAAATAAAAAGTATTACACATCCGGCGGTGGATGTGTGTTTTATTAACCGTGAGGGGGGTTTCTTGCATAGTTTGGTCGAATTTTTGTCAAATCCCCTTTGAATGGCTTGGTGTGCGTGTGTATTAATTGTGCCCGTCAATAGCTACCCATGTTTGTATAAATAAACAACAAGGGTGTCTACTTGGAGAGTACCCACCGGCGGGGGCGCCGGGATTAGGCACGGTAGGGCGTCAGACACGTCAGAGCTTCACTAGCGGTGTAAATACATTCCACGTGGATTCATTGTATGCATAGTCGCCTTTTAATGAGTATCACGCAAATCGGCATGGTGATAGGTACATACGGTTTGTCCAGCATGTCCTAGGTGTTTCTATAAATATATTAAAAAAATAATAAAAAACAAAGGCCGGCCCCGGGGGATAGGGTCCCCGGGGCCATAAGTGGCCTGAGGAGGGGGGCAACGCAGCCCCCCTCCTAAATAATAAAAGAAAAAAGGCCATGACCCAGGGGTTGGGGTCCCCGGGGCCGATTAAGGCCTTGGGAGGGCCAAATTAATTTTTTTCAACAAAAAAAATTAGGGTGTAGGCCCTGGGGGTTGGGGTCCCCAGGGCCAATAAATTAGAAAAAGAAGGGGTGCCACACAGCCCTCCTTCTGAAAAAAATAAAATAAATAAAAGACCGGCATCACGCCGGAGGCCACGCCCCCTCCTTGCAGCACTCTGCAAATGCGCCCCCTGGCCAGTTGTCAGTTGGGGAATTAATTCCCCTTCAATACTGAGGGTCCCTGAGGGCCAAATAGCCCAATGGTATCTCCAGTATGCGCCAGGGAGCTGCGTTGCAGACAGGTGTTCTGAGGCCATGCCCCTTTTTACACCTCTCTGCAACGCAGCTCTGTGGTGCTTACTGGACGTACCTAGTGGGCTAGTTTGACCCTAGGGACCCTTAGGATTCAAGGGGACTTAATCTCTTAACTTAGAACGGCCACAGGGTGCGTTTACACAGTGGTGAAGGGAGAGGACGGGGCCTGAGGTGACGTGTGCAAACATGCCCTGTGGCGCATTTTAAGTTGGGGAAATAATTCCCTTTCAATCCTGAGGGACCCCGGAGGCCAACTAGCCCACCAGGTGCTTCCAGTAAGTGCCACTGCTCTGCGTTGCAGAGAGGTGGTGCAGGCCGTGCCCCTTTTTACACCTCTCTGCAATGGCGCTTACTGGACGTACCTAGTGGGCTATTTTGCCCCTAGGAACCCTCAGGATTCAAGGGGACTTAATCTCCCAACTTAAAAAACGGCCACAGGGCATGTTTACACAGTGGGGAAGGGAGAGGACGGGGCCTGAGGTGACGTGTGCAAACATGCCCTATGGCACGTTTTAAGTTGGGGAAATAATTCCCCTTCAATCCTGAGGGCCCCTGGGGGCTAACTAGCCCACCAGGTGCTTCCAGTAAGCGCCACTGAGCTGCGTTGCAGAGAGGTGGTCCAGGCCGTGCCACTTTTTACACCTCTCTGCAACGCAGCTCTATGGTGCTTACTGGAGGTACCTAGTAGGCTAGTTGGACACTAGGGACCCTCAGGATTCAAATGAACTTAATTTCCCAACTATAAACGGCCACAGGGCGTGTTTACACAGTGGTGAAGGGATGGGATGGGGCCTGAGTTAACGTGTGCAAACAAGCCCTGTGGTGTGTTTTAAGTTGGGGAAATAATTCCCCTTCAATCCTGAGGGACCCTGGGGTCCAACTAGCCCACCAGGTTCTTCCAGTAAGCGCCACTGCGCTGCGTTGCAGAGAGGTGGTCCAGGCCGTGCTCCTTTTTACATCTCTCTGCAACGAAGCTCTGTGGCGCTTACTGGAGGTACCTAGTGGTCTAGTTGGACCTTTGGGACCCTCAGGATTCAAGGGGACTTAATCTCCCAACTTAAAACAGCCACAGGGCTTCTTTACACAGTGGGGAATGGAGGTGACGGGGCCTGAGGTGACGTGTGCAAACACGCCCTGTGGTGCATTTTAAGAGGTAATTTTAATCCCCTGCCCTATTACATACTAGGGCCTTACAGAGGAGGTCATGCTAATCACAGGGGTACCCCAGCGCATAGTGTTCCCTAGTGTATGTAGGTGTTTTCACTGTATTCTAAGTGTCTTTTAGCATAGCACTGGTTCTAGGCCTGGTTAGTCAGAGTCAGTTACCACCAGTACCCGTCTGAAAAAGATGTGGGAACAGGATGATTTTGCAACAAGACCTCTTTCTGCTCCTCTGTTGGTTATTTCTGCACATGTCTTGCTTCTTCCTGCACTTTTCTTCGTCTTTGTGGACTTCTGTTGCTTCTTTTTGCATTTCTTTTGCTTCTTTCTGTGCGTTTTTTCTTCTTTCTTCACATGTCCTACTTCTGTAGGCATAGTTAGAAACTATCATTTAAAAAACCTTAGAAATTCACTTAAAAAACCATAGGTTTCAGGCACGTTATAGTTAGAAATTAGCATTTAAAAAACCTTTGAAGTTCCCTGAAAAAACCATAGGTTTCAAGCATGTTATAGTTAGAAATTAGCATTTAAAAAACCTTTGAAATACACTGAAAAAACCATAGATTTCAGGGGCGTTATAGTTAGCTGGACATTTCACTCGTACACAACCATAGATATTTCCCCGTTATAGTTAGTCCAGCTAACTATAACTCGCGCCCCCGCAATGCACTGCTGATGACGTCACATATTACATCACTCATGACATGGTCAGTGACATCACTCATGACATCACTGATGACATCTCAAATGACATTCAGCTGGGATTCATGCTTGTCCAGCATCTCACGGAGCAATTTGATTTCTGCCGCAACTTGTTCCAAATCGAGGGCTGAATATTTAGCTAGCATTTCAAACATCTGTCTGCACGTGGATGCCATGAGCGGAGATAGGATCCTCGGGGACAATATTAGCCGAGGGAGGGTGCCTGCCTGCTCCCTTCTTAATATGGCTGAGACCAAGGAGATGGGGTCACTGGGGCCAAATATCAGCCTAGGGAGGGGGGCTGCATACCCCCTTTCCTATTTATGTGGAATTGGATGCAGGTGGTTGGTTGGCCACCCCCCGCTGTGTTAAAAAAAATTGAAATTCACTGCAAAAACTAAAGGTTAGAGGGACATTATAGTTAGGAAATAGAATGTATGCGTCAGTAGTCCTGAGGATGATGTCATTAGTGACTTCATTTGAGATGTCGTGAGTGATGTCACTGACCATGTCATGAGTTATGTTATAGTAATTCGATTGAATATAGCTCACAAATCACCTGAGGGCATCTCAGCGCTGTTGCGGAAACAAGATCAGGAGAAGGGAAAGATGTTCAGAAAGGATAAGCTTTGACTAGTTTCCTGAATTTACAGTAGTTTGGACATGAGCGAACGAAAAGAGGACCCTTATTCCAGTACAAGGGAGCGAGGTAGGAAAAAGCCTTTCCACCACTGCGAGTTAAACGAATGCAGGGAACACACAGTAGGGCTTCATCCTGTGATCTTAGATTACGGCCAGGAGTGCATACTTTAAAAAAAAGATATAATGAGCCTTTTCTTTTAAGACATTATATGTAAGACAGCAGATCTTAAAATAAGAACGTTTCTTCACTGGCAGCCAGTGTAGTTCTTTCAGCTGGGGGGGGCGAGGAAGTTCGAGAAGGGCGTTTAAGAACAAGCTTGGCTGCAGTGTTTTGAACGACTTGAAGTTTGCAACTAAAGTTTCACTAGCATTTGCCAAAGGGCATAGCCATAGTCCAGTCTGCTTATTACTAAGGCTTGGACCAGGGTTCTACGGGCTGAGAATGAATGATAGGGGAATATTTGGCGCAAAAGGCACAGGTCGTAATAGCATATTCCAATGGCAGCCATGGTGTTCTCTTTCATCGTTAAGGCATGATCTAGTTTCATCCCCAAATTCTTTACTAGTTGTTTGGGCATGGGAGTGGCACCCAGTTGGTGAGGCCACCAATCGTCAGTCCAGATAGAGAAGGCTTTGCCAAGTAACATGATCTCCATCTTATCTGCATTCAATTGGAGATAGTTCTCATTCATGCAGTCGGAAATAGCTAACATCCCTAAGGCAAAGCGCTTTTTAGTCTCTATCAGGTCATGGGCAAATGTAAAGATCAGCTGGGTGTCATCCGCATATTAAATTATTTCAAAGCCCAAGCGCTCTGCAATTATGGCCAAAGGAGCCATATAGATAATAAACAAACAGGGGCTCAGGCACGAGCCCTGTGTAACACCCCTATCTAAGGATGTCTTGTGTGAAGAGTACGGGCCCAGGATGACAGTCTGGTGTCTATCTGTCAAAAAATGGTGGAGCCATTTGACTGCCAGGCCTTGTATATCAATTGCTTGTAGCCTTTCCATCATCCAAGTATGAGAGATTGTATCAAAGGCTGAAGAAAGGTCTAATAATACAAGCATAACTGGGTTGCCTGCATCCAACCCCAGGCGCAGGGAGTCTGTCACAACCAGGAGTGTCCTTTCCGTGCAATAGCCTGGGCAGAAACCCGATTGGGAGGGATCAAGAATTTGTTTGGATTCGAGGTATGTACCCAGTTGTTTATTAATTAGACTTTCGAGTTGTTTGCCTAGGAGAGGTAAGAAGAATATAGGGCAATAATTACCCAGGGAATTTTGGTCCAAAGTATTTTTTTTTTTTAAATGAGCCATACACATGCCACCCTCCACTCAGGTGGGATACTGCCTGTTTTGACCCAACAATTAAAGATCTCTAGAATCACCGGGGCACAAGGGTTGGCCAATAATGACATTATTGTAGGTGAGCGAATGTCCAAAGGAGAGCCAGACTTCACTGACATCAGAGAGTGATGGATTTCCTCCATAGTGAAGTGCACAAAGCTGTCTAATGTGTAAGGAGTAACCTGTAACTGATCAGCGGTAAACAGCAACGCACCAATCCAGAAGCCAGCACCCAAGATATTATAACTGTTCTAATATTTTAATTATTTTCATTGTATTTGCGCTTAGCTCCTCAGGACATTTGAATTTGTTCTAACTTACTCAGCACTTGCACTTTGTCAGACGTCGGTCCCCGATACGCAGCAGCTTTTCCAGCCAATTGTTGCGGGGACGGACGTGGCTCCTCCCCTCAGCTCCCTCACTTCCGGGGGCTGAATTCACATTTAAGTTGAATGCCGGAGCGGGCGTACAGCGGTAAACAGCAGCGCCAGAAGCCAGCATCCAATAGATTATCGCCAGCATTTTAACTGTTCTAATATTTTAATTCTTTTCATTTTAATTGCGCTTAGATCGTCAGGACATTTGAATTTGTTCATACTTACTCAGCACTTGCACTTTGTCAGACACCGGTCTCCGGTCCGCCGCGACTTTTTCAGCCGATTGTTGCAGAGGGACGTGGCTCTCATTCTATCGCGTCTGGACTATGGGAATACCCTTTATCTGGGGGCCCCATGCACGACCCTCTCAAAACTTCAGGTGGTACAGAATTGGGCAGCAAGAATCCTTCTGGATATCCTGAAATACCAATCAGCAAAACCTGCTTTGAATTCACTTCACTGGCTCCCTATTAGTGAGAGAGTAAATTGCAAGGCTATGTGTATTGTTCATAAATCGTTATCCGGAAAAGGCCCTGTCAATAATCACTCTATTATTCGCCCCTACCATGCTAATAGATGCCTTTGCTCAGATAACCTGCCCCTTGCCACTGTTCCTAGTATTAGGAAAGCTAGAATCGAGGTTGCCTGTTCTCCTACAATACAGCTCAGCTTTGGAAATCTCTCCCTCTTTATCTACGAAAGGAATCTAACCATCTTAACTTCCGTAAACTGTTAAAAACCTGGCTATTCCCCTAGTCTGGTTGGCTCTCCACTATTTGCCGTTATCAGCGCTGGGATGCCTTCGGGTAGCCATGCGCTTAACAAATGCATTTTTCATTTCATCTACATCGGATGTAGTGATCTCTGTTCCCTGAGGGTAGGGAATATTACATTTTGAATAGATGTGGGAGATTTTCTCCTGAAAGAAATTGGCCAGTGTATCGCAGAGTTTCTGGGCTACAGAAGGGGACTGGATACACGCTTGAGAGGTGGTAAAATCATGGACTATATTAAAAAGAGCTTTAGGGGAATTGCCCGCTTGTTCGATTTGAATGATAATAAAAATACGCCTGGCAGATTTAATGTTATGGTGATAGCAGGACAGGGCTTGTTTGTACAGTTCCTTATCTTGAGACTATTTGCTTCTGCGCTAGCGCCTCACTAGGTTTTTGCACTTTGATTTTTCTCATTTTATCTCTGGTGAGAACCAGAGGGCAGAAGGTCAGTGATTGGTGGAACAATAAATTTTATAAGGGACAGTAGCATTCAGTGCTACCATTAGCACAGAGTTAAAGGAATCCAATATGCTTCCCTAAAAACTTCAGGAGTCAGTTTATGCCACAGACTAAATGCATTGAGTGGTGATCTGCTGTTCCTTTTTATAGTAGAGGGATAAAGGGACCGAATGTAAAAAGTGATTAAAAAATGATCAGTCCATGTAAGGAGAAGTGGTACCTTACAATCCAACAGTTGAGTATTAAAGACTAGTAGATCAAGTGAATAAACCGCTGTGGGCCTATGGCCTCTGACTCTTTGGGAGAGTCCTAATGTTTCTAGGTCCGTTAATAGCTTTATCACTTCCAAATTGGTGTGATCTTCCCCAAGAAAGTTATAGTCACCTAGGAGAAGAAATTTATTTGAGGCTAAGACATGCGAGGCTATTTGTTCCACCAGCTGTTGATTGAAATTGGCCTCGGGCCCTGAGAGGCGATAGATCAGAGGTCCGTTCCAGATATTGGTTGGGGAAAGTTTTATCTTAAAGATACCTAACTCCATAGAGTCTGAGAGGGTGGTTGTGATCCATGTCACATTGAGTGTGTTTTTAAAAACTACGGCAGTACCTCCACCCATTTTCAATCCTCTATTGAGTTTAATTAGTTTATAGTTGTTCGGAATAGCTAGCGTGATGGCTGGAAGGTTGGAACTATTTAATCATGTTTCTGTCAAGAAACAGATGTCTGGAGACTGAGAAGTGATTAAATCCAATATCTCAGTTGTGTGCTTAGCTAATGATCTTATGTCGCAGAAAAGACTTTTTAGGTCATACTTGAGTGGTGTGGGGCTGGGGCCATTCCCCATAGAGTTCAATGAATCTGGATCAATGTTGTTTTGAAAATGACAATTATAGCAGGCCACTAGGCCCTCTAGGATGTGGGTATAAGAATTGGAACATAGGAGTCATTGAAATGTGCTGGCATTATTCTGCGCTCTCAGTTGGTGTAAAGTAGCTGCTAAGTAATAGTAACAATATTTTTTACCCTAAAAGAGCCAAGGGTCCTGGCTCCTGGTGACATCCAGGCACGGACAGGGGCAGACGGGCTTGCCTTTGACTCGCCTTCGATGATGTGTGTTGTAATATGTGAGATAGTAAGAAGTGCTTTGCAAGTCGTCCGTTATAGTGAGCTTAGGTAACAGCTGAATTTCACTGGTTTTGCACAAGTGAAATCTGAGCCTAACTAAAACATCTCTGTAACCCAGTATATACATATATATATATATATATATATATATATATATATATATATATATATATATATATATATATATATATATTATCTACTGGCGGTCGCCAGTAGATAGTTATAGTTAGGACCGTGTTTCCATAGGAAATCCGCCACATTCTATTTGGAATAACTTTGGCGCCGGTTGACGAATCCTCGCAAAATTTTCAAAATAGGTGGGGCGCTCCGCTCCGCTCCTACCCTAAAAGTCTCGGCGTGATTCATCAAGCGGGGGCCGAGAAAAAAGGGGGGTCCCAAAACACGTTTTTCCCATGCATTTTTCCATAGGGACCTTTAGTCCAAGGTACAGCCCGAACGGCTGAACAGAATTACTTGAAATTTGGCAGAGAGGTAGTCCTCTGGTCAGGGAAGTGCCTTTTGCAGGTCTGGTGTCAATCTGTTCAGTAGTTCCTGAGAAAATCAAAAGTAAAATCATATATATATGTGGGCGGAGCCTAACCACACATCTCATCCTGAGATCTGATTGGCTGTCAGCACTTCATCCAAGAAGTGTTGGCAGCCATCTTGGGACCAATATACATGATAGCACCTCATTAAAAAGCATTGCAGTTAATAGAAGGTTTTAAGACTTTAGTTACATTATAAATCATTTGTTAATGGTACCATTCTCATTTTAGGAATTGTGGTATGTTCTAAGGTGATTTCACCATGTGAAAAAGCCTTCTGCTGGGATATCATGATTGAGTGAAAAATATTTTCTCATGCTTTTCCCACAGAGGTTTGGAAGGTGATCTATAAGCTAAACTGAGAGCATATTTTCTGTAAATTCACATTATCTTTCTCAGTCATGTGAGAATGAAGTCTGACATTCTCAGTAAAACATGTACATCCAACAAGGGCAGAGACTGTCAGTTGATTCCTTTGTGTTCTACTGCAGCTTCCTAGAGTGTTCCAAAGAACAACTAGAGCGCTAACAGTCCTACTTATGATAAACGTATGGCACACCTGAAGCCTTCTTGCTTGGATTAAAGTGGTAACTCCTAAAACATTTAATTTAAAAAGGAACAAAATGAGGGGGTTCATTTTTCCATAAAAAGTATGATTAGTGCTGCAGAAAGAAAAATTAGGGCACATTTTGAGTGACTTCTCAAATCCTCTTCTATTTCATTAAACAATTCTGACATGCAGACTGAAACATGCACTTTCAATACCAGCAGCAGTTTTCCCTGGTGAGCAGTAGCTTTACTACAGTGATCTAATGAGCAAAAAGAGTGCTAACATTCTGAATTTATGGCAAATGTGTGACACATCTGAATGCCTTCTTGATGGAATCAAAGTAAAAAACTGAAAGTATTTCCTACTGAGGAGACTGCAGTAAATGAGGAAATTAGGAAACTTCATAACAAATAAGTCTCCCAAGATGGCCACCAGAGACAAAAGAGCCCAAATGTAGCCAAAATATCACCCAGATGTAGCCCAAGTATAGCCCAATGACAGAATGTCTCAGAGTGTTCTTAAAAACAACTAGAGCGCTTACTGTCTTCATTATGACAAAAGTATGGCACACCTGAAGCCATCTTGATTGGAATAAACTGGTAACACTTAAAATATTTAATTTAAAAAGGAACACAATGAGGGGGTTCATTTTGCCATAGAAATTATGATTAATGCTGAAGAAAGAAAAAGAGGGCACATTTTGAGTGACTTCTCAAATCCTCTTCTATTTCATTAAAAAATTCTGACATGCAGACTGAAACATGCACTTTTAATACCAGGAGCAGACTTCCATGGTGAACAGTAGTTTTACTACAGTGATCTAATGAGCAACAAGAGTGCTAACATTCAGAATTTATGGCAAATGTGTGACATATCTGAATACCTTCATGATGGAATCAAAGTAAAAAACTGAAAGCATTTCCTACTGAGGAGACTGCAGTACATGAGGAAATTAGGAAACTTCATAACAAATAAATCTCCCAAAATGGCCACCGGAGACAAAAGAGCCCAAATGTAGCCCAAAATCACCCAGATGTAGCCCAAATATAGCCCAATGACAGAAGTGCGCAAAACACTTATTATTTTGTGTTTTTGCAGTGTTATATAGTGCAGACTTGTCAGGTATTGGAGTGCTTTACATGAGCATTGGTTACATCACACAAGAACAAATTCATTTTGGTTGTAGACATGGGGAGACTAAGTGATTTGACCAGAATCACAGAATGTCGAGCTGAAGCAGAAACTCCAACCTGGTCCCCAGTTGCAAAGTCTGCAGTTCTGGAAGTAACACCACATCCTCTCCCCTAAGTGCAACATTTAATCAAGTGGTCAACTGGATAAAAAAACATAAAGATAACAAATAATTTAAAAGTGCTTTGTCGCTATTTGAAAACTCAGAAAATATGTCCTTATTTTAGTCTTTTAGAGCACTAACCATAATTTTGATGCCAATAAGACCCTCTCATATATGTAATTTCTAAAGGAAATGCTCTAGGTATTACAGTTTTGATTACATCAAGATGACGTCAGGCGTTCCACACTTTTATAATAAATATAGAATGTTAGCAATCTAGTTGTTCATTAGGATACTGTTGAGAGGCAGAGGCCAGGGGCACGGACTCTGAAAATTGAAGGTGGTAGGAGGGTGCAAAGGCAACAATTTAACCACACTGAGCATGCAGGAAGGGCTGTGGCAGCACAACAGACTATGGAGGGCAGTGGAAAGGGGGGCAGGGGCAACACACCAACAATACAGGACTTGCAAGAGAGGCTGTGGCAATGTAATAGACCATTGTGGGCAGAAGGAAGAGGCAATGGTAGTACAACCATACATGCCAACAGACCCGATTCAGCCAGGAAACGTCCAATGTTTTTAAGCTCAAATGGGCTTTATTTGATCTGTCTCCTGTCTACAATCTCCTCTTTTTCAATGTAACTCAAAGGGGAAAATCAATACCCCAGTTTTTTTTCAAAATCTCCCTCTTACCAAGTTCAAAATGTTCGCAAGTATGGTACATTGGATCATGGAAGGAAATGGGGTAGGGACATGGACTTGGATAACAGAGGACAGGAGGGACATGGAGAGGTGCACCAAACTGACCCTGCAGGGCAGGCATCAGGGTTTGCAGCAGCACAATACACCACACAGGGCATGCCGGACGGGAGTGCAGCAGAACAATCCATAAAAAGCAAGAGGGAGGGGACAGGACCATGCACATGGACAACAGAGAACAGAGGGGCAAGAGGCAGTGGTAGCTAGCTGACCATAATGGACAGACAGGAGAGAAAGCTGCAGCATAACAGACCATAAAGGGCAGGAGGGACGGATCAGGGGCATTACAATGGAACAGACAAGCCAGGAGGGAGGGAATAGGGGTCTGCACATGTAAACAGAGGGCTGGGGGCAAGGGGGCAGGGCAGGAGCAGCAAGATAGCCATGGAGGTCAGGCAGGATGGGCACTAGAAGCAAGACACACCATAAAGAGCAACAGTGAGACTGTGATGGCATACACACAGACCATGGAGGGAATGTGGGAGGGGGTCAGGGGCAGCTAACTGACCACACAGGGAAGGTGGGAGGGGCCATGGCAGCACAGAAGACCATGCATGGCAAGTGGTTGGGTTAGTGGCAGCACAATGGCTATGATGGGCAAGAAGGAGGGTGCAGGGGCATGCACAAAGGACGATGGAGGATAGAAGGGAGGGTCAGGACCTGTGCACAGACAAGAAAGTTCAGGGGAAGGGGCCTCACAACAGACCGCACGGGGCAGGCAGGAGGAGCAGTTGCAGCACAACAGACCAGGGAGGGCAGAAGGGTGTGGCAGTACAATGGACCATGGAGGTCAGAAGGAAGGGGATAGGGGCATGGCATGTGGACAGGCAGGGTGGAGGTGGCAGGGACAGGTTACAGTCATCTGACAATGCTAGGCAGGCGTGAGGGGAGTGGCAGCTCAACAGAATACTCAGAGTAGATAGGTGTGGCAGGTCCATGGAACATGGTGGGCAAAAAGGATGGAGCAGGGGCATGCACAAAGACATCGGAGGGCAGGGGGATGGAGAATAGGGGCAGCAAGCTAAGCACAGAGTTTAAGCAGGAGGTCAATGATGGGACATAGAATTGGGCAATGGAGGGCAGGAGGAGTGGACTGGTACATCATACTAAATTGAGGGCAGTGGCAGCACATCAGACCATGCATGTCAGGAGGGAGGAGGCTAGTCCATGGATTCACACAACAGAGGATAGGGAGGAGGGGGATGGGGCAGCAAGCTAACTGTTCAGAGAAGGCGGGTATTAGGAACGTGTGTCTGTGCGAACTACTTAAAATATGAACAAGTATGCAGCATAATCACACTTTTATTCAGGAAGAAGAGGACGTTTGTGACTGTGACTCCGGGCTCACTTGGCAGAAACACCCCCTGACCCTCCACCCCCTATCGCAAAATGTAATGCCCGTGAAAAGGGTAGGTGAACACAGTGTTATATAGAACATAGTCCTGAGAGCACGATTGAAAATGAAAACTAGATATAGTGTATGGTATAAACTATGCACCAAAAAGTGTGATATAAGATGTACCGGGCGTGAAATATAATATGCAATACATTGTGCGCAATGACAGATTCATTGGAGAGCGCGAGATAGCATAGGCACTAGGGCGTGCTATGCGATATGCGCCTTGGAGTGTAATATGCACAGGGCAGTGTTGTGTAACCTAACTAGTCTCTAAAGTTGTAATATAAAATATGTGCTGGGGAGTGTAACGTTGCATATGCACTGTGACAAAGATATGGATCCCAGATTGTAATATGTATAGCATAGCACTGTGCGTTATAACATAGGCATCGAGGAAGGCACGTTAGATGGGGCAATATAACCCGTGCGAAGACAAGTGTGGCATGACATATTCACGGGGTGGTGTTACAGTGCACATGGGCTAGAGAGTGTCATAGCATATGCACTAGCTAGTGGAATACAACACAGAGGTGTGTGGCACTCAGCAGGCAATGGTGGGTGTAACACAGCATTGGGCTCTGCCAGGAGCGCGCTGTGACTCTCAAGTGATGTTCGTCCCCTTCCCAGAGAGTAAAATAAAAAGTATTACACATCCGGCAGTGGATGTGTGTTTTATTAATCGTGAGGGGGGTTTCTTGCATAGTTTTGGTCGAATTTTTGTCGAATCCCCTTTGAATGGCTTGGTGTGCATGTGTATTAAATGTGCCCGTCAATAGCTACCCATGTTTGTATAAATAAACGATAAGGGTGTCTACCGGGATTAGGCACGGTAGGGCATCAGACATGTCAGAGCTTCACTAGTGGTGTAAATACATTCCACGTGGATTCATTGTATGCATAGTCGCCTTTTAATGAATATCACGCAAATCGTCATGGTGATAGGTACGTACGGTTTGTCCAGCATGTCCTAGGTGTGTCTATAAATATATATATTTTTTAAATAATAAAAAACAGTGGCCGGCCCTGGGGATTGGGGTCAAAATAATATAATTCGGAGACAGGCCCTGGGGGATGGGGTCATCAGGGCCAATAAATTAGAATAAGAAGGTGAACCACACAGCCCCCCTTCTTAAAAAATTAAAATAAATAAGACTGGCATCGTGCCGGAGGTGACGCCCCCTCCTTGCAGCACTCTGCAAACGCGCCCACTGGCGAGTTGTAAGTTGGGGAATTAATTCCTCTTCAATACTTAGGGTCCCTGAGGGCCAACTAGCCCAACAGGCATCTCCAGTATGCGCCAGGGAGCTGCGCTGCAGACAGGTGTTCTGAGGCCAAGCCCCTTTTTACACCTCTCTGCAACGCAGCTCTGTGGCGCTTGCTGGAGGTACCTGGTGGTCTAGTTTGACCCTAGGGACCCTTAGGATTCAAGGGGACTTAATCTCTCAACTTAGAACAGCCACAGGGCGCGTTTACACAGTGGTGAAGGGAGAGGACGGGGCCTGAGGTGACGTGTGCAAACACGCACTATGGCACGTTTTAAATTGGGGATATAATTTCCATTCAATACTGAGGGCCCCTGGGGGCTAACTAGCCCAACAAGTGCTTCCAGTAAGCGCCACTGAGCTGCATTGCAGAGAGGTGGTCCAGGCCGTGCCACTTTTTACACCTCTCTGCAACGCAGCTCTGTGGCACTTACTGGAGGTACCTAGTGGGTTAGTTGGACCCTAGGGACCCTCAGGATTCAAATGAACTTAATCTCCCAACTAAAAACGGACACAGGGCGTGTTTACAAAGTGGTGAAGGGAGGGGACGAGGCCTGAGTTAACGTGTGCAAAAACGCCCTGTGGCCTATTTTAAGAGGTAGTTTTAATCCCCCTGCCCTATTATATACTAGGGGCTTACAGAGGAGGTCATGCTAATCACAGGGGGACCCCAATGCATAATGTTCCCTAGTGTATGTAGGTGTTTTCACTGTATTCTAAGTGTCTTTTAACATAGCACTGGCTCTAGGACTGGTTAGTCAGACTCAGTTACCACCAGTATCCGTCTGAAAAAGTTGAGGGTACAGGATGATTTTGCAACAAGGCTTCTTTCTGCTCTTCTTTTTGTTCTTTCTGCACGTTATCCTTCTTCCTGCACTTTTCTTCGCCTTTGAGGACTTCTGTTGCTTCTTTCTGCACTTCTTTTTTTTCTTTCTGTGCATTTTTTCTTCTTTCTTCACATGTCCTATCTCTGTAGGCATAGTTAGAAATTAGCATTTAAAAAACCTTTGAAATTCACAGAAAAAACTTTAGGTTTCAGGCACGTTATAGTTAGGAATTAGCATTTAAAAAACCTCAGAAATTCACTGAAAAAACCATAGGTTTCAGGGGTGTTATAGTTAGCAGGACTTTTCACTTGTACAAAACCATTGAAATTCCCCCGTTATAGTTAGTTCAGCTAACTATAACTCGCGCGCCCGCAATGCACTGCTGATGACGTCACATATTACATCACTCATGACATGGTCAGTGACATCACTCATGACATCACTGATGACATCTCAAATGACATCACTGATGACATCATCCTTGTGATAGAGTGGTAGACCTCCTCTCACCCTAATATAACCTTTGATACACACATTCAAAAATAGAGACTACAATTTTCAAAACAATGGACATACCAATACCAGTTACAACAACCTCTTCAGTAATTCTAAGATCCACATACACATCCATTCATTCACCAACAGTCCTATACAGTCACTCATACATGTACTCACTCATCATATGTACTCATACACCTATACATCCTGTTACACAATGCCACTCATCCATAGAGTTACTCACACACATAGTCACTCATGCTAATAAAGAATCAAACATACATTTACTTGCATATACAGTTATACACACACCACCACACTTACTTCTACGGAAACTTACACATACTTAGTCTTTTAAACAATCACTTATAGAAACACATACTTATTCATACAGGAACTCTTTCAATCTCTCACTCTCACATATACTCACTTATATACACCAATAGTCACATATACTAGTTTAAAACATATGTAGTTACTCATAAAGACACTATTGAGACAGTCATTCACTCACTAACACACCCATACACACGCTCATCCACCCATACAGTCCTGCACACATGCTGTCTTCAACACATACAAACAGTGAGTCACTCATTCATGCAACTATGCACTACGTAATACCCCCACCGAACCATGCAGACACTCAGACTGATACTCAAAAAACAAACTAATAACCTATATAGACACCCATGTAGCTACTCACCAACCCATGCAGCCACTTATACACAAAGTGAGAGACTGATACAGATATTTACATATTTAAACATTACTCACTAAGCCATGTATTCACTATGATACACTTAATCAGTCAGTTACACAATCAATTTTTCAAAAACAAATCATCCATTTAGACACTTATATACCCATTTATTCTTCCATCGACCTTGAGATATACATATATAAAACATATTTAATTTTCAGAAAAGCACACATTCACTGGATGATGTCATCAGTGATGTCATCAGTGATGTCATTTGAGATGTCATCAGTGATGTCATGAGTGATGTCACTGACCATGTCATGAGTGATGTAATATGTGACGTCATCAGCAGTGCATTGCGGGCGCGCGAGTTATAGTTAGCTGAACTAACTATAACGGGGGAATTTCAATGGTTTTGTACAAGTGAAAAGTCCTGCTAACTATAACACCCCTGAAACCTATGGTTTTTTCAGTGAATATATATATATATATATATATATATATATATATATATATATATATATATATATATATATATATATATATATATATTCACTGAAAAAACCATAGGTTTCACACATGTTATAGTTAGCTGGACATTTTACTGATAAAAAAACGAATGAAATTCCCCCGTTATAGTTACTGTAGGCAACTATAACTCACGCGACCGTAATCCTCTGCTGATGCTAATACTGTATTTAGACACTTATTTGCCCATGTCTTCTTCCATTAAATGTTAGCTATACATATATTACAAATATTTTTTTTTCATAAAGACACATATGTCATCAGCAGAGGATTACGGTCGCGTGAGTTATAGTTGCCTACAGTAACTATAACGGGGGAATTTCATTGGTTTTTTATCAGTAAAATGTCCAGCTAACTATAACATGTGTGAAACCTATGGTTTTTTCAGTGAATTTGCAAGGTTTTTTAAATGCTAATTCCTAACTATAACGTGTGTGAAACCTATGGTTTTTTCAGTGAATTTGTACGTTTTTTTAAATGCTAAGTTACTTTACGCCATTTGTGGCGTGAGCGCCCACTTAACGCAGTTCGTTCCGTGCGCGCACGGTGCGCAAAGCGCACCGTGCGCGCACAGTGAGCACACGGTGCGCTTCGCGCACCGCGTGCCCACCGCGTGCCCACGTTACGCTAGATGGGCCATGAACACACGATGCGCTTCGCGCACCGTGCGCACATGGAGGACATATGATGAGCATCGTTGTGACAGGTAAAATATATGTTTTGTTTTGCTGTTATAAGCCATGCACAAATGGTGCCGTTCGGGCACCATTTGCACACGGGGAGGGGAGAATGTGGATATTTTTTTATTTTTTTTATTATTTATTACCGTACGCGTACGGTAAGCGTAATTGGCGAAATTTTCGAAAAAATTAAAATTGCCTTTTTTCACTTGGGGGATCGTTGGGGACTCCCTCGACATGGCTAGGTGCTTGGGAGCTGTCTAAACAGCCCCTTTACATGTTTTTGCACTTTGTTTTTCAACCCCCTGTCAGAGTGCGAGAGAGAAAATGGCGGCCGCCGCTTCCTGGTTTCGACAGATTCGAATGTTTACTAAGATCTAACGGCCAATCAGAATTGCGCTCGCGCACGTCACCGTACGTGTACGGTAAGCGCACCGTAAGCGCACCGTAAGCTGGCTCAGATATATATATTGATTTAAAGGCTATTTTCTCAGAATCTACTGAACAGATTTACACCAAACCTACAAAAGGCACTTCCTTGACCTGAGGACTACCTCTCTGCCAAATTTCATTAAATTCTGTTCAGCCGTTCGGGCTGTAGCTCTGTCTAAAGGTCCTATGGAAAAATGCATGGGAAAAACGTGTATTGGGACCCCCCTTTTATCTCAGCCCCCGCTTGATGAATCCCCCCGAGACTTTCAGGGTAGGAGCGGAGCTCAACGCCCCACCTATTTTTAAAATTTTGCGAGGATTCATCGACCGGCGCCAAAGTTATTCAAAATAGAATGTTGCGGATTTCCTATGGTAAGAGGGTCCTAACTATAACTATCTACTGGCGACCGCCAGTAGATAATATATATATATATATATATATATATATATATATATATATATATATTACCTACTGGCGGTCGCCAGTAGGTAGTTATAGTTAGGACCCCTTTTCCATAGGAAATCCGCAACATTCTATTTTGAATAACTTTGGCGCCGGTCGATGAATCCTCGCGAATTTCTCAAAATAGGTGGGGCGCTACGCTCCGCTCCTACCCTGAAAGTCTCGGGGGGATTCGTCAAGCGGGGGCTGAGATAAAAGGGGGGTCCCAAAACGCGTTTTTCCCATGCATTTTTCCATAGGACCTTTAGACAGAGCTACAGCCCGAACGGCTGAACAGAATTACTAGAAATTTGGCAGAGAGGTAGTCCCTAGGTCAAGGAAGTGCCTTTTGTAGGTTTGGTGTAAATCTGTTCAGTAGATTCTGAGAAAATAGCCTTTAAATCAATATATATATCTGAGCCCGCTTACGGTACGCTTACCGTACGCTTACCGTACGCGTACGGTGGCGTGCGCGAGCGCGATTCTGATTGGCTCTTAGATCTTAGTAAACATTCGAATCGGCCGAAACCAGGAAGCGGCGTCCGCCATTTTGTGTCTCGCACTGAGTGTTATTTATCAAACATGATGCCCAAAAACATGTTACGGGGCTGTTTTGACAACTCCCTCCCACATAGTCATGTTGAGGGAGTCCCCAAACATCCCCCAAGATCAAAAACGCTTTAATTATTTTTTCGGCAATTTCGGCGAGTACGCTTACCGTACGCTTACCGTAAGCGTACAGTAAAAAAATATAAAAAAAAAAAACACTATCCACACTTTCCCCACCCCCTGTGCTTTTGGTGACTGCAGGCCACCAAATGTACAGGGCTTATTACTTGTGTAAAAAAACTAAATTTTGGCAACATGCAATTATAAAATCGAAATAAAAAAAACACTATCCACATTGACCCCACCCCCTGTGCTTTTGGTGGCCGAAGACCACCAAATGTACAGGGCTTATTAAAGTAGATAAAAACCGTGCACGGAACGAACTGCGTTAAGTGGGCGCGCACGCCTCGAATGGCGTAAAGTAACTTAGCATTTAAAAAACCGTACAAATTCACTGAAAAAACCATAGGTTTCACACACGTTATAGTTAGGAATTAGCATTTAAAAAACCTTGCAAATTCACTGAGAAAACCATAGGTTTCACACATGTTATAGTTAGCGGAAATTTTACTGATAAAAAACCAATGAAATTGCCCCGTTATAGTTAGTGCTGGCAACTATAACTCACGCGACCGCAATCTTCTGCTGATGACATATGTGTCTTTATAAAAAAAAATATTTGTAATATATGTATAGCTAAAAATGTATGGAAGAAGACATGGGCAAATAAGTGTCTAAATACAGTATTAGCATCAGCAGAAGATTGTGGTCGCGTGAGTTATAGTTGCCAGCACTAACTATAACGGGGCAATTTCATTGGTTTTTTATCAGTAAAATTTCCGCTAACTATAACATGTGTGAAACCTATGGTTTTCTCAGTGAATATATATATATATATATATATATATATATATATATATATATATATATATATTTTTATATATATTCCTCCTGAGTTTGTGGTTTTCCTTGCGTGCATCCAAATCATCAGTGGTGCAGCAAAGACACGATACCACAGCTGCCGCATTGAAAACGACAGCCTTTGGTAACCTCACAAAATGCGCCATTTCTTCCGGCATTCAAAGCTTCACAACAGGTGATGCCACTTGCATAAACATAACCAAGTCACTTTCATCTCAATCTTTCTTTTTTATTTATTATGTTTCCGGTTTGCCACCACTTGTTGTGCTGAAATAAATAGAATAATTCTAGGCACAATAAACAGTTCTTGCAGTCCTTGTTCTGGCAGTGGAAAGATTCTTATTTGAAATGCATTCTTAACGTGAGCGCTGCTCGATGGTGAATAAAATGATGTCTGTACGAAAAGCAGTCCTCGCCATTAATATATCCAATGTGGATGTTCTTGTTTCCAATTAGCTCTTAACAAAAGCTCTACATGTTTGCAAGTGCCTTACTTAACCCTATAAATTATCCAGCTTTACACATGCTGTTACATTCAAATACTATTGGCCTCTTATTGTCTTTGAAAAACGGGGCGATAACTCCCATCTTTGGGGGTATATTCACAAGAAACTATTGCCGAGTCAACGGCACTTTATCGCAGCCAAAGTTGCAATAAATCCATCGCCCATTCACAAGCTGATGTTAACAGCCCACAGCACCAGTTTACCTGTGATAGCAGCGCCAAAAAACATCGCCACAGAGGCCCCCCGCAACTATCGCCAATGAGATGCAGAGTGGGCATTCCTGTTCCAAAAGCCGCGACATCACACCTCAAGATTCTCAACGACCAGACAGAACTGCAATAAAAACACAAAACAGGCGATAAGGCGCGTTAGCACCAGGAAATCTACACCTGCTCTGACCTGGTGTAAAGTCGGACGGCAGCCTGCACAACAAAAGGGAGCACAGCCCAGGGCCACATCGGAAGGACAACAGATTACATGGAGCCACCCATCATGCTGCCCAGACACCCAAGAGGGCCACAACACCCACCGACACCACCCCAGGACCACAACCCACACCTGGAACACCCACTCCCCGGACCAACACAGACGCAGCTCAGACAAAGACAGCGGACCCCCTGGAAGCACACCAGCCACACAGACCCAACCTCTGACAATGTCACCGTCCACCACAGGCTGAAAGGGACAACCATCCTACGCATCCTGACCAACAACGCCCAACAGGCTGACGGCACCAACACAGTGGACAACTCACATCCCACCCCACAACAAGCTGCTGGCTGTGCTGCACCTGTTGGCTCCTGGTACCCCCAACCCACACCCGCCACAGTTGGAGGAGTCACACATCCAGCCACATCCAAGTCCCTCACACCTGACCTGGACAACACCATCAGCCTGTCACCCCAGACCCATACGTCCAACACAATGCTCAGGACCCCCTAGACACCAAGCATGGACCATACACCGTAGCTGAATGCACGCACATGTTGTGGGCAATCCACAGCACACATGTCATACCCGTGCCCCCTGCCTACACAGCACACAATCACCACAACAGAAAGCACACGTCTCACAGCAATGTGAAGACAACAACCTAACACCATGGAACCACCACCAATCTCGCCTCCAAATACCCAGCCAGTGTGCATGAGTCCATCATCCTCTGACAGTCCATCAGCAACCAGCGCCCCAGGATGGCACCAAGGGAAATGCACAGCCCCCTGGCAAGTTCAAAAGTAACACCCCACTCACATCAACCCCACAACCATGCAACTCACAACTCCGGCAATGCACACGTCACAAAATCAAAACCAACATGCCAAACAACATGCCCACCCACCAGACATGACAGAACAACTCACAATGGCAACCTGGGCAAGCTGTGCACATGAGCCATCAATGGCACACACTAGCCCAATGTGGGGAGAGGTTGCAACTAGGCATGTGTGAAGGAGGCAGGAGAACCATGATTGGGAAAGCACACAATGCCAAGAGTGGCGGAGATGTGCTGGACAGACCGCAGTATGTAGAACACACCCATATCTATGATGACACACAACACTGGTGCATAAAGTGTGGTGGACAGTGGACGCAACCATGTTCTCCGGCCAGTGGTGGAGTCAGCGCAAATGTTGCCTTTCACGTCCCCCCCTTAAGAGTGAGCAGAGTGGGATTGCCCGGCGTACGCCAGGCCAGCGTAGGGGTGTGAATAAAAAGCATGTAGCCTTGGGTGTGGTCCACTTCCGTAAAGTCCAACGTCTCTGCCAGGGTGGCACCTCTCACCACGCCACGAGGCCGACGCCGTCCTCGTGAGCGGAGTTGCTTGCGATCCTGTGCGCCTGCCAGACCCTGGCACGCTAGACCACAAACGCTTCAGGCCCACCCCTGCGCAGCCAGGCCACATTAATCACCTGTCGACACCGGCGTGTGTCAAGGAGGGTCCACCACGTTCCCGTGCAAGTTCCAAGCACCAGTTCCCCGACGTCTGCAGCCTCTGTAGACCATCCCTGGCCCCCCCGACGCTGGCCCACATTACTCCTTCCACAAGCACATACTACACCGGCGTCCTCTTCGGCCCAGTAGGTCCCATATGTGAAACTGTGTCCTGAATGGCAGTGACCCCAAAGCCTGGGCAGCGGCCACGGCAAAAGACCCTCACTGATCAGTGAGGCATAGTTCCATATGGTCATCTTGCGACATCTGGTGCCACTAACCCTGTTCATCGCCAGCCAGTGACACGTGGTGCCACTAACCCTGTTCAACGCCACCCGGCAACAAATGGATGATGGCTCAGGCCTACCCTGCAGACCAGTAGGTCCCACATCCAGCACCTAGTCGCGAATAACGAATGGCAGAGTCCACACCAGTGAATGCACGGAGAGGAGTAATAGGAAGATGCGGCTCAGTCCGGACGAAACCCGGATCCGAGTCACGGAGGTGATCGCACACTATCAACAACTGACCTGGTGCCATCAACCCTGTTCACTGCAAGTCCGCGAGCCGTGGTGCCACCGAACCTGAACTACGCAGGCCGGTGGGGCCATCCAACCTTAGCCGGCGACACTAGGTGAATGGCCCGTGCTAACCGCTGCCTCAGGCCTACTCTGCGGTTCAGTATGTCACACATGTGGAACTGTGTCCTGGCCAAGATGTGGAGGAGCCAACACCACTGGACATGCCTCATCGCAGGTGACATCCCCTAACGGCACTGGTGCCACTAACTCTGTGAGTCATGGGCACTATCTGGTTGGACCTTGGTGGCGACTGAGTCCAGGGGCTGGTGGTTTCCTGCATCTTCATCTGGCTGGACCGGACTTGGTGTCCGACATGTGTCCGTTCCATTACTCTCCGCCATAGCGACTGTTTCTGTGTGGTCCTGCGCTCTGCACCTTTCCCTTGGGGCACACCTTCCACTGTCCACAGAGAGACTCAGCGACAAGCCCCCTGTCATCTACGAGAACCTGCTCTGCACTCGTGACCCTGCCCCAGTACACCGCAAGTCAGCGGCCCATAGCGGCAGGCCCATGCAGGACGTAGTGCATCCGGGCCACTAACTGTGTGCAGCACAAATCATGGGGTCTTTATGGTTGTATGGTTGTGTCCTTTACGATGTACACTATTGTCAATTTCTGACTGCACCAGGCAGGCCTTGCTGGCTGGTGTGCACGCACCCCCCACACATCCAACACAGAAGACAAGAAGGGAAGACAAGAAAGGGCGCCGGGCCCAAATGGAATCCCACCTGTGCTTTATAAACAAAATACAGATTATTCGGCAAAAGCACTTAGTCCACTGTTCATGGAAGTAAGGCAGACAGGCCTACTTCCTTCGTCCTGGCGTGCCTCGATAATTTCACCTATATTTAAGTCGGGCGAGACGACTCTGCCTAGGAATAATCGTTTATTTGCCCTTTTTGAATAATGAGGCAAAAAGATTTGCAGTCACTCTGCTGGGAATTGCAAAACTGGGCAGAAGACAACTCAATTATTCCTTAAACCAAACTGGCTTCTCCAAATCTGTTGGAACGGTAAAAAACATAATTACCATGGCTCTATTAATGGATAAGGCTGAGACTACAAAAATGCCACTACACTTATGCTTTATCGATTACCGGGCCGTTTTTGATCACGTGAACCGTAACAGACTTTGGTCAATGTTGGCCGGCTGGGGCATACCACAGAATTGACTAAACCTGCTAATTAATCTACATACTGGAACCTGGATCCAAGTAAAGTTGGGGGACGGGTCAGCACTATCCAGGAAGATACCAACAACAAAAGGTCTCAAGCAAGGCTGCGTGCTGGCCCGACCCTATTTAACCTATTCCTTGCCGACCTTATACCGCTACTAAACGCCAGCAATTTACACTCGCCATAAGTCAGAAATCTAGCTCTACCATGTCTACTCTATACTAATGATTTAGTTCTGATCAGCCAAACGAAGGTGGGTCTACAGAACCTTCTTAATACTACACTTGACTACTCTGAGGCGGATAACCTGAGCATCAACTTGGAGAAAACCAAAACTATGACAATCAACCTGTCTGGTTTTGGGGCAAGACCCGCATAGACTCAGTAAAAGAATATAAATATCTGGGGGTGATCATCAACAAAGGGGGGCATTTGGCTGCCCAAAGGGACACAATCAAAAAGAAGGGAACAACCCTAGCAATTTCATTGAGAAACCTTAACTCCAAACTGAGTGGCCCCTCGCTTGCCCCACTGGTCGAAGTAATATGTGCAAAACTCCTACCTACAATAACTTACGGGAGTGAGGCACAGAGGGGGAGGGACTCCAAGATCTTGGATGGTGTGGTTGCAAAAGTGTACAGAATAATCTTTGGTCTATCAACAAGAGTCTCTCCGGCACAGATTAGGCTCGAGTTTGGTGTTCAAAAAACGACCCTTGCAAGACAAGGTGCGACAGTTATTTTTTGGGACAAAGTAAGAAAATCAAAACCAGGAACCCTAAACTGGTATTTGTGGTTAGAACTACAACAAAAAAAAACATCACCAGCAACAAAATACCTACTAGCAAGCCTAACCACCCTGGGCCTTCTTGAGCTTTGGGAAACATCTATAAGCCACTGCCTTCTCAAAAACATAACAAAGAAAACAGTAAAGAGCCAATCCTGGATCGAAGACAAGGCAGCACTATCCAGAAGATCGCACGGTTGGATGGTCCTTAACTCCTATACTTCTACCGCTGCTCAGAAATACCTAGCCCTAGGGTTTGCCAAATCCATTAAAATACAATTCCTGAAGTACCGACTTGGCTTGCTACCATGCATAAAGCACTATCCACATTGGCTAAAAAACCAATCCGATTCCATCTGTTGCTTGTGTGGCACAGCGCAAAAGGATATGTTGCATCTGCTCTGTACATGCAGAGAACTAACACAGGAATGGAAACAGCTCTTAAAGCCACTTTTTAACCAGAGAGGGATCCACACACGGAGGCAGGCCGTGATGGCATGCTTTGTAGTAGGGGACACGCAGCTGAACTGCCGCCTGATAAAATATTTGAGGCAAATAGAGAAGAGAATGCCACAAAATCAACATGCCGATCCCTGGTTGGCAACTTTGGACAGAACAACATTATAGTCATAAAGAACTGAGTCGAATGCTGCTAGACAAATATTTTGTACACATTTTACTAATTTTTGGTTTTATACTATTTTTAAAATTGTAACTTATAATTGAAATGTCAAGAGATACTTTGTAGCAATGGTTTTAAGTAACTATGCTAAATAAAATACTTACTTACATCCAACACAGGTGTCACTCGGTAGGTGTGCCTGCTAATGAATGTGGCCATGCGCACGTGCCCATAGCCATTCACACAATCTGAGCAAGTGTGTCCATGTGTTCATTGTGTCAGCTTGATGTGCACGGGCCCTGCAACATCAGTGTGCTGTCTTCTGCGGATGTTGCCATGTCACCTCAGCGTTGGCAGTGACCCTGGACATGTAGCTCTGCACCTGCCCCCCTGCATGCACAGACTGCGTGTGCCTGTTCGGCAGGGGGAGCAGGCCGTGGTCAAGACCTGTCCAGGTGCAGGAAGTGCAGTAAGTGTGTCTCTGTATTGGGGTGAGATCGCCACCAGAGCCACAGTACACGATGTTGCAATGTGGCATGTACCAGGAGGGCGGGCCCGCAGGTACCGGACATGTAAGAGCAATAGAACGCTCAGGCTCTTGGCAAATGCATGCCAGGTGTGATGTGTATCAGTTTTGCAGATGCATGAGTCTGTTGCCTGTCCTCTTTCGCTGCGCGGTCCCGGCCAACCATGGGCTGGACACCTGTGTCTGCCCTGTCCGGATCATTGGCCTGTACCCAAGTGGGCGCACACCTTCGAAGGCCAGCATTGTGGTGGTGTTGGCATGGCGCTGGACATGCGCGGACAGACATTGAAATGGTGTCCTGTAGGAGTGCACGTGATGCAAGCGTGCTGCGCACACAAGTGTGGGTGCCCGTGGCAGGTCGGAGCAGCTGTGTGGCAACGTGACACATAGTGAGTCAGCTCATGTGCATCGTGCTCGGCAAATCATCCATGACCCCCTGGGTCGCAGACGTCCCACCACACCCCTGACCAGCCTCTGTATGTCTCCTGTATGTATGCAGATGGCGAAGTTAACGTAGGGATGAAAGGTGCTTTGTCTGTACTATCAGGCGGTAACACATCTGCAGCTCCGAGCAGGAACTTGCATGTACCCAGCACCCCCTGACAGGTACAAGGGCATTTGCTTGCGATGCCCACACTATGCACTGCCTGGCGTGAGACCGACGTGTACACATCCCACACGCAGTGGTCCTTGGTCGTAGTTGGCGTGCGTGATATGGCCTTCACACATACTCCCACCCCACCAAGGCCTGCACCCGTTGCACACAGACACTGCTCATTACACTGAGCTGTGCCATTTCACCCTCTGGACTGTCTCAGGGCAAGCCAGTCCAGCTTCAAGCAGAGCCACTGACGCAATGGCAGACCATACCGGACACATGGTCTACTCTAGTCACGTGGAGCTGTACTGTGCATGTCAGCTGCATGTACTGGGGGCACTGCCGTGGCAGTGCTGCAGATCAGTTACCGTCTGAGCGTCCGCCTTGCGCACGTCACCTGCGTGCAGCCTGTGTTGTATTGTCGCTCGTGCATATTCGAGTGGTCCATGGATGTCTGCCTCTCCAACATAAAGGTAGCTGACCTGGATTGCAACGTGTGTGTGCACCCCCTGTTGGACCACGACCATGGGTGTCACCAGGATGACCGCTTATGGCATGCATGGATGTTTGGCATGCAGACTGGAAACTGGACGTGGGAGATTGCACGAATCGTCGCGTGCAGTGAGCACATTGAGCCACTACCCGATTGGGCTTTGGTGCACATTGGGTCCAGTGGTTGGAGTCAGTACATCTGTCCTGGTCAGCTGATGGATTATGTCGACGACATGTCAAATGTGGTGGCCGACGATCGATCATTGGAGATGTCGGCCTACACTGCTGCACTTGCGTTCATGGACGAGTGACAAGGTACCTGCTGCCACAACTGGATGTGAGTCATTACACTTGTCACGACACATGGTTGCATGTTGTGGATGTGGTCACCAGTCCATAGACGTCAGTGGACATGGCTACATTGGCCAGGACTCATGTTCCAGGCACGGACAACCAATGTGGGTTGGCACTGACGTGTTGGTGAGGGGATCCCCTGAGATGGACATGGGCACTTTCCTACGTTCCTCATTCGGACATGCTGCTGCATTGGTCTGCATGTCATGGCACTTCTCTTGTCCGTACTGACTCACACTTGTTGATAAAGTTCCTGCACTTTCACTTGTCTCCAACTGTGTTGTTAACAACAACAATTAAGTCTGGTAGTTTACATACGGGAGATAAGACTGAATTACCAAGTCACACACCTAGTGCTACCACCCAAGGACGCAAAAAGCAAAGACCTTTGCGAAAAAGATAGGATTTCCATCAACTACCGGTGTGGTCAGTGTCATCATTTGGAGATCCTTCCTTCCCACAACTACACCTCTAAATCACAGAGGAGAGTCATGTGGATCGTGTTTCGACCAGGTCACAAAGATCACGGCGGGAGGAAGTAAAGAAAAGACCATTTGCTGACCTAGTAGTAGACATCAAAAATGAATGATGGATTCTTTGAGTGATGGAATTATATGTGCAGTGCAAGTGAGTGAAGTTAAAAAGGAATTAGAAGAGAAAAACACTTTAATTCAAATATCTCTGCTAAACCTGATTTAAAAAAGTGCAGAAGCAGCTTTGAACACATAGGCTGCCTCACAATACGGTCGACATGTTTCAGCCTTATTGACAATTAGTTATAGGCTTTCTTCAGGACCTAAACAACAAACTGTATTGCTACTGCATTAACAATTAAGTGAAAAAATACTTTTTATCTTTTGTAAATATGACGTTGGAATAAATACAACCTTTTGGGTAGTCGTTCCTCTGTACAAGCGGAATGCCTTTCACACCTATAACAGAAAAACACATGATACCTAAGGTGATACAATAAAACAATTACAAATTCTCCCAAGCAGTTTATCATCTCTGCAGTGAAACCTGTAGGTTGCCACTCGATCACATATATCCATTTGTTCTATATGTTGCACAGCTACTTGTTTTATTCAGCTGGTGTGCTCACCTGTCTTGTACGAGGATAAAACCTCACCTCACCCGGTCACAACTCACGTGTAGGAGACCCCGCCTTGTGAAGGAGAAGGAGATCACTTTTACGGGGGAGGAAAGCAGAAAAGTTCTGTCCCTAATGTTATTTCTCAGTGTTGTGCTTCAAAGCTTAGACTGGACATGACAATTTAAAAACGACAATTAAAAGGACTAGAAAACAGGATATCTCCTATTCACTGCGATATCTGTAGACCCATCGCAGTATCTCCAAGACTGAAAAGTAACTGCAACTTCATCAGTTGCAGATGGAGATTATCTTGCAAATAACAGTATCAGGGAGATAGAATACCTTGCCTCCTCTATGTATTATTAACTGCACTCATGACGCCCACGTCTGAAGCATTCTACTCAGCCTTTAACTCTAACAAGGGGCGATGTTACTGACCCAAGCTGCTTGGAGATACTTAGCATGGTATAGCTTAGATTGCCTCTAGTTGTATGAAACTATGCCCAGTAATTACTCTTACTGCTATACACAACTAAGCCTGGGCAAAGCACTACGCTACGCTCGCATAGTTTGTGAAGTTTGCGCTACTTCGCACTACGTGAATTGCACGTAGCACAGTGCAAACATGCGTAGCGTAGCGTTGCGTAGTGCAGCGGTAATTTTTTGCTTGCTCGCGGTCCTCAACATCAAGTTGGCGACCGCGAGCAAGCAAAATGACATCCCGGCGAGGCTTTTTCCTTGTTCGCGATCAGCAACATCAAGTTGCCGATAGCGAGCGTGGAAAATAAACATCCCTGCGAGATTCTCAACGCGAGGAGGTCAGGTTTCTCATTGCGAGTGGTTGCGTATGTTCGCGACCGCTTGCGATGAGAAACTACTAGTCCGCGTTGAGAAAGCTGCCGCTCGAGTAAAAATCTACTCGAGCGGCAGAAAACTACAGCTCGCACTGTGCAAGATGCCGTTTTCAATGATTGCAGAGTGCTGGATGCTTGTCCGCACTGTGCAATCATTGAAAACGGCATCTTGCACAGTGCGAACAGGGTACTACGCAGTTCGCGAAGTGCTACGCGTAGCTCACGTAGTGCGAAGTGCACTTTGCGTAGCTTCGCGTCGTGCTACTTCGCATACTATGCCCAGGGTTATACACAACTGTGTTGTGTCTTGATTTGCATGTCAATGAGTGTCACGGACTCTGTGGCTCCCTGCCATACATGCATTGCTACCCCATCTGGACTGTGTGTTTGTACATGTGCATTTTCATGTCCCTGTTTCGTGCTTTGCCAGATGCATATGGCCTTTTACCGGCCACAGGCGGGTGCACTTTTTTTGGTTGTGCGCAAGTTGGTGTTTGTACCACATTGTGTTGGGTGTTGGGGTGCTCTGCTTCCTGTGTGTGTGTGCTGCATTGTGTGTGAGATGTACCTTCAGCTCTGATTTGGCTCACCCATCTCCCTTTCAGGTGGTGTTGTGTTCACTCTGGTGCCTGTTCAGTGGTGTGACATTGTCGGGTTGTGTGACTTGTGCGCGTGGTTGGTGTTGTTGCTCGTGGGCATGGTTTGTCTGCTGTTGTGCTGTGCTTAGTTGTGTATGTGTGCCATTGTGCCCATCTCCCTCCATCCCCCAGTCCCTGCTGGTTCCTCTCCCTATTGCTGTTGTGTCTGTTGTTTGGTGCATTTTGCGGTCCACGTGTCCTGCCACCATCTCTGGACCGATGTGGTGGACCCCATTTCCTCCATGTCATCCAACTCATGGTGAGGCGCTGACCTCTCACCTCCGGTGTGCATTGCTGCCTTCTTGCTGTTGGCGTGTTTCTGCTTGTTTGTGCCTTTCGCATCATTGCTGGAGTTCTGGTTTTGTGCCATTGACCTCCTCCGCTCTTAGGATGCATTCATCTTGTTTACGTTGGGCTGCCATGTAGGATGTTTTGTTGCCAATGGGTTTGGTGGGGTTGTCTGCTGGCTCGGGTTGCCTCCATTGTGGTTGGCTGTTGTTTTCTGTTTGGTCTGTCTTACTTTTTCAGGCTTTGGTTGTGTCTATTCCCGCCTGCCGTGTGTTTCGCGGTCCGGGTGGTGCTTATCCCTGCTTTCCACCTCGTGCATGGGCTCATTGCGAGTTTTCTGGTGTTGTGGTTTGTGTTTTTATCTCCATCAGGGTGGTTGTATCGCTGGCATTGGCCGCGTTGTCAGTGGACTACCCCCGTGTTGTGAATTCCAGGTTGACCCAGGGTTATTTTCCCGCGATGGGCTGCTCTATTGAAAGTTGCGTTCCGCTACTCTTGTGGTAGTTATCACACGTTCTTGAGAACATCCCCCTCTGTTATTTGTTCCAACTGCTGCCAGCCGTTCTCATAATCATGAAAGTACAGTAATAAAAATTGTCACACATCAGCGCTCATCTTGCGTTATGCCTTTTAAACTGCTTGAACCTTTCATTTCTTAAAACAAGCGCTCTCCATCAATCTTCAGATCCTCTGAACTCACTGCTCAGCCATTAGCTTTCAGCAGGGCCCGACTTCGAGAACTTCAAAAAATCAAATGCAGGGGCTTTTGGCAAAACACAAGACCCTGCCAAGGGTAGCCTTTCAACTCCCAGCGCCGCCAGCCAGCAGTTTATATATATATATATAAATACACTGAAAAAAACATAGGTTTCACACACGTTATAGTTAGGATTTAGCATTTAAAAAACCTTGCAAATTCTTTGAAAAAACCATAGGTTTCACACACGTTATAGTTAGTGGACATTTCACTCATAAAAAACCATTGAAATTCCCCCGTTATAGTTAGTTAAGCTAACTATAACTCGCGCACCCGCAATCCACTGCTGATGACGTAACATATTACATCACTCAAGACATGGTCAGTGACATCACTCATGACATCACTGATGACATCTCAAATGACATCACTGATGACATCATCCAGTGAATGTGTATTTTTCTGAAAATTAAATATGTTTTATATATGTATATCTTAAGGTCGATGGAAAAATAAATGGGTATATAAGTGTCAAAAAGGATGATTTGTTTTTGAAAAATTGATTGTGTAACTGACTGATTAAGTGTATCTTAGTGAATACATGGCTTAGTGAGTAATGTTTAAATATGTAATTATCTGCATCAGTCTCTCACTTTGTGTATAAGTGGCTGCATGGGTTGGTGAGTAGCTACATGGGTGTTTATATTGGATTTTAGGTTGTTTTTTGAGTATCAGTCTGAGTGTCTGCATGGTTCGGTGGGGGTATTACGTAGTGCATAGGTGCATGAATGATTGACTCTCTGGTTGTATGTGTTGAAGACAGCATGTGTGCATGACTGTATGGTTGGATGAGTGTGTGTATGGGTGTGTTAGTGAGTGAATGACTGTCTCAATAGTGTCTTTATGAGTTACTAAATATGTTTTAAAGAAGTATATTTGACTATTGGTGTATATAAGTGAGTATGTGTGTGAGTGAGAGATTGAAACAGTTCCTGTATGAATAATTATGTGTTTTTATTAGTGATTATTTAAAAGAGTAAGTATGTGTAAGTTTCTGTAGAAGTACGTGATGAGGTGTGTGTATAACTGAATATGCAAGTAAATGGATGTTTGACTCTTTAATAGCATGAGTGACTATGTGTGTGAGTAACTCTATGGATGAGTGACAATGTGTAACAGGATGTATAGGTGTATGAGTACATATGATGAGTGAGTACATGTATGAGTGACTGTACAGGACTGTTGGTGAATGAGTGGATGTGTATGTGGATCTTAGAATTACTGAATAGGTTGTTGTAACTGATATTGGTATGTCCATTTTTTTGAAAATTTCAGTCTCTATTTTTGAATGTTTGTATGAAAGGTTATATTAGGGTCAGAGGAGGTCTACCACTCTGTCACAAGGATGATGTCATCAGTGATGTCATTTGAGATGTCATCAGTGATGTCATGAGTGATGTCACTGACCATGTCATGAGTGATGTAATATGTTACGTCATCAGCAGTGGATTGCGGGTGCGCAAGTTATAGTTAGCTTAACTAACTATAACGGGGGAATTTCAATGGTTTTTTATGAGTGAAATGTCCACTAACTATAACGTGTGTGAAACCTATGGTTTTTTCAATGAATTTGCAAGGTTTTTTAAATGCTAAATCCTAACTATAACGTGTGT
Source organism: Triturus cristatus (assembly GCF_964204655.1). Classification (NCBI taxonomy): domain Eukaryota; kingdom Metazoa; phylum Chordata; class Amphibia; order Caudata; family Salamandridae; genus Triturus; species Triturus cristatus. Next base: position 287,200,045 of record NC_140587.1, read on the forward strand.
GAAACCTATGGTTTTTTCAGTGAATTTGCAAGGTTTTTTAAATGCTAATTTTTTTTTTTTACAAATTCTTATATTAAACGTGTTTTTTTTTTATTTGCAAGTGTTTTTTTTTTTTTTACTTTATATTCTCTTAAAACACTATGCTTAATTTAAAAAAATTCTGCAATATATTAATTTTTCTCTTTTTTTTTTTTCCAAACAGGTAAGATATATTAGTATAACATAGAGATTCTTTTTTTCCTTTTTTTTTTTTTTTTTTTTTAAGTGTGCGTACGGTAAGCGTACGGTTTGCGTAATGTTTGTAATTTTTCTACTCTTTTTGCGTATGGTTACGCAATTTACGTAGCCGTGCGTACTGCGTACGTGGCGCGTAAGCGTGTACGCTACACGCGCACGTTACGCGGAAGTGTTGGGGCGTGCCCGTTATGTGCATGCGCGCGAGCGCGTGTCTTTTTTATGCGCATGCGTACTTTTACCGTAAGCGCTCCGTAAGCGTAACGTACTCGCACGGTGGGTCATGTGATCAAGAAACAAAACTTTTGATTGGTTAAAAGTAGTTTCAGTTCTAGAACTCTCCTACACCACACCCATTCCCCTCATTTCTGCTTGTGATCCCTTAGGAGAAGGAGCTGACTTGTCTTTGGGATACGATGGCAGACCAGCACTCTTCTTCTGAGAGTGAGGCTAGCAGCACCACCATCAGGCAGAGAAGGAGGAAACAGAAGAGCTCTTTTATATGGGAGTATTTTACTTTTCCTGAGGGCGAGAAAAAAGTCAATGCTGCCTTGGTGACTTGCAAGCTGTGCCAGCGTGTACTTTCGAGAGGTAATCCCAACAAGAAGTATTCCTTCGGGAATCACACTATGTTGAGACACCTTCATGATGTACACCCTAGGACACATGCACGACATACTAGAGGCAACCCTTCAGTAAGTCGAGCAAGCACATCCACAGCAGCTCAGCCGAGTCCTTCTTCGGAAGCTAAGCAGAGCCCTTCATCTGTGGGGGCAGATTCACCTCTTTCTGGTCCTGTGGAAACTAACCATCGGTTTGCGAGGGTTACTATGGGGTGTTCATTTTGCCATGGTCTAATTGTTCATAGGGAGACCAGTCTTCCCCTCATTAACAACAAAATAGACCAGCACATTTGTCCTACCAGCTAACGTTCCCATTCTTCCTTTCCTCTGTCCCTGCATGAACACAACGGCTCTTTTAAGAGCCAACCTTACCTCTCAACTTTTTTAAATTTTTTCTTAAAAACTTTTTTTTTTTTTTACTGTACGCGTATGGTAAGCGTATTTTTTTTTTATTTTTTTTAAAAAACAATTATCACATTACAAGGTCATTGAGGGTTAATAACTAAATACTGAAAATCTGTTTGAGGAGAAGTGGAAGAAAGGGAACATCTAATTTCTGACTTACCTGACCCACCCAAAAATGTAATTATAATTTTAAATTTAATTGAAATTGCTTATAAAAATGGCTTTATTTTTCGAAAATTTTCTTTCTCAATCTGAAAAAAAAGAAAAAAGTATTAATATTTAATAAAACATTTTATAATACAGTACACGTATTTACATATTTTCCCAAAAACATTTTTTTGCCTTTTTTTTGCTGTTTTCAGAATGTATTGCATTTCACTATAAATCGTGAAAGCAATTCCATTCATCACTTAACAGCGGGCAAAAAAAAATTAACAATCTCAAAGATTGTTTTAAAAAAGCCCAGAATCTCTTCTCACTAAAACATAACATTATAGAAATGCAAAATATTAAAAAAAAATGTCATCTAATAACAATAACTATTTCTTTAAAATACCGTCTGACAATTTTGTTACAGAAGCATAATCACAAAAATAATATATCTCAAATAACTCCACAATACATCTGGTTACCTTTCCTTTAGGCCAAATGGTAATTTTAAAATTATTTTTTGATTAAATTTCCAATGGTAATCCAATAAAATTCCAAAATTTTAATTGGACAGACGTTACCGATTCTCTCTAAAATTTTGGTTTCCGAAAGATTAATTAGGAATTAAATAAGTCCACAATACAATTGGTTACCTTTCCTTTAGGCCAAATGGTAATTTGAAAAATCTTTTTATTTGTAAATTCCAATGGTAATCCAATCAAATGGTAAAATTGTTTTGTACAGATCTTGCCAAGTGTCTCTAAAATTTAGGTTTCAGGAAGATTAGATAGGAATTTGCTAAATCAAAAGGCAAACGTTGCTTTAAAATCAATTGGGAATCATTACACAGTGTCCAGCCCTTTTCACATTTAAGATAAACTGTGTAATGTCAAAAAGTTACAGTAGGTCCTTCATGGAAAATTATTGCAACTGTTACAAAAGTGTTTCCTGAAATTGATAATTGCTGTCCTATATACTTCTTTATTAAAGTATCCAATTTTGAACCATCAGCTTTACATCGTTGTATCATTAAAATTACATACTGTCCGTATTCCTTTAAAATTAACGTTGAAAACATGTCAGATTTACACTCACCGCATTCCATGCTATGATTAGCATCTTTAACTAATTTAGCAAAAGTGACTGTTTTACTGTCTGGCAATGTTAAATAAATAAACCTTTCAGAATCAACATTAGAGCCACATGTATTGAAACAGTTTTCACAACTATGTTCCCATTTATAAGAGACACCAAACATATTTTCAATTGGCACCCCTTCTTCTTCCAGTACCTGAAGAAAATACATCAAGAATTCCTGTGCGTCTTGCTGTACATTTTGAGAAAACTGTGTTCGTCCTGAACATACATCTAAAAGTTTTCTAATTTCAGTAGCACTTTCTATTTGAGTTTTATCATTACTCAGCTTTTGAAAAAGGAGACTCAACTCAGAACAGAATCTTTTTGTCTGATTTACTATTATCTGCTCTTCCAAACTTTCCAGATAAAATGCAACATTCAGCACTACATTAGCGTAGCAGTTGACCCCAGAGCTATTTTCAAAATGACAACCTACAACCTCTTCAACATTTTCCTCCTCTCTACATCCTCATTACAGATATTCTCAATTCTCCTTTTTCGAGAAACTACACGTTTCTCCAACACAGGATACTGACCTAAATGAGGAGCATAGGTTCTTCTTAATCTTTTATACTCCTTTACACAGTTTGTATCGGCACTAACTTTTGAATCATCAAAGTCTATCATGAATAAACCAGATAATGTTTTCACTCGTGACAAAGCTACATAAGCCATACCTTCTTTGAACACAGTTGAACCAATGTTTACAAATGCACAATCTACAGTCAATCCTTGAGACTTGTGAATAGTTACAGCATATGCTAGAGAAAACGGAAACTGTTTCCTTTGTACATATAAGTCTTTCACAAGCATGAAACGAACTGTACAACGACAAATGTCTATAACTTCTTCTATCTGATCAAATTTTATTTTTAAACATTCAATTCCATCTTTTTTCTGATAATTAATAAAACCAACAACTCTTCCCATAGCTCCATTTACTAAGCCTTTTTCAACATCCAAATTTCTCCTTAAAAATACTCTACAGTTCATGCAAACATATAGATTTTTTTCTAATCCAGCAGTTTTGGAAATGTTCTTCTCTAGGGAATCCAATTTATTTTTCAGTTTGCCTGTTAATGTGATAGTAATTCTTCCATCCTGAATTTTGTCAACTGCTTCCAATTTCCTAATCTCTTCATTTTCCAATTTCAAAAGCTCCTCATTGAATATTGAGCATTCACGTAGAGTTGGCATTAAGCAGATGACACTTTTCTTTTCTGCAATGTTCTTGTATATCTTCTCTGCAACTATTTCTTCCTTTGGAAATAAATTATGTAGCAACCGACTCAGTAATGCTTTTGTGCCAGCTTCAGTGAGTAGTCCAATTCTGATATCTTTCAGAATACTTCCATATTCTTCATCGTTTGCTTGCCTCATATTAGTTGTAAGTTCCTTGTACTCAAAGAAGGACCAAATGTTTGCATTACCAATGCTTCCCAATGACTTCTTTGTGTCTTCATGTGTCACAGTATTAAACACTGGTTGTCCTTTAACTGGAGTAAGCTGTAGAAGATCCCCAAAAACTATGACATGTTTTCCACCAAATAACATGTCATAGTCTGTCCTTAGAATTTGCTGCATTCTTAAATGCACAAAGGCAAGCATTAAGTTTGATACCATGCTCACCTCATCAATAATGAGAACTTGCATCTTCTTCAATACTCTTGAAACTTCCAAGCATGCTTCTCCAGTTAGCTTGTGGTATTGTATTTTGTTCTCATGCTCCACTGGTAACATTAGCAAACGATGTAAGGTGATTCCTTTTATGTTATATGCTGCTAACCCAGTTGGAGCAGTAACCACACAAGACAAAGTTGAATCCGTTTTTTGCTGTAGGTAGCTTCTGATGACTTTTATTAAGAAACTTTTTCCAGTTCCAGCTTGTCCGCTTACATACATCCTGATTGGATGAAATGATGTGCATGAGCACTCTTTTTTTTCATGTAGTAATCCGTGATCAATTTTGTTTCTGATCTCTTCATAAATTTGTTGCTGCTCTTCATTCAGTTGTCTTTCCAAATTTGGTAAGTCTATAAATTCTTCTTGAGCTTGATTCATAGCCGTTTCCACTTCATTCATGGCTATTGCAGCTTCATTTTCAACGATTGGTTGTCCTAGGGGATCTTGACTGAGTGTTCCTGAACTTTGGCTGTCTTGAGAACTGTCTCTTGCTACTTCAGCTGCAATTGTAGTTTCCTGTTCAATTTCTTCATTTAACATTTGCACATAATTTGTGAAAGTACTGCATTCTATGCTGTCTTTGCAAGCATTAAAGGAATCTTCATAGCTTTGAAATTCTCCCAGTAGTTCATCCTCTGTACGCCATGGTTTAAACAGCTGCAAAAGAGCCAAGTAGTGAAATTCCTTTTTGTCAGTAGTGTCGCAACTCAGCTTCCTGTGATTTATCAAACTTCCTTTTGTTTGCTTCACCAAACATCCTTCCTCACCAATGACTTTATATTTTCCATTGTTGATGTCTTCTGTGGCTTTCCGTGAATAAATGTAGTTCTGCAGCACTTCATAAAGACACATGTTCTCAAGATGATGACTTCTCTTTGGGTAATATGTGTCCAACATGTTTGATTTCAAAATATCTGTACTTTCTGGGTCATTCTCGGCCAAATATTCAATTTCTCCAACAGATTTCAGTACCCGACTTCTCATTGCTGCAAGGCCTAAACTTGCCCAAATTATTCTTCTTGATTTCGAGTAGAGACTTGCAGAAGATAACCTATCTGAACATTCGTAGGATCCAATTTCTCGATGCGATAACATCTTTAAACTGAAACTGTACAGATTCTTACTGACAGTCTTCTCGTGAGAAATCTCTTCCCACATTTCTTTCAATTCATTTTTTTCTGATTTAGTAATGTAAGACGTTACATATCGAGCAACAGCAATGGAATTGTCAGCTACATACTGTATATCCATGTTAGCATTCCACATGGATAAAATGACTGGGTTGTAGTCATTTATATTTTTTGATTCTTCTTTTCTTTTAAGGTTGTAGGTATTCTTAGGTGATTTTCTTGTAATAGTATGTCTCACAGATGACATAAAACTGTTTACTCTTCCATTTGAAAGAACAGGTCTAGGAAATCCAAATCGACATTTAGGGCCTCATGTAGGTAGCCAAATACCGGTCGGTAACGGCCGATTTTCGGTAATTTTACCGTTACCGACCGGTATTTTGGCTAATGGTATGTAGGGGGACAATTTTTGCTTTCGGAATTTACCGAATCGGTAAAATTACCGAATCGGTAATAATACCGAATCGGTAATGTTACCGAATCGGTAACTTTTCCGAATCGGTAATTTTACCGATTCGGTAAATTCCGACAGCAAAATCGAGATGTAGGGGGAGTGTGTGGGTGTGTTTTAGAGTCGGTATTTACCACCAACTTTTAGTTGGTGGTAAATAATTAATGTATGTATTCATGCATTTTTACCCGCGTAGCAGTGTGCAATGTGGCATACATACATGCCCTTAGGGCATGTATGTGTGCCACATGTGCACACATGGCCGAAACAGGGGTGCAACAGGGTGTCAATGTGACACCCTGCCACCCTTGTATGTGTTCCCCCATTACCGAATCGGTATTTACCGATTCGGTAATGAGGCATACCTTCCCATCAATGGGAAGGTATGCCTCATTACCGAATCGGTAAATACCGATTCGGTAATCACCGACTAGTAACGAATCGGTAAAAATTACCGACTCATTACCTACATACGAGTTACCACTTCTTAAATACCGAGTCGGTACGGCTCGGTATTTAAGAAGTGGTAACTGGTACGCTACCTACATGAGGCCCTGAGTGTAGTATTTATCTTTGCTCTTGTATTTCCGTCGACAGTATTTTCCACACCGATGACTTTGGAAACGTAAAACTTGCTCCTTTAACTTTTTCTCTTCTGTGCTTTTTGGTATAGCACATGTTGCATATTCTTCAATGAAAGATAACACTGCTTCATCTGTATCTGTTCCAAACTTTGGGGCATCCTTGATCCACAACAGCATATGAATATAAGGAGCACCTCTTGCCTGGTACTCTTTTCTCCAAAAGAAATCCACTACTTCTCCAAGAGGTGGATTTTTTTTATTGCAGATGAAGGACATCATAGCCTCAAATCTATGATTGAAATATCTGCAAACATTAACCGGATCCAATGAGCGCAGTTCTCCTGCTGTCTTGTATTCGATGTTTTTAATGTTTGAATTTGCCTCTCGTAGAAAATCCAGTAAATCATCCCAAGCGTACTCAGCACAGCTTAGGGTAAGGAACCATGTTGGTGTTCCTAAATTCCGTAACATGCATTTTAATTCACCATGGCGTCGGTACCAATATTCATTTGTCCCACGCTGACAAGCCATCAGATTGATCAGTTGTGTTTCCAAATGATCATCTCGGTGCTGCACTTTCTCCATAAAATCCTTAGCAGACACATTTTTTAAATGTACTCCACTTTTTAAAATGTGATTTACTGCATATGATAATGCAGACAAGTCGCTTTCAAATAAACGATGGAACAAATAAGGAATACTTTGTCGAAATCTGGGATCTTCTGCATATAGTCTTGTAGTTCGATACTCAGAAGCTGGAATCTGTTCTGGACGTTCATCGTATCGTCCTCCTTTTCCTGTAGGAAACAGCTGGGGAAAACATCGAGCTTCCAAGCTCTCCTCCCATACACTCACGGGAGTTCCTTTTGCTTTCTTCATCTGAAACAGATCAATAGTGTCTCCCATAACTTCTTTTGAATGAAGAGGATGTATGCTAAAATGTTCATAAATTTCTTCTTCCTTTGAATTGTCCACTTTTTCAATTTGACCAGTTGGTGTTTCTGTGTCTTCTTGTAAATCTTCTTCTTCTTCTTCTTCTATATAAATTGATTCATACCATTTATTATTTTTTTTCAAATACAAATTTGCTCTTTGTACTTTTTGTACATCCACCAGCTCTTGCCAAATCTTCTTATTCTTTGTAGGTACACCATTAACCAGAATTACTAATGGTTCAGTTTCCAAAGTATCTGCATCAATAGTTTCCATATTTTTTTTCAAATCCAAGGGCAAATACACCACTCTTCCTTTTAAACCTCTCAGTAAATCAGAAGGAGGTAATTTACCAGTTTTGGGCTCCATACGTACTATGGTCTGGAACGGATGAACACATTGAATGAGTATAGACTCATATGTATTTAAATCAGAAAGTTCGGCAGGAATAGCATCCAATTCTAAATTAATATGTACAGCTCTGGTCGGCATTCTATTTTCTTCTAACTTGTTATAACAGTATTTACAAATACGCTGATCTTCACCCAATTCAAAACAATTTTCCAGAAATATATATGTTGCAAAATCCTTCCACTTATAATTATCTTCATTTTCACTTTTTCTGTAGAGATCAACATTCCTGGTTTGTTTTCTATAATGAGTTCTGCGGCAACAAATACAAGTAATATTTGGTCTTTCATTAGAGATTATTGCAAATTTTGTTATGTGATCATTAAATGCCTTACTTACAGAGGGTTCTACATTCTCTTCCACTTCTTCCTCATTTACTGTGTCCTTTTCTGCACTTTTTTGTTCTGGACCAAAGTAACAAAACTGAATTTCATCAGTAACCTTCTCTACATCTGATACCGATCCACGGAACAGAGCCCTATTCAATTCATCTAACTTTATTGCTGGACTTTTAGCAAAATACAACCGTCTCACAAACTTTCTCATTTCAGTATGATGAACAGCCAGCATCCTAAAATGATGAAAAACACTTTTACACACTTTTCTAGATAGACAAGCCAGAGAATGTCCCTGCAAACCAGTATTCTCTCTCACTCTGCATGGATCTAGACTTTGAAGCACCTTAATCTTCTGTGTAACACTTTTTTACTATATTCTCTTAGAAACTCACGAAATGTATCAATAGATTCCTGACGCACAGTGCAAATACTACTACAATTCCAAGTGTACACTGGGGCTTTAGGACGTCTCCCCATAGCCTCATCCGCCATCACTTGTACCTCATCTCTTGGAACCATTTTCTCCTTCTCCATTATACAACCATTTTTCACTTCATAAGCACGACCTCTGGTGTCAACTGCATGCAGCAAACTATTACTTTGAAAATAACTCTCTTCATTAAAAAAAGGTTCACTACTTGAACTATGCATCCATTCTCCTAAAAACACTTTACAAAAGTTTGTTCTTTTCACTAGTCTTTTCCTTTTGCTTTGTGATTTCAGTACATTGACCATTTTATCTAATGTACGCATCCTGTTCAAAATTAAAATAAATAGTTTCCTTTTAAATTCTAATGCCTTTGCTGCAATGGCTTCAATTTCTTTTTTTCTCTTATAAAATTTAGCCTTTTTCTTATATTTCTTCACATCCTTTATCAAACTGGACATAACTCTTCTCTGAAACATTTTTCTACGTATCTCTTTAAACGCTGTTTTTCTTTTTAAGTTAATCTTTATTGTTTCTGAAGGTATATTTGCATTAACTAAATGCTCAATTTTTTCCTGTTGTTTTCTATTTAAAACATTCTTTCCAGTACAGACATTTTGTACATTGTTCCTTTTTTTGAAGATGTTGTTTAAAAAATCTTTTGTCTGCTTACCAGAAGACTTTCTCTTTTTCCCAACATGAGCATCTCCAACTAACTTAGGTCCTCCAGTTGTCTTCAAATATAGTTTTTATTGTGGTTTTTCCTTAGTCTGGATTTTGTAGGCATCTTAAATTTTGTTCACTGCTCTTCAGCAATACCTGAAAAAAACGAAAAAAAAATTCCTTTATTTTATTTAAATATATTACTACATTTTTTATGATCTTTTCAAATCTTAAAATACTATGTACCCCTTTCCTACCAGTGAAAATCACAATAACACCTTCACAAATGAAATATCTAAAAACAATTCCTGTGTGCACACAGAGTCATGGTTTGAAATTAGGCAGAAAATGAAATTTCTTTGCCACTTGGAAAGCACACTTCCTACTGCTTTTTTGGCAAGTGATAAGTACTTTTACGGTCTGAAACATTTTGAATCCACTTTTCAGATTCCGAAAAAAGCACATGTCCAAACAGCTTTTTGAGACCAGCAACATCTGTAACCTGGGTGACTGACTACACTCCAGCAAGGGCAACCAGCCTTAGTGATGCTGAATGTATTTCCATTACTGACTGCAACCTCAAACCCCACTCAGTTGTGAATACTGTGCATGATTCCACAGGATAAGCAGCTGGGTGTGTGCTAAGAGTCTGCTTCTGCAGAAAAAATAGCTCCCCCTTTCCATCTAATGCAAATGTAAAATTACCAGAGTAATACGCAATAAATCTCTTTGTGTAATTCCTCTTTGCACACAGAGTAATGCTTTGATATTAGTCAGAAAACGAAATTTCTTTGCCAATTTGAAAGCACACTTACTACTCTTTTTTTGGCAAGTGATAAGTACTTTTACAGTCTGATACATTTTGAATCCACTTTTCAGTTTCTGAAAAAAGCACATGTCCAAACAGCTTTTTGAGACCAGCAACATGTGTAACCTGGGTGACTGACTACACTCCAGCAAGGGCAACCAGCCTTAGTGATGCTGAATGTATTTGCATTACTGACTGCAACCTCAAACCCCACTCGGTTGTGAATACTGTCCATGATTCCACAGGATAAGCAGCTGGGTGTGTGCTAAGAGTCTGCTTCTGCAGAACAAAATAGCTCCCCCTTTCCATCTAATGCAAATGTAAAATTACCAGAATAATACGCAATAAATCTCTGTCTGTAATTCCTCTTTGCACACAGAGTCATGGTTTGAAATTAGGCAGAAACCAAAATTTCTTTGCCAATTTGAAAGCACACTTACTACTCTTTTTTTTGGCAAGTGATAACCCCAAACCCCACTCGGTTGTGAATACTATGCATGATTCCACAAGATAAGCAGCTGGGTGTGTGCTAAGAGTCTGCTTCTGCAGAAAAAATTGCTCCCCCTTTCCTACTAATGCAACTGTAAAATTACCAGAGTAATACGCAATAAATCTCTGTCTATTATTCCTTTGTGCACAGAGTCATGGTTTCATATTAGTAAGAAAACGAAATTTCTTTGCCAATTTGAAAGCACACTTACTACTCTTTTTTTTTGCAAGTGGTAAGTACTTTTACAGTCTGACACATTTTGAATCCACTTTTCAGATTCTTAAAAAAGCACATGTCCAAACAGCTTTTTCAGACCAGAAACATGTGTAACCTGGGTGACTGACTACACTCCAGCAAGGGCAACCAGCCTTAGTGATGCTGAATGTATTTGCATTACTGACTGCAACCTCAAACCCCACTCGGTTGTGAATACTGTGCATGATTCCACAGGATAAGCAGCTGGGTGTGTGCTAAGAGTCTGCTTCTGCAGAAAAAATAGCTCCCCCTTTCCTACTAATGCAACTGTAAAATTACCAGAGTAATACGCAATAAATCTCTGTCTATAATTCCTCTTTGCACACAGAGTCATGGTTTCATATTAGTCAGAAAACGAAACTTCTTTGCCAATTTGAAAGCACACTTACTACTCTTTTTTTTTGCAAGTGATAAGTACTTTTACAGTCTGACACATTTTGAATCCACTTTTCAGATTCTTAAAAAAGCACATGTCCAAACAGCTTTTTCAGACCAGAAACATGTGTAACCTGGGTGACTGACTACACTCCAGCAAGGGCAACCAGCCTTAGTGATGCTGAATGTATTTGCATTACTGACTGCAACCTCAAACCCCACTCGGTTGTAAATACTATGCATGATTCCACAGGATAAGCAGCTGGGTGTGTGCTAAGAGTCTGCTTCTGCAGAAAAAATAGCTCCCCCTTTCCTACTAATGCAACTGTAAAATTACCAGAGTAATACGCAATAAATCTCTGTCTATAATTCCTCTTTGCACACAGAATCATGGTTTCATATTAGTCAGAAAACGAAATTTCTTTGCCAATTTGAAAGCACACTTACTACTCTTTTTTTTGCAAGTGATAAGTACTTTTACAGTCTGACACATTTTTAATCCTCTTTTCAGATTCTGAAAAAAGTACATGTCCAAACAGCTTTTTCAGACCAGAAACATGTGTAACCTGGGTGACTGACTACACTCCAGCAAAGGCAACCAGCCTTAGTGATGCTGAATGTATTTGCATTACTGACTGGAACCTCAAACCCTAAAAGTATTCCTCATTTATAACAATACACCTTATTTTATGGTGAAAATATAGTCCATATTATTTTACATATTCCTCACATTTAAATTTCTCCCAAAACACAAAACGATAAACACAACTTCAACAAAAGGAATTTCAATTCTATTATTCATTTCTTAATTTACCATATACATCCCCTCTCAAACTCATAACTCACCTTTAAAATTAGTTAGTTGTGAAAGAAATGTGGCACTCAAACAGCAGATTATCAGAGCCATGATCTCTGTTCTGTACACCTCTCTCCTCTCAGCAGAACCAGATAATGGCAATGTTTCCCTCTCTTTTTCCACACATATACATGTTAATTTCAAATCTCAGTGCTTCCCCCTTTTTTTCAAATGTAATCACACATTTCTATTGGTTGAAAACTAACCCTTTTCCAAAAGTACCCTTCCCCCAACTTGACTTCAGCCTAGTACCCTTCCCCCAACTTGACTTCTGCCTGCTACCATAGCAACAGCTCTTGAAACACTGCTGTGTAGAGTTAGGTCAGAAGTTCACCACACAATGTTTCATTTCCAAAGAGCAGGAGTGCTTGACTTTTCAAACCTAACAGCAAATCCATAGTACTGTTCTTTGGTAACACATTTTTCTGTACCAATACAAAACATGCTTCTATAAATTTACACATACAGCCTAGTTTTTAGTGTAGAATGGTATGAAACAGCCAATCAGTTCATTTTTTAAAAACAAAATATGTATGCCTCCATTTCCAAACTGTCTTTCATTTTTTTTCCCATTCTACTGAAAGACACCTCCTGAGTGCATCCAGTTCTCCTTTTAAGATGTTCACAGTGTGGATTGTAGGGCACAGCTATGTCTTCTGGAGTGAAAAGTATGCAGAGAAAACAGGTATGGTGAGAGACCTTGCTTTGCCAAATGTAGACATTAAATGGATTGGTCAGAGAGGGTTAAAGTGGCACCAATTGATGCCATTGGTGAAATCCTTCATGCAAATTCAACACCCTGACCTCATAATAGTGCACTGTGGTGGCAATGACCTAGGCACTTTGACTGGGGTAGGTCTGGAAATGCTTATGAAGGAGACCTTTGCACAACTGTTTTCACTTTTCCCTAAAACTGCCTTTGCATATTCTAACATATGCCAAAGGCAAAAATGGAACTGGTCCAATCATTTTTGTCCGCAGATTGACAAAGCAAGAAAGCACGTCAACAAATCTGTTTCTGCTTTCCTCCGAGACTATGGTATGGGTTCCATTTACCACAACAACTTGCGTTACGACATGCAAGACATTTATAGAGGAGATGGTGTACACTTCACTGATGAAGGGAACAGAGTCTTCCTCTTGAACCTTAGACTCTGCATCAGTACTTACTTGTAGGTACCACTAAAAAATCAAATCACTTCATAAACACAACGGCTCTTTTTAGAGCCCCCTAATATCTAAACACTTAAATCTGAATTTTATTTCTTTTTTATTTTTATTTTCTACCGTACGCGTACGGTAAGCTTACCGTAAGCTTACCGTACGCGTACCCCGCAAATTTTTTTTAAAATTAATAAATGTTTTTTTTGTACTTTTCTGTCCTTCTTTGACCCCCTTTCAAATGTTAGGGGGTCTGTAACTCTCTTCCTTGCCCCCTTTTCAAGTTATCACCCTTTTTTTTTCTGTGTGAAACACATAAAATGGCGGCCGCCGCTTCCTGGTTTCGACCGATTCGAATGTTTACTAAGATCTAACAGCCAATCAGAATCGCGCTCGCGCACGTCACCGTACGCGTACGGTAAGCTTACCGTAAGCGCACGGTAAGCGCACCGTAAGCTGCCACAGATATATATATTGATTTAAATGCTATTTTCTCAGGAACTACTGAACAGATTTACACCAGACCTACAAAAGGCACTTCCTTGACCTGAGGACTACCTCTCTGCCAAATTTCAAGTAACTCTTTTCAGCCGTTCGGGCTGTAGCTGTGTCTAAAGGTCCTATGGAAAAATGCATGGGAAAAATGCGTTTTGGGACCCCCCTTTTTTCTCAGCCCCCGCTTGACGAATCCCCCCAAGACTTTCAGGGTAGGAGCGGAGCGTAGCGCCCCATTAGTTTTGAAAATTTCGCGAGGATTCGTTGACCGGCGCCAAAGTTATTCCAAATAGAATGTAGCGGTTTTCCTATGGAAACAGGGTCCTAACTATAACTACCTACTGGCGACCTCCAGTAGGTAATATATATATATATATATATATATATATTCACTGAAAAAAACATAGGTTTCACACATGTTATAGTTAGCTGGACATTTCACTCGTACAAAAACATTGAAATTCCCCCGTTATAGTTAGTTCAGCTAACTATAACTCGCACGCCCGCAATCCACTGCTGATGACGTCACATATTACATCACTCATGACATGGTCAGTGACATAACTCATAACATCACTGATGACATCTCAAATGACATCACTGATGACATCACTGATGACATCATCCATTGAGTATGTGTTTCTGAACAATTTTAATATGTTTAATATATATAGGGAAAGGCCTGTTGAAGAATAAGTGGGTGTACAAGTGTGTAAATGGATGATTTTCTGTGGTGCGTAACTGACTCTATAAGTGAGTCATTAAATGTATCTTACTGTGGACTAGTGACGAAACTGTGTGAATGTCTGTATGTGTCTGTATGTTGGTGTATAAGTGGCTGCATGGTTTTGTGAATAGCTATATGAGTGTCTATATGAGTTATTGATTGCTTGTCTGAGTATCTGTATGGGTTCCTGAGTGTTTGTGTGGGTAGGGTGTGTGTGACTCTATGCATAGATGTGTGAGTGGGTGATTCTATGGGTGCATGGTTTTAAGAGTGCATCTGTGATAGACTGTATGGTTGAGTGAGTGTATGTATGGGTGTGTTAGGGATTGAATGTGTATCTCAGTGGTACATTTGTGACTAACTACATATGTGAAAGGCAGTATATATGCGTGTAAGAGTATATAAGTGGGTAGATGTGAGAGTGTGTGATTGTGAGAGTGACTGTATGGATGAGTGTGTGCTTGTATCAATGATTCTATAAGAGCGTAAGAATGTGGTACTATTTTTATGAGTAAGTGAACTTGAGTGTGTATAACCGCATAGGTGAGTAAATGGGAGTATGATTATTTGCATGACTGACTAGGTGTGAGAGTACCTCTATGGATGATTGGTGGTGTGTGAGTGTCTATATAGGTGTATAAATGCATATGATAGTCTTGTATGGAGTGACTGTAAGTATGAGTGACTGTACAGGTGAATGAGTGGAGGTGTATGTAGACCTAAGAGTTAATAAGTGGATATGTATTTATTGTGTATTGGAGTATGTATGGTTTTGAGAATGGAACTCTGAAATTTTGAGTCGGTGTATCAAAGGTTATATTAGGGTGTGAGAAGATGTGGTAATTTATCACATGGATGACGTCATCAGTGATGTCATCAGTGATGCCATTTGAGATGTCATCAGTGATGTCATGAGTGATGTCACTGACCATGTCATGAGTGATGTAATATGTGACGTCATCAGCAGTGGATTGCGGGCACGCGAGTTATAGTTAGCTGAACTAACTATAACGGGGGAATTTCAATGGTTTTGTACGAGTGAAATGTCCAGCTAACTATAACATGTGTGAAACCTATGTGTTATTCAGTGAATTTGTAAGGTTTTTTTAAATGTTAATTCCTAACTATAACGTGTGTGAAACCTATGGTTTTTCAAGTGAATTTGCAAGGTTTTTTATATGCTAATTCATGAATGTATTATTATATTTTTTAAATATTTATTTTACACTAAGCTACCTATGTATATAGTTATAGATTGACTGTATCCTGTAATATGGAATGGCTCAGTTCTTTTTTTATTTAATTTGGATAAAGTTGAACAGCATAGTTAATATCTTCTATAAACTTATAAACACTTTTTTTTTTTTAAGGGCTTTTGACCGTGCGCGCATGCGTACGTGCTCCATGTGCGCATGCGTACGTGCTCCACGTGCGCATGCGTACGTTGTGCGTGCTCTGTACACGCGTGCTCCGTACGCACATGCGTGCGTGCTCGTGCTGCTTACGCACGTGCTCCATACACGCATGTGTGCGTGCTCTGTACGCACATGCTCCGTACGCGCATGCGCGCGTGCTCCGTGCGCGCACGACAAGTCATGTGATTAAGAAACAACACTTTTCATTGGTTTATAGTAGTTTCAGGTCATGTGATTAAGAAACAACACTTTTCATTGGTTTATAGTAGTTTCAGTTCCAGAAACTTCCAACACCACACCCACTCCCCTCATTATGTCTTCTGATTCCCTGGGAGAAGGAGCTGAGCAGCTTTTCCAGTACTCCAGTACTTGAGAATGGCAGAGCAGCAGTCATCTTCTGGGAGTGAGCAGGAGACCTTTGTGCTACAGAGACAGAGGAAACAGAAACATTCTTTTATATGGCAATTTTTTACATTTCCAGAGGGGCAGAAGAAGGTGAATGCTCCAAAAGTCACCTGCACTATTTGTGGTGTTGTCTTATCAAGAGGAGATCCTAAAAAGAAATACTCTTTTAGTATTTTCACTATGATCAGGCACGTTAAAGGAGTACATCCTGTGGCTTTTGCTCGAGCTGCTAGAGACAACCCTCCAGCAGCTCAGCCGAGCACATCATTGGCAGCTCAGCCGAGCACTTCATCTGCGGCGGCAGCTTCACCTGCTTCTGTTCCTCTGGATATGCACCCTCTGTTCAAGAGGGTGCATATACTGTGCAATGCGTGCAATGCTCTTCTCTCTTATGGTGACACCAGCATTCCCCTAATAGAGAGCAAGATACAGCAGCACACATGCGGCACCCCATAATTTTTTTCATTTTTTTGTTCCTCTGTTCCTCAATTAACACAACGGCTCTTTTTAGAGCCACCTAACATCTAAACACTTAAATTTGATTTTTAATTCTATTTTTTTAATGATTTTTTTCCGCCGTGCGCACACCTTGCGAAGGTGCGCGCACGGTGCTCGCACCTCGCGATTTTTAAACAAAAAAAAATGTTTTTTTCACCCTTCGGGGTCCTTCAGGGACCCCCTGACAAAATCTAGGGGGTCAGGAACTCTCTACCCTCCCCCCTTTTCACGTTCTCCACCTTTCTTTTTCACTGTCACACACAAAATGGCGGACGACACTTCCTGATTTCGACCAATTCGAATGTTGACTGACATGTAACCACCAATCACGATTACGCTCGCTCACCTCAAGGTGCGCGCACGGTGCGCGCACGGTGCACGCTTATAGATATTTATGTACTTTTAACTGCAATTTTCTCAGGAACTACTGAACAGATTGACACCATATATGCAAAAGGCATATCCCTGACCTGAGGACTACCTCTTTGCCAAATTTCAAGTAATTCTGTTCAGCCGTTCGGGCTGTACCTTCGACTAAAGGTCCTAAGGGAAAATGCATGGGGAAAACGCGTTTTGGGACCCCCCTTTTTTCTCAGCCCCCGCTTGACGAATCACCCCGAGACTTTCAGGGTAGGAGCTGAGCGGAGCGCCCCATTAGTTTTGAAAATTTCGCGAGGATCCGCCAACCGGCACCAAAGTTATTCAAAATAGAATTTTCAGATTTCCTATAAATTATATATATATAATATATATATATATATATATATATATATATATATATATATATATATATATATATATATATATATATATATATATATATATATATATATATATATATATATATATTAACTACTGGGAGTCACCAGTAGGTAGTTATAGTTAGGACCTATTTTCCATAGGAAATCCCCAACATTCTATTTGGAATAACGTTGGCGTCAATTGATGAATCTTCGCGAAAGCTTCCAAACTTTTGGCCAGCTCCGGTCCGCTCCTATCCTGAAAATTTCACGGTGATTCATCAAGTGGGGGCCGAGAAAAGAGGGGGGTCCCAAAACAAGTTTTCCCCATGCATTTTCCCATAGGACCTGTTGACGCAGCTACAGCCCGAAGTGTTGAACGGAATTACACCAAATTTGGCAAAGAGGTGGTCCTCAGTTCAGACTTGTGCCTTTTGCTTAAATGGTGTAAATCCGTTCAGTAGTTCCTGAGAAAATCAAAAGTAAAATCACATATATATCTGGTCGGAGCCTAACCACACATCTCATCGTGTGATCTGATTGGCTGTCAGCAATTCATCCAAGAAGTGTTGGCAACCATCTTGGGACCAATATACATGATAGCACCTCATTAAAAAGCATTGCAGTTAATAGAAGGTTTTAAGACTTTAGTTACATTATAAATCATTTGTTGATGGTACCATACTCATTTTAGGAATTGTGGTGTGTTCTAAGGTGATTTTACCATGTGAAAAAGCCTTCTGCTGTGATATCATGAATCATGTTTGAGAGAACTATTTTCTCATGCTTTTCCCACAGAGGTTTGGAAGGTGATCTATAAGCTAAACTGAGAGCATATTTTCTGTAAATTCACATTATCTTTCTCAGTCATGTGAGAATGAAGTCTGACATTCTCAGTAAAACATGTACATCCAACAAGGGCAGAGACTGTCAGTTGATTCCTTTGTGTTCTACTGCAGCTTCCCAGAGTGTTCTAAAGAACAACTCGAGCGCTAACAGTCCTACTTATGACAAACGTATGGCACACCTGAAGCCATCTTGGTTGGAATAAAGTGGTAACTCTTAAAACATTTAATTTACAAACGAACAAAATGAGGGGGTTCATTTTGCCATAGAAATTATGATTAGTGCTGCAGAAAGAAAAATTAGGGCACATTTTGACTTCTCAAATCCTCTTCTATTTCATAAAAAAATTCTGACATGCAGACTGAAACATGCACTTTGAATACCAGCAGCAGACTTCCCTGGTGAGCAGTAGCTTTACTACAGTGATCTAATGAGCAACTAGAGTACTAACATTCAGAATTTATGGCAAATGTGTGACACATCTGAATGCCTTCTTGATGGAACCAAAGTAAAAAACTGAAAGTATTTCCTACTGAGGAGACTGCAGTAAATGAGGAACTTAGGAAACTTCATAACAAATAAATCTCCCAAGATGGCCACCAGAGACAAAAGAGCACAAATGTAGCCCAAATATCACCCAGATGTAGCCCAAGTATAGCCCAATGACAGAATGTTCCAGAGTGTTTTAACGAACAACTAGAGCGCTAACAGTCTTACTTATGACAAAAGTATGGCACACCTGAAGCCATCTTTATTGGAATAAAGTGGTAACACTTAAAACATTTAATTTACAAAGGAACAAAATGAGGGGGTTTATTTTGCCATAGAAATTATGATTAGTTCTGCAAAAAGAAAAATTCGGGCACATTTTGACTTCTCAAATCCTCTTCTATTTCATAAACAAATTCTGACATGCAGACTGAAACATGCACTATGAATACCAGCAGCAGACTTCCCTGCTGAGCAGTAGTTTTACTACAGTGATCTAATGAGCAACTAGAGTGCTAACATTCAGAATTTATGGCAAATGTGTGACACATCTGAATGCCTTCTTGATGGAACCAACATAAAAAAACTGAAAGTATTCCCACTGAGGAGACTGCAGTAAATGAGGAAATTAGGAAACTTCATAACAAATAAATCTCCCAAGATGGCCACCAGAGACAAAAGAGCCCAAATGTAGCCCAAATATCACCCAGGTGTAGCCCAAGTATAGCTCAATGACAGAATGTCCCAGAGTGTTCTTAAGAACAACTAGAGCGCTTACAGTCTTACTTATGACAAAAGTATGGCACACCTGAAGCCATCTTGATTGGAATAAACTGGTAACACTTAAAACATTTAATTTAAAAAGGAACACAATGAGGGGGTTCATTTTTCCATAGAAATTATGATTAGTGCTGAAGAAAGAAAAATTAGGGCACATTTTGATTGACTTCTCAAATCCTCTTCTATTTCATTAAAGCATTCTGATATGCAGACTGAAACATGCACTTTTAATACCAGCAGCAGACGTCCGTGGTGAGCAGTAGCTTTACTACAGTGATCTAATGAGCAACTAGAGTGCTAACATTCAGAATTTATGGCAAATGTGTGACATATCTGAATACCTTCTTGATGGAATCAAAGTAAAAAACTGAAAGCATTTCCTACTGAGGAGACTGCAGTAAATGAGGAAATTAGGAAACTTCATAACAAATAAATCTCCCAAGATGGCCACCAGAGACAAAAGAGCCCAAATGCAGCACAAATATCACCCAGATGTAGCCCCCATGTAGCCCAATGACAGAAGTGTGCAAAACACTTATTTTTTGTGAATTTGCAGTTTTATATAGTGCAGACTTGTCAGGTATTGGAGTGCTTTGCATGAGCATTGGTTACATCACACAAGATCAAATTAATTTTGGTTGTAGACATGGGGAGATTAAGTGATTTGACCAGAATCAGAGAATGTTGAGCTGAAGCAGAAACTCCAACCTGGTTCCCCAGTTGCAAAGTCTGCAGCTCTGGAAGTAACAGAACATCCTCTCCCCTAGGTGCAACATTTAATTAAGTGGTCAACTGGATAAAAAAACATAAAGATTACAAATAATTTAAAAGTTCTTTTTCGCTATTTGAAAACTGAGAAAATATGTCCTCATTTTAGTTTTTTAGAGCACTAACCATAATTTTGATGCAAATAAGACCCTCTTATATATGTAACTTCTAAAGGAAATACTCTAGGTATTACAGTTTTGATTACATCAAGATGACGCCAGGCTTTCCACACTTTTGTAATAAATATAGAATGTTAGCAATCTAGTTGTTCATTGGGATACTGTTGAGAGGCAGAGGCCAGGGGCACGGACTCTGAAAATTGAAGGCAGGTGGGAGAGTGCAGAGGCAATAATTTGACAACACTGGGCAGGCAGGAAGGGCAGTGGCAGCACAACAGACTATGGTGGGCAGTGGAAAGGGGGGCAGGGGCAACAAACCAACAATACAGGACTGGCAAGAGAGGCTGTGGCAATATAATAGACCATTGTGGGCAGAAGGAAGAGGCAGTGGTAGTACAACCATACATGCCAACAGACCCGTGTCAGCCAGGAAACGTCCAATGTTTTTAAGCTCAAATGGGCTTTATTTGATCTGTCTCCTGTCTACAATCTCTTCTTTTTTAATGTAACTCAAAGGGGAAAATCAATACCCCAGTTTTTTTCAAAATCTCCCTCTTACCAAGTTCAAAATGTTCGCAAGTATAGTACATTGGATCATGGTAGGCAGGAGGAATTGGCTTAGGGACATGGACTCGGATAACAGAAGACAGTATGGACATGGAGAGGTGCACCAAACTGACCCTACAGGGCAGACATCAGGGTTTGCAGCAGCACAATACACCACACAGCGCATGCAGGACGGGAGTGCAGCACAACAATCCATAGAAAGCAATAGGGAGGGGACAGGACCATGCACGTGGACAACAGAGAACAGAGGGAAAGAGGCAATGGTATCTAGCTGACCATAATGGACAGACAGTAGAGAAAGCTGCAGCATAACAGACCATAAAGGGCAGGAGGGACGGATCTGGGGCATTACAATGGAACACACAAGCCAGGAGGGAGGGAATATGGGGTCTGCACATGGAAACAGAGGGCTGGGGGCAAGGGGGCAGGGCAGGAGCAGTAAGATGACCATGGAGGTCAGGCAGGATGAGCACTAGAAACAAGACACACCATGGAGAGCAACAATGAGACTATGATGGCATACACACAGACCATGGAGGGAAGGTGGGAGGGGGTCAGGGGCAGCTAGCTGACCACACAGGGAAGGTGGGAGGGGCCATGGCAGCACAGAAGACCATGCATGGCAAGCGGGAGGTTTAGTGGAAGCACAATGGCTATGATGGGCAAGAAGGAGGGTGCAGGGGCATGCACAAAGGACCATGGAGGATAGAAGGGAGGGTCAGGACCTCGGCACAGACAAGAGAGTTCAGGGGAAGAGGCCTCCTAACAGACCGCACGGGGCAGGCAGGAGGAGCAGTTGCAGCACAACAGACCAGGGAGGGCAGAATGGTGTGGCAGTAAAATGGAATATGGAGGACAGGAGGAAGGAGATAGGGAGGGGCATGGCATGTGGACAGGCAGGGTGGAGGTGACAGGAACAGGTTACAGTCATCTGACAATGCTAGTCAGGTGGGAGGGGAGTGGCAGCTCAACAGAACACTCAGAGTAGATAGGAGTGGCAGGTCCATGGAACATGGTGGGAAAAAAGGATGGAGCAGGGGCATGCACAAAGACATCGGAGGGCAGGGGGAAGGAGAATAGGGGCAGCAAGCTAAGCACAGAGGCTAAGCAGGAGGTCAATGATGGGCCATAGAACTGGGCAATGGAGGGCAGGAGGAGTGGACTGGTACATCATGCTAAATGGAGGGCAGTGGCAGCACATCAGACCATGCATGGCAGGAGGGAGGAGGCTAGTCCATGGATTCAGACAACAGAGGATAGGGAGGAGGTGGATAGGGCAGCAAGCTAACTGTTCAGAGAAGGTGGGTATTAGGAACTTTATTGTTTTTAAAATGTGTGTCTGTGCGAACTACTTAAAATATGAACAAGTATGCAGCATAATCTCACTTTTATTCAGGAAGAAGAGGACGTTTGTGACTGTGACTCTGGGCTCACTTGGCAGAAACACCCCCTGACCCTCCACCCCCCATCGCAAAATGTAATGCCCGTGAAAAGGGTAGGTAGACGCAGTGTTATATAGAACATAGTCCTGAGAGCACGATTGAAAATGAAAACTAGATATAGTATATGGTATAAACTATGCACCAAAAAGTGTGATATAAGATGAACCGGGCGTGAAATATAATATGCAATACATTGTGTGCAATGACAGATTCATTGGAGAGCGCGAGATAGCACAGGCACTAGCGCGTGCTATGCGATATGCGCCTTGGAGTGTAATATGCACAGGGCAGTGTTGTGTAACCTAACTAGTCTCTAAAGTTGTAATATAAAATATGCGCTGGGGAGTGTAACGTTGCATATGCACTGTGACAAAGATATGGATCCCAGATTGTAATATGTATGGCATAGCGCTGTGCGTTATAACATAGGCATCGAGGAAGGCACGTTAGATGGGGCAATATAACCCGTGTGAAGGCACGAGTGGCATGACATATTCACGGGGTGGTGTTACAGTGCACATGGGCATACGCACTAGCTGGTAGAATACAACACAGAGGTGTGAGGCACTCGGCGGGCACTGGTTGGTGTAACACAGCATTGGGCTCAGCCAGGAGCACGCTGTGACTCTCAAGTGAGGTTTGTTTCCTTTCCAGAGAGTAAAATAAAAAGTATTACACATCCGGCGGTGGATGTGTATTTTATTAACCGTGTGGGGGGGGCATAGTTTGGTCGATTTTTTGTCGACTCCCCTTTGAATAGCTTGGTGTGCGTGTATATTAAATGTGCCCGTCAATAGCTACCCATGTTTGTATAAATAAATGACAAGGGTGTCTACCTGGAGAGTACCCACCGGCGGGGGTGCCGGGATTAGGCACGGTAGGGCATCAGACACGTCAGAGCTTCACTAGCGATGTAAATACATTCCATGTGGATTCATTCTATGCAAAGTCGCCTTTTAATGAATATCACGCAAATCGTCATGGTGATAGGTACGTACGGTTTGTCCAGCATGTCCTAGGTATTTCTATAAATATATATTTTTTTAAAATAGTAAAAAACAAAGGCCGTCCCCAGGGGATGGGGTCCCCGGGGCCATAAGTGGCCTGAGGAGGAGGGCAACGCAGCCCCCTCCTAAAGAATAAGAAAAAAAAAAAAGGCCATGACCCGGGGGTTGGGGTCCCCGGGGCCGATTAAGGCCTTGGGAGGGCCAAATTTATTTTTTTCAACAAAAATAATTAGGGTTCAGGCCCTGGGGGATGGGGTCCCCAGGGCCAGTAATTCAGAAAAAGAAGGGGGTCACACAGCCCTCCTTCTTAAAAAAATAAAATAAATAAAAGACCGGCATCGTGCCGGAGGCCACGCCCCCTCCTTGCAGCACTCTGCAAACGGTCCCCCTGGCCAGTTGTAAGTTGGGGAATTAATTCCCCTTCAATTCTGAGGGTCCCTGAGGGCCAACTAGCCCAACAGGTATCTCCAATATGCGCCAGGGAGCTGCGTTGCAGACAGGTATTCTGAGGCCACGCCCCTTTTTACACCTCTTTGCAATGCAGCTCTGTGGCGCTTACTGGAGGTTCCTAGTGGGCTAGTTTGACCCTAGGGACCCTTAGGATTCAAGGGGACTTAATCTCTCAACTTAGATCGGCCACAGGGCGCGTTTACACAGTGGTGAAGGGAGGGGACGGGGCCTGAGGTGACATGTGCAAACACGCCCTGTGGCGCGTTTTAATTTGGGGAAATAATTCCCTTTCAATCCTGAGGGACCCTGGGGGCCAACAAGCCCACCAGGTGCTTCCAGTAAGCGCCACTGCTCTGCGTTGCAGAGAGGTGGTGCAGGCTTTGCCCCTTTTTACACCTCTCTGCAATGGCGCTTACTGGACGTACCTAGTGGGCTATTTTGCCCCTAGGGATCCTCAGGATTCAAGGGGACTTAATCTCCCAACTTAAAAAATGGCCACAGGGCGTGTTTACACAGTGGGGAAGGGAGGGGACGGGGCCTGAGGTGACGTGTGCAAACACGCCCTATGGCGTGTTTTAAGTTGGGGACATAATTCCCCTTCAATCCTGAGAGCCCCTGGGGGCTAACTAGCCCACCAGGTGCTTCCAGTAAGAACCACTGAGCTATGTTGCAGAGAGGTGGTTCAGGCCGTGCCACTTTTTACACCTCTCTGCAACGGAGCTCTGTGGCACTTACTGGAGGTACCTAGTGGGCTAGTTGGACCCTAGGGACCCTCAGGATTCGAATGAACTTAATCTCCCAACTAAAAACGCCCACAGGGCGTGTTTACACAGTGGTGAAGGGAGGGGACGGGGTCTGAGTTAACGTGTGCAAACAAGCCCTGTGGTGCATTTTAAGTTCGGGAAATAATTCCCCTTCAATCCTGAGGGACCCTGGGACCCAACTAGCCCACCAGGTGCTTCCAGTAAGCACCACTGCGCTGCGTTGCAGAGAGGTGGTCTAGGCCGTGCCCCTTTTTACATCTCTCTGCAACGCAGCTCTGTGGCGCTTACTGGAGGTACCTAGTGGTCTAGTTGGACCCTAGGGACCCTCAGGATTCAAGGGGACTTAATCTCCCAACTTAAAATGGCCACAGGGCGTGTTTACACAGTGGGGAAGTGAGGGGACGGGGACTGAGGTGACATGTGCAAACACGCCCTGTGGCGCGTTTTAAGAGGTTGTTTTAATCCCCTGCCCTATTATATACTAGGGGCTTACAGAGGAGGTCATGCTGATCACAGGGGGACCCCAACGCATAGTGATCCCTAGTGTATGTAGGTGTTTTCACAGTATTCTGAGTGTCTTTTAACATAGCACTGGCTCTAGGACTGGTTAGTCAGACTCAGTTACCACCAGTATCCGTCCGAAAAAGTTGAGGGTACAGGATGATTTTGCAACAAGGCTTCTTTCTGCTCTTCTGTTTGTTCTTTCTGCACGTTATCCTTCTTCCTGCACTTTTCTTCGTCTTTGAGGACTCCTGTTGCTTCTTTCTGCATTTCTTTTTTTTCTTTCTGTGCGTTTTTTCTTCTTTCTTCACATGTCCTGTCTCTGTAGGCATAGTTAGGAATTAGCATTTAAAAAACCTTTGAAATTCACTGAAAAAACCATAGGTTTCAGGCACGTTATAGTTAGGAATTAGCATTTAAAAAACCTTAGAAATTCACTGAAAAAACCATAGGTTTCAGGGGCGTTATAGTTAGCTGGACTTTTCACTGGTACAAAATCATTGAAATTCCCCCGTTATAGTTAGTTCAGCTAACTATAACTCGCGCGCCCGCAATGCACTGCTGATGACGTCACATATTACATCACTCATGACATGGTCAGTGACATCACTCATGACATCACTGATGACATCTCAAATGACATCACTGATGACATCTCCTTGTGATAGAGTGGCAGACCTCCTCTCCCCCTAATATAACCTTTGATACACACATTCAAAAATAGAAACTAACATTTTCAAAACAATTGACATACCAATATCAGTTACAACAACCTATTCAGTAATTCTAAGATCCACATACACATCCACTCATTCACCAACAGTCCTATACAGTCACTCATACATGTACTCACTCATCATATGTACTCATACACCTATACATCCTGTTACACAACGCCACTCATCCATAGAGTTACTCACACACATAGTCACTCATGCTAATAAAGAATCAAACATCCATTTACTTGCATATACAGTTATACACACACCACCACACTTACTTCTACCGAAACTTACACATACTTAGTCTTTTAAACAATCACTTAGAGAAACACATACTTATTCATACGGGAACTCTTTCAATCTCTCACTCTCACATATACTCACTTATATACACCAATAGTCACATATACTAGTTCAAAACATATGTAGTTACTCATAATGACACTATTGAGACAGTCATTCACTCACTAACACACCCATGCCACAATCATCCACCCATACAGTCCTGCACACATGCAGTCTTCAACACATACAAACAGTGAGTCACTCATTCATGCACCTATGCACTACGTAATACCCCCCACCGAACCATACAGACACTCAGCCACTCATACTGATACTCAAAAAACCAACTAATAACCTATATAGACACTCATGTAGCTACTCACCAACCCATGCAGCCACTTATACACAAAGTGAGAGACTGATACAGATATTTACATATTTAAACATTACTCACTAAGCCATGTATTCACTAAGATACACTTAATCAGTCAGTTATACAATGAATTTTTCAAAAACAAATCATCCATTTAGACACTTATATACCCATTTATTTTCCATCGACCTTGAGATATACATATATAAAACATATGTAATTTTCAGAAAAACACACATTCAATGGATGATGTCATCAGTGATGTCATCAGTAATGTCATTTGAGATGTCATCAGTGATGTCATGAGTGATGTCACTGACCATGTCATGAGTGATGTAATATGTGACGTCAACAGCAGTGCATTGCGGGCGCGCGAGTTATAGTTAGCTGAACTAACTATAACGAGGGAATTTCAATGGTTTTGTACCAGTGAAAAGTCCAGCTAACTATAACGCCCCTGAAACCTATGGTTTTTTCAGTGAATATATATATATAACCAACAAAGGATTTACCAAATTTGCCAAATGTAAAGCTTGCCGCTATGGCACTAACACCAAAGAAATCACCTCTCCACTTAGACACTCTCCTTTCATCATAAGGGGAAGCTTTACATGCAAAAGTGAGTTTGCTGTTTATCTGTTGCAATGCACATGCAACAAACGCTACATAGGAAGTACCATCCATCCTGTCCATGTTCGTATTCTCCAACATCTACGGGCCATCAATAATGATGACCCCAACTACCCTGTAGCTAGACACATCAACCAATATCACCGTGAGAATGCAAGCGATCTCTCCTACTGTGTTATTGATACTGTACCCAAAAATCCGAGAGGAGGTAATAGACAACTGGCACTCTCTAGACTCGAATCCAAATACATAATTCTGTTCAATACCAAAATTCCCAATGGTATGAATGCTGATGAAGCTCTATCTGTACATATGTAGTCCAATTCTGTCTGTCCAGTTCCGTACCCAGCTTCTAAACTCTTTTACTTCAGGCTCACCTGTTTTTCTTTTGTATTTTTCTGAGTTACTTAGTCTAGTTGTACACCCAGATTTTTCAGATATGTAATATCTCTATAATAGATTTTTCACGCTTTCCTTGTGTCTTTCTCCCTTTTTTTCCTTAATTGTCATTAAGTTAAGAGAGTGTCCAGCCGTATAACGATTCCCAATAGCCCACATGGGCTTTACAATGTATAAGATGACTGTATATTGACTTTCAATTTGAGTTCAATTTGTCTCTATATATGTATTCAATTTATGAATGTATATCTTTGTTATTTTACAGTCATCCATCGAGTTGATTCCTTCTTTTTTCTGGACAATACCTATGTATTTACATGGTGTTTTTTGTTTAAAAGGATAAAATTATACAGTTTTATACTTTAGAGACAATAACAGCATTTATAAGTATGTACACTCTATTTAATGCGAAAAGTAAGAATGTAAATGGATGTTTAAAGACAATGTGAAAAACGTGATCTTAGTCTGTTCTTTGAGCAGATTTCTGGGTTAAGTACATACTTCTATGTCTATGTATTTACCGTTGTCATGATGACTTTGCAAGTAACTCCGCATTTAATGGTTGTAGAAGGGGAAGCCCGTCGTAGTGACAAAGGCGGCTTGCCGTCGAAATGCGTCGTGGCCTTCCTTGTGAAATAAAATCACTTCTTGCTTTATTCTCACGGAGTCTACATCTGTCATCATTTCCCTTGGCAGAGTTGGTTGCATATATATATATATATATATATATACATTCACTCAAAAAACCATTGGTTTCACACACGTTATAGTTAGGAATTAGCATTTAAAAAACCTTGCAAATTCACTGAAAAAAACATAGGTTTCACACACGTTATAGTTAGCTGGACATTTCACTCGTAAAAAACCATTGAAATTCCCCCGTTATAGTTAGTTCAGCTAACTATAACTCGCACGACCGCAATCCACTGCTGATGACGTCACATATTACATCACTGTATTCACTAAGATACTGTTAATAAGTCAGTTATACAATTAATTTTACAAAAAAACCATCCATTTAGACACTAATTTACCCATTTATTCTTCCATTAACCTTTAGATATACATATATAAAAAATATTTATTTTTCAGAAAGACACATATTCACTGGATGATGTCATCAGTGATGTCATCAGTGATGTCATTTGAGATGTCATCAATGATGTCATGAGTGATGTCACTGACCATGTCATGAGTGATGTAATATGTGACGTCACCAGCAGTGGATTGCGGTCGCGCGAGTTATAGTTAGCTGAACTAACTATAACGGGGGAATTTCAATGGTTTTTTACGAGTGAAATGTTCAGCTAACTATAACGTGTGTGAAACCTATGGTTTTTTCAGTGTATTTGCAAGGTTTTTTAAATGCTAATTCCTAACTATAACGTGTGTGAAACCTATGTTTTTTTTAGTATATATATATATATATAACCTGCTGGCGGTCACCTGTAAGTAGTTATAATTAGGACCTTGTTTCTCTTCAAAAAGCGTTTTTTCTTTTGCCAATATCTTTGGCGCCGTTTGACAAATCTCTGCAAAATTTTCAAAACTAATGGGGCGCTCCAGTCTTGAATGTTTTGGGGAGATTCGTCAAGCGGGGGTCGAGAAAAAAATGGGGTCCCAAAACCCGTTTTCCCGATGTTAATTTCCATAGGAACTTGAGACACGGCTACACCCCAAAGTGCTGAACAGAATTACACCAAATTTGGCAAAAAGGTAGCTCTTGGTTGAGAAAACACTATTTTTTTAAATGGTGCAAATCCGTTCAGTAGTTCCTGAGAAATTCAAAAAATAAAAATTGTATATATCTGAGCACGAGCTGACTTCTGATTGGCTGCCAACACTCCAAATCAGGAAGTGTTGGCTGCCATCTTGTGACTCACATAGTCATTTATATACTCCAACACTCACATATCCTGTCTTTCAGATATGTTATTACTCACACATGTAACACTGAGACATCTATTCACTCACCAACACACCCATACACACATTCACCCACCAATACAGCTTTTAACACAAGCAGTCTTGAACCCATACACCCAGTGAATCACCCACTCACACATCTATGCACAGAGTCACACACTCCCCACCCACCCACACAGACACTCAGGCACCCATACAGATACTCAGACAGCCAATGAATAATCCATATAGACACTCATGTAGCTACTCACCAACCCATGCAGCCGCTTACACACCAACTAACAGACTGATACGGTCATTGACACAGTTTAGTCACTAACCCATGCATTCAGTAAGACACGTTTAATCACTCACTTATACAGTCAGTCACACAGCTACTAAATCATCCATTCAGATACTCATATACCCACTCATTCTTAAATACACCTTGGCATTTATGTATATAAAACATATTTAAACTTTACAGAAACTCACAGTCACTGAATGATGTTATCATTGATATCATTTGAGATGTAATCAGTGATGTCATCAGTGATGTCACTGACCATGTCATGAATGATGTAATATGTGACGTCATCATAAGTGCATTGCAGGGGCACGAGTTATAGTTGGCTCAACTAACTACAACAGCCGAATTTCTCTGGTTTTGTATGAGTGAAATGTCCAACTAACTATAATGTCCCTGAAACCTGTGTTTTTTTCAGTGAAAAAAAAACGGTACTGTGCCACTGTAGATAATGTTTCATAACATTTTTTATTTCACATGTCTTGTTCTACATGACTTTTAGCAAATGTAACGTCAATAAGCACTTTTTTCGCATTTTCTTTTCACACGTTGTTCTATGTTCTCTTACAGGACTCCCATGTGTTAAATCAAGCAAGTGTGAGGCAAAACGAGTAATGATATCTACATTTTGGTGAAAGAGGATGGATGCCCCGTTTCAAGTATGACATGAACTGTATGGCGTCAACTGTTTTATAACATTATTTGATTTGGTATCACCAGATGAGGTGAGACCAAGTAGAGTCAAACTTGGACTTAACTTCTTGTTGGTTATGCCTTAGGGGCACTGTGAATAGTGCGCAAAGAACATGATTTGTGAGAGTTTAGAATGCTTGACTTTTGAATATTGCCCGCTGGGGCTGTGAGGAGGGTATATTGTTGTTCTTTTGAGGTCAAAAAGCCCACTGGGGCAAGATGCCTACTGGACTTTGTCTATATCAATATACCGACAAGGTGTAACTTACAGTACTGTGTGAGTTCCCGTACTTTCATTTTATTTTTGCTGACTAAGCAGTGCACGGTCGCAGAGTCGACCATACTGATTTTCTTTGTTCTATAACGAGCGTAAGATGTTTCTGTAATTTTATCACCGCAGTGACGCATCTCGCACTTGCAAAATATAACTACTGAACCACTGTGTATTTTTATTTTATTGTGAAATTCCTTATATTCTCCTTTCACCTAAACATGTCAATACATATGAAATTGCAAATGTTAAAAATGTTTTGTACTCGTACTACAGTTAATAGTCTAAACGCGATGAGTCTGTTTTCACTGTTCTTGCAAAGTTGGGTCACATGATCACTTAAAAAATTGTGTTTTGCATTTCGCTACTACTCGTGAGCAAGGAGCTACAAGCTCCGAAACGCATAGAGTGGATTCGTTTTTTAAATGAATCATGCTGAAAAAGGATTTTGTGTGGCCGTGTCGTATTGTGTCAACAAGACAGAGTACGCTTCATTTTTGGATCTATATATATATCTACATATAGATATTCTCTGAAAAAACCATAGGTTTCAGGGACGTTATAGTTAGTTGGACATTTGACTCATATAGAACCAGGGAAATTCGCCTTTTATAGTTAGTTGAGCTAACTATAACTCGCGCGCCTACAATGCACTGCTGATGACGTCACATATTACATCACTCATGTCATGGTCAGTGACATCACTCATAACATCACTGATGACATCTCAAATGACATCACTGATGACATCACTGATGACACCATCCAGTGAATGTGTATTTCTGTAAAGTTAAAATATTTTTTCATATATATCTATGCCAAGGTCTTTTCAAGAAGAAGTCAATGTAAAAGCGCCTGAATACATTATTTAGTAGATGCATGACTGACTCTATAAGTCACTGATTGAATGTATGTTACTGAATGCATGGATTAGTGACTAGACTGTGTGAATGTCTCTCTTAGTCTCTCTCACTTGGTGTGTAAGCAGGTGCATGGTTTGGTGAGTAGCTACATCAGTGTGCATATGTGTTTTTCATTGATTGTATGAGTATCTGCATGGGGTCTGACTGTCTATGTGGGTGTGTGGGTGGTGTCTGACTCTCTGCATACATGTCTGAATGGCTGATTCACTGGTTCTATAGATTCAAAAGTGCATCTCAGAAGGGCTGTATAGATAGCTGACTGTGTGAACAGGTGTGTTCATTAGTGAATTGATGTCTCAGTTGTATATATCTGAGTAACTATTTATGTTTCTACACACTATATGTGAGTGTTGCAGTGTATAATTGACTACGTGAAAGACAGTGATTGCAAGGGTGTCTAAATACACGAATGTGTACATGTATTAGTGATTGTATAAGAGAGTAAGTATGTGATAGTATCTATTTAAATAAGGAAAGTGATGTGTGTATAAATAAGGCAGGTGTTGTGTATATATCTGCATAGGTGAGTACATGGGTGCATGATTGATTTTTGGCATGACTGAATAGATGTGTGAGTAACTCTATGGATCAGTAGCACTGTGTAAATGTATATATCTGTATGAGTGGATATTATACTGATGTAGTGGTGAGTGACACCATGTATAAGTGACTGTATCAGTGTGTATCTGGCTCACAATATATAGATAGAAATCAGTGGATGGATAGCTAGTATCTGGTATTGATGTGTCTATGCTTTTCAAAACGGTAGTCTGTATTTTAGAGTGCGTCTATCAAAGGTTATATTACAGTGTGAAGAGGAGTGTCAGACTATCACGTGGATGATGTCATCAGTGATGTCATCAGTGATGTTATTTGAGATGTCATCAGTGATGTCATTTGAGATGTCATCAGTGATGTCATGAGTGATGTCACTGACCATGTCATGAGTGATGTAATATGTGACGTCATCAGCAGTGCATTGCAGGCGCGCGAGTTATAGTTAGCTCAACTAACTATAACAGGGAAATTTCTCTGGTTTTATATGAGTCAAATGTCCAACTAACTATAACGTCCCTGAAACCTATGTTTTTTTCAGTGAATTTCGAAGGTTATTTAAATGATAATTTCTAACTATAACGTCTGTAAAACCTATGGTTTTTTCAGTGAATTTCAAAGGTTTTTTAAATGTAAATTTCTTATTTTAATATTTATAAAACCTATATTTTTTCAAATTGTTTTTTAATAATTTGCAACTCTATCATCCTTTTTTTAAACTTTACAATTTATATAATCTTTTATATCTTCCCCACAAAATATGTATATATATATATATATATATCAAAGCTCCGGGTACAAAGGCACCAGCACTCACGGGAACAGTTGTCCAATTTTATTTTATTTGGACCAGCTTACAGCAAAACGCGTTTCAGCTATCGCCTTCGTCAATTGCTAGAGGCAACAACTTCTCAGTGGGCATAAATACTCCATTTACAAACATAGATATCAACATAGGACTTACTCCAGTCCACATTGGCGGCCATTACTAAACATGCAAACAACGTTCTCAGTGCCTTTGTACCCGGAGCTTTGACTGAGTGCGGTGTCCGTCGCTGCAGAGAAAGCACTCGACCGCGAGTGAAGGGGCGTGACGGAATTGTGAGCCGGATTGAATTCCTCTTCACCGCCGCAGCGAATCTTGCAACATTGTTTCACCGCGTGGAGATCCCGTTACTGTAGCCGAGCAGAGAAAGACGTGAACTGCTTCGCGTTTGGACTCGTACTTGGTGAAGGGACCTCCGGAGCTGGTAGGAAATTGACATTTTATCTTGATAGCTATGTATTGAACTGCGGCAGGTCGAGGGAACAAACAGCAAATATTTTTGAATTTTATACAAGAGCTATGTTTAATGTAGAGGCACGACGTGAAGTGGCCAACGAAATATTCAAAAAGAGAACGGATACTCGCTCAGGTGGGAGCGATGGTGACGGCGGACGAAATGGGACCCGTGGGTCCGATCCTTTGAAGGAACAGTTTGCACGTTTGGAAAGACTCCATGAACGCGAGATACGAAAATGGTGGGAGGCCACCTCGTTACAGCACTATATCGATGTGGAAAGAGTCCCTCGTGGTCTCAGGATTTACACCATTCCCGCCTATGAAAACCCGAACCCCAAATTGTTGGAGGAATGGGCGGAGCACACAGCTGCCTCCTCTAAGGGCATGTTATTGATATTGATCAAGTTCGCCTGGAGCGATAGGGACACCACGCTGCAGGAGATTATAACATTGGAAGGGGAGATTGAAAAACAAGGCGACAAGAGTAAATTGGAGGAGTTCAAGGAGGGCATGAAAAAACGCATCACAACCTATGAACTCAAAATAAGGCAAAGGAAACAAAGCAAGTTTGAGCGCGACGAGCGAGATTACGAGCAGGGGCGCGTCTTGACTTTTGCCAAAAGGTATGATTTACCGAGAAGACAATTACTGAGTCGCAAAAGTAAAATACCAACTGAGCAACGCGAAACATCAGAATCAGAAGTCACTGATGCTGAGTTGAGTAGTGACGAAAGAGAAACAAGACGTGCTGACGACGCAGTGGCGACACCTTTTCACGAGGAATTTCGTATCATCCGGGAAACGTGGGGACGAGGTGGAAGAGGCAAACCAATGCCACAAAGGAAAAAAGCAGACGCAGAACAAGGAGGGGCGGCTGGAGTAAGCAGCAGCACCGCATCACCTCGGATCACCCGGAGCAGGAGAGGGGCAAGACGATAACATCAGAGTCTCTTACAGTGGTAAATCTAACACCAAGAATACTAACTGAGGCTGAATTGAAAGTTTTACAATATGGATTAAGTTTCTGCCCCTCAAAGAGATCTGAATACACGCAAACTAAAATTGATTTGTTCCGATTTGCGCGAAAAATGAAACTCGCAAAATATTTTCAGGGCAAAAAATCTACAAAAGAAAAAGAAACACCATCCATCAGTGAAATGGAAAATCTAACAGCTGGCGATCTAGAAACGTTGGCAGTTATGGAAGATCTGCAGCATGAAGGTGACCCTAGACAATTGATCACAAAGAAAGGAGTGGATCAATCGGAGATTATTCAAATCAATCCAGGTAGCCCATTCAAACCAACGTCAAAATTTGTACCTATGATGCCAGCTGACTCTATTGACATATTCACTGAGGCAGTGACACAAGATTTGATTAAACTAAGAGGAAGCAACATGGACAACAGAAGGAGGGGCAACATCACCGAGAAAGAAAAACAGGTGATCAAGGACTTACAGAATGACAAATCCATTATCTGTAAACCATCCGACAAGGGGGGCAATGTCGTTTTGATGACTTTTGACTACTATCAGAAAGAAGCACTGAATCAACTTAATGATACATCTAGTTATATGAAGATAACACGCAAAGAATTCGAGAGCAGTGCAATGTCCTACAGGAATCTTTTGAATAGGTGGTACCATAAGGGGATGTTATCCAAAGAAGAGTATGTTTTTTTAGAATGTAGACACCCGAAAATTCCAACATTTTACCACTTACCAAAGTTGCATAAAGACCCTGTTAACCCCCCCGGACGTCCAATTGTTTCTTCTTTGGGAAGTTTAACGGAGCATATGTCCAAATATGTAGATTTCTTTTTGTCTGAACCAGTCACCAAACTTACCTCCTACATCAAGGATACCAAGGATTTTTTGAAACGAGTACAAAATGTACACTGGGAAAATGACTTTGTAATGATGACCCTGGACATATCTAGTCTATACACAAGCATCAATCATGACCAAGGAATCCAGGCGGTTCAATACTTCCTGAATGATCGGCCAATCAATTTGGCAGAACACAACATAATGATAATTGAGTTCGTGAGATTTTGCTTGCATAATAACATTTTTCTGTTTCAGGATGTCTTGTTTAAACAGATACGCGGTACCGCGAAGGGGACCTGCTTCGCCCCCAGCTACGCGAACTTGTTCGTGGGCTGGTGGGAGGAGCAGGTGGCCTGGGCAGAGACCAATGCATGTTGGACTCAAAGAGTCATTTGTTGGACAAGATACATTGACGATTTGTTCATTGTTTTTAATGGAACTGAACGTATGGCAAATGATTTTGTTGAGATACTTAACAACAATGACCTTAACCTCAAGTTCACAGGGGATATCAGTAACAAATGTGTGAACTACTTGGACTTAGTGGTGTTCCCCATGGAAGGCAGACTGTGCGCTCGTTTGCATAGAAAACCGACCGCGGGGAATTCTGTATTGCATGCCCGAAGTTGCCATTTTGAGAAGACCATAAGTAGTATACCTTATGGGGAACTTCTTAGGATTAAGCGAAATTGCTCCTTAGATAGTGGCTATCAAGCAGCAGCGAGAGAAAGCATGAATAGGTTCAAGCAGAGAGGTTATCATCAGGACATCCTTAATGAGGCCGTCAGAAAAGCAGAAATGAAGTCTAGACTGGATTTGATCAAAGATGAGGATCACATTACCAGACCAGCAAGTAAGATTGATAACAAATTCAGGATAATTATAGATTATTCTGAGGATGCTCAGGTCATCAGAAACATACTAAGAAGGAATTGGTATATTCTGAAAATGGATTCAGTTTTAGGAAAAGATATACCTAAGGCACTACCATTGACATTCAGAAGAGCTAGAACGTTACGTGATGACCTAGTACAAAGCCATTGCAATAAAGAGAGGATAACACCACCCTTTGGGAGAATAACTGGATTTTATCCGTGCCTTAAATGCAGGGCCTGTAGAAATGGCAAGAAAACAACACACTATAAAGTCCCAGGTCTTAAGTCCCCCAGAAAGATTAATAAACTGATGAATTGTAATACTAGTTTCACAGTTTACTGCCTGGTTTGCCCTTGTGGTTTATATTACATGGGGAGCACCATTCACCCAACCAAGGTACGCATTTTGGAACATATGAGGGCTATTCACAATAAGGATGTGTCATATCCAGTGGCAAGACACTTTGAATCCCTTCACCAAACCAATAGGGATTTATTAAGTTTTTTCTGCCTGGATCACGTGCCATTAAATGTTAGAGGGGGTGACAGACAGTTACAATTAAGGAAACTGGAATCCAGGTATATTATTGATGTACAGACCAAAATGCCACTTGGTCTAAATAGTGGGGAGGAGTTGGCTGTCCACCTGTAGTCTGGAGTATCTATGTATCGATCCTGATTATGCAGGATTATTATTGTTTTCATTGAAATTGTTTTTCAACATGTGGCAGAACAAAACCCATTCAGGGTGTAATGTTTTGGAAAACCCATTCAGGGTGTGATGTTTTGGAAGGCCCATCCAGGGCAGAATTGTATTGCAACTGAGAACGTTGTTTGCATGTTTAGTAATGGCCGCCAATGTGGACTGGAGTAAGTCCTATGTTGATATCTATGTTTGTAAATGGAGTATTTATGCCCACTGAGAAGTTGTTGCCTCTAGCAATTGACGAAGGCGATAGCTGAAACGCGTTTTGCTGTAAGCTGGTCCAAATAAAATAAAATTGGACAACTGTTCCCGTGAGTGCTGGTGCCTTTGTACCCGGAGCTTTGACTGAGTGTGGTGTCCGTCGCCGCAGAGAAAGCACCCGACCGCGAGTGAAGGGGCGTGACGGAATTGTGAGCCGGATATATATGTATATATATATATATATATTTCCTGTACCGGTAGTCTACCAAGCTCCATCAACTCGCGAATCCTATCCACCACATTTAAATGATGCGCTCCCGACGGGTTTGTGGCACCGCGTCCCGCGTAACAACATGTACATATGAGGTCACGCCAGCTGCTACTTTGGTATGCGTCGGGTACGCACTACCAAGCCACGCGTTACGTAATGTACGTATAGGGTCGCGTCCGCTGCGTGTTGCGTATGCAACGAGTGCACGCTGCCACGCCCTGTGTTACGTCATAGACGTACAATGTCGCGCCGCATATGCCATTCCCTAATTTTTTTTTCTCTCAAAACTATATCTGATAAACTTTAAAGTGTATATGAGAGCAAGCGATAATTACAAATATTTTAAACAGTTATATATTTCTAACTCTAATAAACTTAGATTTTAATAAATATATTTTCTCAAAATCACATCGGGTGCGGTCTCATTGCGAAGTGGCTGCGCGATTGCCATGTAACCATAAAAAAATCATCGATCAAGACACCATTCCACTGTTGGTACCTAGAGTTGGTTGCGCCTCATCAGAAGCTATACACAAAAATCATCACACACTTTAACTTCTGACATCCTCAATCATAGAATTAAGACCTCGTTTCACTGTTCAAACACACTGTACCACTGTGTACTCCAGCAACTGCAATACACCATGCCTAATAATCATGTGCAGCAGTTAACTACAGAAGCACAGAGTCTAATCCACCTCAACGGAAGGAGTTCTGTAAAAATTAAGCAGAATGTAATATCGGACATGTTCCATTGTGGAATCAAGACAACGTTCCACTGTTGCAACCTAGAGTTGGTTCCACCTCGTCAAAGGGAGTACCTTCATCTCCACTCTCAGATGCAGTTCTAAAATCATCCATTGTGGCATCAAGACACCGTTCCACTGTTGGGACCCAGAGTTGGTTGCAGCTGATCAAAGGGAGTACCTCCATCTCCACTCGCAGATGCAGTTCTAACATCGTCCATTGTGGGATCAAGACACCGTTGCACTGTTCGGACCTAGAGTTGGGTGCACCTGATCGGAGGGGGTACACCGAAATCATCACAGACTTTAACTTCTGACATCCTCATTCATGGAATCAAGTCCCCGTTTCACTGTTCTGACCTGCCGTACCACGGTGTACTCCACCGGCTGCAGTCAATCAAGCCCAACAATCATGTGCAGCAATTAGCTACGAAGCACAGAGTCTGATGCACCTCAACGGAGGGAGTTCTCTGAAAACTCAGCAGCAGGTAATATCGGACATCATCCATTATGGGATCTAGACACCGTTCCACTGTTGGGACCCAGAGTTGGTTGCAGCTCGTCGAAGGGAGCACCTTCCTCTCCACTCTCAGATACAGGTCTAACATCGTCCACTATGGTATCAAAACACCGTTCCACTATCGGTACCTGTTGGACTACTGTGTTACTAATATACA
Source organism: Triturus cristatus (assembly GCF_964204655.1). Lineage (NCBI taxonomy): Eukaryota > Metazoa > Chordata > Amphibia > Caudata > Salamandridae > Triturus > Triturus cristatus. Next base: position 287,238,822 of record NC_140587.1, read on the forward strand.
GAGCACTCCACGCTCCTGGGCATCAGGCTGGGCTCTGTGTGCCTGTGTCACGGTAGCCAGTGTTGATCTCAGGAGCCTTCCAAGCTCGCAGACCTCGGCCCTGGACCTTCTGCCGGCACGTGGTCGGCCCTCTTTCACAAACAGCGGTGTCGAAAGGTGAACTGTGGGGCATATATGCGTCACAGCGGCCATGACGGTTTCTGAGTACCAGCAGGCTGAGAGCATCCTTCACGCACCCACCTTCGCTCACTGCATCAGCCTCGTGGCGGTGTAAGCTGCGCAGACCTGGCAGACACGTTCGCCAATCCGGAAGAGAACCACACCCAAAGAAACATGCCTTTTATTCATACCCGTATGCTAGCCTTGCATACGGCAAGCCAGTTCACTTCCCTAAATATTTGGGGGGGGGGGGAGACACGTACGCGCTACCATTGCGTAATCTTCCCTACTGACTGTACTATCATGGTTGCGTCCACTGTCCACTTCACTCAATAGACCCTCAGTGTATGTTGACATGTACATGTCTGTGCTCTGCATACTCAAGTCTGTCCGGCACATCCCCTCAAGACTTTGCATTCTATACTTTTATAATCGAGAATTACTTGCCACCTTCGCACATGCTATGCTCTCATCTCTCCCCGCATTCTGCATAGTGAGGCAGAGGTGCCATGCCATGTTTAGTTTGAATACATGGCTAGCCACGGTTCCCACAGTATGTAGTGTCATTGAGTCTGCTACGTGCACATGTTGTTTATCATGTTGAATGTCATTATATAAGGTAGCGCATTAATTCACGAGCAGTGGCTTATTCCATTTACATATCGCTGTCTTAAAGAGCATACAAAAGTTGTTCTCACAGGTGAATAGTGCGACCACAATGACAGTCATTCATTACTATCCAAGAATGTCCAACTACACAGCACTTCTAAGCTTACAGCCACCAATCTTGCGTCCTTTCTTAAAAGGACGCCAACTCCCACAATCACACAAACATTCACACAGCTTTTTAACGACAGTTATCTGCTTCTCAATAACATACACTCCTATGGAATATGAGCTGGCATACCGCATGTCTTTACTGTTTCAAACACAGTAACTTCCTGTGGCAATATCTATTCCCACCCACACAAACTAACTCCCAAACTTCAACTTGGCATTGCGCAGCCACAAAAGATCTCCTGCAACGTGCGACCTTTCACAACATCACAGATTGCCTGCCCATTCAAATTACCGCTCCAACATTCGAGGAACATTACTGTCCCTTCGAGGATATGAATTGGATCGCTTCGCTTTTCTCACACGATGGCAACAATAGCCTCTTGGAACATTACGCATCTCAAGCAGCTGAAGAACTTCTGGACTGGAATCTCCAAGACTTGTAAGAAACTCACATTATTCTTGAATGGATTTTTTTCCATCTTTTTTTACTTTTTCCTTTAAATTTTGTATAATACACTTCAATCCTACTACTTTGATATAATAACTTTCTAAGTATACTCAGACATTTGAACTCTATCCTCATTATGCCCCCTTACGTCTCCAGTCTAACCAGGAATCGGTGATGTATGGCCTATGCAAATACGCTATTTACTTCCAAAATTAACCTAAACCGACACCCATTTAGAAACCACGTCTATTCTTTGTGCACACACCTCTCTGCCTGCCTGTTATTCACAAAGCCCTTTCACACAATTTTACCCAAAGTCAGCCTCTGCTCAGAACCTCACATTAAAAATGTAAAAAGACGACTTTGTTTAGGAACTGGTTGGCACAGTGTGGTAATCGTAAACTACCTTTATTTTCAATATACCATGTATTTATTCATGCCTAATAGCTATTCTGTAGGTCACATAGAACTGTAACATATAATGTGCAAATCACTGATGCAGGAGCTTCAATTTGACTACAGCAGAAGCAATTCGAGTTTGTCTAAGCTCAATGCCTTAGCTCTCTACACAAGAATGTTTTTTTTAAACAGCTGAAGACAATAATGTACGGTTTGACTACAAAGGTACCGAATGTGCTTCTCAGAAGCGAAATGTTTGTATTCATCCTCAAAGTTCCAATGTGGGTAGAACTAGTACCAATTCTGACATGCACCACATTGAATCTACTGTACAACAGATTGCTAACTATTCTTACCTGTGACCCTGCCACCTTGCTACTGCTATCGCCGTGAGGGGAACGGCCAGTGCAGGGGAGAATAGAGCTCTGCTACTGCCCCGGAAACGCCGTGAGGGAAACGGCCGGCGAACTACAATACCCAGAGGCCCTGTTGCTGGGCGCCCGGCTGTGACGAGATCAGCCCGCGCCCAGCTTGTTTAAAAATCACACAGGCTCAACGCAGCGCGGGACGCGCATTCTGAGGACCTTACCTGTGACCCTGCTACCTTGCTCCTGCTATCGCCGTGAGGGGAACGGCAAGTGCAGGGGAGAATAGAGCTCTGCTACTGCCCCGGAAACGCCGTGAGGGAAACAGCCGGCGAACTACAATACCCAGAGGCCCTGTTGCTGGGCGCCCGGCTGTGATGAGATCAGCCCGCGCCCAGCTCGTTTAAAAATCACACAGGCTCAACGCAGCGCGGGACGCGCATTCTGAGGACCTTACCTGTGACCCTGCCACCTTGCTCCTGCTATCGCCGTGAGGGGAACGGCCAGTGCAGGGGAGAATAGAGCTCTGATACTGCCCCGGAAACGCCGTGAGGGAAACGGCCGGCGAACTACAATACCCAGAGGCCCTGTTGCTGGGCGCCCGGCTGTGACGAGATCAGCCCGCGCCCAGCTCATTTAAAAATCACACAGGCTCAACGCAGCGCGGGACGTGCGCGGGTGGGCCCGTCCTTGCCCGTCGTGGACTGGTGGAGGCCGGGCTGGGCCAGGTGTCTTGGCTGCCTCACGCCATTTGACTCATAAAAAGGTACTGTGTCACATAATAAGCTTTGTAAGCTGTATGGTATCCAGTGACTGTTAGATGTCCAAAGGAGGTGGTCTTCCGGATCAGGAGTTGGTGAATTACATAAGGTTCCTACAGAGACAGTGCTTTGGTGCCTTGGCGTGGTTGTTTATAGCTCTGGTAGTATTATTACTATCTATAAAATAGGGTTCTGCACTGATTCATACTGATTCTTAGTATCTGTGAAAGGGTTTGTAACTGGGTACACTATGGGGAAGAGAAAAACCTCCTCCACTGCTCCCTCCACTGCAAATAAGAAAAAATTGAGTAAGGTTGGGGGAGGCCCCTCCTTGTCATTATTGACATATTTAACAGGTGCTGTGGGCGCCTTAGAAAAACAAATACTAACGGTGGAGGAACCAATGAAACCTGATAAAGATGTTCCTGATAAGGGCGCGGGACTGATTACATCGGTTACTGATAAAGGTGCAACTGACCCCCGGGTGGACCCTATAGCGGATAAGCTCAGTGGGCCAGGTAGTAGTAATTGTTGTGTGGTAAACATATCTGACCACATCAGTGACAGTGACCAAGAGAGTGATCTTCAACCACCCCCGAAGCGCCCCAGAAATCCAGATTCTATCAGTAGAAAAAGTAAGGAACCAGGATTAAATAACAAGACAAGTGTGGCCTTAACTCAAAGAAAGTTACCTAAAAAGGTTAAGACTTCTGCTATGAATAAACATACGGGGGGAGTCAGAAATTAACATCTATGGTGATTTAATGCAGAGTGAAGTTCTGGATTTGAAAAATAACTTCAAAGCTCTAGATAGCTTTTTAAGGGACTCTGTAACTGACCTAATAAGCAGGGTGGGGGAAATGGAAAAAGTCTTGTCAAAACTGGTTAAACGAGAGCTCCCAGAACCCAAGGATACCCTGAAAAACAGGAATATAAATATCAATCCTGTAACTCAGACAAATATTCCATTTACGCATGAACAACGGCCTATAAATAATGACTCAATAAGACCGCTTCATAATCCATCTGACCAAAGTAGGCCTAGAAATGTTTCTAAGGTTGGGCCCATGGCCGACGGCACAAGGGGATTTGTAACGGCTGAGGTTGTTGAAAATGTATTTCTGCATATAGATCTTCCCCCAGCTTCAACACCATATACAATTATTTTAGCCAATGTCCCCAGACTACAACAAGGCATGAATGAAACCTGTGAGAGCCTAAGAAATAAATCAATATCTTGGCTGGGGAGCAGGACTGGGTTAACTGGCAAGAAGGGTGAGGTGGATAGGTAGGGGAACTAAAGACTTGGCAGGTGATTGCGTGATACTAAACTTTAAAACCCCCCAACTAATTGACTTAATCCTAAATAGGGTTGGGAGAAATCAGATCTCACCACATTACATCAATATTGTACCCTTGGGTTGTTTCTATAAACCCAGCCATTATGGCCATATTGGACAAGGTTTAAATGTTCCACTGGTGGCACAGAATTCTATGGCTGGTGTAAGTACATATAACCGCTTTCAGGCACTAACAAATCTGGAAGAAGTGGATTGACTGAGGGAAAATGGTTTTAATATAACCAGGCTTAACCCCAGTAAAAGCAAGGAGGAACTAGGTGTGGGTAGACCAACCTCGGACTCCACTACTGGGTCTACAAAATTTAGGCTACTGAGCGATGAGAATATTTTATAGGAAAGGGACACACTGGCTTTAATTGACCATATGGGTCAGGGGGAGTTATCGAATTTTGTCCTGTTACATAACTCATATGATATTCCACCTTTAGCAGCCTGTACAAAAATATCAACCTCTACGTCACTGGCGGGTAAAAACACTATATCACCATGTTTAACACGGGAGGATACTCAACCTGTACTTAAACCAGGGGAGAACTTAAACGATTGTGTAAACGACTCAGATAACAATAGTCGTAACTTCCTGTTCTGGAATGTAGCAGGTTTAAAATCAAAAATAAGGAACGTAGAATGGAACAACTTCGTACATAGGTTTGATTTTATATGCTTACAGGAAACCTGGTCAGTGGAGCCGATACATATAAATGGCTATAAAACTATACACTGGCCAGCAATAACTTCAAAGCATGGTAGAGCTAAAGGTGGTCTATGCACCTATGTTTCTAACTTATTGAACCTTGGTAATATCCACACGGTAGCGGAGGACTCATACTATATTATTATTAGTTTATCCTTGGAAATATCTCAAGTAGTAATATTAGTGAATTACTATAACAACGCGCCTCAAGACCAAATAGTAATGATCCTTAAAACTATATCTGGTCATATCTACAAGATACAGGAATCTGAATCTAGGGACTTATTGATTATTTGGGGTGGGGATTTTAACTCTGGGTTGTGTCAACACTCAGACACTGGGAACTGTGGTATTACTTACGATACGGAAACAACTTTCCCTCATTTCCCTCATTCAAAGTATGGTGAGTGCCTAAACGACATAGCATCTGACTTTGATTTAGGCTTTGCAAACATGTTGGGCTCCCCTCCGGTTGCCTTTGGTCCAACTTTTAATGGTCGCGGAACCTTCTCTACAATTGATTTTATTATGGTTACTAACAGGCATTGTTCTAGAATCACTAGTTTCCTCATACATAAGATTGCCATAAGTGATCATTTTACCCAGAGTGTTGCTATCATATTATCTGGAAACGAAGCTCTGAGATCTAAAAGTCCTAATCCCATACTAAGGGATATTTGTCTCTCAAGGCTAAACGGCTATGCGTTAAGATGGGACAAAATAGAGCCAAATGAGGTAATGAACAATGTCCTAATGAAATGTAACGATAGGTTATTGGTCTGTTTGAAGGAGGATTCCACAAGCAATGAAATCATTAATGGTTTCATTGCTATTACAAACCAAATTAAGGAGGAGCTCACTATTAAAATTAAAAGTAAGAATGGCACTAAGAAGAATGAGGGTTGGTTTGATTCCAACTGTACTAGGGCCTATAGGAATCTTAAAAAGGCTCTCCACTCGGGGAAAAAAGATAAGTCCAGGATAAGAGAGGCGCGAAAAAAGTACAATCATGCCTTAAAAGAAAGAAAAAAGGCCCTTAAATTGGAAGCATGGACGGCTTTACGCGAAGCATCCCTTAGTAGAGACACTAGCGCGTTCTGGAAGGTAGTTAACGCCCCTTTTTTTATCCAAAAGATATAGCTGCTATAGAGGTAGCAATATCTGAACAAGAGTGGATTGAGCATTTTTCTGCTCTGTATAATGACCCTAATGTAGGACCCCAGACCACTCTTGAACAGGAAAGAGTGCATGGGAATATAGCGGGTCAAGGTCCATATTTGCACTTTGAACTCAATGAAGTAATCCTTGCGATTAACAAAAGTTTGGGCGGAAAAGCCGCCGGCCCAGATGGCGTCCCAGTTGATATTTTTAAACATAATTTGGAAGTTTGGGCCCCATTGTTGACACAAGTTTTTAATGCATGTGGCCCCGCAGGCCTTCCTTCCACATGGTATGAATCCATCTTGGTACCCATCTTTAAAAAAAGTAATAGGTCTGATCCGGCCTGTTATCGGCCAATATCCTTGCTGGATTCTACCGTAAAAATTGTGGGCCGAGTGATAGACTACAGGACTGGGCGGAGGAACAGGCAGTTTTAAGTGACCTGCAATATGGGTTCCGCAAAAAATTAGGCACAATAGAGCAGGGCCTTAATCTCAACATTTTGATGAATAAATATATTAAGGCCAAAAAAGGTCCTTTATACATGGCATTCGTTGATTTGTCATCAGCGTTCGACTGCGTAATACATGATAAATTATGGCTCATACTTGAGGAGATGGGTGTGAATGTGGTTTGTTTTAATCTCCTATTTTAGGCAGTTATATCAAGGGGCGAAGGCGCAGGTTCGTTTTGGGGTAAGGGGGGAATGCACTAGACACTTTAAAGTGAGGCGCGGAGTGAGACAAGGCTGCGTCCTTGCTCCATTTCTTTTTACGTTATATACAAATAGTCTGGAAAAGGTTTTAATACAGGAGTGCAGGGATTTACCACAAGTCGCTAAACGACCCATCCCTGCGTTATTATACGCAGACGATGCGGTCTTAATGGCTCGCACCTCACAAGGATTACAAAGGGTTGTAGATAGTTTTGCAAATTTTATGTCAGAGAGGGGATTAACCATTAACTCATCTAAGACACTCATAATGAATTGCGGGAATAGATGTATAAAGCCCCAGACTATTTTTATCGATAAAAAACGGATCGAAAGTACTAAAAAAAAATCCTACCTTGGGATCTTATTTGATCGTACGGGTTCCTGGCTGGAGGCGGTCAAAATAAGAAGGTTACTGTTTATAAGAATCCTTTCTGCCCTATCTAACTTTCGTAGGAAAATGGGCAGACGACCAACGGTGGAATTATTAAATATTTATAAAGCAAAATGTGTTACTGTAGCCACATATGGAGCGGGCGTTTGGGGTTATATGGATGTATATCCCATCCAGGTAGCCGAGAACACCTTTTTAAGGTTTTTATTGATGGTTCCAAATAGCACTTCCACTTTTATATGCCATACTGAATTAGGGTTGACATACTTGGAAGACATTATAAAGATTCAACCGATCCTGTTATGGCATAGGGTTTGGACAATAGAGGAGATGAAACTTAATCGTATGATTATCACTGACTGTATGGGTCTAGACGGAGTGAAACAAGTTAAATGGTTGCTTTATGTTAAAACATTCCTTTATAATCTGGGTCATCAAGAATTTTATGATGATCCTATTACTATGCTCAGGATAACCAGGAAGGACCTTAAGAGAGAGTCCTTAGGCTTTCTCAGCGACCGGAGGCTCTGCATAGAAATGAATAAAAAAACGGTCCAGGCGCATAATCTTACTTTAACATCTATAAAACTGCAACCATATCTAGACCTGACTGTATGTGATTACGATAAATTTCTTTTAATCCATTTTCGTTTAGGTATTATACATAGATTAACAAGCTTTCCTATAGCCAATGATTGGTCAAAAGAACTGTGTAAATGTCCTTGTGATGATACGTCACTACAATCGACCATTCATGTGGCATTCTTTTGTAAATTTTATTCAGTGCAGAGGAATTTATGGATTATTCCTCTGTTAAAACTACTTGGTCTGAGGCAATGTCGTCCAGCCCTTATAGCTTTACAACAGTTAGAGACACCATATGTGATAGCCTCTATATCAATCTTTTTAAAAAATGTTTTTAGGTGTAGGAAATCGATCCAAATGTAAGATGTATAAACATAATGTCTTTTTAAAGGGCTAACTGTTTTAAATACAATGTAAATATATGAATTTTAAGAATCTTTGAACTGTAATTTTGAGATGTAATGTTTTGCACTACTTTGATTCAACTCTGCACATTCAAGCACTAGCATTTTGCCCCCCAAAAGATAAATGTATTGCTCCTTGGACTAATCTTACACGCCATACTGCACCCTGAGTCTACATGCGACATTATGAGTCCCCTACTGTATCTCTTTTATGTATTTTAAAAAAATTCTTTTAATATATTCACATGAATTAATGATGTATAAATATGCTGTGAGTGTATTCTTTTATGATGTGATTTTTTCACACCGAATAAAGATGATTTGATTTGATTTGATTTGATTTGATTACTGTTAATTTTCTGTTACAAAAAAGCACTGCCAAGGTACATAAAAAGTTTGATGACTACATTTTGCAATTTCTTTTTTATTTATTTCTTTTCTTAAATGATACATGTGGTAATCGTATCCTACCTTTATTTTCTTTATAGAATGTAGGGTCATTCAAGTGTAATAGCTATTGTTTATTTCACATGCAACTGTAACATGTAATATACAATTCACCGATGCCGGAGCTTACGTTTGAATACAGCAGAAGTGGTTCAACTTTGCATCAGCTGGATACCCTAGCTCTTCCACCAGTGGGTTCAATTATGGCACTTAAATAAAGACACTTTCTATATAATTTTCAAACTCCATCCCTTTATTACACACAACCACTTTCTTAGACACAACTCATTTTACCATTTTCCTTCTCTGGCATTGCAACATTCTGCATTATATTCTTTATGATTATTCCTTTATTCCTGCTTCCTAAAACACTACATTCGACACTTCAGACAAATAGGGATGAGTAGTTCGATTCAGACTCCCTGTATAGAATAAACATACACTAACACTACTTACATAGGTATGCTACAGTGGCCAGTATCCTACAGCGCCCACAGCACATCACTTCACAGCAATAAACTCATGATTTACACTCACAGTTTCATCCCCGAGTCTTCATACCAATACCACTAAGTACTTTGCTTCCCACTACCGCTATACTCTAAACGCATACTAACACCACCTGCACAGATATGCTACAGCGCACACTATGCTACAGCGCCCAGAGCACATCACTTTACAGCACTCAGCTCACAGTTTAGATGCACGGTTTCATCCCAGAGTGTACCGGCACATCACCTCAGCACCATCTCACAGTGGGCAAAACAGCACTTTCACACCAGTAGGGATAAATAATTCGCTTCACACTCCCTCTATAGCACACTCTACCCACCGTAAAAACCTCACAGCGCTCCTACCCTCCTCTTTCCCACTTTTTTCTCCCTTTTTTCCCCTTACTCGCTTCAACGGAATTACAAAATGTCGGCCAACACTTCCTAGTTGCAACCGCTCACACCGGTCGCAGCCAATCACCAGCAAGCTCGTGCTCGTAACGCCTCAGCCAATAAGATGGCAGAATTCCCAAATATCGATATCTGTACATTTTGATATTTTTAAAAAACTACTGAACGGATTTACAACAAATAAACATAAGCATGCTTTCTAGACCAAGACCCTTCTACCTTCCAGATTTGGGGTAATTCCGTTCACCCGTTCGACCTGTAGCCTTGTCTAAAGTTTCCCATGGAAATTAACATTGAAAAAGCACGTTTTGGGAGCCCCATTTTTTCTTGGTCCCCCCTTCACGGATCACCCCCAAACTTTCAACATAGGAGCTGATCTCTAGAAAGAATTAGTTTTGAAAATTTCGCGAAGATTCGCCGCCAAAGTTATTGGGAATAGAATGTTGCCATTTTTCTATAGTAATTAGGTCCTAACTATAACTACCTACTGGCTACCGCCAGTAGGTAATATATATATTATCTACTGGCGGTCGCCAGTAGATAGTTATAGTTAGGACCGTGTTTCCATTGGAAATCTGAAAATTCTATTTTGAATAACTTTGGCGGCGGTTGACGGATCCTCACGAAATTTTCAAAACTAATGGGGCGCTCCGCTCAGCTCCTAACCTGAAAGTCTCGGGGTGATTCGTCAAGCGGGGGCTGAGAAAAAAGGGGGGTCCCAAAACACGTTTTCCCCATGCATTTTCCCATAGGTGTGAAACCTATGGTTTTTTATGTGAATATATATATATATATATATATATTTATTTATTTTTTCACTGAAAAAAACATAGGTTTCAGGCATGTTATAGTTAGGAATTAGCGTTTAAAAAACCTTAGAAATTCACTGAAAAAAACATAGGTTTCAGGGGCGTTATAGTTACCTGGACTTCATAATAGTGCACTGTGGTGGCAATGACCTAGGCACTTTGACTGGGGTCGGTCTGGAAATGCTTATGAAGGACACCTTTGCAGAATTGATTTCGCTTTTTCCCAAAACTGCCTTTGTGTATTCTAACATATGGCAAAGGCAGAAATGGAACTGGTCCAATCATTTTTGTCCACAGATTGAGAAAGCTAGGAAACATGTGAATAAATCTGTTTCTGCTTTTCTCCGAGACTATAGAATGGGGTCCATTTACTATAAAAATCTGCGTTTTCATATGCAAGAGATGTATAGGAGAGATGGAGTACACTTTACTGATGAAGGAAACAGAGTCTTCCTCAACAACTTTAGACTCTGTATAAGTACTTACTTATAAGTACCAAAAACTCTCAATGAACACAACAGCTCTTTCTAGAGCCACTCAAGAACGAAACACATAAGCTTGATGTTTATCTCCAAACAATTTCAGTTTTTTTTGCATGGAGTCACGCACCCAACGCGTTAGAAATCGTGCACCCAACGCGAGAGAAATCGTGCACCCAACGCGATAGGATGTGCGACTCCTAATTTTTCCGGAAAAAACAAACAAACCCTATCACTAATTTTTATTATCCCCGGCGACCCCATCCATTATAAAATGGATGGGGTCGCCGGGGATAATAAAAATGAATGGACCCCACTTATAAAAAATGTTGGGGACTGTGGGGGGAGCCCTAACGCCCCCATGGTCCCAGCCGGCTCCCCGCGTCCTTCGGGAGTCAGCATTGCTTTTCCACATGGGGAGCTGCTGACATGCAGCTCTCCGTGTGGAAAAGCAATATGGTTTGGATTTTGAAAGAGAGAGCAGGTTTCCCTGCTCTCTCTTTCAAAATCCAAACGAAGTTTGCTATGGGAAGGTGGGAGACTCCCGCCCTCTCATAGCAAACAACAGTGTCCTGGGGGTGGGCACCCCAGGACACTGTAGGAGCCGGCCCTGGAGGGTGGCGGCCCCCAGGGCCCTCAAGGGCTCCAGGAGGGGGGCCACGCAGCCCCCCTGCCTCAATAAATAAAGCCCTGGGGGGTGGTGGTCCCTGGGGCTTGGGGGGGGGCGTTCAGCCCCCCACCCTATTTATTTTCTAGCCACGGGGGTAGCGGTCCCCGGGGCTGGAGAGTCCCCTTGGTCCCCCATTCATTTTTACACATTTTGCCCCTGGGATTTGGCCCCCGGGGGGCTAATTATTAAGGAAGCATGTAAGCCTGTGCTTTTTTTTTTTTTTTACGGCCGGATCCGTGCACCCTGCGCGCATTTTGCCGTTAAAAAAATAAAATGGGGCCCAGGGAGTCCTTCTGGAAGCCCCTAAGCAACTCTAGAGGGCCAGAGTATTTCTACCCTGCCCCCTTTATATCTTTCAGACACTTATTTCCCTTACTTCTTCAGCCTCGCTTCTAGGAGCGACCGGAGCTGGCCAAAAGTTTGGAAACTTTCGCGAAGATTCGTCAACTGGTGCCAGACTTATTGGGAATAGAATGTTGCAGATTTCCTATGGAAAATAGGTCCTAATCATAACTATGTGTCAATACCAGGGTATCCAGTGTCGTTCTTTGATCCTTCTTACATCTTGTGATTGGGCATTATATTGGGGGATGAATTCATTAGTATTTAGTTTATGAATCTTTTGCTTCACCTATCCCTTGGGCAATACATTCTCATAATTTCTGTTCCCTCTTCTTGCATAAGTATCTTCAGCAACTCCCTCATTTTAAAGTGTTTTTTCTCCACTGAACACTTTCATTTGGCTCTCATATTGTCCCTTCAAAGATGCTTCATTTCAAAGCTCATGAGCTTCTACTGTTAGGGTGGAAACTCCCAGCAGAAGTGCTGGTTCAGATATTGATATATATATTTATTTAAAGTGGTTTCCATAAATTCCCCTTCAAGAGGTCTGAAATTATGGGTCAATCTCCACTTTAATGTGATGGACATCAAGAAATCAATCCACTTCCTCCATTGTGCTATCCCACATGAGGAAAATGTCACTTATGTGACACAACCAAAGTATCACTTTCTCCATGCTCTCATTGTTTTTTTAATTCCAAGACACGTTTTGCTCCCAGCAGCCAATAACACCAGTATGCAATCATTGTGAATATAATGTTGGTATGTTATGATATGTTAACAGGTAAGGCTTGTAGAAAGTACCTCCAGGCTCTTATACCATTGGTGTGTTTTACTGAAGCATAAAGTATAACATTAAGAGTAGCTTTTTTGTTGTGGATGCCTAAGGTATGTAACGATTTTGAATTTAAAAAATCTATGTTATCCTTGACATACACAGTATTTTTAAAAAGCAAAAAGCATTGGTTCATTTGGGGTCGGAGTACTCGATGGCCTGAGATGCTGGCAGAGGTGCTGGTGTACCCAGTACATGGTGATACTGTGTCCAGGTGGCCCGAAGACCCAGTGGCTCAGCGGCCTGAGTGGGCCCAGCAGTTGGCATAGTGCACTAGGCACTTGCAGTCCTTGTAGTGTATGGAGGTGGCCGGTGTTAGGCAGGTGTGCCTTTCGCCCCAGAAGGAGCAGTTTATTTGCCTCTGGCCTAGTGGTCTCTGTGGTTGCTGCCTTTGATACCCAGGAGCAAGGACAGTGAAATAGGGCACACGGAGCACAGGACGAGAGTGTGGAGTAAAGAACAAAGAGCAGTGAGGCTAATATTGCACAGTTTGATCAGAGCCCCCATTGCCTCCATCTTTGCCTATTTTGAAGGATTTGGGAGAGTGCTGTGGTTCCAGGGATGTGGGTGTCTGGCTCGTAACTTGCCCTGTTCCTCCCCAACATTCTGGTACAGACCCATAATGTCAATCTGCTCTGATGTTCCCATAATTTCCCTTAAGGAGATAACTGATGCCCTGAGCAGGGTAGCTTCATCTAAGGCTCCAGGGTTGGATAAGATCCCGGGGACGTTTTCCGTAGCGAACCTACCATTTGGGCCCACTACTTGTGGATTTTGTTTAATGCTATCCTACAGGGAATGTCGATCCCCACCACCTGGTGAGGGCGTAAATTATACCAATTTATAAAAAGGGATTACCACTCCTCCCAGTCAATTATCGACCTATTAGACTCACTAATGTTAGCCAAAATCATATTTGCCCACATACTGTTGAGGCGGCTCCAGAGTTGGCTCCAGAGTTGGATAGAAGAACACAATGTCCTTAGTCCCCTTCAAGACGGGTTCAGAGCAAAGATGTCCACAATAGATCAAATTTTTAGGTTACAATTATTACATTGGAATACAGTGTGTATAGAGGGTGGCAGTCTCTATTTAATATTATGGACCTAAAATCTGCATTTCTGTTGCTTCTTTCTGCACCTTTCTTTCTTTTTCTGCACTTCTCTTGCCTCTTTCTGCAAATCTCTTCTACTTTCTGCACCTCTGTTGCCTCTTTCTGCACCTCTGTTGCCTCTTTCTGCACCTCACTTGCTTCTTTGTGCACCCCTCTTGCCTCTTTCTGTACCTCTCATGCCTCTTTTTGCACCCCTCTTTCATCTTTCTGCACTCCTCCTGCCTCTTTCTGCACCTCTGTTCCTTCTTTCTGCACTTCTCTTTCTTTCTGCAGCTCTCTTGCTTCTTTCTGCACCCCCTTGTCTCTTTCTTCACCCATCCACTCTCTTTATGCACTCCTGTTGCTTCTTTCTGCACGTCTGTTCTTTCTTTCCTCGTGCCTCTTTCATGCCCCTCTTCCCTCTTTGTGCACCCCTCTTGCCTCTTTCTGCACCTCTGTTACTTCTTTCTGTACTTCTTGTGTTTCTTTATGCACCTCTCACTTCTTTCTGCACCCATTTAGCCTCTTTCTGTACCCCTCTTGCCTCTTTCATACCTCTGTTCCTTCTTTCTGCACTTCTTTTGTTTCTTTCTGCAGCTCTCTTGCTTCTTTCTGTACCCCTTTGCCTCTTTCTCCACCCCTCTTCCCTCTTTCTTCATCCCTGTTGCCTCTTTCTGCACCTCTGTTCCTTCTTTCTGCATTTCCTTTGTTTCTTTCTGCACATCTCTTGCTTCTTTCTGCACCCTTCGTGCCTCGTTCTGAACCCCTATTCCCTCTTTTTGCGCCCCTCTTGCCTTGTTCTGTACCTCTGTTGCTTCTTTTTGCACTACTCTTGTTTCTTTCTGCACCTCTTTGCTTGTTTCTATACCACTTGTGCTTCTTTCTGCACCCCTTCCCTCTTTATGTACCCTCTTGCAACTTTCTCCACCTCTGTTCCACCTTTTTGATCTCTGTTGCTTCTTTCTGCACTTCTCTTGCCTCTTTCTCCATCCCTCATTACTCTTCCTGCACCCCTGTTCCCTCTTTCTGCACCCCTCTTGCCTCTTTCTGTACCCCTCATGCCTCTTTCACATCCCTCTTCCCTCATTCTGCACCCCTCTTGCCTCTTTCTGTACCTCTGTTCCTTCTTTCTGCACTTCTTTTGTTTCTTTCTGCACTTCTTTTGTTTCTTTCTGCAACTCTCTTGCTTTTTTCTGCATGCCTCTTGCTTCTTTCTGCACCCCTTGTGCCTCTTTCACACCCCTCTTCCTGCACCCTCTTGCCTCTTTCTGTACCTCTGTTCCTTCTGTGTGTACTTCTTTTGTTTCTTTCTGCACCTCTTGCCTCTGTCCCACCCTACTTCCCCCTTTCTGCATCTCTGTTGCATCTTTCTGCATTTCTCTGGCTTCTTTCTGCATCTCTCTTGCTTCTTTCTGCACCCCTCATATCTCTTTCTGAACTCCTCTTGCCTCTTTCTGCACCTTCTTTGCTTCTTTCTGCACTTCTTTTGTTTCTTTATACAACTCTCTTGCTTCTTTCTGTTTCCCTCTTGCCTGTTTCTCCACCCCCACAACCCCCTTTCTGCATCTCTGTTGCTTCTTTCTGCACTCCTCTTGCTTCTTTCTACACCTCTCTCACTTCTTTCTGCACTTCTTTTGTTTCTTTCTGCAGCTCTCTTGCTTCTTTCTGTACCCCTTTGCCTCTTTCTCCACCCCTCTTTCTTCATCCCTGTTGCCTCTTTCTGCAACTCTGTTCCTTCTTTCTGCACTTCCTTTGTTTCTTTCTGCACATCTCTTGCTTCTTTCTGCACCGTTCGTGCCTCGTTCTGAACCCCTATTCCCTCTTTTTGCACCCCTCTTGCCTCGTTCTGTACCTCTGTTGCTTCTTTTTGCACTACTCTTGTTTCTTTCTGCACCTCTTTGCTTGTTTCTATACCACTTGTGCTTCTTTCTGCACCCCTTCCCTCTTTCTGCACCCTCTTGCAACTTTCTCCACCTCTGTTCCACCTTTTTGATCTCTGTTGCTTCTTTCTGCACTTCTCTTGCCTCTTTCTCCACCCCTCATTACTCTTTCTGCACCCCTGTTCCCTCTTTCTGCACCCCTCTTGCCTCTTTCTGTACCCCTCATGCCTCTTTCACACCCCTCTTCCCTCATTCTGCACCCCTCTTGCCTCTTTCTGCACCTCTGTTCCTTCTTTCTGCACTTCTTTTGTTTCTTTCTGCACTTCTTTTGTTTCTTTCTGCAACTCTCTTGCTTTTTTCTGCATGCCTCTTGCTTCTTTCTGCACCCCTTGTGCCTCTTTCACACCCCCCCTTCCCTCTTTCTGCACCCTCTTGCCTCTTTCTGTACCTCTGTTCCTTCTGTGTGTACTTCTTTTGTTTCTTTCTTCACCTCTTGCCTCTGTCCCATCCCACTTCCCCCTTTATTCATCTCTATTGCATCTTTCTGCATTTCTCTTGCTTCTTTCTGCATCTCTCTTGCTTCTTTCTGCACCCCTCATCTCTCTTTCTGAACTCGTCTTGCCTCTTTCTGCACCTTCTTTGCTTCTTTCTGCACTTCTTTTGTTTCTTTCTACACCTCTCTCACTTCTTTCTGCACTTCTTGTGTTTCTTTCTGCAGCTCTCTTGCTTCTTTCTGTACCCCTTTGCCTCTTTCTCCACCCCTCTTCCCTCTTTCTTCATCCCTGTTGCCTCTTTCTGCACCTCTGTTCCTTCTTTCTGCACTTCCTTTGTTTCTTTATGCACATCTCTTGCTTCTTTCAGCACCCTACGTGCCTCGTTCTGAACCCCTATTCCCTCTTTTTGCACCCCTCTTGCCTCGTGCTGTACCTCTGTTGCTTCTTTTTGCACTACTCTTGTTTCTTTCTGCACCTCTTTGCTTGTTTCTATACCACTTGTGCTTCTTTCTGCACCCCTTCCCTCTTTCTGTACCCTCTTGCAACTTTCTCCACCTCTGTTCCACCTTTTTGATCTCTGTTGCTTCTTTCTGCACTTCTATTGCCTCTTTCTCCACCCCTCATTACTCTTTCTGCACTCCTGTTCCCTCTTTCTGCACCCCTCTTGCCTCTTTCTGCACCCCTCATGCCTCTTTCACACCCCTCGTCCCTCATTCTGCACCCCTCTTGCCTCTTTCTGCACCTCTGTTCCTTCTTTCTGCACCTCTTTTGTTTCTTTCTGCACTTCTTTTGTTTCTTTCTGCAACTCTCTTGCTTTTTTCAGCACACCTCTTGCTTCTTTCTGCACCCCTTGTGCCTCTTTCATACCCCTCTTCCCTCTTTCTGCACCCCTCTTGTCTCTTTCTGCACCTCTGTTCCTTCTGTGTGTACTTCTTTTCTTTCTTTCTTCACCTCTTGCCTCTGTCCCATCCCACTTCCCCCTTTCTTCATCTCTGTTGCATCTTTCTGCATTTCTCTTGCTTCTTTCTGCATCTCTCTTGCTTCTTTCTGCACCCCTCATCTCTCTTTCTGAACTCCTCTTGCCTCTTTCTGCACCTTCTTTGCTTCTTTCTGCACTTCTTTTGTTTCTTTATACAACTCTCTTGCTTCTTTCTGTGTCCCTCTTGCCTGTTTCTCCACCCCCACAACCCCCTTTCAGCATCTCTGTTGCTTCTGTCTGCATTCCTCTTGCTTCTTTCTACACCTCTCTCACTTCTTTCTGCACCACTCTTGCTTCTTTCTGTACCCCTTTTCCCTCTTTCTGCACCCCCTTGCCTCTTTCTGCACCGCTGTTCCTTCTTTCTACACTTCTTTTGTTTTTTTCTTTACCTGTCTTGCTTTTTTCCTCATCCCTCTTGCTACTTCCTAAACTAGTGTTGCCCCTTTTTGCATCTCTGTTGCTTCTTTCTGCACTTCTCTTGTCTCTCATTCCTCTTTCTGCACCTCTGTTGCTTCTTTCTGCACTTTTCTTCCTTCTTTCTGCACCTCTGTCCCTTCTTTCTGTAACCCTTGTGCCTCTTTCTGTACCCCTCTTCCCTCTATCTGCACCCCTCTTGCTGCACCTTTGTTCCTTCTTTCTGTACTTCTTTCTGTAACTCTTGCTTCTTTCTGCATGCCTCTTGCTTCTTTCTGCATCCCTCGTGCCTCTTTCACACCCCTCTTCCCTCGTTCTGCACCCCTCTTGCTTCTTTCTGCACCTCTGTTCCTTCTTTGTACACCTATTTTGTTTCTTTCTGCACCTCTCTTGTTTCTTTCTGTATCCCTCTTGCCTCTTTCCCACCCCTTTCTGCATCTCTGTTGCATCTTTATGCATTTTCCTTGCTTCTTTCTGCATCTCTTGCTTATTTCTGCACCTCTGTGCCTTTCTGCACCCATCATCCCTCTTTCTGAACTCCTCTTGCCTCTTTCTGCACTTCTTTTATTTCTTTCTGCACCTCTCTTGCTTTTTTCTGTATCCCTCTTGCCTATTTCTCCACCCCACAACCCACTTTCTGCATCTCTGTTGCTTCTTCCTGCACTCCTCTTGCTTCTTTCTATACCTCTCTCACTTGTTTCTGCACCACTCATGCCTCTTTCTACACCCCTCTTCCCTCTTTATGCACTCATCTGGCCTCTTTATGCACCTCTGTTGCTTCTTTCTGCACTTCTTTTGTTTCTTTATGCACCTCTCTTGCTTCTTTCTGCACACCTCGTGCCTCTTTCTCCACCCCTCTTCCCCCTTTTTTATCTTTGTTGCGTCTCTCTGCACTTTGCTCACCTCTTTCTCTACCCCTCATCCGGCTTTCTGCACCTCTGTTACTTCTTTCTGCAGTTCTCTTGCTTATCTCTGTGCCTCTTTTGCTTCTTTCGGCACCCCGCTCGCCTCTTTCTGCACCTTTGTTCCTTCTTTCTGCACCTCTTTTCTTTCTTTCTGCAGCTCTCTTGCTTCTTTCTGTAACCCATTGCCTCTTTCTCCACCCCTCTTCCCTTTCTGCACCCCAGTTGCCTCTTTCTGCACCTCTGTTACTTCTTTCTGCACTTCTTTTGTTTCTTTCTATACATCTCTTGCCTCTTTCTGTATTTCTCTCGCCTCTTTCTGTGCTCAAATGGGAAGTGCAAGCTGTCAACTTTAAAGGTCTGCGGGCTCTTGTGACTGAGGTATATGTCTACTTATATATGTTTTCTCATATGTGTTATGCATCTGAAGATGGTAGCTTAAAAAGTGGGTAGCTTCTTCTATAGGTGGTTAAATGTTCTCAGTTCTACTCTGTCATTCAGTTGGACAGGCACACATGTCTTAGGTATATAGGTGTTATAGAGCCCCTCAAATATACTATTGAATACCCATGTGCCCTGTATTACGAGCAGAAAGAAATACATACACCTTTTTGTACACAAATTTATGGAGTATGTTGTTTGAAACAGAGGTATTCAAGTATTTCTATGTTTATTTTTATGCAACATGTCACTTGGTAAAAGCAGAGACACGCATGCATACCTTCACAAACATGGTCAGACTTACAACAGTGATATGCTTTAGGATTGCTGTTTCATAGTTGGTAGGTAGGCCTAACATTCTGAGTAGTCGATTAATAGTGAACCTTCAAGAGAAAAGTGAGGTTTAGGACATCTTGGAAGAAGGATAAGTGATTAGGCTACTTTGTATGAGTCTGTTGTAAGGTATAGTCAAATTATGCCTTTTTCTGCACCTCTGTTGGTTCTTTCTGCACTTCTCTTGCTTCTTTCTGCACCTTTCTTCCTCTTTCTGGACTTCTGTTGCTCTTTCTGCACTTCTCTTGCTTCTTTCTGTGCCTTTCTTCATATTTCTGCACATGTCCTACCTACGTAGGCATATTTAGAAATTAGCATTTAAAAAATCTTAGAAATTCACTGAAAAAAACGATTGTATGACTAAACAACTACTGCCTAAACCACGACCGCCTTAACCACGAACGCTAAACAACGAGCATTTCTAAACCACTACTTTCTAAACATCAACTCCCTTAAGCACGAAAATTCTTTACATTACTTTTTATCCTTTTTTTTTTATTAGCCATTCGCATTGAAGAAATGAAAACATTAGCATGCATTGGTTTCTTAAAATCTTTAAAACTGTGCATAACACTAATACTAACCCCGTTTCAAATCTAAACTCTTCCCTCAGATTTTATTTTTCATTAGGGGTATCCACCATTTTTTTTACTTTATAATAAAGTTTCTAAATCTTACCTGTCTGCAAATCCTCCGTCTTCTCATCTCCTCCATAAGGCACTACAGTCCGTAAAACATTTTAAAACTATCTTGCGCCTACATCAGCAGATTCGTCAAAAATAGAAGACGGTCAAAGATTTCAATTCAAATTTATTTCAAAGGTGTGTGAAAATGTTACAACAGTAACATTATTTCAATATAACATTTTTTCCTTGTCCTTTTTATTAAAAATATAACACATTATTAATAAATATTTTTTTTTAAAGCAGAAATGTGTTTTTTTTCTTTTTTCCCCCAATAAATTTTCCTTTTCTTTTCAAAATTGTAAATATATCGTGTTTTTTAATGTACTCCTTCCTACCTTTCAATGACACACCATTCCCTAATACGCTGTTCCCACGACGATAGCATGATGACATCAGACTGCTTCCCCACACACCCTATAGTCCGCCAGCCAGTAAGTAGGCAACACTTCCGAATCCGAGTGGTTTATTTTGTTGAGAAATCCTCCTTGCCCGCCATCCTTGCCATTTCCTTCATGAGGAAGAGTCTGTTCCGTAAAAAATATTGATGTGCCAATCATTAATAATTAATTAATTAATAGATTACCTACATGCCTTTTGAACAACAAAGTGCCGTAGTCCTCGTTGCAATACATCTTCGTTCGTTTGGTTTAGGTCTTCGTTTCTTTTTGAAAGTCGTGGTTCAGGTCTTCGTTGTTCGAGATTCTTCATGGTACTGACTTCGTTGTTAAGGTAAGTCGTTGTTCCAATTTCGTTGTTTAGGATGTTTCCTGAAAAAAATTGAGGTTTCAGGGACGTTATAGTAAGAAATTAGCATTTAAAAAACCTTTGAAATTCACTGAAAAAAAAATAGGTTTCAGGGATGTTATAGTTAGTTGGACATTTCACTCGTACAAAAACAGAGAAATTGACCGTTATAGTTAGTTGAGCTAACTATAACTTGCGTCCCTGCAATGCACTGCTGATGATGTCACATATCACATCACTCATGACATGGTCAGTGACATCACTGAATGCCACATGCTGTAATAAATCACGTGCGGGAATGGATTTGGGCTTCAGCACCCTTTTATGTCGATACTGAAAGAATTGGTAATATATATATATATATATATATATATATACACCAGCGAGAAACCTCCGATTAGGGAGCCCTTAACCCTTCAGGGCGGCCTCATGCGGGCTCGGAGCAGCCCGGTAATTTCACCAAAGACACACGAGTGAGGCCCACTTCTGGAAAGGAACGTATTTATTTTCAGGAATTGCCATATTCAAGCCCTCCATAATCCAACATGTTTCAGCATATTCAGCCTTGGTCACGGACAGAGGGCAGTCGTTAAATACGTGCATGCTGGCAAATTTAAATACTTTTAGTCACGTGACTCTATGGAACTGCTTCTCCCATAAAGCACCATGTTAATCAGGTAAGTGCTACATTTCATGAGATTATTCGAAAAGTTCAAAAAAGTTTTTACAACCCACGATGCTTTTGATTTGTATGGCATCCAAATGGAAATAACAGTCACGGAAAGTAAAATCAATAGTGATGTTTTTGTAAGTCACCTTGAAACAATAGGCTCCGTTTCCCAGAATGATTAATGAAACATTCAGTTTCATCAAATCCCTTCCAAAACTGCCGCTTTTTCCGCTGTAGTAGCGTCTCCTCCGTAGGTTCAGTGGCAGCCAGTGGGTCATGCTCCCTTATTCAAACACCAGCGAGAAACCTCCGATTAGGGAGCCCTTAACCCTTCAGGGCGGCCTCATGCGGGTTCGGAGCAGCCCGGTAATTTCACCAAAGACACACGAGTGAGGCCCACTTCTGGAAAGGAACGTATTTATTTTCAGGAATTGCCATATTCAAGCCCTCCATAATCCAACATGTTCAGCATATTCAGCCTTGGTCACGGACAGAGGGCAGTCGTTAAATACGTGCATGCTGGCAAATTTAAATACTTTTAGTCACATGACTGTATGGAACTGCTTCTCCCATAAAGCACCATGTTAATCAGGTAAGTGCTACATTTCATGAGATTATTCGAAAAGTTCAAAAAAGTTTTTACAACCCACGATGCTTTTGATTTGTATGGCATCCAAATGGAAATAACAGTCATGGAAAGTAAAATCAATAGTGATGTTTTTGTAAGTCACCTTGAAACAATAGGCTCCGTTTCCCAGAATGATTAATGAAACATTCAGTTTCATCAAATCCCTTCCAAAACTGCCGCTTTTTTCGCTGTAGTAGCGTCTCCTCCATAGGTTCAGTGGCAGCCAGTGGGTCATGCTCCCTTATTCAAACACCAGCGAGAAACCTCCGATTAGGGAGCCCTTAACCCTTCAGGGCGGCCTCATGCGGGCTCGGAGCAGCCCGGTAATTTCACCAAAGACACACGAGTGAGGCCCACTTCTGGAAAGGAACGTATTTATTTTCAGGAATTGCCATATTCAAGCCCTCCATAATCCAACATGTTTCAGCATATTCAGCCTTGGTCACGGACAGAGGGAAGTCATTAAATACGTGCATGCTGGCAAATTTAAATACTTTTAGTCACGTGACTGTATGGAACTGCTTCTCCCATAAAGCACCATGTTAATCAGGTAAGTGCTACATTTCATGAGTTTATTCGAAAAGTTCAAAAAAGTTTTTACAACCCACGATGCTTTTGATTTGTATGGCATCCAAATGGAAATAACAGTCACGGAAAGTAAAATCAATAGTGATGTTTTTGTAAGTCACCTTGAAACAATAGGCTCCGTTTCCCAGAATGATTAATGAAACATTCAGTTTCATCAAATCCCTTCCAAAACTGCCGCTTTTTTCGCTGTAGTAGCGTCTCCTCCGTAGGTTCAGTGGCAGCCAGTGGGTCATGCTCCCTTATTCAAACACCAGCGAGAAACCTCCGATTAGGGAGCCCTTAACCCTTCAGGGCGGCCTCATGCGGGCTCGGAGCAGCCTGGTAATTTCACCAAAGGCACACGAGTGAGGCCCACTTCTAGAAAGGAACGTATTTATTTTCAGGAATTGCCATATTCAAGCCCTCTATAATCCAACATGTTTCAGCATATTCAGCCTTGGTCACGGACAGAGGGCAGTCGTTAAATACGTGCATGCTGGCAAATTTAAATACTTTTAGTCACATGACTGTATGGAACTGCTTCTCCCATAAAGCACCATGTTAATCAGGTAAGTGCTACATTTCATGAGATTATTCGAAAAGTTCAAAAAAGTTTTTACAACCCACGATGCTTTTGATTTGTATGGCATCCAAATGGAAATAACAGTCACGGAAAGTAAAATCAATAGTGATGTTTTTGTAAGTCACCTTGAAACAATAGGCTCCGTTTCCCAGAATGATTAATGAAACATTCAGTTTCATCAAATCCCTTCCAAAACTGCCGCTTTTTTCGCTGTAGTAGCGTCTCCTCCGTAGGTTCAGTGGCAGCCAGTGGGTCATGCTCCCTTATTCAAACACCAGCGAGAAACCTCCGATTAGGGAGCCCTTAACCCTTCAGGGCGGCCTCATGCGGGCTCACGAGTGAGGCCCACTTCTGGAAAGGAACGTATTTATTTTCAGGAATTGCCATATTCAAGCCCTCCATATTCCAACATGTTTCCATTAGTAAAAACCTTACCTGCGTACATTAAGGACTCAAAAGATTTTTTAATGCATATTGAAAAACAACAGTGGAATCCTGATTACAAACTTATTGTGCTAGATATCACTAGCTTATACACCAGGATGAGACATGTACATGGTTTGGAGGCTGTAGCTTATTTTCTTAAGAAAAAGCCCTTGAAATTCACTGAACATAATGCAATGATTCTTCAATTCACTGAGTTCTGTTTAAAAAACAATATTTTTGTTTTTGGTGAGGACTTTTACCATCAGAGGTCTGGTACAGCGATGGGCACCTGCTTCGCCCCCAGTTACGCGAACTTGTTCGTGGGCTGGTGGGAGGAGCAGGTGTCCAGAACACCTGGATTGATTGACATGAATAAGGTGATCAGATGGTATAGGTATATCGACGACCTTTGTATTATCTGGAATGGCTCTTTTGAGTCGGCATCTGTTTTTATTGATAATCTGAACAGGAATGCCGTCAATTTGGAATTCAGTGGGGAAGTTAGTTCTGAAACTGTCAATTTCCTTGATTTAAAGATCAGTGTGGTAAATAACCAATTGTCAGTGTCCTTGTACCGGAAACCTACGGCTGGTAACT
The DNA here is from genome assembly GCF_964204655.1 of Triturus cristatus. Taxonomy (NCBI): domain Eukaryota; kingdom Metazoa; phylum Chordata; class Amphibia; order Caudata; family Salamandridae; genus Triturus; species Triturus cristatus. The sequence goes on from NC_140587.1 coordinate 287,262,966, forward strand.
CGATCTTGCACGCTACAAGCAATTATCTCCCGGGACTAGTGAGAAATATTCCTTATGGTGAATTTTTGCGATTAAAGCGGAATAGTACTGTGGTAAATATTTCGTTACCGGTACTATTTTTTATGCGGTAAAGTCTATTAAGAATAACTCAGTAAAATGAGAGGCAGAATCCGTGGTATTTAGAGGTTTAAAAAGGCTTTATTCCTATACAAAGGAATACAATTCGAATTGTTGGCGTTCTATTCCATCACCACGAAAGTTCAGGAAGGAAGGGCATATATTATTGACAGGTAATCATTTTTATAGAAAAGGCATTACAGTAAAACAGATGCAGTAGGCGTATCAACTGATAAGACAAAATGAACTATGCATGCGTAACTAGAATAGGCGTAACTAGAAAACGTCATTATACATGATGTCATAAGTGGGTGGATCCATAAGAGAATCCGGCAATGTCAGCAGAAATATTTGGCAGAGATGCGTGCGCAGCCGCATGACGTGTGATTGACGTGCAACTAGAGGGAGAAGGGGACTTGACATTTAGCTCTACATGTGGAGACAGAAGTCTGAGGTTATGTCAACCTAATCCCAAATCATATCTAATATCCTATGTTTAAAGAACTGTGTTATCCAAAAAGAGAGGTCTCTTAGGATAGAATCTTATTCTATACTGACTATACTGACTGTTAGTGCGTGTACAAGCGTCTAAGTGTCTACACTAGATGCGAGGGGATAGGAATATTCCATGGTAACAGGGCTATGAATTACTTGCATGAGGACAGCGAGGCCTGGCCCCTTTGCACGGTAGCTGGAGGAATGTTTACCTAAACTGCTAGACAGGAATGCATCGGATGAGGGGCGGAGGAGATAATCTTGAAGGTGAAATACAGTTTTTGGCAGGCAACGGGCTGGATCAGGCACCGTTAGCCGCGCAGGGAGTAAGACAAAGTTCATGGTCACAGATGCAGGCTCAGACTGGAGCTTTCAGAGGCAGAAGACAGGAAAAGGCTTGATGACAGAATTCGGGCCTACTCGCCTGAATCTGTAAAATGTGGAAAGTGAACCATATAAAGTCGGTGGCCTTTCATACTTAGGAAAGGGATATCTGACCCATTCATAGTGGATCTGAAAGAGGACATGTTGACGGTGGACGCACATATATTTGCGTCTTCAAAACTGGAGCAGGAGGGAACATACATGTACGTATAGCATGTACATGGAGCCGATGGGGTCTACGATAGGGGACATAACTGATCACAAAATTCATGTTTCCTCATTCCCTCCTTGTCCCCTTCGGACCCTTAGTAGATATCGATCTTCATCAATCCATCGATCTGTTCATATAGCATCATTTGCTCTTCTTTCTTCTTCCGTGATCTCGAACGAAAACTTGGATGTGGGATACACGAGGTGGCACACAGACCACAAATCGCTGGCCCACATTGTAGACATAAGCAGCAACTGAATAGTATGAGAAAGCCAATACCTAGGAAGGAGAGCATTCTCCATCCCCAGGCTGACAACACGCCCCAGAACCAACCGGACCAAGTCCAGGTGCCTGGACTCTGGTGTATCTGGCTTACAATCTTATGAAGGCGAGTTATGGCTTTATATACTGACGGTGAATTTTCTGGTATGAAAATGCAGCAACTTGATCCGATGACCCTACAAGCTCCGCCCCTATCGGCCAGGATGACGTCAAGGACAAGACGATTTTGAAGCACAACAATCTGCATAGCAGACTGCTCTTCTGTTAAATTGCCTAAGGCGGAAATAGTTTCATTCACTACTGCTTCAAGGGTTCTGGTTAGTCTACGTATTAGCTTACTATTAGTGACTGTACCTATATAGGGAAAGAAACCTTTATTGAAATCTGTGTATTTTTCCCATGCTGTTTCAGTGTAATCGACAATTGGGAGATCTCTCTGCTGTCTATTGTGTACTAAATGGGTATTTCTATAATAATCAGGAGGAGCTAAGAAAACAGGTGGTAGGAGGAATGCTATGTAACAGGTACCATCCCAATCTAAAGGTAGGCGTATATATGCGGTCTGGCCACATATAAAGTAGGAATGACGAGAAGCTCTAAATGTAGACTTGCCTTGATCACTGAATTTTATTACAGTGGTGCATTTACTATGGCCCATGTGTATGGAGCCATTCTTTTTTATACATAGTTCCCCTTTTACTGGGAATACGGACATGGCGGGCAAGATTGGTGTAGCCTCTGATTCAATGTTCAGGATCATAAGGTTAAGTGTAAAATTACCTAATCCATATACTTCATTTTCTAGATCAGTTCCTGTTCTTTTGGGAAGTCCCTCCTTGTTAGGGTAGCAGACTTTAAGCAAAACTAAGTTCAGGTTTCCCCATACCCAGTTGTCTTGATAAACTGCGGAATTCGAATCTAGGGAATTAATCAAACTAAACCATGCTCCACAGGAGCCATTGTGTGTGAATGGATAGGGAAAGAGGGGCAAAACTCCCTTATAGTTCTGATAGGGAGGGAGTCGGCCACATATCCAACAATTTGTGGCATTGCTGGTTTGATGGGAATGATGTAGCATACTAATAAAAGTGTTATTGCGCAGCGCAAATCTATAGGACAATTCATGTGGAGGTAATTCACTAAAAGAATGTTCTGCAGTTATATTAGAAGCACGCTTAGGAATAGGGTAATACATGTGCAATAGGATGCTGACAATGATGATCAGAAGACTTAGAAAAAACAAAATTAATAATGTTACTGTACAATGACTACGAAATGATTTACAATACGCATGCTTCTTGAGCAGCATTTGATTATTTCTTTCTCTATTCCGGTCCAGAGGATACATGTCAGAGACAAATTCAACCGATTCACCTTGGAGAGGACTTAAACAATCAAATTGTCTGACTTACTGGACCTCAATTTTAGTTTATACAGTTCTGGTTGTGTTAATTCAGCCAAGGGGAGCTTTGAGTCTGTTTATGAGGGAATGCAGGGTTGAGTCTCTACGCTGGATGGTAGTCCATAAAATTTCTTGATATGACTCGAGTGCAACCACCCTTTCCTTCCCTCGATTTTCACAGCTGTCCTTGTGGTAAGTAGAACCAACTTCGGTGACTTCCACCTAGGATCCAGTTGGGTCTTCCGGTCAAAATTCCTGACCAACACCAAGTCCCCAGGAACCACGTCATGGGGTTTCACCTCAGTATTGTCGGGAAAAGCTGCGGATACCTGTGAATGACAAGATTGTAGTGCAGACATCAAGGAAGCCAGGTAATCTGTCAGCATATTACAGTCAACATCAGTGATTTTACGAGGTATAGGCGTCCCCCACATATTTGGTGGTCTACCGAAGATCACCTCATACGGGGATAGCCCTGTTCGAGAATGTGCTACCATTCTCATGTAAAAGAGCGCAACTGGTAAGGCTACTATCCAATCGACTCCTTTCTCTCTACATATTTTGGACAATCTAATTTTCAGAGTTTGATTATGACGTTCCACGAGACCTGCCGCCTCGGGATGTCGGACACAGTGGAATTTCCATTGGTATCCTAATAGAAGGGAAACGTGTTTCATTAGTTCGGATGAGAACGGCTGGCCGTTATCTGAGTAGACAACACGTGGTAAACCGTACCGTGGGAAGAATTCTCGAACTAACTGTTTGGCAGTAGTCGGGGCAGTGTAATCTGAAAGCGGGTATGCTTCTGTCCAACGGGAAAGAGCACAGACAACTACGAGAACATATTTGAATCCTCGACATCGTTCCATCTGGATATAATCCATCTGGAGGACTTCAAAAGCATGATCGGGAGTTTGGAATCCACCCTGTTCTACGGGGATGCTTTTACCTGGATTAAACTGACAACATATCATACAGGTACGAACTTTTTGTTTCGCTGCGGCTCGCAAGTGTTTGTTGAACCAAATGTGTTGAATGCTGTCTAGCATAGCTTTTTCTCCTAGGTGCGCTGGACTATGTATTGTGTTAATGATGACTTGGACCATTGAGTCGGGAAGAAACCATATAGATTTTTCCTTCGTCATCCATCCTTGATCTGTTTGGATCCCTCCTAATTCAGTCCATTTCTTTATTTCTTCTGGTGTAGCATGTGTCTGTATGTCAATTACATCAAGGGCGGGATCCTTAACTGTCATGCAATGTGTTGGTGTCGGGACTATTGTCTTTGTCAGGTCAGTTGTGTGAGTCTGATTCTGAGCAGTCTGTTTAGCTGTTCTGTCAGCTAGGTCATTACCCTGAGAAATGATATCGGTAACTTTTGTGTGGGCTTTGCATTTCATAATCGATATTGCAGTAGGTAGATGAATGGCGTCTAATAGAGCTTGAATGAGGGGTCCGTGTTGGATGTGGGCACCGTGAGAAGTTAAATAACCTCTCTCTCGCCACAGTACGCCGAAGTCATGGACGACTCCGAATGCATAACGTGAATCTGTGTATATGTTGACTTTTTTATTTGTGGCTTGAATACAGGCTTGTGTCAGAGCGATGAGCTCTGCTGCTTGAGCTGACAAAGTGTTAATACAATTTGTTTCAATGACTTCAGTGTCTGTTGTGACTGCATAAGCGGCCACTAACTCTCCTGTACTTGTTCTCATACATGACCCATCTACATATAATGTCAAGTCTGGATCTGACAAAGGGATGTCTGTCAAGTCTTGTCTGGGTTTCGTCGTGATAGTAATGACTTCGACACAATCATGTGTCAATGGATCTGTTCCGTCTACTGGTAACAGTGTGGCAGGATTTAACGTATTACAACGTCTGATTTCTATGTGTGGCTGAAACAATGTCAATTCGTAACCGGTGAGTCTTGCTATAGTCAAGTGTTGTGTTTGTGTGCGGTTCAAGAGAACCTCTACTGCGTGTGGTACTTGTACTGTCAATTGATGTCCTAACACTATGGCATCGCTTTGTCTGATTGCTAAAGCTGTTGCTGCCACTGATTTCAGGCACGCTGGAAGTGCCTGAGCTACTGGATCTAATGTACTAGAGAAATAAGCACATGGTTTGTGTGATCCTGCTTGTTCCTGAGTGAGTACTGACAAAGCAGTACCTTTGCGTTCTGTAACAAAGAGTGTAAACTGTTTATTGTAACATGGTGTTGCTAGGACAGGTGCTTGACATAAAGCTTTCTTTAAGCTTTCAAAGGCATGTGTATGTTCTGGAGTCCAAGGGAGGACAGTCGATGTGGCTGCCTCCTGTGTTATCAACTGGATGAGTGGTTTTGCTAGAAATGCATATTGAGGGATCCACTGCCTACAGTATGAAGTGAGGCCTATAAAAGCCCGCACCTCCTTTTGTGTCTTGGGTGGTGGCATGTTAGCAATTAACTGGATGCGATCGGGTGTAAGCTGCCTTCCCTCCTTGGACAGCGAGTGCCCAAGGTAAACAACTCGCGGGACACAAAATTGCAGCTTAGAAGGGGACACCTTGTGCCCCTTGTCAGCCAGAAATTTCAAAACCGTCAGTGACGCTATTTCACATTCAGGTTCGCTTCGGGCGGTGATCAGCAGATCATCGACATATTGAAGCAAGGCAGTGTTAACTGGCATGTGGATACTGTCAAGTTCTCGTTTTAATGCTTGGCTATAGATGCTGGGGCTTTCTGTAAATCCTTGAGGTGCGCGTGTGAATTTAAAACTTCGTCCATTTAAACTAAAACCGAATAAATATTGACTTTCTGGATCAATTGGGACACTAAAGAAAGCATTCTTGAGATCAATTACAGTGAAAAACGTTGCTTCTGAGTCAATAGCTGTGAGTAATGAGGAGATATCTGGGACCACAGGGTATTGTGGTACAATGCATTTATTTAATTCGCGCAGATCAATAACTAATCGGTATACTGGCGGAGCTTTTGGATCCGTTCTTTTAAGAATCGGAATTATCGGGGAATTACATACATTGGAGTCGGTTTCGACAACCACTCCTTGTGCAATGAGCTCGTCAATGATTTGCAGTAAGGCCACTACAGCATCTGGTGGTAACTTGTATTGTCGCATTCGTGGTAGTACCACTCCTGCTTTTAGTGTGACTCGATATGGTGTAATGTTCATGCAACCAACATCAGTGGGGCCTTGTGCCCATAAATGTGTAGGTAAATTCTGCAGACGGTGATCCATGTCTCTGGATACGTAGTGACCTTTAAAGTCACGTAAAAATAGTCGTACTCCTTCCGGAGAGCAACATATTATGGCTCCTAGAGCTTTCAATGTTTTTATACCTAACAAGTTTTCTGGACATGATTTAGTAAGCAATAAATCTGTAGTACGTGTTAATGGACCGACTGTAAGTGGAAGAGGTTGTGTTACGTCATTTATTATAGGTTTTCCTGAGAATCCAAGGGAAATATTTTGTGAGCCTGAGAGGGGTGCCCCTGGAACTTCACTGCGTCTTATAGTTGTTCTGCTTGCCCCTGTATCAAGTAAAAACTTTCTGTCTTCCCCTAATAGTTCACTATGTACATAAGGTCCATCTTGGTCTACAGGAACCTCTATAAGGGGTAAGCCAACTTCCCTCTTTAGGCTATCTCATGAGTATCGTTGATAATCGGGATAATCTGTTTGTGCGTACTGATACATCTGTTGTGTTGTTGCTTGAGTTGCAGCGACAGGCTGCGCTTGTGGTGGTGCTACGATCTGTTGTGGAGCTGCCTGTTGCGGAGCTAATTGTTGCGGAGCTAACCTAGGTTGTGCATTCTGAGGCAGTTGCTGTTGATTCTGATCCTGTCTAGGTGGACGTGGTCTCTCATGTGTTCTACCTGTGGCAATATTATGTTTCAGGACTGGACAATCGTGTATATAATGACCTGGTTGTTTACAATAGTTGCATGTCCCTTTCGCAGGACCTGCGGAATCACCCTTTTGATGACTATCGGCTGGAACTGACTGTGCAACAAGCATTTTCATTTTTGTATCTTTCATACGTCTTTGTTCGTGTTCTTGTTCTTCTCTAATTCTATTGTGGTGATATTGTAACATCTGTAGCATCTGTGATGGGGTATTACCTTGCCAGGTACTTTCGAATTTCAATACTCTATTCTTGACTTGTAGCAAAGAATTTTCAACTAATTTTGTCACAAACAGATGTGGATATGACTCACTACTGGCTTTTATGCCACTGTTTATACTAAAACATTTTTCAAATCGGGAATAGAAATCACTAGTGTCTTCATCTGGCTTTTGTTTACAGGCTGAGATTGCACCCCAGTCTTCCTTTTTCGTAGTTAATAAACGTGGCAGTACCTGTATTAGTAATCCTGCTAGTGCTGTAGTCTTTTCCCCAAGCCCTGCTCCTGCAGCTCGGGCCTTTTCTTCGTTTTCTAATGCTGTCCAATCTATCTTTTGGTCTCCCACCTCCCATTCCTTTTCTTTGAGTTTCTCATAAACACCGGCGGGTAATAGGACTTTCAATATTTTCATAATGTCGGGGTAGGTATACTCTCCCATGAGTAACATGTCTTTTATCTCACGGTGGAAACCTGCTGGGTCCTTGTCATGACTAGGTACTACTTTCTTCATTTCTAATAATTCCAGTTTAGTTATAGGCGTGTACACAAACACGCGTGTAAAATTATCACCGGCACCTCTGATTGGGTGCACTTCGCGTAACGGATTCTGTCTATCTATGTGATACATTTTTCTTCCCATAATGGGAACTGGAACGTGTTCTGGGCATACGAAATTTAAATATTGATTTCGGGATTCTAGAATTTCCTTAATCAAATCAGTACCTGACCCTCTCCATATATTCGTGAGTAGTTCTGTCAATATGTCAGGTAAGGGTCCTGGATCGGAGTGTTGGTTTTTATATAATATAAGGAGGTGTTGAATCATGTATATACTAGCTAAACGTTGTTCATATGGGTCTAAATTCAGAAACGTGTGTGCAAGTACATCATCATTGTATTCGCCGGGACTGTCAGCCCATTGTACTGCAGACCTGGCTAATTCTTGTTCGTCCATGGAATCAAGCACGTGGTATCCCCTTCGATCTCGGAGTAATTTATCAGCGGCTTGGAATAAGTGTTCAGGGGATTTTGTATTTAGCATAGGGTTTGGAAGATGTCTATTACATTCTGGACGTATTGGACGTATTGGGTCGTTAAAACCTCTGGTATTATTATGGGATCTTCCTCTACCTACATAAGCTATTGTATCTAATTGGTCTGATTCTTGCTCCCCCTCCTCTCTGTTTAGGTCAGTGGCGTCTACCTCTAATCTTTCTTCGTGTATTCGTTCTACTTCTTTGCGGATCTTTCGGTGCATAGCTACTATACATAACTGTTTATCATGTCTCCCGTCTGATATATTCTGGCCCCAAGTGACACATTTTTGCATTTCTTCAGGATTTACCCCAGGCCGGTCTTGATTTCTGATTTCACAGTTTATAAGGAAACGTAACAGTTGTCCCTGTACCTCCGCTTTCTGGTACTCCATAGCTCTGCTAATACTTTCAGGACCTCGTCCTGACTGGACAAAGTGATATATATTTTCTAAATGTGTAGCCATTCCTGGTAGCTTCGTTAAATATATTGCAGCTCGTCGAATACGTAATGATGACAGCAGCATTTCATCCCGTTTGCCGGGTACAGGATCATATCTACAATCTACTAGAAGTTCCTTGAGCATGTCGGGGGTTGCTAGTTTGGGCGTACGTTGGTGTGCTAATTCTCTAAGGGAAAATTTATTTCCTCTGGGTGGCGTAGAAAAAATGTCTGTCGTACCTCCTGTAGCACCGTCTAGGGTGCTGGACGTGAAAGGATTTGTTGAAGGCGAGACAGCAACCGTCGTTGCGGGAAAAGCGGTAGAAACAGATGTGCTTGTCGGAATGTGTGTCAGAGCTTGTTGTTGTGGAGGTACAGACGGAGAATCTTGGCGATGAGCATCGTCGGCAAGCGGTCTATGTGGTACGGTATTTGCATACTCGGGAGCTGCGTCATCTAAATAAGAGGAAAGGAAAACATCTTCTGCGGTTCTGGGATGCCCCTTGGGATGTGCTTTTATCGGAAACAATGGAGGTGGCAAGTCTTTTGGTATTTCCGGAGTAGCCTTAGGTAACCCTTCGGCCAGAAGTGGATACATACCATTCATAAGGGCGTTTCTTTGTCTGTCTATTTGTTCTGATTTTACTCGGGTACCTTCCTCAAGTAATAGATTTTCTCGGGTTTTATTTGAATTCTCTCTACCTTTCTCTTCCTGTCTGAGTGCTTTTTCCGTGCGTCTATATGATTCTTTACGCCATAATTCAATGGCATCTTTCTGTGACTGTCTGGCTTTCTTTTTCCATAATTCTTCTTCTACTCTCATGATGCAATCTGCATCCCAGGTCCCCGCTGCGGGCCATCTCTGACTCTCTGGTAATTCTTTGGTGTAGTCTACCCATAAATCAAGAAATAATACGGCATCTAGGCCATGCTTATGATACATAAAGTACCCTGGAGTGTCCCTAGGTGGGATGGGAACAGCTTCTTCGAGTACACCTTTTCTAGTTTTGATCTGTCTTAGTTTCGAAAAGAGCGGCATTTTTAGACCTTATTACTAGAACACACTTTATACAAGAAAACACAATAATGAACAGTCATTCACACCACAATATATAGAACGTATTTAAAACATTTAACACTTAACAGTTTTACGAACAATGATAACTAATAGAAAACTAGTTACTGACATTATACTGACACTAGATAATACTTATTTATATGCAAAACATACTATATATACTGCTAAACAGTACAGATACACTGCTAAAACAGTGCAGACCGGATTTGTGTACCCAAACCCGTCTTGACCGGCACAGACTATGTGCACGTTAAATGCCTCCCCGGTAATGGTACTCACCGGGTAGCTCGGAACGGAAGGCCTCGGAACGGAACTGAAACTGGACTGGACCGGACTGGACTCGGAACTTCGGAACCTGGCGGGTCTCTGTATACCTCGGATCTTGCTCTCTCAGCTAGGCTCTGGTCGGAATACTTCGCACTTCTCACCGCCTCGTCTGGGTGTTGATCGCAGCCTCAGTCGTCCCCGCTTGGCCGGAGGGAGATACAGGAAATCCTGCAGATACGCGTTTTTGTCCGTTCAGCTGTGGCAGGAGACCGGGCCTGCAACGCACCGCCGGCGCGTGAGATGAGAAAGTGTCCCTGTTCGGGCGCCAATTCATGTGGTAAATATTTTGTTACCGGTACTATTTTTTATGCGGTAAAGTCTATTAAGAATAACTCAGTAAAATGAGAGGCAGAATCCGTGGTATTTAGAGGTTTAAAAAGGCTTTATTCCTATACAAAGGAATACAATTCGAATTGTTGGCGTTCTATTCCATCACCACGAAAGTTCAGGAAGGAAGGGCATATATTATTGACAGGTAATCATTTTTATAGAAAAGGCATTACAGTAAAACAGATGCAGTAGGCGTATCAACTGATAAGACAAAATGAACTATGCATGCGTAACTAGAATAGGCGTAACTAGAAAACGTCATTATACATGATGTCATAAGTGGGTGGATCCATAAGAGAATCCGGCAATGTCAGCAGAAATATTTGGCAGAGATGCGTGCGCAGCCGCATGACGTGTGATTGACGTGCAACTAGAGGGAGAAAGGGACTTGACATTTAGCTCTACATGTGGAGACAGAAGTCTGAGGTTATGTCAACCTAATCCCAAATCATATCTAATATCCTATGTTTAAAGAACTGTGTTATCCAAAAAGAGAGGTCTCTTAGGATAGAATCTTATTCTATACTGACTATACTGACTGTTAGTGCGTGTACAAGCGTCTAAGTGTCTACACTAGATGCGAGGGGGTAGGAATATTCCATGGTAACAGGGCTATGAATTACTTGCATGAGGACAGCGAGGCCTGGCCCCTTTGCACGGTAGCTGGAGGAATGTTTACCTAAACTGCTAGACAGGAATGCATCGGATGAGGGGCGGAGGAGATAATCTTGAAGGTGAAATACAGTTTTTGGCAGGCAACGGGCTGGATCAGGCACCGTTAGCCGCGCAGGGAGTAAGACAAAGTTCATGGTCACAGATGCAGGCTCAGACTGGAGCTTTCAGAGGCAGAAGACAGGAAAAGGCTTGATGACAGAATTCGGGCCTACTCGCCTGAATCTGTAAAATGTGGAAAGTGAACCATATAAAGTCGGTGGCCTTTCATACTTAGGAAAGGGATATCTGACCCATTCATAGTGGATCTGAAAGAGGACAAGTTGACGGTGGACGCACATATATTTGCGTCTTCAAAACTGGAGCAGGAGGGAACATACATGTACGTATAGCATGTACATGGAGCCGATGGGGTCTACGATAGGGGACATAACTGATCACAAAATTCATATTTCCTCAGTACCAGGGTAGATGATTTTGAAGATGCGGCAAAGGAGAGTGTCGGCAGGTTTCTGGCAAGAGGATATAACAAACTATTTCTTGAGACAACCCTACAGAAAGTCAGAAATGTGCCTAGGGCTACCTTGTTGAATCTAGACCAGAACAGGGATTTTTCGAAAAAGAAAGAGGGAAGAAGGAAAAATGCAATGAGCGAGTCAGGTACCAATAAATTTAGGATGGTGACAACTTTTTCTAAAGATGCCTACCAACTGAAAAAAATCTTGAGAAAAAACTGGCACATTTTAAAAACGGATCATGTCATTGGGCCTGATATTCCACCTGTCCTCTAGTAACTTTCAGGAAAGCCAGGTCCCTTCGGGATAATCTGGTACAAAGCCATTTCTCCACTAGACCCAAGGTGATTGGAACCCTAAGTGACCTTAGAGGTTTCTTCCCTTGTGGCAAGTGCAAAGCTTGTGTAGGGAGTAAGAGGACTCTGACCTATTTGGTTACTGGCTTAAAGAACCCCCGGCCCATTAAAAAGTTCCTCACATGCAATACCAACTACGTGGTTTACTGCCTGGAATGTCCGTGCGGCTTACGTTACGTGGGCAGTACCATCCACTGTGTAAAGATACGCATTTTAGAACATATGCTAGCAATAGCCAAGAATGATATCACGTATCCTGTCGCGAGGCATCACTCTGAGAAGCACAGTAGCAACAGGGAATTACTGCGCTACTATGGGCTAGATCAGGTCCCCGCAAGTGTCAGGGGGGGTGACAGAATCAAACAACTGCGTAGGCTTGAGTCGCGTTACATCATAGATTTGGACACTAAAAATCCAACGGGCATGAATGTGGGGGAGGAATTGTCGGTTCATCTTGGAGATTGACATGGGAAAAAAGAAAAAGAAGGAGAAAAAGCAATATGTAACATGATGATAATACCTTTCATTAATTAGTGGTATGGGTTCTTGGTAATTTCCTTTTTTAACAAAAAGTTTTTACAGTAATTTTGATAAGAGGTTCTTGTATGTGGATCACTAGACTGTTTCAATAATAGCAATAGTAATGCAGTTCAAGCCGATACACGGCATTATGTTAGCAAAAAAAGCATGAAAAGAAATCTTTTGCTTGTAGTCGAGGGAAGCCGATATACGGCTAATTTGTCTCTCCTTTTCGCATTTAATTTGAATTAATATACATTGATTCATTAGATGTTGCCTCGATACTGCATGTATTTGGAATCTAGCATTCTATTGCCTTGATATTTATCGTGTGGTAACGTTAGACGATTCACGGCTTTATAATGGTCAATTAAGAGGTACCCAGCATGCCGATACACGGCGAAATGTTTTAATAATCTGCAACTCAAATTTTTGAGTTTTGAAAACAACCTTCCAATATGGCGACTAAGATGATTGTCCTCTTTCACTGACCATGCATTGTAATGTCATGTGACTCACATAACGTCTCTTTAAAATACGCTGCTTTTCGGCGCAAACTTTATAAAACATTCGACTAAGGCATAGCCGAAACGCGTCATGTTTTTCATGCTCGCCATGCAATAAAGGATTGAATATCTGCAGGAGTGTCCCGTGAGTGCTTTTCCGAGTTCCTGAAAGTAACTAGGAGTGAGCGCGTATATATATATATATATATATATATATATATATATATATATATATATATATATATATATATATATATATATATATATATATATAGTCACATAGAAATCCTGCGATTGCTGCAGAAAAGACAAGCCACTCCAGTTTGAGTTCTTCAATATAGCGGGTTTATTTGGCAGACAAACAACACGTTTCGATCTCAGCCGAGATCTTGGTCACATGTATATATAGATATATATATGTATGTATATATATTACCTACTGCGGTCGCCAGTAGGTAGTTATAGTTAGGACCAAGTTTCCATAGGAAGAGCATTTTTTGTTTTGCTTATAACTTTGGCGTCGTTTGATGAATTTTCATGAAATTTTCCAAACTAATTCGTTGTTCATATCAGCTCCTATGTTGAAACATTGGGGATGCTTCAACAAGGGGGGGCCGAGAAAAAAGGGGGGTCCCAAAACGTGTTTTCTCCATGAAATTTCCATAGGAAACTTTCGACAAGGCTACAGGTCGAACGGGTGAACGGTATTACCCCAAATTTGGCAGGGAGAAGGGTCTTGGTCTAGAAAGCATGCTTTTGTTTATTTGGTGTAAATCCGTTCAGTGGTTTTGGAGAAATATCAAAATTTGCAGATATCGATATTTGGGAATTCTGTAATCTGATTGGCAGAGGTGTTACGAGCACGAGCTTGCTGCTTATTGGCTGCGAGCTGTTGCAACTAGGAAGTGTTGGCAGCCATTTTGTGATTCCGTTGAAATGAGTAAGGGAAAAAAAGGTCAAAAAGAGTAGGAAACAGGAGGATAGGAGCACTGTAACCTCTGTGGGGGGAGTGCGAAGCAAAGTAGTCACTCCTACCGGTCTGAAAGTGCGGTGTTGCTCAGAATGACATGGTGCTGAGATGAGATGCTGCTACACTCGGGTATGAAACAGAGAGCCTAAACCGTGAGCTCATTGCTGTAAAGTGATGTGCTCTGGTCTTTGCAACATACCTGTGCAAGTAGTGTTAGTAGGCATTTATACCATACAGGGAGTGGGAAGCGAACTACTGACCTCTACCGTGCGCTTATACTATACCAGAAGTGGGAAGCGAAGTACTCACGCCTACCGGTGTGAAGACTTGGGGCTCAAACCGAGCTGATTGCTGTAAAGTGATGAGCTCTGGGCGCTGTAGCATACTGGCCGCTGTAGTATAACTGTGTAAGTGGTGTTAGTATGCGTTTATACTATACAGGGTGTGGGAAGCAAACTACTCACCCCTACTGGTCTGAAGACTCGGGGATTAAACCATGAGCTCATTGCTGTAAAGTGATGTACTCTGGGTGCTGTAGCATACCTGTGGAAGTAGTGTTAGTTTGCGGTTATACAATACAGGGAGTGGGAAGCGAACTACTCACCCCTACTGGTCTCAAGTCTCATGGATGAAACCATGAGCTCATTGCTGTAAAGTCATGTGCTCTGTGTAGTATTCGAATGTAAGTCATAGTAGAATGTTAGTATGTAATGCTACTAGAATGTAAGTATGTAATGTTAGAATGTAGGGCTGTCATGAGGGGAATCTTGGGAAGTTTGTACACGGTGCTGGAGAAGACGGTTGCTTTGCTGTCTGCTCCTGTTGGTGGCTGTTTAAGCTGTCTTCTTTTCTTGCAATAAATCTACTTATCGGATCCACTGCTGTCTTCCTCTTCACTACATAAATTTGGCGACGAGCGGGAGAAGGTAAAAAGAAGGCAGCACTCACCAATATTTTGAGCTTCCTTGCACTCTGCTGAAGACCCGTTTTCTTGGTGAAGCTGTTTCTGCTCATCCCAGGGTCTTCGGCTCATGGAACTATGGGCCATATGTAGGTAAAACGTGTTTTGCGATTCTCTATTTGCAATTTTTAGGGAATCGCAATTAGAGAATTGCAAAACGGAATGTAGGTAGGATTAGCAAAATATTTTGCGATTCCCACCTATTCCTTATTTGAGAATCCCAAATTGAGATTCGCAAATAAGGAATACCTTGCCATTCATTCCTATGGGCTAGAAGGCCCATAGGAATGAATAGGAAGACATTCTCAATTTGCGATTCTCAATTAGAGAATCGCAAATTGAGAATACAATTTCAAGGTTGCAAGGGTGTCAATAGGACACCCTTTTGCACCCCTGAAATAAACATGTGTGCACATGTGGCGCACATACATGCGCTAAGGGCATGTATGTGCGCCACATGGCACTTTGAAAAATGCAAAAAAGTGCATTTTTCAAGGAAATCGCAAATTACCACCAACCTGAGGTTGGTGGTAATATGCGATTCCTTAAGCCAAAATTGCACAACTTGGGTGCTTCCTACATTGCATTTAAGGAATCGCAATTTGGCATTCCTTAAATGAATTAGCAAAATAAGGAATCGCAATTTTTGCGATTCCTTATTTTGCGTGTGGGTTTTTGTGTGCTACATAGCACACTGCCCAAATTGCGATCGCAAACGCCAAAATTCGGCGAATTTCAGCATTTGCGATCGCTATTTGGCTTCCTACATATGGCCCAATGTCATCTGACCTGGTAGGATTTACATTTTTGAATTTTGGGCTTCCTCTGCCTCTTCACTACACTCGCTGTACAACACGTGTGCAAGTAGTGTTAGTATGCGTTTATACTAATTCTGTAGTTATGCAGTAACCAATGCATCATGGCCCTGTGGAGCGCCACCTCACAGGCGCAGTTCATACTATGTCCCAGGGTGTGCATCCGTGGGACATTTATGTTTGCTATTACAGGGAGGGAGCATGGATTCCACCCTGTGATAGCAAATCCTTGTTTGCCTCGTTGAAGCGAGAGGAGGAAAACCTCGTATCGCTTCAATAAAGTGGATCCGGATGGTGAAAATGGAGGAAAAAAAATGAAGCGGGGTCTCCCCCGTTCATTTAAATGAGCCCCCTGGTGCGTAATGTTCCAGGGCTAATCCTATTATTATATTGCGGGGTCTCTGCACCACTGGGGACCTTAATCTCACATGTAAATTAGGTGCGGGAGGGCACAGAGACGTTTCACAGCCCAGGGGATCGCCACCTCCCCGTGTATTGTTTAGTAATTGTTCAGGGGGCTTCGAGGCCAACTCAAGTCCGGGGATCGCCACCCTCCGGGACTTTACTTAAATATGAAGGGTGGGTGTCACCAGTCCTTGAAGCCTCGGTGGCCCTAGGCAGTGCTTTATTGGTTCTGTAATCACACGGGCAGTACTCATGGTGTCATAAAGTGATACACTCATAGAACCCTTGCAGTTGTAGAACTACCTAGGCTTCATTTATGTAATAGTCTGTTGGTTTATATTTGGTAGGTGCAACGCAAAATTACAAATGTTTTGCCTCATAACCTCCTATCAACTGCCGATTTTCACAATAAACTACAGTGTTGTCAGAAAAAGAAGACCAAGACACTCACTTATTTATTTGTAAAAAAATAACTTTTCTTAAAACAACACAAGTAAATGGAAACGCAACTTTATTCAAACAAACAACAGTAAAACATGAAATAAGTGGGCGGGACTCCTCCGGAAGCAGAGTACAAAATCTGCAAGACAAAAAAGAAACATAAGTATGTGTGCCATGTCCAAGAGAAAAAGAAAGGAGGTCAGAACAAAAGGAAGAAAGTGAGAATGGGACAGAGAGCGAGTGGGTGGAAGGGAGAAGGGGAGGGAGAGTCAAAAGAACAGAAAGAGGAGGAGACAGAGCGTCGGCCTACTGTACCCGGCCCTCACTGTTCACCTCCTGTCACCCGTAGGTCTGGGACACTGGGGTCTGCGAGAAAGAGTGCGGTCCAGCAAGTCTTTAAAATGAAACAGAGATATGAATGAATCCAGAGATTACATTATTATCTACGGCAACATCCCTTGACTGCACCTGTGCACCCAGGCTGCTGCACCCCAGCCCCTTCCCCCGCTCTGTGCTCAATTGCAGCTCCTGCGCACCGAGGCTTCACTGCTCACCTGCCACAACCGGAGTGTCCAACGACGTGCCAGTGCGAGCTTCAACTCCAGGGTGCCGCTCTCAGGGTGGCACAGCAGGTCTCTGGTCAGGGACGGTGTCTTTATACCACGATGGAAGGCATCTGAATGCCCAGGGCCTCATCTGGTGCCACTAACTCAGTGTCTGAAAAGGTAGAAATAATACAATGGTGAAAACGTCTTGAGATAAATAAAGGTTTATTTCAAGCTTAATAGAGAACACCAGTTGAGTGTATCCTTCATTCTTGAAGTACGATCTACCAACTGTTAGTGGTAATCAGGGGTTGGAGTGCATGAGAATACACAAGGTTAAATAATAATATGTTATGCCAACGTTCACATACAAAGGAACAGAGCGCATGCTAGAAGCATTATGTGCGCGTGCAATGCAGTGGCGCAAGCCTGTGTGCACGTACACTGAGTAGTCAGCTCAATACAGTGCCCCAAAAGCCAACGCCATGTGTCTGTAGGGCAACGCTGTCCACTGGCTCAGGCCTACAGTACGGTCCAGCAGGTCCTTAAAATGAGACAGAGATGTGACTGAATGAGGTCGGAGATCACATCATTATGCACGGCAACATCGCTTGTTCGCACCTGTGCACCCAGGCTGATGCACCCCACCCCTCCCTCCGCACCGTGCTCAGTTGCAGCCCCTGTGCACCCAGGCCCCACTGCTCACCTGCTGTCATTGGTGTGTGTCCAAACACGACGGCCAGCAGGGTTCACAATTCAGATGTAGTTTTGATTGCCAGGATGGTGTACACCTCATGGATCCCTTTTTTTTTATTGCGCATTGTGATACGAGAGGTGGATGCGGAGATATCACCTGAGACAGTGTGGAAGAACTGGGACATGTGGCGTCGTCGTTATCCTATTTATACGTATGCAAAGTGGGCTGGGCTTGCGTATGCCAGGCCAGTGTAGGGGTGTGAATTATTCCGGGGACCTGGGCATTGTTCAGATCCTGCCTGGGCAGGAAGTGTACTTATGTGTGTTTCCCTGTTGCAGGTTTGACATCGCACAATCCGCAATTTACGTTAATGTAGCATGTACCGGGAGGGCGGCAACTATCGCTAAGGAGATGCTGTCCAAAAACATTGAATGGACAACATCACATGTCGTTGTCAAGCTTGTGGATATGCGCAGACACGCATGTCAATGGTGTGCGGTACTATTGAAAGTGTTGCTATCGCGAAGTGCACACATTTGAATGTGCTCGGATGCAGGGAGGATCAGCAGTGAGGTTACGTCATACACAGTAATAATGCTCATTACAGTCAAGCAATGCATGTCAAACGTGAATCTGAAAGTCTCACATATGACACACTACTACAGTGGTAAAGCCTGACAACAGAGCATACTGCAACACAAATCTACACATTAATGTTTGTCACATGTGTCCTAGGATGTGCACTCTGCCCGTGGCTGATGATACCCCTTCGAGCCACCAATACCCAGGTCGAAAGGCAGCACAATAATGCGCACACACACACACACCAGGGGCATCGTGTAACACACATTTGTTTTTTGATGTAACGTTTCAGATGCTGGCCATCACACATGGTAGGCTACTGTACAGAGCATGAATATTGATCAAGATGATCGTTGCATGTTGTGTGTACTAAAAGATATGTGTAGACAGCAAAAAACTTTTCAATAGAGCTCTCTAAGCAGAGGAGGTGTCTCTCATCAAACGCTGTAGAGAGAATGATTAAAATGGGTGTGGTCCTCCATCTGTTACAATGGGTAATGTTATGAACCAATCAAATGCTTTTTTTGAAGGTCACATGGCAATCGCGCACCGAGCGCGCAAGGAGGCCGCACCTGACTTGATTTTGAGAAAATATATTTATCATAATATAAGTGTATTACACTTAGAAATATATAACTGTTTAAAATATTTTAGATTATTGCTTGCTCTCATATACATTTTAAACTTCTTTAGATATAGTTTTGAGGCATAAAAAATAATGGAGGGAATGGCGTACCCGGTGCGATACCATACGTCTATGATGTAACACAGGGCCTGGCAGCGTGCACTCGTTGCATACGGAACGCGCAGCCGGCGCGACCTCATATGTATATGACGTAACGCGCGGCTTGGTACCGCGCACCCGTCGCATGCCAAACTAGCAGCTGGCACGACTTTATACATATATGATGTTTGGCGTGACGCGGTGCTATGAAGCCGTCGGATACGAAATGCGCATCCTTCACGAGTTTAGCAATATGGCTGATAGGATTCGCGTGCTGATGGAGCTTGGTACACTACCGGTATGGGAGTTCAGTTTTCTCCCCCCCCAAAAAAATATATATATACAGACTTTTTTTGAAGATATAAAAAATTGCATAGTTTTTCAAATAAAAAAAGAGGATAATAGAGTTCCAAAATATTACAAAAAAATTGAAAAAATATAGGTTTTATAAATGTTAAAATATGAAATTAACATTTAAAAAACCTTTGAAATTCACTGGAAAAACCATAGGTTTTAGAGACTTTGTAGTTAGGAATTAGCATTTAAAAAAACCTTAGAAATTCACTGAGAAAACCATAGGTTTCAGGGACGTTATAGTTATTGGACATTTGACTCATATAAAACCAGAGAAATTCGCACGTTATAGTTAGTTGAGCTAACTATAACTCGCGCGCCCGCAATGCACTGGTGATGACGTCACATATTACATCACTCATGACATGGTCAGTGACATCACTGATGACATCACTGATTACATCTTAAATGACATCACTGTCGACATCATCCACATGATAATCTGATGCACATACTGATGCCCTAATATAAACTTTGATACACACACTCTAAAATACAGACAGCTATTTTTGAAACCATACACACAACAGTGCCAGATGCTACATACCACCCACTATTTTCTAGGTCTACACACACATCTAGTCACTTATACATGCAGTTACTCATCAATACAGTACTATAATATGCACTCATACACCTGTACATACAGTCACATGCCGCCACTCATCCATAGAGTTACTCACACACCTAGTCAGTCATGTAAAGAATCTACCACATACCCATTTACTCATATATACAGTTATACACACCAATTCCATTATTTATACACACACCACATCACTTATTTATGCAGATACTAACACATACTTACTGTCTTATAAGATCACTGATACAAGCAGACACTCATTTATACACCAACTCTACAAATAATTTACTCTCACGTATAGTCATTTTTATACTCCAACACTCACATATACTGCCTTAAAACATATGTAGGTACTCACAAATATACCACTGAGACATTCATTTACTCACCAACACACCCATACACACTCTAACTCACCCATACAGCCCTTCCCATATGCACTTTGGAATCCTTACAACCAGTGAATCACCCATTCAGACATCTATGCACATAGTCACACACACCCCCACCCACCCACACACACACTCAGGCACCCATACATGCAATCAATAACCCATATAGACACTCAGGTAACTACTCACCAACCCATACACCAACTGAGACACTAATACAGACTTTCACACAGTTTAGTCACTAACCCATGCATTCAGTAACACATGTTCAATCACTCACTTATACAGTCAGTCATGCACCTACTAAATAATCTATTCAGGCACTTGTAAATCCACTCATTTTTCAATACACCTTGGCATAGATAAATATGAAAAATATTTCAGCTTTACAGAAAAACACATTCACTGGATGATGTCATCAGTGATGTCATTTGAGATGTAATCAGTGATGTCATCAGTGATGTCACTGACCATGACATGAGTGATGTAAAATGTAACGTCATCACCAGTGCATTGCGGGCGCGTGAGTTACAGTTAGCTCAACTAACTATAACGTGCAAATTTCTCTGGTTTTATATGAGTCAAATGTACAACTAACTATAACGTCCCTGAAACCTATGGTTTTTTCAGTGAATATATATATATGTATACATATATGTATAAGTGAAAAAGAGGAGAGTGTGTTGAATTTGGGATTAACTTACTGTGATGATAATGATTTCAATTATCCTCACAGTAGAATGGACCTCTATCAATTTGTGCGGAAACTAAAATTAGCTAAAATGTTTGCTAATAAGAAAAATATTGATCCCCCGTAGAAGTTGATGAAGTGAATCAACTGATGGTATTGGATGCACCAATCCTAGAAAACTTGTTGGACCTCTGTGAAGAGAATGCAATTAGACACGATGAGAGACCGACTGATGAAACTGTCACAAATATAGACACTCCATTCGAATTGAAGGATAGTGACCGTACCCCATATAGACTGAAATCAAAATATATACCGCAGACACCACGGGACAATGTTGATGTATTCTCAGACAATGTTACTAGAGACCTTAAGAATCTATACAGTAAATTGGCGGAAAACAGGAGTAATACAAAAAGGAAAGGAAGAGCCTCCCGAGGAGTGGAGATTCAAAGAACAGTGGAGAGAATACAAAAGGATGATGGTGTCATAGTCAAACCGTCTGACAAAGGCGGTAATGTTGTTCTGTGGGGACGAGATCTATATAAGAAAGAAGCCTTTAATCAATTAAATAACATGGTATGCTATAAGAGGATGGAAATGAAAGATTTTATTTTGGTCAAAGAACAATATCATGGAAGGTTAGATGTGTGGAAACAGGAAGGATTAATTAATTGGGATGGGTTTAAATTTTTAAAACAACATAATCCTGTTTTACCTGTATTTTATATGCTTCCCAAGGTCCACAAGAATGCCACCACACCACCAGGGAGACCAATTATTTCCTCGTGTGGCAGCCTATTCGAAAATACATCCAAATATGTAGATTATTTTTTAAATCCTATTGTCAAGACCCTAGCCTCATATATTAAGGATTCAACAGACTTTTTGAAATATATATATGATGTGAATTGGGAGGAGAACAATATGTTATTACTGACACTAGATATAACAACTCTTTATACCAGCATAAGACATGAGGACGGTCTTAGAGCTACGGAATTTTATCTAAATCAGAGACCTTTGAGATTTGCGAGGCATAACTGCATGCTTTTGGAAATGATGCAATGGTGTCTTTCCAAGAACATGTTTTTATTTGGTGAAGAGCTGTTCCAGCAGGAGAGAGGGACTGCGATGGGTACCTGCTTCGCCCCCAGCTATGCCAATTTACATCTAGGCTGGTGGGAGGAGCAGGTACTCAAAGGGCCAAATTTGGAACATTGGTTGGAACATGTTTTGCTATGGGTACGGTTCATAGACGACATCTTCGTGCTGTGGCAGGGCACGGAGAATGAAGTCGAGCGATTTATGAAAGATATAAATGACAACGCACTGAACCTGACATTCACCGGAAATTATAGCAAAACATGTATAGACTTTCTGGATATCAGGGTAAAGGTGAATAAAGGGAAATTGGAGACAACAATTTTCCGTAAAACGACCGCAGGGAATACAATCCTACACGCAGATAGTGCCCATCCAGCCCCACTTATTAGGAGCATTCCTTTTGGAGAGTTCAACCGAGCTCGCCGAGCATGCAGTAATGATGAAGAATATCTAATCATTGAAGGGGAGATGACTGAAAGATTTGTACAATTAGGGTACTTATCGAGTGTGATTAAGAAGGCCGCTTTAAAAGCGAGAAAAATAAATAGGAGAAATGCATTATTTGAAGCCTCGAAAACAAGTAGGAGATTGAACAGTAAAGATGGCACGAACAATTGTAGGTTTATAACCACGTTTAATACAAGCCATGTAGAAGTTCGGAAAAATCTGAGCAAACACTGGCATTTGATCAAATGTGACTCCGTACTAGGCCCTATGATGAAGAAACATCCAGATATTACATTTCGCAAGTCTAAGTCATTGAAGGACAGAATAGTTAACAGTGAATTCACAGAACGAAAGAAACAGGGGCAAACAAGCTGGTTAAGTAAAGTGGGGTTTTTTAAATGTTTTAAATGTAAGGCGTGTCAACACGGAGTGAATTGCACGCAATTTGAAACTAGCTTTGGTAAAATTATAAAAATCAAAGGACATCTAACATGTAGATCAAGTTTTGTAGTATATCAACTTCAGTGCCCTTGCAAAAAGATTTATATAGGGAGCACCACTTTACCAGCTTTTAAACGAGTCCTTCAGCATAGAAGAGCAATAGTAAATAAGGATAGAACATATCCTATTGCTAGACACTTTGAGAGATATCATCAGAGTAATCCTGAGGGACTGAAGTACAGTTGTATAGCAGAAATCCCTAGGAAGAAACGAGGAGGAGACAGGGAAAGGGACCTTAGAAAATTAGAAACCTACTATATACTGGAATTCGACTGTAAAGAACCATATGTACTCAATGTGGATGAGGATCTGTTTACGTGTCTCTGAGAAAGAGGAATGAAGAATGAGAAATGTAAATTGTTAAATGAATTGATATCTACTGTAGCGAGAAGTTAGTCATTGCCTATGGAAGAAAGTGCCGTAAAAGCAAGATTCGTTTTTAATTTTTGAGAAAGGAAAGGGTAGAACAGAGAAAAGTTTTTATCCATCCATTTCTTAAAAAACAATTTTTTAAAGGAAGCTTAATGAGGGACTGAGGAAAAGGAGTGGAATTAGATTATAGTTGTGGAAATAAAAACCCCCCCTTTTTTTAAAATAAACCCTTTTTTGTTTACATAAGCACTAGCACTTTGTAGCCAGAAAGAATATAAATGGTTACGTGATTAAAACGGTGGCTGCCTTAGTACTGTTTAAATTCTGAAATCTTTTGCATAAGCACTTGCAGAGTGTAATGATTTCAGAATACTGGCTTATATAAGCACTTGCACTTTGTAACCAAGAGATATATGAATGGTTAAAACAAAGGTTGCTTTAGTACTGTTTGAATTCAGGAATTGTTTACATATGCACTTGCACTTTGTAACGATTATAGAAAGTCTAGTTTACAGAAGCACTTGCACTTTATAACTAAAAGAAGTATATTAATAATGGTTTGTTATAGAAATTTAACATTGGCCAAAAAAGCTTTCAATAATAGTTTTATTTCTCAACTAGCCCTTGGTCTTTTGTAAATAATGCACTTGCACTTTATAATAGAAATAATTAAGTGTTTATCACTTTCAAGGGAGAGTTTGAGATATTATAAAACTAAAGGGTTTTATTTATGTAACAAATGATTGTTTTTTAGCACTTGCATAAAGCAAAACACAACATTTAAGCCACTCCAAAATGGCGCTGCATTCGACTATGAAACAAAGGTGAATGCACATACCATGTGAATCAGTCCCTTGTCGCTGTCTAAATGTTTTTTTAAAATCAATCGCAAACGAAAAAGCAATGTCGTGAGCAAGGTAGCGTGAGGCTATCGAAAAGCGTTGACAAAGCGTCTCGTTGGAATAAAGGAGACCCGTTTGGAAAGAATCCTTTGGTGTGCTGCGTGATTTCTTTGGAAAGAAGCAATCAGATATCTAGTATACATATATGTATAGATATCTATGTGTATATATGTATATATATGTATGTGTATATATGTATTTATATATGTATTATCTACTGGCGGTCGCTAGCAGATAGTTATAGTTAGGACCTATTTTCCATAGGAAACCTGCAACATTCTATTGGGAATATCTTTGGCGCCTGTTGATGAATCTTCGCAAAATTTTCCAAACTTTTGGCCAGCTCCACTCCGCGCCTACCCTGAAAGTTTTGTGGTGATTCGTCAAGCGGGGGTCGAGAAAAAAGGGGGGTCCCAAAACACGTTTTCCCCATGCAATTTCCCATAGGACCTGTTGTCGCAGCTACAGCCCGAACTGCTGAACGGAATTACACCAAATTTGGAAAAGGAGGTAGTCCTCAGTTCAGACTCTTGCCTTTTGCTTAAATGGTGTAGAACCGAGGCACAAGAAAGCACAAAAACAAAGGCACAAAACACGACAAAGGGGCAGGGTAGAAACACCCTGACCCCCTAGGCCTGCTCAGGGGGTCCCACAAGGACCCCGAGGGCCAAAAAAGGTATTTATTTTTTAAATAAATCAGCGAGATTCGCGCACCCAGTGCGAATTTCAGGTGAAAATAAAAAAAAGAAGCGCGGGGGCAGAAATAAAAAAGTGTGGGGGGGTCCCAATCCCCCCCACACTGCCCCGGGGACCGCCACCCCCCGGGGCTCAGAGATACTATATGGGGGGGCTCATGGCCCCCCAAGCCCCGGGGACCACCACCCCCCGGGGCTTATAGAAAATGGGTGGGGGGCTCGCAGCCCCCCCAGCCCCGGGGACCGCCACCCTCCCGGGGCTTGAAAGTATTTGCGATGGGGGGGCTCTCAGGCCCACCCAGCCCCGGGGACTGCCACCCCTCGGGGCAACTTGTCCGTGTGGGAGGGGGGCCACGCGGCCCCCCTCCTGGAGCCAATGACGGCCATGGGGACCGCCACCACCCCAGGGCCGGCTCCTGCAGTGTCCCGTGGTGCCCACCCCCGGGACACCGCTGTTTGCAATGACAGGGCGTGAGCCTCGCGGCTCCCACCCTGTCATTGCAAACTGCTTTGCTTCATTGAAGCGAGAGCAGGGAAACCTGCTCTCGCTTCAATGAAGCAAAGCTGATTGCTTTTCCACATGGGGAGCAGCATGTTAGCTGCTCCCCATGTCGAAAAGCAATGCCGGCAGAAAAGATCGGGATCGGGCCGGAGGCCACGCCCCTCCTTACACCACTCGGCAAACGCGCCCCCTGGCGCGTTTGCAGAGGGGGAACTAATTCCCCTTGAATACTGGGGGTCCCTGGGGGCCAACTAGCCCACCAGGAACCTCCAGTATGCGCCAGGGGGCTGCGTTGCAGAGAAGTGTAATGAGCCACACCCCTTTTACACCTCTCTGCAACGCAGCTCCGTGGCGCTTACTGGAGGTACCTGGTGGCCTAGTTGGCCGCTAGGGGACCTCAGGATTCAAGGGGACTTAATCCCCCAACTTAAAATGCGCCACGGAGCGAGTTTGCACAGTGGTGAAGGTAGGAGGCGGGGCCTGAGGTGATACTTTGCAAACACGCCCTGTGGCACGTTTTAAGTTGGGGAATTCATTTCTCTTCAACCGAGAGGTCCCCTAGGGGTCAACTAGCCCTCCAGGCACCTACAGTAAGCGCCACGGAGCTGCGTTACAGAGTGTTGTAATAAGGGGCGTGGCCTCTGAACACCTCTCTGCACTGCAGCTCCCTGGAGCATACTGGAGGTACCTGGTGGGCAAGTTGGACGCCAGGGGACCTCAGGATTCAAGGGGACTTAATTCCCCAACTTAAAACATGCCACAGGGCGCGTTTGCAGAGTGGTGAAGGTAGGGGCGGGGCCTGAGGTGATATGTGTGCAAACACGCCCTGTGGCGCGTTTTAATTTAGGGAATTAATTCCTCTTCAATCCAGAGGTCCCCTAGGGGCCAACTAGCCCACCAGGTACCTCCAGGAAGCGCCACGGAGCTGCGTTGCAGAGTGTTGTAAAAAGGGGCGTGTCCTCTGAACACCGCTCTGCAACGCAGCTCCCTGACGCATACTGGAGGTACCTGGTGGGCTAGTTGGCCCCCAGGGGACCACAGGATTGAAGAGGAATTAATTCCCCAACTTAAAACGTGCCACAGGGCGTGTTTGCACACGTCACCTCAGGCCCCGCCCCCTTCCTTTACCACTGTACAAATATTCCTCTAAAATCAGCCGAACTACGAATTCCGATTTACTCACCTGTAATCAGGAGAGAACCCAGTGCTGCATCTTTTAGCCCAGCACTGACCCTGAAAAGTAATTCTAAGCGTACTTACCAGTAACTTGTATTTCCTTCCATAGGAATCCATTGTGTGGTTTTCAGCAGAAAAGTTTCTAAGTGTCCATTTTTGAAACGTACAAATATTCCTCTAAAATCAGCCGAACGACGAATTCAGATTTACTCACCTTTAACCAGGAGAGGACCCAGTGCTGCATCTTTTAGCCCAGCACTGACCCTGAAAAATAATTCTAAGCGTACTTACCAGTAACTTGTACTTCCTTCCATAGGAATCCATTGTGTGGTTTTCACCCGAAAATTTCCTAAGTGTCCATTTTTGAAACGTACAAATATTCCTTTAAAATCAGCCGAACGACGAATTCAGATTTACTCACCTGTAATCAGGAGAGGACCCAGTGCTGCATCTTTTAGCCCAGCACTGACCCTGAAAAGTAATTCTAAGCGTACTTACCAGTAACTTGTATTTCCTTCCATAGGAATCCATTGTGTGGTTTTCACCAGAAAATTTTCTAAGTGTCCATTTTTGAAACGTGCAAATATTCCTCTAAAATCAGCCGA
Organism: Triturus cristatus; assembly: GCF_964204655.1. NCBI lineage: Eukaryota > Metazoa > Chordata > Amphibia > Caudata > Salamandridae > Triturus > Triturus cristatus. Next base: position 287,290,235 of record NC_140587.1, read on the forward strand.
AGTACGAATTCCGATTTACTCACCTGTTATCAGGAGAGAACCCAGGGCTCCATCTTTTAGCCCAGCACTGACCCTGAAAAGTAATTCTAAGCGTACTTACCAGTAACTTGTATTTCCTTCCATAGGAATCCATTGTGTTTTTCACCAGAAAACTTTCGAAATGTCTATTTTCACAAACTAAAAATATTCCTAAAAAATCGTCTGTATGACTTAAACACATTCTTTCAACTGTTTACAGGAGGTTGGCCAGTGCTGGATCCAGGATCCACCACTGAGTAAGAAAAAGTAATTTTAACACTACTTACCTGCTAAGTGAATTTTCTGCCATAGGATAACATTGGTGATTCTATGTGAAAAAATTTCTAATTGTCAACTTTTAAAATACAATAATATTCCTTAAAAATAACTACTATAACCAAAGCGCTTTTACTCAACTGTTTACAGGAGATGTCCTGTGGTTAGAAAAGTAATCCATAAAGTAACTAATTGCATTTCACTCGAAATTCACATTGAGCTCAATGTTGCTTTGTGTTTGAAATTGTGTTGCCCATTGCAACAACTGTAACTACTGTACTTAAAAGTCTGTTGCCTATTTGCCAAGTATTTAAACTAAAGTAATTCATTCTGAGAAAGTATATTTTGTATTGTAATGTATAATGTAATTATAATGTAATTAAAAAAATATATCTAAAAATAAATAGTTTAAAAACATATAGTAAATCAGTATCAAAAAAATCAGTATAACAATTAATACATTCAACATTGTCATTTACAAAACCTATGAAATTTACTGAAAAAACCATAGGTTTCAGGACTGATATAGTTAGGAATTAGCATTTAAAAAACCTTTGAAATTCACTGAAAAAACCATAGGTTTCAGGGGCGCCCCCGCAATGCACTGCTGATGATGTCACATATTACATCACTCATGACATGGTCAGTGACATCACTCATGACATCACTGATTACATCTGAAATTACATCACTGATGACATCACTGATGACGTCATCCAGTGAGTGTGTGTTTCTGTAAATTTTAAATATGTTTAATATATATATAGGGAAAAACCTTTGGAAGAATGAGTGGGTGTATAAGTGTGTGAATGGATGATTTAGTAGGTGCGTGACTGACTCTATAAGTGAGTCATTAAACGTATCTTACTCCAGACTAGTGACTAAACTGTGTGAATGTCTGTATCTGTCTGTCTGTTGGTGTATAAGCGGCTGCATGGTTTTGTGAATAGCGATATGAGAGTTTCTATGGGTTATTGATTGGTTGTCTGAGTGCCTGAGTGTTTATGTGGGTGGGGTGTGTGTGACTCTGTGCATACATGTGTGAGTGGGTGATTCTATGGGTGCATGGTTTTAAGAGTGCATGGTTGGGTGAGTGTATGTATGGGTGTGTTAGTGATTGAATGTATATCTCAGTGGTACATGTGTGAGTAACTACATATGTGAAAGGCAGTATATATGTGTGTAAGAGTATATAAGTGGGTATATGTGAGAGTGTGTGATTGTTAGAGTGGCTGTATGGATGAGTGTGTGATTGTATCAGTGATTGTATAAGAGCGTAAGAATGTGGTTCTATTTTTATGAGTAAGTGAACTTGTGTGTGTATAACTGCATAGGTGAGTAAATGGAAGTGTGATTAATTATTTGCATGACTGACTAGGCGTGAGAGTACCTCTATGGATGATTGGTGGTGTGTGAGTGTCTATGTAGGTGTATAAATGCATATGATAGTCCTGTACTGAGTGACTGTAAGTATGAGTGAATGTACAGGTGAGTCAGTGGATGTGTGTGTAGATCTAAGAGTCAATGAGTGGGTATGTAGTTATTGGTATTGGAGTATCTATGGTTTTGAGAATGGACGTCTGAAATTTTGATTGAGTATATCAAAGGGTGTGAGAAGATGCACTAATTTATCACATGGATGACGTCATCAGTGATGTCATCAGTGATGTCATTTCAGATGTCATCAGTGATGTCATCAGTGATGTCACTGACCATGTCATGAGTGTTATAATATGTGACATCATCAGCAGTGCATTGTGGGGGCGCGAGTTATAGTTAGCTGAACTAACTATAACGGGGGAATTTCTAGGGTTTTGTACGAGGGAAATGTCCAGCTAACTATAACGCCCCTGAAACCTATGTTTTTTTCAGTGAATTTCTAAGGTTTTTTAAATGCCAATTCCTAACTATAACGCCCCTGAAACCTATGTTTTTTTCAGTAAATAAATATATATATATATTTCCACTATGCCTTTTCGTATGTCTTAAAAAGCAATCTAGAGCCCAACTCCATAAGCGTGAATTATTTATTAATACAAACAAACACCTGACGCATTTCGGTGCAGCCGCACCTTGGTCACGGCTGCACCAAAACATGTTGGGCGTTTGTTTGCCATTTTATAAATAAATAATTCACGCTTATGGAGTTGGGCTCAAGATTGCTTTTTAAGAGATACGAAAAGGCATAGTGGAAATTTTGATGAGGATCGCTACCTCGCTTGAGCCCGCCACCGAGAAAGCGGCAGGGAGAAGAGCGAACTGTGTTTGAATATATATATATATATAGATTTCCCCGAAGTGGCCTCTTCTCCTTGCTTACCTGAAGGGGGTTCGATCATGAATTCTGAGCGTCTGCCAGTGGCGCTTCAAGAGGCACCGTTCCTGAAGTGGCGGGAGTAGTGCTGGCACCAGCTGTTTCAGCTTCAACTGCTTTTCCGAGGTATCGGATCAACTCCTGTCCGCCCTGGGGTCCGGCTGAGCAAAGGCTTCTACCTATGGTGGTTCGTGATTTCACGAGGATTCGAGCGTATTTCCATCTCGTCTCAGAGCCCGGCAAAATTCCTGCACCCAAGGCTAGAACGTCAAGGGGACCCAAGGGAGCCTGACAACATCGGCGCTGGATGTCCCGTCCTTTCATAATTCACCTTTTTCCTGCTGCATTTCCCCTCGCAACATTGAGCCAGAAACAGTGATTTCTGGGTAATGGAGTCCACCGAGGATTGCAGTGGCAGTGTGACCAGGTGATCAGGGGTCATTAACTTTCCTCCAATGAGGTAGTTGCAGGACATTCAAAGGTGGGGGCGGAGTAACATCCAAGAAACAGCCGCATCTGAAGAAGGCCATTTTAGCCGAAATGCATTATGCACACGCTGTTTTAATAAAGGACTCCCTGATTTCCCCGAAGTGGCCTCTTCTCCTTGCTTACCTGAAGGGGGTTCGATCATGAATTCTGAGCGTCTGCCAGTGGCGCTTCAAGAGGCACCGTTCCTGAAGTGGTGGGAGTAGTGCTGGCACCAGCTGTTTCAGCTTCAACTGCTTTTCCGAGGTATCGGATCAACTCCTGTCCGCCCTGGGGTCCGGCTGAGCAAAGGCTTCTACCTATGGTGGTTCGTGATTTCACGAGGATTCGAGCGTATTTCCATCTCGTCTCAGAGCCCGGAAAAATTCCTGCACCCAAGGCTAGAACGTCAAGGGGACCCAAGGGAGCCTGACAACATCGGCGCTGGATGTCCCGTCCTTTCATAATTCACCTTTTTCCTGCTGCATTTCCCCTCGCAACATTGAGCCAGAAACAGTGATTTCTGGGTAATGGAGTCCACCGAGGATTGCAGTGGCAGTGTGACCAGGTGATCAGGGGTCATTAACTTTCCTCCAATGATGTAGTTGCAGGACATTCAAAGGTGGGGGCGGAGTAACATCCAAGAAACAGCCGCATCTGAAGAAGGCCATTTTAGCCGAAATGCATTATGCACACGCTGTTTTAATAAAGGACTCCCTGATTTCCCCGAAGTGGCCTCTTCTCCTTGCTTACCTGAAGGGGGTTCGATCATGAATTCTGAGCGTCTGCCAGTGGCGCTTCAAGAGGCACCGTTCCTGAAGTGGCGGGAGTAGTGCTGGCACCAGCTGTTTCAGCTTCAACTGCTTTTCCGAGGTATCGGATCAACTCCTGTCCGCCCTGGGGTCCGGCTGAGCAAAGGCTTCTACCTATGGTGGTTCGTGATTTCATGAGGATTCGAGCGTATTTCCATCTCGTCTCAGAGCCCGGCAAAATTCCTGCACCCAAGGCTAGAACGTCAAGGGGACCCAAGGGAGCCTGACAACATCGGCGCTGGATGTCCCGTCCTTTCATAATTCACCTTTTTCCTGCTGCATTTCCCCTCGCAACATTGAGCCAGAAACAGTGATTTCTGGGTAATGGAGTCCACCGAGGATTGCAGTGGCAGTGTGACCAGGTGATCAGGGGTCATTAACTTTCCTCCAATGAGGTAGTTGCAGGACATTCAAAGGTGGGGGCGGAGTAACATCCAAGAAACAGCCGCATCTGAAGAAGGCCATTTTAGCCGAAATGCATTATGCACACACTGTTTTAATAAAGGACTCCCTGATTTCCCCGAAGTGGCCTCTTCTCCTTGCTTACCTGAAGGGGGTTCGATCATGAATTCTGAGCGTCTGCCAGTGGCGCTTCAAGAGGCACCGTTCCTGAAGTGGCGGGAGTAGTGCTGGCACCAGCTGTTTCAGCTTCAACTGCTTTTCCGAGGTATCGGATCAACTCCTGTCCGCCCTGGGGTCCGGCTGAGCAAAGGCTTCTACCTATGGTGGTTCGTGATTTCACGAGGATTTGAGCGTATTTCCATCTCGTCTCAGAGCCTGGCAAAATTCCTGCACCCAAGGCTAGAACGTCAAGGGGACCCAAGGGAGCCTGACAACATCGGCGCTGGATGTCCCGTCCTTTCATAATTCACCTTTTTCCTGCTGCATTTCCCCTCGCAACATTGAGCCAGAAACAGTGATTTCTGGGTAATGGAGTCCACCGAGGATTGCAGTGGCAGTGTGACCAGGTGATCAGGGGTCATTAACTTTCCTCCAATGAGGTAGTTGCAGGACATTCAAAGGTGGGGGCGGAGTAACATCCAAGAAACAGCCGCATCTGAAGAAGGCCATTTTAGCCGAAATGCATTATGCACACGCTGTTTTAATAAAGGACTCCCTGATTTCCCCGAAGTGGCCTCTTCTCCTTGCTTACCTGAAGGGGGTTCGATCATATATATATTTATATATATATCCAACAACACAAAGGGGCGCCCTTTACAGAAAATCCTCTCAGGTGGATTCAAATTCCTTTAATGAAGGTGCAGCAAGCACAGCAGCAACAGGATACCTTATGAATAACAGCCAGATGCGTTCCGGGCTTCCATGTCCTTGTTCACAGGTTAAGCACAGAGTCAACAGTGAGGACTGCAGTCACATGTTTATATTTCAAAGATGCCCTGCCCCAATGGGCCTCCGAGCATATGGTGTTTGTAGTGCTGCAAAATAAAATAAAACCCCAGTGGGTCTCGATGTTGCTCACAGTCTCATGCACAAATAATTACCACAGTGGGTTGGCATATGAAAAGGAAACAAAGCCATGATCTCTGATGATATTTGCAAGGGGGTCCACATATATGTTGAATAATGTTGGACTAAGGCATGAGCCCTCAGGAACCCTCTTCATATGGGATTTAGCAAAAGAGCAAAAGGGACCCAAATTGATGGGTTGTGTGCTCTTCTCTAGAAAGCTGGAAAGCCATCGAACAGCCAGCCCCACCATACCAATTTTCAGCAGTCTTTGCAGTAGCTTATGGTGGGCTACAGTACTGAAGGCTGTGGACAAGTCCAGCAGCACTAATGATGCTACCTTGTTATTATCTAGAGAAAGTTTAATGTAGTCTGTCACACCTATAAGCGTAGATTTGGTAGAGTATCTTGGTCTAAAGCCATACTGTGAGGGGTCAAGACATACTTGGGATTCAATATGTTCAATGAGCTGCGAGTTGATAAGTCCTTCCAAAAGTTTGATCATGAGCGGAAGGAGTGAAATGGGGCGGAAATTAGATAGCTCTGTAGAAGGCACATTAACCTTTTTTACAAATTTGAGCTAATTTCCATACCAGGGGCACTTTGCCCTTGCACAGGGCATAGTTAAATAAGGTGCATATTGAAGGAGCGAGATGCTTTGCGGGTAGGGCGAATAGTCTGGCTGCCATGATGTCAATAGGGGAACCTGATTTAGCCATTTTTAGCACCTCTTCTACTTTAGAAACCTACATGGGTGGAAGGCCTACTAAGACAATGTCTTTCTTACTGGAAGCAATGGAAGGAGGAATGGAGAGGTCTAAAGTACTGGAGTACCAAGGAAATTTGTCATAGATTTTGTCAATTTTTTCATCAAAAATTTGGAGATATTATCACATAAAATCTGAGAGACAGGGATAGGATTACGCAGGCAGATCTTCTTCCAAAGGGAGATCATACATCATAAATCCTTCATAAAAAGTCCCTGTGTCCTGAATATATGACGGGATGCTTTTAATGAAGTCACTCAAAAAACAATGAGCATTTTTAGAGGTATTTTCAAACGTACTGCCTATAGCGGAAATTAAAGGGCATCCAGGTGGGTTGTCCCTATCTGTATAGACCTTGAGAATTAGCTAAAACACTGCTGTTACCGGATATATATATATTTATATCGCCAGTAGGTAGTTATAGTTAGGACCAAGTTTCCATAGACAGAGCATGTGTTGCTTTGCTAATAACTTTGGTGCAATTTGATGAATCTATATAAATTCTTCAAAACTAGTTTGCCACTCAGTACAGCTGCTGTCTGGGAAGTTTCAGGTTGATTCATCAAACCAAGGCTGAGAAAAAGGGGGGGTCTCAAAATATGTTTTCCCCAACACACAACTACAGGCTGAACTGCTGAATGGAAGAAATGGAATTACACCAAATTTTGGAGAAAGCTAGATCTTGGTCCAGAAAGAGTGCTCTTTATAGTTTGGTATAAATATGTTTAGTAGTATTGGAGTTATTAAAGAAAAAATATTTGTTTAAATTTAGATATGCAGATTTGCGGTGGATCCACACACTAACAGCAATGCCGTGATTGGCTGGATCAACCTGAGAGGAAAGTTGCTGCGGCCATTTTGTGAATTGGAACATGGTTATTGGGAAGGGGAAATAAAGTAGAAATAGGATATATGGGGTCAGGATAGAGGTACCCTGACCCCTTGGAACTGATGGACAGGTCTGTGAGGGACCCCTCAAGGATAAGAAATTGTAGCAAAACATTTTGTTTGTGCATACGAGGATCTGAGGATCCACCACGGTGGTCAGCGTGGCCCCATGTGAATCTGTAACATCCAGAAAATATACACTACCATTCACAGACCCATACACACACTCACACACCCATGTACACACCCTCACAATCACTCACACACCAATAGAGCTGCTCCCACACCCACTCAAAGACTCACACAGTGACTCCCACACCAACACAACCGCTCACACATCTACTCACATCTCTATACACACACTCACAAACCCAAACAGTCACTCACATATCCACTCACTGACCTACAAAACCACTGACATGCCCACTCACAGACCCACACAGCCACTCATACAGGCACTATATAGCCACTCATACCCCTACTCACACACTCACACACACACACACCCACTTCAATACCCACACAACCATTCACACAACCATACAGCCACTCACACACCCACTCTCAGACCAACACAACCACTCACACACCCACTCAAACACCCACTCACACAGCCCCACAAAATCACCACTGTACCCACTCACAGACCCACACAGCCACTCATACATACACTTACAGACCCACAAAATAACTACTACACCCACTTACAGACCCACAAAGCCACTCACACACCCACTCACAGATGCACAAAACCACTACTACACCCACTTGCAGACTCACTCACTCACACCCCCACTCACAGACACACAAACTCACCACTACATCCACTTACAGACCCACACAGCCAGTCACATACCCACTAGCTGTTACAGGGATGTTATGGTTAGGAAATAGTATTAAAAAACATAGAAATTTACCAAAACAAACAAAGGTTACAGAGACTTTATAGTAAAGCAATAGAATGAAAAAGAAACCTTAGAAATTCATTGAAAAAAACAAAGGTTGCAGGGACGTTATAGTTAGGTTCAGATTTTACTCACACAAATCCATTGAAATTAAGCAGTTATAGTTATCTCAGGTAACTATAACTCGTGCCCTAGGTTAACTATTACTCACATCCTCTCATTACACAGCTAATTAACTCACATATTACACCACACATGACACCTTGTATCACATCATTGGTAATATCACTGCAATATTTACAATGAAATTATTGATGAGAAAACTGTGCATGGCAAGGGCGCGAATTATAAGCACCTTGGGGCACGAGTGGGTGTTTGGTTAAGTGAGTTGGTGTGTGGATGGCTGTATTGGACAATGAGTGTCTGTGTGAATAACTGTATGGGTGAGTGAGCGAATGTGTGAGTGCTTGTATGGATTTTTGAATGGGTATGTAAGTGTTTGTGTGAGTGAGTGTGTGAGTGTTTGTATGGGTGAGTGAGTGACTGTGTTTAGAGAGTGAATGGGTGAGTGAGTGGGTGTCTGAGTGTCTGAGTAGGTAAATAAGTTGGTGTGCAAGGAGCTGTATGGGTAAGTGTGTGGCTATGCTACTGACTGTATGGGTAAATGTCTGGGTGTGTGAGTGGCTGTATGGAGGAGTATGTGAGTGCTGGTATGGGTTTGTTAATGGGTATGTGAGTGGTTGTGTGGGTATGTGAGTAGGCTCACAAGAGGTTGTTTGTGGGTGTGAGTGGGTGTGTGAGTGGGTCTGTTGATGGTGTCATTTAAGATGTTATCAGTGATGTCACTGGCCATGTCATGAGTGATCTAATATGTGAGGTCATAAGCAGTGAATTGCAGCGGCATACGTTATAGTTAGCTCAGGTAACTATAACTTTAGAATTTCACTGGTTTTGTACAAGGAAAATCTGAGTATAACTATAACATCCCTGTAACCTCTGTTTTTTTTACAATGAATTTCTAAGGTTTTTCCAAATCCATTTCACAGCTATAACGTCCCTGTAACCATTGGTTTCTTAAGTGAATTTCAATGTTTTTTTAACTGGTCGTTGCGTTTGCAGAGTGGTGGAGAAAGGGAGCGGGCCTCCCACCGCCTTGCGTGAATGTCAGTGTACGGGACTTAGTGGATGTAACATGAGGGCTTTTTGGCTCCCAAGGTCCCTTAGAATCCAAGAGGACTTCATCCCCTAACTAGTAGTGCACCAAGAGGCACGTTTACATAGTGGTGGAGAAAGAAGGCATGGCCTCTGAAGTCCTCACATTAATCCCACTGTGCGGGAGTTACTTGAGGGAACAGGAGGGCTTATAGGCTACCAACGACTCTTAGCTTTCGAAGACTTCATCCCCTAACCAGCAGTGCGCCAGGGGCCATGTTTGCAGAGTGGTGTATTTTTTTATTTTTTGGGGGAGGGGGGCTGCATGGCCTCCCTTCCCTGGGTTGGTTTTGGCCCCGGGTAACCCATCCCTGGGGCCCGGCCTCTAGTGTGGTTTCCCAGGGTACCCACTTAGAAATGTTTGGGAGCACTGGGGGAACCTCAAGGCCCCCACATTCCCTGCTGGCTCCCCACCTCCTGCGGGAGCTGGCATTGCTTTGACAGAGAGGCAGCTGGTGATCTTGCAGCTTCAACTCTGTCAAAGCAATTGTGCTCCACTTTGAGCAAGGCTGGGTGAGAGGTTACGCACCCTGGAGGCACAAGCAAATGTTGTGTTATCAGGATGGTGGTTCAGCCTTTTGCAATGCCAATGTATTTGCTTCTTAATGGCCACTAAGCGCATAGCTCTGCTTCACATTACTTGTACCATGGGTGGAGCTGGGCATTCCTATGCAATGACTCAAGGTTCCTCACGCTAAACCCAATTTACTAAATAAAGCAGATTAGGTTTAGTGTGAGAAAACTGCGCCCTTTTCAAGTAGGTGCACGGAAGGAGAAATGTTTCATTTCTCCTTCCTTTTCCGACTTTGCATGCATGCTGCACTGTGCGGCATACATACAAAGTGGAAAAAAAATTCAATGTGTCTGGGCATCGTATTGTGTACAGGAAGGGTACCATTCCTGTACAAAACCTATGCTAGACTAATGCACACAGCCTAGCACTATGGCACTAAGGTGTGTGCTTGGTGCACGGCAGCTGCAATCAGCGCCGGCACAAGGAAAAGGGGAGGAGAGAGCCGTGCTCTCCTGCTCTTTCCCTGTCGCGCAACGCAGCACAGCCTCGCAGGGGCTGCGCTGTGTGAAGTTTTTGTAAATCTTCCCCCCTGGTCTTCAGAAACAGTGTGTTCCTCTGAAGGTTTTCAATGGACTTAATGCGTGATTAAATATATCTATGGTTCTATGGATTCCTGTGTGTGCTTTAAGTCTTTCCATTTTCCTTATGTATGAGTGCAGGGTTGTCACTCTGCCTTTATGACTTTATGAGGGACAATGAAATCTGAATGTTGGATGGAAATATTGGACTCTCATACAGTGTACCTGTAACCTTCTCCATTGGACTCAATACATTTGGATTGCAGGGTGAGCGCTGTGCCTTTATGAGTGATGGGTTAGCGGTGTGCCTGTATGTGTGCAGGGTGAGCGGTGTGACCGTATGAGTGACAGGTGAATTATGATAGTCTACTTGGTGACTGGTGTGCACATATGAGTGCAGGGTGAGTGATGTGCCTGTATGAGTGTATGGTGAGTGCTGTGCCTTTATGAGTGCTGGGTGAGTGTTGTACCTGTTTGAGTACAGGATGAATTACGAGAGTCCACTCGGCGACTGGTAGGCTCATATGAGCGCAGGGTGAGTGATGTGCCTGTATGATTGTAGGGTCTGTGGTGTGCCTGTATAAGTACAGTGTGATTGGTGTGCTCGTATGAGTGCAGGGTGAGTTATGAGAGTGCACATGGTGACTGATGTGCATGTATGAGTGCAGGGTAAGTGGTGTGCCTGTATGAGTGCAGGATGTGTTGTGTGCCTGTATAAGTGCAGGGTGTGTTATAAGAGTCTACTTGGTGACTGGTGTGCCTGTATGAATGCAGAGTGAGTATGCCTGTATGAGTGCAGGGTGAGCGGTGTACCTGTATGAATGCAGGGTGAGTGTTGTGCCTATATGAGTGCAGGGTGAGTGGTGTGCCTGAATGAGTACTGTGTGAGTTATAAGAGTCCATTTGGTGACAGGTGTGCCTGTGTGAGTGCAGGGTGAGCGGTGGGCCTGTATGAGTGCAGGTGAGCGGTGAGCCTCCATGAGTGTATGGTGAGCAGTGTGCCTATATGAGTGCAGGGTGAGCGTTGTGCCCCTATGAGTGCTGGGTGAGGGGTGTTCCTGTATGAGTGGAAGGTGAGCACTCTGCCTGTATGAGTGTAGGGTGAGTGGTGTGCCTGTATGAGTGGAGGGTGATTGGTGGGCCTGTATGAGTGCAGGGAGAGCAGTATGCACATATGAGTGCAGGGTGAGTGGCGTGCCTGTATGAGTGCAGGTGAGTAGTGTGCCTGTATGAGTGCAGGGTGAGTGGTGTGCCTGTATGAGTGCAGGGTGAGTAGTGTGCCTGTATGAGTGCAGGGTGAGTGGTGTGCCTGTATTAGTGCAGGGTAAGTAGTGTGCCTGCATGAGTAGAGGGTGAGTGGTGCGTCTGCATGAGTGCAGGGTGAGTAGTGTGCCTGTATGAGTGAAGGGTGAGTGGTGTGCATGTATGAGTGGTGGGTGAGCAGCGTGCCTGTATTAGTGCAGAGTGAGTAGTGTGAATGTATGAGTGCAGGGTGAGCAGTGTGCCCGTATGAGTGCAGGGTGAGTAGTGTGCCTGAATGAGTGCAGGATGAGTAATGTGCCTGTATGAGTGCAGGGTGAGTAGTGTGCCTGAATGAGTAAAGGGTGAGCAGTATGCATGTGGGAGTGCAGGGTGAGTGGTACATCTGTATGAGTGGCCGGTGAGTAACGAGAGTCCACTGTGTTTAGAGGAGAGGCTGTATGAGTGTAGGGTGAAGGGTTTGCCTGTGTGGGTGCTGGGTGACAAGTATTCATGCATGAGTGTAGGATGAGCGAACCAATATGTGTCTATAACTGCAGGGTGATGAGTGTGCTGTGTCTGTGAGTTTAGGGTGAGTAATGGGTCTGCGGGAGTGCAGGGAGTGCGAAACGTTCTTGTTTGTGAGTCCACTTGCATTTAAAAAAAAAAACAATTGTAGCAAACTTTCTTGTTGTTTCGCACCTCCTACCAATGCTTGATTCAAGCTTGATCTCACTTTAGATTTCACTCACAGCTTTCTGCTGCACTACTTTCAAAACTCACCACCCACCACTGCTCCACAGATGCATAATACCAAGTGGCTCTGTACACCATGCAATGGGTGGAGAGTTGGTGGGCCAAGGTGTAGTTTTTTGCTCATTCGCAAGCGCTTAGAAGCATGTTAGTTTGAGAGCATTCACAAAGTCATCTCTGAACATTTCCAACCCTGGCCATGGATAATTCTACTGTGCTTGCAGTATTGGAGAAATATCTATGCACAAAAAGGTCACTAGACTTTCCGAGGACTCCACATGGAAAGCTGCAACAGGCTGTTCTTTCCAAATGTACTACAGGGCATTTTGTGAGTTACCAAAGCTCAGAAATCTACACCTTTTCGTGGGAGAACGTGGACAGTGGTTTTTTAGGTCTCGCTGAGACAGCGAAAGCTGTCTCTTTGAGACATTTTGTAAGTGGGTTTTTGAAAGTGCTTCCCCTGGCATAGAGCTACAGTGGATGAGGGGTGCACGCGCGCAAAGCAGCCATATGGCTTTAAGTCGCTCTCCCTCGTAGCCCCTTTCCGCCCCCTTCCCTGCTGCTATTTCACACCAGTTTATCAGAACTCGCGCTTCTCTCCCCCACCCCCCACCATCGCATCTCGCGCGTCCAATGCTTGTTATTTATAGCTTTTAAAAAAAAAAATAGGGCTATGACGCAATCAGCGCTGGCCATGTCCTAGAGCTTCTTTATCTGTTTTTTTTTTAAACTCCAGCTAGGCTATACTTCCTTTTGTGTAACACTCAACGTGAAATAATTAAGAAAACAGCCTTCTAGATCATAACTGGAGAAGTGAGTTTTCTATTAACTCAGCACTGCTGTTGGAGCAGCAGAAGTTACATGTCATTGGTGTATTTACATAAGCAGCAGCTGCACATTAATTGGAACTTCAAGCACGAACGTTGTGCAAAGCGTTATAGACAACATCCCGTTGGTGTCCAGCGGTCTGCAGTGCTCAGTATACTTTGTGCCTCGAGCTGACAAACTGTGTAGCAGCTGCACATGCACCTCCCTCGAGCACGGCACTGGCACTAGTTGCTTGATCCCATATCACTACGGGATTCACTACCAATAAATGTGACTCTTTTGCACACATGAAAGCTTTTTCTAACCCCACGGACCTCCCTTTAGTACTTCTGTTTGGTTCATCTCCATGCATGTACTGACACAGGTGTCTTCACGCTGTAAGCAGTGAACTCAGAAGCAGAGGAATGGAGAGGATGTGGCGCTATGGCCAGAGCTCCTGACTTTGGAACCAGGTTTGAGTCTTGACGTAGGCTCAACATCTTGCGATTCTGGGCAAATCACTTAATCTCCCCTTACCTAAAAAACAAATTGTGTCCAACTGTAATGTAATTGGTGCTCATATAAAATGCTCCACTGCCTTCGGGTCATGTTTGCACTATATAAAGCACTGCTAGAAGTCGATAAAACTAAACCTAGAAACCATTAGCCAAGCTAGTAGAGTCATTACAATCTGCACAAGATCAAGAGAATTTAGCACTGAAACAGCAAAGCCGTTTCCGTTACCTTACTGTATTTTTTTTCTTAAGATATTTTAATATACTGAACTCCTGCTGACATCCTAATGTAAATATTTACTATAGATTGGAAAACATAGCTGCTGTATGCTGCCCACCTCTTTCGGTAGGAACAGAGGCTGATAATTTGCAGGACCTCCTCTTTGGCCCAGTTCATAACTTTTCCATAGCTGTCTTACTATTGACTTCTTCCCTAAATATCCCTTTCCTATCCATGTACCCCTTTCCAGGGTTCATATGTCTTGTTCTGCTCACTGGAAACTAGAAACATTCATTGGATAACCTGCATTCCGATGTATCATGCCCCTGAAACAACTGCCGTACTTTTTTACCTGGCTGGAAGAGTTAATTCATGCATAGACTTCCCAGATGTTGTCCATGCTGCTTCTTCCTTCCCAACACCCCCATCCTCCTGTTGTCTGTTACAACCCCCTCCAGCCATAAGAAAAAACAAGCATTGAAAATGCAATAGGTCTCGCCTTTGATTAAGTTAAAGCCATTTGCTTTGCTATAGAATACCATTAGCAAGGCAAATGGCTTTAACTTAATCAAAGGCGAGACCTATTGCATTTTCAATGTTTGTTTCAACTTATGTTGTGCAGCGGGCCCTTAATTTGCACATGGATGATTCATATTATAAGCTTTACAATCTGTCTGATCCGCAGTTTCTTTCACTTGTGGGGTTTTGACGTCAAGGCCCTGTGTTTTGTGGTGGATTTCGCATTGTCTCGTTTTCTGTAGAACTGACATACTTTACAGCCCTCTCCTCCGTCTTAACATCAATTCTCACGTTGAACCTAGCTCTTAACTCTTACCTCTTAACATCCTTGATCGCAGGCTAGGGTTCCGATGGCATACTTCCTCATTAGAAATGTAGGGTCACGGTTATGTTATAGATCACGATGCAGAAAACGTATGCCAACCACCCAAAATGATTCGCCAACGTTTCCCTGAGAAAGATAGTTCCTGATACGCACAGCTCTGCCACAGATCACAGGGCTCAAGACAAGGGCATAAATCAGGAGGCCCAGGATTCACACTGCATTACGAGGTCCTTCCAATTACATTTTATAGCTTCACGTTTTTCCGACAAAGGCACAACCTAATTTGATTTTGTGAGCAGGCTGCGGGTTGTTTTTATTTAGCATGCACAAGCCACAGCCCTTGCCTCAGACATAAATGCCGATTTATAAGGATTATTCTCATTAGCAAAGCTGGGATACTCTTGGCACAAGACACTGTTTATCTCAGGTGGACAATCGACAGCTTAGGAATGGATTTGCAACTATTTTAATGCCTGTGGACTATTTAGCGATTGAGTTCTGCTGCCACCCCTGCAGATGCACAATTTGGAGTTGGAGTGATGAGCATCCGGTTTAACGACCTGGCCCTGCGCTGAGCTTTGGATCCAACCCATCACCGCTGTGCCCCCCATCCATCACGCAAAGAAGGCTCCAACAGGCGGATGGAGCCAATGGATAATGGTAGGGATCCACATTTGTAAAGCGCAAACAATCACCCGTAAAGGTCTCTAGGCGCTGGGGGCCGTCGGGAAGATTAAGCAAGCTATTGCCCAGAGTCACATGGTGCTGGGCTAACCTGTTGCTGGCACCAGAGATGGGACCGTGGTCCCCGGACTCCCGAGTCAGTCGCCCTGGCCGCTGCGCCACACCTCTTCCGGGATGACATTGGTTGGGCACTAAACCCTGGAGGGAGATTGTGCCTTCTATATATTAATCACTACTCACCCCACCTCGGCCATGGACCTGGCAGCACTGACGACGGCTGATACACATCAGTCCAAAGCAGATCACGGCCATTGATGACTTAGCAACTTCTAAATTATTCCTTGTTTTTGCCTCATTTCTTGGACCCTGCCCTTTGCGAAAGAACTTTAAAGTGGCTAAAGAGGTGCTTACATCAAGAAACCATGCATCAGTAGGACAGTAAACGATACAAACAATAACCTGGCTTTAGCCGAACAGATAGAATGAAAAGCATGTGTATATGGGACCTTTTTATTTCACTCATTTAGAAGATTGCCCGTTTTTGTTTCCCACTCAGAAATATTTCTGCGTCGACGACACCTTAACAGGTGACCCTGTGGTTTGTTTTATGATTCATGAAATCTGGTTTCTTTCGCTTCACACAGCTGGATAGGTAATTTTACCCAGCATTTCAATTAATAACTACTCCCAAAAGCCCATTTGGAATGTATGACAATAGTAGTCTACTTGTCATACTCATGCAACAGTGAAAACGACAAGTGCTGCTGACACTAATCTTCAGGGCATCCCATCACGCAACAAGAAGAAAGACAGTCTAAAACAGGAACAGGGAGGTAGCAGAACACCCTGGGGAAAGGCCTTGTCAGGTGACAATGGCATCTCACTAAAAAGGTTTTGGGAATGGAACAGCAGCTCATATTAATCCTGTGCTATACAAACTTGTGGGAATTGTTCAATATTTCTTTCCACCCTACTAAAGGACATTATAATTTTTTTTTTTAAAACAAACTATTATTGATTTTCATGACAATATACATTCAATCTCGCTGCCCACTGAATGCTCAATGGAGGAAACCAGCATGAAATACAATGGACACCATAACAAACTGACTACAGAGTCTCACCCATCGTCCCACAAGGCATCCGTGATACAGCGCAGTCCGTCTGCATGCATGATCCAGTCCAATGGTGTGGAGCAATAAGAAGAATCCCTTACCCCCTCCCACCCCTCTCACTTATGAAACTCCCCCAACAGAAACCCCCCACCACAACCACCCTCCCAAGCATGTCTCCGGACTCTAAGATATTCAAGAAGGCAAATATGACTCCCGTACCACCTATCTGTCTCCACACCCCGTGGGGCGCGGCAGTGAGTGGATCAAGGACACAAGGGGAAGCTGCCTATCATGGCCCCAGTGGCCTCCTCTTGCACCGTACTCCCACAAGCGGGAAGGGTCACTCAAGGGGCCCGTGCCACGTCCCTCTCATCGAGGGCATACTCGCCTTTCACAGTCAGATGCTTGACCAGCTCCAGGAGTGCCACCCATGCCCGGGCCATTTCCTGTGACTTTTCGCTCCCATTACGCTGAGCCATACATAATCTATAGTTCCCTTCACTTTCTGCCCATTT
Organism: Triturus cristatus; assembly: GCF_964204655.1. Taxonomy (NCBI): domain Eukaryota; kingdom Metazoa; phylum Chordata; class Amphibia; order Caudata; family Salamandridae; genus Triturus; species Triturus cristatus. The sequence continues at coordinate 287,307,143 of NC_140587.1, forward strand.
CACCAGCTCCCTGTTCCAGCGCACTAGACTAGGCCCCTGCTTTGCCTTCCAGTGGGAAGTAATTTCTCTCTTAGCCAAGACCAACCCAGGTCAATGAACCTGCTGGTGACCTTAGTCTTGGCAGTGTGTGGGAACCAATGCAACAAACAGACCCCTGGCGTCACCGTTAACTCCCTCTCTGTCACCGTCAGCAAAGCATTTGTCACCTCCCGCCAGAAGTCTCCCACCTGTGGACAGTCCCAGAACATATGGAGAAAATTTGCCCCCTCCTGGTCACAACAGGGGCAAGTGACCGACCCCCCAAAATATTCAACAATTTTACTAGGCGTAAGGTAGGCCCTATGGAAAAAATAGAATTGGATGAGCTGGAAGCGCACATTTCGAAAACATTTCCACGGCCGCTCTACAATCGCCTCCTAAGGTTTTTCTGCAATGGGCTCCCCAGATCCGCCTCCCACTTGAGCCGCAAAACCGTCAGAGGTTGACGCAAATCACGAGTGACCGTCGGTAGAAGCAGGTCACAGCTTTAAAAGTACCCACTGCCATCACTACATATTGACAAGCGAGAGACGTATCTGGCTCCAACAGTCCCTTTCGGCAGTGCTTCCTGATAGCTGCGGTCAGGGCCGCATGCAAGAGGAAGTCCCCCCGCAGGAGATCATATCGCTCCCTGAGGGCATTAAAAGGGAGAAGATTACCATCATCAAAAAGGTCACCTATCGCCGTAACTCCCCCCTCTTCCCATGCCAGCAATTGGCTCCAATCTACCCCATGAGGCAACACCTCACACATCTGCAGCGGGATCTCAGGCGCATAGGGGTTCTTAACGTGTGCCCTCCTAGCCAGGCGTGCCCAGCATTGTCGCACCGTCCACAAATCCGGTGGCAGTAAGTTGCCTCTCAACGGGGCTCTCAACAGTACACAAGACAAAAGGTGCCAACTTGGATCCGACCCATCCTGGTCTTCCGGGCGCCTAATATGACCCGCCACCCACTTCATAAACCATTGAAGCTACGCGGCATGGTAATAGGCCTCCAGGTCCGGTAACGCAAGGCCCCCCTCTGCCCTGGGCCTCTGCAGGTTGGCCAGCGCAACCCGCCATTTCCCAGCTCCCCATATGAATCCTATAATCAAAGTGTTCAGCTGAGCGAAGAGCTTACCCGGGATCCAAATGGGGAGGGTCACAAAGTAATAGAGAAATCTGGGCAAAATGACCCTTTTCACCAGGGCAACCCTGCCGGCCACCGATAATGGAAGAGTCCCCCAAAAATCAAAACAAGTTTTCGCTCCGCGCACCGCCCGCCCCACATTGCCCTCCAAAAGATCGTCAGGAGTATGATAGATCTGAGTCCCCAAGTATGGCAAACACCGGTATTCCCACGGGACATCCCCTGCCCTCAGATTATCCACCCTGTCTGGCCTAGTAGGAAACAAACACGACTTGGTCTAAAGGACATTATAAATGACAGAAACATCAGAGTAGTGTTACCATTGCCCACCAAAACTCTCCATTACACATAGGACGGAGCCATGTACGAAAAGGTGGAAACAGATTATTTTCCATTGTGCATCTCATACCAGCCGCACTATCAGCTCATGGGAGACAAGAAAGGGCTTTAAAAAGTGCATGTGCTGCCACCTACTGCCCATCCCCTAGAAACACCTCCCTATTGTGCTCCTGAGGAGGTGTTGGGGAATCATGAAGTGTGGAATACACATTCCATGTCATTCACCCACGTCAATAACTTAGCATTAGGTGTCTCTTCGGTACTTTAAATTGGAGCATTCTTACTTACTTGATTTGAGTCATCAACAGCACTTTCGTTTCCCCTCTAAAATAACTAAAAGACAGGAGCAAGTTCAATTATGAACTTGACCTATTCTACACCTCAATAAGTGTGTTCTCTGTTATCGAATGTACATGGACCTGGTCAACTTGGACTTTATTGGTTTTCATTCTATTCTGTTCTATTAATCTCTTCGAACTGACCATTGGCCTCCGGCTGATACAATGAAAATCTTCAATATTTAATGCATGCCTGCTCAAGAATCTCGAATTTTTGTCAGAAATAAATTGCATTTCACTTTGATTAGTTGGCCTCTTCCTGCAAAAAAAGTCCAAAAACGAAGCACCTGCAAAGTGGTGGTCTCTTTCCTTCAATGCTCACCCCAGATCATTTAAAGTAGAAATCCTCTAAACCAAGTGCAAACTTGCATCTCCTTGCCAACACTCAACAGCCTGCATATGCTATGACCTTGAAGACACGTCTCCAGCAAGAGAAACATCCTTTACCACATGGGGGCCCATTACGATGTTGGTGGGACCGACACCAATGTGCTGTTGGTGTTGGTCCCACAAACTTTTCTAACCACGGTCAGACAGCAGCATTAGAATGCAGTCTGTCAGACCGCATTGGCCCACGGACTGACCGACAGCTTCCGAGTGGCTCAAATAGCCTGTTGGGCGGTCGGTCAGATTGCATTCCCCACAATGGAGGTGGTACCTTCTCAGGCACCACTGTGGTGATTACAATCCACTATTCTGCCAGCCAAAGGCTGACGGAAAGGTTCTGTTGGGGCCCCTAGCAGGGCCCCTGTCCCCCGTAGACCTCCGCTATGATCCCTGTGGGGCACCTGTGGTACCCCCTAACCATCCCTGCATCCTGTGGCAGGCACCTTATGGTGCCTGCCACAGGGCGCAAGGATGTTTGAAAACATGCCTTTGTGCATTAGGGCTTGTGCTGCGGCCCTTTTCTGAGCCGCAGCACAAGCCTCAAAACAAAGAGGCATGTTTCCAACCGCCTCCACGGTGGTCGGATCCTATTTTGGCGGGAGGGACCGTCGACTACCTGTCAGTCGGTCCCGTTCCCACAAGAATGGAGTTCGGAAGCTCTTCTGACCGCCATCATAATCGCCTCCATAATCTTTTCCATGCATGTCTTTTCCAGTCATCTTTTACCACATATGCCTTTATCACGAATATCTTAACCATGCATGGTAAGTATAGGCAAGATGTATATATATATATCTATCTATCTATCTATCTATCTATCTATCTATCTATCTATCTATCTATCTATCTATATATATATATATATATATATATATATATATATATATATCAAGAAGACTACTTCCAACAGCCTTGAAGATCCTTCAACTGCCAAAGGAAAGAGTACACGAGCCTGGAATTGGTGCTGGTTTCTTTTATTTGCCCAGAGCGACGGCCATAACGTTTCGGCTCCGTGGAGCCTTGATCACATGATCTTTTTGCATGTCTTTTCCAGTCATCTTTTACCACATATGCCTTTATCACGAATATCTTAACCATGCATGGTAAGTATAGGCAAGATGTATATATATCTATCTATCTATCTACATATCTATCTATATATATATATATATATATATATATATATATATATATATATATATTACCTACTGGCGGTCGCCAGTAGGTAGTTATAGTTAGGACCCCTTTTCCATAGGAAATCCGCAACATTCTATTTTGAATAACTTTGGCGCCGGTCGACGAATCCTCGCGAATTTCTCAAAATAGGTGGGGCGCTACGCTCCGCTCCTACCCTGAAAGTCTCGGGGGGATTCGTCAAGCAGGGACTGAGATAAAAGGGGGGTCCCAAAACGCGTTTTTCCCATGTATTTTTCCATAGGACCTTTAGACAAGGCTACAGCCCGAACGGCTGAACAGAATTACTAGAAATTTGGCAGAGAGGTAGTCGTCAGGTCAAGGAAGTGCCTTTTGTAGGTTTGGTGTAAATCTGTTCAGTAGATTCTGAGAAAATAGCCTTTAAATCAATATATATATCTGAGCCAGCTTACGGTACGCTTACCGTAAGCTTACCGTACGCGTACGGTGGCGTGCGCGAGCGCGATTCTGATTGGCTGTTACATCTAAGTAAACATTCGAATCGGTCGAAACCAGGAAGCGGCGGCCGCCATTTTCTCTCTCGCACTCTGAGGGGGGGGCTGTAAATAAAGGCAAAAAACATATAAAGGGGCTGTTTAGACAGCGCCCATGCACATAGCCATGTTAGTTGAGTCCTCAAAGGCCAAAAACGGTAAATTATTATTTTTTGAAAATTTCGCCGATTACGCTTACCGTACGCGTACGGTGCGCTTACGCTAAAAATTTTAATTAAAAAAAAAACACTCTCTGTGCATGGCATATTATTGTCATCACTTACAAATTAAATGTAACAGATTACCTATCACAAGGAAGCGTATAATATGTCCTCCATGTGCGCACGGTGCGTAACGTGGGCACGCGGTGCGCGTAGCGCACTGCGTGCCCACCTTGCGTGTATGGCACTAACTGCGTAAAGTGGGCGCGCGGTGCGCGAAGCGCACCGCGTGCTCACCGTGCGCGCACGGTGCGCGAAGCGCACCGTGCGCGCACGGAACGAACTGCGTTAAGTGGGCGTGCACGCCACGAATGGCGTAAAGTAACTTAGCATTTAAAAAACCGTACAAATTCACTGAAAAAACCATAGGTTTCACACACGTTATAGTTAGGAATTAGCATTTAAAAACCTTGCAAATTCACTGAAAAAACCATAGGTTTCAGACATGTTATAGTTAGCGGAAATTTTACTGATAAAAAACCAATGAAATTCCCCCGTTATAGTTAGTGCAGGCAACTATAACTCACGCGACCGCAATCTTCTGCTGATGACATATGTGTCTTTATGAAAAAAAAATATTTCTAATATATGTATAGCTAAAAATTTATGGAAGAAGACATGGGCAAATAAGTGTCTAAATACAGTATTAGCATCAGCAGAGGATTGCGGTCGCGTGAGTTATAGTTGCCTGCACTAACTATAACGGGGGAATTTCATTGGTTTTTTATCAGTAAAATTTCCGCTAACTATAACATGTCTGAAACCTATGGTTTTTTCAGTGAATATATATATATGTATATATATATTCACTGAAAAAACCATAGGTTTCAGGTGTGTTATAGTTAGCTGGACTTTTCACTTGTACAAAACCATTGAAATTCCCCCGTTATAGTTAGTTCAGCTAACTATAACTCGCGCGCCCGCAATGCACTGCTGATGACGTCACATATTACATCACTCATGACATGGTCAGTGACATCACTCATGACATCACTGATGACATCTCAAATGACATCACTGATGACATCACTGATGACATCATCCAGTGAATGTGTGTTATTCTGAAAATTAAATATGTTTTATATATGTATATCTCAAGGTCGATGGAAGAATAAATGGGTATATAAGTGTCTAAATGGATGATTTGTTTTTGAAAAATTGATTGTGTAACTGACTGATTAAGTGTATCATAGTGAATACATGGCTTAGTGAGTAATGTTTAAATATGTAAATATCTGTATCAGTCTCTCACTTTGTGTATAAGTGACTGCATGGGTTGGTGAGTAGCTACATGGGTGTCTATATAGGTTATTAGTTGGTTTTTTGAGTATCAGTCTGAGTGTCTGCATGGTTCGGTGGGGGTATTATGTAGTGCATAGGTGCATGAATGAGTGACTCACTTTTTGTATGTGTTGAACACAGTATGTGTGCAGGACTGTATGGGTGGATGAGTGTGTGTATGGGTGTGTTAGTGAGTGAATGACTGTCTCAATAGTGTCTTTATGAGTAACTACATATGTTTTAAACTAGTATATGTGACTATTGGTGTATATATGTGAGTATATGTGAGAGTGAGAGATTGAAAGAGTTCCTGTATGAATAAGTATGTGTTTCTATAAGTGATTGTTTAAAAGACTAAGTATGTGTAAGTTTCCGTAGAAGTAAGTGTGGTGGTGTGTGTATAACTGTATATGCAAGTAAATGTATGTTTGATTCTTTATTAGCATGAGTGACTATGTGTGTGAGTAACTCTATGGATGAGTGGCATTGTGTAACAGGATGTATAGGTGTATGAGTACATATGATGAGTGAGTACATGTATGAGTGACTGTATTGGACTGTTGGTGAATGAGTGGATGTGTATGTGGATCTTAGAATTACTGAAGAGGTTGTTGTAACTGGTATTGGTATGTCCATTGTTTTGAAAATTGTAGTCTCTATTTTTGAATGTGTGTATCAAAGGTTATATTAGGGTGAGAGGAGGTCTGCCACTCTATCACAAGGATGATGTCATCAGTGATGTCATCAGTGATGTCATTTGAGATGTCATCAGTGATGTAATGAGTGATGTCACTGACCATGTCATGAGTGATGTAATATGTGACGTCATCAGCAGTGCATTGCGGGCGCGCGAGTTATAGTTAGCTGAACTAACTATAACGGGGGAATTTCAATGGTTTTGTACAAGTGAAAAGTCCAGCTAACTATAACACCCCTGAAACCTATGGTTTTTTCAGTGAATTTCTGAGGTTTTTTAAATGCTAATTCCTAACTATAACATGCCTGAAACCTATGGTTTTTTCTGTTAATTTCAAAGGTTTTTTAAATGCTAATTTCTAACTATGCCTACAGAGATAGGACATGTTAAGAAAGAAGAAAAAATGCACAGAAAGAAACAAAAGAAGTGCAGAAAGAAGCAACAGAAGTCCTCAAATACGAAGATAAGTGCAGGAAGAAGGATAACATGCAGAAAGAACAAAAAGAAGAGCAGAAAGAAGCCTTGTTGCAAAATCATCCTGTACCCTCAACTTTTTCAGACGGATACTGGTGGTAACTGAGTCTGACTAACCAGTCCTAGAGCCAGTGCTATGTTAAAAGACACTTAGAATACAGTGAAAACACCTACATACACTAGGGAACATTATGCGTTGGGGTCCCCCTGTGATTAGCCTTACCTCCTCTATAAGCCCCTAGTATATAATAGGGCATGGGGATTAAAACTACCTCTTAAAACAGGCCACAGGGCGTTTTTGCACACGTTAACTCAGGCCCCGTCCCCTCCTTTCACCATTGTGTAAACACGCCCTGTGTCCGTTTTTAGTTGGGAGATTAAGTTCATTTGAGTCCTGAGGGTCCCTAGGGTCCAACTAGCCCACTAGGTACCTCCAGTAAGTGCCACAGAGCTGCGTTGCAGAGAGGTGTAAAAAGTGGCACGGCCTGGACCACCTCTCTGCAATGCAGCTCAGTGGCGCTTACTGGAAGCACTTGGTGGGCTAGTTAGCCCCCAGGGGCCCTCAGTATTGAAGGGAAATTATATCCCCAATTTAAAACGTGCCATGGTGCGTGTTTGCACACGTCACCTCAGGCCCCGTCCCCTCCCTTCACCACTGTGTAAACGCGCCCTGTGGCTGTTCTAAGTTGAGAGATTAAGTCCCCTTGAATCCTAAGGGTCCCTAGGGTCACACTAGACCACTAGGTACCTCCAGTAAGCGCCACAGAGCTGCGTTGCAGAGAGGTGTAAAAAGGGGCTTGGCCTCAGAACACCTGTCTGCAGCGCAGCTCCCTGGCGCATACTGGAGATGCCTGTTGGGGGCGCGTTTGCAGAGTGCTGCATGGAGGGGGCATGGCCTCCGGCACGATGCCAGTCTTTTATTTATTTTATTTTTTTAAGAAGGGGGGCTGTGTGGTTCCCCTTCTTATTCTAATTTATTGGCCCTGATGACCCCATCCCCCAGGGCCTGTCTCCTAATTATATTTTTTTGACCCCAATCCCCAGGGCCGGCCACTGTTTTTTATTATTTTTAAAAAATATATATTTATAGACACACCTAGGACATGCTGGACAAACCGTACGTACCTATCACCATGACGATTTGCGTGATATTCATTAAAAGGCGACTATGCATGCAATTAATCCACGTGGAATGTATTTACACCACTAGTGAAGCTCTGACATGTCTGATGCTCTACCGTGCCTAATCCCGGTAGACACCCTTGTCGTTTATTTATACAAACATGGGTAGCTATTGACGGGCACATTTAATACACATGCACACCAAGCCATTCAAAGGGGATTCGACAAAAATTCGACCAAAACTATGCAAGAAACCCCCCTCACAGTTAATAAAACACACATCCACTGCCGGATGTGTAATACTTTTTATTTTACTCTCTGGAAAGGGGACGAACATCACTTGCGAGTCACAGCGCGCTCCTGACAGAGCCCAATGCTGTGTTACACCCACCATTGCCTGCCGAGTGCCACACACCTCTGTATTGTATTCCACTAGCTAGTGCATATGCTATGACACTCTCTAGCCCATGTGCACTGTAACACCACCCCGTGAAAATGTCATGCCACACTTGTCTTCGCACGGGTTATATTGCCCCATCTAACGTGCCTTCCTCGATGCCTATGTTATAACGCACAGTGCTATGCCATACATATTACAATTTGGGATCCATATCTTTGTCACAGTGCATATGCAACGTTACACTCCCCAGCACATATTTTATATTACAACTTTAGAGACTAGTTAGGTTACACAACACTGCCCTGTGCATATTACACTCTAAGGCGCATATCGCATAGCACGCGCTAGTGCCTGTGCTATCTCGCGCTCTCCAATGAATCTGTCATTGCGCACAATGTATTGCATATTATATTTCACGCCTGGTTCATCTTATATCACACTTTTTGGTGCATAGTTTATACCATACACTATATCTAGTTTTCATTTTCAATCGTGCTCTCTGGACTATGTTCTATATAACACTGTGTTCACCTACCCTTTTCACGGGCATTACATTTTGCGATAGGGGGTGGAGGGTCAGGGGGTGTTTTTGCCAAGTGAGCCCGGAGTCACAGTCACTAACGTCTTCTTCTTCCTGAATAAAAGTGAGATTATGCTGCATACTTGTTCATATTTTAAGTAGTTTGCACAGACAAAATGTTTTAAAAACAATAAAGTTTCTAATACCCGCCTTCTCTGAACAGTTAGCTTGCTGCCCCATCCCCCTCCTCCCTATCCTCTGTTGTGTGAATCCATGGACTAGCCTTCTCCCTCCTGCCATGCATGGTCTGATGTGCTGCCACTGCCCTCAATTTAGTATGATGTACCAGTCCACTCCTCCTGCCCTCCATTGCCCAATTCTATGCCCCATCATTGACCTCCTGCTTAAACTCTGTGCTTAGCTTGCTGCCCCTATTCTCCTTCCCCCTGCCCTCCGATGTCTTTGTGCATGCCCCTGCTCCATCCTTTTTGCCCACCATGTCCCATGGACCTGCCACTCCTATCTACTCTGAGTGTTCTGTTGAGCTGCCACTCCCCTCCCACCTGCCTAGCATTGTCAGATGACTGTAACCTGTCCCTGCCACCTCCACCCTGCCTGTCCACATGCCATGCCTCTATCCTCTTCCTCCTGTCCTACATGGTCCATTGTACTGCCACACCCTTCTGCCCTCCCTGGTCTGTTGTGCTGCAACTGCTCCTCCTGCCTGCCCCGTGTGGTCTGTTGTGAGGCCCCTTCCCCTGAACTTTCTTGTCTGTGCACAGGTCCTGACCCTCCCTTCTATCCTCCATCGTCCTTTGTGCATGCCCCTGCACCCTCCTTCTTGCCCATCATAGCCATTGTGCTGCCACTAACCCTCCCACTTGCCATGCATGGTCTTCTGTGCTGCCATGGCCCCTCCCACCTTCCCTGTGTGGTCAGTTAGCTGCCCCTGACCCCCTCCCACCTTCCCTCCATGGTCTGTGTGTATGCCATCACAGTCTCACTGTTGCTCTTCATGTTGTGTCTTGCTTCTAGTGCCCATCCTGCCTGACCTCCATGGCCATCTTGCTGCTCCTGCCCTGCCCCCTTGCCCCCAGCCCTCTGTTTACATGTGCAGACCCCTACTCCCTCCCTCCTGGCTTGTCTGTTCCATTGTAATGCCCCTGATCCGTCCCTCCTGCCCTTTATGGTCTGTTATGCTGCAGCCTTCTCTCCTGTCTGTCCATTATGGTCAGCTAGCTACCATTGCCTCTTGCCCCTCTGTTCTCTGTTGTCCATGTGCATGGTCCTGTCCCCTCCCTCTTGCTTTCTATGGATTGTTGTGCTGCACTCCCGTCCTGCATGCACTGTGTGGTGTATTGTGCTGCTGCAAACCCTGATGCCTGCCCTGCAGGGTCAGTTTGGTGCACCTCTCCATGTCTCTCCTGTCCTCTGTTATCCAAGTCCATGTCCCTATCCCATTTCCTTCCATGATCCAATGTACCATACTTGCGAACATTTTGAACTTGGTAAGAGGGAGATTTTGAAAAAAAACTGGGGTATTGATTTTCCCCTTTGAGTTACATTGAAAAAGATGATATTGTAGACAGGAGACAGATCAAATAAAGCCCATTTGAGCTTAAAAACATTGGACGTTTCTTGGCTGAATCGGGTCTGTTGGCATGTATGGTTGTACTACCATTGCCTCTTCCTTCTGCCCACAATGGTCTATTACATTGCCACAGCCTTGAAGGAGGGTAGATTTTGTATCACAGGGGGCCCCTGGCCCGTTCTGTCCACACCTGAAGTATGAGACCCTTGTCCTTGCCCTGCCAGCCGCATTTGTAGGCCGTATTAAATTGACCAGCGGGTCCTGTGTTGCTATATAATTATCCTGAGACATCCTTACCACTCAGCCAGCATAAAACCCCTGTGTAGGCCCTTCTGTTCAATATGTAGGCCTCTTTGTTAAATTGACCATAGCTCTGCAATTTTAGTGTATAGCAGTCTGAAGGCAGGTCTGCGAGGCCTTCTGCTCCAAACTAGTAGCCCCCACCCTACCCGAGTGCTCCGTGCTTGGTATCAAAGTTCAACATCCCCCTGAAGCTGTCGACATACAGTAGGCTGCATCCTGGACTGGTACTTGCTTCCTGGGCAGGTTTCCCGCTTTTAAGGAAGTGGCAACCGCAGAGCGTCAAGTTAGGAGAACTGAGGAGATTTTATACATGAATATATTGAATTCCTGTACAATACCCATTATTTTCTGCTTGCTCTATGGAACTTACGATAAGCGATTGGCCTGAGAGACTGACCTTTTCACCCAGTCCATTGTCAGCATTAAGTGGGTAAATGACGAAATGTCTGGTAAAATCTGCAGACGAAGCTTTTGGGTAGCATACGTAGGTAGATGTAGCGTGCAAAGGAGCCCACAAAATGATATAAAAAGGGAGCACCCACAGATATCGACGGACAACCTCGCCGTCTGTATGTAGGTTAACAGGCTGTGCAGGTTTTCCCCAAGAACTGGGAGCTCTTGTCTTCCTTTGCTTAAAATGTCTTGCTCTGCTTTGCTTGAAGTATCTTATTCTATTTTACCTATATGAAATGTCATGTTATGTTTAACCATTGTTCTCTTTACTTTTGCATTTAAAAGATGTTGTATTGTAATTGCAGGAATGCTTGCTCTAAGAGTAAATGTGAGTGTCCCTAGGTAACATTTTCCTTGGTGTAACTTGTTTCTCATGATGCATTTATAGATGTGTTTTCTCTCTCTCTCTGTCAGTAAATTAATTGAGATACAGAGAATATCATGACAGCTGTATGATTATCTGGATTCTGTATTTTGTACTTTATGTCTCTATTCTGCGGTTTCTTTGAAGTTGCATCTTCTCATTAAACTGCCATTGTATTCTGCCTCCAATTCAATGTCTCATATGTCTGTTTTCTTCATTTTTGGAGCAAGCGTTCCTAGGCACCCCGGCTCAAATTAAGGTGCCCCTTTTGTCCCTGACTCACTCTCCTGCTCAGTTCTGTGGTGGCTCCCGGGGCTCTGGGGACCGCCCCTAGCTTCCTTGACCCGTAATAGATCTTCCCTCCAACAGCCTCTCTTGCAAGTCCTGTATTGTTGGTTTGTTGCCCCTGCCCCCCTTTCCACTGCCCTCCGTAGTCTGTTGTGCTTCCACGGCCCTTCCTGCCTGCTCAGTGTGGTTAAATTGTTGCCTTTGCACCCTCCTACCTGCCTTCAATTTTCAGAGTCCGTGCCCCTGGCCTCTGCCTCTCAACAGTATCCTAATGAACAACTAGATTGCTAACATTCTATATTTATTACAAAAGTGTGGAACGCCTGACATCATCTTGATGTAATCAAAACTGTAATACCTAGAGCATTCCTTTAGAAATTACATATATGAGAGGGTCTTATTGGCATCAAAATTATGGTTAGTGCTCTAAAAGACTAAAATAAGGACATATTTTCTGAGTTTTCAAATAGCGACAAAGCACTTTTAAATTATTTGTTATCTTTATGTTTTTTTATCTAGTTGACAACTTGATTAAATGTTGCACTTAGGGGAGAGGATGTGGTGTTACTTCCAGAACTGCAGACTTTGCAACTGGGGAACCAGGTTGAAGTTTCTGCTTCAGCTCGACATTCTGTGATTCTGGTCAAATCACTTAGTCTCCCCATGTCTACAACCAAAATGAATTTGTTCTTGTGTGATGTAACCAATGCTCATGTAAAGCACTCCAATACCTGACAAGTCTGCACTATATAACACTGCAAAAACACAAAATAATAAGTGTTTTGCACACTTCTGTCATTGGGCTATATTTGGGCTATATCTGGGTGACTTTGGGCTACATTTGGGCTCTTTTGTCTCCGGTGGCCATCTTGGGAGATTTATTTGTTATGAAGTTTCCTAATTTCCTCATGTACTGCAGTCTCCTCAGTCGGAAATGCTTTCAGTTTTTTACTTTGATTCCATCATGAAGGTATTCAGATATGTCACACATCTGCCATGAATTCTGAATGTTAGCACTCCAGTTGCTCATTAGATCACTGTAGTAAAACTACTGTTCACCATGGAAGTCTGCTCCTGGTATTAAAAGTGCATGTTTCAGTCTGCATGTCAGAATTTTTTAATGAAATAGAAGAGGATTTGAGAAGTCACTCAAAATGTGCCCTCATTTTCTTTCTTCAGCATTAATCATAATTTCTATGGCAAAATGAACCCCCTCATTGTGTTCCTTTTTAAATTAAATGTTTTAAGTGTTACCAGTTTATTCCAATCAAGATGGCTTCAGGTGTGCCATACTTTTGTCATAATGAAGACAGTAAGTGCTCTAGTTGTTTTTAAGAACATTCTTGGACATTCTGTCATTGGGCTATACTTGGGCTACATCTGGGTGATATTTGGGCTACATTTGGGCTCTTTGGTCTCTGGTGGCCATCTTGGGAGACTTATTTGTTATGAAGTTTCCTAATTTCCTCATTTACTGCAGTCTCCTCAGTAGGAAATACTTTCAGTTTTTTACTTTGATTCCATCAAGAAGGCATTCAAATGTGTCACACATTTGCCATAAAATCAGAATGTTAGCACTCTTTTTGCTCATTAGATCACTGTAGTAAAGCTACTGCTCACCAGGGAAAACTGCTGCTGGTATTGAAAGTGCATGTTTCAGTCTGCATGCCAGGATTTGAGAAGTCACTCAAAATGTGCCCTAACTTTTTCTTTCTGCAGCACTAATCATACTTTTTATGGAAAAATGAACCCCCTCATTTTGTTCCTTTTTAAATTAAATGTTTTAAGAGTTACCACTTTAATCCAAGCAAGATGGCTTCAGGTGTGCCATACATTTATCATAAGTAGGACGGTTAGCGCTCTAGTAGTTCTTTGGAACACTCTGGAAAGCTGCAGTAGAACACAAAGGAATCAACTGACAGTCTCTGCCCTTGTTGGATGTACATGTTTTACTGAGAATGTCAGACTTCATTCTCACATGACTGAGAAAGATAATGTGAATTTACAGAAAATAAGCTCTCAGTTTAGCTTATAGATCACCTTCCAAACCTCTGTGGTAAAAGCATGAGAAAATATTTTTCTCTTAATCATGATATCCCAGCAGAAGGCTTTTTCACATGGTGAAATCACCTTAGAACATACCACAATTCCTAAAATGAGTATGGTACCATCAACAAATGATTTATAATGTAACTAAAGTCTTAAAATCTTCTATTAACTGCAATGCTTTTTAATGAGGTGCTATCATGTATATTGGTCCCAAGATGGCTGCCAACACTTCTTGGATGAAGTGCTGACAGCCAATCAGATCTCAGGATGAGATGTGTGGTTAGGCTCCGCCCACATATATATATTGATTTAAATGCTATTTTCTCAGGAACTACTGAACAGATTTACACCAGACCTACAAAAGGCACTTCCTTGACCTGAGGACTACCTCTCTGCCAAATTTCAAGTAACTCTGTTCAGCCGTTCTGGCTGTAGCTGTGTCTAAAGGTCCTATGGAAAAATGCATGGGAAAAATGCGTTTTGGGACCCCCCTTTTTTCTCAGCCCCCGCTTGACGAATCCCCCCGAGACTTTCAGGGTAGGAGCGGAGCGTAGCGCCCCACCTATTTTGAAAATTTCGCGAGGATTCATCGACCGGCGCCAAAGTTATTCCAAATAGAATGTTGCGGATTTCCTATGGAAACAGGGTCCTAACTATAACTATCTACTCGCGACCACCAGTAGATAATATATATATATATATATATATATATATATACTGGCGTCGCCAATAGGTAGTTATAGTTAGGATGCAGTTTCCATAGGAAGAGTATTATTTCATTTGCGAATAGCTAAGGAATATGTTCAGGTTTTGAATGAGAATGATTTGAATTTGAAATTCACCTATGAAATGAGCAGAACAGAAGTGCCTTTTTTAGATTTGAGAGTCGTTGTTAACAATAACAAACTATATACAAAACATTTCATAAAACCAATAGCAGGAAACACTGTCTTGCATGCAAGAAATCAGCATCCTAAATGCTTGATCAACAGCATACCTTATGGGGAACTACTAAGATCTAGAGGAAATTGCTCCTTAGCTTCTGATTACGAGAATACTGAGAAAGAAGTTCTGGCAAGATTTAGAGAGAGAGGGTATTCACCAACAGTTTGAAAGCCTGCAAGTGATAAAGCTAAAAGAAAAGACAGACAGGAACTTCTTACATATGGAGGAGGGAAAAAGAGAAGAGAAACTGAAGAGAATACAGAGAAGAGTCCAAGATTAATATTGAATTTCTCTAGTGAAGCTAGACAGGTGAGAGAGATAATTGAGAGGAACTGGGGGATTCTTCACACTGACCAGCTGCTGGGGAAAGAAATAGACAAGAGGACAAATGTAACCTATAGGAAAAGTATATCTCTGAAAGACATTTGTGTCCATGGCCATTTTTAGAAAGAACCTCCTAGAAATATGGAAGTCTCAGGCTTTTATCCGTGCAGCAAATGCAAAGCCTGTAGAAATAGCACAAAGTTGAAGGAGTTTGAAGTGACAGGCAGGAAATAAAATAACAAAATTACCAAGTTGCTCAATTGCAACTCAGATTTTGTAATTTACTGCCTAATTTGCCCCTGTGGTAAGAAATACGTGGGAAGCACTGTCCATTAGGCTAAAAGAGAGTTCTGGAACATATCAGAACCATCAGCAATCATGACAGTACCTTCCCAGTGGTAAGGCACTTTGCAGAGTTCCATGAATGTAGAGGAGATACATTGAAATTATTCTGCATAGATTAGGTACAGCATAAAGAGAGAGGAGGAGATAGAGTGAGGATCCTAAGACAATTGGAATCCAGATTGATAGTAGATCTCCACACCAGAATCCCAATTGGACTGAACACGGAGGAAGAGCTGTGGATCCATGTGGGACAATGAGGAACCACCAGGATATACAGGGATCTCTTATTCGTATGCTCCAGTGAGTGGAATAGGATTTCCGGTAGCCAGATTTAATTTATATCTTTTTACTCATTATTTTGAGCAGTATGTGCGCATATTCTATGCATGGATACACTTTTACATTTATGGTTGTCTATGACACAGTTTGTTCTGCTTATAGAGTAGAATGCATAGGAACACAAAGCAGGGAGGACTGTTGTAAATAAGGGAGGAGTAGAAACAAATGGCTCAATGTTGCCTTTCAATGCAAATGAATATTTAATGAAGGTAATGTAATTGTCAAACTGAATCGGTTAGCCTATTTAAGGCCAGATATGTGGGAGCGATTTTTGAACAGGCATGAACTACACACTCAAGGATGAATAGTATTGGTGAGGGTCCATGGACAAATTGAAACATTTTGTTAATGTATGTTGTATTTGAGATGTTTATTTTTATTTGTATTTAATTTTGAAATGCACCATCCACGTTATGACAATTAGATTAACTAGTGTATAAATTGAGATTCAATCATGGATTTAAACTATGAAAGTTGATTTTGCAAATTAATTGTACAGACATGGCTGTTTTTGGGGGCATATGATGGATGGTAGTCTGCGAGGATAGAAGCAGGAACATTGGGAGTTAGATATTTATAAAAAAATCATGGATTATACTCGCCTGATATTTACATTTATATATCTGAGAAACCATTGCAATTACAAAATGGCCACCGTATTCACAACTAAACACAAATGAGTTTCAGTGATAGTCCTATGTTTCTGTTTATGCATATGTCATGATATTCTGCCAATCATTATTGTGGATGTTAGATTTAATGCATGTTACCACTGAGGAGAGCTGACATTGACAAAGACCAGGGAGCCAAAACGCGTTTATCAGCTGCAGGTTACACAAGATAATTAAAAAGAAATTATCAAAGAATTAGAAGCCTTCAGAGCCCAGCGTCTTTTTGGAAGTATATATATATATATATATATATATATATATATATATATATATATATATATATATATATATAATATATATATGTATATTATCTACTGGCGGTCGCCAGTAGATAGTTATAGTTAGGACCGTGTTTCCATAGGAAATCCGCAACATTCTATTTGGAATAACTTTTGCGTCGATTGACGAATCCTCGCAAAATTTTCAAAATAGGTGGGGCGCTCCGCTCCTTCCCTGAAAGTCTCGGGGGGATTCGTCAAGCGGGGGCTGAGAAAAAGGGGGGGTCCCAAAACGCATTTTCCCCATGCATTTTCCCATAGGACCTTTAGTCCGCGCTACAACCCGAACGGCTGAACAGAAAACCTTGAAATTTGGCAGAGAGGTAGTCCTCAGGTCAGGGATGTGCCTTTTGCAGGTCTGGTGTAAATCTGTTCAGTATTTTCGGAGAAAATAGCATTTAAAAGCATATATATATCTATAGGCGCGCACCGTGCGCGTACGGTAAGCGCACCCTGCCGGGCACGAGCGCAATTCTGATTGGTTGTTAGATTTTAGTAAACATTCGAATCGGTCGAAACCAGGAAGTGTCGGCCGCCATTTTGTCTCTCGCAGTCCGAGGGAGGTGAAAAATAAAGGTGGAGAACATGAAAAGGGGGCAGGGTGGACAGTTCCTGACCCCCTAGCCATTGTCAGGGGGTCCCCAAAGGACCCCCAAGGGCCATAAATGTTTTTAATATTTTTACGAAAAATCGCGGAGTGCGCTTACCGTGCGCGCACGGTAGAACCGTGAAAATTACGCGAACGGCATAACGTGGGCGCACACGGTGCGCGAAGCGCACTCTGCGCACACGGTACGCGCACGGTGAAAAACCTTAAAAAAAAAAAAATAATAATAATAAATACATAACTTAGCATTTAAAAAAACCATACAAATTCACTGAAAAAACCATAGGTTTCACACACGTTATAGTTAGGAATTAGCATTTAAAAAACCTTGCAAATTCACTTAAAAAACCATAGGTTTCACACATGTTATAGTTAGCTGGACAATGAAATTCCCCCGTTATAGTTAGTAAAGGGAACTATAACTCATGCGACCGCAATCCACTGCTGATGACGTCAGATATTACATCACTGATGACATATGTGTCTTTCTGTAAAATAAATATTTATTAAATATGTATAGCTAAAGGTTAAAGGAAAGAAAAATGGGTAAATAAGTGAATAAATACAGTGATGTAATATCTGACGTCATCAGCAGTGGATTGCGGTATATATATATCTCAAAACAATACCCTTTCAGGCATAGAATAACACATAAATTATACAAAAATAGAAGCAGAGAACTCTGGGTAGTTCTCAAGTTTAGGTGGAAAGCAGCTCCTGTGGAGAGCACTCTCAACACCAGCGGCATTCTAGATCTGCTCACCTCAAATGTCTGCTTTTCTATCAAAGTCTTTAAGCATAGTATTAGCACAGTGCCACCCACAACGAGATAGAAAGAGACAAAGTCTGTTGTGCTCCCTTGTGTCTGGACAAAGCTCTACGGGGCATATTATCAAGCACGGCATTAAAATTATCGCAGCTTTAGCGGCAGAAAACTGCTGCTAAAGCGGCGATAATGGGCTTGATAATAGGCCCTTGAGAATTCCAATAGAAGCCCATGTTGACACCAAAACATGGGCTTCTATTGGAATTCCCAAGGGCATATTATCAAGCCCATTATCGCTGCTTTAGCGGCAGTTTTCTGCCAATAGAGCGGTGATAATTTTAACGCCGGTTCTTGATAATATGCCCCTGGCTCTCTGAAGAGCTCTAATTGAGCGAAACACTGTGTCAGGGGTTGCTTTTACTTATTTCAGGTTGGCTTGGTTGATATTTTACCAAACCAAAGCTGTAATACTGTGCTTGGAGTGGTAAATGGCTTTTGTCATTTTACAGCTCAGCATGACAGCACTGTGCAAGTCCTATGCTTAAAGACTTTGCTATAGAAATGGCAAAAGACTTTGCCCCTTTCTATCTCAGTGTGGATAGCACTGTGCTAATCCTATGCTTAAAGACTTTAATAGAAAAGCAGACATTTGAGGTGAGCAGATCTAGTGTCTCTGGTATTGAGAGTGCTCTTTACATGAGCTGCTTTCCACCTAAGCCTGAGAACTACCGAGAGTTCTCTGCTTCTGTTTTTGCATATATATACATATATATATATACATATGTGCAGTGAACAAGGCGGTTGTCTCCGCCGAAACGCGTCTGTGCCTAACGTTGGAATAAACCTTTCTCTTTGCTGAATTACTCACGGAGTCGGTGCCTGTTTGTTGGACGTTGTCAGGCTGGTATTATATATTATATATATATCAAGGTAGGAATCCGTAGGAAACAGACGAAGCAACCCCAATTGATATTGCAATATTTTTATTTAATGCCCAACACCACCGCCGCCATAATACATATATCTTACTGGTGTCGCCAGTAGGTAGTTATAGTTAGGATACAGTTTCCATATGAAGAGCTTTTTTTGGGGAGGGAAACAGATTTTATTTGTCAAATAGCACATATAGAGCAGAGCTCTGCTCCCCAGAAACTTCTGCATAAGAAACGTACATCATTCTGACTTTGACTGTTTACATGAGCGAAGCAAGGAAAAATGGAGAGCAATACAAATGAAAGACCAACAAAGTAAACATATCCCCACGAACCCACCTCCAGCGCACTAACGTCCACTCCAGAACAGCACATTAAAAGCAAAGGCATCAACCCCGAAAGGCCTGGTCTGTCGTCGCACAAGAGACTTTGTCCTGTATCAACAAAGTGGAAAGTTAAGCCGGGTCGAGGCGGGGCCCCGCCATCGAAACGGGCTCCAACTCTAAGCCACGGTAGTCCGCCCATCGCTTCCAGATTTTAAAATGTTTAAGCGGGCACCATCTTGCCGTGAAGATGGGAAACTCCAAACCCATGCAGAAGTCCAGGCTGTTCTTCCATGTGGACACTGAGGGCACCACCGGTGCCTTCCAAGCCCTGACAATGTCTCTTTTAGCCAGAGTGAACCATAGCAGCATAAGATGGCGTTTGTATATGTTGCCCCCACCCCGTCCATAACATGTAGGAGTACCAGCTTCGTCGAGCAAGGAAGGTCCCAGCCCAACACTTCAGAGAGGCAGGTCATAACTCCCCTCCAAGAACGCGCAAATGCAGAGCAGTGCCAGACTGTATGCAGCAGAGTACACTCCTCCTACTCACATCTGAGACACACAGGGGAAGCCATAAGACCTGCCCTCCACAACCTGATCCTGGTGAAGTATACCCGGTGAAGGTACTTGAACTGGATAAGGTGGAGACTTACGGCTATGGCAGCCCCTCACGGGGAGGCCAGGGCCTCTGTCCAGTCCTCCTCCTCCAGTGGGCCCACATCACCCTCCCAGGCCTCCCTGAGATCATGCATCATGGGGGAGCTATGAGTAACCAGGGATTGGCAAAATTTTGAGATCTTGTTGTCTTGGAGCTCTCCCATGAACACCTTTGCCTCAATTGGGCTAAACTCAGCTAATGACTCCAAGCCCTCCAAACTAGGGGAGATAGCGTGCCTGAACTGAAGATATCTGTAGAATTGGGTTTTTGGCATTTGGAAATCCTTCTGTAAATCTTAAAAAGGACTTCAGGATTAGCCCATGCATTACGTCACTCAGAGTAGAGATACCAATACTGTCCCAGCCATGAAACCCAGGTAAAATAGCCAATTGCGGCAGTCGTCCATTGTGCCAAAGGGGAGTCTCCTGCGTCAACCTATTCCACCAGCACATCCTCCGGAGAGCCTGCCACCAGATTTGGAATACAACCTTCATGACAGACGGCAAAGAGTTGTGCAGTGGTTCAGAATGTAGTATAGTATCTAAAGAGCGATCCCCCATGCACCTCCCTTCGACAGCGTAAGCAGGGTCAGCCCTATCCTCATACCACCATTCATTTAGGACTAGCAGGTGTGTGACCATGTAGTACAATAAAATATCAGAGGTCACCAGCCCTCCACAGTATGTAGATTGAAAACAAGTCCGTAGGGAAACTCTCACCACTCCACCAGCCCACAGAAACTGTCCCAGGGCTGCGTTGACCTGTCGGAACCATCTGGGAGGGATTGGATATGGGTGATTTTGCAGATGATAGTAAGCTGGGGAGCGAGACCATCTTAAAGATGGCCGACCTGCCATATATAGACAAAGGCATATGGGACCAAGTCTTAAGATCCTCCCGCACATGGTCCCATACTGGAGCCAGATTTCTATCCCAAGATGTGGTAGGCGAGTCCGATAAAAACACTCCCAAATATTTCATCCCCCCAGAGACTACCGAACAAAGGATGCCCAGGAGCCGATACCCGCCACATCCCCGAGAACCCAGAGATTGGACTTTCGAGGGTTCATGTATAAGCCAGAGGTCTCCCCAAAAATCTGCATGATGCAAAGTAGCCTTGGTCCCGTCCTGTGTAAATTGATGAGAAAGAATAGCACATCGTCGGCGTACAGAGCAATACGATCCGACAGTCCATGTGCCCATTCAAAACCCGTCACCTGAGCGTCGATCCGCACCCAGGAGGCTAAGGGTTCCATGGCCAACACGAACAGGTATGGAGACAATGGGCAACCCTGCCTGGTGCCTCGTCCAATGGTAAACATGGAGGAGATAGAGGCCGCTACGTGCACTGACGCGGTGAGGTCGGTATAGAGCAATGTCAGGTAGGACAGGAAATAATAGCGCAAATAAATATACCCAACTAAGGTAGTCAAATGCCCTATCCATATCTGCCAGTAACAACGCTGCTCATTCACCCAACCCCCGCACGGTCGCAAGAGCAACATGTGCTTGAGGAATATTGTGACGAGTCACCCGCTGGGGCATAAACCCGGCCTGGTCGGGATGGACTAGGGAAGTGAAATGAGACCGAAAGGAAGAGCATTTTTTCATTTGCGAATAACGTTGGCGTTGTTTGATAAATCCTAACAAAGTTTTCAAAACTGATTTGACGCTGACTTCAGCTGCTATCTTGAAAGTTTCGGGGTGATCCATCAAGCGGTGGCCGAGAAAAAGGAGGGGTCCCAAAATGCTTTTTCCCCATGTTAATTTCCATAGGAAACTTTATACACAACTACAACCCGAACTGTTGAAAGGAATTAAACCAAATTTGGCAAAAAGTTTGCGACCTTTTAGTTAAATGGTGTATATCTGTTCAGTAGTTGCTGAGAAATTTAAAGATTTCTCAGATTTACAACTGTGACCATGGTAGATGGGCAACCTCTCCCGATCTTGTGCCTGAGATCAGATTGGCTATCAGCACTGAAAACCAGTAAGTGTTGGCAGCCATCTTGTGACTTGGTTGAACTAAGCCACAAGAAAAAATGCAAAAAAAAAGAAAAGGGAGCAGGAAAGAAACACCCTGACCCCCATGGTCGCTTGGAGGAGTCCCACAGGGCCAAAAAAGCATTAAAAAAATCATTTCAGTGGGAATCGCGGTGGATCCGCGATTCCCACTGATATTTTTTTTAAACGAAGCATGGGCTACCTTTAATTAGGCCTCAGGGTGGGCCAGATCAAGGGGCAATAACAAATGATGATGGGGGCACACTGGCCCCCCGCAGCTCTGGGGAATGCCACATCCCTGGGGCTAAAGACCAAGGATATGAGGGGTGGCCACGGGGTCCCCCGCAGCCCTAGGGACTGCCTCCTCCCCAGGGCTATATTCATTAATAATGTGTGGGGGGCTTCTACCCCCATACAGCCCTGGGGACTGCCACCTCCGCGGGACTGATTCATCCAAATGTGGTGGGCCATGTGGTCCCTCCGGAGCCCCAGGACCACCACCTCCCTGTGGCTATATTGATTAATAAAGCATGGGGGGCTCCTGCCCCCCCATGCAGCCCTGGGTACCACCACCTCCCCGGGGCTAATTAAAAAAAATTGTGGGGGGCACGTGGCCCCACTGCTGCCCCAGGGAGGGCCACCTCCCCGGGGCACACGCTTTAAAAATAAAAAATAAAGTTGGGGAGGCCCTATGGCCTGACCCGCAGCACCGGGGCCTGCCACCTCCTTGGGCAAAAATGAAATCACCAAGGGGTCTGTTGTGCCCCCCAACCCTGGGGACCACCATCTCCCCAGGGCAAATGTGATCAAAGGAGGGGGGCCGGGTGCCCCCCCCTCCAGGAGCCCTAGATGGCCCTGGGGACCTCCACACCCCCCAGGGCCGGCTCCAGCATTGTCCTGGAGTGTCCACCTCTGGGATATTGCAGTTTGCTATGGCTTGATGGGAGCAGTGCTCCCACCAAGCCATAGCAAACACTGCTCCGCTTTGTTAAAAATGCTTTTGCTTCCATAAAGCAGAGCAGAATTGCTTTTGGACAGAGGGAGCTGGATGTTAGCAGCTCCCTCTGTCAAAAAGAAATCCTGGTTCCCGCAGGAGGCAGGGAGCCAGCAGGGACAGTGGGGGCCTTCAGGCTCCACCCATGGTCCCCAACAATGTGGCCATGCCCTGGGGAATGGGGTCCCTGGGGCAATATCCGCCCAGGTAGGGGGGGGCACGCATGCCCCCCTCACCATTTAGAAAAAAAAAGATAAAGGTCTGGCCCCGGGGGAAGGGGTCTCCGAGGCCAAAATAGGCCTGGTGTGAGGGGGCCGTGTTGCCCCCCTCCCATTTAAAAAAAGAAAAGAAAGGGCAGGCCCTGGGGAACGGGGTCACTGGGGCTAACATTGGCACAGGGAAGGGAGGCTAGGAGGCCCCCTTTTGGTTATTTTAAAAAAAATTAAACCATTTTTAAAGAAAGGAAAAGAATGGGGTCCCCCGGGGCGATAATCGGCCTTGGGAGGAAGACTGTGTGGCCCTCCTCCCAATTTAAAAAAAGATTGGCCCTGGAGGATGAGGTCCCCAGGCCAAATGCGGCCGAGGGAAAGGGTGCTACGCAGCCCCCTTCCCTAAAATAATATTTAATTTTAAAAAAAAACCTCTAGCAAGTCACCGCAGGCCACTTCCCCTTCACCACCACTCTACAAACGCACCTCCTGGCACAATGGTGGTTAGGAAAGGAAATCCCCTTGAATGCTGAGGGTGTTTGGGGGCCAACACGCCTTCTTCGTACCTCCAGTAAGTCTCAGAGAGCAGGATTGCTGAGAGGACTTGAAGGCCATGTCCCCTTTCTCCACTACTCAGCAAATGCGCTTCCTAGCGGGCTTCTGTTTGGAAAATGAATTCCACTTTACTCATGAGGGCCTCAGGAATCACGTTGTTTGCTTCTCCCAACCAGTAGTGCATCAGGAGGCTCATTTGCAGAAGGGTGGAGAAAGGGGGCATGGCCGCTGACAACTAGGGGTGGGCGGAATTTGCGAAGTTGCCTTTCGGCACAATTTTGCGAAACAGCAAAAAATTTCCGCGAGCACGAGAAATTTTGCGTGCTCATGGAGATTTTGTGCTGATTAATGCGTTACTGAATTTGAGCTCCAACTCGGGCACCTGCTTTATTTATATCTGTAAGTGCTTCCTGTTGAGGTTTAATTTTTGTGACAGGAGCATCGTGCCAGAATGAATCCTGCCCTGCATATTTACCAAAGAAGATGCCACTGTTTTGTGCAATACCTCTACTCAACTGGAGTATTTCTACTGGCTAATCAGTAAGTGCTACCTCGTTGGGTAAATGTATAGTGCTTTTCCTACACTACAGCTGCGTGAAGGGCCAGAAGAGTTGTCTACAGCAACCATGTGTGTCTGTAACGTTGCCACCGCGCCGATAGGCGCTGGGGTCCCTCTAGTGAGCTGTCCATCATAGTAGGGGAAAGGGCGGGAAGGCATTGCACACTGCTGGTGTGTGGGCAGGGGCCAAACAGGCGGGGCTTCCATGCAGTTCACATGCCTCTTGTTTATAAAGGGCCAGAGACCGATCAGAGCAGCAAATGAGGAGATAGAACCTCCTGGTGTCAGGAACTACACGGGGATTGCACTCGAGAAACTCATGGATGCACAGAGCTCCATCAAGGATTACAGCAAATTGTTGACGGTAGATATGGGGAGAAAGCACACCTGCCTAACCTCAACAGTGCTCACAAATGTTTTGTGCTGATTAATGTGTTACTGAATTTGAGATTCAACTCAGGCACCTGTTTTATTTATATCTGTAAGTGCTTCCTGTTGAGGCTTACGTTTTGTGACAGAAGCGTCGTGCCAGAATGAATCCTGACCTGCATATTTACGTTCCGCCGCAGATCGCGGAAATTTCGACATTTTCGCATTCTGCGTGGAAAGTGAAAATGCCGAAATTTTGCAAGTTCCACGAGCGGAAAGGAATTTGTCGCCCACCATTACTGACAATCTCTCAGCAATACAGTTGTGTAGGTGTTACTGAAGGTGGCAGGAGGGGTACTTGGTCCCCAAGGACCCTCAAGAGCCAAGGCGACGTCATACCCCAACTAATAGTATGATTTGATTTTAAAAGTTATAGAGCGCACAAATGCCCGAAGGCGTCTAGGCGCTGTGCGGAAAGGTTTGCTGGATAGTGACTTTAGTTGTAAAATAGCCAAGTTTTTTGTTGGCTAAAACGGTCTGCGGTTAACTCCAAATTGCTTGAGATGGACACCGCTATTTGTGTATTGTCCGCGTAGGAAACCAACGAGAAGCCAAACTGCCTAATGATATCAGCCAAGGGGGTCACATACAAGTTAAACAGTGTGGGGCTCAGTGAGGAGCCCTGCGGCACCCAACATGGAAGGGTAACCTGCTCTGAGCATGAATCACTAATCGGAACATATCGAGACCTATTGTTCAAATATGATTGAATCAGATTAAGGGCAGAGTCTTTAACTCCTGCCCCTAGGAGCCTTCCGATTAGGATATCATGGTTAACGGTGTCAAAAGTTGCCGATAGATCCAAGAGTATCAGGGTGGCTTTGGCACCTGACTCCAGTATTGCTCGGAGCTCCTCTGCTGCCTTAACCAGGGCAGATTCCGTGCTGTGCCCCTGTCGGAAACCATATTGTGAGGTATCTAATAGGTGTGCTGAGGAAATAAAGGCTGTTAATTAGGTGTTTAGGATATTTTCCAGGACCTTAGCAGGGAATAGAATCCTAATGACAGGTCTGTAATTGTTAGTGTTGCTGGGATCCAGATTAGGTTTTTTTAAAAGAGGAAGAATTGAGACCGTTGTCCAAGAGTCAGGGAAGATGCCAGAGCTAATAATTTCTTTAAAAAGTATACTGAGTTGCTAACTGATGCTATCAGGTGCCATCTGAAATATATTTGGGGGACATGGGTCCGAGGTGTTAAGACTCAGGCAGTCTGCATCTTGGCGAACACTACATGTCCCAGAAAGCCTAGCTCAAAGGGTGGTTGTGTGCTGTCCCATCCTGCCTCTGGACTGGTCAGGTGATCGGGAGGGTCTTAAGCCTTCCGGACTGCTAGCGCGACACTTGGCTTCGATTGTGGAACCTGCCCTGTGCCGTTGTGGTGCTTCTTCCCTGAACTCCAGAGTTATATTCCCGTTTTGGTTTCCGAGGATTCGAAGACGCGTCTCCCCCTTGATTCTGCTTTTCCGAGAACATTCCTGTGCTCTCCTCTGATCCTGGTCGCAAGCCCCAGTGCGAGGATGCGCTGCTACGAACACCGTTCCCGTTACAGAGTACAGAGACGTTATCTGTGCACGTTCGAACTTTTCCCAATCCTGTGAAGAGACTCATTTATAAAGCTTGGGCACTACTTGATAAAGCAGGCTTTCGTGCCCTGCGGGACTCTGCCTGCTGGTCTATACTTAGTTAAAGCAGTCATCTTTTTCTTTTTCCCTTCTGGGGAAGATACCTGACCCCCCTCAAGGAGTATACAGAAAACTCTTCTTCCCGTACTTGTGAGGTAAGGAGTGGGATGGTACACAACCTACTGAACAGTGGTTACAAGGAGAGTAGTAATGTATAGGCGGTAAGCATCAGATATACGAGTAATATCCTGTTTTGTTCTTCTTTTTGTATCTAGGTATTCCCCCTTTTCCTGTCCAGAGCCAGCCCTGTTGAGAGATTGGATCAGCGGCCAAGTATGCTTCTGGGTCTCTTCACTTTTTGAAGACAGGCGCCTTCCTCTAGTGTATTTCAGATTTGGCACTGAGGAGACGGTATCTTTTAAGAGGGGAGAGATATTTTCTTCACTCCTGGGGAACTTGAATTGTTTGTTGGAGACATCCATTTGAATCCAGACAGAAAGCCAAGCCCACGGTATTTGTTCCCCCTGAGCGAAGACGGTAGAACGGCCTCCCATCACACTCAGGATGGATGAGGCCATGTCTGCTGAAGCTCCAGAAACCACAATGAGAGAGTTAGCCGCTGCTGTAGTCAATCTACAAACGGAGCTTAAATTGGTGAAAGGCGAGAACCAACACCTTCTCTCCGAATTAAGCGTATTAAAGACACTAAAACAAGTGGAGGTCAGAAGTACAGACACTAGCCCCAGACAGAAAAGAACATACATACAACCAGTACACTTCCAGGTCCCCACCCTCGCCTCCGTTGTAGTACCTACAGAGGCCACGCCTTCCCCTGTGAACGTCACAGTGGTCACACCACCTCCAACCCCTCTTGCCATGCCCGAAAGATTCAATGGGGACTGTAACAGATATGGGGTATTTATGAACCAATGCCATTTACAATTCCTCTGCAGAGCAGCTTCTTTTCCCGATGATGCAGCAAAGGTTGCTTTTATAATTTCGTATCTGAGTGGCAATGCAGCGCTTTGGGCTGTGCCTTTAGTAGAAAACAATGATCCCATTCTATACAACCTAGATCTTTTTAAGGAAAGGATGAGGAATCTTTTTGATAGACATTCATACATGCAGGCCAGTGATTATGAATTATTAAATCTGAAGCAAGGGTCTAAGGACTTGTTGACTTATATCACTACTTTTAATCGTCTAGTCACAGAAACTCGCTGGCCTGAAGATAAGAGGACTTCATTGTTTTACAGAGGCCTTAAAGATGAACTTAAAGACATATTGTCGCAAATTGTAGATCCGCCGGAAGACTGCGCTGCCTTCATGGATCTAGTTGTTAAGTTGGATCATCGACTCTCAGAGAGAAAAGGTGAAAAGACAAGAGGGGAGTATCCCCGTTTGTTTATGGCCAGAAGCGAGAAGAAAGAGATTAGAGACACTAGTGAACCGATGCAAATAGGAGGGATTAGAGGACCATTGACCGTTGATGAAAGAGAAAGGCGTAGAAAATTGAATCTCTGTCTGTACTGTGGCAAGGGAGGGCACTTCGCTAGAGAATGTCCTGCTAAACCTAAGTTGTCCCAAAGACCTGCTACAGGGCGAACCGGTATGGTGTTGCAGTCGGAAAACTAACGAACTTGGGGAGTTTCGAGGTCGCTCTTCCAAGACTTATGGTGTCTCAGACCCCTAAATATCTAGCCAAGACGTTAGAGCCTGTACCCAAGCATTTTTCTATCAACGTGGTCTTCCTTTTGCCTTCTCAGCGGAGACACACCATGGCCATTTTGCTGGATTCAGGAGCCACTGGAAATGTTCTGGATATATCCATAGCCAGGGCTCTGGGAATAGAGTTTGTTACAAAAGAACATCCCGAAAAGGTTCGGGCAGTAGACGGGTCCGAATTGTCTTCTGGCCCGATAACATACCAAACATCAGACATTATCATGCTATGCGATAACGGTCATTCAGAAGTTTTGGTATTTGATCTGATAGATACTCCTACGTTTGGAGCCATTCTCGGAGTACCTTGGCTCCAGAGACATAACCCCCAAATAGACTGGGTCTCTAGGAGGGTTACTCTTCGCTCTCCTTTTTGTATAAACCATTGTTATCGAGAAATCACCCACTGGCAAACACCTGTATGTTGTGCCCTCTCATCAACTGAAGTTACTCCTTTACCCAAGACATACCAACAGTTCGCAGACGTCTTTGACGAAGTCAAGGCGATAGCCCTGCCACCCCATAGGTCTTACGACTGCAGGATTGATTTGGTGCCTGGCTCAGATCTACCAGTCAGTAGAGTGTATTCTCTTACAGAACCAGAGACTAAGTACTTATCCGAATACTTACAAGACATGCTAAAGAAGGGGTTCATAAGAAACTCGATCTCCCCTGTTTCCTCCCCTATTTTTTTTATCCCTAAGAGGGAACGAGGTCTAAGGGCTTGCTTGGACTATCGCGCCCTGAACAAAGTGACCATTAAAAACTAATACCCTCTTCCGCTTATCTCCAACCTCTTGGATCAAGTAAGAAAGGCCACCATTTTTACAAAACTTGATCTGAGGGGAGCCAATCATTTGATCCGCGTCCGAGAGGGAGATGAGTGGAAGACGGCATTCCGCACTAAATTTGGCCTCTATGAGTATTGCGTTATGCCGTTTGGCCTATGTAACGCACCGCCGGCTTTTCAGTTTTTCATAAACGAAATCTTGAGAGAATATCTGGATATTTTCGTCATTGTCTATATAGACGATATTCTGATTTATTCACGAACAGAGGAAGAGCTTGTGCAACATGTAAGTCTGATACTACGTCGGTTGCAAGAGAATCACCTCTTTGCTAAACTAGACAAATGTCTATTCCATACCCGCAAAATGGCCTTTCTAGGGTTTGTCATCTCTCCAGAAGGAATACACATGGATCCTGCTAAGGTGTCTGCCATTACCAACTGGGCGAGTCCTACCATGGTCAGAGAGGTTCAATCCTTTCTAGGATTCTTTAATTTTTATAGAAGGTTTATCAGCCATTTTTCGGAACTCATCACTCCCATCACCAAACTCCTTAAGAAAGGGGTGGAGTTCACATGGACCCTGTCGGCTGACAATGCTTTTCAAGAATTAAAGAACAGCTTTACCTCTGCGCCTATTATTCAGCATGCAGATGAGACGCAGCCCTATTATGTCGAGACTGACGCCTCCCAATACGTGGTAGGTGGGGTTTTATCTCAACGAGACACTAACACCGGCACTCTCCACCCCGTAGCCTATTTCTCTAGAACCTTGTCACAGGCAGAACAAAACTACACTGTAGGAGAGCGGGAATTATTGTCCATTAAACTGGCTTTTCAAGAATGGCGTCATTATCTGATGGGGTCCCCGCATGTAATCACTGTGGGAGCCGGCCTCGTGGCGTGGTCCTGTTTCCCCGCGCTAAGCCGCACGAGGTCCCATGCACATCGGGGCTCCTCCATCTTGGATTACACGTCACTCCACGTGACCACCTGTATGACCCTGCTCTACCCGGCCTCGGTCCCAGCGAGGCCCGACATCGAGACGCCAACCCCTGGCTTGGGGGATACCACGTGAGCCCTTCCCACTCCCGGCGGAGTGCAGTATCGATGGGACCCCCTACCGTCTCTCCACACCTGGGTGTGATCACCCCACAGCTCTCTGGGGCCTGGCACCTCTCCTGCTGGGCGTCTGGCCGCCCCCTACCCGTCCTCTCCGCCCCCTCCGGGCGCACGGGTCCGGACATCAAAGGGCTCCCGTCCTATATCTGGGGCGACCCGACAACAGGGCAGTAGTTGTATCCTGGAGTCGAGAGCCCTGCTGATCGGATCGCGGCTGACCCCACGATGAAGACTCACCCGGAACCACCCCTCGAGCCCTGCTGACGACGTCGCGGCTCCACCGTGCTTAAAGACCTTCACGAACCCTTGGGGCCCTGCTGACGCTGTTGCGGCCCGACCTTGTTGAACCTTACCACCGGAGCCCAGCTGACCTCGTCGCGGCTCGACCGAAGCGGACCTACCACCAGAGCCCTGCTGACCGTGTCGCGGCTCGACCTAAGCGGAACTACCATCCGAGCCCTGCAGACGACGTCGCGGCTCTCCACGTCCGAGCCGCTCTGAGACCAGCATCCAAGGTCTGGCGCAGAGCCCTCCCGTGCCTGGCTGGCACTAAGACTGTCCCGCTACCCTATCCTCTTGAACGAACACTGAGACTCTGACAGGATCCCTCGATCCCTCTGTAAATATTGCCCGTATTACTGCTGATAAAGAATCTAATCTCGCAACTACTATTGAGTCCTGTGTGGTGGTGTTACTGGGCCTAGTACGATCATAGGAGAAAGACCTCCCCGAGGAGGCTTCTCAGCGGCTCTCGGCTACAACTTTGCGGTAGGAAGGTGCCGGAATAGTCTCCCCGACTACCCGGCGGGCCTCCCTCCAACATTTGGTGGCCAGCAGCGGGATCCGAGCAAACGCAATCGTACAAGCAAGTAACGCAACCACTACCTGACCAGACGAGAAGAGAAAAAGGGAACCATGGATGGCCAAGAAGCAACCATGACCGCAAACTTCCAGTTGGAGAAACTGGAGGAATACACCCACAAGGAACTCAAACAATTCTGCAAAGACAAAGGGATCCCAACCACAGGATTGGGCACCAAGGAGGAAATGCAGAAAGCCCTGAAAGCCTGGGCAGAACCCGAGACCCCTCCACCCCGAGCCGAAGGGACCTCGGCCCGGGACGGAAACCTGCCGACCACGGCCCCGACAAACGGGGAGCGAACCATCCCAGACACCAGCCTTTCCCCCGAAGAGATACGAGAACGGGAAAGGGCCCGGACACACGAAATGGATCTTGCCCGACTCCGGCTGGACGGTGAGCTCCTACTGGCGGAGAAAAAGATAGCCCTGGAGCAACTACGACTACAAGAAGAAATCGAGGAGAAGAAAAGGCATCGGGAGCTAGAGGAGAGACGGCTAACCCTCGAGCACGAGAGGAGCCTTAAAGAACTTGAACTAAAAGCTAAAACCGGGGAGACCAGCAACCCCGGAGCCCGGGACGCTCTGCCCCCGACCGAGCCAAACGTTCACATCCCCAAGGATGTTGTCAAGGAGTACTATAAAAATGACGACATCCAGCAATGGTTCCGAGCGTACGAAGTCGCCATGACCTCCCATCAGGTACCCCGGAAGGATTGGGGTGCCGGCCTATGGGGGAGGTTCCTCAGCGAGGGACGGGATACCCTGCTGCAACTCCCCGACGCAGTGATGACCTCGTACGACCACATGAAGGAAGCCCTACTCACCCGCTACGGACTGTCGGCCGAGATGTACCGGCAACGCTTCCGGGACTGCAAGAAGATCCCCGGTACCACATGGGTCGAATACGTGGACTTCTTCAGCCGAGCGTTGGAGGGATGGATCAAAGGGAGCAAGGTCACCTCATATAACGAACTATTCGACCTCATTGTCTGGGAGCACCTCGCCAACAACTGCTTTGTGGAACTAAGGCAACACCTCCTGGACAGTAAACTGACCGAGCCCCGGAAGCTCGCCGCCGAAGCGGACCGATGGGTCAACACCCGAGTCCCCCGGAACCCCGTGGGGGACTACCAACGGAGCACCACGGGACCTCCCCGCCAGCGAGGCGGAGGAGGGGGGTCCCACCGCAGTCGAGAATTCCCAGCCGGGCCGCCCAGAAGTCCGCCACGAGGGCAAGCATCCAACCCCGCTTCCCCGACCCAGGGCCGAAGAGGGACCCCTATCGCCCGGTCTGGACCACGACCGACAGTAACCTGCTTCGGATGCCAACAGACCGGCCATTATGCAAGTGACCCGGCTTGCCCCATGAACCGACGGAACGGGACCACGGGGCCACCTCCCCGACAAATTGCCGCCGCAGCCCTGGGGGAGGGAGAGGACGAGGAGGAGAACCACGACGACGGGTCCCCCGAGTGGGAACCAGCCGCCATGTCGCTTGTATGCCTAGGCCCCCGAGAAATGGTGCCCCGCGCCACCATCCCAAGCAACACCCAGAAGTACCAACAGTGGGTCACCATCAATGGGCGACGGGCCGAGGCCCTCCGGGACACTGGGGCCAGTGTGACTGCTGTCCGCTGCCATCTGGTGACCCCCGAACAGATCCTACCACATGTCCTTTGCCCTGTCCGGACCGCCGACAACACCGAGAGCATGTGCCGGATGGCCCGAATCCCCTTCGAGTGGGGAGGAGTGTCCGGCACCCTAAAAGTGACTGTCCGCGACGACGCCCCGGTGGACTGCCTCCTGGGGAACGACCTAGAGAGCTCCCCCTGGGCCCAGGTGGAGCGCCGAGAGCATCTGGGGATGCTAGGACTACCCGAGTGGGCCTGCGCCACCACTCGGTCCATGACCGTCCAGCCAGCTGTGGCCCCGGCTCCCGACAAACTGGCGGGCCCCGAACCATCCACCTCCTCCAGCCCGGAGGAACCTGACGAGGAGGCCGGGACCTCCGAACCTTCTTCCAACGAGGCCGCTCCCCTCAGCGAGATCCCCGAGCTGGCCCAGTGGCGCCACGACGGAGGCCCCACCCGTGAACAATTCCAGCAAGAACAGAGGGGCTGCCCGTCCCTCGAGGGGGCCCGACAGCAGGCGGCCGCCCAAGCTGCGGGGGACCCCTCGGGAACCCACTGGGTCTATTGGGACAATGACTTATTGTATAGCGAGCAGAAAGTCGCCGAACTAGGGGCCAGCCGGGTGCTGGTGGTCCCCCTCCGATTTCGAGAATTCCTCTTGAACCTGGCACATGACGTGCCCCACGCCGGACATCTCGGGCGGGACAAGACGTACAGCCGCCTCGTGACCCATTTCTATTGGCCCCGAATGAGACGAGACGTGGACCAGCACTGCCGGTCCTGCCCGACCTGCCAAGCTAGCGGGAAGACTGGGGGACGCGTGAAAGCCCCCCTGCAACCATTTCCAGCCGTCCACACCCCGTTCGAACGAGTGGGGATAGACATCGTGGGGCCCCTCGACCCCCGGTGGGGATAGACATCGTGGGGCCCCTCGACCCCCGGACCGCCCTGGGCCACCGCTTCATCCTGGTACTGGTCGACCACTCCACCCGGTACCCAGAAGCTGTTCCCCTCTGGACTGTGACCGCTCCAGTGGTGGGCCGGGCCCTGATGGGCATCTTCTCCAGGGTGGGGTTCCCCCGAGAAGTGGTGAGCGACAGGGGGACGAACTTTATCTCGAAGTACATGAGATCCCTCTGGCAACAATGTGGGGTCACCTATAAATTCACCACCCCTTACCACCCCCAGGGGAACGGACTGGTCGAGCGGTTCAACCGAACCCTGAAGGGGATGATCAAGGGCCTGGAAGAGCCCCTCAGGAGGAGATGGGATGTCCTGTTGCCCTGCCTCCTGTTCACCTACCGGGAGGTACCCCAGAAGTCCCTGGGCTTCAGCCCCTTCGAACTGTTATATGGGCACCCCGTCCGAGGGCCCCTCAGCCTGGTCAAGGAGGGTTGGGAGGCGAACGTCCAGAGTGCCCCGCCCGACGTCTACCGGTACCTCCTGACGTTGCAGAACCAGACTCGAAAGTTCCGTGCCCTGGCAGAAGCCATCCTTGAAGCCAGCCAAGAAGATATGAAACGCTGGTATGACGAGAATGCCTCAGCCGTCGAGTTTGAGCCGGGCCAGCAAGTCTGGGTCATGTCACCCGTGGACCCCTGCGCCCTGCAGGACAAGTGGACCGGGCCCTTCAAGATAGTTGAAAGGAAGAGCCCCGTCACGTACCTGGTCGATATGGAGTCTCCGAGGAACCCCCTCAGGGTCCTGCACGCCAACCGGCTCAAGCCCCATTTTGCCCGAACTGAACTAAGCTTACTACTGGCTACCGACGATGGGGGTGAAAGTGACTCCGAGCCCCTACCAGACCTCCTGGGGTCCTCGAGCCAAGACGGCTCCTTGGAGGGCGTCCACCTCTCCGCCACCCTGACACCAGAACAGCGCCATGATTGCCAGAAGCTACTGCAACCCTTCGCTGCCCTCTTTACTCTTACACCCGGGGTAACTCCCTGGTGCGTCCACGACGTGGACACGGGGGATAGCCCCCCTGTACGACCGCGCTTATAGAGTGCCTGACCGAGTCCGGGCCTGCATCAAGACCGAGGTCGCCAAGATGCTCGCCCTCGGAGTCATCGAGCCTTCTGACAGCCCGTGGGCCAGCCCGGTAGTCTTGGTGCCGAAGGCCGCCGCCCCCGGCACGGCCCCCGAACTCAGATTCTGTGTCGACTACCGGGGCCTGAACGCAGTTACCAAGACCGATGCCCACCCTTTGCCACGAGCCGATGAGCTGATTGATCGCTTAGGGGCCGGCCGCTACCTAAGCACCTTTGATCTCACTGCTGGGTACTGGCAGATCAAGCTCACTCCCGGCGCACAAGAACGATCAGCTTTCTCTACCCCCGACGGCCACTACCACTTCCGGGTGATGCCCTTCGGCATGAAGAACGCCCCAGCGACCTTTCAGAGGCTGGTAAATAAGGTCCTGGCCGGTCTCGAAGCCTTCAGCGCGGCCTACCTCGATGACATTGCTGTCTTCAGCGACCACTGGGCCGCGCACCTAGGACACCTTGGGGAAGTCCTGGCCGCTCTCCAAAGAGCCGGCCTCACAATTAAGGCCAGCAAGTGCCAGATCGGTCAAGGATCTGTGACCTATCTGGGCCATCAGGTGGGGAGTGGCCAGGTGGCCCCCCTCCGGTTAAAAGTGGACGCCATCCAGGCGTGGGAGCCCCCCGCCACCCAAACCGCTGTCCGGGCATTCCTGGGCCTCACAGGCTACTACCGACGCTTCATAAAGGATTACGGCAGAATTGTGGGCCCCCTTACGGAACTCACTTCAAAGAAACAACCCAAGGCGGTGCACTGGACGCCCCGCTGCCAGACCGCGGTTGATACTCTCAAAGCAGCCATGTGCGCTGCACCTGTGCTACAGGCCCCCGACTACAGCAAGGAATTTGTAGTCCAGACCGATGCCTCGGAGTACGGGGTCGGGGCAGTCCTCTCCCAGCTGGACGCCAAGGGCCTCGACCGACCGGTGGCCTTTATCAGCCGCCGACTGCTGCCGCGAGAACAGAGGTGGAGCACCATCGAGCGGGAGGCCTTCGCTGTGGTATGGGCTCTCAAGAAGCTCCGGCCCTACCTTTTCGGTACCCACTTCAGGGTCCAGACTGACCACCGGCCCTTGTGGTGGCTCATGCAAATGCGGGGCGAGAACCCCAAGCTTTTACGCTGGTCCATCTCGCTACAAGGGATGGACTTCACTGTTGAACACCGGCCCGGCAACGACCACGCCAATGCTGACGGCCTGTCCCGATTCTTCCGCCTCGGCGAGGAGAACCCCCAAGAAGATGGGTGACTCTCCCTGCCTTCAGCTGGGGGGGAGGCGTGTGGGAGCCGGCCTCGTGGCGTGGTCCTGTTTCCCCGCGCTAAGCCGCACGAGGTCCCATGCACATCGGGGCTCCTCCATCTTGGATTACACGTCACTCCACGTGACCACCTGTATGACCCTGCTCTACCCGGCCTCGGTCCCAGCAAGGCCCGACATCGAGACGCCAACCCCTGGCTCGGGGGATACCACGTGAGCCCTTCCCACTCCCGGCGGAGGGCAGTATCGATGGGACCCCCTACCGTCTCTCCACACCTGGGTGTGATCACCCCACAGCTCTCTGGGGCCTGGCGCCTCTCCTGCTGGGCGTCTGGCCGCCCCCTACCCGTCCTCTCCGCCCCCTCTGGGCGCACGGGTCCGGACATCAAAGGGCTCCCGTCCTATATCTGGGGCGACCCGACAACAGGGCAGTAGTTGTATCCTGGAGTCGAGAGCCCTGCTGATCGGATCGCGGCTGACCCCACGAAGAAGACTCACCCGGAACCACCCCTCGAGCCCTGCTGACGACGTCGCGGCTCCACCGTGCTTAAAGACCTTCACGAACCCTTGGGGCCCTGCTGACGCTGTCGCGGCCCGACCTTGTTGAACCTTACCACCGGAGCCCAGCTGACCTCGTCGCGGCTCGACCGAAGCGGACGTACCACCAGAGCCCTGCTGACCGTGTCGCGGCTCGACCTAAGCGGAACTACCATCCGAGCCCTGCAGACGACGTCGCGGCTCTCCACGTCCGAGCCGCTCTGAGACCAGCATCCAAGGTCTGGCGCAGAGCCCTCCCGTGCCTGGCTGGCACTAAGACTGTCCCGCTACCCTATCCTCTTGAACGAACACTGAGACTCTGACAGGATCCCTCGATCCCTCTGTAAATATTGCCCGTATTACTGCTGATAAAGAATCTAATCTCGCAACTACTATTGAGTCCTGTGTGGTGGTGTTACTGGGCCCAGTACGATCATAGGAGAAAGACCTCCCCGAGGAGGCTTCTCAGCGGCGCTCGGCTACAACTTTGCGGTAGGAAGGTGCCGGAATAGTCTCCCCGACTACACGGCGGGCCTCCCTCCAACAATCACTATCTATTCCAATCATCGGAACTTACAGTATTTCAGGACAGCCAGAGCTCTCACTCCTAGGCAGATGAGATGGGTGTCTTTTTTTAGCGAGTATGATTTCGTGATCCATTTCCGCCCCGGGGTAAAACAAGGAAAAGCGGACGCTTTATCTCGACTAGGCAAGGAACATAAAACCTCTGTAGAGACACCTGTACTTATTATCCCTGAACACAAGATAGAGGCTGTAGGAGATAGTAATGCCCTATCACCAGATAACTTTCTCCCTCACTTAGAAAAAGCCTTGACCTTCTTGAATCAAGAAGAATGGCTAGCAGACCATCTAAATACGATATCCAACAACCTTTTTTATCACGAACATCGACTGTTCCTTCCCACAAGAGACACTCAAACCATGATCGTGAACTGGTGTCATGCCTTACCCTTGGCGGGGCACCCTGGAATAACCAAGACTTTGCAGACTTGTCAGCGATGGTTCTGGTGGAAAGGCATGTGCCGCGACATCTCTGAATACGTCAAAGCATGTCCGACCTGTGCCAGGCAGAAAACTGTACACTGTGCTCCTGCTGGGCTTCTGCAACCTTTATCTGTGCCCACTAGCCCGTGGTCTTCCATTAGCATGGACTTCATAACAGATCTACCAAAGACTAGAGGATATAACACCATATTAGTGGTGGTAGATCTGCTGTCCAAAATGGCTCATTTCATTCCTCTCAAAAGACTACCCACTGCCATAGCCCTCACAAATACATTCATACAACATATTATTCGACTTCATGGAGTACCATCTGTGATTATATCCGATAGGGGCCCCCAGTTTATCTCCAAGTTTTGGCAAGGATTATGCAAATCCCTCCACATAGACCATCGTCTCTCTACCGCTTATCATCCGCAAACGGATGGTTAAACAGAGAGAACGAATCAAACACTGGAACATGAGATGTTTACTTAGTACCATCACGAGTGACTGGGTTCAAGCCCTACCCTTGGCCGAGTTTGCTTACAATAACTCCACACACTCCACCTCCAAGATTTCCCCTTTCTATTTCACAACAGGATATCACCCCAAGTTCCTTCCTTTGAACCTGCCCCCTTCAGTAACACACACACCTGCCGTTGTTGACCATCATGCTCACCTCCTGTCTATTTGGGAACAAGCGAGACACGAGTTACTTGAAGCTAAAGAACACATGAAGACACAAGCAGACAAGCACAGATGCCAGCCACCTGAGTACAAAATAGGAGATCAGGTTTGGTTAGCAACCCGAAACCTGAAGTTAGACGGGCCACGTAAATTACAACCCGGATATCTAGGTCCGTTCGTAATCTCTCAGGTGGTTAATCCTGTAGCCATGAAACTGCAACTCCCACCAGAAATGCAAATACATCCTGTTTTTCACACTTCTCTGTTAAAACCATACGATCCTCCCTCATGTCCTGAGCCTCCCCCACCTCCTATAAACATAGAAGGCGAGCTGGAATACGAAGTCAAATGGATAGTGGATTCAAGGAGACATAGGGGTAGGTTGCAGTATTTGATAGACTGGGTGGGATATGCCCCTGAAGACAGAACCTGGGAACCAGCTGAAAATGTCCACGCACCTTTATTAGTTAGACGCTTTCATGCTCTACATCCCTCCAAACCCAGACCTGTGAGGAGGCCGTTAGGGGGGAGAACTGTTAAGACTCAGGCAGTCTGCATCTTGGCGAACACTACATGTCCCAGAAAGCCTAGCTCAAAGGGTGGTTGTGTGCTGTCCCATCCTGCCTCGGGACTGGTCAGGTGATCGGGAGGGTCTTAAGCCTTCCGGACTGCTAGCACGACGCTTGGCTTCGATTGTGGAACCTGCCCTGTGCCGTTGTGGTGCTTCTTCCCTGAACTCCAGAGTTATATTCCCGTTTTGGTTTCCGAGTATTCGAAGACGCGTCACCCCCTTGATTCTGCTTTTCCGAGAACATTCCTGTGCCCTCCTCCGATCCTGGTCTCAAGCCCCAGCGCGAGGACGCGCTGCTACGAACACCGTTCCTGCTTTCCAGTACCAGCGCAAGGTCACGCTGCTACGATACTCGCTCCTATCTGCAAGTTGTCAGCGCGAGGAGCGCTGCTCCAGGCACGCTCCTACCCTCCAGGCTCAGAGCGAAAACGCGCTGATACGGATACCCCCAGTTTCCGGTTTGTTGTGATTGCCCTCCAGCATGAACCAGTCACCACGCCATCAAGTTTCATACGTTTTGTCTTAAACGCGCACACGCGTTAACAACTCACGCGGTGCTGTAAAACTTTCTGGACTCTCCTGGCGGTGTATGATTGGGGCTGCAACTCATCTGAAGATCTCTGTCTAATCGGACGCCTTTCCCCCTCATCTTTACAGAGTACAGAGACGTTATCTGTGCACGTTTGAACTTTTCCCAATCCTGTGAAGAGACTCATTTATAAAGCTTGGGCACTACTTGATAAAGCAGGCTTTCGCACCCTGCAGGACTCTGCCTGCTGGTCTATACTTAGTTAAAGCAGTCATCTTTTTCCCTTCTGGGGAAGATACCTGACCCCCTCAAGGAGTATACAGAAAACTCTTCTTCCCGTACTTGTGAGGTAAGGAGTGGGATGGTACACAACCTACTGAACAGTGGTTACAAGGAGAGTAGTAATGTATAGGCAGTAAGCATCAGATATACGAGTAATCTCCTGTTTTGTTCTTCTTCTTGTATCTAGATATTCCCCCTTTTCCTGTCCAGAGCCAACCCTGTTGAGAGATTGGATCAGCGGCCAAGTATGCTTCTGGGTCTCTTCACTTTTTGAAGATAGGCGCCTTCCTCTAGTGTATTTCAGATTTGGCACTGAGGAGACGGTATCTTTTAAGAGGGGAGAGATATTTTCTTCGCTCCTGGGGAACTTGAATTGTTTGTTGGAGACATCCGTTTGAATCCCGACACGAGGGTGCTCTGGACTTTAATGATCTTACAACCTGGGATATCGGTCCTATATTAGGAGGATTGAAAAATGCCAAAACATTATCGGAACCGGAGATTGTTTTGGTGGGAGTGTTGCATGTGCTATCAATGCCCCTGTCTATAAGGGATCTAAAAACAGTCTGCACCTTGTCCTTGAAAAACGCTGCGAGCTGGTTGCAGAATTCCACACTGCTTTGGAATTCCATAGTGCACCAGGAGATGCGTTTGCAGAGTGGTGTAGAAAGTGGGTGTGGCCACCGAACATCTCTCGGCAAACCCACTGTGTGGGACTTACTGGAGTTAACAGGAGTGGTGGTTGGCCCCCAAGGATCCTCTGGAGCCAAGGGGACTTCATCTCCCTACAAGTAGTGCAACAGGAGCCACATTTGCACAGTGGTGGAAAAAGGGGTGTGTGGCGTCCAACAACCTTTCAGCAATTCTGCTATGTGGGACTTACTGGAGGTAACAGGAGGGGTAGTTGGCCCCCCAGGACGTCCTTGAGGAACAACTACCCCTCCTGTTACTTCCAGTAAGTCCCACACAGTGGGATTGCTAAGAGGTCTTAGGAAGCCACACCCCCTTTTGCTACCACTCTGTAAATGCAGCTCTGTTCGTGGTGCAATACTGGTTGGGGGATGAAGTCCATTTTACTCCTGAGGGACCTTAGGGACCAAGAAGCCATCCTGCCACCTCCTATAAGTCCTACCCAGCAGGATTCCTGAGAGCTGGTCAGAGGCCCAGCCTACTTTCTCCACCACTCTGCAAATGCTATTACTAGTTAAACAAGCATTTGCATAGCCAATAGGTCTCGCTTTTGGGAACTTATGTGTTTATCTTGAAGTTTTGCCTATGTTGTAGAGCATTGTGGTTGATGTGCATTATGTTTAAAAGTTATAATAAAAAGTGTTAAGCATTTTTGTTACCTTTATAAAAACTAAGACGACATTATATACAACTGAAGAACCTGATTAAAAAAATATTTTAATATACAAAATGTCTTTTATTTTATTTTGTATTTATGTGGCACAGCGGTATTATGTTGAGTGTATTTGTTGCACTGAATAGAATGTAATTATGACGTGTATTTATGTTTTATTAAGTGGTATTACGTTGCGTGTATTTATGTTGCATTGATTAGAGTGTAATTATGTGGTGTGTAATTATGTGGCCCTGAGTGATATTATGTGGAGTGTATTTATGTTGCATTGAATAGAGTGTAATTGTGACGTGTGATTATGTGGTACTGAGTGGTATTTTGTGGCGTGTTTTTATGTTGCATTGAGTAGAGTGTAATTACGTGGTGTGTAATTATGTGGTACTGAGTGGTGTTATGTAGTGTATTTATATTGTATTGAGTAGAGTGTAATTATGTGGCGTGTTATTATGTGGCACTGAGTGATATTATGTGGATTGTATTTATGTTGCATTGAGTGGAGTGTAATTACGTGGCATGTCATTATGTGGCACTGAGTGGTATAATGTGGAGTGTACGGTGAATTTAGTAGAGTGTAAGTACGTGGTGTAAATATGTGGTACTGTGTTGTGTTATGTGGAGTGTATTTATATTGTATTCAGTAGAGTGTAATTATGTGGCATGCCCCGCCCACTCGCCACATTTAAATGAGTACCCGCACTACTTTTTTCCCATTTGAAGCACTGGGTATATCCTTAGGGGTCTGTCAGCGTCGTGGGGCAGCTCAGGCCATGGAGGGGGTGAGGCAGAAGACCCAAGGGGTGAGGTGTGTGTTACAGGTATGAGGGTCAGGATGTGACTGATAATATGGCCAAGGGAGGGATCAGGTAAAGAGTGGAGTCATGAAGCAGGAACTGGTTCCAGATTCCTTCAAAGAGTATGGAATACTTGTATGGTGTCCTGCAAGGGTCAGCTGCCCTGCGAAGTTCCTGCACTGTGACCCATGTCCCTAAAGAGAGGCCACAAAGCCACAAACACTGACACATTGTGAATGTGACTGCAGGGGTTAGGCTACGCATTCCAGGGTCCGTGACTTCAAAGGCAGTCACGAAGCTCTGGTGCAGGTGCAGCAGGGCCCCCGTGACCGCCCCCTCTACCTGGGAAAGAAATTGTTCATAATGTGCACGTTTTGCCTCAACCCCCGTCCCTTCTTTCTGATTTGAAGACGGAGTGCACCCAGTTTGCTGCGCTCGAGTCTGTTAACTGAGGGAGGGTCACGCGAGATTGCATACAGCTGCACAGTGACGATGATGTCAATTATCCAAGAGACGGTGCCAGGCAGCAGTAAATGTGGGCCATGCCCTGATGTTTTAATTAATGAATGCTGTCGGGATGGGAGCTGTTATGTTTTGCATAAACAATGGGATTAATTAGCAGTAATTACATAAACAAGCTGTTTTCCAGATTGTTGTCACCCGTCGTTTACTGGTGGGAAATGGGAATGCTCATGGTTTTTCTTTGATGTTATGCTGAAGTGCGGTACCACATTACAGGAAATAAGTGGAAATCTATTTATGAATGTGTCATAATTCTGATCGGGTTTGTCAGGAATGGGCCTGGGGACAAACTTCACGCGGGGCCAGCTTGATGCCTCTGCCCTTGTGGC
The DNA here is from genome assembly GCF_964204655.1 of Triturus cristatus. Taxonomy (NCBI): domain Eukaryota; kingdom Metazoa; phylum Chordata; class Amphibia; order Caudata; family Salamandridae; genus Triturus; species Triturus cristatus. The sequence goes on from NC_140587.1 coordinate 287,349,426, forward strand.
CAGAGGTGACGCGCAGCGCCGGTTTCTATCATTAAACAATATGTACTTCAGGGGAAGAGAAAGCGTGGCGTCTGGTGCCACCTAGTGATTGGTCACGGAAGCTGATTTAGAATGAAAATTACAGGCGTGCTCACATTTAAAAACAAGCCGACCGCCTGCCATTAGATATGTGGTGGAGCAAGATTTGGAATATATTCAGGATGGAGAAATTATCAGCTTTCCTGCATGATCGAGTTTAAAATTTGTGATGTATTGTGGCTTACATTTTAAACGTACATGTTGGAATTGCTACGAAAATCGCAACTGTGTGAGATTTCCTCCTCATCCGATAGTCTAGGGCCTCGGACTCAGATAAACAAGCGTGCGCTTTGCTGTGGCTGCAGCCTGCATAGTTGACAAGCCTAATAGTTGGAGGGGTGGGAGGAGTGTGACCCAGAGCACACACAGCATTTCCCTTGCGGGAGCGAGCCAGAGGGACCATGTGTTTATAGGTTAATTACAAACAAATGGTGTCAGGCTTGCTCCCGCAAGGGAATAGCCAAACGTGCACGCGTTGCCATTGAAGGCAAAGCAACGTATGCACGTTTTTGAGCCACAAACTGCATCGATGGCTAAAGGTCTTTTTCAAGCAGCGCATGCGCGCTGCTAGGCGGGACCTAAAAACCATAGACATTTACTGCAAAAACCAATGTTACAGGGACGTTATAGTTAGGAATTAACTTTTAAAATACCTTAGAAGATCACTGAAAAAAACAAAGGTTACAGGGACGTTACAGGGACGTTGTAGTTAGAAAATAGAATTAAAAAAACCTTAGAAATTCACTGAAAAAACCAAAGGTGACAGGGACATTATAGTTCGGAAATAGCATTTAAAAAAACCTTAGAAAGTTACAGAAAAAAAACAAAGGTTACAGGGGCGTTATAGTTAGGCTCATGTTTCCCTCATACAAAACCAAAGAAATTCAGCAGTCATAGTTAGATGAGCTAACTATAACTCACGCCCCGCAATGACCTGATTATGACCTCACATATTACATCATTCATGACATGGTCAGTGACATCACTGAGGACATCACCGATGACATCTCAAATGACATCACTGATATCATCCACAGAATCTCTGATGTATCCACTCATATCCCAATATACCCTTTCATACACCCACTCCAACACTAGCATTCTCAAAACCATTGAGACACCCATACCAGTACTTAAACACCAACTGACTGATTCATAGGTCTACACTCACATCTACTCAGTTACCCATAGAGCCACTCATACACCAACACACTCACTAACACAGCCACTGATATATCTACTCATTCCCACACAGTCACTCCTAGAGCTACTCAGACACCTGCTCACTCACCTATAGTCAATCAAACAACCATTTACCAACCTACACATTTATACACACACACACTCATTTATTCATACAAATACTAACACATACTCACTCACCTATACCTATACCATCACTGACACAAGCATGCACTCACCCATATGGCTACTCTCACAATCACTCAGTCACACATACTGTCACTCATATACTCCAACACTCACCTATACTGCCTTTGACATATGCAGTTACTCACCCATATACCACTGACACATCCATTCACTCACTGACACAGCCATACACACACTCACTCACCCATACAGCTGCTTACACATGCACTCACTAACCCATAGAGCCACTGACTCACCCACGCACTCATCCATACAGGCAGTTGCACACCCCTCACCCACCCACCCAGACATTGAGACATCCATACACATACTCAGACAACCAATCACTCACCCATATAGAAACTCACATACCCGCTCACACACCTACACAACCACTTAGACACCAACTTACAGACAGATACAGACATTCACACAAGTCACTCACCCTTACATTCACTGACACTTAATTATTCACTTACACAGTTACTCACGCACCCACTGAATCATCTAATCAGACACTCATGCACCCACTTATTCACCGATACACCTTGGTATGTATATTTAACACTCACAAACTATTGAATTTCTAAGGTTTTTAAATTGTATTTTCTATCCAAAATGGATCTATAAGGTGTATTTTTATAAGCTTGTATTTTCTTCATTGGATTTATGAGCATTGTTTTTTTTCTTTATAGTTTTTTTGAATTGGCAACGATGTTGCGATACCTCCATTGACATCGTGAAAACGGAAATAAAAGCAGACATTCACTGACCACAACAAATCCAAAAAGAATATGTAAAAAAAAATCCATTCTGAACATTTCACTATTGATATTACTATGTATATACTTCTTTCAAAGCATGTTTGAACATGTATTTTTGTACTAAGTTTCTTCAAAACCCATCTTTCAGACCTATTTTCCGTTTTCACAGTTAGTCGGGACATGCGATGATGTCGTTAACTGCGAAGATTGCGCCTTTTCCATAAAGTCTAAAACACATATATCCACACATACTACAGTATTTTACACACTAGGGGTTTCTTACAGTATTTTCTAAAGTCATGTTTTTATAGAGAGATTCTATAAAACCATCCCTAAAACCTATTTTATCTTTTTGCTGTGACTCCGGAGAACGCGATGTCTTTAATCGTGATGTCCGCCGACACGTTGCAAAAGCGGAAAACAGAAGCAGAAATTCAATGACCATGACCTTCAATGGAGGAGTGTGGCTCAATGGTTAGAGCGGCAGACCCTGAAGCAGAGTTCTGGCCAGGGACCAGGGTTCGATTCCCGCCTCGGCGGGGCTCGCCCTCAATTTCCTCGGACCTGTCTATTCTTGCCTCGGTGCCTATTCTAATCACGGGCCCCACGCTGCAACTCTGGGCAATAGCTTGCTTAGCCTCCACACCGGCCCCAACAGCGCTAAGGATGCCTGGCTTCACCCTGGGGGTACCCAGGAGTGGACACTTCACAGGGAAAGGCAGGAGGGGTTCCACAGCGGTATGAGTATCAGCGCCAGGAAACCGCAAAAGGTGACACCGCAAGGTGGCTGTCTGGTGACAGTGCGCTCTATAAGTACCTTGACATTTACATTTACATTTTACATTTACAACACATCCAAAAATAATATGTAAAAAAACATCCATTCTGAACATTGCACTACACATATTACTATATACATACTTCTTTCAAAGCATGTTGAAACTCATATTTTTTCTTTAAAAACCATCTTTCAGACCTATTTTCTGTTTCCGCGGTTATTTGGGATGTCACAGCATCGCTGTTAACCGGGGCCGACAATCGCGCTGTTTCCATGAAGTGAAAATACATATAAACACACATTTTACCGTATTTTACACTCTAGGGCTTTATCACTGTACCCTTCAAACGTATGTTTTTCTAGTGTATTTCTAGACCATCTCTAAAACCTATTTTCCGTTTTTGCGGTGACTCCGGACACCGCAATGACATCAGTAATCGCGATCCCCGTGGACCTGTCATGAAAACGGAAAACAAAAGCAGACATTCAATGGTCACCAACACATCCAAACATTATAGCTATATAATTAAATTTAACCATCACAGTAGATGACTCACTAGTTAAATAACTCTATAAAAACATGTATCAAAATCTCAATATCTCTATAACAATGCGTTTTAATGATTCACTTATATATTTCATTTAATTTTCACTAAATATTCACTACAACATTGATAATTGCGATGTCCCTGCAATGGTACGTGGGGGGTGCCCGCTGGCGGTCACATCGTTGTCGCAAATATCCGGCACAATAAAAAAAATCCAATTTGGACACATAACCTGTGTCACTAACACCCCCAATCAGAGTGCTTGCTTCCACGGGAGTCAGACTCCCGCGGGAGCAAGTGCTCTGATTGGCTGCCAACAGCATAAAAGAAAGGCAGCAATTTTTTCGGGATCAAGGCAAAAACAAAAACAAAATGGCAGTTGCCATTTTATAAAATATATATGGGGAGGGAGGCATCAGTAGGCGCCCCTCACCGGCCCATTTAGGGTCCCTAGGGCCCCAATCGCCAAGGGCAACGAGTATTTAAGGGGAGGAAGGTGTACCCCCCACTCTCAGCTTTTTTTTGACCCATGGAACCTATTCTCTGGGGCCCAATCTATTTAAAAAAGGGAGTTGGCACGCAGCCCCCCTCCACAAGTTGTTTTTAACCCAGGTAACCCATCCCCAGGGCAAAAATGAGCCTTAAAAATGTCCTGGGGATCCCATCCTCCTTGATCCTTTATTTTAAACAAGAGGGGGTCATGTGGCCCCCCTCCCTGAGCCTTTAATGGGCCAGGGGACCCTAATCCCAATAGCTGGCTAACTTGCTGTGTCCTGGGGAGCCCACCCTTGGGACACAGCAATTTCTGGGAAACATCTGTTTGCGTTCATCTGGCAGAAGCATTTTCAAATTTTCCACCAAGAGGAGCAAACATAATGCTTGCTACCAGCGGGTGGTAGCTTAAAAAATACTCCTGCCTACTGGGAGCAGACTTCTGTTATTTTTCCCTACTGACACTGATGCGGTCTGGGAAACAGAGCAACATATTGCTACTGCCAGGGGGAGCAAAGCTGGCTCCTGCACAATGTGGAAAGCCTACTAGGGCCAGGGGGGCCCCAGGTGGGGCCGCAGGGGCCCCCCAAAATGTTGGTTGGTAGGTTCTGGGACACCCACCCATTACTGATGGGCTCCCTGGGGCCTAAGAAGACTCAGGGACAGGGACCACATGCCCACTCCCCTTTCTAATTGGATTTGGCCGGTGGGATGGGGTCCCAGGGGCCTGATAAGGTCCTGTGAGGGGGTCATGCAGCCAAACTCCCCTTTTAAACTAAAAAGGGCCATGGGGGATGGGATCCCTGGGGCCTATGAGGGCTCATGGAGGGAGGCCACATAGTCTACCTCCCCTTTTTAATTGGCTTATTGGTTTGGCCCCGGGGTATGGATTCCTGGGGCCTAATAAGGCTCAGCGAGATTGGCTGCGCCCCCCTTTGTTAATATATTTTGTCCTGGGGGATGGTGTCCTGGGGTCTAATAAGGCATGGGGAGAGGGGCTCCCCTTAGATTTTGGCATGGGGATGAGGTCCGTGGGGCCCAAGAAGGTTTGGAGAGGGGGCCATATGCCCCTCCCCCTTTTTATTGTATTTTGCCACAGGGGATTTGGTCCCCAGGGGCCTAATAAAGCTTGAGGGACGGACCCCCCTTTATTATTATATTTGACCCTGGGAGATAGTGTCCTGGGGTCTTTTAAGGCTTGAGACGGGGGCCACATGCCCCCCTCTGCTTTTCATTGGAACTGGCACTGAGGGATTGGGTCCCAGGTGCCAATTAAGGCCTTCATATATGTGTTTTGGCCCTTGCGGATGCAGTCCCAGGGTCCAAATGACAACCCTATGCTGGCACGCCAATGGCTGTGAGCCAGTGGCGGCTGGAGACATTTGAAAGAGGTGTGCGTAAAGGTTGGGTATAAGTGTTATTTCGTGTTTGGGGGGAAAACTTTTAAGAAACCTGTGTTAAATGGTACATTTTAAAGCCAAATTTGAGAAAGGAAGGTTTATAAAGCAATTGTGAAAATGCAGTGATGAAATATTTAAACACATCAAAACCAGCCCCATATAAAACAGTTACTGTAGTAAGCCAATTGTATGACTTGACGCAAGTACTGTGGAAATGCAGCTATGAATATGTTGCACATAAGCAATCTGAAGATTCCGCAGCTATCTTTTCACAATAAAGTGCATTGTGACACCACTGCAGGGCTGGGTACAGTTCTATACCAAGAGGCACATGCAGTGTGTAGGAAGAAGGCGGTGTCGCACTCACACCCTACCACCTAACAGGCTTTTGCAATGAAACCTCCTTTCAGATGCCCCGTAAACAGAAAGGTGCTGTCGGCTGTAGCAGACAAACACAACATGGTAACTACAGCGGCAGTAGCATTTATTCTGGGTCTGTCTCCCCAGCCAGGGGTCACCCACGCCTGCACCTTCGATGTTTGCCTAAATCACAACTATCTAAGCGGACAGTAAACACAGTCCTCTGAATAATGCACAACTGTAACTCCCCACACGCAGCCAGTGGGCTCTGTTCTTAAAAGCAGAGACCCTCCAGCTGTTCCTGCTAATCTTGAAAAATGGAGGTCTCTGAAATAACTTTCTTGCTTTCTTTGGCTTTGTTCTGTGTTTTTCGACATTACTGTGCTTTTTCATTAAACCGCTCTTTAGTGAATAAATACAAATGACAGGCACCACCCCCACCTAGGGGGGCATGGTGCCTTTAGTGGCATCTCAGGCAGGAGCCGGGTTAGGGTCTCTTCTGGGTCGAGCGACCCGGAAAGAGGGCGTAGCAGGGATTCCCGGAAGCGTGTCACCGGGGGAGGTTGGGAGGACCTGGGTGAGGGAGAGCAGGTTCAGAGAAGTGAGACCTGTGTCCTAACTCCGCCAATGAAGACTGTGGGTCCAAGAGATAAAGAACCAGGCCAGACAGAGTAGGCCCAGGCAGTGTGCACAGAGGCAGGCTCGGTCGGTCCGGAAGAGGGACAGGGCAGGCAGAACAGCTCCAGAGAAGGGCGAGCAGAGCTGGACCAGGGCGAGCAGATCTGGACCAGTAGATCCTCCGGAGCAGGGAGACGGCGGGATACACAATCAGAATGTAGTGTTCAGCTTTTGGGGTGCCAGGGGGTAACTTTAGGGTTCAGGATGGGTGTAGGTTTTAGGGTGCCAGGGAGTAATTTTAAGGTTCAGGGTGGGTTAGGGATTGGGGTTCCAGGGGGATAATTTTAGGGTTCAGGGTGGGTATGGGTTTTGGGTTACCAGGGGGGTAATTTTAGGGTTCAGGGTGTGTAGGGGTTTTGGGGTGCAAGGGGGGAAATTTTAGGGTTCAGGTCGGGTATGGGTTTTGGGGTGCCAGGGGGACAATTTCAGGGGTCAGGGCGGGTGTGGGTTTTGGGGTGCCAGGGGGGTAATTTTAGGCTTCAGGGTGGGTATGGGTTTTGGGGTTCCAGGGGGACAATTTTAGGGGTCAGGGTAGGTATGTCTTATGGGTGCCAGGGGGGTAATTTTAGGGTTCAGGGCGGGTATGAGATTTGGGGGGCAGGGGTAATTTTAGGGTTCAGGGTGGGTATGGGTTTTGGGGTGCTAGGGGGTGTTAGGGTTCAGGGTGGGTATGGGTTTTGGGGTGCCAGGGGCATAATTTTAGGGTTCAGGGCGGGTATGAGTTTTGGGGGGCAGGGGTAATTTTAGGATTCAGGGTGGGTATGTGTTTTGGGGTGCTAGGGGGTAATTTTAGGGACCAGGGCGGGTATGGATTTTGGGGTGCCACAAAAGAAAGAGATGGCTGTGGAACAGCAACCCTATAGTGTATGAGAACATATGCGGCCTTCTCCCTGCCCCCCCATGGCTCCTCCTGCGCCCCAGTGTTTCTTGTGCCCCACCTAGCACACATCATGTCGGAGGATGGTGATGACATTAACATTTTGCCCCCCTGGAAAAATTTCTGCGGACGCCCATGTTACAAGGTTATGCTTTTCCCCCCAGCCTTTACATGATTCTAACCATGCAAAATAGGCTCATTTATGTAAAAAAGAAAAATAAATCAGTTCTTAAATGTAACCCCCAACTGGTGTTGTGTTTTAAATTCTGAGTTTGTGCTTCTCCACACCAAACAATGGTCCTGACTTAATACTTAGCGAATCAGCAGTATGTCATCCAGTTAGTTCTTTGTTAAATTTAGAGCTAAATAACATTTCGCAAACCTCAAAAAACTCAATTTTGACACTTCACCATGAAGCGATACAACATCCACTGTTTTATTAAGCGATATTTATTCATTTGCAACAATTTTTTGATTATATAAAGTTCGGCGCATGGTTGCTCCAGAGGGAACGTGCATATGATAAGGGTGCTGAGAAGTGAATGTGTAGGAAGAGAAATTTCAGAGAGCAAAAAGGAATTCAAATAAGTAAAAAAATATACACGGTATTACAATTCACCGTACAAAGTGTCCTGGTCACGTGTCAACGAATACAGTCACAATTTTATGTACAGAATCCAAACCATTTTTTAGCACGTTGGGTGAGGGACGTGTACCAGGCTCATTTATGAGGGGGTGTCGACGTTTCGACCCGTCTTAGGGTACAAAGGTAATTTAATGCCTTGACCATGCGGGTCTTCTTCAGGACAACAAGGGAAGGGGGGCAACCTGACGGGTTCCTCAGCTTGGCTTAAGGATCTAGAAAGGGGGGCAAAACAGATGATCAGGATGTTGTATCGCAGATGCGATTAACACCTGCCGAGGCGGGTGTATGCTTACCTAGCGTGAATCCAGGGGTGGTTCAAACATGGATCGCTAGTGGCAATAATTCAATGACCATGCATGTGGTCTGGTCGGATAATATTCCCAGACACTGGAACTGAAATTAGACAAAATGAACAGTGTGAGGGCAAAGCGGCAACCTGCTCGCTCTAATGCGAAGATGGGGACTTAAAAGGAGTTTAAAAACACAGTACCTGCGACGCGGACTCAATCCGTTCTGCAGTGTTATCACAGGGAAAAGGACTTCAACTTAGGCTTCTCATTTCCAGGGCACTGGCCGTTCTAGGGGACAAAATGAGTGATATAAGTGCCAATTGGCCAGCATTGTGAGCTAAACCACCAAGAAGGCCTGCCAGCGCTCTTACCTGCCTCTAGTACAGAGCTTATTTCTCGTAACGTCTCAACCGGAGGGAATGCGGGCGCATGCGCTCTGGATAAAAAGCACCGGGTAACCGTACACGTAGTGACGGTGCGTCGGTAAGAGTCAGAGTGGAAAGACTCACCGAAGCATTAGGCCTGTAGTTCCAACGGGGCCTGTGATGTCTATCTGAGGTCCAGATAGCGCCGTGTACTTGGACCATAGTCTACAGTACCAGGAGTGAATAGTGACTTAAAATTAAGGGCAGAACTCGTGGTTCGATAAAATCAATAGGCACACAGTAATTCTTAATTCTGTCATGCAATGACAATCATGATAAATTATGACAATCAGGGATCCATTATAATGAATATACGTTTCATAAGAGAACATCATTTCTTAAAATACAATGAATGATTAAAGACGACAGACGATGGAACAACAGTTCCAATGTGTATACAATTCAAACATACATACAATTACATACAATTGATCATCCATAGGCTGACAATGTGAAGGCCAAAATTATACAGTGTTGACCAGTTGCAATCCAGGGCAATCTACCTCAACCGACAGATGGGCCACATTTCACAGTATAAATCAGTTGTAACCATGAGCAGTGTGCCAATGGCGAGGGATGGTAACCACCAACATACTACCCAGTACTCATGATGGAGATCTGTCTATTAATCTCCTCCAACTCGTTCAATCCTCTATGGATAGTGTCCAAGGAATCTATCCATCTGCATTCCCTTCTGTTAAGTGTGATGCTGAAGTCACCTCCCCTGGGGTTTGGCTTGATCTTTTCAAGAACCCACCATTTTAAACTGTCAGCCGCATGATCAAACTTCGTAAAATGGTCAACCAAGGGGGCTCCCACTGTTTTGCAGCGTATACGGCTGCAGTGCTGGAGAATGCGACACTTAACTTTTTGAGTCGTCTGACCCACATACATAAAGTCACATGGGCAAACAATTGCGTATATGACACCTGATGAGTTGCAATTACTGAAACCCTTCAGCGTGTGTACCTTTTCGTGGTGTGGAAATGTATTGATTTCTTTGGTCAAAGGGCAGGCTTTGCAAGATCCACATTTATGGTGTCCCGTAACGGACGGAGCACCCCATAAAGTGGTCTGACCGATATTAGGTGGCACAGGTAGTAGAGATTTAACCAAGTGATTTCTTATGTTTTTCCCTTTCTTGAATGTATGTAAGGGGATAGGTATGTTACCCAATTCGTCAGACACTAGGTGCCAGTGTTTATTAACTATCTTTTTGATCTCATTGCTCTTTGTGCAGAATGTTGTCACACACACTAAGCGATCTTCCTTGGGGGTCTCCTTAGACTTAGGGGTCAACAAAAATTCCCTATGGTTATGCCATGCCCTTTTGCGGGCTTTTTTAAGGAGCCTGATTGGGTAGCCGCGCTCCACCAGACGTGCTAGAAGTCCAGCAGACTCATCGAAATAATCTTCCTTTTTTGAGCAATTCCTACGTAGCCTCAGGAACTGCCCAAAGGGTAAGTTGTCTCTGAGGTTACGAGGATGGTGGCTCGAGTAGCGAAGTAGAGTGTTCCTTTCACTGCTTTTCCTGTAAAGATTCGTGTAGAGTTTGCCCTGCTCAGATATTATAAGGATGTCAAGGAAATTGATCTTTTCTCTACTATATTCCATGGTGAATTGTATATCGGTCGAACAAGTATTGAGCCAATGATGGAATCTTTGAAGGTCTTCCACATCACCACGCCAAATGATGAGCACGTCATCAATATAACGTCGCCAGAGTTCTATCTTCGCCCTATATGGGTTAAGATCGCTGAGGACATATAGCTGTTCATAAAAACTCATGTAGATAATGGCCAGATTCGGTGCAAAGCTTGCCCCCATTGCATGACAGAATTAAGAATTACTGTGTGCCTATTGATTTTATCGAACCACGAGTTCTGCCCTTAATTTTAAGTCACTATTCACTCCTGGTACTGTAGACTATGGTCCAAGTACACGGCGCTATCTGGACCTCAGATAGACATCACAGGCCCCATTGGAACTACAGGCCTAATGCTTCGGTGAGTCTTTCCACTCTGACTCTTACCGACGCACCGTCACTACGTGTACGGTTACCCGGTGCTTTTTATCCAGAGCGCATGCGCCCGCATTCCCTCCGGTTGAGACGTTACGAGAAATAAGCTCTGTACTAGAGGCAGGTAAGAGCGCTGGCAGGCCTTCTTGGTGGTTTAGCTCACAATGCTGGCCAATTGGCACTTATATCACTAATTTTGTCCCCTAGAACGGCCAGTGCCCTGGAAATGAGAAGCCTAAGTTGAAGTCCTTTTCCCTGTGATAACACTGCAGAACGGATTGAGTCCGCGTCGCAGGTACTGTGTTTTTAAACTCCTTTTAAGTCCCCATCTTCGCATTAGAACGAGCAGGTTGCCGCTTTGCCCTCACACTGTTCATTTTGTCTAATTTCAGTTCCAGTGTCTGGGAATATTATCCGACCAGACCACATGCATGGTCATTGAATTATTGCCACTAGCGATCCATGTTTGAACCACCCCTGGATTCACGCTAGGTAAGCATACACCCGCCTCGGCAGGTGTTAATCGCATCTGCGATACAACATCCTGATCATCTGTTTTGCCCCTCTTTCTAGATCCTTAAGCCAAGCTGAGGAACCCGTCAGGTTGCCCCCCTTCCTTTGTTGTCCTGAAGAAGACCCGCATGGTCAAGGCATCAAATTACCTTTGTACCCTAAGATGGGTCGAAACGTCGACACCCCCTCATAAATGAGCCTGGTACACGTCCCTCACCCAACGTGCTAAAAAATGAATTGGATTCTGTACATAAAATTGTGACTGTATTCGTTGACACGTGACCAGGACACTTTGTACGGTGAATTGTAATACCGTGTATATTTTTTTACTTATTTGAATTCCTTTTTGCTCTCTGAAATTTCTCTTCCTACACATTCACTTCTCAGCAACCTTATCTTATGCACGTTCCCTCTGGAGCAACCATGCGCCGAACTTTATATAATCAAAAAATTGTTGCAAATGAATAAATATCGCTTAATCAAACAGTGGATGTTGTATCGCTTCATGGTGAAGTGTCAAAATTGCGTTTTTTGAGCTTTGCGAAATGTTATTTAGCTCTAAATTTAACAAAGAACTAACTGGATGACATACTGCTGATTCGCTAAGTATTAAGTCAGGACCATTGTTTGTTGTATTAATTTGATTCCCAGGTCCCTGATTTTCTTGGGAAAACCCCATTTTTTGTAATGGCTTCTCCACACCAAGCACTATTAAACTATTAAACTATACTGTCTACCAGTATGAATGACATGTGACTCCTGCACCTCCTCTGTGTTATGTAACATTTCTATACACTGATTACACATGTGTGATTGGTTATCTCTGTGTAATGTGTGTGTGATTTAAAGTGCTCTGACACCCTACAGCGGTGCTATAAACCTAAATAAATGCATCTCAGCGAGTGAGTGGTTATGGAGACACAAGGGGCACTGTTAAAGGGTTAAGGAATCTGCAGCAAAGATGGGCGGGGGGGGCGCCAACAAACATTGTTGCACAGGGCGCCACCAGCTCTAAAGCCGTCCCTGGTCTCCATCTTCCTGTTCCTGTCCAGCAGGCTCCTCCCAGTGCTTTGTCCATCTCCTGTTCATTCTGCCTTTGGATTTTGAGCTGAAGGATCACTCTTTGTGTCTGCTTCATTCAAAAGTCCTCAAATCCAATGATAATGTCATTGGATTTGAGGACTTGTGAATTTGATATTTTACGAGTAAGTTGGTGTTGTGTCTGTTTGATTGGGGGCATTGCAGTTGCTGCAACTACAATTTTGGTACTTTTCATTCTTTTTTTTAAAATTGTTGTGGGTAGCCAGTAGGCCAGAGCTAGTCATGGGTGGGTGCATGATGAAGCAACTGTTCCTTTGGTGTGTGTTGAATGTATTTCAAACATCATGGATGGCATTGGATTGAGTTGGAAAATGTGTTTTTGGGGGGTATTTCTGTTTTTGGGTGTGTGTTAAAGAAATGCGTTTGTTGTGTGTGCCTGGTGTGTTGGTGTGCAGTGCACTCTGCAGACCTTGTTTTGCCCTGTGGATTTTAGTTTTTGCATTTTATTGCATTAAAAAAGCAAAGCCGTGTGGTTTTGCATACACCCTTTGCCTTGCTCTTATTGCCTTTTGTCAGTTCATTGTTTCCCAGGCCTCCTGCTTGTTGCTTGTGATTTGTTTGTGAGTGTCCAGGTGGCCTTTTGTGGTGGGAGTTATTAGTGTGCTGCTTTTGCCAAATAGGCCTGCATGGTTTTCCTATTGGCTTACTGCTTCCATCCATCACCTTTGCCAGCATCAGCTCCCTTCCATTACATTTGTATTTTGGTTGTTGTTCTTATTCTTTCCTATCTTTCCTGAGAGTGTAGTGTGTACACTGTACACAGTAAGTAGTATACCTTAGCCCTTGTTGCCAAAGTCTCACAAATGTCTACACTATATCTTTTATTTGTTTGTTTGTACTAGTAGTAATTGAACCACAACAACAAATGCAACATTTCACTGATGTTCTTCTCCTGGCTTATTTGCTTTTAGGTGCACAAAAAGACAGAGGAGGAGGTATCAACATCATCCGTTGTACTGCCAGACAGAAGTCCTGCTGCGCACCACATCACGTCCACGTGTGACCACAGATATCTCTGCAACTTGTGTACCTGCGTCCTGCCTGACATCTGAAGAAGATGGCCCCAAAGAAAGGTACCAGGTCCTCCAGTACCAAGAAAATTGCCGGTGAGAAGAAGATGGAACAGAAAAAGGAAGTGGAACTAACCACGACTGGTGTGCCCGCCAATGTGTTTTTTGGGATCAAAAGAATTACGCCTGCAGCAGCGTTGTCTGGGAACCAAGCTGGGAGCAGCACCTCTGCACCAGCGGGCCAACCCCATCAACCTAGGCCCAAGCCCATGAGTGTCGCAGAGCTAGCCTGTCTACTAACGAGCAGCGATGTTGAAATGTCATTATCGCAAAGTAGTACACAATCAACGCAGGCGGAAACTCAGCAGATAAGTGTGCAGCAGCAGGCGCAGCCGCAAGAACAGCATCAGCCGCAAGAACAGCAGCAGCCACAAGAACAGCAACAACAACAGCCCACAATAGTAGTTGTTCCTCTAGAAGTAGGGGCATTTCAGGAAATCGAGCTTCCTGCAGACAAAGTGGAGCAAACCACTGTTTCAGAAGATCCATTGTCTTCCAGACCCCCAGCAAGGAAAAGGAGGGTTAATCCATCATCTTCTTCTTCAAGCCCCGCTTCTGATGATCGAGATGCCACTTGGAAGCCACCAGCTCAGTCTGAGAGTGATGCACGCCACAAGACAAGGTTAGTGAAAAGAAAGATTCCAGAAAGCCTTAGAGTTATGGAGGTAGATGTACAAGAGGGGGATGATTATGATGACGAGCCAGTCATCACGGACATCACTCCCGGCCCAAACGAGATGGATACCAACATTATTACCCTATCCAAAATGGCTGCAAGGGATGTAGCACGGATACCACCAACACAGGTAACACCACCACGACCTCTAGCTTCCATATTTGCATTTGAAAAAGCCCAGCAGGGACCTACATCCAGCTCAACCACTACCTCAGTAGGTAGTGGTAGAAGTCACAGTGTAGCTGCACAGAGTCACATTCCAAGCACACCCTCCAATTCATCTGGTATTGAAAGTGGCACATCCAGCAGCACCAGAAAGTTCTCCTCCCCAGTTTTGGACTTCTTTTCGGTTAGCAGTAAGGAGGAGAACATTGCTATATGCTCAATTTGTCGACATGCTGTTAGGCGGGGTAAGCTTGGTACAAACTATGGTACTGGATGCCAAACAAGTCATCTCAAAATACACCACACTATCGTGTGGGAGGCTCACCTTCTTCGCTTAGAACAAAATAAAACTCAACCCATTGTTGTTGGGCATGAAGAATCATGGGACGATATTATCATGGTGGAAGGTGGGAGGCATTTCTAGCCCTGTCCCCAGTAGTGTAGTGGTACCGCCCACATCCTCAATGACATCTCAGTCGCACTGCAGTAAGAGTCAGAGTCAGGCTGAGACACCAAGGCGAACGAGTAGTACTGCAATGAAACAAAGTGCGTCGTTGAGCCTAACTGGATTAAAGAAAACAACTGCACCACAAAGGAAAATAATCCAGCCTACCATTGGGAGCATGCTTAGGTTGGAGGGGCAGTACCAACGCAACCACCCAACGGCACGGTTGTACAATGCGAAGCTGGCTAAAATGTTAGCGCTGGACCTTCTCCCTTTTTCATTTGTGGAATGGGTGGGTTTCCTTGAATTTGTGTCAGCCATCTGCCCTAAATGGAAGGTTCACAGCCGGTCCTAATTCGCAAGAGCTGCTGTTCCAGCACTACATCATGATGTGCTGGAATTGGTTGGACAAGCTTTGCAGCAGAGTGCTGTTCACAATATCCACCTGACAACAGACATGTGGACCAGTTGTCAAGCCATTGATTACATGTCCATCACTGTACACTGGGTCTCTTTTGTGGAGGTTAGAGATAAGCTATCTGAAGGGGGTGCTGTTGACACAGCTGAGATTTTTAAAGCTACTCAGAAACATGCAACTGTATTCACGTTCACCATGGAGAAATCTCATACTGCTGTAAACATATTGGAAGAGTTTCACAGCAAGGTTTTTGAATGGCTGCGCCCAAGAGGGCTTAAGATTGGTTTTGTTTCCACAGATAATGGCAGTAATGTACTTAAGGCCATGCAGCTTGGTTCCTATTTCAGGGTTTCGTGTTTGGCACACTGCATTAACATTATAGTTCAAGACTTTCTGAAAAAAGAAGCCATAGTCAGCAACTTACTGACCACCTGACGAAGAATATGCACTCATTTCAGCCATTCTTTTAAAGCTCGGAAGCAGCTGAGGATCATTCAACGTGACTATAGAATGCCAGTCAAAGCACTCATCCAGGAGGTGGCAACACATTCGAACTCAACTTATTACATGCTTGACCGTCTGTTTGAGCAGTGCAGGCCAATCAATGAATATGTCATGCGAAGAGGGGATGCTACTGTGAAAGGCATGACCCTTCAGATGGACCAATGGTGCCTAGGTAAATGCCTGACTGAGATGCTTCTTCTTTTCGAGGTCTTTACACGTGAAGTCAGCAAGGAGGACTGTACTATGGGCCAAGCTATCCCATTGTTGCAAATGCTAGAGCATCAGCTGAAGGAGGTGTCTGAAGCATACAAAGGTGTAGAGGAAAAAAAAGAAGCATATGAGTTGGTGGGGAGCTTAGCCCCTCTCTTAGCTGACAATACAAGGGTGCAAAATACAATTTTGTCACAAGAACAGTACATTTGTGCCACAATTCTGGATCCACTGACAAAATGGGCACTGAAGACAATAATTCCTTTTTCAGAAATGGATGTTGCCCGGTACAAAACTTGGATAGCTGAGTCAGCGAGTAAGTTGGAAAATGAACGGCTGCTAATTAAAAGCCCGCTAGATAAATCCAAAACAAGTATTGCAGCAGGGCATCCAGCGTCAAGTTCAACTTCGGAGCCTGAGGGCAGTGCATTTGGCTCAGAACACTCACCAACACTATCAACAACAGCAAGAACTGGATCATTAGGCCCAGTAAAATCGTTAAACGATTGGTATTTACAGCAAGGCATTGGTAAGTCCAGTGCTGATGCAACGAGAAAAGAGCCCGAAAAAAGTTTAACATTGAGCGGATGGTCCAGGTCTATCTGGACGACCCAACAGAGGTGTACATTGATCAAAACCCATTGCGGTATTGGTATGGGAAAAGGGGCCAATGGCCACTGCTCAGAAGGCTAGTGAAGAACCAGAACCTTTTTGGACCTGGCGGCGCAGGGTATGCCTTAATCTCCTGGGTTCTCCTGCTTCAGCTAACAGAGACACGGGGACACTCTGTCGGCGTAAAAGATCAGATTTTATTAGCTGCAGCTAGTACAGTTGTCCTAGAAGTACACACGGTATGTTCTCAGGGGACTGCCACTTCACTCCGTGGTGCACAATCTTATATAGTACATAGATAACATATACATGAACACAGAACACACCTAAAACATACATGGAGGACCAATAAGGTAAAGTGAAAGATGGAACGTGTCCAATAGGAAAGGTTGAAAAACAAAGATATCGAGTAACTCGAAGAAGCCTCTCCTCCAATGGTGTTTGCTATCCCTCCCACAGGTTAAGGTATTAACATGTTTGTAACTGGTTTGCAGGTGGCAAGATACGTTCGAGTGTTTTGGAGGACAGTTGTGAAACAAGAGAATACGAGCGGAGGACAGCGAAGGCCAGAAGATAAGATAAAGTCAGGAGAGAATAGTGTGAACCAACAGATAGTTAAGACAGGGATTAGAGGAACCAGGCAGGGATTAGTGTACTCGGCCAGTCTCTAACACCAGCTTCGTAAACAGACGCACAAGGCTATTTTGACACAATATTGCAGGAAAAGCAGAAAAGACTTCGTTCGTCGTGCTGCCTGAGTGAGGGCAACACAAAAATGGTGGCAGAGCACAAAATGGCAGCTCAATCGAATTTCCTCAGACCCTCCTTTTGCCAGAACTCAGGCAAGATACATAGACTCACGTTAATCTGAGTCGATGTCGATGGCCATGAGGTCATCAAGCTGTTGCTGTAGCATCATTCTAATATTCTCTGTTCTTTGTGCCTTGGGTTTTGGGATGCACATAGTAGCATAAAGGTTGCAGATGGCGGGACCACAGTGCATACAAAGACAACAAGAGAATGCGATGGCTAAAACCATGCCAAGGAATGTTAGCACTTTCCAACCCCATTTGGACAGTAGTCCCCAAAACCATCCCAATAATGACCAATCTCCTTCGTCCTGATGAATCGACTCAGAGATTATATGTAATTTAGAGATGGCCTGGTATACTGTCGGAGCGTCATCAGGTATATAAATACAGCAACTTGATTTGATCAATTTGCAGACTCCACCACAATCTGCAAAAATAACATCTAGGGCAACTCGGTTCTGTAAAGTCATAAGACGATCCGCCTGTAGTTCTGCTGTAATATTACTTAAAGCTCCTACAGTGATGTCTATGGTAGTCTCTACGACACGAACCAGTTGCCTCATATTCCTGCTGTTTGCCTTAGGACCCCAAAAAGGAAGAAATCCCTTTAGGAAGTCTCCTCCCTCTTGACCTGCTGTGTCTTTGGAATCAATAATTCCTCTGCCATATCTGTTTTTATGAAAATTTGAAGAAGCAGTGTATGTAGGGGGAAGAAGAAAAGCTATATAGCAAGTTCCAGAAAAACAAGTCGGCAACCACGTATAGGCTCTATCATGACAGATGAAATATGTGCCCTGAGATGGCACTAATGGCGGCGAATTCTGAGAGGAGTGAATGTAAGTATGAGAACAAAAGCTTTTTCTTTGTTCGGGGTCAGTAGTTTGACCATTGATTTGCAAACAGAAATTGCCTTGATGAGGTATAGTCCAAATCGGTGGAGATTTTCCTTGTTTAACCTTATCACTAAGGCTTGTGATGTAATGAGTGACATTCCAATTTGTATATGCTTTTCTTTCATCGATAGCAATTTTGCTTTTTTCCATGATTTTAGCCATAGCTAGCATTCCTTTTATCAATAAACTATGACTGAAATCTGGTCCTCCAATATAAGAACTGACAGGTCGTTTAAATCGGCTTTGATAGGCGTTAGAGAAAATTACAAAATAAGCCCAAGCAGAACCTTCATAAGAGAATGGAAGGACTAAATATGGCATCCCTTTTTCTGTGGTATGAGGCATTAATCCACACACCCAACAATCGGTTGTATTAATTACTAATTGGTGTTGGTGTAATAATTGAATAAACGAATTATTGTAGTATTCGATTCTTCTTACGAGTTCATGTTGAGGAAGTGTATGAAAGAGATGCGGAGAGATAGTAGAATAAGAAGGCACAGTAACAGAAGAAGGGACAACTTTTTGCTGCATAGCATAAACAATCCAACCTATACACGCCAATAGAATACACAATAACATGAAAACACATTAAGTTCTACTACAACGACTGTATACTATTCTACAATGATTGTTCTTCATTTTGTTCTTTCTCTCACTTTCGCCTAATGTAGTTTCCATCTTCTAAATGGATGCTCACGGCAATCTTCCTTAATCACTTGATCACGATTGTCTGCCGTCCTATGACACTGCAAGTCCTGCAGGCCTATTGCCACTACTCAGGTCACAACCAAGACTCCTACCGTGACCCTGCAACCGGGATAGAAACTACATAGAAGAGAGATTCTCAAATTTTCTTCTTTAGTCTGGGTCTCAGATCGTAATGGGTCTTATCAGGTACAGTCTGATCCTGAAACAATGTTCGTGGGTTTGTGGTGTTCAAGCGAAAATGTGATGGTACAGCTTCTTGGAGAATGTCATCGTTTTCTTTTTCCGACAATGTTCCAGTCAAACGTGCATCACTAAAGGGTACAAATCGTGGAACCTTCTCGCGTTCAGAGTCACTTATACCCTTACGGACCCACTGATCAAAGGGTAAAGGCAAAGGAACCTTTTTGCAGTGCACGCCGTGAATCCAGTTTTTCTTTCATTCAACCTTCACTGCTGTACGGGTTGTTAGGAGGACCCGACGGGGCTCCCTCCAGCGAGGCTCCAAATTCTTCGTCCTTTGAAAATTCTTCACACAAACCCAGTCACCTGGTCGGATGGAATGACCTGAGTCTGTGGAGGCCTCTGGCAAAGCGCTCTGAACCTGTTGATGAAGAACACGCAATTTAGTTGTGAGGTCATGCACGTAATCAATCAACATTGGGTATGGCAAGTCTGAATACTTTTTAGGGCGAGGGACTCCCCATATATTAGCTGGGCGTCCAAAAACTACCTCATAAGGGCTAAGTCCCAAACGAGAATGCACAGCCGTTCTGGTAGATAGAAGAGCCAAAGGTAGTGCATCGGGCCAACTAAGGCCTGTACTAGCCTGTACTTTAGCAAGCTTGAGTTTGAGGGTGCCATTATAGCACTCCACTAGACCCGCTGATTGTGGATGGTTTGCCGCATGGAATTTCTGTCTTATACCAAGACCTGCACAAACCTTTTGCATGACTTGGCCCACAAATTCGCTCCCATTGTCACTCCAGACAATGCGCGGCAAACTGAATCTAGGGAAAAACTCTTTTAAAAGTACTTTGGCTGTAGATAGAGCAGTATTGTCTTTCAGGGGGTAAGCCTCTATCCATCGTGAAAAGGCACATACCACCACTAGAACATATTTGAGATTGTTGCATCGTTCCATGTGAATGTAATCGATTTGCAACACCTCAAATGGATAGGTCGGAGGAGCATACTGACCTGCTGGAGTTGGGGTTCCCTTTCCCGGATTGTACATTAAGCAAACAATGCAATGTTTCACTACATTATCTGCACACTTCGGTATCCCCTCGTTTTGCCATACTGGAGCCAGAAGCTTGCATATTCCTTTCGCACTTAGGTGGGCTGGACCATGTGCCATAGTAACTACAGGTAGTACATATGCGTCTGGTAACAGCCAACGTTGGTGCTCAGACAATTCCACCCAACATCCCATCTCATCTAACATAACTGTACTTTCTTTCCACCTACTGAATTCTTTCTCTGTAGCCTCTTCTTGAATTGATTTCACACTTTCTACTGTATTCTCATACATTCCTCTTTCTCTGACCCAATTTGCAGGGCCTGCAACATACATGTGACTTGTAGCATCTCTAGCTGTCTTTTTCGCTACCTCATCTGCAAATGCATTCCCGCGACCAACATCGTCAGTAATCTTCCTGTGCGCACTACACTTCACAATTGCTGTTTGGGTAGGCAAAGCAAGTGACTCAAGAAGATCAGTCACCAACAGACCATGTTGTATCTTAGTACCGTGGGAAGTAAGGAATCCCCTTTCTTTCCACAAACGTCCAAAATTGAACGCTACACCAAAAGCGTACTGACTGTCGGTGTACACGTTCACTCTTTTTCCTTCAGATAACACACACGCTCTGTTTAGGGCTATCAGTTCAGCTGCCTGGGTTGAATTATGTCTGATGCGTGCGGTTTCCACGACTGTTTGCAAGGTAGCAACAGCATAAGCTGAAGTTGCTTCTCCATTAGGAAGCTTGAAACAAGAACCATCTTCCCATAGCGTTCCATCCGGATTCACTAATGGTGTATCTGTTAAGTTAATTCTACCCTTTGTCTCTTCCTCAGTACGAAAGAAACAATCATGTTGCTCCTGAACACCTTTCTCTTCTGGAAGAGGCAACAGAGTAGCTGGATTTAAAGTATTACATCGTTTGATGTGCACGTGACTAGCCAAAAGCGTCAGCTCGTATCCAGTTAAACGAGCACTCGTAAGATGCCGCGTTTTTGTTCTGTTTAGCAAAGTATCCACTGCATGTGGCACCATAACAATGAGAGTATTATCTAGCACCACTCCAGCAGACTGTCGAATAGAAATTGCTGCTGCTGTCGCTTTAAGACAACTAGGCAATGCTTTAGCTACTGGATCTAACGTAGCCGAGAAATAGGCACATGGCCGCTGTTTATCTCCAAATCGCTGCGTTAAAACTGACAACGCACAACCTTCTTTTTCATGAACATAGAGCGTAAAAGGCTTACTTTAATCAGGAGTACCTAGTACAGGAGCAGAACACAAAGCAGCACGTAAATCAGTAAAACTCCTCTGACACTCGTCAGTCCATGTAAGGGGCTGAGGCGTATCTTTCAAGGTTAGTGCCAACAAAGGTTTGGCCAACAGAGAGAAGTTAGGGATCCACTGCCTACAATAGGAAGTAATGCCCAGAAAGGCACGCACCTCTCTTTGTGTGGATGGCACAGACGTTTGCGCAATAGCTTGGATACGTTCTGGGGTTAATCGTCTTCCCTCCTTTGACAAGAGATGACCCAAGTAGGTAACCTCTTGGCGAACATATTGTAGCTTAGAAGGTGAAACCTTATGATTAAGATTGGATAAGTGTCGCAACAATGCAACCGTCACATTCTTACATATATCCTCTGAATCATCAGCGATTAGCAAATGGTCCATGTACTGAATGAGAGCAGCACCAGACGGCAAAGAGAAAGCATTGAGATGACATTTCAAAGCTTGACTGTAAATAGAGGAACTTTCACAATAGCCTTGAGGTGCGCGCTTAAACCGGAAGCTTCGGCCTCCAAGAGAGAAGCCAAAAATATCCCTACTTTCTTCGGCAATGGGAATACTAAAGAAAGCATTTTTCAGATCGATAACAGAAAACCAAACCGCTGTAGAAGGTATCATCGTCAACAGCGTAGTGATATCTGGGACAACAGGAAACTGTGGTACAACAATTTTGTTTACCTCCCGAAGATCAATTACAAAACGATAAACAGGAGGTTGAGAAGGATCAGTGCGTTTAAGAACAGGAAGAATAGGGCTATTACATATGTTACCTCTCGTTTCCTCAACCACATCTTTCCGAATTAAGTCATGAATGATTTCCAAAAGCGCTTTTTCACCTTCAATGGAAATTCTATATTGAGGAACACGTGGCAATTCAGCATTGGGCTTGAGAGTGACAACATAAGGTGGAATTTCGAGACAACCAACATCATTTGGACCCGTAGCCCAAAGCGTTGTAGGAAGAGAGAGCAATTCAGGAGGACATTGATCTTTAGACAAGTACATTGGAGAAGTCAGTTTCTGTCCTAAAGTGAGATATACACCAGAAGGAGAACAATATATTGTTGCATGAAATCTTTTCAATAGATCCAAGCCCAATAGATTCTCACCGCAACCATTCGTTAAGAGAAGCGGAACTTCTAAATCATAAGGGTCAATTGAAATAGGCAAAGGGCAAGAAACCGGATTACGAACTGGGGCGCCAGAAAAACCTACAGATACATTCGTTAAGCCAGACAAAGGTGCCCCAGGGAGTTTTGAATGAATGATAGAACTTCTCATCGCACCAGTATCTAAAAGAAATGGCTCTGAAACACCCATTGTAGTGACATTAACATAAGGTCCATTCTGATCTACTGGAATCAACACAAATCCCTTACTTTGTCCATGGCTGTACTAGTTAGCATGAAGACTTTCATTCCCGTCTTCAATGTAATAATCCTCATTGTAATACTGTGTAGACCGAGCGTTTTGCCGATCAAAATAGTTCACGGAACTAGAGGGAGGAAGGGAACGCTGTTCTTGGGTCAATATACCTCGACCTCTACCTCTGTTTGCTGACTGGAGGCCAGCACGACCTCGTGAAGCAGATAGTGTCCCATTTCGCTGCAATAAAACCGGACAACTATTCTTGAAATGACCTTCCTCTCTACAATAGGCACATTGATTAGGACCTAGCAAAGGTCGCGGAATATATGGCTCAGGCTTTTGATACACCCTCTGAAACTGCAGAGGCTGTTGAAACTGGGGCTGAGCATAACGAGGTGGATAAGCCTGTTGCAAGAGAACCTTAGTTTTCAATTCTTTAGTCTTTTTCTCTTGCTTATCTTTTTCTTCTTTATCTCTATTTTCATAATATTGAGCAGTAGCCAATATCTGAGCTGAAGAAGAAACAGCCCATGAACTTTCGGAGTCTTTCAACTTATGCTACAGTTCGGGAAGCAAATTAAATACGAACTTATCTACAAATAACCGCTGTCCACCCTCGGTAGTCATGTCCTGACCACTGTGATCAATGAATGTCTCCTCAAAACGAGTGAAGAAATCGGAAACACTCTCATCTTTCTTCTGCTTACACGTGGCTAGTTTATCCCAGTTAACTCTCAAGGCAGGCATCATCATTTTCATTAATGTAATAATCCTATCAGGGAGCTCTGAAATCAAAGCATCAGGCTTCGCACCACCCACTTGGTCTCTATCTGCGGCAATTATAGCATCCCAGTCTCCACCTAATTCTTGGGCATGATTCTCTTTACGAATCCTAGCCCATAAAGCTTGTGGAACTACATTCCCCATCAACATATCGATATCAGCTAAATTCATGATGCAGGCTTCAACAGTTTGTGACAATTCTTTATAATAACCTGCAGGGTTTTTACGAGGATCCGGTAGAGACTGTTTAAGGGCTAAAACTTCAGATCTTTTCCAGAGGACATGTACCCATATTCGCTGAAAGTGAGCAGGAACAACTGGATTAGCACCTGCTGCTGGGACCTCTTCTCCGCATACCGGAGGAACCTCTCTCATTGGGTAATTTTTCAGTGTCAACCTAACTGAGGGATCGGAATCTAGAAAAGTCTGTGAGGTAAATAAGGTTCTTTAGGAAACAAGTGTCTTTATAGCGTCCTCAACCTTAGAACCCACAATGAGTCCCTTATCAAAATCAGCCTGAATATCTAACAGACCCTGATGAACCAAACCCAAGTCCATATCCTCCCAACCTTTAATAAGAGTATCACACATAGCATTGAAAACATATCTCTGCGTAGGCGCATTCCACTGTGAGAAGGTAGGCATAATGTCAGGTATACTATACCGAGGACCCTTCTCAATCCATTTGCGAGCGAGAAAGTCCAACTTTTCTCGTTCTTCGGAAGCTGGGAACTGACTACGAGATTGTCTTCGAGAAAAAGCCGGAGACACATTTAATGCCTCAAAGAAAGGTGATAAAAGACCAGAGACAGTTTCTGTGAGTCGTTTACGCATAGACGGAGAATTGGACATAAGGCTAGGGGACAAGGTATTAGGCGAACTAACAGAAGGGAAATCAGTAATTACCGGAGGAGCGGAAGGCGTAGAAGATGAAGGTAAAGGAGTCGAAGGCAAAGCTGGCAAAGGCGGCAATACTTGAGGGGGCAAATGTGGAAGAGCCGGAGCAAGCGGAGGCGCAACTGGTGGCTGAACAGGCTGTAACAACGGGGGTGCATTAGCACATTGTACATAGGGCGGAGGCAATCTCAATAGGTGAGACATTAAGGAATCCTCCTCTAAATCCTTTCTTTTATCAGAGGGGGAAGCTGGCAACATCGGATAGCATTTATCTATTGCCATACGATTCTGTCTCTCTGAAATTTCCTTCGTATTATCAACTTTATCATCTTTAAATTGCTGAGCAGCCTGTATAATTGTCATACCCTGTGCTTTCTTATCTCGTTTTTCTTGCTTAATTTTTCTCTGTTTGGCTTCCTGACGCCAAAGGCGGAAAGAGTCAAACATTGCCGGCTGGGCTTTTCGTTTGAATAAAATAGCTTCCAAATTATCTAGTATGTCAGGCTCAAAGCTACCATTTTCTGGCCATTTTAAAACACCATCATTCTTCGTGTATCGGATCCATGCCTCGTTAAAGGCAATGGGGCCAACACCATGTTTAGAATAGAGCTCATAAGTGGGAGTTCCAACCGAAGGAATCGGACAAGAGTCCTCCAGCCGGGAATCCCTATTACAACCAAAATTTTTCAACAAAGTTTCTCAAACTTAGTCAGACCAGGCATATCGTGATTTCACTGGACTGTTCACAAACATCAAGGGGGTTAAATACTTTACACAGCACAAATGTACTTACCCCTCGGCTTCGGTTATTGCAATACCCGAATCAAAGAACCTAAGAACCTAAGAACCAAAGAACCAAAGAATCAAAGAACCTAAGGACCAAAGAACCAAAGAACCAAATGTGGGAGCAACCCACCAATACTTAACTAAGATGTCTTCTTACACCAACATCTATCGTCTCGCTTTACTATACATCATCGAAAGAGGGCCAAGGCAGGGCAGCAGTCAGGGCAGCAGTCGTCAGTAGCCGTCAGGAAGGAGTAACCGCGCTGCAAAAGACCTTCGGACCACTTTCGACATACAGGGGTCGCTTGACGTGGCTCGCGATTCCTCCAGAATTTTCTTGCGGGGTTCCTCACGACCTTCAGGCAGAACCACTACCTCTGAAGCCGCCCTACGTTGGGCACCAGTTGAAGAACCAGAACCTTTTTGGACCTGGCGGTGCAGAGTACGCCTTAATCTCCTGGGTTCTCCTACTTCAGCTAACAGAGACACGGGGACACTCTGTCGGCGTAAAAGAGCAGATTGTATTAGCTGCAGCTAGTACAGTTGTCCTAGAAGTACACACGGTATGTTCTCAGGAGACTGCCACTTCACTCCGTGGTGCACAATCTTATATAGTACATAGATAACATATACATTAACACAGAACACACCTAAAACATACATGGAGGACCAATAAGGTAAAGTTAAAGACGGAACGTGTCCAATAGGAAAGGTTGAAAACAAAGATATCGAGTAACTCAAAGAAGCCTCTCCTCCAACGGTGTTTGCTATCCCTCCCACAGGTTAAGGTATTAACATGTTTGTAACTGGTTTGCAGGTGGCGAGATACGTTCGTGTGTTTTGGAGGACAGTTGTGAAACAAGAAAATACGAGCGGAGGACAGCGAAGGCAAGAAGATAAGATAAAGTCAGGAGAGAATAGTGTGAACCAACAGATAGTTAAGACAGGGATTAGAGGAACCAGACAGGGATTAGTGTACTCGGCCAGTCTCTAACAACAGCTTCGTAAACAGAGGCACAAGGTTATTTTGATACAATATTGCAGGAAAAGCAGAAAAGACTTCGTTCGTCGTGCTGTCTGAGTGAGGGCAACACAAAAATGGCGGCAGAGCACAAAATGGCGGCTCAATGCGATCGTGATCGAAAATCGTATTTCCTCACTAGCGATAAACTATCTGGCTTGCCCTGTCGCTAGGGTCTCTTCTGAACGTCATTTCAGTGCTGCTGGTTCCATTGTAACAGTGTGAAGGATCAGTCTCCGTCAAAAACGTGGAGAGGTTAACCATGATCAAAATTAATCAGCACTTTATACCACCAAATTACACAATACATGAATCAAGGGAGGAAGATGAGGACAGCGGCTCCGGTGACGGAAGTGGTGTGTTAGATGATGATTACCTACTTCTGGTTGAAGCCCCAGAGTTTGAGGACGCGCTACACTTCCCTGACAATTAGGCTTGCTCTTCTTACTGTCTTCCTCCCTTATTTTCTTTTATTTGTGTGTCTGTCTTTCTGGTTAGAAACTTTGAATCACAACAAATCCATCAACACCGTCTTCCACTCTTTTTATTGCCATATACGAGTTTCAGCTGTCTGCATTTCACAGTACACTCCTCCGAATCCTGCTCTTCCATCCTCCTGAATCTCCCTAAATCCATTGCCCTCAAGACAGATGATTATTGGATGATACAAAATAGAAGAAAAAGAAAATCTTTCCTAGTCCCTCCAAAAGAAGTGGAACATGATTTATGATGACTACTATAGCTATCCTCCTTTCTGATCCGAGAGAGACTGCCCATTAACTGAAGATGAGAAGGAACAGGTAATGAATGATGCCATGCATTGGACGCTGACTGAGTGATTTTGTTGTTGTTTGTTGTGCATGAAGTTACTTAATTGTGTATTATATGTAATAATCTACACACTAAACGTAACTCAAGGCAATTTTTCCCTTTTTGTATTTTTAATAACAAATTTGTACTTCTACTGCAGGACGATACATTGCATTTTGAATATAGGAAGGGGACTCAATCTGTACACTGCACACTGAGTAGGACAACGCCATGATGATGATGGCGAGAGAGACGGCCCCTTCACTTAAGATGAGAAGGAACAGGTAATGAATGGCATGCATTGGACATCGACTCTGAGTGATTGGTGTTTGTGGTTTTTGTTGTTTGTTGTGCATGAAGTGAAGTCAAAGTGTACTAGTATTTACTCTACACACTAACAGTGACTCAAGTCAATATTTCCTTTCTTGTTGTTTAATAACAAAATTGTACTTCTACTGCAGGCCGATCCATTACATTTTTTAATATGGAATCTGGACTCACTCGGTACACTGCAGACTGAGTTGAACAACACCATCATGATGACCACAGTGACATAGTATCTTCACAGTCACTCAGTACAAGGATCGGAGATGATTGAAGGAATAAGTCAGGGCGTTTCATGAGTGGCATAAAAGGTAAACAAGTCAACAACAACCACAGCAGACCTAAATGTCTGTGTAGCGGTGGAGTCAAGTGTAGCGGTGGTATGACTGCGGTGCATTGATTTAGTCACTTAAATTGTAAAATGCTATGTTGCTGGATATGTGCTTTGTCCAACTCTTTCAAAAAATGTACGCTAAATGGAAGATGTGCAAAGGGTGCCATCACCGTGGGCCTGCTCTGTCCTGTTGGTGTTGTAGGTTAATGCTGGAAACAGACTGGAGTAGAGATGATGCATCCATGCCGCCTCGGAAAGTGTTCTTGTTGCACTACACCATAACTTTGCATTTTTTTCAACTTGATTTCTCAATATCCCTTTTGTTTTTCCATCTACAATTACAGGCCGGGCCTTACCCTGTGCTATACTTGGGAAAACAATGTACACTTACCTTACCAATGAATCTACATCTGCCAGGCAGACAGTGGCGTCACCTAAGACTGATGGACGGAGCATCCATGGAAGGGAGGACCAAGAGGAATGCCGAGATGCAACTCCCCATTTGACCAGGATAACACATTAACAGTATCAACTTTCATCATCTTTTAAATAATTCAATTCATTTTTTTGTCCACAATCATTACAACTGTGTGTTATTGTTGTTATTATTATCATTAGGTTTGCTCTCTGTTTATAATTCATCCCTACACATATTTTAACATTTTTTTTGCTATCTGTAAAAGTAAGCCCAGTACAACTGAACACAAACTGTATGTAATCCGGGTCTACTTATCATCATCATGCATGCATTTCCTTTTTCTCCCTTAACATATTGATATGGATATGGTAGTCTACAACGATTCTGTCATTTGTTGTTTGTCCATGCGTACTGTTTTTCTTTCTCAAACCTTTCCCCAAACACCCCTTCCCAACCATTCAACAAACCCTAACCTTCTTCCCCCGGGCTGTGTGACTTATTCAGGTGTGACTAAATTAAATGTATACAAATAATTTATCACACGCTTGCTGGGGCGGATGTGGCAAAAGCAACAGTACTTCAATTTCAAGGCAGGGCGAGGATCTTCTTCTGCTTGCCCACCCATGAGCAGTATATTTGTGAGGTAATATTTTTACCAAAGGAACCAACTACATCAGCATTAATTGCCAGCATCGATTGGATTAATGGATTTGTTGTCATCCTCCTACACAGCACTAACAGTTACGCTTGTGTCCAGTGTACTGTAGGTCTAGTCCAATGACCCGACACAACTAGAGTTTGTAACTCTGTGTACTAGGCTATCCCCACCACCATTATGTTTTGTTGTATTTTTGCATATTATTGTTTGGTAGTAAGTTCTGCACTGTACTTCATTCTACTACTCCTCTAAGAGTCTCTCTCAGAATGCTGACTGTCTCATTTTCTTTTTTCGCAAATGCTGCTGCCAGTGTCTACTACTACTACTACCACCACAACCATGGCATGTTAGGAAAGAAAACATCATCACCATGCAGCCATCGCTGTGCCTAAGTTAAACATCAAGCAAAGGTAAGAGAAGTTTGGGGAGGCATAATTAATAATGGACATGTTTTCATTAATTCAATTTCACACACCCTTTTGAGTCCAGTTGCAGAATGCATAGGCTAGAAGAGACTGACAGTACTAGTAGGACAAGTCACTCAGTGTGGGGTGCCGCATCTATCTGTTTGTGTCTTACAAAGTCAGCCAATTATTTAAATCAAACACTGGCTGTGTGACTTATTCAGGTGTGACTAAATTAAATGTACACAAATAATTTATCACACGCTTGCTGGGGCGGATGTGGCAAAAGCAACAGTACTTCAATTTCAAGGCAGGGCGAGGATCTTCTTCTGCTTGCCCACCCATGAGCAGTATATTTGTGAGGTAATATTTTTACCAAAGGAACCAACTACATCAGCATTAATTGCCAGCATCGATTGGATTAATGGATTTGTTGTCATCCTCCTACACAGCACTAACAGTTACGCTTGTGTCCAGTGTACTGTAGGTCTAGTCCAATGACCCGACACAACTAGAGTTTGTAACTCTGTGTACTAGGCTATCCCCACCACCATTATGTTTTGTTGTATTTTTGCATATTATTGTTTGGTAGTAAGTTCTGCACTGTACTTCATTCTACTACTCCTCTAAGAGTCTCTCTCAGAATGCTGACTGTCTCATTTTCTTTTTTCGCAAATGCTGCTGCCAGTGTCTACTACTACTACTACCACCACAACCATGGCATGTTAGGAAAGAAAACATCATCACCATGCAGCCATCGCTGTGCCTAAGTTAAACATCAAGCAAAGGTAAGAGAAGTTTGGGGAGGCATAATTAATAATGGACATGTTTTCATTAATTCAATTTCACACACCCTTTTGAGTGCAGTTGCAGAATGCATAGGCTAGAAGAGACTGACAGTACTAGTAGGACAAGTCACTCAGTGTGGGGTGCCGCATCTATCTGTTTGTGTCTTACAAAGTCAGCCAATTATTTAAATCAAACACTGGCTGTGGGCGGCCCTGCACCAGCAAGGAAACAGTGTGATGTAAAACAGTAGCCCCACCCAGAAAACATTAACAACATCGTATGTAATGTAGAACTATATAATTTAATCCCCTAACAAAAATAAAGTATGTAAAAAAATCCCACAACACCTGACCCACCCTCTCCCTAACCACAACCAATGTCCGTAAAGAAAAAGTCCAACCTAATGTCCAATTGTCCAAAGAAACCCCAACGTCCGATTCCCACCCACCAAAAGAATAAATAAAAAAGGGGCAATGAACAGGGTCTTATGCTCGGTGAGCTCGACTCTGGAGGACAAGTACTTGCTCCCCTAGGCGGGCAACACGGCGCTCCAATGAGCAGCAGTTGCATCCACGGGGGGCAGCAGTGATGTTAAAGGAGGGGCAGCGGCGGGCGCCTGCCAGACGGTGGCGCCGTAACACTGGAGGGCAGTGGCTGGGGCCCGAGGCATTGGAGGAGGCTGCAGCTGCTGCCGCCTCCTCCTCCTCCTCTTTCAGAACCACCAGCCGACAGTATTCCCGCTGTATTGCCTCCAGCTTCCAGCGCCGGGCCTTGGCGCCAACTCCTTCCTGTCAGGTTTCCCCTTGGAAGGAGTAGCTATATATCAAGAAGAAAAAACAAGACTATTGTAAAATATACTCTTAGCAAAGCAGTAAGACAAATTAATTCTACACATAGTGGCACGGTAGCACTAGCAAACACAGTACATAACATTTGTG
This sequence comes from Triturus cristatus, assembly GCF_964204655.1. NCBI lineage: Eukaryota > Metazoa > Chordata > Amphibia > Caudata > Salamandridae > Triturus > Triturus cristatus. The sequence goes on from NC_140587.1 coordinate 287,380,343, forward strand.
GTATGTATCTATCCTCCCACTTTCTTGGCATTTAACATTTGTGGGAGTTTCAGGCATTCAACCAACCATGCATCTGATTCCTATCAGCCACCTATGCATGCATGCAACCCACGTATCCTTCTCTGCCAGTCATAAATATTAAATCTCGCCCTTCCTTCTTCCTTCCACCCTTCTTTCCCTTTTCGTTCAACCCATCCATCAAGGTCATCTGATCTGACTTTTAGTCTTCCCCATAAAACTTTCACAGCTGAGTTGAAATCAGATAGAAGAGGCCATTGGTTACTCAACACTCCCGCCGCTAATGCTTTTACTAATGCTAAGTAAAGGGTGTCTTCAACCATTCACAACAACTTCTTACTTAGTAAGTCTCAACAGTACAGTATACAGTACACCCTTGCAGTGAGTGTAATGTCAATAAGTAAGGATTAGGAATCTAACTTACCACCTCCCGCCACTGCTGCTGGCTCACCCCCTGCAGCTCCTCCTGCAACTGCCCCATCCTCTCCTCCGCACCAGCCGTGTCGCCTTCGCCGCTGGCCTCGGCACTGGTTGTTGGTAGTGCGCCTTGAAAAAACATTAGACATTTTTTAGGTGTCGTATACTCCTGCCCCTTTTTTTCACTAGCAAGATTGAAAAATGAGTTAATAGTAATACAGAAATATAGAAAGGAAGAAGTATGCAGTTCCTCAGACAGAAGGGGGGGTGTAAAGGAAAAGAAGAGACCGTAAGGAAGAGGAATTCCTCTATTCGGAACTAGGGTCCTCACACACCCAGCAAGCTAGGTGTCATGCTTCATCATATGGACCTGCTCCTCGTCGGGCCGGCGCTGCAATGCCCGACGGGCACCCTAAAAGGGGCTCTTTAGCGGAGATCTTCAGTTCCTGGCCGTATGATGCAGTGTGTGTGAGAGGGACCTAGTGGTGTAGATGTGAGTGCAGGTAAGTGAGTTAAAACAAGTTAGAGAGTCCAAAAATAATTTTATTGGGGATGGCTCTCTACCTGAATAAAAAGCGGAAGCAGAATGGCAGCTAGCTGATGTTATGATTCAGGTTGGCTAAGCTCATCTGTGCTGGTCGACATGTTTCTTGCCTAATGGTCCTAGTGATCCGTGGCAATTCCTCAGGACCTATATAAGCTGTCAATAATCTACACAAAGCGGTAAGTACAGCTGTTACCTACTACCTGTTATATGGGAACGGTCTCGCCATATGCCTAGGGGAACCTAAAAGGAAAGGAAATCGTAAGTAAGGCATCCCAAGCAAAGGCAATATAAAAAGTGAGTACTGTACAGGTCTAAAACACATAGTGGTGGTAACCCCCTATTGACTAAATGGTCTAACTTAACGTCCTTATTCACCATGTGTCAATGACTCTATACAGTGAGTAGTGATACTCCTACGGCTAGTGAATTTAAAACCAATCTAAAAACAATTAAAACAGAAGACTGGAAGTGTCATGGTATCCTAATGCAAACTTGGATAAGGTGACTACAGGTATTTAAAGGTTAAACTCGTGGGACACTCACCTAATATGGTTTAGTACCATGCTCCTATCCGTGGCCGTGGCGCCACCTAGACACCAAGATTCTGGTGTCCTAGTGAGAAACAAAGTAATACATGGGATGACACCAACAAGTCCGACAAGTATTCTCAGCAAATATAAACTATAAAGCCCATGTGTGATCCTGTCACATGAGCTGCTGTGATGCGAGTCTCAGACCGCAGGAGGTAATCAGATGATAAAATAGCACCACGGAACGAACTTAAAAATAAAGAAGAAGTCACAGAAATTGTAAATGCCAAGCCGGTAAAGGTATCAGCCAGTAAAAACTGTTTGACCAACGACTACAGGTAACAACTCACACTCGCTCGCTCCACATGGAGAGTCCAGGGCAAGTCCGGATCTGCCGTGAACGGTAATCGGCAAAATACCCGGGAACCGCCAGCTCTCCCCGAGTATCGAGCGAGACGCGTAATTCTGCCCATAGTTTGTGTCTCGTGTCGCTCACTGGCAAAATATGGTGACAGTACCTAAAATTAAGCAGGCACTGACAACATCGCGTCTAAGTCATGTTTTGTCAGTTCAGCGGTGGAGATATGACCACCAATAAACATCCCAACAGATGCTGAGAGCGCACAAACACCACTCACCTGACCAGTCATTCCCCTCAGGGCGCGTAGTAATATCGCTGATATACTTACTTGAAGGTTGTTGCCGGAAAGGGCTGCCAACCTACCCTCGCGCCACTCGACCCGGGAATACTGATGGCCGGTATGGTGCCAAAACAGATATACCAACGGAATCGTTCAGCAGGGGGCGTGTCTATTACCCGGAAGTGTGTATCATGAGAGAGTGTGGGCAGAGCCTCGCATGAGAATGTCAAATACAGCGGCCATCTTGGAACGGTATCTAAGCACATTCGAATCTAAGTATCCCCTTGAATACGAGTGTGGTGATTACGTGGAACAGCGTGGCCAGAGCCTAGCATTAGGGTGTCAAATACAGCGGCCATCATGGAACGGTATCTGTGCACACTGGAATCTAAGAGACCCTATGAATATGGGGGTAGTGGTTACAAAGTAACAACGCGGATAGTGTTTACCGCTAATAACATGGAAAACTGCTTTATCTGTCCACAAGCGCTGCCCACGGGATCTGATCATTCAAGCCTTCTCGGTCTGTCCTGAGACGGTGCACCCATCGCTGTTCGATCTTGAATAGTGCTCTCTGTGTAATCCTAGGGTGTGCCTCAAGGATTAACCATCTAAGGGAGTCTGGTGTGTGGTTGTTCTCCTTACAGTGGGTATACAGTTTCGTAGTAATTCTCTGACATCTCACATTGCTCTTGTGCTCTGTTATGCGTGTTTTTACTGGTCGCATGGTCATCCCTACATATCTCTGTTCACAGGGGCAGGTAATTAAATAAATACACTGCGTGGTGTTGCAATTGGTATGACGTTGTAACCTCCATGTGAATGATTCTGAAAAAACCACCTCTTTAATCACCGCAGTTTGATGGCACACAGCACAGGAACCACAAGGGTAGTGTCCTCTCACTGGGGGGAGACCCCAGAGGGTGCTTTGGTCATGGTGGTTAGTCTGTCTAGGCCTCGTGTTGATAAGAATATCTTTCAGATTTTGGGTGCGTTTGAAGGCAAAGCGAGGGGGCGGGATAGTGAGGTCACCCGCAGTGAGAATACCCCAATGCTTCTTAATTATACCCTTGATGGTAGTGGAATTGGGAGTAAATGATGTGACACAGGTTAAAGTTTCTGTCCTTTCCTTATTGTTAGGTTGTAGTAAGACTTCTCGCGGGTTATTACGAGCCCTCTTCAATGAGTTTTTTACTTGGCGCTCAGGGTAGCCTCTTTGCCTAAGGTTAGAGCTCAACTGGTCAGCTTCAATTAGGTAATCATTGGTGGTAGAGCAGTTCCTCCTCAGGCGGAGGAATTGCCCAAAGGGTAAATTGTCCCTAAGGGCCTTGGGGTGATGGCTACTGTATAAGAGTAAACTATTCCTATCAGTAGGCTTTTTGTAAAGTGTGGTGCTCAGGCTTGTGTCCCCTAATGTGACCATAAGATCCAAGAAAGGTACATTAGAGTCAGAGATAGTGTGTGTAAATTTCAGGAATGGATTCTGGGCATTAATCCAATCGCAAAATGCTAGGCATGTCTGTTGGTCTCCCCTCCAGAAGATTAAAATGTCATCAATAAAGCGCCTCCACAAGGTTAGATTGTTGATAAAAGGATTACTGGGGTGCCTGATGACTTCCTCCTCAAAGCTGGCCATGTAGATACAGGCCACACTAGGGGCAAAGGTACTACCCATCGATGTACCCTGTGATTGGTGGAATAACAGTGTATTGTACTCGAAGTAGTTTTCAGTTAGAGCCAAAGTGGCGCACTCCATCACAAAGGGAATGGGAGTAGGTGATGTCCACTCCTCTTTCATAAGGGCATTCTCGATTGCCACCAAGGTGGCACGTTGGGGGATATTTGTGTACAATGCCTCCACATCCAACGTTACCAGAAGGTCGATATTGCTTGTGTCATGTGTCTCCTCTATGATTTGTAAGATATCCGTAGTGTCACGGATATAAGATGGAGTTTTTTTGACCAGAGGTTGTAAGAAATGATCAACAAATCTCGAGAGGGGTTCCAGGAGTGACCCTATACCCGATACAATAGGACGTCCCGGGACTGGTGTGGTGCCCTTATGTATTTTGGGTAGAGTGTAAAAATACGGGGTCTTAGGTTCCCTGGTATTAAGGAATTCAGCTTCCTTTTTGCTGATCCAACCATTACTCTCAGCTTCAAAAGTGATGGTCGCAATCCTAGTGGTAAGCCTCGGTGTGGGGTCAACGGAGATCGGGGTGTAGTACTTAGTGTTGTCAAGTTGTCGTCTACACTCTCGGTCATAGTCAGTGGTATTCTGTATCACCGTCGCCCCTCCCTTGTCTGCCTGTTTGATAATAATGCTATTATCATTGGCTAAGGTTTTAGCTGCTGACAGCTCCGCATTGGACATGTTGTGGTAAAATCCCCTAGCAGGAATTGTACCCAAGTCACGAAGCACAGCTTTCTCAAATGTGAGTACGTATGTATTAATAGTAATACATACATATACAACATACATCACTAGTACAAATCAGGTAGTAGTAGAGTAGACACTAGTAGTTATATGGTCCCTAGGGTCATTCTAGTCTTTTGCTTAGTTAGCCCGAGCCATGCAACCATTTTACCTTTGTGTCTTTTATTTTTCCACACGTTACCTCGCAGCTTGTTATATAAAGACGCCTTTAAGCCCACATGATAGCATACTGTTACTGTCTAAGCTCTGCGTACAAGGTCAAACAAAACAAGCCACTTTGTTATGGAGTTCTGGTGTTAGTCCATATTGCTTATCCATAAAAATGCTACACTTTTTGGCACGACTGAGAAATGCTTGCAATATACTAACGTACACCATTTTTCTCATAATAGATGGAAGATTCCCTTCTACGAACTAGAGCTTTGCAGAGCTTATGATGTAACCAGTACTAGGCTCTTCTAAGGTGAGGGATCCCCAGAATTCGCTCAGAGATCTTCATTTATAATTTTATATAAACTATATTCCTACCAAGGGGATGGTGGTGCTTCCACCACTGTTCAGTTATCATGATTTCGCATTTATTTTTCTTTGTTCTATGGACTTGTAGTTGTTGTAAGTGTAACTAAGTGTAACAATGTTTATTGTTTTAATCTTATACATTTTGCTGTTGGTGCTGCATTATAGAACAACGTACAGAGCTTGTCAGTTGCAAATAAAACTTTTGAACTTACATAGACTCTGTGGTATTTGGTGTGGATGGACTTACACGAGTGAGCGAGCGAAAGGGAGGGTGTGCATGTGCATTGCTTCCACGACTGAGAGGTCTGGAGTGTTATGTTCTGGGTTGTCTACTCATTGGGTATCTTGGGGGGGTTCAGAGAGCTAATAGTTTATGAGACACTACTATAACTAGTCGGGCAGGGGATTATGGTGGGTTCTGATTGAGGTGTGAAGAAGGTCCAACCTCCCATCACCAACATCCTATTTTCTTGTGCAAAGTTCTGTATGTGCAAAATCCCTACAACAGTAGTAGTATGTCCTATCCTATCAAAATAAAAAAATCTGGTTGGGCATTTTGATGGTGGGAATTGTCGAAAAGCCTCAAGATTAATAAAGCCTCAAGATTAAGAAGACTAGAAGGAGTACAAGAGGACAACCCAAAGGACTGGACTCAATGGCTAGAGCTACTGGTGAATCCTAGTTTTATTTAAAGCCTTTTAAATAAAGAGTGGCCAACTGGGCAAGCTTAGCAACGGACAGACTAATAGTAGTAGTACAGAGAGTCATAGCAGAGGCAGTTAGAGGCAGGGATAAGGCAGGGATAACAAGAATTTAGAAACAGATAGTCTAGATCGAATGATAATTGTTGGTAAAAAATAGCATTAGGAGACGGAAACAATAGTTCGGAAAAAATACAGTGCAATAAAAGTTAGTGAATAAGAATTATTAATATTAAAAACAGGAAGACTTACTGGGGCCAGCAGAAGAGCACTCGTCCTGGTCCTCCTGTCCCTGGTGTTCAACTGCTCCCGCCGACTCTGATCCCGTCTTCTTGCCTCTGGGTGCTGATCATGAAAGATATAAGAAAGAAAGAGACAAACATTGATGATTGGTGTGAAACAAATAAAATATTTTTAAAAGACGGTCAAAAAAACATTTATGTAAACAACAATTGCAATAATATTGACCTATCTAATCTGGTCGACAAGTAATATTGGGGGATTCGCGGACTGACTAGTTATTATTTATCAACACTAATCCGGTGTTCCATTCTTATTCAAGAATGCTAACTAAGCCTAAGTAATAGCCCACCTATTCCAGGCATGCCAATTGTACATTAAGTAAGCATTTCCACTTCTTTTAGTCCTCAAAAATGGATAAATGGAGGACACATGCCTACATTTTTGCACACACCAAATTGTTGGTTGGTTGATGCTGATGTTCTGCTAGTGCTAAGCCTATTACCACTCACTGAACAAACTACAAAAGGTTCTACTAAGGACTAGGGTAATCACTATCAGCACTCAGCAGCACATGACGTAACAGGGGGGGCATCACGCAGACCACTAAAAAAGTACAAACTCAGAATAAGTAACTAAACCTAAGTATCAATCCACCCCTATCCCTTAGTGACAGGACAAAGGAAGGACTAGAATCACTCTAGCATTACCTAACTTAAGTTCTCTAAAATAAACTCTTACATAATCACCGAAAACGAGTGCAAACGCAAAGTTGCAAATAAGTAAGATTAGTAGCGCATAGCACCTTTGTCATAACAATCACTGAAGACTTTTAAACATAATTTACCTGTAATGTAAGCAGCACCATTCTAGCTGGTCGGGAAAAAAATATATTCGCAATATATAACACAGAGCAGAAGAACAGACACAAAGTAGTAATAATTAAATAGCTACTTACCAAGAACCTCCACTCCTAGCAGGTCCAGCAGGTCCTGCTCACGGTCCAGGATATTAGAACACCGGTGCGTCAACTGGTTCTGGGTGCGCCGGACACCAGAGCAGTGAAACACTGCCCGGCACACCTTTCCCCACTGCTGCCGACGCTCCCGGAGCCCATACCCGGACCCAGGCCTGCCGCCTGCTGCCAGGGTTAAGGGGAGGTGGCGCTGCACAAAAAAACCCAGTGAGACCAACTCCACCTCCCCAAATAAGGCCCGTGCCTGCACCCCTTGTGGGCGCCGCCTTCCGCAAGGAAGGCGGTCGCGGCTCTGGCTGCGATGAGCCCTGTGGCCCTTTGCCATGGTTCTGGGGTAGGCGGGGGGCGGGTAAGAAAAGGTAAAAATTAAAAAAGTAAGTGAAAGAAATGTAAAAAGCAGGTAATGAAAAAGAGTGAAAAAGTAGTTAAAAAACACACGAAAAGTAGACAAAAACTAAAAATATAGAATCAAAGTATTGAAAAGATAGAGGGAGGATTAAAAAGCAGGCCCCAGAACCATAGCAACAGAGTGAAAAACAAGATGGCCACGCCCATTGCGACCGCATGGGCAAGTTTGCGCGATATTTTCCCCTGAGCATGCAGAAAGCGTCGCAAACACGCAATACGCGTTCCCTAACAGGAAATACTTATCGCGATCGGGCGCAAGCATGCATTGCGTGACCCGGAACAGGAAATAGCATCGCGAGCGGGCGGGACAACTGAAAACAAGATGGCCGCGCCCATTAACGGCCGCATGGGCAAGTTGGCGACACATTTCCAACGCGATCACGCAAAAAACATCGCAAACAGGTGGGGCAAGCACTTCCGCGTCTTCGCGATATTTCTGCCTGTATGCAGAGATTTGTGACATTTTCACGAAGATTTGCGTAACGCGATTACGCAAATTCCGCCCACTCCTACAAAAGACCCTAGAGTCAAAAGAGCGGTGAAAGGATTGGAGAGAGTGATCCCAGGGGTGAAAGACAATTGGAGACCCATTGATGATAGTAGACTAGCCAATATCTTGGAAGTACTGCCGCGAGTGTGCTTTTCCTTTTATGAAACGCAGTTGCTGAGACTGGCTTATTCCTTGGCATTCTTTGGGGCGTATGGAATTTATGAGCTCCTACCGGCCTCTAGGATAAAGACGGGGGTATCAACTTGGAGGACTTGATAATGACAGTTGATGTGTTATAGGTTAGAGTAAGGCAGTCCAAAACAGACCCTCTGGGTAAGGGGACTTGGTTCCAGTTAAGAGCAGTGCAAGGGGCCATGTTCTGTCTGGTTGCTTTAGCGCGATCCTTCCTGCAGTGCAGACCAGGGAGTGGAGATAGCAGATTGCTGATACATGCAGACGGAATTCCCCTCACAAGATTTCAGTTCACCAGAATATGTAAACAATCGCTGGAGTGTTTGGGGGTGGAGTCGACACATTTCACATCCCACTCGTTCCTCATTGGGCCGTCCACGACGGCTGCAGCATTAGGCCTCCCATCAGAAACTATTCAGAGGGTGGGGAGATGGAAGTCGTCGTGTTTTGAGTGTTACGTAAGACCCCAACTGGCATAGTTCTGAGTCGCCCGGGGGGGGACTGTATGAGTGTGTTACACTGCCCATCTACTACCACTTCGCCCACCCCTTATCCTTTCTATTTCTAAATTTAATACAGGTGTCCCGGGACAGCGGATGCAGGTATGCTGGTTTTGCCATTCATTTATACGCAGAGCAGGGCAATTCTTCAACAAATCACGAGAAGACAGAACACAGAGAGCGAAGGGGATCGATCATCACTGGGTAGGGATCGGCTGGCAGCGGCTGGCAGATCTAACAGCCGATTTGCGGAGCACTCTGGCTAAGGACATGCCCGTCCCAGAGGTGCTGGTGATTCATTCCGGGGGCAAAGATAGATAGATCCCGACGGGTCGTAGGGGAGTAAAAGAAGCGCTGTTCTCCGCACTTTCAAGGGTTCGACAGATGCTACCAGCCACGACTATATTTTGGCCAGAGGTGATCTCACGCCAAATTTGGGTGAATGGGGCGCCTGTTAAAGCGGAGAATAAATCAGTGAAAAGATTGAATAAAGGCAGTGGCAGAACTCTTGAAAAAATCTCGCATCTGTCCCATCAGGAATAAACTAATACAGATGTCAAGGGCGGATTTGTACCTGTCAGACGGGGTTCATCTGTCCAACGAAGGGATGGAGCTGTTTATCCATACCATTTTAGGAGCCTTGGCGGTGGAGCTAGCAGGGCCAGCGGGGGGAGGCCGAGTGCGCCAGTAAGCTCCTCGCCCGGTGGCAGGGTCTTGGGCAAGAAAAATGGCAGGGACTCTGTTTGGTAGCGGCTGCTTGGTCCCAGAACAGGGCGTGCAGTAAATTGGGGGCTCCGGGCTAGCGGGAGAGGGGGCTGACCTGCTGGTGGCCCTGTACTCTCTCACCCTACCTGAGAAGCAGGCACTTGTAATAAGCAGTTTGTGAATCTACCTGCTTCTCTGGTGGCCGGTTGGCGGTCATCACTGAAGAGAGCAGGGTATTCTGATTGTGGCCTGCTGGCAGAACCCGCGGCAAGGTGCCTCCGAAGATCCAAGAATGTAAATACAAATATGCAACCCTTGGCACAAAAATGTATATTTCATAAGCCTTCTGTTTTACAATGCGTGTGTTTGGTGTGCAATAAATAATAAAGTTGGTCAAGAGTTGACAGACAGTGAAGTAACTAATAAAGTGGCAATATCTTAAATCAATAAAGACTACGCTCTAAAGACCAACTACAGACTTAGTGTGTTTAATGGGGACCAGCCTCCATGGCAAGAGGAGGAGGGGCGATTTGCACGTTGTGTGCCAACTATAATGGGCATCACTCCCACCTAGGGGGGCGTGGTGCCTTAAGTGGCATCTCGGGCGGGAGCCGGGTTAGGGTCTCTTCCGGGTCGAGCGACCTGTTAAGGGGGCATAGCAGGGATTCCCGGAAGTGAGTCACCACGGGGCGCGGGATACCGCAGACAGCCGGGGGATTTAAAAACTATAAGCAGGAAGGGGAAGCCCTCTTTCGTCCTCACGCCACGGGTGAAGCTGATTGGAGTGTCGCGAAGTTACCCACCCACCCATCCCCAAGAATAGTGTTTTGGTTAGGCGGGATCCTGGGCAAGAAAAATGGCAGGGACTCCGTTTGGCGGTGGCTGCTTGGTCCCAGAACAGGGCGTGCAGTCAATTGGGGGCTCTGGGCTGGCGGGAGAGAGGGCTGACCTGCTGGTGGCCCTGGACTCTCTGGCCCTACCTGAGAAGCCAGCGCTTGTAATAAGCAGTTTGTGAATCTACCTGCTGCTCTGGTGGCCGGTTGACGGTCATCACTGAAGAGAGCAGGGTATTCTGATTGTGGCCTGCTGGCAGAACCCGCGGCAAGGTGCCTCCGAAGATCCAAGAATGTAAATACAAATATGCAACCCTTGCCTCAAGAATGTATATTTCATAAGCCTTCTGTTTTACAATGCGTGTGTTTGGTGTGCAATAAATAATAAAGTTGGTCAAGAGTTGACAGACAGTGAAGTAACTAATAAAGTGGCGATATCTTAAATCAATGAAGACTACGCTGTGAAGACCAACTACAGACTTAGTGTGTTTAATGGGGACCAGCCTCCATGGCAAGGGGAGGAGGGGCGATTTACACGTTGTATGCCAACTATTAGCTTATGAATAATAAACAATGCTGAAAATAATACGCCATGCGCCCTTCCTCGATCACCTGCTCCACCTCAACTTCGCATCCGCAAAAATTGATTTATTTAATTGCTCACTTTGTCCCAAAGTGAAGCAGGTTATGTGAGCCGTGATTTAAAAGGTACCCCTGGTCACCAAATGTATAATCGTATTCCTTACCCAGATGAAAACACACGAGAGAAATGACAATCCCAAATCTTGTGCGTGAGAGACGTATTTTTAGGTCTCGCCTGCTCTCGCGAGAGCTTTTGTAAAAGGGGGATCTGGAGGTGCAAACTAGTGCTTTTCAGGCCTCCAAATACAGTGCATGTGCGCCGGGCGCGCGCACCATTTGGCAGCCTGAAAAGCACTGCCAGCCCCTCGCGATGCACCATTTTGTAGCCATAGCAGCGAAATGAGGCTTCCCGTGTCTTTTTTTTAAATGTCAGTCCCCCCGGGGCACAACCAGGCATCCACTTCTGTCTTTTTGCTACGATCAGCTGTCCTGACAGAAGTGGATGCCTGCTTGTGCCACGGGGGAACTGCTAATGTGCAAGGGTTTAGCTTGCTCAACGTAAAAGACGTTGTGCCATTTGTTTCCTTTATCTCACTTCTCTTATCTCTTCTGTGCTCCAGTCGTCTCCCATTAACATCCTTTACTCTGCCCTCCTAGTATAAGTTGTTATCTCCATACTTTAAACAAGTGCGGGTGCTTTTTTTCGCACTTGCAACAGCTGTTTACAGAGAACAAACGAGTGGCTTCATAGCAACGGCATGCAAACACGTACACTGCTGCCAGCCGCCTTACACGTTGCAAAATACCCAGCAGGAGATAAATAGTAAGGTTTATATTATAAAATGTCTAATAAAACACATACAATTATTGCTTAGATACACTGGGTGCAAGTTTAAAAAACATACACTAGATGGTCTACATTTTAATGAAAAATATACTTTACTAAGTGGTAGTAATAATGTCTACAATCTTACACACAAATTTTGTTGGTTTTTATTTGTCCCTCAATAAACTTTTGCCTTGCACTTTGGCCATTCCAGAGCTCAACTGATAGCGTGCCTAACAATTTAGTGTCCACCAATCATTTAAATGGAAAAGAATGTAAAGCTTCTTGGCTACTCTGTCTGTGCATTACTGTCTTTGTATCTCTGTGTAAGCGTCTTTGTATGGCCATCTCTGTTTTAGTGTGTGTGTCTCTGTCTCTGTATGTGCGTCTCTGTCTGCGTATTACTGTCTCTGTATGTGCTTCACTGTCTTTGTGTTACGTTTCTGTCTCAGTGTGTGCATCACTGTCTCTGTATGTGCATTACTGACTTTCTGTGTACATGACTGTCTTAGCATGTGGATCACTGCCTCTATGTTTGCATCTAGTTGTGTATCACTGTTTTTGTGTGAGCTTCTTTATCTTTGTCTTTTTTAACTGTCTTTGTGTGTGCCCTCTGTCTCTGTTTGTGCTTCCCTGTCGCAGTGTGTGCCTTTCTGTCTCTAGGTGTGTTCGTTTGTCTCTGTGTGTGCGTCACTGTCTCTGTGTGTGCACCATTGTCTTTTTGTGTGCGCCTCTGTCTGTGCGTCTCTGACTCTGTGTAAGTGCCTCTATCTCTATGTGTACGTCACTGTCTTTTTGTGTGCATCAGTGTATGTGTGTGCGTTTCTGCCTCTGTGTGTACATCACTGTTTCTAGATGTAATTTCAGTCTTCATAATCTTTATTACTTTCCATCCTTTTTTTGTCGATGCCAACTCCTCAATACCCCATACCATTTCTCTTCTTGCACTACTGAACCCTTAACTTTCCTACCCCTTTTGTTGTGCTACCTACCTATAAACAACTAAACACTTAAAAGCATACACTAATAATAATCTCCTTCACCTTCTACAGCTAATTATTCTCATTCTTCTGTTACACGTAAAAAAGCAATTTTTTACCCAAATACCTACACATATCCCTTTTAATGCAGCATAACCACATATTTCATCTATAACAATTTGCTTACGCTCTGCATCACACACTACAATACCCTCCTCACAATTGTTAGCCCTCTTACCTTACACTTTCCTTTTCTTTTTAACTCTATTCCACCATCTACTCCCTTCATACTATCCCTTACTTACAATACTAACACTTTTGCATCTTAAATATCCTTTACCTCATGCACCTTACCCATGTCACTCTATTCCATTTATATAGCCATAATATTGATTTACTTACTCCATTCCATCCCCTTACTTACACTACGAACACGTTTTTATTAACTACGTGATTTATCAAATTACACCCCTTTCCCAAAAGAAACAAAAACGACACTTTTTAACATGTCGAACAATAAAAAGAAATTCTTACTTGCACATAACAACTCCTTTGTTTCACCATGCCAGTCTCACTTGACATGTGCCGACCTTTTTACCCCTACGCCCATTTACTCAAACTAATATAAACATTCTCTATTCTGCACAATAAATGCAAACAATATTTGGCAACAGATATCGACCAAAGCTTTACGACGATACAAAACACATTTCGGTACGTTTTGCATGCAATTGCAACTACATAATTTTCATGCACAGTTGCATAACAACAAACTTGCATACCTGCATTAATATCTTACTTACATTACATGCTTCACAGTTTGCAATTTATAAACATTCTCTTTGCATTTGGTAAAACTTATATTGCTAATGCCTCCAGCTCAACAAGTGTACAATATTCCACTAGCAAACAACAATAACGTTTTTGCGCCACTTACTATAATACCACTAACAAAATAATCATCCTCAGGAAATAGGTGTATTTTTATAGCATCCATCTACCTAGCTATACGCTGTTAATGGCATATTATTTAATACATACAAAAAATACACTAAGTCCCACAGCAAGTATTAAAAACAAGCATTTGCAATGCAATGGGTCTCGCATTTACGCGAGTTTGAGCTATTGACATTGCAAATGACAATGCCTTTTATTTTTGTTTTTTTAACATAAATAAAAGGCATTGTCATTTACATTGCCAATTGCTTAAACTCGTATAAATGCGAGACCTATTGCATTGCAAATGCTTGTTTTAGTTTAACCAGACTGTGAAAACAGGTTTCCTGTTGAGGAAAATCCGTGGCATGTCATTTACTGAGAAGTGCGGAAATGGTTATCTTCTGTCAACAACTATGCCGAAGTAAGATAAAAGAATATAATGAAACCATGAGGAGGGTGTTTAGCTGTAATGGCCATGCCATACAGCCCCTTGGGAGCAAATCGAACGCTTCCGTCCATAATATTTACAATTGCCATCTCGTGTGAGTGGGCCGTAAAAATATCCTTAACAGGCACCGCTTCTACCTTGATCGTGTCCAAGAAATATTAACGGTGTAGGAGATGAAACGCTTCGAATCATATTTCTTGCATGTGTTTTTGTTTGATTCTCCTCGTTAGCAAGGGTATGAGTGAGTTCGCTTGGGAACTTGAGTAACCATGAAGCTATGCAGAGAAAAGAGAGACAGAGTCACAACATAAGATGCAACTCTAATCTTGAAGAAACGCATAACAGATAAAGATGATTGGAAGGACGTTTTTTAAGGTAATGTTTTATCTCTGATGCTACTCACTGCCTACACGCAAAAAGCTTCTCGCAAGTCATACTTGAATGTTGTAACACGCAATGCCCTCAGCTCGAAAGCAGCATTCACTGAACGTTTTGCTATACAAATTGCATAACATGCTTCCAGTATTTGGGTTGCAGCCCAGCTACAACATTGTTAAACATATAGAAAGTCCGTGCGAAGTCGGGCCGACATGAAGGGCGGGAGGGGGGAGGGGGGTTGGAAATGGGGTCGTCGCAAGGGGGGAAGAGGGGAGGCAGGAGGGGCTTGTTTAATTTAAAAAAATATATAAAATAAAACTTAACTTACTGTCCTGCGCCACTGCCACCTCAGCTTCTGAATGGGACCGGCTCTCGACTCCCGTCGTCCTGCCTTTTCCAATTCCTGCATCGTCATCAGGAAAGGCAGCCTCCCTCCCTCCCCTCCGCCAACCACAACGCTGCAATGGCAGCGTTGTGATTGGTGAGGTGCATCGGAGAGCGCCCCAGCCGGGCCATTTTCTCTACAGCAGCCTACGTAGAGAAAAAGGGAAAATGGGCGGTCCTGCTCGAGGGCAGGGGGGAGTGGCTAGCCCACTGTTGTGCATACTGACTGTTTGGTAGGCCCCAGGGCCGACCAAACAATCAGTACACACAACAGTGGGCAAGCCACTCCCCCTTGCCCTCGAGCGGGACCGGCCGCCCACCCACATCTGCTTTCTCGCAGTGCTAGATGCAGAAACAAAAAATGGTAGCTATTTCCATTTATGTTTCTGCCTTCTCACGCTGCGAGAAAGCAGTGAGGCAACGCCCCATGCCCCAATGGGGGAGCCGCCACTTCTGTGAGCAGTGTGCAGTTGGCAGCCTGCTGGGTGTTTGGTCACAGAAGCTGGCAGCAGGCCAAGCTCTGTGGTCAACCCCCTGCTACTCACGGCCAAAGGCTGTGTGCAGCATGGGGTTGGTTGACTGCAGGAGTTGGAAGCTGAGTCTGGCTGAAAGATAGGTCCTGTGGCCAACCCCATTCCACATAGCACCAAAGGCCGTGTGCGGGGATTTGGACGCAGGGCCTGGCTGTAAGCCAGGCTCTGCAGCCAGCCCCACTGAGTGCACAATGAAAGGTTGTGTGCAGTGTGGGGCTGGTTGCCTGCAGAAGGGTTAGCTGCCTCCGAGTGGGTTGGCTGTAGGGCCTGGCTGCAGGCCAGGCCCTGCTACTATGTCTCTGCTATGCACGGCCGAAGGCTTTGTGCAGCGTGGGGTTGCCTGCCTTTGGGGGTTTGCCACATCCAGCACCCACCATGTGTGGTTGGGTAGGTGCCTTTACGTATGGAAATAAAATGTTACTTACATTTTTTTTAACCAAGAAATTCACTGAAAAAAACAAAGGTTAAAGTAATGTTATAATTAGGTGAATATGTCAGTGACAATATTAACGTTTTGAACTTAAAAAAACACAGAAATACACCAGTTATTGTTTGCAAACCGAAATATTACTTGAGCCCCCATACACTGCTTATGACCTGACATATTAGATCACTTATGTCATGATCTATGACATCATTTATGACATCACTGATGACATCTGAAATGACATCATTGATTTGTGATATGGTTTTGTGTTCTTGTAGTCCTGCTGAACATGAAGTAGATTCTATCTAATTACACGTGCACAAATATCCTTGTCAAATATTATTACCTTCACAAATCGTTTTTCGTAATATGGTGGCAAAAAGGTGTTTACGTCAAGTATCGCCCTACATACCACCAAGGAAAATATGTTTAGTGATCTTGCCTCAGATGTTCTCCAGTCTTGGATTCTCAACCCACTAACTGTGCAGCAAAACGTTCCAAGTAAACTGCTGCACCTGGATGAATTTACAGATTGAACTTATCTGACAAATCTTTTCCATTGTACCCTTATTGTTCACTTTCTTCTAGATGTTGTCACGGGTGCTGAATCCCTGCTCCCCTCAGTGGAACTGCAAATCTGTTCTCAGAAACGATCCCTCTAATGAAAAATGACCTGATGTATCGAATTTCTCGAGAATATGGCAATTGCATTAGGTTCCCATACAATTAAGTTGGAAGTGATTTATGTTTATATTTGCTGGGAAAGATGCCTTCTCACTAGTTGACTTAACAAAAAGCATACTTTTTTGCTAAACTTAAACTTTAAAAAAGTATTGGCAAAGCCAATAAGTGTGAGTTTGTCAAGCAAGTTATTTTTTCTATTTTGTATTGCATTGCAGTATTGATAATGGCAATAACACTGGCCTTCGCAAGCTGGTGCAATTGTTATTTTTACTCATTTAAAGCAAGCACATGCTGCATTCAAAATGAAAACAAACATGCATTTATTTAGAAATACAGGCCATATTCTCACATTAAACATTTTTAAATAAAAAAAACATTTGCAGATGTGTTCGCTTTACTAGTGACTTTGTAAAAATAACAAGCCTTTTAGTTGCGGTGCACAATTTATTATTATTATTTGTCAAGGAGACAATAATAAATCAACGCCACATCAAGCAAACAAATTGCAGGCAGCTACAATGTTACAGTGTCACTTGAACGCTTTATTACAGCAATTGTAAAAATGAGACAGCCAATATATCACCATCTAACTGGTAACCCTCAGGGCAGGCAAAATAAATAGCTGGAGTTTGAAGTTAATATGAAAAATAAATACACTAA
Organism: Triturus cristatus; assembly: GCF_964204655.1. Lineage (NCBI taxonomy): Eukaryota > Metazoa > Chordata > Amphibia > Caudata > Salamandridae > Triturus > Triturus cristatus. The sequence continues at coordinate 287,397,338 of NC_140587.1, forward strand.
AACACACTTTGATCCTGCTTTGTCTCTGAAGAGACTGTGGATCTGAACAATGTGTGCATGCTTTATGCAGTACTCAAGTGAAGGGAGGCAATGGCTAAAGTGGGTCTAACATGTGTATAAAAAGCCCACTAACAAAAAACCCTCTATTCACGTGTATTTTGTACACGTTTTTAAATGATAGTCTAATGTAGCATTTCCCAAACTGTGTGTTGTGAACCACTGGTGGGTCGCAAGCTGGTTTTGGTGGACCACGAAACTCCAGGCAAGAATTAGAGATGCCTTTAAATTCAGTGTTTATCTTGTCACATTTGCTGCACATCAAACACAGAGGTTAAATGTCAGGCTTTGTCTTCTACCAAATTCCTGCTTATGTTTTTTATTTCGAATTATTGGACAATATTGCAAGGCTGCAGGATGCAATTTTTTGTAACGTCAACAACATGTAAATAAAATACATGCAAATTAGCTGTACACATTCAGCAGTTTGGAAAGCGAATTGTCTGTAATTCGGAACTGTGATGGAAACTGATTTTAATAGAATCAAAATAAATCAAGGCACTTTGAGGCCCATTACGATGGCGGGCGGACATCGCAAGGGAGCCAGGGACCGACCGCTGAAGGTGTGGTGGTCCCGCCAGTGGCATTAGGTTGCACCCACTACACTTTTACATTGCGGCGGGCGGTGCTGCAAGCAGCACCAGCCGCAAGGTAAAAAATGCATGTTGTGCATTTGAATGCACAACGTGACAGGCACCGCGCGGTGCCTGCCACCTTGTGCATGCAAATGCTGGGTGGTACCATAGGTACCCACCATGTGCACCCCCAACACCCTGGGAGCCCGCAACGGGCCCCCAAACACAGAAAACGCATGCCTTTCCATGGTGGCGTTGCCGCCATGGAAAGGCTGATCTCCGCAATCATCGTAATATAAATGGCGGTGTCTTACAGACACCGCCACTATTTTAAACACGTTTTCCGCCCAGTCGAAAACAGGCAGACGGTCTTTCCGTCCACCGGGGTCCCCCCCGCCATTGTAATGTGGCGGGGGGAAATGGTAGGCGGGTGGTGGGAATTGGCGGGCAGATCGCCTCCGCCATATGGGTGGTGGCGATCCGCCTGCCAACATAATCGACCTCTTGGTGATGCATAAATGATAAATATTCATTGAATCCTGATTTCCACACATTATCATTTCTGTGTTCAATATAGTTTTATCAGTAAAACTATATCTATGGAAATTTTGTGGCCATTTCAATGGAAAATGTGCCGTCGATAAAGGACAGTGTGCCTTTACACTATGCATTAGTTACATAAAGAATAACCTGCCTCATGTCCATTAAAGCTGGGTGGGTGTATCGAACATTTGTGATTATAAAAATTATGTCGTGGCTATAAAAGGTTTGGGCAGCACTGGTCTAATGAGACAGCTAAAGCTGTCCTGAAGGCCAGAAATAAACAGAAGAATAAAAAACAAAATAGTTTTGTCTAGGAAGGCAGATGTTCTCCTGCCACCCACAACGAATCCTTATCATGGGATTGACCACAATGTTTGATCAGGAAGAACTAATGATCAAGGATTGGGAATTTCAAATTGATACTCTGCTGTGAATCAGTACCATCAGGAAAATTATTATACTTCCGGATTAACCCCTTCAGTGCCACGCCCTTTCCCCCTCCTGTGCCGGGCGTTGCACTAGTGGGTGGGGGTCATGACGAGATAGTCTCGTCATGGGCACAGCGCAACCGTGCTCCATGACGAGACTATCTCGTCATGGGCACTGAAGAGGTTAAAAAAGGAGATAGCTGCCGGTTTACATTGAGGTCCTGATAAAGCGGATTCTTCTGCAAAACATGCGTTGGCTGTTTCTATGATGAAGCTTTTCAACTTGGAATTACCAATGAAAAGTATATAAGACATTCTGATGTGAAGTTGTCCTTTCTACAAGATAATACCTGATCAAGAAATAATATTGATTGAATAAACCTTGATTATGTACGCAATATCTAGCTAATTTCAATACTAGAGTTCTTGACAGAAAAGAAAACATAGCAAACACAAGGAGATGATGGACGGAGCACTGAAACTTTTCAGACATTCAACCTCAGTTACAGATCTGGGTTTAATCCATCATGACTAAAATAAAACATGGCACAGACAAAGTGGCAGCTATATGTTTGAATTAACTAATCATTCAAAATATAAATAAAAATATTTAACACCCCTTTGAATTTTATTAGACCAGTGTGGTTACTTTCGAGAAGCTAAATGTGCTTAGAACAGGTATAGAAATATTTTATTTTATTTTAATTGGCATCACAAGAAAATGGACTTCTTACTGAGACAAGTAAAATGGGCTATTAGTTTTCTATTAGGGTTATTACTAGACATACCTTAGGCAGACAAGGATGACTAAAAAAGGATGATTAAGAGTGGAAATAAAAAAAGCAGTGGAAAATTAAAGATTTTACTTGACAGCTCTGGCACTGAAATGCACAGGTTATCAGGCACAATGCAGTGAAAGACTTTTTCAGGTGCAAAAACAATACCATGAGTTTCATGAAAGACACATGAACAAGCCTTACAAACTACCCTTACCTAGACAGGGGTTTGGCTAGAGAAATGATCTGAGGTTCTAGACCAATCTTTTCCTGTGATGTTGGTTCCTGTTTGATTTCAATACAATGCAGACATTAACACATGAAGCATGTGCTGCAGCAAAGTCATCACAAATGATTTTGTCTCTGAGTTTGTTTTTTGCACTTGAATCTTCTACCAGACCTACTTCTGGATATTCTTGCTGTGGAGGTTAGTTTACCTTGATTTTTCCTCCTAACTGGGACTCTCTTAAAAAGAGACTTGTGCAGCTAGGACCGGGGCTATTAGAAGAAGGGCTCTTTACTCCGACAATCAAGAAGGGCAATCAACAGACACTCACAACTCCTTAGGTTTGATTAAACTTTGGATCCCTCCCAGAACCTAGCAAAATAGTTACACAAATGATGCCTTGTGACTGATATCCCAGTGGTTCCTTCAAGTTCCTCCATTTTTCTGGGGCTTCAGTTAACTTTTAGATTCTCTTACTATACATTTGTCCGAACCAGTTAAGTCAAGACCAAATAAACTACTCGATCTCCATTGGCCAAGGCAACATCATTAGTAACTAATTCAGATGCTTATTTGGAGGCATATGATACATTCTTACTAACATTTAGGAAGATGTTTGAACACCTTCACTTGAAATATTCTGTTGGGTAATAATTATGCAATCATTGTACAATATCCAGCAAGACGGGATGGATGTACTTACTTCTGTTTTTGTACATTTGTCAAATTAAACACTCTGGGTTAAAATTACTCAAATGAAATTAAAGCTGAGATGTCCCGTTTGCAATATCATACTTCATTTTTTAACTTTTTTAATTAGTGCTGTCGATTAACACAGATTAGAAGAGAGACAAAAGGAAAGAAGGATGTCGTGACGAAACTACTCTAATTGTTACAATATTTTTCATCTGGTTGATCAACGGTTTCAGCTGATTTATTGGCTCACGAAAAACCTATGCATGTAGGGCCAATTAGTGATCCTTTTTACAGCAAATGAAACCGAACGCTTTGAAAAGACTGGGTTATATCTATATTGTGAGGATGATGGGCAAATGGTACATGCCTCTGAAGAATGTACAAAGAAACCAAACATCTGCTGAGAAGAAGAAAGAAACAGAAGTGCATTGACTTGCTTTTAATCAATCTTCCATCCATTATACTGACAATCAATTGTCACTCAAATAGACTGTTATGAGAACAGAAGGCACTACCTTGGCATTGTTGGCTAGTGGCAAATGTTCAATGTGCAATGAGCAGAACTGTACTCCTAAGAATAATATTGCTAATAGAGCTAAGAAAGCTTTTGAAGTGATTTGAACTCTTGATGGCTCACCATTAATTTGGGATGATATGAAAGGCCTCTTCTCCATTATAACTCTCAATTGGAGATCTCTTGACATTATTGCTAACCCAATTATGCTGTAAATCTTGAAATTCCTTTGCCATGCTCCTTATGTCAATCGATCCACATGAATATTATCTTTGTCATCAAGTTTTGTCGTGATCATTGTTCTGGATCTTATTGATCACTTAAATCCACCTCCAAAATTGATAGTGGCTAATCGTTGTTCAGTGCCACTGCAGTAAAATTCTTTTTCTCCAGTTTTTGCTAAGCCTAAAGTTTCGTCACTTGCCCTGCATAGAGAATATGATTGCACATTTCAATTGAACCTGGTGCTATTGTTCCTTTTGGATGTATTTATTTCTTAATCAAGAAAGAGGAAATTCTGAAGGCTTATATGCAGCACGATTTGAGAAACAGTTTAACTGTACCTTCTCACTCACCTGTTGATGCATCTTCGATTTCGCACCAAAAGCAGATCAAGATCTTCAATTTTAGGTTGATTAGAGATGTTTAAAGCAGATTACAAAAACAGACAGTGTGGGAAATAAGTTCTGGCCTATTGAACCTCCTGTGGGTTTTTGCTTTTTGGACTACGTGGGTTTTGGACTTCTGCTTTGAGAAAGTCTCACTAACTGTGTATCATTCATTGTATATACTGGTAAAATGGATTGGAAGTGTAACCACCAGTGTCTGCCTTTTCAGATAAGGTTCTCAACTGCGCGCATTGGGTAAGAGGCTCTGAACTGGTTATACGTGTGTCAGCTGAGCAAGTAAGACTACCATCAAACTCAGCCCAGTATCCATTTACAGGTAGTGGGTCACAGAGGGGAACTTGGGCCTAGAGAGGTACATGATCACAGTGGTCCCTAGAAAAGAAAAATCGGAAAACGGGCAATGAATATAGACTCAATCGTCACTATATTGGGTTGACCTGCCCAGCCGGACAGAGGTCTAATATTGACTTCTAAGCAATAGAAACAGTTGTACACAACAATCCATAAAATGGGACACAAGCCTGTGTCCTACTTAGCCAATGTAGTACAAAAAACAGGGGACAAGAAACGAACAACAGGAGGCTCAGGCAAAGCTTATTGGTTGGTTACACATGGATAATACACAGTGTTATGAAAAACAAATCGCAGGAGACACCTTTACAACGAGTGATGTGTTTTATTCATGTGTGTTTTTGTAAATAGTACAAATTGTGAAATGTCGCCATTTGTCTTTCATTGAAGTACTTTATGTGAACAAAACAAAAATAGTAATTTTCAAAAAATGAAATGATTAAATAATTGGATCAAAGTATTAATTGTTTTGGTTCTAGTCTGTCATATTAGAGACAGCACCCAAATGGTCAGCTAGTTTTTCTGTGTATGCAGCATTAAATAGTGTGGCCTATGGGAATACAAGGACTAAGAAATTAGCACTTTTGCACCCGAGAATTTCACAGGTGTTTCCTCCCTCAGTGCCTGTGCAAAAAGCCTCCCCCTGCCCTGATTATGGACATGAAGAGTGATGCATTCCATACTTCTGTCTTTACTGCTACATCTAAAAGATCAGTTGGGACAGTTTTGTTAAACGAGCAAAAACATGGTATCCAAGGACATATGTCTTTTATATCTCATATGTTTTCAGAGTCTAAATGGAACTACTCAGTTCAGTTCTTGAAATAGAACTTTTAGCCATGAAGATGTCTTTTACTGAATGGAGACAACTTTTTATGAATATGTACTATGTATATTTATTAACATTAAATAATATTTATTTACATTACATTACTTTAACTAATTTAACATTATTTACTATGGGGTTTTATTTTAATTTCCTACATCAATTATGTTCTACGGGAGGGTGTTGCAGGACACCTGGTAGTGGTGGGACTTAATACTGTTTTTTCAGTAGTAACTTACACTCAATTTTTATGAATAAGTGAAAAGTACTAAACTTATTTAAAATTGTAAGTTATCTTTGCAAAGCAGGCCCTGTCCCTTTTCGACATTTATAGATGTTGCCTGTGGCTCCTAAACCTACAGTGGCATAAGATATCTGCAGAGTTTTATAAAGAAACTTCAATTCTTTGAAGGGTATTGTGTTGTAATAGTTACTCTACAAACCTTTTCAAAGTAGACTAAATCTTCTCCTTTGTCCAAGTTACCAACACGGGAAGAAATGACCCAATGATTACCTCACGGTATTGTATTTGACATGGGCACTGAGTAACTTTTTTGTCTTTGGAGAGTCTTGTATAAGTCATTAGGAGTTGAACAAGCCATTTTGTCTGCTTTTCCTCCCCAAACAAACATACAGATCCTATTTATTAGTATCAGAATATGCTTAAATCACCACCAAAGTTTCATCTGTTTTTGTACGAAGGGTTTTTATCAGTTATTGGAATCTCCTTATACGCAAGACTATTACTTCCCCAAAAATGTCTCCTTCAAACTTTTTTATTCCAATGCTTTTTTCTTAAGAAACTTTGTATTTAAACAGCGAGAGTATATAAACAGACAGAGAGCAAAAGGCAAAGTACTGTTAATTAACATGGTAGGTAATCGTGATTGACATCTGAAAAAACAACAGCATTACAAAGCTTGAGTAAACCAGTTGAAACAGTCATCGTGCGGGAGGTGACATAAATCAAATTATCATCAGATTGAGATAGATGTTTGATGGAAGCATGAAACTAAGTAGGCATGACTAGGCAGATAGCGTGGAGGAGAAAGGTGGAATGAGAGGAGAGAAGGGGAGTTCAGAATACAGATGATGGGAAGTAAACAGGTGTCAAATCCTAGCATGAGTGGTATAGAGGCGAGAGGGGAACATACCTATGGTATATTAGGAGATATAGAAGGCAGGGTCGCTGTTGGATAGAGCTTTTCAGGACATCAAACTGCTTAATGAAAGATGTGTGTGCAGCATGAATATATGAGAGCCAAGTTCACTGCACATGGTAGGAGTTGCCGTTGCCTAACTTCCTTTGAAGTAGGACAAGTTTGGTTGCAATCATTAGTAGTAAGTCCAAGAGACACAGGCCAATTGGCAAGAGTGAGGAGAGGATGGGGGCAGCTAACAGCCCTAATATGATAGTTGTAAAGTCTAAATGAATGTCGGTTTTAAAGACATTATTAAGTTCATTGGATATCTTATCCCAGTATGTAAAGGTTAATATTATCTTCCATATTAGGAAGAGAAGCCCCCAAAGGTTATTATACCTCACCCCTTTCCGAACAACTGACTTTGGGCAGCCAAAACTGTATTGTAATTGCATTTATATAGTGCTTACTGCCCCTGACGAGGTGTCGAAGTGCTTTTTCGCCGAGTAGCACGCTACTCCGGAACCTAAACAGGATTATTGGTGAATTAGTATAGGGAAATATGAAATTAATTTGAGAGGTGGATATGTTAGTCTGTTAATTGGATTGAAAAGGATAGTGGAGGGATAGAAGAGGGAAGGGTTTGCAGTTATATAGCGCTTGCTACCCCTGATTAGGTGTTGAAGGGCTTTTTGGTGGGTAGCATGCTACTCCGGAACACAAACAGGATTAGTGAGGAATTAGTAAAGGGGAATATGAGATTAATTTGAGTGGTGGACATGTGAGTTTGTTATTTGGTATGAAAAGGATAGATGAGGATAGAAGAAGGAAGGGTCTAGAATTTTTTTTTTGGGAGCTCATAGCAGTAGGAGGAGGTTTGGGATGAGTAAAGGTGAGGGGGAGGGGGAAGAGTCAGAGGGAAGGGTTTAGAAAGGTTTCTTTGGCAGATCTGATTAGTAAAAGAGGTATGAGATGATGCAAGGAGGGGTAGAGGAGGGAAGAGTCTAGAAAGGGTTATTTTGGGGATCATAGCGGTGGAATGGTGTTTGGGATGACTGAGAGAGTGGAGGTAGAGGATATATTGAGAGAGGCATAGGGTGAGAAATAGGATAATGCATTGAAAAGAGCAGTAGAATAAGGTTTGAGATGAGTCAGAGAGTGGAGTAGAGGATCTCTTGAGAGAGTTATAGGGTGTGAAATAGGATAGTGAATTGGAGAGAGTAGTAGAATGAGATTTGAGGTGAATCAGAGTGGAGATAGAGGATATATTGAGAGAGGAACAGGGTGAAATATAGGGCAGTGCATTGGAGATGCTGAATTTGAAGCAAAGTAATACATATAAAGATACATAAGTACTTGGAAGGTAAATATGTATAGGAAGATAATATGTGTAAATTTAAGTTATATTTAATAAACTCAGACTTTAAAGTGTTGCTGTACTTGAAGTACATTTTTTGTGTGTAATTCAATAGTGACGCAATTGTAGATAAATAGTTATGATAAAAGATGTAGTCACCTATATACATTTTAAACATAGAATAATATAACCATAACTAGTATTTATATATGTTAAGCAGAACTAATTAATATTTATATATATTTAAAAACATCATTATTATACATGTCTATAAAAAGCAATACACATATGTAGGTACACACCTATAGTCCAAATAAATGTTTATATACAGCGGGATATGCTGAATATTTATGTTTGAATATGGTGGTTATGTGGGGAAGAGCCAACTCTTGAGTAGTCTTCTGAAGCTAAGGTAGTTATCCATGGATCTTATGTTTGGGGGTAAAGAGTTCTATAGTTTGGCTGCTTGAACAGAGAAGGATGTGCCACACACGTTTTTTTTCTTGTATGGTGGGATTTTGAGGCCAAGTACCAATCTAGAGCAGAGGTTCCTTTGTTGAAAGTATTTGGTGATTTTATTTCTGATTAAGAGCGGTCATGTTCCATGTATCGATTTGTGGGTGATACAAAGCATCTTGAATGTGGATCTTCCGGCAACCGGTAACCAATGTAGGCAGAGGAGATGTGGGCTTGTGGCTTCATACGAGCAGTCTGACAGCAGAGTTCTGAATCCGTTGTAGTCTTTTCATAGTTGTTAAGGATGATCTGTGGCAGAGGCTATTGGCGTAATCAAGATTAGACAAAACAAGAGAGATTGTAGCCTGAACCTTGTGCTGAAATCCCAGGTGGGGGAAGACGCGTCCCATAGTTTTTATAGTAACAAAGCTTGATCTTGCTAGTTTGTCCTCTTAGGCATTCATTGATAGCTTGGATTCCATGGAAATTCGGAGGTTTCTTACTTTCTTTGATACTTCAGGTGGTGTTCCCAGATCATCAGACCAGGCAGTGAGTGGGTCATAAGTTTTCCCATCAGCAAATGTGAGTATTTTACTTTTTGGTAACATTCAATTTGAGATGGCTCCATCTCATCCATTGATCCACAGCTCTGAGAAACTGAATATGTGTGCGTTTCCAATGCTTTTGGGGCTTTCCAGTTTAAGGAGTATTTGTGTGTCGTCTGCATAGTTATAGCACGTGAGGTGAAATTGATTGATATGTGCAGGTAGTGACTTTATGTTAATGTTGAAAAGCACGGGTGAGATGATAGATCCTTGAGGGACCCCGGCTTTTGTAAAGTACAGTTTGGATGAAAAAGAGGGTTATGGATGACATTAGTTCTGTTTTGAAGGTAGGATGTGATCCAGTCTAGAGCAGTTCCCTCTATGCCGGCTTCGTAGAGTCTTTGTATTAGAGTGTCATGGTCACTCGTGTCAAAGGTAGCTGAGAGGTTCAAAAGAAGTGGTACAACAACTCCACTCCAGTCAACTGTGTTTTTAAGGTCATTGCAGATGGCAACGAGGGCAGATTCTGTGCCTCTTCCTGTGCGGAATCCTGTTTTGAAGTCTAAAAGTATGGAAATATCTTTAATGAATTGTGACAACTGGGCGAATGGTGCTCTTTCTCTCAGTTTGCCCAGGAAAGTCAGCAATAGGCGCCACACACCATGTAGCCTTAGAACAGACTGGCATGCTAATTGGCTGGAACACAGGCTCAATAGGGTTCTGCCGCTTAATTGCACCAGCAATAGGAGCTACGGATGGAAACCAGAGTGTGACCCGACCAGTTCATTGCCCCGCAGCCCTTTCTTCAGCTATAAATATTTGGCCCTAACACTATGCCATGGATCAGGGTCCCTAATGGTTCAACGCCTCAGATTACAGCTTTAAGCTCCTGGAATGTCGACGGCCTTCAGAGGGTGAAAAACATCGATACTGCACTTGAATTCATTAAAAGGTGTGATATGTTCCGCTGTCAAGACACGTGGTGCGTAGAACTGATCTCCATTGATGGGGTCCAGTTAATACACACTACAGCAAGAAACCTGGAAAAGCAAGTCGCCCGACCAGGAGCCGGGCAACTTTCATATCAATATCACTAATGTTTGAAGTCATGGCAATTGCACTTGACCAGCAGTACTCACAAGCGGCCCTCATTAAGCACAGAATGCAAGCGAGTGGTATGAGTCAGTAATAACAGCAAATGCGTATATCAATCCATGCTTAGACCACAAGAGGAAAGCACTATCAGGGATCAAACGGCAAGGCCAAATGCTAAGGAAGTGTTACCCGGAAGTGGAACTAGTAGTAACTAGGGACTTCAACATGAATTTATTAGCTGGCGGCCCATGCAATGAAAAAACCGACCCCCAAGATTCTGCCTATGGAATCAAAACTCAACAAGACAAAGTAGGAATGTTGTGATGTTTCTATAGTATATACCACAGGGGTGGGTACGCAGCCTAAATGGCAGATTTCTGGCCGGTATTCATTCAAATTGCACCAGAAGAACCGAAAACAGCACCAAAACAATAGACTACACTTTGCTGGCCCAAGCATCTTTCATCACATAAAGGATATTCAAATAATAGAAAGCTTTGACAGCGACCACAAAGCACAAAGCATGGTAGTCCTTCCACATAATGTGACATGATAACGAGAAAACTGTAGGCAAATGTACTGGCTTACAGAAACTAAAAAGCTTAAATGAGAAACGATGTGTCCAATGAATGCAGAAGAAGGAGGAAATAAAACACAGATGAACACTCGGTTATTCAGCATCAACTTACTATTAGATCAGGATAAATAAACATCTAAACTGAGTATAGCAATTATGCATCTATATAGAATGAAGTAACATCCATAACTGGATGTTCGACCAATAGGACTACAGGCAGCCTGAGCCTGGTCCGCAGCGCCTCGAGACCCTCAAGGGCGATGCAGCCGCGCTTTACTCATCTTGATTGATTGATTGGTAAATAGTAAACTGCATGGCGACAAACCGTCTAAGGCCTCTCAAATCAACAGTCAAAAAAAGGCAAATTCTTTCTTTTCTGAAGAATCAAAGAAAAATAAAACAGATCTAAACAAATACTGGCGGTACGTAAGGCGGAGAAATTGGGAGAAATTCTAGTCTTCTACTTATAAAACTAGGAAAAAAGACTAAAATACAGACATCTGGGAGGCCAAAACAATTCGTAAATGGAAAGAACGGCTGACACTCCTATCGATTTGTAAATCTAAAGATTCAAGAAAGTTTTGGGCTTATGTAAATTCAATTGAGCAGTGGCGTCACTAGGGGGGAGCGGGGGGTGCCGACCGCACCGGGTAACACCATCACACCAAAATGCAAAATAATGGGACCCCCGCCCGCCCGCGGACCAGCCTGCACGGGGGAGCCCCGCGCCCGGAGCCCAGAGCCCAGGACAGCATGGCATCCATAGGGGACTTTGACCCGGTGACCACCAGCGTGCCAGCCACCAAGATCGAGATCACTGTCTCCTGCAGGTAAGACCCCCCATGCCGCTGACCCTCACACGCACCCCCTGACTCCCCTGTGCAGCAGACCCCTCACATGCACACACACCCAGGTACGGGGCAGAGGGGAGTACGGAGGTACGGGGCACGGAGGAGTGCGGAGGTAGGGGGAGTGTTGAGGTACGTGCACAGAGGGATGCGGAGGTATGAGACGCAGGTAGGTACGGGTGAGTGCAGAGGTATGTGGCACAGGGAAAATGTGGAGGTACGGGGCACGGAAGAGTGCGTAGCTGGAGTTTATACAGAAAAGGTAAAAGAAGGCTAGGACTTGATGAGGTTTTATAGGAGTAAACTCAGAGTATGGCGAAGGAGGGAAGGGAACGAAAAGCTAACGAGAGAGCGAGGGAGAGAAGGGAGCAGATGTGCTGAGGGTAAGGAGCGGCAGCTGACATGACAGCTTGACACGGAGCTTTTAACAGTGGCGTCACTAGGGGGTGCGGGGGTGCGGACCGCACGTCACCATGAGTTACTGCACTGGGTGACACCCTAGTGACGCCGCTGCAATTGAGGCTTCTCAACCCATGAAACTGGGAAATAGTACACCATCTGCTGTATCAGAGGAACACATCACATCACTAAACTGTGAACAGAACTATAAAATCAGTGAAGAAGAATGGACATATTGCTCTTTCGGGAAAGACCCTGTAACACCAGCTTGCTGCTCAAGAAGGGCTGCGGCTGACACCATTCATTTCAGAACATGTATCGATGAGCCTGCAGCTGTGGTTTGATGCTCAACAAAAGCTGTGCTGATAACATCAAATCTAGCAGAGCTGATGAGGTCTTCCAGCAAACATATTCAAATAGAACATTGACTGCTGGTCATCCTGGCTCTATTCCTTATATAATGCATGTTACCACACAGAGCAAATTCAGCCATCTTGGCTGGGTTTCATTCTTTGCCCTCTCCATAAAAAAGTTCCTGCCACACAAGTAGCTAGACCTTTTGCTGCCCGTGGCTGTCCCTGCGTTTGCCGCCCCGCGATGGCTGCAGGTAAGGGGGGTGCTGGTGGTCCCTGTGTTTGCCACCCCATGACGGCCGCAGGTAAAAGTAGGGGGGAGGCCGCCACCCCCAAAATTTGTGTCGCCTCCCGCCTTGCTACACCACTGCTGCCACATTCCTACAAATTTTCATATAATGGCTCTTTTAGAGGTGAAGGCTACACAAAATGCTTCATTAATCCTAAATGATATAAAGACCTGGGCTTAAGAAATGGGTCTAATCCCATGGACCAAAACAGCTTTTGGATACAATTATGGTAGTGTAGAGAATGCTAACCAGGAAACATCTAAGGGCAGCAGCAAAAATCTCCTTGCCTGTACATTGACCTATGTACAATCCAAGTGTTGTATACTGATACTTGGGTGAAGGTAAAAATGTGCAGTGGTAAATTGCCGTCCAACAAACTTGTGACCACAAGGGGCATTAAGGAGGGTTGTATTTTATCGCCATTGCTTTTTAATCTTTACGTTACTGATATTACAACTCACTTGTGCAACAAAATAGCATGAGTGGAAATAGTAATTTTTACTCCTCTGCTATCCAACACATTCCCTACTGTTGCACTTGTTGGAGTGGGAATAGTAATTTTTACCTCCCCGCTGTCCAACACATTTTCCTACTGTTGCACTCATTGGAGTGGGAATAGCAAATTATTCCCCTCCGCTATCCAATACTTTCCCTACTATTGTATTCACTGGAGAGTGATTACACATTTTTAGCTCTCCACTATCCATAACTTTGCCTACTGTTGCACTCGCTGGAGTTGGAATAGTAAAATGTAACCCTTCGCTATCCAACTCTTTCCCCACTGTTGTATTTCCTGGAGTGGGAATAGTATTTTTTACCTATCCGCTATCCAACACTTTCCCTACTATTGCATTCGCTGGAGTGGGAATAATAATTTATACTTCTCCACTATCCAACACTTTCCCTACTGTTGCATTTGCTGGAGTGAGAATAGTAATTTTTACCCCTCCGCTCTCCAACACTTTCCCTACTGTTGCATTTGCTGGAGTGAGAATAGTAATTTTTACCCCTCCGCTCTCCAACACTTTCTCTACTGTTGCACTCAATGTAGTGCAAAATGTAGGTTTTAAAAATAATAAATATTTTATCATTTTAATGTTTAATACATTTTTTTATTGATTGATTTTTATGTTACAGGTGTGTGTATATATATATATTCATTTATAATTTTTAATATATTGATGACCCTTTTAAATAATTTAAATCATTATTTGTTAATTGTTTTTAAGTAAATATATATGTATTACATTTTATACATGTATGTTTAATTTTTTTAATTACATTTATTTATTTTAATTGTTATCATTTATAAATAATTCTAAATAATTGTTTTTAGGTGAAATTTATTATTTAATTTATTTTACAATATTTTTTATACATATAAAAACACATATTTTCTACATCGATATTTTTGACAACGATATTTTTTGGGGATATTTTTGTACTTACCATTATGAAGATAGGTAGTCAATAATATTGACAACGATATTTATGTCCCGATATTTTGGTATCTCGATATTGTAGTCGTCGATATTCTGTCAGTGATCCGTGGGCGACATCTTGGTGTTTGATCAGACAAGTGTTTGGTCTCCAACAAACACAAAAGTGCTTTGAATTTTACTGCGCCATGAACCATTGAACAGTAAACTATGACAAGTCAAATGACCTCCATTTCAGAATCAGGAAATACAAAGTGAGTGGGCGGTAAATGAACAGCCAAAAGTTCTTGTTGACAAACTCATACAAATATTTGGGTCTCTGGATCAATGATACAGGTGCATTTATGAAACAAAAAGACGAATTAACCATCAAAGCAATCAACTTGATTTATGCATTGTTAACGATTGCAAATAATACAACAACGCCATCTCTGAAGACACTGAAGTGAGTGATTCAAAATACATGCCAGCTCTAAGATATGGTTATGAATTCTTTCCCCGGCACTAATTGTGCTATTGGAACTATGACACTGCAATCTGTTTAGACAGTCATTCCCGTTGCACCATTCCTCATCTCAAGCTCAAAATTGCTTAGAATGTAACCTGCTGAACTAGGCGATATATCAAGTTGGTCGCATCTTAAATGTTTAGCATAACTGCAAACTAAGGGGTCTATTATGATGTCGGGTGAACTTTGTCCGCCCGCCATCGCCCCGGGAAATGGGACCGCCTGCTATGTGTGCGGCGGTCCCACATGTGCAATTAGGATGTGCCCGCCACAGTGGCGGGCGCATTCCACATTTTTTGCATTGCAGCGAGCGGTGCCGTCAGCAGTACCTGCCGCAATACAAAAAAGGCATTTGTGCATTTGCATGCACAACGTGGCAGGCACCGCGTGGTGCCTGCCATATCTTCCATGCAAATTCAGGGGGGTACCATAGGTACCTCCATGTGACCCCCACCCCACCAACATCCTGGGGGCCTGCAACGGGCCCCCAACTGAGGAATCTGCATGCCTTGTTGCCGCCACGGAAAGGCTGCTTCCCGCTGACATCGTAATATAGATGGCGGTGTCAAGCAGACACTGCCACCATATTCAACCCCGACCGGGCGGAAAAGCGGCGGATGGTCTTCCCATCTGCCACGGTACCCCCCGCCATCATAATATGGCGGGGGAAATGGTAGGCGGGCGGGGGATGATGTCGGGCGGATCGCCACCGCCATGCGGGCGGTGGCGATCCGCCCGACATCATAATAGACGCCTAAGTTTCAGTCAGAAGACAGTAACGCCTATATTCCTTTGCCCTGGACCAACCATTGTTCACTTTAAGAAATCACACAGTGCCATTGTTGCTGTATGGCCTAAATGAAATTCCACCCTATTTGCTTACCACAATACCACTTAGAATAACAAGGAGAGATGCTGGAACAAAGGCTATACATAATCTGGGGCCCACCACTAGGAAAGAGCCAACAAATCAGCTCAGCACTTGCCATTCCATCCCTATCAACATTTATAACCCGTCAAAGCACCCAGGGCTGCTAAGCAGTAAGCACCCAACATACAATGAAGAGAAAAACAACAGACACACGTGGGAGGAGGGTGTGGTAAGAGGGAGTGTTTTTGACATAACGGAAAGTGGGGGTAGGTTTTGACACAACAGAGGACACGAGGAGGATGAAAATATAAAAAGAGTACACCAAACAAAAGAAGCAGCGGATGAAGCCTTCAAAGGAAAGAGGTTTCTTGGTCCCAGCTCCACAGAAAACAGAAACACACAAGACAAGACTAGAACTTGCACATGATTATCAATAGAAAGCCAAGAAATGAGTGCATGCAAGCAAACAAATGGTAATTAATGGGCAGGCTTTAAGACCCTTTTAAGATTTTTTTTTTATTTACAAGAGATTTTGCGCAACCCAAAAAGAGGAATTAGCAAAGCTCAATCTGGCCTGTTTAACGTAGGCGAGATTAGACAACATTGGAAGAACGTACATCAGTCATCAAATAGTTGCTTCTACCAATACTGAAAAGAGTCCTTGGCTCATATAATTTGTTGCTCCCAAGAGTTCTCATTAGAGAGATCAAAATGTCTTGTGCCATTATTCAGTCACTCGAATATAAGATCCTGTACATTGGTGGTGAAGGAATGTTTTAACCCAACAGATATGCAATTAGCAGGTAGATTTCTCGAAAAACTAGAGCAACAGTGTAGTGCGGAGTGACAATTAAATTCAAACAAGCACATCATCGATTTGTTTGTCTGAAACATTAAACCTGTTTATTGTTTTTACAGTGAATCATTATTTCGGTGAATCAATCGACTTTACCTTGCTGTGAAGTCCTCTCGTTTAGGGGCAATTGGTAAAGAGAAACTGCAGAACATCAAAACACTCCTAGCAACTGAGAAACGACATGAAATATCTCAGTATGTATCTCAGACAAGAGAGGATTCGTGCACAGTCACTTTACTCTGCACAAAGCATTGACTACCGAGTATTATTTACACATAATTTGCACACTTCGAAATGTCTTACATTTTGTATTGGTTTTTATTAACTAAATAATAAAGCATTACTTACCTATATATTACTGATTCTGGATTCTTGGGGGCAGATTTACGTTCCCTGGCGCATCCCTGCAAATCAGCAGGGATGCGCCAGGGAAGATGCGTCACGCAAGTTTGCCCTTGCGCCACTGCAGATGCGCCACATTTACAATGCGGTACATCCTGGCGCAAGGACAAGCAGATGCGTGATGCATCTGCTGGCGTAAGGTTGGCGCAGTGCTGAAGTTGTGTCGCAAGCGCGACGCTACTCCAGCACTGTTCCAACCTGCCCTATCCCTAACATGGTGCGTCACGCCTTACGCCTGCTTGAAGCAGGCGTAAGGATTTGACGCACCAGCGTCGGAAAAGTGACTGCGTGAAATCTCGTAGATTTCACTGCGTCACTTTTCCGAGGCTTTTTCCTACGTAACGCCCACCCTGCATACATTAAACCTGACGCAGGTTTAATGTGGCGCAGGGCTTTACAACGTGACGCATCTCCCTAGATGCGTCACGTTGTAAATCTGTCGCAGCATGGCGATAGCTTTGCGCCGCCGCTGCATCACAAAAGTGACGCAACGGCGGCTTAAAAGTGGCGCACAGGGCTTGTAAATCTGCCCCATGGTGTGCAATTCTGATGCTGAGATTTTTTAAGTCTTTTCAGCTTCCAGCCATATCCGCATAGTATAGTGTCTCTGTGGTCTCTCTCCTGTTGCGTGATTTTGACACAGTGTCAGCCAGACTGAAATATAGTGTAGTGAGCATGCGGGAAGCAGGTGTTCTGGTTTGAAATTATTCTTTCAAATAAAGGCTGAAGCCCTCTCAATCTATCTGTCCGCCACTACCTCGTAAACAATTACTGAAAGTGTGAAGAAAAGAACTTACAACAGTAATAGGGACTCTACTTGAACATATGATATGACTAGGGAAGAACCGACCCAATTGATGTGTGTTACCACATATTGCAATGTACCCAATGAGGTAAAAAAAAAAGTGATCAACAGACTTGGCGAATACTGAATTCCATGAGTTATCATTTGAAAAACTCATATCCTCCTTATTGCGGAATTATAATTTAAAAGACATGCTAGCCATGCCTTTAACAGCACCCGCGCTCGCACACGGAGCAGAGAGCCCCGCTCGCCATTCCCTGTCAGCAGCCGGGGGCGGCGTTAAGGGATACTTAAGGGCGGGAACCACCCTGGAAAGGCGCTTCGCGTTCCAGTTCGAATCCCGCCTGGCCTCCCACCTCTTGCAGCATTTTTCCCTGTTTACCTGCTTCTGTCCCGGACCTCCGGTTTTCGTGTTGGTTTCTTGTCTGCTGTTGGTTTCCTAAGGGCTCTTCCGCTTCCTGGGTCCTCGGGGTTTCTTCCAGGGCTAGTTGCTGGCTGCTCTGCTCTGGTGATGCTACATTTCCCAGCAACACCAGGATATGCTTGACACATGCACACTAATGCAATAGCACACACGAGGCACTAGGGGCACATGCCTATTTACACGTTCAACCATATTAGAGGCCAGAAATACATTAGGAAGCTGGTCTTGATTCATTACCATCCATTCAGGAAAAGGGGAGAGTAGTCATTTTCTGGTGACAATTCATACTTATGTTGTAAGTTGACATGATTGTATGAACGCGCACTAGCAATGGTGTGTTAGACAGTTACCCTGATGACTTAAAATAACAGATTTGTGATGTATGACTACAAATATTTGTCACTTTTGGTGTTATTCTATAGAGGCTTGCCATTCTCATGCTCCAAGGAGACCTATCAAACATAGGCTTAGGGTGAGAGTCAGCAGGCTAGAGACTATCACGTTGTATAGCTCATGTTGGCTGTGCTGTGAGACCGCTTTTAAATTGCATGGTGTGTGTGGTATCTCAGTGTGTAATTGCTTGTTATATTCAATTACGTTTTCTGATTCAAAATTGGCAGAATTAAGGAAACTGACTGTGTAGAGTGTTGTTAATTGTATGTGTTCTGTATACATTTCTATTTTACAGGCAGTAGCAGGTGCCTATTTTGCTCCGGTTAAGTAAAACCACGCTATAATTTTCCTATAAACTACATTATGCACACCTGACTGGTAGGGAAAGAACAAATAATTAAATGACAAAAGGGGTTATCCATGAGTGCTGACAAAAGCCAAGAGCTCTGAGCAGCCCTAAGCAGACGGCTGAAACATGTTGACACAAAGGATGCGAGGAGAATCGTATCTGTCGGCATCCATTACATTTCTCTGTTTAATCTTACCTGGGTCACCAGAATTAATGGTTAATGATGTTTTGTAACACCTATCCCTCCTATGTGATCATATATTCTCTAATATCAGGCTCCAGATGAACGCTCCTTGAAGTCTTCTCATTCACACATAAGTGATGTTATAGACTTCACGATCAGAGTATGCATTAAAGTTTTTCAATTATTACAAAATTCACCAAGATAGAGACCAATCTTCCTTTTGCTCATATGCACCCTGATCTTGTTCAGTATCTCAGTTGTGGTGCTTTCTCAATCAAATAGCTCTACGCAATCTTTACTGATTTTCATACAACAGATACTTTCAACAAGTGCTTTGGCAAATTATGTGCACAGGACTGTACACTAGATATATTGGAGTCAAATTTTACATGTCTACAACAATCTTTTGAAGACAGTGATTCCTCTCTAAGCCTTTAATTACAGTTACCTCTTGAAAGCACAAAGCTTACACAACTTACAAATATATATTATTGAATAGCTGATGCTCTGACTTTTCTGAGCCTACCCTGAAAGCTACATTTTGGCCTGCCAATTAAATATGCTCCAATGTGACTTTGATCAGGGTCTAACCATAAGCCCTCCCTTCTGTTTATCCTTCGGACAGCACATTCAGAATTGTGAGAATTTACCCCATTTTTGATGTGGTCCCACCATATTGATCTGTCTGATTTTGCTGACTTTAGGACTCTGTGCATTATACCACCACTAAACGTGTGTGTCCCACTCCCTCCAACATGTGCTGTACATTGTTTGGCCTATTTAACTTCTCCATGTATTCATTGTAAATGGTGCCTAAAATGCACATACGTCATGGAAGGTTAAATGTCATATGTGGGCTGTAGGATTTATGTAACAAATGTGACAAAACGATATGTCTTCCAGGAGCTCTACCGTGGCTCGGCTGCAGTTTATACTCTCTGTAGTAAGAAGTAGCAAGAAAACTTGCCTCTGACATGTCGGAAAATATTATTTAATATGTTGATAAGTTACCTTCAAAGGGTACCATAAAAGCCCACAGAGCAGGGTACTGATATATAAAATGAGGCAAAATACATATTGGGGTTAGTGTGTTCTTACTGTAAAACAGAGCTCACAAGTTATTGTTGTAATTAACCGCTGTTGCCTTCCCTTGGTACCTTCCGTCCACCCCTCCCCTTCCTCTCCTATTAGTCTGCCCGGGAGCTTACCTTAGAACGTTGACAGTACCATGTTGATTCCAAGAGCGGATGGCTTGGAATAAAGACTCTTTACATGTTGCTGAGTGTCTTTATTGATTACAATACTGGCGACGATCCTGTAAGGGGGACTGGTTAGGCCATCTCCCCCTTCTCTGCTGCTCTCCATAAGGTGCGGGAGAAAAACTGTTACTTCTTTCCTGTGGATGGTGTCACCTTCAGCGGCAGCGTTTCAATTACCGGGCTGTAGCCGTTTGGGTTCTGCTCTTCTGACATGCGAGAGGACTCCTGAGTATTTTCGCAAGTCTTGTCTCTTCAGATTGTTTGCCGGGAGAGCGCTGGCTGTTACCACTGCCCGGATCAGATTCGCTGAGGAGCTCGGTTTGCATTGCCTGGGGCGAGTGTTGCCTATCTCCACAGCCGGCTCAAAATTCGCCTCACTAAACGCCAGTTGCTGCTCTCCACAAGTGTGCGGGAGGAATGCCGTCTTCTGTCCGGTGGATGGAGGTCATCTTCAGCTGTAGCGTCTTCAATTTACTGTCGCCTCCAGATTCGCCTCACTGAACGCTGTCCAGTGTTTCCAGCTGTGGGTTCCAGCTTTTCTTCCGCTTTTCGGCTGTCCTCCCGGCATTAGCGCCGGCTACGTGGTTACGTGGGCGTCCCCTTCGCTTCCAGCGGGCGGAACCTCTCCTCATGACCAGCCTCGTCTGTGGTTCCTGCATTGGGCAGCTTCATTGAAGAACGGGGGGGCTTGCTTCGGACTAACAGAGGGTGAGGTGAAACTTCCTTATTTATTGTAGAGTGCCTGCTAGCTCCGTCTTCGTGGGAACAATCATTTTGTCTCCTGTACAATACTGGCTGACTTTGCTGTTACAAGCCTATCCTTATTGGCATATTTTTGTGAGGAGAAACTTCCTTAATTATTGCAATGCCTGCGTGCTCCGTCTTCGTGGGAGCACTATTTTTCTCATGAACAATTCTGGCTGACTTTGCTGTTACTAGCCTATTCACGTTGGCATATTTTTGCGGGAAAAAAATAAAATAAATAAATAAATAATCTTTTTGTTTTTACTGAAAAACGCATTCACTTTCAACCAGTTAGCCTTTGACTGTGGGGATACGTGTTACCTTTCTGCGCCCGTAGGTGCCACCCACTCAGTCTGTCACAATAATAGGGGAAGTCAACCTCGGGATTCCACCCATTGTGGACTTTGCTCTGCACTTGCGGCAACTCTATCCTCCAATTCTGTGGTGGAGATTGTTATTCCCCTTCTACAGTATGGGCACACCTGGCATCTGTCAACCCCCCTCATTTTTGAACGAATGTGGTGATCCAGATATACATTGGAAGGAATGGACTAAATTATTCGAATCTTATCTAATTGCCATGGGGGGAGAGAGATTTTCTGCATTACGTAAACAGCACATTCTCCTTCATAATCTGGGTGTTCATGGTCGCAAAGTGTTTGAGACCCTGCCTGAACCGGATCTCGAAGAGGAAGACAACCTGGATGTGTATGATGTCACGTTGTTAAAGTTAGGGAACCACTTTGGTGACAAAATTAACGTTGTTTTAGAACGCCATACATTTTTCAGTCGCGTCCAAGGCAAGAGTGAATCTGTGAAGAACTATATAGCGGACCTAAGAGGCTTAACTCAAAGATGTGATTTTGGTGATCTCAATGACTCCCTTATACGTTATCAGTTAGTAAGATGTACATGCAACAGCAAGATACAAGAATAGTTACTTTCTAAAAATCCCACGTTGGAAGAAGCTATATCTATAGCTCAATCCATTGAGCATACCGCCAAATGTATGAGGGAAATAAAGATTTCTGAGGAAGTGGTGGCCGTCGTACAATCTGAGATTTCCACAAATAGTGTTTTGAAAGTCAAAAATAAAGGGGAACCATCTAACAAACCTACAAGAGTACATTCTGATCTTAAGTGTTATAGATGTGGGAGTAATAACCATTTAGCAAACAACCCCGCCTGCTCTACTCGTAACGCCCACTGTAACAAATGCAACAGAAGGGGACATTTAGCAAGGGTGTGCAGAGATAGAGACAATAGTCAAATTAAAGCCATCAATGACGGTAATGATGATCAACTTAAGTTTGTTTTTCAAGTAAAAAATTCAGGTGGCGGCACTGTTGCAGAGTGCCCTAAATGCACCATCCTACTAAATGACAATTCATTTGAAATGTTTGCAGATTCATGTTCTCCTTTCACCTTATTAAATATGGAGGATTACAGGAAAGTTCAAGATGATTTGGCCATGACAATAAGTAAACCTGACATCACACCTCAAGGTTACACTAGGGATCCCATTCCATTAGTAGGTATGATGGAAACGCAAATAATCTTCAAAGGGAGATCCACGTTTGGAAAAGTATATCTGGTATGCAAGGGTTCTAACCTCCTAGGGTGGAAACATCAAAGGGAACTTGGTATTATTCTTGACCCCAACAGTGAAGATCAGGTCATTCTTGTCAAAGATGTAAATTTAAGAAGTTTCCTCTGTGACGAGTTTCCACGCCTTTTCTCTGATGATCTTGGTCTATTGAAGCAATTCCAACATAAGATAAAGGTAAAACAAGGGGCTAAACCGGTTGTGCACAAAACTCGCCAAGTTCCTCTACTTCTAAGACAACCATTAAAAGATGAACTAGTCAAACTATGTCATTTAGGTGTCATACAACCTATAGACGCTTCAGAGTGGTTAGCCTCCATTGTGATCGCGTCCAAGGGGAATGGGCAAGGTATCCGCCTGTGCATCGACTTACGCAGCCTAAATGAGAACATTTGGGTGGAGCGGTTTCCTCTTCCCAACATTAACGAAATGTTGAGAATGATGGGAAGAGCAAAAATTTTCTCTGTAATAGACCTGTCTATGGCTTATTATCAAGTTGAACTCCACCCGGAATCTAGACCTTTGACTGCGTTCTCCTCCCCATTTGGCACATTCATGTTCAGAAGGATGCCTTTCGGCCTTGCTTCAGCGGCCGCTGTTTTTCAAAAAATGATGCAAAAGATTCTGGAGGTCATCCCGAATAGTATGTGTTTCCAAGATGATGTGCTAGTCTATGGGGCCAATGAGGAGGAACATGACTCAGTGTTTAGGAAGGTATGTGCCAGGCTGTCAGATGCGGGATTGACCGTAAAAAGAGAAAAATGTAAAATAAAGGTACCTGAGGTCGATTATCTTGGTCACAATTTGTCTTTTGAAGGGATTAGACCCAAGCTTAGTTTAATTCAAGCTGTGGAAGATGCACCCTTCCCCCTCGAGTAAAGAAGAGTTAAAGTCCTTCTTAGGCCTGGTGGAGTACATGGCTAAATTCATCCCAAGGTTCGCTGAGAAATGCGACAGCTTACACGAACTGTTGAAGTCTAAGCAAGAATTCATATGGGAAAAGAAGCACTGTGAATCTGTGATTAACTTAAAGAAAGAAATCATAGGTTCACATGCTTTAGGCCCTTTTGACCATAGGAAGAAAACAATCTTAAGCACTGATGCTTCGAACAAAGGCCTAGGGGCAATACTGTCACAGAAAGGGGACCATGATGAGACCATTATTGCTTTCGCCTCCCGCACTCTCAGTCAGTCCGAACGGAACTATTCGGTGATTAAGAGAGAAGCTCTGGCATGTTTCTGGGCTATTAACCATTTCAAGTTTTTTCTATGGAGGTGTAAGTTCACGGTCCGTGCGGACCATAAGCCGCTAACTTACATTTTTTCTCCAAAAAAAGTACACTGTGAATCTCCCAGAATAGCTAAATGGGTTCTGGGGCTGGAAAAGTTTTGTTTTAATGGAAGATCCCTTAGATACTCCTATTCTTTCAATTCAAACTCCTACCTTCACCAAAGAGGAATGGGATGAAGGAATGAAGAAGGACTCCATTATGTCGTCTTTGAAAAACTTAATAATCAATGGGTGGCCGGAGAAATGCTCTGACATCTCGGAGGAGTTGAAGAACTTTTGGGAGGTCAGGAATGAGCTGACAATTCTGGACAACAAGGTATACCGTAATTCTAAAATCGTTCCACCCGAAGAACTAAGAGACAAAATCATAGACCTTGCCCACGAGGGGCACTTAGGGAGAAGTATTACAAAAAACAAAGTAAGGAACAGTTTTTGGTTTCCTAGAATGGATTCCAGGGTGGAACTAAAAGTGAAGGAATGCATCAGTTGTGCAAGAAGCGACAAGTCTAAGATGTTACACAAGGTGCCGTTATCCCCGGTGGAGGTACCGGAAACCCCATGGACAAAACTTGCCATGGATATAATCGGCCCTATGGACTCTCTAGGTCCACAAAAGAGATTTATGTTTGTTTTGGTGGACTACACATCGCACTGGGTCAATGCCAAGTTTACACCTTCCACCACAAACAACAATCTGGTTTCCTTCTTAAAATCAGTTTTCTCTTTTGAAGGTATTCCTTCGATTCTTGTAACTGACAATGGGGTGCAGTTTACCTCTGAGGAAATGAAAAACTTTCTGAAGACTTTCAACATCAAACACGAGAGGACAGCACTCTATTGTCCCAAGGCAAACGGATTAGCAGAAAGAACCAATCGTATGATTAAGGATCATATTCAATTGGCGATATCTAATGGGTTCAATGTCAATGACTCCCTCAGAGACTGTCTGTGGGCCTACCACAAGGCACCCAACTGTGTAAGCGGCATCTCCCCGTTTGTGGCCCTAAGAGGGAGAGAGCCGGGCACCAAACTGAATCCTCTCTGGCTTGATGGGGGCAAAACAAGGGCCTATGACAGGAAGGAGTGTCATCTCAAAGTTCAGCAGCACCAATCCAAATACAAGGATTGGTTGACAGGAAGCATGGAGTGAAAGGCTTTAATCTTTCTGTTAACGACCCTGTGGTGGTAAAGAGGCCCACCTGTGTTCAAGTGGGGCAGAGCAAATTTTTTCCTCCACAAAATGTTAAGAGCTTGGGGAAAAATGTGGTGCTGTTGGAGGGTGGACAAACCTGGAGTGGGGACAGACTGGCCACGTAAATCTTCTTCTTGACTTTTGTTTTGTGGTTGATATATGGGTAGGGAGATGTGTTGTAATTAACCGCTGTTGCCTTCCCTTGGTACCTTCCGTCCACCCCTCCCCTTCCTCTCCTATTAGTCTGCCCGGGAGCTTACCTTAGAACGTTGACAGTACCATGTTGATTCCGAGAGCGGATGGCTTGGAATAAAGACTCTTTACATGTTGCTGAGTGTCTTTATTGATTACAATAGTTATTTCACTGTGCTGGCTTTTGTAGGCTTTTCCCTGAATAGGTTGAGATGAGGATCAAAACTATTCTTTCCTATTTCCGCCTGGGGGAATGTCAAAAATTGCTATAAAAATGCTTAAACGATTTTTCCCACTTCTTTTTCAAAGCCTGCTTTAATGGTGACATCGGAAATTTGATAACTGTAATGGAAAATTAACTTTTAAAATGTGCTTTGTTGTGCCTGAGCCAAAACTGGCCTAAAACCCTTTTGCCAATTAGCCCCTTCATGCCCGGAATACAAATCATTGCTTTGGCAGTTAATATTTCTGGACAATAGTTGGCCTCTAAGCCCAGAAAGTACAGATGGATGTTAACTGTGGACCAATTAGCAGGGATTAGCTACCTGAAAGTTGATAGTTGAGAGGAACAGTTGGCAGAAGAAAGGCCAACTTTAGCACTATCTGTTTTTTCTCGGAGATGCCAAAGAGGGTTTCTCCTATTAATTCCCAGAACCTTCCTAGACAGCCAGGCTGCAAACACAGCAGGAGAGGGGGAGAACCGATTTTGATTTTTGATCCTATCAGGTGGGAGGAGAGCTTATCTATACAGGGGGGTGGCTAAGGACCTGATGACAGGACTGCCCACCATATTGAAGCAAGGACTCCTGGTTAATTTTACAGAAAGGCAAAGAGGTAGTGCTGGTGGGGACTGCAAGAAAATAGTTAGGATTGGTGGCAGAATAACTTAAATCACTGGCTAGTGCGTAGCATAAATCTGGCATCTTAACCTCCACCACCCCCTGAGAATAATCCTTGACTTTGGAAAACCCCACTTGAAGAAGATGACCCGCTGGGAAGAAAAGGATTCAAAAACTCTTAATTCCTGCCACGAGGACTGATTTCTCTCCAATGGTCAAGTCGCAGGCCTTTTGTTTGCTTGTTCCAAGACACAAAATGCAGAAGGCCTCCTGTGTCAGGCTCCGTGGCGCCTTTAACGGCACCCGCGCTCGCATACGGAGCAGAGAGCCCTGGTTTACTTTTTTTATTTTTTGCCCCGTATCTCCTCCTGCAAAGGGGAATTCGTTTTTTGTTTTTTCTCTGCGTACCGGAGTGGAGATATATTTTTGTCTTACTTGGGGTCCTCCATACCTATGGTGATTCTAACCTAGGTTAGTGCTCTATTTTTCTTTTCTTGCTGGCTTCATATGCTAACTGCTGCAGTCCGATTACTTATTGACCCTTGTCCATCCTTCTAGGTAGTGGGGCGTTTTGGCGTCCCTAGGAGCTGTTTCTTCGTACAAGTTAGCTTCTTCCATCCAAGGTATCCCTTAAGAATATGGTGGGGTATATAGCTGGCTTACTTGTGTGTATACTTAGTACTCACCTTGTGCTTTCTCCTTAAGGATTCTAGAAGACTCTCTCGGAAGATCCAGCGGACGTCTACCACTTTTTCTTTCCCTTGTTTTGTTTCCCTTCTTCCCCACCTTCCCTCTTTTGCTTTGACTAAGTTGGGCGAAGGAGGTGGGTGAGGGAAGTTGGGATCTAGCCTTGTGT
Source organism: Triturus cristatus (assembly GCF_964204655.1). Lineage (NCBI taxonomy): Eukaryota > Metazoa > Chordata > Amphibia > Caudata > Salamandridae > Triturus > Triturus cristatus. Next base: position 287,424,231 of record NC_140587.1, read on the forward strand.
TCCTCCATGCCGTCCCTGCAATAAACCCGAGTGAGCTCTCACATCCTGTCTCCAAGAGAGCAAATGACACAAGTCACTCACCTGAATTCCGGGTAGTTCCGATAGGGTGACGACTGGACCCTATGCCTTCCGAGAACTAACATCCGTGGCAGTGACTAACAACTGCTCCGGTGGAAGTTCATGAAGCGAAGGGGGCTAGGATGAAGATCGAACACAAAATGCTCGGGCCGTACACATCTTCTCTTGTGATATGAAGGGCTGGAATCTCAGGAAGATGCAGGTAACAACCAGTTCCGGAAATGGGCACACTACTATGTTGCAAAGCTGATGACAAGTGGTGTTGGCTGTGGACTTCCTGATCGGCTGTACACCTGCGGGTATAGGTAGAACTAGTGCTTTCTCAAAAAATGTATTAACAATGTGTTAACACTGAACTACTGCACATGAATTATCCAACAACATAAATATGTACATACTCCGAAGATAGAGAATGCAAGCATGAAGACTAAGTATGGCTTCGGTGAATGGCTTCTCCTTCCAATCTGCATAGATAAAGAGTTAGTATTGCGGATACATAAAACACGAAATCCTTTAACAGTTTTTCTAGAATATTACAAGTGATAGTCACTGAATGAGCTCATAGTGTTACGTATGACACAGGGGGGCCCTGTAACAGTACAAAAGTTCACCAGCTCCATGAGTCCAAACAATGTTATGTGTTCACAGCAAATTAATCTGTCTTTTTCAAATTGCAAGTTCACAGCGCCAAACAGTACTGTGCACTGATAACCATAAAACAGTCCTAATTCTTCAAGTACGAGCTGAGAAGTCCAATTCCACACTTCAGCACGGTGCAAAATGCGGTCTGAAATAAATACTGGAATTGGAAATCTCATTTTTAGGTCGAGCATCAGAGTGCATACGTTGTATGCAAGACCTGCTGTAATCACTCTACTGAGTGTATTTACACCTTCTTGCATTCCATTGGTTCACAACCCCATTGCTCCCAATTTGCTGGCTCCTTTTTGGCTGGTGCTCCCGATACATCACATCTGTTTTTGAGCCAGGAGCACCGGCCAACTACAGTTTCATTACTCTCTATGGCCTTATCTGTTTCTTGGGAACTACTTATTTATTACCCCACACCCGGCGGCCTTGCTGAGACCCTGACACACATGTCCTGCCATCCAGAGGGCAATACAGTACCATAGGTCTCGGGGATTGCACTCCCAGAAACTCAGACCTGCCCCTAGCTCGAGAGGATACTTGTTGCATGGTCCTCTGCTTGCTGCACGGCCCTGTGCGTGGATGTGTCTGGGGACTGCAACTCCTTGAGCAAGCTGCAGGATTTGCTGCAGGCCTTGCTCGTCCGGCTTCCACAAAGTGTTCAGGGGCTGACAGCGTGGTGACTTATCCTCTTCTTGGGATAGGGCAGTCTCAGACCGAATGTTGCTCCGAAATCACACGCAGTTCTACTATGATTAGCATGCAGTTGGCAGCCGGGTCTAATGTAATTTGGTCCTCGCCAGCACCAGTAGCGCTGCGCGGCCCAGAGACTGCAGGTCTCCCAGGGACATGGTATACGCGATTAAGTCACTCGTCGGATGTGAGAGCCCGACACCACAGTGTGGCCACCGCTGCTTCTCTTTTTGGAGTGCCCTGGTACCAAGGTAGAGGGGCAGAGTCTTACACTGCGATTGCTCATGGAATGGGTACAACAGTTCCTGCAGCACAACGGCTACGCGGTGCGACATTGGTAACCTGCACTGTGGTGTGTACTACAGCATCATTGTGGTCGCGGAGAACGCCCAGTGCAACACTTCTGCGTCTGTTGCTGATCTTCTGCAGACAGGTAAGCTATACAAGCCTGTCTGATAGGAGATGAAAGAAAGCCAGCTCATTTGTTTTCTAATATGTACTACGTGAAATGCCCATGCTACCAAATCACCAGAGCTTGCTCATAGTTGCTGTTGCACATTGCATTGGTGTAAACGCACCACTAAAACTATTTATGCCTCGATACTTTGGCCCCATGATATTTTTTGGCTTTGATATTCTGACACATAAACCTTGATTCCAGTTCCAATAAATGTTCTTTCTCTGCCTATCCATTTGATATAAATAGTTTAAAAAAAGAGATAATGCCATAATAGTAAGGCTGTGTCCTGCTCTGCTGGATCTCTGAGTATACTAAGTGGATTGACACAAAAAACAAGTAGGGAGTGTTATTGTGGCATCCTTAGCCCTTAACTCGAAGGTTCAACAGGGTCTCTTAACATAGTAGAAATATCGGGCAAAGAAATTGCCACAAACTGTACCTGGATGTCGACCTGATGGCACACAGAAGCCCTTTCAGACCTTGTGGGCGCTTGTTTTATTTATCTTTATTCAAGACTTTTCTGACCTCCATGGTTCTTCAGTTGATAGTTTGTGATTTTACATTCTAAGGGGTCTATCAGAATGTCGGGCGGATCGCCACCGCCCGCATGGCCGTGGCGATCCGCTCGACATTCTCCTCTGCCCGCATGCCATTCCCCCGCCATATTAGTATGGCGGGGGGGACCCCAGAGGACGGAAAGACTGTCCGCCGGTTTTCCGCCGGTCACACAGGTGACCAAGCAGAAAAGGGGCCTGACATAGTGGTGGTGTCTGCTAGACACCGCCATCCATATTATGATGGCAGCGGGAAGTAGACTTTCCGTTGGCGCCACGGAAAGGCATATGGTTTCCTCAGTTTGGGGGCCTGTTGTGGGCCCCCAGGATGTTGGGAGTGTGGGGGGGCACATGGCGCGTTGTGCCTGTCACCTTGTGTATGCCAAGGCACGATGTGCATTCCCAGCATTGTGGTGGGCGGTGCTTACAGCACCGCCCGCCACAATGCTGAGAATAGAGGATGCCACCGCCATGGTGGCGGTGGCATCCTAATTGCCGGTGCGGGACCACCGCACCACTGGCGGCCGGTGCCAGCACTGCTAGGGTGGTGGGCGGACTTCCGTCCGCCCGCCATCCTAATAGGCCCCTTAGTTTGTTTGGACGTCGCTTGGATGCAAGTTGCATAGAACAATTTACAATAAAATGTGGTTCTCTTTTATTATGCTATGCCAAGTGTGATGCTGTGGATTCATGTAACTATTATTGAAGCATTCTACTTGTGAAGCTGCTGGTTGTCAGATGTCAGTTGGGGACTATCCTGCTTTATGTGTTACAGCAACTGTGTGATGTTTATTCTATGCCAGAGCCCCTTTAACCAAAATTTTAAATAAGAGCCAATTAAAATGCTTGTAAAGAATAACATTTTTCTGGAGGTCTCTTAATGTCATTGCTGAAACCACATACAACCACTCCAAAATAAATTGTCATTTACAACGCCAATAGCTCTAACTCAAGCAAATGCGAGATCTATTGCATTTTCAATGCTTGTTTCTTTTTTTATCCCTAGTGCATGCTGCGGCCAACTGCTGAGAATTACGTCGTAGAGTCGGGCATCGCTGCAATCCAGAACCAGAGTCTGGAAAGCAGGTGAGAGGCCAACGTCTTAGGGAGTGCAGGCGCAGTTGAAATAACAACCTTTTTCCAGCCATTGGCGCACACGTGACTCCAGGCTGCACGTGAGGGTCATAACCACACGCAGATGGTGCAGTAGTTGTTAAGGAGACACATGCATTATGCCGGCTGGCAGCTTTTTCCAAAGCAGTGATGGGCATGATTACACGTGGATGGGCGGCGATTGTTAACAAGACACACGTGTTATTGTTTGTAGGGTTTCCCCAAGCACTTGTCTCATAAAAGTTCCCACCACTGCCACCAGTGATTAAACAACCATATGTTTTTTTGTGAACTTATTCCATTATATCAATCAAGTTGAAGTAAGTACATAACATTACCACACGAGTGACAAAGGGCCACATGTATCAACCAATTTTGCTTGCGCAAATGGGCCAATTGACAGATTCGACCTGTTTGCGAATGCAAAAAAGGCAGATTCACAGAATCAGCCCATTTGCAAAAACAGAAAAGGCTATTTACATGTATCAAACCCTGGTTTGCGTTTCGGTAACCTGTTACTGAATCACAAAATGGGTTAGTTATTCAGTATTTGGAAGGGGCGTGTTTAGGGCGTCCCTTCCAAATAGTGAATCACAGCGGTATGAATGAATGTTTTGTGACTCTGAATGGGGTCGCAAAACATTCACAATTTACCACCAACTTCAAGTTGGTGGACTGGTAACCCATTGGCAAATGGGAAGGGGTCCCCAAAGCACCCTTTTCCCTTCGGGAACTGGGTTGAAAAAGTTTTTTAGAAGCAGGCAGAGATCCCATGGACCACTGCCTGCTCTTAAAAAATGAAAAGAAAACGTTTCATTTTTGTTTTTTAAATGCAACCCATTTTCCTTTAAGGAATTGGGCTGCATTTAAAAAAAATGTTTGCTTTATTTACGAACAATCACAGACATGGTGGTCTACTGACCCCAGCAGGCCACCATCTCCGTGATTTTAGCGATTCCTAGGGGGTTTCTAATTGCGACCTACCTCATCAATATTAATGAGGTAGGCTGATTTGCGAGCCCCTATGAATCGCTAAATGAAACTCTCTGATTTTCATACATTTGGAATAATGATTACCTAATTGCGATTCGCTGAAAATTGCAATTAGATAATCGCTATTCCAAATCTTGATATATGTGGCCCAAAGGATCAACGTCTACCAAGCACAACCAAGTGTAGTCATAAGCACAAATGCACTAATGCAGGGGGAAAAGGGCCACCTTAGAATATAAATGTTTTGTTGCGCTTGGGGATGTAGTGGTCATGACACCAAAATGTCCAAAGAGGACTGAACCTTGCAGGGGTTCTGGCTGGAGAGTGATCTACTGCTGAGAAGACTGCTCTGAGAAGCAGGGGGCTACAGGACGGATCAGAAAGAACTTTCCCAGGTGTTGTGAACACCAAGCAACATTCAATGACAAAAAGTTATGGTGTGACTGTCATGCTGTTGGAGTTAACATAATGTGTGCGTGGTTCCCAAATTGTTTCTGTTTGTTTTAGGACTCTGTGCAGCGACTGCTTCAGTTGCATTGAAGTTAAATGTTAAATGTGAGCTATTGTCTGTGTTTGATCACACTGATAAAGGAATACACTGTATAGTTCCAAACAACACCATTGTACCCCTGCTAGGCTGCAGTTTTAAGACCACTGTTATGACACATGCTAAGGAAAAGTACTTTGCCATGTAGGGACCCTACCTTACTACATTTACAAGCCACCCTAAATGTGCCTATGAAAATCTCAAGGGCTGGTTGCTTGGCTGTGGCAAGACCTGGTGCCTACCTAGAAGCCAGCTCTGAGGACCTAGAGATCCTTCCACCAATATGAAGTCTATCTCAAAGATGACCTTAAAACACCAATCCTTCCATAAGAAGGGTTTAGAGTCAATACTCACTGCAGCATTGTGACATAACGGGGCTTTGGGGTGGGTAAATTCATATTCTCTGAGGAGCTTGTGTGTCATCGCCCAGACCTTATGCATTTTCAGTAGAATAGGACTGTGTGGTTCTGAGGATTGATTACGATTAGCATACAGGAGCGATGGGCTCTCCAGCCCTCTGTAAAGACAATGTTGAATTCTGCTCTGCCTGCAAAGCTGACGCAAAGTTCCAGCCAATTTCAGCCAGCCACCGCGTGGCTGAGTTTTTTCTCACTTGCTGCTCACCAACAGTAAGCAGCCGAGCGAGAATTGGCATCCTCTCGTGTGATTTTCGGTCAATAGGAGGCACCCGGAAAGATTTTTCTAACGCTGGCGGTCACGACCGTTCGTAGTGAGAAGGCTGCCAGTCGAGTAGAACCTTAAGGGCAGCAAAACCAACTCGTGAAGCAGCGCTCTGTGGCACTCTCTGACACACCATGTGATGCCATTTGTGCTGATTTTTTAATGCAAAACAATCTCCTGGTGCTAAAAAACAGCACAAGTAGTGCGAGATGCAGATTTTTGCCTGTTTGTGGAACTCCATATAATCTTGCTGAGTTTTGAAGTAATTCCGTGGAATTCCTCAGAACAAAACTCCACGAGTACCGTCCTCCCCTGATTCTATCCCATAACAGGAGTTCCATTTGAGGGTTTACTTGGTAAGCCATCTGGGAGATGTGTTAAGCTCTGTAATAGAGTCAAAGGTGTGGGAGATGGGGGCTTCTGGAAGTCATAGCCATATGTAGTTTGGCAGCCACCAACCTAGGTGGGGCAGAGTCCCAGACATATCGTTGAATATTCACATCAATCTGTTTCAAGAGACTTGCAAGTATTTTGAACAGGAGCATGCCAAAGACATGGTTAAACCTAGGGATCACCACCATATTGATCGTCTGGACTTTGCCCCACAATGAGATCTGGAGGGATCTCCAGGCGTTAAAATCTGTTTTCTCTTTCTCCAGACGGGGAAGTACATCATCTTCGACCACGGTGGGAATGTTAGTGCTAATCCGTATCCCTAGATATTTCAGCCCCCTGAAGATCCAGTTTGTCAACAGTTATTGAAGTGAAAGCCATGTGGTGGCGGGTATCATGGGCATGACTTCTGTTTGGTCCCTTTTTCCTATATTCTGAGAAACTAGAGAACTCATCTATATAGCCGTCAGCATTGTCACAGAGGTTACAGGGATGCTTAACATCAAAAGCACATCGTCTACGCATAACTACAATTTGAGGTCACCAGCTGGAGAGTTCACCCTGGATATCGAGGTGGATTGCATGGAAATGGGCCATTGGCTCGAAGGCGGGGGCTACAGGGCACATGCCTGCCTTGTACATCATGGGATGGGTATACGGTCTGAAAGGAAGCCGTTGCAAAGGACCTGAGTAGCTGGGCAGTATAGATCCGTTGGACCAGGACCACAAAACATGGACCAACACCGAAATGCTGTAAAATTAAAAAAGGTAGGTCCACTCGATCCAGTCAAATGCCTTTTCGGCATCCAAGGAGAGTAACAATTTATCGTCCACATCCAATCTGGTTTACCAAAGAACAAGTAGCAGAGTACGTAGATGGTTACGGGAGGAGCAACCTGGTACAAACCCCACTTGTTTTTTTTTTTAACTAGGAGATGAATCACTCTACCCAACCTGTTGGCAAGAACCGTAGCCCGGATCTTCATCTCATAGTTCAAAAGAGAGTTTGGGTGATAGCTTGCACAAATAAGTGGATACCTATTCGATTTAGGAATGAGTGTAATATGGGCTCTGTTAAACCCATCCAGTAGGGAACCTGAGGCTTTGGCCTCCAGAAACATTTCCATAAGGAGGGGAACAATGACCGACTGGGTGATTTTGTAGAATTCCAGCAGGAATCCATCTTCACTGAGTTCCTATCCAGTCACCATCATTTAGAAAGCTGCCCCTACCTTCTCCTCTGTGATATCCTGTTCCAGTTCTCCCCGTATCGGGCAGGGATCCCGGATATGCGGATAACAGACAGAAATAAATCCTCTTTCACTGTATCTTCCGAAGATTCTGAAGTGTAGAGGTGATCAAAGCAGGAGGTGAATTCATGAGGCCCGAACTGGCCAATAACGATCTGGAGTCATCATGTACCGCTGAAATCACCATCTTGGCCTCCGTTTATCATACTGAAGGGTGAGAAGTCTGCCTGCTTTTTTGCCTTGCTCATCAGTTTTTTGTTTAATCCTCATTAGTGCTTTCAGAGTATAGGCCATGTTCAGTTTTACATTTTTGTTGAGAAGAGCGAAGAAGGGGGATGCTCTCTATAAGTTACTGTAAGGTTGGACTCCCTCTTCCACAGCCAATCAATTATGTGCCACGCCCCTCCGTGCTATGTTGGATTCCCTCATAAGTACTCCTCTCATAAGATCATTTTCGAGGGAGCAGTGAGGCAATTGAGTACTTGGTACTCCGTCAGCGAAAGAAATACGTTTCTCCATGTTATTCGGCATCCTGAATTTCCAAACATCCATGTATAATGTATGTGTTTTAGGCAACATCAAACGGAAAGCCAGGGAGAAAACGATCAGGGGGTGGTCAGAGGTTCCCCATACTTTGATGTCACAAGCCTGGATTTTTGGCAGCACAGCTGCCATTATCAGTAAAACGTCCAGTCTGGCTTACAAACCGTGAGGGGGGAGAGACTAGGTCTTCCAGGCGTTTATCTGCTGTATCCAGTCTGTGGCAAAGAGGAGAAATCTCACCTTTGATAGACTTAAGCTTCTTATTTGTTTCTGACATGGAGTGTTCTACCATCGAGATCATGGATTGAATACGTTTGAGCTCAACCATAGTTGAGTCAAGTGTCACACCAGAGGCTATTGCACGGTTGCTAGGATCAGAGGTCTAGTGGCCTTCTCAAAGGTGAGTTGGCAGTGTAACTTTTTACAGGACACCTGCGCAGCCAAGACAAAACAAAGTTTGCTTCGTATGCCAGGCATATGGCTCTAGGCAGGGCCAAGGGATTGCAATGAGTAATGCCCTCTCATCACCAGTCTGGTGGTAGGAAGAGACAGGTTGTAGGAGAGCAGATTGTCGCAAGAGGGGGCTTAAGTGTTCCAGGAGAACAGCGCCCCCGTCTGTCCAAGAAAGCAATGCAATAAGGGCGTAGGAGGTAGAGCACCAGGCAGGAGCAGACAGGAAACCATTCCTCAGAGGCAGCTTGCCGGTAGATGGAAAGGCGGCAGCACCAGCACCTCCCCAGTGGGAAATATAAGGTCTGCCTACCGCCCTTAGAGACATGAGACACATCTTGTCAAAGTAGAACCAGTCAGGGACAGCAGGCAATCTGTGAAAAATGAGAAGTGGTGGCCGGCAGACCACAGGGAAGGATCGGGAGGCGACTTGCCCAGTATCAGCAAAATGGCAGCACCTGCACCTCCTCGGCTAGCATAGGGCACGGTCTGGCTGCTCACTAAGAAGAGGTGTGTCATCATGGAGAAGCTCAGGGAGGTTGCAGGCGGGCTGCAGAATGGCATTGAGGTAAAGAAAGCCCTGGAGTTGTCTTGTTGGCTGTGTTGCCCTAAGTGGGATGGATATGCCCATATGTGGGTCCTGTACACACTGTGTCACAGGAACCAAGCTGTACTCGGCTGATGAGCCCATTACTAGGGGGAAACTGGTCCTGGGTTGCTTTTGTTCTGGTTCAAGGGGCATCTGGCTTGGCATCTTGGGCTGCACTTTTCCTATTGGGGCAGGGTCAACACTAATTTGCATATAGCTAGGTACAAACTGAGGTGGTTTGGTGTGCAGAATATCAATGGATAGGGATGCAGCCCAGAGTGATTACCAGTGGCTGAGACTAATTCAAGCATTCTAACCATCACTGTTTTGTATACTTATTATGTTTTCCTAAGTGGGACAGGCATGCCCAGATGTGGACCCTGTGCACACTGTGTCACTAGAATCAAGCTGTACCTGGCTGATGATCCCATAACTATGAGAAAAACAGTCCTGAGTTCCTTCTGTTCCAGTTCAGGGACGACCTGGTTTGGCACGTCAGGCTGGGCTGTTCCTATTGGGACAGGGTCAAGACTGATTTGCATATGGCCGGGTCCAAACTGGAATGGCATGGTGTGCAAAATAACAATGGATTTGGATGCGGCCCAGAGTGATAACCAGTGGCTGAGATTAATTCAAGCATTCTATCCATCACTGTTTTGTATACTTATTATTTCATCCTAAGGGGGACAGGCATGCCCAGACGTGGATCCCTTGCGTACTGTGTCACTGGAACCAAGCTGTACCCGGCTGATGAGCCCATAAATAGGGCGAAAAGGGTCCTGGGCTGCTTATATTCCTATTCGGGAAGGACCGGGCTTGGCAGTTTGGGCTGGGCTGTTCTTATTGGGGGAGGGTCAAGACTGATTTGCATATAGCTGGGTCCAAACTGAGGTGGTTTGGTGAGCAGAATAATGTTGGTTTGGGATGCAGCCCAGAGTGCTCACCAGTAGCTGAGATTAATTCAGGCATTCCATCCATCACCGTTCTGTATACTTATTGTGTCACCGTAAGTGGGACAGGTATGCCCAGATCTGAGTCCCAGATACACTGTGTCACTAAAGTTTAGCTATACCCAGCTGATAAGCCCATAACTAGGGCAAAACTGGTCCTGAGTTGCTTGTGTTTCGGTTTAGGAAGGACCTGGCTTGGCAGTTTGGTCTATACTGTTCCTAATGGGGCAGGGTCAAGACTGTTTTGCATACAGCTGGGTCCAAACTGAGGTGGCATGGTGTGCAGAATATGCAGACTGACGATGGATTAAGATGCGTTCCAGGGTGAGTACCAGCGCCTGTGATTAATTCAAGCATTCCATCCATCACTGTTTTGTATCCTTATTAAACTGACGAGCACACGGCAGTGCCAGCACCTTCCGGATATTGGTGTCACTCCATTGTAGACCGCACCCCAACTCTGGGAGTCGGAGTACGGAGAGTCGCAGGCCGCATCAAGCAATCAGGCATAAGGCTCAGGTGGTCCGGCAAGAGAGAAGCGTGGTGGCCGGTGGCCGGTTAGCAGAATGGCAATGGAGGTAGGAGGGGCACAGGAGGCTGCTTGCCGGCTAATGAGCAACCGCCAGCACTTCCCAGGTGCCAATGCTGCTCTGCTATGAGCCACGCCCAACTCTGGATTTTGGAGCATGGAAAGCTGAAGACCATACCTAGGCACCCTCTGCATCTGTACCTCGAGGTGAGATATCCAGGCAAGTATATGGTCTGAGTGGAGGAGTAGCTCGTCAGGGAAGTGGAAGGGGGAAAGATTGCACCATATGAGGGACGTATGAGGAAGGACCACTGGAGCTGCACCAACGAGCAGCCATTTTGATGCCATCTTGACTACGCCTCTCCCTTTCTAGTCTTTGTTATTGCAGACAACCACCTGGAAAAGTCTAGTATTTCATTTCCTATTTCCAATAAAAGTTTCCTTTTTGAACCAAAACACGTTCTCCAGCTTAACTACATCATAGCATACATGTAGTATAAAACAAAATCTATAATAGGTGATGGGTAATATGATTCTACCTTGGGGTTCATGTGAGTGACACCTACCATCCACTCGACCTTCGACCTCGTGGTTTATAATGCGAGGTAATATGTGTGCATAATACACGGTTACCTGTTACATATCCTCTGTATTTATATATGTGTATGTATAGGTTTTATGTAGGAACAGTAGCACTTAGATTAGATGTTGTGCGAATTCAATCCCCCAGCAACCTGCTTTTATGGCTGAGCATATACCATCGGTCGCTTCTAATTGTGACGGTTATCAGGAATGTAATTGTTCCCGGGCCCCACACGCTTTAATCAGCCCGCTTGATGTAAAGGCTGCCACCGGGAGGACTGCGCAGGAATGCTAAACAGCGTCTGCCGCCGGCTCGTGAACACTGCAAGAAGTTGCTCATTTTGCCGGCGCTGAAACAGTAATTTGGACATCGATTTGAAATCTTTAGCAGTCTTCCAGACAGTGTCATTTTTGCTCATATGAGAATGGAAATAGAAATGTCATATTTCAGTGTCAGATTGTGCTAATACATGAACCAACTCAATGTTTGCCGAGTCCCCGAGCACGGCGTGAAGTTAATAAAAAGGGACAGCAAATGGGGAAGGAAAACTTCAAGAATTTAAATTGCTACTTAAATTCATAAAGGGAATTTAGAATGTTCTAATTTACAATGAATTTATATTAATGTTTAAAGAGCCAGGATGTAGAATAACCAATTCTTGCGTTTTTTTTTTTTTAATATGGGCATTTGTTTAGGATGGGATATCCGACCAAGCTGGAGGAATATTAATCACAGAAATGCAACTAAAACACAGAGCACTGAAAAAGAAAGATTGACAAAGTAATGGGGATATCTCTCGCTTTTGTGTTTTCTGCTTTGACGATCTCGATCGAATGTGAAAGTGAAGGGAAAATCAGATTTGCAATACTTTTCAGAAGGATATTGATTCTCCCTCAAGGCGGAAGTTAAAAATCATTGTGGATAAAGGCATTGACGGTATTAATTGAAAACATGTAAAGGATGGAAAAAAGCCTCGTGTTATCACGAGAAGAGGAAAACTTTAGCTTCATGCAATGCATCTCTTTGGGCGAGAGTCTGACGCGGAGGTCTTTATTTTAGAGGACAGCTAGGATCGCATGAAATTCCTATCAATAGAATATAGAGCATCGCAAAGGCAAGCACACACCAAGAGTAGTGCAGTTCATTTACTACCAGGCACAAAGATGAACTAACTATAACCAGTGCATTGGCTGGAGGTTCACCTAGTCGGTAGGTTAGGATTCTCTGCCTAAGTGGTGCTATTATTTGCAAATTCCATGGTAGCTTTTGTATCAACCTCAGAAAGATGAAACATCTGCACCAATAGGATTTACAGCCTCTAACCTGGAGGTGACGCAAAGGCCCAGCCCACTGAACTATGTTACTGAAAAATGATCTTGGATTAAATACATCGTCATGGGTGATCGACAATCCATGATCCAGATCCATTAAATCAGGATCTTCAGGTATTTTCAACACTACTAGGTTCTATTCTAGGGGTAGGAAGGTGTGAGTTTGAGAAGTAAGGCACGGAAATCCTACAGAAGTATGACTTTGTGGGTATCCATATACCTTCACAATGGTAATCCCACCATATTTACGCACAGAAAAGTTGGATGTAAATGGTAGAGCTTCTTAGCTAGATTGTGTTGCTCCAGAGGTCAAATGTTTTCTCCGTGAATATTAAATATGTAATATTTTTTTAACCCCGATAGAGACTAATTAACATGTTCTAAACACTTAGGCCCTCATTAGGATGTCAGTTGGAAAGCCTCCGACCAACATCCCTGGTTTGAATTCTGACTGCCGTATTTGGATTACTGTGGTTGGTATTCAAATCAGGGATGTCGGAATTCAAACCGGTCGGTCATTCTGTCTGACATCCGATGGGCTCATGGAGCCCATCACCAAGCCGGAAACCAAACATAATCCATACAGATGGCGTTTCCGCCGTCGGGATTATGATTTCTGACATGGAAAGCCTGCCGGTATGCAACTTTGAGTGCTCCTAGCAGGGCCCTCTTCTCCCTACAGCCTCCGGTTGGGTCCCGAGGGGGCACCCATTGGTGACCCCCTGTAAATCCCATTTCTCTATGGGAGTTTGTGCTGTGGGTGGTTTCCGTGGTCGCATCAGAATACGGTAACTCGGTTTCCACACCAAGACAGTGTCAGTCGGAAGGCACCTCCGACCAACATCGTAATAGGGGCCTGATTCTCATGGACTGTCTACCCTATGGACAATTCTCCAGAATATATTTCCACACATACTCCTAGGAAGTGGAACATTAGAGAATCTCCAGAATATCTGAAAAATCTGAAAATCATGAAACCTATGATTGATAGATGTTTTAAATATATGATAATCACATTCAATACTTAATTTATGCGGCCTAGAAAGAAAGCGCGCAAAACGAATTGCTAATAACAAATAACAAGCCCATAAATTTGAAATTCAAAGATTTTGATCATTACTTAAAATTACGGGTGACTTTCAGAACCTGTAAAAGTTAAACATGTTTTAGCTACAGACCCATGGGGCAATCAGGGGCTACAAAAGGATAGCAATTGTCAGAAGCGGAGCGAACATTTGCCGTAGCTAATCCGATAACGTGAGATTTTGTAGTTCACTTGAAGAGATAAGTGCCGTGGTTTGTATGTTCCACTTTATTCACTTCAGTGCCATTTGTCTTGGTGACACATCAGCGGTAGGTTCAAGTAAACATTTGCTTGGGTGGAATTTGAATTTGTTGTTGGCGGTATGCAGGTTTGCACTGGAGGCATTTTGATTCATCAGTGGTAAATGCTTATGGCAGCAGTCCATTTGCTGAGCAAATATTATTTATTGAAATACTATTGGCACAAAGTGAAATATGTTTTATGGTGCAATATGGTGTCATATCAGGCACTTAAAAACTGCCTGAGTACCAATTCCAACATTCTTGACCATTTTATTGCTAACACACTCAAATACCACCATCAGCTTTTATTGCTGCAAAATTAAATTAGCACTAGTAGCTTTATTGCCAACAAAGTCTAATGCTGTTGGGTCACATCTGTATATGCCATCTGGCCTGCAGTCTAACAAATTCAAATACAGGCAACAACATTGGTTTGCTTTGTATAAGCATTCTAACTGATTAACTTTCAGGCATACATACTGAGAAATTCTGTTATCAAGTCTCAATACATGCTGTAGATTTAGTAATGGTAAATAGAATAGGGAAGTGCTGTAAATTATAAATTGCAAAAGGTCTTCGCTTGGAAATGGAGGGCTTCATTTATTGGGATTTGGCTTAGAGCAGCGCAGCATGTCAGCTTGCTGCACTGCCCTATGCCAGAGTAAAAGGACAGGAATGCACCGTATTCCTGCAATATGATGCACTCCTGTCATTTCCTCCTATGCTGGTGCAGTTTCGGCAGCCTAGCGCCAACGTGCAAGGGTTTCTGTGTTGTCCGCAGGATTTTTTTTATGTAGAAAGGGCCACCTTCCTGCACAGAAACAATCCTAAGAGGTGATTTCCTCTTTATTATGTGTGCTGATGAACGTATTACACATAGAAAGAGGAAAAACAAGGAGAAATAAAGTTACCTTGGGAGGCATAAGGTTTTGACGCTTTTCCTGATTTACATGCTCTCCTAAATCTGTGTAAGTGTCAAAATCTGTGGGTGCTGCATGGAAAGACCCACTGCAACGCCCATGGAACGCCTCCTGAGCGCACAGTAAGGCAACAAAGCGATTTACACTTTCTTGCCTTTCCCCATATCTATGAGGCCATTCAAAGCCACTCATAGTGGCTTTGTGTGACCACTTAGATATGATTTTGTGATTTGCCCCACTGGAGCATCACAAAAAGTGATTCTCCGGCGGCACAAGGGGCTCGTAAATATGCCCGTAGTCTTTACGACTCAATGACTGAGCACTGTTTGATCACACTGGCTCAGTACCCTTTCTTTTTGTTCTCTGAAACTTTAAGGGTTCACTGACAAAATATTGCTTATGAAAATATCCCCATACCAAAATAATGTGACCAAAATTTCGATGTCATAAATATCATCATCTCATACTAATAATTGGAAATACAAAAATGTGCAAGAAAAAAAATATCGTTGTCATTAATATCTTTGTATTAAATATTGTTTTTAAACTATATATTAATTTAATTATTAAATAGTTTTAATATATCTATTTCAACAAATAAAACAAATAATCTTTTAAAAAAAGTTAAAGACACATATATATTATACATGTGAGCACAGACACAGCTGGTCCGTATCTCAGTAGACCGGGTGGAGGGCAGCCTATTTCGTTCACAACAATGTAACTTTACTGACACAGAGCAGTGACACTGCGTGTTCGCCATGAGTGTTGTTTGTAGAAAGTTGAGGACCTATCCCACCAGGGCATTTATCCTACCGTAGCGACTCTAACCATCTCAATTCGGCACTGAGCACTTACAGTCAACAGCTTTCTGACAGATTTATTTTGTGACCTTGGGACAGATTTACGTAAGCGCATACACCGTACAGTTCTAACATTGACTCCTTGTCATTATAATGTTTTATTGACACAACTGTTAAAGTGATGTATTCAAAATCTATGTGTCTATTTGAACAGCAATGTATTGGTCAGCATATGCATGTTTTACATAGTTTTTTACCATTCCAACATGTCTGCCGCTAACCATAGGCATGTCCGTCTTTGATTTCCATCACCATTGACAATCTATAATTTTTGCCCTCATTGTTGCACGGTTCACGTGATCAAGCTTTCAGGGAAAGCGAAACGCGTTGTGAATAAACACAGCAGTGGATATTTACGGACACAGGAACTTCCTTTTCTGGGAGCGCGCGTATTAGCGGTATCTACGAGGATTGAAACAGCCGGTGTGCTCCTCCGACGTGCGCACCACTCTCCATGTGTCCCGTTCCAGAAGGAGTGCGTTTATCTATCTATCTATCTATCTATCTATCTATCTATCTATCTATCTATCTATCTATCTATCTATCTATCTATCTATCTATCTATCTATCTATCTATCTATCTATCTATCTATCTATCTATCTATCTATCTATCTATCTATCTATCTATCTATCTATCTATCTATCTATCTATCTATCTATATCTATCTATATATATATATATATATATATATATATATATATATATATATATATATATATATATTCACTGAAAAAACCATAGGTTTCAGGGGTGTTATAGTTAGCTGGACTTTTCACTTGTACAAAACCATTGAAATTCCCCCGTTATAGTTAGTTCAGCTAACTATAACTCGCGCGCCCGCAATGCACTGCTGATGACGTCACATATTACATCACTCATGACATGGTCAGTGACATCACTCATGACATCACTGATGACATCTCAAATGACATCACTGATGACATCACTGATGACATCATCCAGTGAATGTGTGTTATTCTGAAAATTAAATATGTTTTATATATGTATATCTCAAGGTCGATGGAAGAATAAATGGGTATATAAGTGTCTAAATGGATGATTTGTTTTTGAAAAATTGATTGTGTAACTGACTGATTAAGTGTATCATAGTGAATACATGGCTTAGTGAGTAATGTTTAAATATGTAAATATCTGTATCAGTCTCTCACTTTGTGTATAAGTGGCTGCATGGATTGGTGAGTAGCTACATGGGTGTCTATATAGGTTATTAGTTGGTTTTTTGAGTATCAGTCTGAGTGTCTGCATGGTTCGGTGGGGGTATTACGTAGTGCATAGGTGCATGAATGAGTGACTCACTGTTTGTATGTGTTGAACACAGTATGTGTGCAGGACTGTATGGGTGGATGAGTGTGTGTATGGGTGTGTTAGTGAGTGAATGACTGTCTCAATAGTGTCTTTATGAGTAACTACATATGTTTTAAACTAGTATATGTGACTATTGGTGTATATATGTGAGTATATGTGAGAGTGAGAGATTGAAAGAGTTCCTGTATGAATAAGTATGTGTTTCTATAAGTGATTGTTTAAAAGACTAAGTATGTGTAAGTTTCCGTAGAAGTAAGTGTGGTGGTGTGTGTATAACTGTATATGCAAGTAAATGTATGTTTGATTCTTTATTAGCATGAGTGACTATGTGTGTGAGTAACTATGGATGAGTGGCATTGTGTAACAGGATGTATAGGTGTATGAGTACATATGATGAGTGAGTACATGTATGAGTGACTGTATTGGACTGTTGGTGAATGAGTGGATGTGTATGTGGATCTTAGAATTACTGAAGAGGTTGTTGTAACTGGTATTGGTATGTCCATTGTTTTGAAAAGTTTAGTCTCTATTTTTGAATGTGTGTATCAAAGGTTATATTAGGGTGAGAGGAGGTCTGCCACTCTATCACAAGGATGATGTCATCAGTGATGTCATCAGTGATGTCATTTGAGATGTCATCAGTGATGTCATGAGTGATGTCACTGACCATGTCATGAGTGATGTAATATGTGACGTCATCAGCAGTGCATTGCGGGCGCGCGAGTTATAGTTAGCTGAACTAACTATAACGGGGGAATTTCAATGGTTTTGTACAAGTGAAAAGTCCAGCTAACTATAACACCCCTGAAACCTATGGTTTTTTCAGTGAATTTCTGAGGTTTTTTAAATGCTAATTCCTAACTATAACGTGCCTGAAACCTATGGTTTTTTCAGTTAATTTCAAAGGTTTTTTAAATGCTAATTTCTAACTATGCCTACAGAGATAGGACATGTGAAGAAAGAAGAAAAAATGCACAGAAAGAAACAAAAGAAGTGCAGAAAGAAGCAACAGAAGTCCTCAAATACGAAGATAAGTGCAGGAAGAAGGATAACGTGCAGAAAGAACAAAAAGAAGAGCAGAAAGAAGCCTTGTTGCAAAATCATCCTGTACCCTCAACTTTTTCAGACGGATACTGGTGGTAACTGAGTCTGACTAACCAGTCCTAGAGCCAGTGCTATGTTAAAAGACACTTAGAATACAGTGAAAACACCTACATACACTAGGGAACATTATGCGTTGGGGTCCCCCTGTGATTAGCCTTACCTCCTCTATAAGCCCCTAGTATATAATAGGGCATGGGGATTAAAACTACCTCTTAAAACAGGCCACAGGGCGTTTTTGCACACGTTAACTCAGGCCCCGTCCCCTCCTTTCACCATTGTGTAAACACGCCCTGTGTCCGTTTTTAGTTGGGAGATTAAGTTCATTTGAGTCCTGAGGGTCCCTAGGGTCCAACTAGCCCACTAGGTACCTCCAGTAAGTGCCACAGAGCTGCGTTGCAGAGAGGTGTAAAAAGTGGCACGGCCTGGACCACCTCTCTGCAATGCAGCTCAGTGGCGCTTACTGGAAGCACTTGGTGGGCTAGTTAGCCCCCAGGGGCCCTCAGTATTGAAGGGAAATTATATCCCCAATTTAAAACGTGCCATGGTGCGTGTTTGCACACGTCACCTCAGGCCCCGTCCCCTCCCTTCACCACTGTGTAAACGCGCCCTGTGGCTGTTCTAAGTTGAGAGATTAAGTCCCCTTGAATCCTAAGGGTCCCTAGGGTCACACTAGACCACTAGGTACCTCCAGTAAGCGCCACAGAGCTGCGTTGCAGAGAGGTGTAAAAAGGGGCTTGGCCTCAGAACACCTGTCTGCAGCGCAGCTCCCTGGCGCATACTGGAGAAGCCTGTTGGGGGCGCGTTTGCAGAGTGCTGCATGGAGGGGGCATGGCCTCCGGCACGATGCCAGTCTTTTATTTATTTTATTTTTTTAAGAAGGGGGGCTGTGTGGTTCCCCTTCTTATTCTAATTTATTGGCCCTGATGACCCCATCCCCCAGGGCTTGTCTCCTAATTATATTTTTTTGACCCCAATCCCCAGGGCCGGCCACTGTTTTTTATTATTTTAAAAAAATATATATTTATAGACACACCTAGGACATGCTGGACAAACCGTACGTACCTATCACCATGACGATTTGCGTGATATTCATTAAAAGGCGACTATGCATGCAATTAATCCACGTGGAATGTATTTACACCACTAGTGAAGCTCTGACATGTCTGATGCTCTACCGTGCCTAATCCCGGTAGACACCCTTGTCGTTTATTTATACAAACATGGGTAGCTATTGACGGGCACATTTAATACACATGCACACCAAGCCATTCAAAGGGGATTCGACAAAAATTCGACCAAAACTATGCAAGAAACCCCCCCTCACAGTTAATAAAACACACATCCACTGCCGGATGTGTAATACTTTTTATTTTACTCTCTGGAAAGGGGACGAACATCACTTGCGAGTCACAGCGCGCTCCTGACAGAGCCCAATGCTGTGTTACACCCACCATTGCCTGCCGAGTGCCACACACCTCTGTATTGTATTCCACTAGCTAGTGCATATGCTATGACACTCTCTAGCCCATGTGCACTGAAACACCACCCCGTGAAAATGTCATGCCACACTTGTCTTCGCACGGGTTATATTGCCCCATCTAACGTGCCTTCCTCGATTCCTATGTTATAACGCACAGTGCTATGCCATACATATTACAATTTGGGATCCATATCTTTGTCACAGTGCATATGCAACGTTACACTCCCCAGCACATATTTTATATTACAACTTTAGAGACTAGTTAGGTTACACAACACTGCCCTGTGCATATTACACTCCAAGGCGCATATCGCATAGCACACGCTAGTGCCTGTGCTATCTCGCGCTCTCCAATGAATCTGTCACTGCGCACAATGTATTGCATATTATATTTCACGCCTGGTTCATCTTATATCACACTTTTTGGTGCATAGTTTATACCATACACTATATCTAGTTTTCATTTTCAATCGTGCTCTCAGGACTATGTTCTATATAACACTGTGTTCACCTACCCTTTTCACGGGCATTACATTTTGCGATAGGGGGTGGAGGGTCAGGGGGTGTTTTTGCCAAGTGAGCCCGGAGTCACAGTCACTAACGTCTTCTTCTTCCTGAATAAAAGTGAGATTATGCTGCATACTTGTTCATATTTTAAGTAGTTTGCACAGACAAAATGTTTTAAAAACAATAAAGTTTCTAATACCCGCCTTCTCTGAACAGTTAGCTTGCTGCCCCATCCCCCTCCTCCCTATCCTCTGTTGTGTGAATCCATGGACTAGCCTCCTCCCTCCTGCCATGCATGGTCTGATGTGCTGCCACTGCCCTCAATTTAGTATGATGTACCAGTCCACTCCTCCTGCCCTCCATTGCCCAATTCTATGCCCCATCATTGACCTCCTGCTTAAACTCTGTGCTTAGCTTGCTGCCCCTATTCTCCTTCCCCCTGCCCTCCGATGTCTTTGTGCATGCCCCTGCTCCATCCTTTTTGCCCACCATGTCCCATGGACCTGCCACTCCTATCTACTCTGAGTGTTCTGTTGAGCTGCCACTCCCCTCCCACCTGCCTAGCATTGTCAGATGACTGTAACCTGTCCCTGCCACCTCCACCCTGCCTGTCCACATGCCATGCCTCTATCCTCTTCCTCCTGTCCTACATGGTCCATTGTACTGCCACACCCTTCTGCCCTCCCTGGTCTGTTGTGCTGCAACTGCTCCTCCTGCCTGCCCCGTGTGGTCTGTTGTGAGGCCCCTTCCCCTGAACTTTCTTGTCTGTGCACAGGTCCTGACCCTCCCTTCTATCCTCCATCGTCCTTTGTGCATGCCTCGGCACCCTCCTTCTTGCCCATCATAGCCATTGTGCTGCCACTAACCCTCCCACTTGCCATGCATGGTCTTCTGTGCTGCCATGGCCCCTCCCACCTTCCCTGTGTGGTCAGTTAGCTGCCCCTGACCCCCTCCCACCTTCCCTCCATGGTCTGTGTGTATGCCATCACAGTCTCACTGTTGCTCTTCATGTTGTGTCTTGCTTCTAGTGCCCATCCTGCCTGACCTCCATGGCCATCTTGCTGCTCCTGCCCTGCCCCCTTGCCCCCAGCCCTCTGTTTACATGTGCAGACCCCTACTCCCTCCCTCCTGGCTTGTCTGTTCCATTGTAATGCCCCTGATCCGTCCCTCCTGCCCTTTATGGTCTGTTATGCTGCAGCCTTCTCTCCTGTCTGTCCATTATGGTCAGCTAGCTACCATTGCCTCTTGCCCCTCTGTTCTCTGTTGTCCATGTGCATGGTCCTGTCCCCTCCCTCTTGCTTTCTATGGATTGTTGTGCTGCACTCCCGTCCTGCATGCCCTGTGTGGTGTATTGTGCTGCTGCAAACCCTGATGCCTGCCCTGCAGGGTCAGTTTGGTGCACCTCTCCATGTCTCTCCTGTCCTCTGTTATCCAAGTCCATGTCCCTATCCCATTTCCTTCCATGATCCAATGTACCATACTTGCGAACATTTTGAACTTGGTAAGAGGGAGATTTTGAAAAAAAACTGGGGTATTGATTTTCCCCTTTGAGTTACATTGAAAAAGAGGATATTGTAGACAGGAGACAGATCAAATAAAGCCCATTTGAGCTTAAAAACATTGGACGTTTCCTGGCTGAATCGGGTCTGTTGGCATGTATGGTTGTACTACCATTGCCTCTTCCTTCTGCCCACAATGGTCTATTACATTGCCACAGCCTTGAAGGAGGGTAGATTTTGTATCACAGGGGGCCCCTGGCCCGTTCTGTCCACACCTGAAGTATGAGACCCTTGTCCTTGCCCTGCCAGCCGCATTTGTAGGCCGTATTAAATTGACCAGCGGGTCCTGTGTTGCTATATAATTATCCTGAGACATCCTTACCACTCAGCCAGCATAAAACCCCTGTGTAGGCCCTTCTGTTCAATATGTAGGCCTCTTTGTTAAATTGACCATAGCTCTGCAATTTTAGTGTATAGCAGTCTGAAGGCAGGTCTGCGAGGCCTTCTGCTCCAAACTAGTAGCCCCCACCCTACCCGAGTGCTCCGTGCTCGGTATCAAAGTTCAACATCCCCCTGAAGCTGTCGACATACAGTAGGCTGCATCCTGGACTGGTACTTGCTTCCTGGGCAGGTTTCCCGCTTTTAAGGAAGTGGCAACCGCAGAGCGTCAAGTTAGGAGAACTGAGGAGATTTTATACATGAATATATTGAATTCCTGTACAATACCCATTATTTTCTGCTTGCTCTATGGAACTTACGATAAGCGATTGGCCTGAGAGACTGACCTTTTCACCCAGTCCATTGTCAGCATTAAGTGGGTAAATGACGAAATGTCTGGTAAAATCTGCAGACGAAGCTTTTGGGTAGCATACGTAGGTAGATGTAGCGTGCAAAGGAGCCCACAAAATGATATAAAAAGGGAGCACCCACAGATATCGACGGACAACCTCGCCGTCTGTATGTAGGTTAACAGGCTGTGCAGGTTTTCCCCAAGAACTGGGAGCTCTTGTCTTCCTTTGCTTAAAATGTCTTGCTCGGCTTTGCTTGAAGTATCTTATTCTATTTTACCTATATGAAATGTCATGTTATGTTTAACCATTGTTCTCTTTACTTTTGCATTTAAAAGATGTTGTATTGTAATTGCAGGAATGCTTGCTCTAAGAGTAAATGTGAGTGTCCCTAGGTAACATTTTCCTTGGTGTAACTTGTTTCTCATGATGCATTTATAGATGTGTTTTCTCTCTCTCTCTGTCAGTCCATTAATTGAGATACAGAGAATATCATGACAGCTGTATGATTATCTGGATTCTGTATTTTGTACTTTAGGTCTCTATTCTGCGGTTTCTTTGAAGTTGCATCTTCTCATTAAACTGCCATTGTATTCTGCCTCCAATTCCATGTCTCATATGTCTGTTTTCTTCATTTTTGGAGCAAGCGTTCCTAGGCACCCCGGCTCAAATTAAGGTGCCCCTTTTGTCCCTGACTCACTCTCCTGCTCAGTTCTGTGGTGGCTCCCGGGGCTCTGGGGACCGCCCCTAGCTTCCTTGACCCGTAACAGATCTTCCCTCCAACAGCCTCTCTTGCAAGTCCTGTATTGTTGGTTTGTTGCCCCTGCCCCCCTTTCCACTGCCCTCCATAGTCTGTTGTGCTTCCACGGCCCTTCCTGCCTGCTCAGTGTGGTTAAATTGTTGCCTTTGCACCCTCCTACCGGCCTTCAATTTTCAGAGTCCGTGCCCCTGGCCTCTGCCTCTCAACAGTATCCTAATGAACAACTAGATTGCTAACATTCTATATTTATTACAAAAGTGTGGAGCGCCTGACATCATCTTGATGTAATCAAAACTGTAATACCTAGAGCATTCCTTTAGAAATTACATATATGAGAGGGTCTTATTGGCATCAAAATTATGGTTAGTGCTCTAAAAGACTAAAATAAGGACATATTTTCTGAGTTTTCAAATAGCGACAAAGCACTTTTAAATTATTTGTTATCTTTATGTTTTTTTATCTAGTTGACAACTTGATTAAATGTTGCACTTAGGGGAGAGGATGTGGTGTTACTTCCAGAACTGCAGACTTTGCAACTGAGGAACCAGGTTGAAGTTTCTGCTTCAGCTCGACATTCTGTGATTCTTGTCAAATCACTTAGTCTCCCCATGTCTACAACCAAAATGAATTTGTTCTTGTGTGATGTAACCAATGCTCATGTAAAGCACTCCAATACCTGACAAGTCTGCACTATATAACACTGCAAAAACACAAAATAATAAGTGTTTTGCACACTTCTGTCATTGGGCTATATTTGGGCTATATCTGGGTGATTTTGGGCTACATTTGGGCTCTTTTGTCTCCGGTGGCCATCTTGGGAGATTTATTTGTTATGAAGTTTCCTAATTTCCTCATGTACTGCAGTCTCCTCAGTCGGAAATGCTTTCAGTTTTTAACGTGGATTCCATCATGAAGGTATTCAGATATGTCACACATTTGCCATGAATTCTGAATGTTAGCACTCTAGTTGCTCATTAGATCACTGTAGTAAAACTACTGCTCACCATGGAAGTTTGCTCCATTATTAAAAGTGCATGTTTCAGTCTGCATGTCAGAATTTTTTAATGAAATAGAAGAGGATTTGAGAAGTCACTCAAAATGTGCCCTCATTTTCTTTCTTCAGCATTAATCATAATTTCTATGGCAAAATGAACCCCCTCATTGTGTTCCTTTTTAAATTAAATGTTTTAAGTGTTACCAGTTTATTCCAATCAAGATGGCTTCAGGTGTGCCATACTTTTGTCATAATGAAGACAGTAAGTGCTCTAGTTGTTTTTAAGAACATTCTTGGACATTCTGTCATTGGGCTATACTTGGGCTACATCTGGGTGATATTTGGGCTACATTTGGGCTCTTTTGTCTCTGGTGGCCATCTTGGGAGACTTATTTGTTATGAAGTTTCCTAATTTCCTCATTTACTGCAGTCTCCTCAGTAGGAAATACTTTCAGTTTTTTACTTTGATTCCATCAAGAAGGCATTCAAATGTGTCACACATTTGCCATAAAATCAGAATGTTAGCACTCTTTTTGCTCATTAGATCACTGTAGTAAAGCTACTGCTCACCAGGGAAAACTGCTGCTGGTATTGAAAGTGCATGTTTCAGTCTGCATGCCAGGATTTGAGAAGTCACTCAAAATGTGCCCTAATTTTTCTTTATGCAGCACTAATCATACTTTTTATGGAAAAATGAACCACCTCATTTTTTTCCTTTTTAAATTAAATGTTTTAAGAGTTACCACTTTAATCCAAGCAAGATGGCTTCAGGTGTGCCATACATTTATCATAAGTAGGACGGTTAGCGCTCTAGTAGTTCTTTGGAACACTCTGGAAAGCTGCAGTAGAACACAAAGGAATCAACTGACAGTCTCTGCCCTTGTTGGATGTACATGTTTTACTGAGAATGTCAGACTTCATTCTCACATGACTGAGAAAGATAATGTGAATTTACAGAAAATAAGCTCTCAGTTTAGCTTATAGATCACCTTCCAAACCTCTGTGGTAAAAGCATGAGAAAATATTTTTCTCTCAATCATGATATCCCAGCAGAAGGCTTTTTCACATGGTGAAATCACCTTAGAACATACCACAATTCCTAAAATGAGTATGGTACCATCAACAAATGATTTATAATGTAACTAAAGTCTTAAAATCTTCTATTAACTGCAATGCTTTTTAATGAGGTGCTATCATGTATATTGGTCCCAAGATGGCTGCCAACACTTCTTGGATGAAGTGCTGACAGCCAATCAGATCTCAGGATGAGATGTGTGGTTAGGCTCCGCCCACATATATATATTGATTTAAATGCTATTTTCTCAGGAACTACTGAACAGATTTACACCAGACCTACAAAAGGCACTTCCTTGACCTGAGGACTACCTCTCTACCAAATTTCAAGTAACTCTGTTCAGCCGTTCGGGCTGTAGCTGTGTCTAAAGGTCCTATGGAAAAATGCATGGGAAAAACGCGTTTTGGGACCCCCCTTTTTTCTCAGCCCCCGCTTGACGAATCCCCCCGAGACTTTCAGGGTAGGAGCGGAGCGTAGCGCCCCACCTATTTTGAAAATTTCGCGAGGATTCATCGACCGGCGCCAAAGTTATTCCAAATAGAATGTTGCGGATTTCCTATGGAAACAGGGTCCTAACTATAACTATCTACTGGCGACCGCCAGTAGATAATATATATATATATATATATATATATTACCTACTGGCGATAGCCAGTAGGTAGTTATAGTTAGGACCACGTTTCCATAGGAAAACCTCAACATTCTATTTTGAATAACTTTGGCGCCGGTCGACGAATCCTCGCAAATTTTTCAAAATAGGTGGGGCGCTACGCTCCGCTCCTACCCTGAAAGTCTCGGGGGGATCCGTCAAGCGGGGGCTGAGATAAAAGGGGGGTCCCAAAACGCGTTTTTCCCATGCATTTTTCCATAGGACCTTTAGAACGAGCTACAGCCCGAACGGCTGAACAGAATTACTCAAAATTTGGCAGAGAGGTAGTCCCTAGGTCAAGGAAGTGCCTTTTGTAGGTTTGGTGTAAATCTGTTCAGTAGATTCTGAGAAAATAGCCTTTAAATCAATATATATATCTGAGCCAGCTTACGGTACGCTTACAGTACGCTTACGGTAAGCGTACGGTGGCGTGCGCGAGCGCGATTCTGATTGGCTCTTAGATCTTAGTAAACATTCGAATCGGCCGAAACCAGGAAGCGGCGGCCGCCATTTTGTCTCTCGCACTGAGAGTGATTTTTAAAATATCAAGCCCAAAAACATGTAAAGGGGCTGTTTTGACAACTCCCTCCCACATAGTCATGTTGAGGGAGTCCCCAAACATCCCCCAAGTGCAAAAACGTTTTTATTTTTTTTTCGGCAATTTCGCGGGGTACGCTTACCGTACGCTTACCGTAAGCGTACGGTAAAAAAATAAAAATAAAAAAAACACTATCCACACTTACCCCACCCCCTGTGCTTTTGGTGGCCGAAGGCCACCAAATGTACAGGGCTTATGTTAAGGGCAAAAAACACTATCCACACTTACCCCACCCCCTGTGCTTTTGGTGGCCGAAGGCCACCAAATGTACAGGGCTTATTATAAGGGAAAAAAACTTAGCATTTAAAAAACCTTGCAAATTCACTGAAAAAACCATAGGTTTCACACATGTTATAGTTAGCGGAAATTTTACTGATAAAAAACCAGTGAAATTCCCCCGTTATAGTTAGCGCAGGCAACTATAACTCACGCGACTGCAATCTTCTGCTGATGACATATGTGTCTTTATGAAAAAAAAATATTTGTAATATATGTATAGCTAAAAATGTATGGAAGAAGACATGGGCAAATAAGTGTCTAAATACAGTATTAGCATCAGCAGAGGATTGCAGTCGCGTGAGTTATAGTTGCCTGCGCTAACTATAACGGGGGAATTTCACTGGTTTTTTATCAGTAAAATTTCCGCTAACTATAACATGTGTGAAACCTATGGTTTTTTCAGTGAATATATGTATATATATTACCTACTGGCGGTCGCCAGTAGGTAGTTATAGTTAATGCAGCATCTGAATGAAAGTGTTATTCAAATAAGACTGTCGATGCTTCAACTCTTGATACGGCAATGTATAGAAATAGTGCTCCGCAGGCACCGGAGTCGTCAACACAAGTGTTTTCCGAGCAGGAGTTACCTCCTCTACAAACCATGTTGTTATCCCAACAATAGCTACTGTTAGCATGAACCCCAACGCACAAAGGATTTTCTTCTTCTCCATGTCAAGGGAAACAATACCCTGATATCTTCCTGAAACTAAAAAGTCTGTCAGAACTCTTCCCCTTGGGCAGCGGTTGATTTCTTCACCAGCGGGCCAAGACGGGTGTCGCTACACTAATGCAGGGCTGATCCCCCCCCCCTTGCCTCATCGGCTCTCCGTTTCACTAACCCAAGGGCCGTTCTGACAGTGTGTCCCGGTACTGGAAAACTCACTTCCGTGGTCGAAGATGATATCGCCTTCCTCCAGAAGTCGCCTGGTCCGGAAAGAGCTCCTCAGTGTCACTTGGCTCTGCAGCACGGCCTGTCTCTGCTGCCAGGATTTCTCGTTGATCGGTCAGCACGGCAGACTCCACCAATCCGGGCGGTACCTTTCGACAATGCAAGGAATGGATCCAATTCTTCCTGTTCGAGACTCGCACAGCCGTCCGCGTTGCAAGGAGGACTTGCTCAGGGCCCACCCATCTCGGTTCCAAGCTGTTCGTTCTGTCAAAGACTTTCACCATCACATGGTCACCAGGCCGGAGACCATGTCCTTCACCGGTAGACCGATCAGGGAGCGCCTCTCGGACCTGTTGATGAATAGAAACCAAGTTATCGGTTAACTGTGCCAGATAATCGCTCATCATTACACAAGGTACATCATACACAGCCTTAGGCCTTGGTGGACCCCAAATATTCATTGGGCGTCCGAATACCACTTCATACGGCGTAAGGCCAGTTCGAGAGTGCGGTACTGATCTAATTGACAATAACGCCAGTGGCAGGGCGTCTGGCCAAGTCAAAGACGTTGAAGCTTGGATTTTGGCTATCTTAAGCTTCAGTGTACCATTATACTTCTCGACTAGGCCTGCAGACTGAGGGTGAAACACGGCGTGGAACTTCTGAGTGATGCCTAGACCCTTCAAGACATACTTTATAACATCCGCTACAAAGTGAGGGCCATTATCACTCCACAGAAGTCTACAAACGCCATATCGGGGGAAAAACTCCTTCAACAGCAGCTTCGCAGTAGTCATTGCAGTATTGTCTTTCGTAGGGTACGCTTCAACCCATTTGCTGAAAGCGCAGACCACTACTAGAACATACTTCAGATTATTACAGCGCTCGAGCTGGATGTAATCCATCTGCAGAACCTCAAAGGGTGCAGTAGGTGTCGCAAATCCTCCTGCTGGAGTTCGAGTACCCTTTCCTGGGTTATACTTCAGACAGATCATACAAGTCTGCACCACCCTCTTTGCCGTGCTAGCAATCTCTGGATGCTCCCAAACTTGAGTAAGCAATTTCACAATTGCGGAAGCTCCAACATGTGCTAGCCCATGTGCCATCTGAACCATAGGTTGTACGAAAGCCGTGGGTAACTTCCATCTATCCATCTGCTTATTTCTCCAACTCTCCCTCGCTAGCCCATTGCTCCCGCTCTTTATCAGAAGCGGTCCTTTGCATTTCTCGCACTTCCTCCTTCGCATCACGCCATCTTTCCACCCGTGACTTTACTACATACATGGCAGTAGCACCGGGCTGCATCGCAGTCTCCCGTGCTACTCGATCTGCTAACGCATTCCCTTCTCCAACTTTATCAACTATTTTCCTATGGGCGCTACACTTAACAATGGCAATTTTCTTTGGGTATGTCAATGCGGTTAAAAGATTGTGAACTAACTCTCCATGCATTATCTGCGCCCCATGTGACGTTAGAAACCCTCTCTCCTTCCAGAGTAGGCCGAAGTCGTGCGCTACTCCGAAGGCATAGCGGCTATCTGTGTAAACATTCACACATAATCCTATACTGAGCTCACATGCTCGTGTTAATGCTATCAGTTCCGCTGCTTGAGCTGATTTCTGCGGTATGCGTGCTGTCTCCACTATTGTTTGTAATGTGGTAATTGCATACGCTGCTGAAGTCGTACCATCTGGTAGCTTCAGACAGGATCCATCCACCCACAGTTCTCCATCTACATCTGGAAAGGGCGTATCCTGGAGATCAATACGACCCTTTGTTTGTTCCTCAGTCACAAGAATACAATCATGCGCTTTCCGCGCCTCAGGCTGAGTTTCGGGGTATGGCAACAATGTTGCCGGGTTTAGTGTTACGCACCTTTTCAACGTAATATGAGGAGCCAAAAGCGTCAACTCATATCCCGTCAAACGGGCACTGGTCAAATGCTGCGTCTTTGTTTGATTAAGCAGTGCATCAACAGCATGGGGGACTAATACCAACAGCTTGTGAGATAACACAATTCCCTCACTTTGGCGTATTGACACAGCTGTCGCCGCAACCGAGTGAAAACAACCAGGCAATGCTCGGGCGACAGGATCAAGTACAGCCGAAAAATATGCACAAGGGCGCTGCTTGTCGCCGTGCATCTGCACTAAAACTGACAATGCACATCCATCTTTCTCATGCACATACAACGAAAAGGGTTTTGCATAATCAGGGGTCCCTAACACTGGTGCTGAACAAAGGGCCTGTCGCAGTTGCTGAAAAGCAGCATCACACTCATCTGACCAAGGGATTGGGATAGGTGTATCCTTTGTCAAAAGGGCTAACAATGGCTTAGCTATGTGTGAAAACCCCAATATCCACTGTCTACAAAAAGAAACGAGGCCCAAAAATGCACGGACATCCTTCTGTGTGGATGGTCTCGGTGTATCCAAAATTACTTGGATACGATCCGGTGTGAGTGCACGTCCCTCCTTAGACAAAAGGTGACCCAAATAAGTCACCTTTGGTCTACAGAATTGCAATTTCTTCCGAGATACCTTATGATTGTGGGAGGCTAAAAAGGAAAGTAAGGATAGCGTGCTTTTCTCACACAGCTCCAGGGTGTCAGCCGCCAACAAGATGTCATCGACATATTGAATGAGGGCGACCCCCTCGAGTAAAACAAAGGAATCCAACTGTCGTTTCAAAGCCTGACTGTAAATACTAGGGCTTTCTGTGTAGCCCTGGGGAATTCTACAAAAACGATAAGATCTATTGTTTAATGTGAACCCAAAAAGAAATCGGCTATCGGGGTGAATGGGAATAGAAAAGAAGGCATTTTTCAAATCAATCACTGAGAACATGGTCGCCGTAGGCGGGACCAAGGTAAGCAACGTCGTGATATCGGAAACCACCGGGTACTGAGGTATCACGATCTTGTTTACCTCCCTCAAATCAATTATGAACCGATAGACCTTTGCATCCGTGTCCTTTTTCAGAATAGGGAGAATCGGACTGTTACAGATATTATAGGGAACTTCTTCCACTACTCCCACTGCGATCAAATCTTGCACAATCTGTATGAGAGCCTCCTCGCCCTCCTGGGAAATACGATACTGCGGGAGGCGCGGCAACACCGCCCCCTCCTGGACACTAATGTGGACCGGAGGAATCACCATTTGTCCCACATCTGTGTCCGAAGTCGCCCATAAAGCTCGAGGGAGGGTGGCCAGCAACGCATCCTCTGATATCGTACACATCCGCTCTGACCGGGGGTAGTTGTCATTTAAGATCACCCTCACACCCTCAGGGGAGCAGCGGATCGTAGCCCTAAAGTGCTTTAACATATCAAGGCCCATAATGTTATCCGGTGTATACGGAGCAAGCAGAAACGGACAGGGCGCAGAAAAAGAATCAACCTTAAATATAAGGGGCTGTGAAAGAGGGCTTCGGGAGAGTGTACCGTCAAACCCTACCGATGTAACCACTGAGCCGGATGGGGGAGCCCCCGGAACCAAGTACCTAGACAATGCACTACGTGTCGCTCCTGTATCTACTAGGAACTGATCAGTAGAACCTAAAACCTCAGCCGATACATAAGGACCCGTCTGATCGACCGGCACCTCAACTGATTCAGACCCCCATCCAACGCATTCCTATGCATGCTGCGAATCATGATATCCCGACCGATCGATCTCCGACACGTGATACTGGTGCTGGCGATCGAAAACATTTGAGCTATCTCGGTGCTGCCCAGCAGTATCGAAACGAACATGATCGGTAGAATTCCCTCTAAAGTTCGAGGAACCCCCTCTACCTCTCGGGCCACCCGGAGTATGCCCCTGTCGCGAGGCACGCAACACTGGGCAATCCCTGGCCCAATGGCCCAATTGCTTACAATACGCACACTGGTTCCTATTCAAATCAGATCGGCCCGAAGGGGGACCATAAGATCCTCCCCTTCCTCTATTATTACCCCGTCGGGGCGGGCCATATACCTGTGCCAACATTACCTTAGTCTTAAGATCTTTCGATTTCTTTTCCTCCTGGCCCTTCGCCTCATGCTCCTGACGCTCATGATACTGAGCGATAGTCAGAAGGGCCGTCGGCGTCGCGGAGGACCAGGAACTCTCGCTCGCTTTTAAACGGGCCGCAACTGCCGGTAGCAGATTAGCTACATATTTGTCCGCGAAAAGGTGGCGGCCAGTGTCGTCAGTAAGCGACTGGCCACTAAAATCATGAAACGTTTCCTCAAAGCGCGTGAAGAAATCTGCAACTGACTCGTCAACTTTCTGTTTACATGCGGCTAACATATTCCAGTCAATCTTTTTAGGGGAGATAATCGTCTTCAGCTTAGTCACAATAGCAGCAGGGAGATCTAAAATACTCTGCGGCGGTTTCTGCGCGGGCTTCCTCTCCCTGTCTTCATCCTCAAGTTCAGACCACCGGGCCTTAAAGGCAACTATATCATCTACCTTTCGTACAGATCGCCACATATCCGGTGGTAGGATAAGGCCAAAGAACAGGTCTATGTCTGCTAAAGTCATAACGCAAGAATTCAAGGCCCCCTCAACTTCTTCATAGAAGGCCGCTGGATTCTTGCGAGGGTCGGGCAGCGCATTCTTCAATGCCATAACATCAGCCCTATGCCACGGAGTGTAAACCCAATTATACACGAAATATCCCTTAGCATCGGCGGAGGTAATGTCCGAGCTAGTCCCTGCTCCTTTAGGAGGAACATACAAAGGCGCTGCCTCTCGCATTGGTTTAGCATGCACTACGTCATCCTTATCTGACTGGGAGGTGGATGAGTGGCCCCCTGCTGCAAACGAATCCGACTGCTTCTCCTCCTCCGTTTGTTGGCGTGCTTTCTCTCTAAGGGCCAGCACCTCGTCCCGCAAAGCAAACAACCGCCGAGCCGCCTCAGGAGCCTTAGGGGGAGAAAAAACACCATTACGTAATGCTCCGGCATCCGAAGACACTTCGTCAGGCTCAAGGACACTAGAATATTTTCGGAAAGTGGTAATTACTTCATCCGCGAAATGAGACAGAAAATACACCCTCTCTCTATCTTGCCACGACCCCCAAGTATGGAACAACTCCTCCTTAGACATCTTGCCCTTAAGTGCACGGAGGGAAAGTTTCCGAAGCTCAGCCATATGCTCGGCCGATAACATGGACCGTGTGTCTACCTTACCCGAAGCCGGGCCAGAATCTTGCGGCCGCGGAGCAGATGCGCCAACATAAGGTGGCGGAGAGCGATCTAGCAAATAAAAATCATCATCAGGATTATTAAGGACAGGATAAAGTGGCTGGCGAACAACATATTGACCCGAATATTGGAGCCTACGCTCTTTCTCTTGTCTGTCCGCCTGCTCTTTGTCCTCCCGACGCTTCGCTTCCTGTGCTCGCACATGATCATTCTTTCGTTGGTCTTTATCATACAGCGCTTTCTCACGCTTCTCTCGCTCACGCACTTCCTTCACCCATAATCGCACACACTCAAACATATCCTGACGAGCACGTCGCTTACACATACACTGTTCCACATACTCAATCTTACGTATATCAAACGATCCATACAAAGGCCATCGCAACTCAGGATCCTTCTTCGTGTATTTCCTCCATACTGTGCTGTACATTATGGAAGAAAGACCATGCTTCACATACATATCCCTATTAGGCGTCCCCTCTGGGGGAGCCGGAGCAGATTCCTCGAGGTTCAACCGGTGTCCAAAGCAGCAGCACCACTTACGGAGTGCGCTGAAAGCAGGCATGCTCAGAAATAATGCAAAATATGCAATATTATAAAAAAAAAATGGCACTTAATCGTTGCGCCGTTCAAAGTTACACAGCTCTGGAGAAATCTCTCCACATTACCTGCCTATATGTGTTGCAACGCATATATATTCACAAAGACAAATCCAAAATATGACTAGTCATCATCAATCAAACTCAAATAGCCAACCCAGGCTTCAAAAACTCGGAGCAAGTACCGTACAACGGTTCTTACCAATCAAGAGTCCAGATTCCAACTGCCAAGCTCCACAATCGCCCAAACGGCTCTCACGGCAGGACCGACAGAAGAGGTCTCAGTCGATGACCGGCGCCACCCAGACGGTCAGCTCGGAAGGGAAGGAAGAAAAACCTCGGGATGCCAGGGCTAAAACGCCGCCGGCAGTGATCACGTCCCCGGCCAAACTCCTCACCTTCGTCGCGACCAGTCCTTCGAGCATCCGAGTCGCCGATGAGCCCCACGTGACGGGCGCCAATTGATGTGTACAGGCCCCAGCTAGGCCCGCAAGGCACAAGGGTTCGCTCTCCTGTAACGGAATCTATAAGGAAGTTGGCACGGAAACTGCAAAGTACAAAAACAAGGTTTATTAACCCTTAAGGGTGGTCCTACAATCCATACAATACCCTTCAGTATTGCATAGAGTAGCACAAAGAACTTGCGTACACAGTCCCCTTTTATACACACCAGAGGGGCTCATAAGTGGGTGGATACAACATGAGGCCGAAGAACATTACCATTTATGGTCATTCTCGATACTGAATCAATACATAGGCGGAGCCAACACACTTCTTGAGCCCGCGAAACACATGGTCAAGCAAGGCTAATTATAACAGATGTGGTCAAGTCTGGGCATGCGCCAAATGGACAAGAGAGAGCTATTTATAAACTGTTACTAGGCAGATTACAAGAGCAACTAACACAAAGGTCGGACTCTCCTCGTGGCGAACACGTGGCAGCATGACAATACAAAATGGAGTCCAAACTTCGGTCAACATAACGGAGAAAACATGATCGAAAGGAAAAGCATTAATGTCGTCAGTAAATGCTTAATCACATTGCTGTTCTAATTTACAACAGGTTTGGTGTAAATCTCTTCAGTAGATTCTGAGAAAATAGCCTTTAAATCAATATATATATCTGAGCCAGCTTACGGTGCGCTTACCGTACGCGTACGGTGACGTGCGCGAGCGCGATTCTGATTGGCTGTTAGATCTTAGTAAACATTCGAATCGGTCGAAACCAGGAAGCGGCGGCCGCCATTTTGTGTGTTTCACTCAGAAAAAAAAGGGTGATAACTTGAAAAGGGGGCAAGGAAGAGAGTTACAGACCCCCTAACATTTGAAAGGGGGTCAAAGAAGGACAGAAAAGTACAAAAAAAACATTTATTAATTTTAAAAAAAAACGCGGGGTACGCGTACGGTAAGCTCACCGTACGCGTACGGTAAAAAAAAAAAAAAAAAAGAAATGAAATGCAGATTTAAGTGTTTAGATATTAGGGGGCTCTAAAAAGAGCCGTTGTGTTTATGAAGTGATTTTTTAGTGGTACCTACAAGTAAGTACCGATGCAGAGTCTAAGGTTCAAGAGGAAGACTCTGTTCCCTTCATCAGTGAAGTGTACACCATCTCCTCTATAAATGTCTTGCATGTCGTAACGCAAGTTGTTGTGGTAAATGGAACCCATACCATAGTCACGGAGGAAAGCAGAAACAGATTTGTTGACGTGCTTTCTTGCTTTGTCAATCTGTGGACAAAAATGATTGGACCAGTTCCATTTTTGCCTTTGGCATATGTTAGAAAACACAAAGGCAGTTTTAGGGAAAAGTGAAAACAGTTGTGCAAAGGTCTCCTTCATAAGCATTTCCAGACCTACCCCAGTCAAAGTGCCTAGGTCATTGCCACCACAGTGCACTATTATGAGGTCAGGGTGTTGGATTTGCATGAAGGATTTCACCAATGGCATCAATTGGTGCCACTTTAACCCTCTCTGACCAATCCATTTAATGTCTACATTTGGCAAAGCAAGGTCTCTCACCATACCTGTTTTCTCTGCAAACTTTTCACTCCAGAAAACATAGCTGTGCCCTACAATCCACACTGTGAACATCTTCCAAGGAGATCTGGATGCACTCAGGAGGTGTATTTCAGTAGAATGGGAAAATGAAATGAAAGACAGTTTGGAAATGGAGGCATACATATTTTTTTAAAATAAAATGAACTCATTGGCTGTTTCATACCATTCTACACTAAAAACTAGGCTGTGTGTGTCAATTTATAGAAGCATGATTTGTATTGGTACAGAAAAATGTGTTACCAAAGAACATTAGTATGGATTTGCTGTTAGGTTTGAAAAGTCAAGCACTCTTGCGCTTTGAAAATGAAACATTGTGTGGTGAACGTCTGACCTGACTGTAGACAGCAGTGTTCCATGAGCCGTTGCTATGGTAGCAGGCAGAAGTCAAGTTGGGGGAAGGGTACTAGGCTGAAGTCAAGTTGGGGGAAGGGTACAGTTGGAAAAGGGTTGGTTTTCAACCAATAGAAATGTGTGATTACATTTGAAAAAAAGGGGGAAGCACTGAGATTTGAAACTAACATGTATATGTGTGGAAAAAGAGAGGGAAACTTTGCCATTATCTGGTTCTGCTGAGAGGAGAGAGGTGTACAGAACAGAGATCCTGGCTCTGATAATCTGCTGTTTGAGTGCCACATTTCTTTCACAACTAACTAATTTTAAAGGTGAGTTAAGAGTTTGAGAGGGGATGTATATGGTAAATTAAGAAATGAATAATAGCATTGGAATTCCTTTTGTTGAAGTTGTGTTTATCATTTTGTGTTTTGGGAGAAATTTAAATGTGAGGAACATGTAAAATAATATGGACTATGTTTTCACCATAAATTAAGGTGTACTGGTATAAATAAGGAATACCTTTAGGGTTTGAGGTTCCAGTCAGTAATGCAAATACATTCAGCATCACTAAGGCTGGTTGCCCTTGCTGGAGTGTAGTCAGTCACCCAGGTTACAGATGTTGCTGGTCTCAAAAAGCTGTTTGGACATGTGCTTTTTTAAGAATCTGAAAAGTGGATTCAAAATGTGTCAGACTGTAAAAGTACTTATCACTTGCCAAAAAAAAGAGTAGTAAGTGTGCTTTCAAATTGGCAAAGAAATTTCGTTTTCTGACTAATATGAAAACATGACTCTGTGTGCAAAGAGGAATTACAGGCAGAGATTTATTGCATATTGCTCTGGTAATTTTACAGTTGCATTAGTAGGAAAGGGGGAACTATTTTTTTTATGCAGAAGCAGACTCTTAGCACACAGCCAGCTGCTTACCCTGTGGAATCATGCACAGTATTCACAACCTAGTGGGGTTTTGAGGTTGCAGTCAGTAATGCAAATACATTCAGGATCACTAAGGCTGGTTGCCCTTGCTGGAGTGTAGTCAGTCACCCAGGTTACACATGTTGGTGGTCTCAAAAAGCTTTTTGGACATGTGCTTTTTTAAGAATCTGAAAAGTGGATTCAAAATGTGTCAGACTTTAAAAGTACTTATCAATTGGCAAAAAAAAAAATAGTAAGTGTGCTTTCAAATTGGCAAAGAAATTTCGTTTTCTGACTAATATGAAAACATGACTCTGTGTGCAAAGAGGAATTACAGGCAGAGATTTATTGCGTATTGCTCTGGTAATTTTACAGTTGCATTAGTAGGAAAGGGGGAACTATTTTTTTTATGCAGAAGCAGACTCTTAGCACACAGCCAGCTGCTTATCCTGTGGAATCATGCACAGTATTCACAACTGAGTGGGGTTTGAGGTTGCAGTCAGTAATGCAAATACATTCAGTATCACTAAGGCTGGTTGCCCTTGCTGGAGTGTAGTCAGTCACCCAGGTTAGACATGTTGGTGGTCTCAAAAAGCTGTTTGGACATGTGCTTTTTTAAGAATCTGAAAAGTGGACTCAAAATGTGTCAGACTTTAAAAGTACTTATCAATTGGCAAAAAAAAGAGTAGTAAGTGTGCTTTCAAATTGGCAAAGAAATTTCGTTTTCTGACTAATATGAAAACATGACTCTGTGTGCAAAGAGGAATTACAGGCAGAGATTTATTGCGTATTGCTCTGGTAATTTTACAGTTGCATTAGTAGGAAAGGGGGAACTATTTTTTTTATGCAGAAGCAGACTCTTAGCACACAGCCAGCTGCTTATCCTGTGGAATCATGCACAGTATTCACAACCGAGTTGGGTTTGAGGTTGCAGTCAGTAATGCAAATACATTCAGCATCACTAAGGCTGGTTGCCCTTGCTGGAGTGTAGTCAGTCACCCAGGTTACAGATGTTGCTGGTCTCAAAAAGCTATTTGGACATGTGCTTTTTTAAAAATCTGAAAAGTGGATTCAAAATGTGTCAGACTGTAAAAGTACTTATCACTTGCCAAAAAAAAGAGTAGTAAGTGTGCTTTCAAATTGGCAAAGAAATTTCGTTTTCTGACCAATATGAAAACATGACTCTGTGTGCAAAGAGGAATTACAGGCAGAGATTTATTGCGTATTGCTCTGGTAATTTTACAGTTGCATTAGTAGGAAAGGGGGAGCTATTTTTTTATGCAGAAGCAGACTCTTAGCACACAGCCAGCTGCTTATCCTGTGGAATCATGCACAGTATTCACAACCGAGTGGGGTTTGAGGTTGCAGTCAGTAATGCAAATACATTCAGGATCACTAAGGCTGGTTGCCCTTGCTGGAGTGTAGTCAGTCACCCAGGTTACACATGTTGGTGGTCTCAAAAAGCTGTTTGGACATGTGCTTTTTTAAGAATCTGAAAAGTGGATTCAAAATGTGTCAGACTGTAAAAGTACTTATCACTTGCCAAAAAAAAGAGTAGTAAGTGTGCTTTCAAATTGGCAAAGAAATTTCGTTTTCTGACTAATATGAAAACATGACTCTGTGTGCAAAGAGGAATTACAGGCAGAGATTTATTGCGTATTGCTCTGGTAATTTTACAGTTGCATTAGTAGGAAAGGGGGAACTATTTTTTTATGCAGAAGCAGACTCTTAGCACACACCCAGCTGCTTACCCTGTGGAATCATGCACAGTATTCACAACCGAGTGGGGTTTGAGGTTGCAGTCAGTAATGTAAATACATTCAGCATCACTAAGGCTGGTTGCCCTTGCTGGAGTGTAGTCAGTCACCCAGGTTACACATGTTGCTGGTCTCAAAAAGCTGTTTGGACATGTGCTTTTTTGAGAATCTGAAAAGTGGATTAGAAATGTGTCAGATTGTAAAAGTACTTATCACTTGCCAAAAAAAAGAGTAGTAAGTGTGCTTTCAAATAGGCAAAGAAATTTCGTTTTCTGGCTAATATGAAAACATGACTCTGTGTGCAAAGAGGAATTACAGGCAGAGATTTATTGCGTATTGCACTGGTAATTTTACAGTTGCATTAGTAGGAAAGGGGGAGCTATTTTTTTTGTGCAGAAGCAGACTCTTAGCACACAGCCAGCTGCTTATCCTGTGGAATCATGCACAGTATTCACAATCAAGTGGGGTTTGAGGTTGCAGTCAGTAATGCAAATACATTCAGCATCACTAAGGCTGGTTGCCCTTGCTGGAGTGTAGTCAGTCACCCAGGTTATAGATGTTTATGGTCTGAAAAAGCTGTTTGGACATGTGCTTTTTTGAGAATCTGAAAAGTGGATTAGAAATGTGTCAGATTGTAAAAGTACTTATCACTTGCCAAAAAAGCAGTAGGAAGTGTGCTTTCCAATTGGCAAAGAAATTTCGTTTTTTGCCTAATTTCAAACCATGACTCTGTGTGCACACAGGAATTGTTTTTAGATATTTAATTTGTGAAGGTGTTATTGTGATTTTCACTTGTAGGAAAGGGGTACTTAGTATTTTAAGATTTGAAAAGATCATAAAAAATTTAGTAATATATTTAAATAAAAAAAAGAATTTTTTTTTTAGTTTTTTTCAGGTATTGCTGAAGAGCAGTGAACAAAATTTAAGATGCCTACAAAATCCAGACTAAGGAAAAACCACAAAAAAAACTATATTTGAAGACAACTGGAGGACCTAAGTTAGCTGGAGATGCTCATGTTGGGAAAAAGAGAAAGTCTTCTGGTAAGCAGACAAAAGATTTTTTAAAGAACATCTTCAAAAAAAGGAAAAATGTACAAAATGTCTGTACTGGAAAGAATGTTTTAAATAGAAAAGAACAGGAAAAAATTGAGCATTTAGTTAATGCAAATATACCTTCAGAAACAATGAAGATTAACTTAAACAGAAAAACAGCGTTTAAAGAGATACGTAGAAAAATGTTTCAGAGAAGAGTTATGTCCAATTTGATAAAGGATGTGAAGAAATATAAGCAAAAGGCTAAATTTTATAAGAGAAAAAAAGAAATTGAAGCCATTGCAGCTAAGGCATTAGAATTAAAAAGGAAACTATTCATTTTAATTTTGAATAGGATGCGTACATTAGATAAAATGGTTAATGTACTGAAATCACAAACCAAAAGGAAAAGAGAAGTGAAAAGAACAAACTTTTGTAAAGTGTTTTTAGGAGAATGGATGCATAGTTCAAGTAGTGAACCTTTTTTTAATGAAGAGAGTTATTTTCAAAGTAATAGTTTGCTGCATGCAGTTGACACCAGAGGTCGTGCTTACGAAGTGAAAAATGGTTGTATAATGGAGAAGGAGAAAATGGTTCCAAGAGATGAGGTACAAGTGATGGCGGATGAGGCTATGGGGAGACGTCCTAAAGCCCCAGTGTACACTTGGAATTGTAGTAGTATTTGCACTGTGCGTCAGGAATCTATTGATAAATTTCGTGAGTTTCTAAGAGAATATAGTAAAAAAAGTGAAAAACAGAAGATTAAGGTGCTTCAAAGTCTAGATCCATGCAGAGTGAGAGAGAATACTGGTTTGCAGGGTCATTCTCTGGCTTGTCTATCTAGAAAAGTGTGTAAAAGTGTTTTTCATCATTTTAGGATGCTGGCTGTTCATCATACTGAAATGAGAAAGTTTGTGAGATGGTTGTATTTTGCTAAAAGTCCAGCAATAAAGTTAGATGAATTGAATAGGGCTCTGTTCCGTGGATCGGTATCAGATGTAGAGAAGGTTATTGATGAAATTCCGTTTCGTTACTTTGGTCCTGAACAAGACAGTGCAGAAAAGGACACAGTAAATGAGGAAGAAGTGGAAGAGAATGTAGAACCCTCTGTAAGTAAGACATTTAATGATCACATAACAAAATTTGCAATAATCTCTAATGAAAGACCAAATATTACTTGTATTTGTTGCCGCAGAACTCATTATAGAAAACAAACCAGGTATGTTGATCTCTACAGAAAAAGTGAAAATGAAGATAATTATAAGTGGAAGGATTTTGCCACATATATATTTCTTGAAAATTGTTTTGAATTGGGTGAAGATCAGCGTATTTGTAAATACTGTTACAACAAATTAGAAGAAAATAGAATGCCGACCAGAGCTGTACATAATAATTTAGAATTGGATGCTATTCCTGCCGAACTTTCTGAATTAAATACATATGAGTCTATACTCATTCAATGTGTTCATCCGTTCCAGACCATAGTGCGTATGGAGCCAAAAACTGGTAAATTACCTCCTTCAGATTTAGTAAGAGGTTTAAAAGAAAGAGTGGTGTATTTGCCCTTGGATTTGAAAAAAAATATGGAAACTATTAATGCAGATACTTTGGAAACTGAACCATTAGTTATTCTGGTTAATGGTGTACCTACAAAGAATAAGAAGATTTGGCAGGAGCTGGTAGACGTACGGAAA
Source organism: Triturus cristatus (assembly GCF_964204655.1). NCBI lineage: Eukaryota > Metazoa > Chordata > Amphibia > Caudata > Salamandridae > Triturus > Triturus cristatus. The sequence goes on from NC_140587.1 coordinate 287,465,257, forward strand.
GTACAAAGAGCAAATTTGTATTTGAAAAGGAATAACAAATGGTATGAATCAATTTATATAGAAGAAGAAGAAGAAGATTTACAAGAAGACACAGAAACACCAACTGGACAAATTGAAAAAGTGGACAAGTCAAAGGAAGAAGAAGTTTATGAACATTTTAGCATACATCCTCTTCATTCAAAAGAAGTTATGGGAGACAATATTGATCTGTTTCAGATGAAGAAAGCAAAAGGAACTCCTGTGAGTGTATGGGAGGAGAGCTTGGAAGCTCGATGTTTTCCCCAGCTGTTTCCCACAGGAAAAGGAGGACGATACGATGAACGTCCAGAACAGATTCCAGCTTCTGAGTATCGGACTACAAGACTATATGCAGAAGATCCAAGATTTCGACAAAGTATTCCTTATTTATTCCATCTTTTATTTGAAAGCGACTTGTCTGCATTATCATATGCAGTAAATCACATTTTAAAAAGTGGAGTACATTTACAAAATGTGTCTGCTAAGGATTTTATGGAGAAAGTGCAGCACCGAGATGATCATTTGGAAACACAACTGATTAATCTGATGGCTTGTCAGCGTGGGACAAATGAATATTGGTACCGACGCCATGGTGAATTGAAATGCATGTTACGAAATTTAGGAACACCAACATGGTTCCTTACTCTAAGCTGTGCTGAGTACGCTTGGGATGATTTACTGGATTTTCTACGAGAGGCAAATTCAAACATTAAAAACATCGAATACAAGACAGCTGGAGAACTGTGCTCATTGGATCCGGTTAATGTTTGCAGATATTTCAATCATAGATTTGAGGCTATGATGTCCTTCATCTGCAATAAAAAAAATCCACCTCTTGGAGAAGTAGAGGATTTCTTTTGGAGAAAAGAGTACCAGGCAAGAGGTGCTCCTCATATTCATATGCTGTTGTGGATCAAGGATGCCCCAAAGTTTGGAACAGATACTGATGAAGCAGTGTTATCTTTCATTGAAGAATATGCAACATGTGCTATACCAAAAAGCACAGAAGAGAAAAAGTTAAAGGAGCAAGTTTTACGTTTCCAAAGTCATCGGTGTGGAAAATACTGTCGACGGAAATACAAGAGCAAAGATAAATACTACACTAAATATCGATTTGGATTTCCTAGACCTGTTCTTTCAAATGGAAGAGTAAACAGTTTTATGTCATCTGTGAGACATACTATTACAAGAAAATCACCTAAGAATACCTACAACCTTAAAAGAAAAGAAGAATCAAAAAATATAAATGACTACAACCCAGTCATTTTATCCATGTGGAATGCTAACATGGATATACAGTATGTAGCTGACAATTCCATTGCTGTTGCTCGATATGTAACGTCCTACATTACTAAATCAGAAAAAACTGAATTGAAGGAAATGTGGGAAGAGATTTCTCACGAGAAGACTGTCAGTAAGAAGCTGTACAGTTTCAGTTTAAAGATGTTATCGCATCGAGAAATTGGATCCTACGAATGTTCAGATAGGTTATCTTCTGCAAGTCTCTACTCGAAATCAAGAAGAATAATTTGGGCAAGTTTAGGCCTTGCAGCAATGAGAAATCGGGTACTGAAATCTGTTGGAGAAATTGAATATTTGGCCGAGAATGACCCAGAAAGTACAGATATTTTGAAATCAAACATGTTGGACACATATTATCCCAAGAGAAGTCATCATCTGGAGAACATGTGTCTCTATGAAGTGCTGCAGAACTACATTTATTCTCGGAAAGCCGCAGAAGACATCAACAATGGAAAATATAAAGTCATTGGTGAGGAAGGGTGTTTGGTGAAGCAAACAAAAGGAAGTTTGATAAATCACAGGAAGCTGAGTTGCGACACTACTGACAAAAAGGAATTTTACTACTTGGCTCTTTTACAGCTGTTTAAACCATGGCGTACAGAGGATGAACTACTGGGAGAATTTCAAAGCTATGAAGATTCATTTAATGCTTGCAAAGACAGCATACAATGCAGTACATTCACAACTTATGTGCAAATGTTAAATGAAGAAATTGAACAGGAAACTACAATTGCAGCTGAAGTAGCTAGAGACAGTTCTCAAGACAGCCAAAGTTCAGGAACACTCAGTCAAGATCCCCTAGGACAACCAATCGTTGAAAATGAAGCTGCAATAGCCATGAATGAAGTGGAAACAGCTATGAATCAAGCTCAAGAAGAATTTATAGACTTACCAAATTTGGAAAGACAACTGAATGAAGAGCAGCAACAAATTTATGAAGAAATCAGAAACAAAATTGATCACGGATTACTACATGAAAAAAAAGAGTGCTCATGCACATCATTTCATCCAATCAGGATGTATGTAAGCGGACAAGCTGGAACTGGAAAAAGTTTCCTAATAAAAGTCATCAGAAGCTACCTACAGCAAAAAACGGATTCTACTTTGTCTTGTGTGGTTACTGCTCCAACTGGGTTAGCAGCATATAACATAAAAGGAATCACCTTACATCGTTTGCTAATGTTACCAGTGGAGCATGAGAACAAAATACAATACCACAAGCTAACTGGAGAAGCATGCTTGGATGTTTCAAGAGTATTGAAGAAGATGCAAGTTCTCATTATTGATGAGGTGAGCATGGTATCAAACTTAATGCTTGCCTTTGTGCATTTAAGAATGCAGCAAACTCTAAGGACAGACTATGACGTGTTATTTGGCGGAAAACATGTCATAGTTTTTGGGATCTTCTACAGCTTACTCCAGTTAAAGGACAACCAGTGTTTAATACTGTGACACATGAAGACACAAAGAAGTCATTGGGAAGCATCGGTAATGCAAATATTTGGTCCTTCTTTGAGTACAAGGAACTTACTACTAATATGAGACAAGCAAACGATGAAGAATATGGAAGTATTCTGAAAGATATCAGAATTGGACTACTCACTGAAGCTGGCACAAAAGCATTACAGAGTCGGTTGCTACATAATTTATTTCCAAAGGAAGAAATAGTTGCAGAGAAGATATACAAGAACATTGCAGAAAAGAAAAGTGTCATCTGCTTAATGCCAACTCTACGTGAATGCTCAATATTCAATGAGGAGCTTTTGAAATTGGAAAAGGAAGATATCAGGAAATTGGAAGCAGTGGACAAAATTCAGGATGGAAGAATTACTATCACATTAACAGGCAAACTGAAAAATAAATTGGATTCACTAGAGAAGAACATTTCCAAAACTGCCGGATTAGAAAAAAATCTATATGTTTGCTTGAACTGTAGAGTATTTTTAAGGAGAAATTTGGATGTTGAAAAAGGTTTAGTTAATGGAGCTATGGGAAGAGTTGTGGGTTTTATTAATTATCAGAAAAAAGATGGAATAGAATGTTTAAAAATAAAATTTGATCAGATAGAAGAAGTTATAGACATTTGTCGTTGTGCAGTTCGTTTTATGCTTGTGAAAGACTTATATGTACAAAGGAAACAGTTTCCGTTTTCTCTAGCATATGCTGTAACTATTCACAAGTCTCAAGGATTGAATGTAGATTGTGCATTTGTAAACATTCGTTCAACTGTGTTCAAAGAAGGTATGGCTTATGTAGCTTTGTCACGAGTGAAAACATTATCTGGTTTATTCATGATAGACTTTGATGATTCAAAAGTTGGTGCTGATGGAAATTGTGTAAAGGAGTACAATAGATTAAGAAGAACCTATGCTCCTCATTTAGGTCAGTATCCTGTGTTAGAGAAACGTGTAGTTTCTCGTAAAAGGAGAAATGAGAATATCTGTAATGAGGATGTAGAGAGGAGGAAAAAAAAGAGGAGTGATGTAATTGCAAGCAAAAAGAAAAAGGAAAATGAAGAAGAGGTTGTAGGATGTCATTTTGAAAATAGCTCTGGTGTCAACTGCTACGCTAATGTAGTGCTGAATGTTGCATTTTATCTGGAAAGTTTGCAAGAGCAGATAATAGTAAATCAGAGAAAAAGATTCTGTTCTGAGTTGAGTCTCCTTTTTCAAAAGCTGAGTAATGATAAAACTCAAATAGAAAGTGCTACTGAAATTAGAAAACTTTTAGATGTATGTTCAGGATGTACACAGTTTTCTCAAAATGTACAGCAAGACGCACAGGAATTCTTGTTGTATTTTCTTCAGGTACTGGAAGAAGAAGGTGTACACATTGAAAATTTGTTTGGTCTCTCTTAGAAATGGGAACATAGTTGTGAAAACTGTTTCAATACATGTGGCTCTAATGTTGATTCTGAAAGGTTTATTTATTTAACATTGCCAGAGAGTAAAACAGTCACTTTTGCTAAATTAGTTAAAGATGCTAATCATAGCATGGAATGCGGTGAGTGTAAATCTGACATGTTTTCAACGTTAATTTTAAAGGAATACGGACAGTATGTAATTTTAATGATGCAGATATTTACATATTTAAACATTACTCAGTAAGCCATGTATTCACTATGATACACTTAATCAGTCAGTTACACAATCAATTTTTCAAAAACAAATCATCCATTTAGACACTTATATATCCATTTATTCTTCCATCGACCTTGAGATATACATATATAAAGCATATTTAATTTTCAGAAAAACACACATTCACTGGATGATGTCATCAGTGATGTCATTTGAGATGTCATCAGTGATGTCATGAGTGATGTCACTGACCATGTCATGAGTGATGTAATATGTGACGTCATCAGCAGTGCATTGCGGGCGCGCGAGTTATAGTTAGCTGAACTAACTATAACGGGGGAATTTCATTGGTTTTTTACGAGTGAAATGTCCAGCTAACTATAACATGTGTGAAACCTTTGGTTTTTTCATTGAATTTCTAAGGTTTTTTAAATGCTAATTCCTAACTATAACGTGTGTGAAACCCATGGTTTTTTCAGTGAATATATATATATATATATATATATGTATATATATATATATATATATATATATATATATATTACCTACTGGCGGTCGCCAGTAGGTAGTTATAGTTAGGACCACGTTTCCATAGGAAATCCGCAACATTCTATTTTGAATAACTTTGGCGCCGGTCGACGAATCCTCGCGAATTTTTCAAAATAGGTGGGGCGCTACGCTCCGCTCCTTCCCTGAAAGTCTCGGGGGGATTCGTCAAGCGGGGGCTGAGATAAAAGGGGGGTCCCAAAACGCATTTTTCCCATGCATTTTTCCATAGGACCTTTAGACAGGGATACAGCCCGAACGGCTGAACAGAATTACTAGAAATTTGGCAGAGAGGTAGTCCTCAGGTCAAGGAAGTGCCTTTTGTAGGTTTGGTGTAAATCTGTTCAGTAGATTCTGAGAAAATAGCCTATAAATCAATATATATATCTGAGCCAGCTTACGGTGCGCTTACGGTACGCTTACCGTACGCGTACGGTGGCGTGCGCGAGCGCGATTCTGATTGGCTCTTAGATCTTAGTAAACATTCGAATCGGCCGAAACCAGGAAGCGGCGGGCGCCATTTTCTCTCTCGCACTGAGAGTGATGTTTAAAATATAAAGCACAAAAACATGTAAAGGGGCTGTTTAGACAGCTCCCACACACATAGCAATGTTGAGGGAGTCCCCAAAGATCCCCCAAGGCCAAAACCGGAATTTTTATTTTTTCGCTAATTTCGCCGATTACGCTTACCGTACGCGTACGGTAAAAAATTATTAAAAAAAAGAAAATTATCCACACTCTCCCCACCCCGTGTGCAATTGGTGCACGAAGGGCACCAATTGTGCATGGCTTTTTAAAGATGAGTTAAACTAAAATATTAAAAAAAATAATAATAAAAAAAAAAATTATCCACACTCTCTCCACCCCGTGTGCAAATGGTGCCCGAAGGGCACCATTTGTCCATGGCTTATAACATATACGAAAAATTAAAATATGACCTTTCAAAACGAAGTGCATCATATGTCCTCCATGTGCGCACGGTGCGCGAAGCGCATCGTGCGTACATGGCCCATCTAGCGTAACGTGGGCACGCGGTGCGCGTAGCGCACCGCGTGCCCACCGTGCGTGCACGGCACTAACTGTGTAAAGTGGGCGCGCGGTGCGCGAAGCGCACCGCGTGCTCACTGTGCGCACACGGTGCGCGAAGCACACCGTGCGCGCACGGAACAAACTGCGTTAAGTGGGCGCGCACGCCATGAATGGCGCAAAGTAAGTTAGCATTTAAAAAACCGTACAAATTCACTGAAAAAACCATAGGTTTCACACACGTTATAGTTAGGAATTAGCATTTAAAAAACCTTGCAAATTCACTGAAAAACCATAGGTTTCACACATGTTATATTTAGCGGAAATTTTACTGATAAAAAACCAATGAAATTCCCCTGTTATAGTTAGTGCAGGCAACTATAACTCACGCGACCGCAATCGTCTGCTGATGACATATGTGTCTTTATGAAAAAAAAATATTTGTAATATATGTATAGCTAAAAATGTATGGAAGAAGACATGGGCAAATAAGTGTCTAAATACAGTATTAGCATCAGCAGAGGATTGCGGTCGCGTGAGTTATAGTTGCCTGCACTAACTATAACGGGGGAATTTCATTGGTTTTTTATCAGTAAAATTTCCGCTAACTATAACATGTGTGAAACCTATGGTTTTTTCAGTGAATATATATATATATATATATATATATATATATATATATATATATATATATATATATATTATATATATATCAATGCTCAGGCTTGGGTCCAAAAGGCTTGAGGTGCACTCGAACATCAACTCGGGGCTCCAAGCACTAGCCCCCTTATCGGTGCTTATGGCGCCAACCAGCTCCCTTTTCTTCTTCCTGGGCTCGTGGTGAGGGAATAGGCACGTACCAGCAACTGTCTCTCTTTATGCAAAATAAGCGCGCCCTCTGATGGGCTGCTCTGGATGAGTCCGCGCTAGGCATCCTGGAGGTTGCAGTGCCAGATGCATTTCAATCCGTGCGTACATTATCTGTGGGTAAACAAAGAACGCTGAATGAGTTCTCAGCTGGCAAGCGTCACCTCAATCCAACATTGATGCTCCACATGCAGAGGCTGTAGTATACTGGCCCCCGTGGCCCCCATGGGTTACTGAGGTGGTGCACACTCGGCGGTTATGGCTTGAAATGCATCTGGCACTGCAACCTCCAGGATGCCTAGCGCGGACTCATCCAGAGCAGCCCATCAGAGGGCGCGCTTATTTTGCATAAAGAGAGACAGTTGCTGGTACGTGCCTATTCCCTCACCACGAGCCCTGGAAGAAGAAAAGATATTTTCGAAACGCGTCGGCGAGAGTGGTGTTTGACTGTGAAAGGGAGCTGGTTGGCGCCATCTGCACCGATAAGGGGGCTAGTGCTTGGAGCCCCGAGTTGATGTTCGAGTGCACCTCAAGCCTTTTGGACCCAAGCCTGAGCATTGATATTTATATATATATATATATATATATGTGTTATTTCAAAGGCTCTGCATTTGGAAAAGCACTCGACAGCAGGCAAGAACATTTCTTCATTTTATTGGCATGTTGAAGGTGGCTCTAGTCCGTCATTATTCCTGATAGCCAACGCGTTTCAGAGCTGTGTGCTCCTTCTTCTTGGGCAATGGAATTGCGGATTTGCAAGGCTCCTGATTGTCCCATGATTCAGCTGTCTTTAGTAGCAGCCATTTCAGGTGTGCTCACTTAGTAGTTTCTGCGCACTTGCAATGTATGCTGGGACATGCAGTTTTAACCTGCCACATTCTTTACCCATAGTGGGTTACGCAGTGCCATTATATTTAAACAGGATCACAGTGATTGAGTACGCATCCACTGTGATGTTAAAAAGCACTCCAGTGTGCTCCGGATTAGAGATTCCCTTCATTAATTGTGCCATCTGCTGTGCCATCTCCAACACGGAAATTCCTGCTGGCGGCCCCTCACTCCAGCGGCTCCCTCCTCTTTACAACAGGTGGTGCTCTTCCCACGACGAAGCGGTCGTGCAATATTTTGGTTATTTCAAAGGCTCTGCATTTGGAAAAGCACTCGACAGCAGGTAAGAAAATTTCTTCATTTTATTGGCATGTTGAAGGTGGCTCTAGTCCGTCATTATTCCTGATAGCCAACGCGTTTCAGAGCTGTCTGCTCCTTCTTCTTGGGCAATGGAATTGTGGATTTGCGAGGCTCCTGATTGTCCCATGATTCAGCTGTCTTTAGTAGCAGCCGTTTCAGGTGTGCTCACTTAGTAGTTTCTGCGCACTTGCAATGTATGCTGGGACATGCAGTTTTAACCTGCCACATTCTTCACCCATAGTGGGTTCCGCAGTGCCATTATATTTAAACAGGATCACAGCGATTAAGTACGCATCCTCTGTGATTTTAAAAAGCACTCCAGTGTGCTCCGGATTAGAGATTCCCTTCATTAATTGTGCCATCTGCTGTGCCGTCTCCAACACGGAAATTTCTGATGGCGGCCCCTCACTCCAGCGGCTCCCTCCTCTTTACAACAGGTGGTGCTCTTCCCACGACGAAGCAGTCGTGCAATATTTTGGTTATTTCAAAGGCTCTGCATTTGGAAAAGCACTCGACAGCAGGTAAGAAAATATATACATTTACATGTATCTATGTAAAAAACTATTATCAAACTTATAATTTTAATTCATATTATAATTTCAGAATTTTTAAAATAATGCATTAATATGCAATAATGTAACAAATAACTATTAACAAATAAATAAATATATGTGTGTGTATGTGTATATATATGTATTTAGATAAATATATACATACATACACAAATAATATAAAATATTTAAAAAACAAACCATATTAAATAAAATAAAAAAGTAAGCAACATAAACTTCTTACAATTTTATAGCAATATTTTACACATTAATAAATATAAATATTATCATTTTAAACAACCTAAAACATAATAATATAATGTTTAACAATATAAAATACATTATATAATTTTACATTCAATACATATATTATTCACAGTACATTTTAGACAAAACTAAGCAAATCCTTCTACTGAAGATGTTTCAACTTTGCTACTCCCACTTCATTCAACGCAACAGTAGGACAACTGTTACATCACACAGGGGTGAAATGTACTATTCCCACTCCAGTCAATACAACACTAGGGAAAATGTTGGATTGTGGAGGGGTCAAATTTACTATTGCCACTCCAGTAGGAAAAGTGTTGGATTGTGGAGGGGTCAAATTTACTATTCCCATTCCAATGAGTGCAACAGTAGGGAAAGTGTTGGATTATGCAGTGGTAAAATGTACTGTTCCCACTCCAGTCAGGGCAACAGTAGGTGAAAATGTTGGATTGCTGAGGGGTGAATTTACTATTCCCACTCCAATCAGTGCAACAGTAGGGAAAGTGTTGAATAGCAGAGGGGAAAAATGTACTATTCCCACTCCACTCTGTACAACAGTAGGGAAAGGGTTGGATTGCAGAGGGGTAAAATTTACTATTCCCACTCCAGTCAGTGCAACAGCACGGAAAGTGTTGGATTGTGGATGGCTCAAATGTACTATTCCCATTCCAATGAGTGCAAAGTAGGGAAAGTGTTGGATTATGGAGCGGTAAAATGTACTATTCCCACTCCAGTCAGGGCAACAGTAGGTGAAAATGTTGGATTGCGGAGGGGTAATTTACTATTCACACTCCAGTCAGTAGAACAGTAGTGAAGTGTGGATTGCGGAGGGGTACAATTTACTATTCCCTCTCCACTCTGTGCAACATTAGGGAAAGTGTTGGATTGCAAAAGGGTATAAGCCATTATTTCAACTCCATTAAGTGAAAAAGTAGGGAAAGTGTTGGATTGCGGAGGGGTAAAAATTACTATTCCCACTCCAGTCAGTGCAAGATTAGAAACAAACAAGTTCTCTCCAACACAATAGAATAATTGCAACAACTTAGTATACAAAAAATATATAAATATGTAGAAAAAATACAAATATATTTTATATAAAAAATTTAATTAAATGAATACATATGACAATGGTAAATAAATATCATAAATAACTACAAATATTATTATAATTAAAATAAAAAATTATTTTATCTAAAAATGTATTAACAAAAAATATTTAGTAAATCATTTTATTTTAGTTTTAGTTGTGGTTACTTCCCACCCTATACCCCTACAAAACTCACAACCCACACCTAAAACTTGACTTTAAAAAACAAATTATTTACATTGTTGACTTAAATATTTATCAACAAACTAATTATCATTAATCAAGAATGAATTATGACTTGATTATAATTAATTTACTTCCACAGTATGCCCCTACAAAACACATAACACACTCTTAAAATGTAACTTAAAAAATGTAGTACACAATTAACATCATTAATTATCAATGTAATAATGAATATCAATTAAAAATGTACTCCCAACCCTATACTCCTACAATACCCACAACCCACACCTAACATCTGACTTACAAAAATGTAATTGAAGAATTAACATAAATAATTATCAATTAAATAATTATTGATAACCAAAAACTAAATATTAATTAGTTGTAATTAATTTACTTACTACCCTGCACCCCTATAAACCCCAAAACCCACACCTAAAATTAAGAATATAAAAAATGAATTACACAATTAACATAATTATTTATCAATGACATAATGAATAATAATTAACAACTAACTATGAACTATTTAGAATTAATTTACTTTCCACTCTGTACCCATCTGAACCCCACAATCCACATCTAAAACTTGTTTTTTTTATCAATTAAGTACATAATATTAATTAACAACTAGTTATTAATTAATACAATTTGATTTACTTGCCACTTGGGTGCCGATTCCGATCCGTTAAAAAAATTTACCGCCCGACTCGTATCCGTATTTTTTGTATTACAAATCGTACAAGTCCCGTACAAACGGCGAAGTACGATTCGTACGTGAAAAATGACCTCGGGAAAAGTCTACGAGACGTCCCCGGACAGTTTTACGTACAAGTCATAAAACTGACGTCCGAGCGCACAAGTCCAATCCGTACCGGCGTCCCGAATACACAAGCGTATGGAAAACATCCCGTACGGAGCAAACTTTGCACGACCCCTACCCCGGGTACACTTGTGCCCGGGGTATGAGTCGTACGGCCCCCCCAGCCTCCCACCCCTCCCGCGTACATCCGCACCATACCCCCAGCCCCGTATGTACGCGCCGTACCCCCAGCCCCCATGTACGTGCCGTACCCCTAGCCCCCCCGTATGTATGCGCCATCCTCCCAGCCCCCCGTATGTACGCGCCATACCCCCAGCCCCGTATGTACGCGCCGTACCCCCAGCCCCCCGTATGTACGCGCCGTAGCCCCAGCGCTACGCGCTGGGGGTACGGCGCGTACATACATGACTGGGGGTATGGCGTGTACATACGGGGGGGCTGGGGGTACAGCGCGTACATACAGGGCTGGGGGTACGGCACATACATACGGGGGGGCTGGGGGTACGGTCCGTACATATGCAATGTTGGGGTACGCACCGTACATGATGACACGTACGATGTGGGTGATGGCATGTACGGCGCGTACCGGCCCCCTTTTCCTCGTGCATCGCGGCGTACTTAGCTTTTCCGGCATTTTTTGGCTCCCGTAAAAATATAGCCGTGCGGAGTGATGTGGGTACGAATCGTACTTGCTGGTCCGTAAAACGCTGCCTGACTCTGTGCGGACGTCGCGTACGCGCTGTCCAGGATCGGAATTGTATCAATTTTTTAGCCGTACGCTGTTTTTTACGAATCGTACGGAAATGGTATTTCTGTACGATTCGTACTTGCTGGTTTGTACGTTGGAATTCCCGGGTACGAGTCGTACGGAGAAAACGCTCCGTACGACCATTTGTACCCGGGTTTTACAGGATCGGAATCGGCACCCTAGTATCCCAATAAACCCCACAACACGTGCCTAAGATGTAAATTAAAAAATAATATTTGCACAATGAACATAATTACCTATTAAATAAATATTAATTAAAACACAAATTGATAATTTACTAAAAATAAATTACTTCCCAACCTGTACCCCTATAAACCAACAACCCACTACTGTACTAAAATTCATAAAATATAATTAAATTAAATTTCATAACTATTAAAAATGTAACAGCTATATTAAGAAATTAAACAATAATTAAACAAAAAATTCACATCATGTACATTTAAAATATATACTACACGATATTTTGGTGACAATATTTTGGTATGATGATATTTTGACTTTGATATTTTGTCTGAGTAGTATACCAACTATAAGGTTTCTCCATGTATTGGTTTACTAGGCAGTTCCCACAATACACTTCTGAGTACACTTATAAAAGCTCCCTTAAGCTTGTTTAGAAAGTAGGCCAAATAATTGTTGTTGCATGGTTGATGAAATTACAACAGGGAGCACAAGAGGGAAAAATATCAATCAGGTTGCCCTCCACTCAAATACACAAAGACCTGATTGAAGCGGGCACCCACAAATCTTTCATTGTAAGCCTGGAGCCGGGGGGCATCTACCTCAATCCAACTGCTGGTTATAACTCTTTACCAGTCCTGTCCAGTCCTAAATGCCCACAAAATGTTTTAATACAATAAAAATGTTTGGCAGTCATTTCCATTTAACAAAGTACCCTCTACTGAAAGAGGTGTATGTGAACACACTAACAAATATCTGCAAAAAATGTGTGGAAAGGTGAGAAAGTACCTCACGTGCGCTTCCCCACTGGGGCTACTGGTGGGTTCTCACCAGTGTGCCCACGTTTTCTCATCATCGGCGACTTTCTCACCAAAGAAAGAAAGAGTGTCCAAAAAAACAGAAAAGAGAAGAGGTATGAATCGTCATTAGTGTATATCAAAAGAAAGACCTAGTGAAATGCAAGAATAAAGTATTCTTCCAATTAAAATTGAGTTAAGACTCACATGCACCCAATCCAAATGTTATTCAGATCTGTGAGCTTACTCAAAATTTAAAAACACTGCATTTTGCAGACAATTTTATGTAAGCTGTCCAATGCCTTAAAATATTTTCCACAACTTCCAAAAGGTTCCCATAGACCCCGAGCTCATCCAGTAAGCTATAAACCAAAATAATACCAAGTATTTGATTTACAGGATGTATCACATTTTATTGCAAATAAGATAAGAACAGAAGTCAGCCACCAGGGTAAAACGGGAAGCCAGGGCTGGCCATATTATAGAAGATAAACTGAAGGTTTTCAGTTGTCAATAGGCTGCATAGGCCTTGGTGAGTTACAGGTATACAATTGGTACTACAAGAGGGATTAAGCGACCAGGTAGGTTCGTAAAATTGATTTCATTCCCAGTCTGGTGTGTTGGAGTTTGTCCCTTGCAGAGAGGTGATTGCTAGGGACAATTGTTGTGAAGCCTTAACTCAGAACATGCTGAATTGGAGTTAAAAGAGTAGCAATATCTTGACTTAAAGGCCCACCTATCAACATTGCCCCTATGACTGGATATGCGTCTGGCCCATAGGACATTTGGGTTGACAGCTAAGCCAGCGACCGCCACAACGGAAGTTCTTGACGACGCGAACCGGCAACACAACCAGACAGGTACGTCCCGTACCCACGCCTTAAGAGCGTGGGTACGAGTTGTACCACGCCCACACCTACGTCACCCCAACAATGGCGGGACGGCTCGTACCCACGTGGCAAAGGCCTGGGTACGGCCCGCACAAGCATCACATAGCGTGGGGACGGATATGTACGGACCGTACCCCCACCCCGTATGCATGGAGCATACCCCCAACCCCAACAGTGTAAGTACGACACGTACCCCCACCCGCGTATGCAAGGAGCGTACCCCCCACCTCAACAGTGTAAGTACGACACGTACCCCCACAAGCGTATGCAAGGAGCGCACCCCCATGCCAACAGTGTAAGTACGACACGTACAGGGGTGTACATACACGGGGGTACGACACGTACAGGGGTGTACATACACGGGTGGGGGTACGACACGTACAGGGGTGTACATACACGGGGGTACGACACTTACAGGGGTGTACATACACGGGTGGGGGTACGACACGTACAGGGGTGTACATACACGGGGGTACGACACGTACAGGGGTGTACATACACAGGGGGTACGACACGTACGGGGTGTACATACACGGGGGTACGACACGTACAGGGGTGTACATACACAGGTGGGGGTATGACACGTACAGGGGTGTACATACACGGGGGTACGACACGTACACGGGGGTACATACACGGGGGTACGACACGTACACGGGTGTACATACACGGGTGGGGGTACGACACGTACAGGGGTGTACACACACGGGGGTACAACACGTACAGGGGTGTACATACACGGGGTACGACACGTACAGGGGTGTACATACACGGGTGGGGGTATGACACGTACAGGGGTGTACATACACGGGGGTACAACACGTACAGGGGTGTACATACACAGGGGGTACGACACGTACAGGGGTGTACATACACGGGGTATGACACGTACAGGGGTGTACATACACGGGTGTGGGTATGACACGTACAGGGGTGTACATACACGGGGGTACGACATGTACAGGGGTGTACATACACGGGGGGTACGACACGTAGAGGGGTGTACATACACGGGGGTACGACACATACAGGGGTGTACATACACGGGGGGTACGACACATACACGGGTGTACATACACGAGGGTAGGACACGTACACGGGTGTACATACACGGGGGTACGACACGTACAGGGATGTACATACACGGGGTACGACACGTACAGGGGTGTACATACACAGGGGTACGACACATACAGGGGTGTACATACACGGGTGGGGGTATGACACGTACAGGGGTGTACATACACGGGGGTACAACACGTACAGGGGTGTACATACACGGGGGTATGACACGTACAGGGGTGTACATACACGGGGGTACGACACGTACACGGGTGTACATACATGGGGGGTACGACATGTACACGGGTGTACATACACGGGTGGGGGTGTACATACACGGGGGTACGTCTCGAACGTTAGGGGGCTGGGGGGAGTGTTGTGCGCGTATGCGGGCACATGTCTCCATGGTTGCTATGGGAGATCGGTGCTGACGGTGTTTTTTCCATACGGTTGTAACATCGGACGCACGGGATGGATCGTGATTCCTCGGTCGGACTTCACTTTTCACATTTGTACGGTAAATCGTCCGAGGACGTGTCGGACACATTTTCTGACCCGAGGACGTGTGGGGAATAATTCCCAATGCGATTCGTATGGACTTTTTACCATGCGAATCGTGATTGGCAGTTTGTACGGCACTTGTACGATTCGTACGGTAAAAAGACCGGATACGAGTCGTACGGGGAATTTTTTTAACGGATCGTGATCGGCACCTAAATGGGGGGAAGCAGTGGGTAAAGCTGTGGTAGGAGGAGCTACCAGTGAAAACGTGTTGGCCTGAGCATCAAACTGGGGCCACATGGTGCATACCATGCAGATTAAAAATGACGAGAGACCCCTATGAGAGGCAGACCTCAGAAGATACATATATCAGAGATAGCACTGAGGGTTAGGAATGAGTAGATGACTGTATGTGGGGGACTCCCTCACTTAAGTATTTATCCCTGCCCTCATTTCGTCAACGCTCTAAAGGAGCAGGGTTTCCCTCAAGGACCCCTTGCTCCAGTCTCACCACAAAATATACAAATGCTGACAAAGTAGGATGATCGATCCTATCGATGCTATAGAAACTGTTGCTATGTTTGTTAAACCAAGACATGTAAAGACAATATACACTAGTACCTACTCACTTGAGTTATTATTTAAATATTGAAAGAGTATTTAGACTGTATGCACGACTCGTATGTAGGTAAAGTTGTTAGTAAGCATGTCTGAATGTACATAAGTCTAATAATTAGGGCAGCAACACAGAAGCATTGTAAGAGCATAAAAAGAATAAAAAAATATAGAAATGCTTAAAATTGGCTGAAATGCCTGCCCAACAACTATCTCATAGCTACTTTGGTACATTCATTCACTGTACATGAATTTTAAATTATTGGATTGAAAACTGCTTTGAATAAGTTTAGAAAAAGGCAAACCTATCCAACAATCATAAGCTCAGTGGGGTGCTGATAAACCATTATCTTTCTTCCTGTTTGCAGCACAGTTGGACATCAATAAACAGCTACACTGAAGGGAAAAGAGGAAATGGGCATAATAGCATGAAGACTGGCAAGCGGAACTGTGAAAAATCTGGTTTGGGAGATCTCGGGGCAATCAGATGTTTTGGACCATCTTTGTGTGAACTTAGCTCTGGTGTCCTTGGGCCCCATACTGCAGATCTTCAAACTGGGTGCAGGGTTGACTCGTGGAGGTGCTGTGGGTTTGAAGCATGCAACACATCAAATAACATTAAAAAAAATTGTTGTCCAGTTAGTGGTTTTTCTTTAAAAAATACACATACTTTAATACACACAAATTAAATGCAATTAGCAAAATTACAAATATGTGCAAAATGGCAGGTGGAAACTTTGACTGTAAGAATATTTAGCGTTCTTAATCTTGTGATCTAGAATGGGTGGTGCTTTCTTGTCTTTTATTCCTGTTTTGACATCTTGGTTTGCTTTTGAGTTTATCTGTAACTGTTTTGTGCCACGCCCAAGTTGCTACATCATTTAGTCATTCACTCAGAATGAAAGACATTACTCTCTATATACTTACAGTGGTTTTGCTTGGGGTCTCAAACCTTCCTCCCTAAATTATTTCACAGACCTTATCTATTAAGGTCACCCCTTAGCTTTTCTTAATATTTTACCTGGATCTATGATTTATGGGCCACATCTTGTCTATTACTTCTCATAACCTGGTCGTAGGATTTTTGGAAGACATATTACTAAATTGTATCTGACTGTAAACCATTGCAGGAATATCCAATTCTACCTCTAAGCCCAGCTTGATACTTTCTCAATGTGAAAGGCATCACACACTACATAAAGAGGAAAAGTAATCAGTCCTTCCTTGGCTCCAATCATCCAGTGATAGAGTTATTGCAGTAAACACATGTTTATCCTAAAGAATGTGAGAAGCTGAAGGGAATGTGAGTAGGTAATTTGTATTTCGCATGTAGATTCTATTACGTCCCTCCTGGCCAACCTATAACAGCAACACACTCAAATGGAGATGTTGTACTCTTGATCACAATTTCTGTCATTTAGAATCTCAAAAATCTGGGTATATTCCATGTTCCATTTAGTTTTTTCCTGATTCAAGTTAAAAGATCGTTTGCAAAAAATTTGCTATGTCTATGCACCAGTTAGAGAAAAGTGCGACTTTACTTCCAGTCTCTCCAGAACTCTGAGTGCCTCTGCAAAAAATGAAGGCAATAGTGAGAGGAAATTGGAAGTTATCTATAGGTCTACTTTTAAATAAATTAAGGAGATCCGCTCTGTAAAAACAAAGATAGACACTTTGTCTGGGATGTAATTACTTATCCTTCTCTTGTGGAACCTTTGCAACTGCTTCACCATATGGCAAGTCTCCTCCTGACTCCCTGGAACTTGTTCCTACATTGGCATTTTCTTCATGTAAGCACCTAAGTTACATATGACTCTTTGAAACGTCATAATACCAGGAATTGTGTTCGATCATGGCCTAATAGAGCTATCTGAGGTGGCAAGGTAAGCAAAATCCTGGGTTGGATGTCATCTGGTTGATATAATGCCCTAGGTGCTCAATGGAATTCCAAGACGTGGGCCCATTGCTCACTGTGCTATTATAGCCAGGCTACACCCAACTGAAGAGCCCAATCAGGCCAGAACCGGTCTTGGCTTGCTTGTGTTCTGGTTCAGAGAGGACCTGACTTGGCAGTTTTCAGGCTCCACTGTTCCTAATGGAGCAGGACCAAGACTGATTAACATATGGCTGTGTTCAGTATGAGGTGGCATGGTGGGCAAAAAAGAAATAGATTGACAAGCTACCCTGAATTGCCAGTGGTTAGACTTATTGCAAGCATTCCTTTCATCACCTTTTGTGTGTTTGATGGAACACCCTAAGTGGCCAAGGGAACAGTTTTGTGTGTTTGAAGAGCTGGAGCTAGACCTCGGCCTATTAACTCCCCGAGTGGGGCCTAGTGCATCAACACAATCCTCTACAAATTCCCTGCCAATGCTGATCACCTGCATTTTTATATGATTACAGATTTGACAGACAGAGCAATGATGGATCTGTTACTTCAGCTCAAATCATATGGGCAGCAGGGAAAGTGATGATCAGGTAACAAATCATGAAAGACTCTGCTCTGATCAAAATGCAGACAGAGGAATCCCAAATTTTGTTAGCAAATAGCATATGTAGATATATCTGCTTAAAAGGAAACAACCTCACGTGAAATTATTGCCAAAACTGTCTTTAAAAGAATAATCCAAACAAGAGGACTGATTTCCTATCACCTATCTACACAGGAAGTGACATCACTCAAATTCCCATCATCCATCTGCATAGGAAGTGACATCACTGGTTTCCCACCAAAACTGTCTGCTCTGAATGGAGGCTGCAGTGCAGACGTGCAGCGGATGTGTGCAGCCAGCGTGCTGCAGATTCAGTGATGATCTGCCGAAAGCAAGCCTGTCTGCACCCATCATGCTCCATTAGCGGTCAGGTCCAGGGCCCCTAATCCTCCTATCACCCACTTCCCCCAATGTTGTTACCCTACTGTGATCCTCCACACCCTCTACCCTGGTCTCATCTCCCAGGGCTGTAGCCCCGCCTCACCACCGAACACTGAAGGTGCGTTCTCTTGCCCTACATGTCATTTTATATGAGCTCTCCTGCACTTACCCTCCCCCATGCACCCCATACTACCAACACACTCAACACAAATCACCACATATAACTGACACCCACCTCACCACACCCCTCCATGTCCTGCATACTCTTCATCACTCGCTCCCTCACTACACATGCCACAGAAATGTAGGATCTGGTACACAGCTACTCTCCGGAGCTGCTGTTCCTGACCGAAACCTCGCAGGCTTCCTTATCAGCCCCGTCATCCCCACGGTAATCCTCTCTGGATACAAGATTGCAAGACAGGCCAGGACAAGCAGACACAGATGGAATCACTGTAATTGTCAAAGAATCCATACAATGATCCATCAACTCAGAAAGCACCACCAGCAACATGAAACATTTGACCTTCAAAATTCTCATCACCATCAACTACACTCGGAGCAGCTCCCTCATCCACCGCTCTCCTGGACCACTCACCAAATTCGACAGCACCATCTTGAATTTCGTATTCCCGTTGATCCTTGACTCCATCACCTTCATGCCCCTTGGCGACCTCAACTACTACCTGGAGGGCCTTACTGATCCCAAAACGACCACTCACTGAGTGGAAGGCCCCACACATGCTGTCAAACACCTATTGGACCCATTTCCTCACCAACTTCAGCAACATCACAGTAGACAAACCCACACTAAACAACAGGTCTGACAACACCTTCTTCAACTTCAGTATACCCTTCCCCAACACAGGAGAAACACATTTACCAAATCTTCGCAATGGGACTGGAACAAGATCTCAGAAGCAAACTGGTCTTAAATACTCCTACATCCTTGACCCCAACACAAGGGGAACAACCTTTACAACGCAACTTTTACAACGCACTACACTTACAACGCATTTTTTACAACGCACAATCCATTACAACGCATGACATTACAACGCATGACACTACAACGCATTTTTAAAAACTACTTTTACAACGCATTCCATTACAACGCATACTACCATTACAACGCATACCATTACAACGCATAATATAGTAATTTTTAC
Organism: Triturus cristatus; assembly: GCF_964204655.1. Classification (NCBI taxonomy): domain Eukaryota; kingdom Metazoa; phylum Chordata; class Amphibia; order Caudata; family Salamandridae; genus Triturus; species Triturus cristatus. The sequence goes on from NC_140587.1 coordinate 287,485,057, forward strand.
CCCTATACTATCCAACACTTACCCTACTGTTGCACCCCCTGGAGTTAGAATAGTAATTTTTACCCCTATACTATCCAACACTTACTCTACTGTTGCACCCCCTGGAGTTAGAATAGTAATTTTTACCCCTACACTATCCAACACTTACCCTACTGTTGCACCCCCTGGAGTTAGAATAGTAATTTTTACCCCTATACTATCCAACACTTACCCTACTGTTGCACCCCCTGCCGTTAGAATAGTAATTTTTACCCCTGTTGCACCCCCTGGAGTTAGAATAGTAATTTTTACCCCTACACTATCCAACACTTACCCTACTGTTGCACCCCCTGGAGTTAGAATAGTAATTTTTACCCCTATACTATCCAACACTTACCCTACTGTTGCACCCCCTGGAGTTAGAATAGTAATGTTTACCCCTATACTATCCAACACTTACCCTACTGTTGCACCCCCTGGAGTTAGAATAGTAATTTTTACCCCTATACTATCCAACACTTTCCCGACTGTTGCACCCCCTGGAGTTAGAATAGTAATTTTTACCCCTATACTATCCAACATTTACCCTACTGTTGCACCCCCTGGAGTTAGAATAGTAATTTTTAACCCTATACTATCCAACACTTACCCTACTGTTGCACCCCCTGGAGTTAGAATAGTAATTTTTACCCCTATACTATCTAATACTTACCTTAAATGCAATTTAATATTATGCGTTGTAATGGTATGCGTTGTAAAGGTAGTATGCGTTGTAATGGAAATGCGTTGTAAAGGTAGTTTTTAAAAATGCGTTGTAGTGTCCTGCGTTGTAATGTCATGCGTTGTAATGGATTGTGCGTTGTAAAAAATGCGTTGTAAGTGCATGCGTTGTAAAAGTGTGCGTTGTAACGACATACATCCCAACACAACAACAACCTTCCTATTAGAAATTGGGTTATTGCTTGAGGTTGGGGGGGGCCCTACTCAAGTAGCGACCACGATCCTAGTCAGAGTAGGGTCACAAGCAAACCCCTAATTAACCTGTGCTCAACCCTCTGGTAGCTTGGCAGAAAGCAGACAGGATTAACTTAGAGGCAATGTGTAAAGTATGTATGTAGCACTTCAAGCAATAATAAGGTGAAAACAGCACACAAGGGTTATCCCACACAATTAAAAAAATAATTTCAATAAATATAACAAGACCAAAACTACAAAAGTCCAATCAGTAGAACCGGAGATATGCAAACTTAAATATTTCAGTGAATATTTTGCCAAAAAGCATAACGCAACATTATCTGACTGTGCTGGACTGACAAACTCACAAGTTCAGGCCCACCATAATGGAATGCTGGCCAGCTGCAGGGTCCCAATTATTTCCGCTGAACAAGAGTACCTTAAATACTGGTTGCGGAGTGATGCAAAATTCTTTGCGTTGAGTTGCGTTGGTCAGCATAGAGAAACCGTCAACTTGGAGCTTGTGATGCAAGGTCCTGTGCCCAGATGCATCACACAGCGAAGTGAGTGGTCATTGACATGAGCTTGCGATGCAAGGTCTTGAGTCCTCATCGAGGAAGCCGCTGGGGCTTGAGAAGACTTGCGTAACGAGGCGTCGGTGATAAAGTCGAGGTGGGTCGTGCTGAGCCACTGGGGATTGTGAGATCTTGAGTTGAGGTGCGCCACGCTGCTTTGAGCTGGGCTGGTTGTCTACATTCAGATGCGGAGTTGCCAATGGGATGCTTAGTCCTGTGTTAGAGCTGCAAAGAGTTGTGGGGCTCGGGCCGGTTGGCGTAGTCCAGATGCATCATGCTGGATCAAGCTTGCGGAGCTGTCGAGGTGATGCATGGTCATGTGTCAATAATACAGGCGCAGGGAATTCATTTGTGTCTCTGTGGCTTAGGAACAGGAGTTCAGCTGACTGACTCGTGGAGATCCTGGAGTCTTGGGGCACACACCAGGCTGGTTTCAGAAAGGCAGCTCACATCAGAAGAATCCTGTTGCAGCAACAGCAGTCCTTGGGCAGTAGAGCAGTTCAGTAGGGCAGATTTCACAGCTGGGCAGTCCGTCTTCTTTGCAGAGTGCACAGGTCCAGAAGTGATATAAAGAATTGGGGTCTGAGTTCCAATATTTATACCTAGTGCTCAATTTGATGTAGGAGAAACTTCCAGAGGTTTCCACCCCCCCCCCAGAGGTGCCTAGGGGTTCCTGCCTCCCTGTCCGGGCCCCACATTGTCAGGGATCACAATAGACTGGTGTCAAACCCCTTTGTGAGTGTGCTCATGCAGAGTCTTTGTGATGTGCAGGTGTGGTGGGTGACAGCTTTTCCCCCTCGTTAGAGAGCAGGGGAGATACCAGATGAAAGGGTTGTTTGTTCCATGTCTTAGCACCTAGGGAGGAAAATGAGTGACCTCAGCATCTACAATGTTGGATATCGAGAGGTGAGGGTTAGAGAAAGAGATGCGGAGCAGAGGTATCTTGTGGGCTGATAGAAGTTGAGGCGGTGGTTCAAGTTGGCGGGTCTGCAGTTGTTTAAGGCTTTGTATGCATGGGTCAGAAGTTTGCACTGGCATCTTTTCTCTACCTGCTCCCAATTGAAAGTACCTCACTTATTAAATGTAATAAGGTAACCCAAAATTATCCTATATGAGAGGTAGGCCTTGCAGTAGTGAAAAACGAATTTGGGAGTGGTTCACCTCCAGGACATGTAAAACTTAAAAGTACATGCCTATCCTTTTACCTACTCTACACCCTGCCTTCTGGGCTGTTCAGAGCCTACCCTTAGGCTCCATTGCAAAGGAAGATTTGGGACTGGCAAAAGGCTTATTTTGCAAGGTCAACATGGAAATTGAAACAACTGCACACACATGTTCTTACCACCTGGGATGTATTCAATGGTGAAATTATATTGTAAAAGTTTCGAGCTCAATCTTGCTATTCTGGGGGTGTGATCTCTTATAGTAGTTCCACTTAAGATGCTAACTAAAGGTTTGTGGTCAGTCTTAAGCACAAATTTCCTTCCCCAAATAAAACACTTAAACCTTTCAACCGCCCAGCAACAACTCAAAAGCTCTTTTTCAATGACAGAGAAAATGTTCTCATTAGACCTTAAAGATCTTGAAGCAAACCCAATTGTCGCCTCATTTCTCCCTTTCATCTGAGCGATGGTGGCACCCAGACCATCATTGCTTGCGTCAACAGTAATGATACATTCATGTGACGGGTCAAAAGGTGCAAGAACTCCAGCTGAGACAATTTCTTCTTTCAACCCATCAAATTCAGCTTGACAACTTCCTTCCCATGAGATTTTTTTGTCCTTTTTCAATAATTCCCTTAGCATGACAGTTTTTGCCGAGAAATTCTTAATAAATTTTGAGTAAAACTCACAAAGCCCTAAGAATGAAGCCACATTCTCTTTAGACTTGGGGGTAGGTGCTTTGGTGATGGCATCAACCAAACCGGGTCTGGGTTCTACTCCTCTTTCTGAAATTAAATGTCCCAAATACTCAATAGTTTTCTTACTAAATTCACATTTTCCTCGATTAGCCACAACACCAAATTTTTTTAATCTTTCTAAAACAGCACCCATCCGTTTGTCATGAACATTTTGATTTTCACCAGCTATAAGGATATCATCTTGGAAAGTGACTATCCCATCCTCGTCGCCAAATTGTAATGAAGTATGAATGAATGTAGGACATCAGGCAGAGATACTTCATGAAGTGTGTTTATTAGCCACAGCTGCTGCAGACCAGAGTAACAGTCACCTCTGGAATCCCTGAGCTACAAGCTCACACAGTATATTCCACATTCCAAAGACATGTCACCTTGATGGAATGAATGCAAGATCACAACAGGCATGTTTACAGGACTACTAAAGTGGGTGGCGCAACCAGTGCTGCAGGACCACTAGCAGCATTTATTTATAGGCCGTAGGTACATGTAGTACCACTTTACTAAGGGTTTAAAAGTAAATTAAATGTGTCAATTAAATCTAGGCCAGATTTGCCATATTCAGAGGAGAGACCACAACCATTTTATTAGTGATGCATTGTGCAGAGTCCTAAATGACATCAAAAACATGTTCAGAAAACAGGGGGGTAAAGGCAAAAAGTTTGGGGATGACTTTGCTGAAAGGGCTAGGTTCAGCAATTTCTGAATCTATTTCCAACTTCAACTCCTGGATCACCACCAGCACAAATATCCTGGCTCACCTCAAAGCCAACAAAACAGTGAGAACCAAACCACAAGCAAGCTTGTAGACACATAAGAGGTCAGGCTCACCAAGCACCATTTCAAGCAGCTTGAACACAGATGGAGACAAAGACAGAATGACATTAAAAAGAGCAGCTCCAAATCCTTTCTCAGATGCGGCCTTCGGCAAATCAGGGCTACTAAACACTCCGGGGCAGATTTACAAGCCCCTTGCGCCACTTTTGCGTTACTTTTAACATGGGGAAAGTGATGCAAAAGTGGCGCAAGGGGCTTGTAAATCTGCCCCTCCATGCTCAAAAGCAGCGCCAACAGTGTCAATTAAATCTTTGCCATAGTGATAGACTTCACCTCTCCAGGACCAAGCTCCACTAGAGTACCCTCCACTCAGGATCTCTGCACCCAACTGTCCATATCCTGCAGAAACAAGATCACCGGCATCTACAAAAACCAACAGGATCCTTCCACGCCTCTTGCCCATCTCTATTAAAACCCAGTGGCCCAAATGAATCACTTCACCCATTATCACCACTTAAAAAATCCTGCAACCATGCAGTCCAATTCACTTAAAAGCACCCTCAGACTCCTTCCCTCACCACATCTTGATAAAAGGACTGGACCCCATCAGCGCAGTCTCCAACTCAATCATGAATGGCTCAATCATCACACCTTATCTGGATGCCTGGAAAAAGGCCAAAGTACTCTCCCCTACTCTTGAAACCCTCACCAGACCCAAAGACAATAGACAACTACCAGCCTATGACCCTGCTACCCTTCTAGGCAAAAGTAATTCAAAGACAATTAACAAATTCCTATTCACCCACCTCATTGACAAATACCTCTTTGACTCCACTCAATTCGGATTCAGGCCCAATCACAGTACAGAGATCACCTTCTTCACCGCCATGGATGACATCATCATGATCATGCACACCTCAGCCCTCATTCTACTAGATCTTTCTGCAGCCTTCATACATTCTCTCACCCCATCCTTATCCAAAACTACACAAAACCAGCACCTAAGGTCCTTCACTTCACTGTATTTGCTCCTGTCTGACAAGTCACAACTAGGGTGGGTGGTAAACTCCATTGTGCCAGTGGAGTTCTCTTAGTTTTGCCCACTCAGAGCACAGAGTTCGGCAAAAACTCTGTCAACTGTCCCGTGGAAGAGTTTAGCGCTCACCCCGTATTTGCATGACACTATTTTGCAAGGTCAACTAGCTGTAAAGTGAGTCTTGCCCATTTTACCCTATCACTTGGAGAACCTGAGGATACACACATCTCTCCACAAAGTCATTCAGCTCTCCGGAAGTCCCACCCCTCTCAACCTGCTGTCGTTCTTCTCCTGGTCGCAGTTCCATGGCTTTGTCAGCATTAAAGGTAAGAAATGACTGTTGGCTGCATGCTAGAGCTCCTGTGATTTGACTGCATGTGAACTGGCCTGGGCGGAGTTCTGCTGTGAGGAACTCCGCGTAGGGACCCAAAAACTCTGCCCTGATACGTGGAGTACCGCAAGAGGCAGGGTACGTTAGGTTGCAGCGTTCGCCCTGATTTTAGCACTGGGTGTTTGTCCCAGTGTGAACGGCACCATGAACAGTGCAAGCTAGATGTTCTACTCGAGCGGTAGCTTCCTTAACGTGGCCATCCGCGACCCTCAAGTTGAGAAACCTCACTGGGAGGTAGTCTTGAGTAATATTTTCCTCGCTCGCGCTCGCTAACTTAAAGTTGGCGAGTGCAAGCAAGGAAACAACCCTGATCCTCTGCACAGACTGGGAAAAACTCTGCAATCTCCGTTAGGGAATCATAATTTCACACCCCGGCCTAATAAAAAAGAGAATGAATGTGAGGACATTCGGATAATTCCACGCTCTATTGTGAAGAACCCACATAGCACCATTGCACGATTTCATTGCATGCCTTGGCCCCTCAGGAAGTACTCCGGAGAGCACTTTCATTTACTGAACTGCTCTGTGTAATTCCAGACTCACGCTGGTTCGTCATTACAGTCACTCCGGGGATTGAACCTGGACTCTCATCCCCCTCCGGTGATTGATCGACCGCAACCAGGACACCTTAACAACTGCGTTGGTCCTTAATTGCACTATTTTGATTTCTTTCTATGCATACCAGTCCTTGGGTGCACCCCTTGATGTACCATTTTTTGTGCAAGTTATTCTGACTCCACCTCAGCACCAACAGATGTTTCTGTAACCTGGTCCGGATGATGACCAGAAATCTAAACAGATTGAAACGCCATCGACCACTCAGCGCAATGTCTGGCCTTCATTAATTCCTAAACATATTGTTTACTTTGTATTTTCTCATTCTTTATGTTTTTTAACCATTCTTTGAATAATATTATTGGGGCGTTTTTGCTGTTCCTTATACTTTGTCACATTTCACTTCCGCCATTCACTTCCTGCACGAGCACTGATGTGCACACAAATGTTTGGGTTACACCTACATACAATGTAAATAGTGTTGATGCACAATTTGTATTCATGATTTTCACAATACAGACCGCTTTATTTTTTTCAAAAACTATTGATGTCTCACTGTTTCCTTTCTGTTGTAAATGGTGTCTACACTCTGCATAATTGTCTATAAAGATTACCTATTGAGACGTTCCTCGTTACACATTAGTCACTACCCATGTCTCAACTGGTTTTATGGGTTATCTCCTGTATTTTTAGTTTCTATTGTGAGGAATAGGCACATCTTCTCCTTTCCTTCATTCCCCCCAGGCCTATCACACAAGGGGAGAACGTTTAACCAGCTGGCATGGGAGACAGTGCATTTAATATACTTTTAAAGAAGCCCGAATAGGACATATCACGCATGATGCAGATCACAGACTCCAAGAACCTCATGATTTATGCTGCAAGCTACCAGAGGAGAGCAGGTAGTAAGTGACTAGAGACTGAGGGACCCATCCGCACCAGCTGCCCTTTGCCTCTCTCCTTCCCAGATGTAAACCAGTGGCTCTTACAGATGGTGCGTTTCTGAGTTTGAATTGTTGTGAAGAAAGTTTCTGCTCTGGTGTACTTTATAATTCAAGTGTCCGTTTCCACCACTTTCTTTATCTGTAGTCGTTGTTGTTCTGAGTTAAACTGTGGTAGTTTTGTGTCAGGACCATACGGACCCATAAACCAGGAATATTCAGAAACCAGGGCAAACTTTGATGCAGAGGAATCCTTGTGAAAATGTGTGCTCTGTCCCAACCGAGGTCACCTCTGAAAAAGTGTTTGAGTGTCGTTGGCGAGTGTCTTTGAAAGATTGTATTTCTTAGCCAGCTGATATTCTGTGGTAGAGGACAACCAAATCATATGGCAGGGTTGAGTACCTATGAGGAAAGAAAAGGAAAATTATGTGGTGTGTCCGGCACATTCTGTGACCGTATGATTTGACTATTTTCATATTTTAAAACACATTAATACTATCTTGGCAGACTTACTTCATTAGCGCTATTTTACTATCCAAATGCAACAATGAACATCCAAAAAGATGGCCACTTAGCCTTTGCATTGGGACTCCCACTGTGCAGCACATGTGGTGCTTTTTTTAAGTAACTTGTTTGAGCTAGAAACAACGTTTAGTTATTAAAACTCTACATGATGTAAAAGACTGTGGATTATGTGGTAATTCCCAAATCATGTGGAATGAGCCGTAGGAACATAGGGCAAGATGTACGAACCACCAATTTGCGATTCGCAAATTGCGTTGCATTTGCGACTCGCAATTTGGAGCTCGCAAATTGGGATGTACAACAGTGTCTCAGACACTGTTTGTGATTCCTAATGGGTTCACAAATTGCATGCCTCATTAATATTAATGAGACAGGCGCAATATGCGACCCCATTAGGAATGGCTAGCACTAACAGGGATGGTGGCCTGCTGGGGTCAGCAGACCACCAATGGGAAGGTTGCTTTTTAAATAAAGCAGTTTTTTTTTCTTAAATGCAGTCCGTTTTCCTTAAAAGAAAGTGCTTTGCGATTGCAATTGCGGTCACAAAACATTCATACATACAAATGCAAGTCTCTATTAGGAAGGGACGCCCTTGGCACACCCCTTCCTAATAGTGAGTCACAAACCTCATTTTGTGAATCGGTAAAATTTACGGATTCGCAAAATTAGGTTTTTACATTCCATGAGGGCAGTCGCAAACAGGCCGATTTCCCGTTTGCAACCGCAATTTAGGGTTATACATCTGGCCCAATAATCACATAATTTTAGTGGCCCAGCTTATTTCTGATCTTGTTTGTGTTCTGAACATGTGAAAGTGATATTAACAGGACATAGGTACCCTAACTTTTTGAGAAGTACATATGTGTAAACCGACGCCTCAAAAGTGCCATGAGAATGCTACAAGGTCAGGATAGAACAATTAAGACACCTACGTCTGCCATCATGGCTCCTGGACGAGGTTGATTGCATTAGAAGGCAATGTGTCCTGTCTGGGATGAGTCTTGAAAGTGCTGGCTAGTGGTTCTGCTTTACCCTCACGTGGGCAGAGGCACACTTCGCAAATTGCAGTGAGCTGACGTTGTTTTACTTTCTCGCTGGCATATACCACTGGGACCCATGATGGCTCTTAAAATAGATAGAACAGAGGCCCGGCATCTGGCTGGCAGCCACCGAGCCTTTGCACGTCTCGTGTGAAGCAAAAAGTTAACTAAGCCATTAATAAGCGGAGTCTTTACTCATACAAATTAAATTGATATGCTTAGCCAGAGAGGTGTAAAGCGGCACACCTTGCTGTGAGAAACCTGTGTTATTTCATGCACACTGAGCTTGTGTACTGCACAATGAACTGCCCACCCCCAATGTTCCTGTGCCACGAAGGGGTAGGCACTGGATGAAAGGGCGCATTACAAGTTTGTTATGGTGGGTGGAACTCCACGGAATCTAGTGGAGTTTCTATGCAACTCCACAGTTTTTCCAGAGTACAACTCCTCCAGTTCCGCCCACCTCTGTCCTCAACCAGTCATTCTTCACCTAGGAGGCCATCAACCTCATCTGCAAACTTCCACAAGAATCCTTACTCAGCTGCACTCTCTTGGGATTTTGTCTTTTCTCTTCTTGCCAGACTCTTGTCCCTCAAGAATTACCAAAAAGTGAACATCATTTATATGCACTCGATTTTTGATGTCATCAACCTTGTTTTTCATTGTCTTCATATCATTCTCATCTTTCTTTGGGACCAGTTCTTATCTCTTCATTTGTTTGTTCATCTTCTTATGGTCAATCTTCTAGTTTCTGCAATTGGGCCCGAATGCCTTCCACATTATTATCATAAACCGCCAAGAATTGCTGCATTTTGATGACATAGATTCTAACTGCTGGATAATCACTTCCCAACAAAATAATATGGTAAGGTGAGGAATAACTGGCCTGTGAAGTAGCTCTCGAAGTTGTCCCACAAATATTACTGCTTCATTAAAAATAGGTTTCATATTCTTGCCCAGATGGTGGCAGTTACTTTAGACTAAAGTCTAACAAATCTTTGTTTATGACTATGACAGGATCATAACTTTTATTCAAGTTTTGGAATCATCTATTAAGGTTGAGTCAGCAGATATTCTCTCAAAGTCTTTTTCCTTAAGCCCTACTGATTCAAAACCTTTTGCTTTGAATGCTGTTTATCAGCCTGGGCATTTAATGTTGTCTTTGCCTGAGTATATGTATCAGCATTTTCTTCCTTGTTGATAGGAGACATTTGTAAATCTGTAGACTGGAGAACATGAGCATCTTTTGCTTGTATCAGTTCTACACTTCAAAAATATCTATATCATCTGGCTGGTTCTTATTATTTTGCTGAATTTCTTGAGCAGTAGGTACATTGTAAGATGCACCTTCTGTTCTTTACCTCCCCCCATTGTAAGGGCCCCCAGAGTTTCCTCACTGCCACCCTTTACATGGTGGGCTCACAACCTTGAATAGGGTCTCACTGAGGAAACTCGTAATATGTTTGCTGGTGCCGCAGTGGCATCTCCAAGCACATTGTGGCCTCACACCGCCGATGGACCACAATACTCGTAATCAGGCCCTTAGTATTCATGCTTAGACTATCTGATCTCTATTGTTTACTTACCAACCATGTATGGGCTTTTTCCGTAACTTAATCCCACTTCAAAAGTGTTACTTGGTTGGCTCCAGGAACCCCAGTTACTAGTCTGGTTCAATCAATAGTAATGTGAACTTGAGGTGTTGACCCCATGAGTTTGTGGAAGGGAGAGAAAAGTTATCTATTACAGGGTTCTGTACTTCCCCAGATTGTATTCCAACCCAAGCCGTCTTACTCTGATCTACCAATTGCCTCCATATTGAACTTGTGAAGTAACACCTTACCCTTTCACCTGAAATTTTAGAATGTGTATTCAAAGTTGCCAGGCTACAGTCCCTACTATTACTATATTTCTATGCTTTTTAGTCTTAAATTGTAATGCATTCTCTTCCTTCTTCTTCTCTTTGCCTGTCTGTTTATGGTTTGGTGAATAATTTCATATACATAGAATCAGCTGAAATTTGTCATAGACCTACAGTGCTGCTAAATCAAAGTACGTTAAATCACTGCATCTACGTATAAATGTATGCATGTATGTATGTATGTCTGTATGTATGTTTGTAAACTGCATTTCTATGGAGCAAGCCTCGTCAAAAGACAGTGGGGTGCTGCAGATAGCCAAAGGCACGCATAAAGTCAATGAGTAATAGGAAAGGAAGCTGGGTTGTGGGCGGTAAATGGATTGTACTGTAATGTTCTATTAAGAAGTAAGTCTTTAACTTTTCCTAAATTGGAGCCGAGTGGGGTCAATCCTGATGGATACAGGGAGATTGTTCCAGATACATGGTGCAAACATGGAAAAGGCCTGCTGTCTTGTTTTTAATTTTTTACCCTCCTTAGGGGACGATTTATATACGGTTCGTCATTCCACCTGGGGACAGAGTAAATTATTCCGTACCCCTGGTGGAGAGATCACCTGCTACATCTATAGATTATAATGCATTGGTAGGAACCGCTGCCACATCATGTCCAGCCAACAATGCATTTCACTGTTTGATGCAGGGCTGCGTCAGCAGGATGCAACCCTACTGATGCAGCCCTGCACCAAACAGTTGTTTTATCTTAAAATTCCAAAGCGGAATTTTCTTTTTGAAAATAAAAAAAGAAATGCCCGCTTGTACGTTACTGTCCCTTACTGCCAGAGTTTGGCTGGTGATAACAAAAAGTAAAAAATGGCTACAGGTCCGCCGAATCTGATTTGGCGGGCGGACATACAGCCATTTCTATGATGGCCCTTACTCCGTCGGGCCATTAGAGAAGTTTAGTTATGGTGGTGATGGAGTAATCACTGCCGGAGCCAAACTTAAGGTCCGCCCACATCAAAATCGGGTGGGTGGACCTCATCTAAGCAGTATGTATGCTCCGTTACGATGCAGTATACATACTGCCAAGATATAAATCAGCTCCTTAGTCTTCAATCTGATAGTGTCATGGCTGCGGGTGATCTGTGAACCACCAGAAATGGTCGGTTTGTCTGCAAAATAAACAGGGTGCTGGTTGTATTGACTTTGTAAAAATTTCTATGATGAGGTGAAAGGTGATGAGAAATGCAATGGGTGGTGCATGGAGTAGCGCAGAGCGAGCGTTAATGAGTTTGAGGGTGTGTGGTAGTGGGATTGGTATGTGGTTGGATCTATGTGTTGTGCAAATGCTGAGTGTCTGAGTCATCTACATTTGGGTGTGACTATCAGTCTTCAATAATATTCTTTTATCTGGGCAATATCCGAACATCTGGAAGGAAGCCACTGTCTCACCACTCCTTAAGAAGCCCAATGCCAACCTTTCAGAGTTGAAGAACTATAGGCCTATCTCCCTCCTTCCCGCCCCTGCCAAAATGCTGGAAACATTTATCAACTTCGAGCTTATGAAACATATTGAAGCTCATGACATCCTTGAAAGCTCTCAGAATGGTTTTAGGGCAGGTAATAGCACAGAATCCACCTTGGTAGCAGCTTCGGACTGTATCCGCATGCAGGTCGATCAGGGTGGATCAAAGGTGTTGATTCTGCTCGACCTCTCTGTGGAGTTTGACACCATCTCTCTAGTTTGCATGCTTCAGCGACTGCGGGAAGGAGAAGTCACCGGGGGGGCCCTGCAGCTTCTTCACTATTTTATGTATGGCAGAACAAATGTCGTCAGTTATGGCGTGATCAAAGCCATGTCCTTCAGCCTTCCGTGTGGGGTCCCCCAGGGCTCTTCGCTTAGCCCCACCCATTTTAATCTTTATGTAACCCCACTGGCTTCGCTGGTGAGATCTTTTGGCTTTTAGGTCCTCTCTTATGTGGATGACACGCAAATTATAATTTCCATCTCCAATGATTTGCAGATGGTTGCCCAAAAGTTCAATCAATGTATGACCAGCATAATACGATGGATGAAGGACAACTGTCTTAAAATCAACACGGATAAAACCGAAGTGTTGGTTTTCGGCCCTCAAACCTCGATTTGATCTGCTGCCCAGTAGCCCAAAATCTGTGGTCCCCTTCCTGTTCCAGTGAAAATGTCGAATAATCTGGGAGCCTTTTTGATGAGGGCCTGTCTTTTGATGCCCAGGTGAACTGCACAGTTAGTACCTACTTCAATATTCTCAAAACTCTGAAAAAAGTGCTGCTGTACATTCCCTCGGAGCTACATCGGCCCACCATCATTGCACTAGTTACCTCTCGGTTAGACTACTGCAATGCATTATACCTCACTAGCAGCTTAGGCTCTCTGAATAAGCTTCAGGTGGTGCAAGATGCTGTGGCAAGACTTTTTCTTAACATTCCTAAACACCCGTCCACCTGGGAAGGAATCAATGCCTTGCATTGGCTTCCGATCAGGAAGTGCATCACCTTCAATGCTCTGAACTTGGTGTACAAAGCTATGCATGGCGTAGGCTCAGCACATCTCAAAACCTTGTTCCATTGGTACACTTCTGGCAGATCCTTGAGATACTACTCAGAAACAACTTGTCTCTCCTAGATTCCGTAGGTCCAAATGGGGTGGCCGCTCATTTTCTGTGGTGGCCGCTAAACTCTGGAATTCTTTGACCCTTTCTATCACCATGGCGGATTCAGTCCAGACCTTTAGGAAGCTTTTAAAGACCTGGGGGCATATGTATCAACATCACCATTTGCGATTCTCAAATAGCGATTGTTAAGGAATCGCTATTTGAGAATTGCAAAACGGGATGTATTTAAAAATTCGCAAACTTTTTGCGATTTCTTAAAATTCCTTAATTGCGATTAGCAAATTGCGAAATCGCAATTAAGGAATACCTGGCCATTCATTTCTATGGGCCAGGAGACCCATAGGAATGAATGGGAAGTAATTCTCAAATAGCGAATTCGCAATTTGCTAATCGCTATTTGAGAATAATTTCAAAGGTGCAAGGGTGTCATGATGACACCCTGATGCACCCCTGAAATGAGCATGTGTGTGCATATGGCGCACATACATGCCCTAAGGGCATGTATGAGCGTCACGTGGCACTTTGCAAAATTAAAAATAGTGCATTTTGAAAGGAAATCGCAAATTACCACCAACTGGAAGTTGGTGGTAATTTGCGATTTCTTAAGGATAATTCGCACAACTTGGGTGCTTTTTACATATCATTTAAGAAATCGCAATGTGCGATTTCTTAAATGATTACGCAAAATTAAGAAATCGCTAAATTAGCAATCCCTTAATTTTGCGATGGGATTTTGGCTAATACATCCCGTTTTGCGAATTTTTACTCGCAAACGCTGTATTTTGCGATTCGCAGCGTTTGCGAGCAAAAATTAGCTTGATACATATGCCCCCTGGCTCTTTGCCTCTTAGCTGTTTGGTGCTAGTCTCCCTTCCGCCTCGCCCAGCGCCTTGATACCGTTGGTTTTAGTGCACTTTATATATATTCATCCTATCCTATCCTATCTTTATTAGCAGTACAGAGTGCTGGGTGAGGCACATCATTTACCTTGCAAACAGAGGTGCACCACTTCTACAAATAGAAGTCTAGTTTTAGATATATCCACAATATTCCGAAACAGTTGAGATTCTTCTCTTTATTGTTACATCGTCAATATATCAAAAAAGGATCAGCCAACGTGTTTTGTCCACATACATGTGGACTTCTTCAGGGCTGCAATACGATAAGAAGTGTATATATATATAAATATCCACAATTTCCAAAATTTGTTATCTTTTTTGTTCCCATTCATTTATTTTCGAATTATTATTTCTGGCTATAATTTGAAACCTTTATGGTCTTTCTATATGGATTAATTTATTTGCCTTTTTGTCCCTGATATACTTCTGGCCTACTCAAATGAGAAGGGTGGATTGGACAATGCCCTCTATTCCTTTTAATACTATAGTGAAGGCTCTTCCTTTCTCCACTCGCAGGTGTTGGATGAGGGGCGGATTCCATCCCCTCGTTTTTTTAATTCTAAAAAATAAGCACAGAGATATTGTGCTTCCCATATGCATCCTAATATATCTGGGGACTATAAAAAACTTTACAATTGTCTCTTCAAACCTATGAGCTCAATTCGTACGTTACAACACTATTTTTTAATTTTATTTCTCATATGATTGGGTATACAACCTGGTATGTAATTTTGTGTGTCTTCCCGCCTTATTCCTATTAGATCGATTCCTTCTTGAGGAATTTATATAATTCCAACGATCTATGATGAATGGACCTCATTAATTCATCCTCTCATATGAGGATGGATATTCCTTATCCTTTCCTGTGGTACGTACACATCAACAGTGACTTGCCCCTCATCTTTTTAAAGGGCAATTGCATACCTTCCTGGCATTTCTTTTTGGCTTTCCCATTTCTTCTTTTGGGTTGGGGCTTCTCTTTACTTTCACCTACATTCACCAATTATCATCTTTTGGGGATACACTTGGGAGCACAATTTTTTAATAAAAGGATTATTATCACCAGGTGATGTTTTTAACTGCTTAAGATAAAGAACCCTTTCTTGCGCTGGAAGCTTTTAACTTATCTTATTGTCTACAATGTTATACATATTTAATGTTTGTGTGGTCATCCTTGAAGAAACTATCGATACATGTCGGTTGGTGCCACCCACCCAAAATGTAAATGTGAATATGCAATATAGAATATCAAGTGGGCATATGCCACTTAAGTGTTTTTCACTTTGTGTTTTTCACCTTATGTTAACATCCTAAGAGGTTTTATATTCCTCCTTCTTTCTTCTTTATTTTGTACCAACACAATGGCACTTAATTTACATATTGTGTTGCGTGAGCGTGTCGTTTTTATTATTATCATATGTTGTTGTGTATTTCTAATCACATAGGAATTATGGTTGTATGTATCGGTTTTGACATATACTGTTGTTTTTGTGCATTTTTTTGTATTGTGGATATTTATATATATGTACACTTCTTATCGTATTGCACCCCTGAAGAAGTCCACATGTATGTGGACAAAACACTTTGGCTGATCCTTTTTTGATATATATTGACAATGCAACAATAAAGAGAAGCATCTCAACTATTCCCGGAATATTGTAGATATATCTAAAACTAGAGTTATATTTGTAGAAGTGGTGTAACTCTGTTTGCTTTGTTTCTGCTTTCACCTAATATGAGTTGCCACTCTTTGGGCAGAGGGTGCTTGCAGTGTGTGGACACATTGTCATATTTAAATTATTGGCTCCAACAGATTGTTGTCTTGGGAGCTATCAGTTGTATGTGCGGTACCCTTTTTGGTCAACTGCCCGTTGCTGTTGTCTTACATTACATCATTTTACCTTACCTTGTAAGTTTCAGGGGAACAAGGGGCCTTGCCCAAGGCCCTTCCTGGCCCTAAAATACCCAAACAGGCAATTCCTTTGTCTGTGTCCTTCCTCAGAGATTCAATAAGCTAGACTAACATCAAAATTATTGATAAAGTATAAAATTCCTGGACAGAATTCTACTAGGTAGTCAAGTATGCTAACCAAATCCGAGAGTTCTCATTGTACCTCCATCTTCCCCACAACCCGCCTAGGCTCTAATTTTGATAAGTTAACATCAAGCCAGCTCATATTTGGTATCAGTGTCATGGCCTTGCGATTACTTTTGAAGCCTGAGAATCATTTCTGTATTTGGCATCTTTACATTTTTTTGCAGGAGATCCTTGATTGTTTTTGCATCCAAATTCGAGTGTATTAAGAGTGGACTGGGTTTTGTTCAAATTCATTGTCTATATTTACAGCTCTAATAAATTAATGTTGAATTAAAAATGTAATTAATGGAAATATATTCAATTAACATTTTCTGAAGTTTAAATTAAAACAATACATTTCCCATGGAGAAATAAAGGTTTTAATGTGTTAATTCATTTCATTATTTTTAATAACATTTATTGTTGCACTATTTCTAAAATGTATTACACATATTTTTTTTATTAAATAGTAAATACGCACTATTTAGCATTTTGTAACATTCATTTAAACTTGTTTTTTTTTAAATAATTTAATTTA
Organism: Triturus cristatus; assembly: GCF_964204655.1. Classification (NCBI taxonomy): domain Eukaryota; kingdom Metazoa; phylum Chordata; class Amphibia; order Caudata; family Salamandridae; genus Triturus; species Triturus cristatus. The sequence goes on from NC_140587.1 coordinate 287,501,774, forward strand.
ATTTATCAATATTTTTGGTAGGGTTTTATTTCAAGGCACTACCGCCATTATTTTTAATGGGTGGATGGTGGGTCCCAGTGGTTAGCCATATGTAGAGCTGGACATACTACTGTTTTTTTTAGTACTAACTTACACTTATCTTTTTACGTGGGGAAACTCTGCACTCGTAAAGATACTACCTGTAAATCCCTTTGTGAATAGCAAAACAATCAAAGATTTACAAAGAAGTGTACGTTTACCTTTGTGAATCAGGCTCTAAGTGTGTTAATATAGCAAAGTAAAAAACATAATAAAAAATGTAAAATTCCTGAAAAGTATTGTTATCTTTGTTAATCACCCCCATATGGTTTATCTGTGCATCTTATTTCACTGAGTCACTGAGATATGCTGAACAAATAAATGAGACAGCCCATAAGTCCCTTGCACTCTCCTCACTGACAGGGAGCTAGCTAATATCAATGAGGTATATTAGCATGTCTATGCAACCAGCCAATAAAGTATTACAACAGTCCTCTTATAATAGCTCTAGCAATATCAACATAAAGCTCGTTCTAGGCAAAATGAATTCTCTGTTGCAACAGCTTAGCAAAACAGTTGGTAACTGGATCTGTGGCATTTTCTGAATTCTCCTATAGTAGCGTTTTTCTGGGTTTATATATTTTGTGGAAAAATAACAATGACGACTAATCATTTTTATGTGAGATCCACTGCACAAATGCTGAATTAAAATGATTGCAATTGAACTGAGTTCAATACGATGTATAGAAGTGTGTTTATTAATATGATTAGTTTTACATGAAACTTCATCCTTGGATAAAATTGATTCTGTTCTGATGATGTTTTCAATCCTATATTCACTCAATCCCATCTGGTTCCCCTGCACGTTTTCTCGTCCCACAGCACTGCAGAACAAAGACAAGTTGATGTAGTTTTCCTGTTGTGCTCTAAATGAACTTTCTAGTGTTCCTAACTGTAACTTTTCCAAGGCCCTTCGCTGTAATTCCGTTGCTAAGCATAGTTTTATTCATTAGTGTAAAATTTCATTGTCTGAATATTTCATATTAGTTTCAGCATCTACAGATAGCAATAACATAGAAGATGTTGGAGACTTACTTAAAAGTGGGCTTGTGCTTATGAACTCAAGTAGTGATGCAGCCTATTCTGATTTCCCTATAGAGTTGTTACTTGCAATCATGCCATGATGATTTAGCAGTTTTCCAAATTGTTTATGTAGGAATTGTGCATAAAAACTCCTTGGATGTGGGGTGAGAGAGAGAGACTTTCTTATAAGGGATGCTGTTTGTTTCTTTTCCGATTTTTGGTGCTCACTGGGGACTACTTTGTATAACTTTGCATTTGAGTATACATGGCATTTATTCTGAACCGCTTGATTTTGGAAATGTTGTAATAAAAGCCTTTAACTTTCCTCTGATTTAGAATTCAGTTATTGAGTGGTCCCAAGGATTTATTTTGTTACTCGGCTAAATATGTTGGGGGGGGCTTTTTACGCAAGATCAGCTTGGAGTAGAACAGCCTGAGGCACATTTTTGGGTTTTTCTAAATTTTGGGGTGTCTTACATATTGGGGTATGGGATTCCGCTTTTACCAATTGGTAGGAGAGGATAGTTGTGTTTTAAAGAGCACCTCCTCTTTTGCGGGGTCTCCAAAAGGTTTTCCTTCTTCATAATACCCAGTCCGAGAGAATAGTGGATTTTTCTGGAAGTAGAGCAGAGTCTTTGGTTCAAGAGTTTCTCAATTGGCAGTGCATTCCTGAATGGTTTGGAGGGAAGGTATGAATAGGATGCATTGATTTGTGGGTGCTCTAAATATGTTCGGAGTGTGCAGAAGAATGAGTTTGAGGTATGGATAGCTAGGCCTTATGTGAGTTGTGTGGAAATGCAATGTTGGTAGCGGGTTCGATTGGTGAGTTGATCACTGTTTTGCTTTTGTATCATTCATATTTGGGAACCTGTTTATTTATTGGTTGATTTGGTTATCAGATTCATCAAAATCCAAGATCTCAAGATATTGTATTACTTGTCTGCATAAAGTAGTGTGTAGTGCGCAGTGCTACATACACAAAGACAGGACTTTCTGAACTAACACATTTTTTAGCAGGATTTTGTGGTTAATTTGGGTTGGTGTGCCCTGCTACTAACTGCACAGAAGTAAGTGTATTAAAGAGGGCAGATTGTCGCTTGACGGGGAGCTGCTTAGTGTGAATTGAGACTATACTCTGAAAGGTGCTGTTTTTGTTGTTCCTCTGATTTCTATTGGTTGAGAGTTTTGCCTTACTTTGATTTACTGAATTCTTTACTTAGGCTGAGCAGACAATAGGGTCTATTTTGTTTAAATCTAATTCAGAAAGGTTGTTCAATTGTTTTTCTATTCACGAAGAAGTTGAGCAGTGATTGTTTAGTCAACCATGGAGCTGTGCTGGGATTAGTGAGACATCATCACAAAGCTGCGCTGTTATTGGTTGGTTGCTCACAAAGTTGTTACGTGATAGGTTGATCTTTGACAGAGCCATGGTAGGATTGGTTGTTGCTAGTTCATTTGTTGTCATTTTGAGATTGTTTTGAGCAGACATAATGGGAAATGTATTAAGTTTCTGTTGTACTTGCTGCTGAGGGTCAGAAATAACCTGATGAGGGTACACTTGCATATAAAATGATGTCAGACTTTGGATAATACACTTGTACTTGGATTTATATATGGCATGCATATACCACATCTGACAACAACTGAGAGTTTCCATTAGAGGGTACCTTTAACATTAGACAGCTGGGTTTTGAATGACATTAAGCCAATACCAAAACCTACACAATTCGAGGCACTAAATCAATGGACAGAATGGCGACAGAGAGAAAGAGAATGAAAATGTCAAAGCAGGTTAAGGGTTCATTCAGACAGTGGCTTGAGGGTAAATAGAATTGACAAGAGAAATGTTAGAGAAAGGATTTGATGGAAGGTGTAGGAGCTTACCCTGCCATAATTAAAGAAACTGATGACAAAACTAAAGCAAACAAGGGAGGGTGGCAGATCAATGATTTTGATGAGGAGGATAATTTTCTAAACAATCTTTGGAATTCAAGGGCTCCTCTGTATACAATTAAAGCAACTACTTAGAGAAATTAACATTCTCATAGAAAGACTGGCACTGAGTGCATCAACGGAGACCGTGATGACAGCATTGCCTGGTACTAGTGGATGTATAACAGGCTGTGTTACTCAGGTTCAAATTGACTTAACTACAAGGACTGTGCTGGTTGAAGAGCTTCCTAGAGCAATTCAAATTGCCATTATAAAAACTGAATTTGGTGAAATATTACAAAGAAACATTGCTTTAGATAGGTTGTTAACATACAATGTTGATAAAATATTGATATTTGATCAAACAGCCAGATGTGCAAATGATCACTTGATAAACTAGAGGAGTTAGATGATGAGTTTGAGGTGGACATCAGTTAAATCAAAAGTTAAAACAAAATTAGAAAATGGATTTGCCACATGGCACAATTTAAAAAAAAATGGGTTTAATCACTTTCAGGGGGCCATAATAATGATTTAAAGGACTGGAGTGACTTGAAAAAGTATCGGGAAAGGTGGAAGAAAGGAACAGCATGTAAAAGGAAAGGTAAGGGAGCTAAAGGTAGGACAAAGAGTACGAGTGATTCCCAAGCTTGGACAGGAATGTTTTTAGAATTTCCATTAGGCGAAGTTCATGAAGGGAATCTGGTGCATCTACCATGGACAAGAGCTGATCTTTATGCTTTTACTGCAAATGTTCTGAAATTTATGAGAGGAACCTGAAAAGTGGTTAACGGAAGTGCAGAGGTTAACTAACATATCACATGTCTTTTTACTGATCTGAATTTATTTATTGAGTTTGCAGTTCCCAGGGGTTTGTGGGCGGACTGCAAAGCAGTGGTTGCATGGCCGACTAGGGATCCAGCTAGAGTTGTTCCTAACAATGCTCCTTCCCAGGAAGTAGCTCATAGGCACAGGCAAGTAATTGATCATTTGGTTAAGAGAGAACCTGAAAAGGATATGAAATGGATGAAAAATTTGAGAACTTCACAGGAGCTGAAAGAATCAGTCCATCTATTTTATGAGAGACTTATGCAGATTTTCATGAAACACAGCAAAGTCGATGATATTGTAAAAGATGCTGTCAGTGGTTTCATATCTGCTTTTGTGATGAGTTTGAGGTTAGAGCTTAGTAACCACATATAGCATAGAATTGTGTTGGTTGATTAAAAACAGCGATGAGATCCAGGGAGAGGTGAGGACCAGCGGTCAGAGCAGCTGACTCCGGAGCAATGGGTTCACTGTTCAATCCCTGGTGTCTGCGGCAGCTCTGCTCAGCACCATGTGATTCTGCTCACTTAATCTCCCCTGACTCGTGATTAGTTTGCGCTTAACAAATACCAGAATTTTTTTAAGTTGGCTAAATATAGTAGTGATTACTTCAAGCACAGAGAAGTTGATGATTGCTCAGGCGAAGTAATTTGAGGGAGGTTCCTAAAACCAGATTGGTTTGAATATGAATTATATTCAGTCTGGAATGATTGGAATGAATCAATTTCAAGGTGTGCAAGTGGGAAATGGAGTGATGCACATGCAAGCTGCTGGAAGAGGAATGATAAACAATGATGGGATGAATAGAAATGTTGAAAAAAACACTGCTTGTCACTTCTACATGAGGGTAGGGCACTGGAAATTAGAGAGTTTCCGGAGTCCAAACAGAATTCAGGGAGAGGCTGTTTCCCAAATGCAGAAGAATATGATAGTCCAGATTGTCCCCAATTTGGAGCAGAGTGTGCAGAATCAGAAATCATTTCAGATGTCAATGCCTTCAACACCAGTGATGCAGCAAAATATCAGAAATAAAAGGCCATGTAGTGAAGGGTACGAGAAGAATCCATTGATTCTGACTGATTATTTATCAGGGAGCAATTCACACTGACGGTGCCAGATGGGGAAGGAGGATTGCCTACTTGAAATAGTCCTGGGGGTAGACCAAAGGGGCCCATATATTGACAGAGAATTAAACGGCCATCTTGTTTATTTTGATTGACACAAAGGCTACCAATTCTATAGTTCGTTCTGTAGAAGTTTCAAAACTCCCCCTCCTCAAAAAGAGATGTCAAAGTTTCAGCCATTCGTAATAAACTCATTTTATTCAGGTTACAGCAGATGTACCAGTTAAAAGTGCTTAGAACAAGCACAAGATCATTTTGTGGGATTCAAGTCCTAGCGCGGAAGGCATTTGCTTTGCAAAATGAAGTGCATGATTTATTGTGCACTGAATTGCATTGAGACCCATTTGAGACCCAAGATGAAGCCTCAGTATTCAAAATAAATTTGCAAGATTTTAGAGTTCAGATGTCGGTTTTAACAAAAGAAGGCCTGCTTCTGGATTTAAGACATACTGTCAAAAATGTGGTATGGAATTTTACTGAAAAAGTTATTGGATTTTTTAAAACAAAAGAGCGAAACCAGTAAAAATAAGAGTGATATTCCCTAGAATTCAACAGTACAAGCTTACAAAAGAAGCAGAAGAGGGAATGAAGTCAGTGATTGAAAAAATGACTGAGCAGGAAATATTCCTGGAGGTACTTTGTAGTCCTAATAATTCTCCTGTGATTGAAATTAAAAAAACACAAGCAGGATGTGGCACATAGATGAGGATTTGCACAAGATTAATACAATGGTTGTCCCGTGGAATCGAATCTGTCAAATATTTTGTTTCAAATTCCTTCAGATGCAAATAATTGACTTATGCCAAGCATTCTTTTTTTTTTGTCCTTATTTGCCTCTTCAGAGAGAAGTGCACTCTCTATCTCTTGCACAATTACAAGGAGTAGTCCATACTCTGTGTGCTGAGAGATCATGAGAGAAAGAAGTAGAGATTTCACACTGAACCGTACATGAGATAAATCTCCATCCTTCATTATCTTCCTTTGATCGTTTTTCATCCACTCTCAGTCAAGAGGAAACACAAAGAATACCGGTAGAGGCGTGAAGGCTTAATCATTGGATCCATATTTTTATATTTTCCTTTGGAGGAAAACATGGCGGCCGGCAGCTAGCGGGTCTAGGGAGCAAACTCGGAGCGAGAGATAACCCGGACAAACGAGCGAAGGTGTAGCGTGCTGAAATCTTCAAGATGCAAACGGCATAAGGGATGAGAATGAGTGTTTACTAAAGACAAAGATCAGGAAAACAAGTGAGAAGTTTCCTCTACCGTGAAGAAGGCACGGGACTGTACCTGCCGGCTCCTGGGCTGGACGTGAATAAGCGTTGTCAAGTCAGAATGTGTTGCGGCGTCCGTTACGGCAAGCAACGACCTATGGGCTAGAGCAGCAGAGGGGCAGCAGTTAAGATTCACCTCCAGGGGAAAGGCGGCCGCAGAAGGGGCGGGACGGATTACAGAATCGGGGACGTTGACGAGGCAGACAAACAGCTGGTGGGAGATAGGAGCGGGTCGATAGGAAAGTCAGGTCCGCTCCCTCTCCTAGGACAACTGGCAAGAGAAGATCCGGAAACAGCAAACTGCACTAGAGTGTGGGCGCTTGGAGATAGGAAAAAAGGGGCGAGTGGAGCTGCCCGGAGAGAGGTGCTATCGCGCTATGCGCTGAGGAGTTTGAGAGGAAAAGAGAAGGTAGAAAAAGCCTTTTCTGACAAAGTGTTAATCCCTGATAATATACAATCCGAATACTTCCAAGCTACTTCTACAGTCAAGGAGCCCTCATCAGTAAAGGTTAAAGTTAACACAAAGAAAATTAAGATAAGGAATTGTACACCCGAGCTAAAGGTGAAAGTCACTCCGTCTCTCAAAACCTAGTTTAGAATTTTGCCTAAAACAACAATCCTGGCTGACAAAAAAAAGGATAAGTAGGAGGACTCTCAGGAAAAGGGGAGTACAGAGCAGGTCGTAGTATCTAAAGACTTGGGTATGGTTGGTGGTGGGGACTGGAGTAAAGATGTACAACCAAACAGGTATCAAGCTTTGGCGTCACTGTCTCTAGAAGAGAGAGGCGCTGAAAAGCTGCCCGTAGTAGAAAAGAGGCAGACCTCAACAGAACAATTAGAGCAAACAAATTACGTGCCTGGTGGTAAGGGTCCTGAGCAGAGGTTAAACCAGGCAGAGAAGGAGGACCAGGCTATTGGAACTCTGTTGATGGCTCTGACTGCCGAGATTCAGAACAGGTTTGAGACTTCTGAAGAGAATCAGAGGGATATTAGACAGGCTTTCGAATCTCTTGAGAAAAAGATAGATGACCTTGGCTGTAGGACATCGACGCTAGAGGGGGAGGTTAGAGAACTTAAAGAAAAGGTACAGGCAAATTGTTCTGAACTAATAAGCATGATAGAATGGAAAGGATGGAGAACTTCCAAAGAAGAAATAATATAAAGATTTTGAAAGTACCAGAGGGCAAAGAAGGTGAGGATATAAAGTCCTTTGTGGTGAAGTTGATTATGAAGAAATTACAAATGGAAGAATCAGAGGATGACATAGCTAAAGATTTGCAATGGGTGCACAGAGACAGCTACAGGTTAAACACCAACAGGACAAAGCCCAGAAAGATTTTGCTCAATTTCTTAACCTTTTCTTTGAAAGAGAAGATACTGTCAAATCCTTGAGTTTAAAAAGAGTAGAAGTAGAGGGAATTAAATACGAGTTTAGATCTGATGTCTCTAACACCGCCTTTAATAGGCATTGGGAATTGGGCAAAAGGATGGATGCACTTAAAGTTTGGGCACCACGGTTCAGCTAAGATTTCCGGCTCACCTAAAGGCCATGTATAAGAATAAAATGTTTTTCTCCCACTCTGCTGAAAAGGTTGACGACTTTATTAAAGACCTGCAAGCAGGAGATCTGTGATCTTAATAGATATTTAATAGATCCTGACTACGTAAATAAAGAAATAATTAAGAAAAACTATTTGCACATAAAGATAGAGCAAACAAAACAAAAAAAAAACGTATTTTATTACTCCCTGTCTAAAAAAAAAGTATAATCATTACTGAAAATTGAGAATAAAAAATATATTTATAAAAAGAAAATTAATTAATTAATAAATGATCACCTTGCTCAGATATCAAATTGAGAGCACGCTATGAGGGGGGACCCATATGGCTTTCAGCCATGTGGATTCACGGATGGGTTTTCCGGGGAGGGGGAGCACAGGGTGGGGAGCAGTGGGAGGAAAATTAAAAAAAATAGTTCCTCTGAAGCCTCTTGGATGAGTAAGGGATTTTCATCACACTTTGTTGGTATTAGGAATGGGTGAAAAGAAGGAGAGTCTTATAAAAATTCTCTCTTGGAATTTAAATGGTCTCAGGGTACGAGGGAGGCGAGAAAGAATACTACAGTATTTAAAGGACTGCCCTGCTCAAATTATAATAATACAGGAAACGCACCTAACTGAGAAGGAGGGTATGGAACTTTTCAAGTCCAAGAAATGGATTGCAAGTGGCATGTACAGCTCAAACAGCAGTAACCAAAGGGGTAGCTATACTAGTTAAAAAAGGAGCACAAGCGAGGTTAGAGTCCTACGTTTCTGACAAAGCCGGGAGATGGTTAGTATATAAGGTGAGGATTTTATCTGGCCTTTTTACTTTGGCAGGCTACTATGGAGCAAATCAGGATGATGTTAATCCCCTGGGAGAATTATTGGCAGAGTTGTTAAATTCCTCCGACCCAATTATTTTAGCTGGAGATTTTAATGCAGTTTTAAACCATTCCCTTGACAGATCATCTCACAATAGGGCACTGGTCAACCCAAAAATGTCAGCGCTGATAAAACAGATGATGGAGCAACTGGGACTATGCGACTTATGGCGTCAAAGAGCAGGTACACAGAAAAGCTTCACCTTCTATAACAAAAAATAGAAACACCAGTCGAGAATAGATTATTTTCTCATTGATGGCAAAATAAAAGATGAGGTTCACCGTATTGACCACGTGGGAGTTCATCTGTCCGATCACTCAGCAGTGTTTCCCCAACTGAAGCTCGGTGAGCAGGCCGCTAAATCTAGGTGGATTTAAGATTGTACGGTCCTCCAGGATGAGGGAGTCATAGAAATGCTGAGCAAAGAGACTGATGAGTTTTTAAATACAACTGGGGCTCGGCTACTCCGGGTGTAACCTTGGATGCCTATAAGGCCTTCCTAAGGGGAAGATTAGGAGCTATGGGGGCAGGGAAGAGGAGGAGATATCACAATGTAGTATCAGCACAGGAGGAACGGCTTTGCGCTTTAGAAAAGGTGATAATCGAACCAGTGACAGAGGAAGAGATGAGGGCAAGGCTGCAGTAGGAAATAACGCAAGTTAAGTCCAAGTTAGCAATAGTTCTTGAGGACAGGGTGAGGAGAAGGTGGGAGGCCAGTCGTTTAGCTCACTTTGAGTATAGCGAAGGGTGTAACAAGTTGCTGGCCTGGAAGGCGAAGAAAGAGCAAGTGAGGAATCAAATAGACAATGTTATATGTGAACGAACTGGGGCCTTGATTGAAGATAGGATAGGGATTGGACAAACCTTTCATGGCCACTTCAGTAAAGTGTACCGGGAAGACCTAGAGCCAACAGAAGAAGAAATAAAGGTGTGGTTAAGTCAGGACTATGTAACCCCCCTTCCCCCAGATAAAGTTGGGCTCCTGAACAAGGGATTGGAAATTGGTGAATTAGAGATGGTAATCAGACAGCTCAAGTAGGGGAAGGCTCCGGACCCGATGGTTTACCTCAAGAAGTTTATAAGGCTTTGGGCGATACACTAACCCCCATACTGGTAAGGTTATTTAATGACCTGTTTCTTGGAGGGTCCGCAGCGCCTTCTACCTGGAATGAGGCCACTATATCTTTAACTCTGAAGCCAGGGAAAAGCCCTAAAAAATGCGACTCCTACCGGCCAATATCATTATTAAATAGCGATTATAAAATCTATACCAAGATCCTGGCAGATAGGTTGAATGGGTTAATGGCCGGAATGGTACATGACGATCAGATGGGTTTTATATGAGGCAGAACTTTAAAAAATTTAACATACACCCTGGTTGCCTCAATTGACTTAGCCACGTCGTACAAGCTCCCTTTGGCCATTGTGGCTTTGGATGCCGCAAAGGCTTTTGATCGGGTTAATTGGGCCTATTTAAATGCTGTGGCAACATTTTTTAATCTGGGATAACATTTTTGTAATGCATTGGCAGACATCTATGAATCTCCAGTAGCTACAGTCTTAGTAAATGGCTCTTTCACCGATCCCGTGCATATCACTAGAAGCACGAGGCAGGGTTGCCCGCTGTCACCCCTCCTTTTTAATCTCTACATAGAGCCGTTAGCCAGGATAATCAGGGAGGATCTGGCCATTTCACTTTTTAAGTACAATGATTGGAATAAAAAACTAGGTCTATATGCAGATGAAATTCTCGTTTACGCCACAAATCTGGAAGATACTCTAGACCGGATTATGGCTAAGATGAACGATTTTGGGAAGGTCTCGGGTTATGAGATTAATAGGGGCAAAACAGAGATCATGATCTGGAATTTAGAGGTGGAAGGGTGGTCAAGGAAGAAGAAATGAGATACTTGGGAGTCATGATAACACAGGATATCAATAAAATCACCAAGGTTAATTTCGAGAAGGTTAAAAATTAGGCTTGTAGACTTCTTAAGGTATGGTCCCACCTTCAGTCATCTCTTTTGTGATGGGTGAACTTAATTAAATTGAAAATCCTCCCGAAGTTCACCTTTCTTTTCGATACAATACCCCTGCCCTTCGGGAAGGAATGGCTAATGAAGATGCAAGGCCAAATCAACACCTTTATATGGTCGAACAAAAGTCCCAGAATAGCATGGAAAAAACTAAGAAGTAGGATAGAGAAGGGAAGCCTGGCATTGCTGGACCTGCTTTACTACTCTTGGTCCTTTCTTTTAAAGAATGGAAGAAGTTTGTTTGGCAGCCCAAGCATAACCAAGATGAGAGGCATGTGGACCACAATGTCTAACTTAGAGGCAGAAGGCAAACAAGGTTTTTTGGTTAAATACGCGGACCGGAAGTATTTAAAAAAAGTAAGGCTAAAAATGTTAAAAGGTTTGGCTGAAATTTGGTATATGGTCAGGAAAGTTGGAAAAATTCCTTACCTATCTGGGACTCACCGGGTTCCCCAGAATGGACGAAGGACGCTCTTGCAAGACCACTATTAAATGCAGGCATAATACGTTGGGAGCATATATCCATAGAAGGGGTGCTGATCTCATGGGAACTGTGTAATCAACAAACAGATTATCAACTATCCAGATTCAAATACCTGCAAATGAGAAGCTGGTATCAAACTACGGGTACAAAAATTGGGGAACAAAACGATCTGGAAACAAGTTTGATGTCAGAGACAGTATCCAGAAGGAGCCGGCGGCAACAACAGAACTATGGGGAAGATACTTGCCGGAAGGCATCTTTAGACCATCAATGGCAAGTATCTATGATCATGTTATTTAAAATAGTCAATCCTGCATACCTTAGAAGGAATCACCTCTTTTCCATTCACAGAGCTTATTGGTCCCCCAAGAGACTGTCAACGTTTGGGAGAGGAGGTTATGTTGCTTGTCCAAAATGCGGTAGTATGAAAGAGGATGACGTTCACATGTTTGTGGTGTGCCCAGAACTTCAAATTTTTTGGAGAGACATGAGTAAGGCTCTATCTGAATGTATGACAATCAACATCGAGGTAAGCGTTATGCTTGTTATTTTTGGGCACGTTGATCCATTGGTGAAGACTACAAAGGGCCAGGCAAGGCTGATCTTTTCTAGTATACTACTGGCACGTAGGGAGATCTGTAAGAAATGGGTGGCTGCAGGTCCTCCACGTTTTGAAAATTGGGTGCGTTCTGTTAAACATATAGCATCTGTTAGAATCTGGGTTCTCTAGTTGGCCCAGGTAGGTACTTGTGACAAGCAGGGAACCTTTGCTCTAGTCAGGGTAAGAGGTTACACTCCTAAAATAACCCCTGCTCACCCTCTAGGTAGCTTGGCGCGAGCAGACAAGGCTTATCTCAGAGCGTTATAGGTTAAGCATTTATGAACACATACAGTAACCAAGTGACAACACTACAGATGGACACCACACAGGTCTTTATATTAAAAATAAGGATTCTTTATATAGAGTTACCACAAGACCATTAAACGACAAAAATACACAATACTGTTACTTTAGATGGTAGAAGTTTGCTTAGTTCTCTTAAGTTCTTAAATGCGACACTTTAAGTCAATGTACCTTAGATGCGACACGCAGGGCAACGTGAGTGTTGCAACGATGCTGATGCGATTACGTTTTTGGTGCAAAGAAATAAAGACGTGAAGATCTTCCAGATGCATTACGCTTCTCCGAGGTTGCGAGCAGACTCGTCTCGATGCGTCGGCTGTAGCGGCGTCACCCCTTTACGCGATGCGACGACAGCAGCCTTGGCAGCGGCACTCTTCTCCGACGTTTGCGAGACGCTTCCGCTTGATGCGATGCTGCAGCGGCGTCACCCCTTTACGCGATGCGACGGCAGCAGTTCTGACGGCGGCACGCTTCTCCGTGGATGCGAGGCGCTTTTGTTGATGCGGTGCAATGCGACAACTACGATGGCTGCGATGGCGACACGCTTCTTCCACGATGCAAGACTCTTCAGTTGATGCGGTGCAATGCAACAGCTACGATGGTTGTGATGACGACACGCTTCTTCGGCGTTGCGAGACACTTCCGGAATGATGCGAGATGCTTCCGCTCGATGCGATGCTGCAGCGGCGACACACTTTACGAGATGCGACGACAGCAGTTCCGACGGCGGCACGCTTCTCCTTCTTGAGTCGCGCTTTCAGCTCCTTGCGACACGCAGTCCCTCAGAAGGCCCAACAACAGCAGCAGGCACTTCCAAAGAACTTTGGGGTGCTGGGGGGTGAAGTCCACTGGTCCTGGGACTTCGTTCAGGGGGCAAGCTCAGCATAAGCCCTTTGAGATCTTTTAAGCACAAGTTGAAATAAAGTCTTTGTAGTCTTTCTCCTCTCCTTCCAGCAGCAAGGCAACCACTGCAGGCTAATCCCCCAGTTCAGGGACAGTACAGCTTTCCCAGTTCCTTCTCCTCAGGCAGAGGTTCTTCTTGTCAAGCAGGATCTAATTTCTTGGGAGCAGGGTCCCAGTACTTATACCCCTAATTCCTTTGTTCCTCTGGGGTAGAGGGGCCTTTGCCCAGTCCAAACCAGTTCTTGAGCACTTTGTTGACATGACTCTGCCTTTCTATTCAGGGTGCAGGGCAGAGACATCAGCCGCTCCACAGGAGGTGGAGCCAGCATTGTGGTGGCAGAGCACAGCCCTATTCAGAGTCCAGGTGCACTCCTCCCACCCATCTGGATGTCAATCTCTCTATTCACCACCAGGCTACCTAGCCCTGCCCCTCTGGGTTTCCCCAGCCATGTCACTCACACAAACCAGACAGGCAGATACACATCATAGCAGAGGCGGGCTGAGATGGTTAGGCAAGCAAATACCAACTTTCTAAAAGTGGTATTTGCCAACACAGAATATTAAAATAAACTTTACTAAAATATGTATTTTATTATTCTGAGTTCAGGCATACTAAACTCGATTTTCTACCATGTTCCCTGGGTCTGTTAGGATCATAGGATGTAACAATTCTAACAGCCCATTCTGGCCTATGGAGAACAGGTAGCCTCACAATAGTAAAAAACGAAAATGGCTGTAATTCACTATTAGAACATGCCACACACATCAGGGCTTGTCCTACCTTATGCTTACAATGCACCTTGCCCTTGGGCCAACCATAGGGGTGACTAATATGAAGTTAAGGGAAGGTTTAGGGACAGGGAAGTGGGTGCACTTGCCCAGTCAGCATGGCAGTACCAGACTGCACGCAGGTTCTGCAATGGCAGACCTTAGACACATTTTACTAGGCCGCTTCTGTGGGTGGCACAACCAGTGCTGCAAGCCCACCAGCAGCATTTGTATTTACAAGCCCTGGAGACTTCTGGTGCACTTTACTGGGGTCTGACAGTAAGCCAAATAAGCCAATCATGGAATCCAACCAACATATACATTTTAAATAGGGAGCACTTGCACTGTGGCACTGGTTGGCAGTGGCACAGTGCTCTGAGCAGCTAACACCAGCAAAACAATGAGGCACAGCGACAAAAAGTGGAAGGGAGACTCACGCCAAGGTGCCAGGTCTAACAGCATCCTTAGACATGTTAGGGGTCAGCAACCATGACTTTTGGCTCCCGATACTTGAATGGTGTGAAAGATAAGTGCTTGATGAGAAAAGGAAAATATGCCAAGCATTCTTCTTGATTCCTCTACATAAGGAGAGTCAACACTTATATGAGCTTGTGTGCATGTGGAATTCCAGTCCATGCTTGTGTGCGTGCGGAATTCCAGTCCATGTTTTCGTTGTGCCTGAGCAAGCAGGCAGGCGTGCAGCAGCAGGCGGCGGCATCGGCGGTGGCCGCAGGAGCTTCCCGGTTTCCTGGTGTGAGCCATAACTTCGCCATCACTGCACCACTACTTCGCCACAATTGTGCTGCAATTGCTGTAATTGGGAGCAGCGGCTGGAGCGTCCCGGTCTCCCGTGCAGCAGTGGCGGCAGCCACAGAATCTCCCCGGCCTCCAGGTTGGGTGAGGTGAGCCACTTCTTCACCGCAACACTGCCGCAACCAAAGAGGGCTTGAAGAGGTCTTGAAGGCAGCTGGAGTGGGCAGATCACAAGACGGAGCGCAAGAAAACATAAGAGAGGCTTCTTGCCCCCCCACACCCCCACTTGTCAATTGCCATTCCTTCTTTTTATCCTCCAGGCAATGAGGCAGGCAGGAGGGAGGGCGCAAAAGCTATCAAAGAAAACTAGGGGAGAAGCCTTTAGCCTTCAGCAGCTCCTAGCACTCAGAATTTGGCAGAAAACAGCTGCACCAAACAGTGAGAAGTCAGCTACCTGCAGCTTGAAGCAGGACTAGGGACAAGGAAAGAGAGCATGGTCACCGTTAGGGGTGACTGCGAAGTGCGTGCCCAGTGAGTCTGCGGAAGCGGTTCAGCTAGGCTGGGTGTGGCTTGCAGCTTAGCAGCCAGCCCTGCACTCTTCCTCCCTCCCCCTGCTTCCCAGCCTGCTCGTGCGGGTTGCACTGCTCATGCTGCTCATGCTGCTCAGACTGCCTACACAGACAAGTTCGAAGGCCAAAGCCGGAGCTTTTGGCTTCTTACAATTTACCTGGTCACCGGATTACAGTGAAGCATGCAATCAGGGAAGCAGAGGGGCGTGGCTCCACCACGGAAAAAGAAGCAGAGAGCAGCACATAGGACACCTACACCTACATCTACTGTAGACACTGCCGACACAGACCAGTTACTTGACCTGCTGCAAAACACATCAGAAAGCACTACAGACAACACCCTCCATCCACTCAGATTGAAAGCTGGACCTACGGGCTACAAGTAATTTGACACGCAACCAAAAATAACATCCAAATTTGCCTTTCTGAAAGACGCAGGGTCAGATATTTTCTCTAGTAATATGGGTATCAAGGGCTTACCTGTTCCTCTGAGCCCCATCGTGACCATCGGCAAGTGGAGCCCCGACGCCATCATCAAGCCCGGTTATTTGGTATATCAAACAGCCACAAGTAATTTCGAGGAGCCAGATACGCCCCACGGGGGGGGGGAGATACTAACACAACCTTGCCGGGCAGTTCAGGGGTCCTACCAGCAGTCCCTAGGGAAGAAGGGCAAAACAAAACAAAGAACACACCAAATCCTCCAGAGACAATGAAGAATTGCACAGCCACTCCCATAGTCATTCCCCCTGCTAGTTCGGACCGCATGTCTGAGTTTATTAATTCACCAATAAAGCTGGACACACGTCCGTTTTAGCACTAAAACAGAAGAAAGCGTGGAAACTTCCGCTAACTCACCTTACGTACCAAAAGTGTATCAACTACAAAGCAGGGACGGTGCGAGTGAGCTCGCCCCGTGTACACCTAAGGGGCAGGGGCAGATTCAGCCTATGCCATACGCTGAGGACGCTTGCATACTGGAGAGAGATCTCTCCTACATCCAATCAAAAGAATGGGAAAATATGCTTTCATCATATAGCGAAGGCGCCCCTAACCACCCCACGTACTCACCAGTCCCAAACGGGGTGAGGAGGAGGAATTCAAACAAGAATTGGTATGGGCCACAGCTTTGGACATTCTACAAAGGTCAGCTGACGCCATGACATACCAAGCTAATAAAATGGATATACAAATCAGCCTACTAAACACACTGGTGGTGTATGTCGCTAATATAGACCAGAAAATCACAAATCTAAACAATCACCTTAGGAGGACCCAAGCGGACGCTGATCTCCCGCGACAAGGCTGCGACTGTTCACCGATAATAGGCAAACTAAGTACACTCCCGGAGAGGATGGCAAAGCTGGTGGTGGACCTTAAAGAAATCACCAAGGCAAAGCTTTTCCCTTCAAGCAAAGGAGTCGGCGCTACAAACCCCGCCAACAGAGCCAAAGAGGTGGCAATCCCAGGGGCCAGGGGGGACGAAGCCAGGGCTACGCCATAAGCCCTGGAAACACTGGCCACAAGCAGCGAAAGGACCAACCAACAAGAGTCCCCAGTTGCTGGAAAGGTAGTGTCCACTTTAACACCTCCATTAGACCAGGGCACGGAGGATTTCAACTGTAAGGGGAAAAAGCAAGGAAAGCGAAAGGGCTGTAACAAGATCTGCCGAATTACGCATGACTCGAGTCTATTCCCATTGTTCAACACTCACACATGAGCAGCCGAAACAGGACATAAGGATACAAAAGAAAATGAAGAGGTAGTTAAGGAAGAGGAGAAACCAATTACTTCATATGGCATCGTCAAAGAGCAACAGACTGGTTCCCTACACCCTAATGAGGAGAAGGCTCCCGCCGAGGAAGACCTTGAGTCTACGTGAAAAAGGGGAAAAACAGGGCCATCTGACAACAGCCAACGGCAACTCTCAGACCCCACATCTTTGCCTTGGGTAGAGGGCTCAAAGCGCACTTGGCATACAGAACAGTTGGGCAGCTCCAAATCACCTAAGCAGGCTCAAGTCAGCAACCGGCAAATAGAACACTTGGGCGGCCTCAATTGACCCAATCAGGTTAATGACCGCGGGGCGCAAGTCGGCCGCGGTGCAGCCCAAAAGAGCCCTAGAGTACCGAATAGGTCTGATCCTTCATTAGTCCAAAAAGTATCTAAGAATGTAGCCCCCGGAACCTGTGTAGGAAACTTCGCTATGCATGGTATGCTGGGACAGAGACTAGGGCTGGTCATCCTGAGGCACGCCCTGGGCAGCGTTCTCGCAACAGGGATCTGAGCCAAAGTAATCTTCCTAACTGTGTCCAAGAGAACATCCACTCTGCAACCAAACATGAAGGCCTTGAGACTACTAGGCCATCTCAAGCAACTACAACTTTCACTCTTTTTTTATCCAGAGTATAAGTCCAAAGGCAGCTGTGACATACTAAATCGTGGATATATCATGAAATTAATAGAAGCCATAGGCCTGTCAAACGAAGTTACATCACAAGACATCATCTCAATAGAATTTATTGCACCAGGTCAGGGACAAATAAACAAATCCACCAAGGTCACCTGGCGCTCTGTGGAGGCATCAAACAAAATCTTGAGGCACATGGACACATTTAAACAGTGGGGCATTTCCATAACCCCTGGTAAGGAACCAGGCTACTCACACATTCTTCACATCACCCTGGCCACGGAGTACCCATGCAAATGACCAAAACCAGTCTACTGGGTCCTGAGGAGTGCTCTGGGCAAAACCTCCACCTCGAGCTCAAAAAAAGCAAGCGACGGACAGCACGTACAAAACTTGGACCGGAACAGGCCAGTACATGGTCATGGTTGGCAGGGTCACTAAACACAACCAGACTGCTACGGTGACAAAACAATGGCCAAAAGACTCATGAAGGCAGCCCACTAAGGATATGTTCCTGGAACATTAATAGTCTAGCGAACAAAATGGAGGATGAGGCCACGGTTTCCTACTTACGGTCCTTCGAGATTATTCTATTACAAGAGACATGGCTGGCAGAGCCGCAGCACCTCGAGGGGTTTAAAATCCATCACCATCCAGCAACTAAATTGAAATCCCTCGGATGATGTTGCGGCGGCCTAGTTATCTATATATCAGCTAACACCGCAATCACTTCATGGGATCTATCATGCTCCTCCCAGGTTCTTCAGTTTGTGGGCATCTCACTCAGAACTTTCAAAGGTCAGTTCAGGACCATAATTTTATTAAACGTGTATATCCATCCAAACTCAGCGTCTAGGATATCCCTATCCGACGAGGTGATCACGACCGTATTAAACATGAGATCTGGGTTCCCGAATGCAGACCTCATATTATCTGGAGACTTCAACATGTGGCTGATGTCTGACCTACAAAAGAATGAGGTAATTAAGCTGCAGGAAAGCGACTGGGCCATACCATCGCAGGACCATCCTGGATGGAGCAAGGAGGACCCAAAGGGCTGCGCCCTCCAAGGCAATTTGGAACATCTTGGCCTTAGAGCACTCAACGGGCATTTTCTTCCTGATAAGCCACCCGGTCTCTCATTTTAATCTAAAACGGGCGCATTTCTGATCGACTACTCCTTTGTCAGCCTTTCCCTCTTGAATCATGTCTCTGGCTTCAGGTTTGGCAATAGGCTAGAAAGTGATCACAGCCCTCAATAAATTTCCCTTAGCATTAGGCTGATGCAACATGATCAGGCAGCGGCACAAGCCTTTGAAAGCTTCACTAGCACTTAAAACGCATTAAGTGTTCAGTCAACAACCTTCAGCTCCTAGCGACAGAAGCAAAGCACATGATTGAGAATACCAGCAGGACAACGGAAGACCCAATCGCAAACTGGATACGTTTCTCAAGAGACTTGATAGCCAGGCATGCAAAACCGACAAAACACATAAAAGTGACCGGGTCGCAACAGTCGACCCCCTAAGACCTTGTGATACGATTTGCCAAACACAGCATGAATCGACAATGGCGGGAACTTAAGAGGAAGCCAATGGACCCGCTAATAATAACCAAATTAAGAGTTGCCCGAGGCCACTTGAAGGCTGCTAAACGGGAACAACAAAGGGCTTATTGGAATTCCTTCTGGGCCAGACTTTACCACAACATAAGGTCAAACAATTCTCTGAGGTTTTGGCACACAATAAATAGTTCAGGGGGCAGAATCCCCAAGGTTGCCTCATCTAATATTTTGGAATCTGAGTGGTACCTTTTCCTGTGTAGCCATGTTTATGACCCACAAGACCACATCGATAAACAAGTTTCTGGCACAGAGGGCAGCAAAGCTAAGGAGGCTCAACCTTGGACTAAGGGAAACCGACCGTCAGAGCAGTTTTATAAAGCACCAGCAATAGAAAGGCAAATTGAAAGTCACAATCAGGTTACTGGTATAGAGGGCAGCAAAACCCTGGAGGTCCAAGTCCAAAAGCAGATTGAAAAAGGTCGAAAAGATGGGGCCCCAGGACCAGGAGGCATCCCCCCAGCCCTGTTTAAGGAGGATCCTGCCTTCTGGGCTTCTCAGATACCTCCGCTCTATTCCACCATTCTCGAAAGGAACACCATTCCGCCTTCATGGAACGGATCGATCCTCATCCCAATATTTAAAGGAGGAGAAAAAAAATTCCCGGGCAACTATCAGCTGGTTGCCTTAATTGACAATGAAGCGAAGTACTTCACCGGGACACTGCTAGACTCACTCCGGGCATCAGCCAAGGCATGCTCAATAATTCCACTAAACCAAACCAGATTTACAAGTAATGCCGGCACCACGGTCAATCTTATGGTACTTTCCTTTTTAATTGACCAGGTAGAGATCAGTACCAGTCCGATCTATATGGGGTTTATTGGCTACAAATCGGCGTTTGACAAGGTCAACAGGTCAAAGATGTGGCAGAAGCTTTCTTTATTGAACATTCCAAACAGCTTATTGAGAGCTGTGCAGCTTTTGCATCAGGATACATGGGTCAGGATCAAGATTGGAGACTCTCACGACCAATTTCGACAATGCAAGGCCTCAAGCAAGGGTGCGTTCTGGCCCCCACACTTTTTAACTTATTTTTATTGGATCTTCCGGAAGCCCTTAATTTAGCAAACTCACACTCACCCAAACTAGGTAGTCTCCACCTGTCAAATTTATTGTATGCTGATGATGTGGTTCTTTTAAGCCACACAAAGATAGGCCTACAACGGCTTCTGGATGCAACCGCTGCATACTCAAACAGGAATGGACTTCAGATCACTAACAAGAAAACTAAAATCCTGGCGGTTCTCTTAGGAAGGCCCAAGAAGCTGGCATGTGTCTTAAACTCGGAAAGAATTGAAGAAACCAACTGTCATAAGTATTTAGGAGTCTTCTTCAACAACAATGGCAGCTGTAAGAGCCAATTGGATGAACAAAAAAAGAAAGAAACAGCGGTAGCATTTGCACTCAGTCCATACACAAGAAATTATTTGGCTAGGCCTTCGCTCCAACCCTTCAGGCAGCCCAGGCAAAAGTCATTCCAACTCTAATGTATGGAAGCGAGGTGCTCAATGGTCTAGACTGTGGCATACTAGACAAAATAGCCGCAAAAAGTTTCAGAACGACCTTCCAGCTACCGTCCCACACCTCTCCGGCACAAATCAGGCTGGAATTCAGCATCTGCAAACAGTCAATGGGCCGAAGGATGACTTTTTTAATGAGCTGTCTCAAGCTGAGGGCGTCAAAGGAGGGCAGCCTGACTCACCACCTATGGGCACAGCTGAACACACAACGATGGCCAGCGGCATACCGCTATTTGTCCAGTGGTCTCAGCATCCTTGGCCTGAGTGAGCTCTAGGACTTACACGTAAGCCAAAATGAATTCAAGAGGCTAGTAAAACTCAGCGCAAAAAGGCTTTCCTCAGCAGAAGACAGGGCTAGCTTCTCAGCTAGAAGTCATGGTTGGATATCTCTCAGCACCTATGCACAGCTTAAACCTCAGGGTTATTTAACCCTCATTTTCAGTGCATGCACCGAGCTCAGCTTTCTAAAATTGAGAATGGGGGTGATTCCATTGATTTGCCATCTGCCCAAATGGAAAATAGACTGTACCCTGGAATCATGCCGACTTTGCGGCCAACATAGGGAAGATCTACTGCATGTACTGTGTTTGTGTCCTAACCTCATGAAGGAAAGAAGGGATCTTCTATGAAGGGGATGGATCGACAAGGAGGTCAGATCATGCAGAGGCACAGCGTTGGCCTGTTTTGATCCCCGGAACACCATCCTAAATTGTGCACTGGTTAGGTTCATGGATCGCACTGCAAAAAAACTGGCGGAGGGGAACTGTTTGATGCTACCCCAACCTGTGACTCAGACCCCCTGCTTACCGTAATAGCTGTTGGACAAACTCCTTCTTTGAGCAGTTAGGCACATGACAGTTAAAAAAAAAAAATAGAATGGTCAGCAGAAGGTGAGCAGCCTATAGGTCAGCTAATCCGGGTTTCATACGCTATTTTAAACAAGGACTATTGTTTTTTCTTTAGGTGAACAGCATTATAGGAAGTATGGACAGTGCACCCACAAGAGAGTTTTATAAATTGGGTTGTCGGACGCTTTTAACTACAGGAACCGGGGTTTTTCATCAAATTTAAACATTGTAACATTTTTATCTGCAGTGTTTGCAAGGGTTTTTAACAAATCATGCAATAAAGTTTATATGACCATAACACTTACATGTGTTCCAATTTTTGCAAAAGGTTCTTGTGTGGTGTAGGGTCCCATAAGGGTATACTGAAAGGTCAAACCCTAAAGAAAGATCCAGAAAGTTTAAGGTTTCCTTATAACTCAGTAGTTGTGCAGTATAATGATGATCTATTAGTAGCATCTAAGAGTGAAGAGGACTGTAAACTTGATCCAATTGCCTTGTTAAATCATTTATTTGACAGTGCATATAAGGTCTCTCCAACAAAAACGTAGTTCTGTAAAAATGAAGTGCTTTATCTTGGGCACCATATTGCACAAATGTGTGGAGAAACTCTCAAAAGAACTTGCTTCTACAATTCTGAAAATGAGCCCACCAACCACCCTCAGAGAGGTTCGGATTTCCTAAGAATTATATTCTGACCCACATTTTGGATTTGGTAAAAGCAATACAATAGCCAAAGGGAATTACAATGGTCAAGTTTGTTGTCCACAAGGCTGTAAGTGATTTAGTCACAGTTGGCAAGAAGTATGCTGATCAGATGGCAAAAAAATATGCATTACAATATGAAACAGTTGTGCAAGAAAATGAGAATGATTAATCAAGAATAAATGCTATACAAATTGCAGAAAATGTGAATTGTTTCTTTATGAGTTCAGTCAAAACTTCTTTGAGGGAGTTGAGAGACCTGCAGTGCAAAGCCTCAAAGGATGAGGGCAAGTCTCATTGCCCTTCGTGGGAAGGGCAATGCAACTTGTTTGCATACCTTCAGCTGCATTAGTTTCAAATAAATGATGACATTGTGTGAGATTACTGTAAAGGCCTGGCTGATATGGTGAAATCCATTTCTCAGCAGGTGAATATGGGAATAAAAGTGACAAAGGACATTCCCACTCATGGTCCATGAAATAGGTTATCCCAAGGAAACACTGGATGTTGTCCTAACACATTGCAAGCTAGTAAAGAGGGGAAAATGTATAATTCCCAAGAGGCTGATAACAACAGCAATAAAAGATTCATTACTGCCTACAGAAATGAAATCAGAAAGATTGTTCATAAACACTGGCAGACCTTTATACAGACCCGAGCCTTAGAGAAGTTGTGGAGAGTCGTCCCAAAATTACATACAGAAATGGGTTAACTTTAAAAGTCAGACTGAGTAAGAATACTATAATGAATAAGTCCAGCTCAGACAACCTATGAAACAGAACAGGGTTCTTCACAATCAAACAGTGCAAAGCTTACGAAAACAGTTCCAAAATTAGCAGTTATTATTCACCACTGCTGGGACTGGAAGAGAAATATTGAGAAACTGCTATAGTACATTCCTGACTTTATAATGTATGCCTTGGTGTGCCCTTGTAAACAGAGATGGACGGAGCACTGAAACTTTTCAGACACTCACCCCGAGTCACAGATCTGGGTTGAATCCACCATCGTTCTTTAGCTCACTTCACCACCTCTGTTCAGACCCAGCTATATGCAACTCAGTCTTGACCCTGTGGCCTTGTGACAAATGGTACATAGGAAGCACCATTCATCCGGTCAAGAAACACATTATTGAACATCTTAGGCCCATCAATTATGGGGACCAACACTACTGGTTACAAGACACTTTTCTGAATTTAGTTAGGGCAATAGTAATCTTCTTGATTTTTTTCCGATTAACAGAATACCTCAAACCAAGATAGAGGGCAACAGAACATTATCTTTAAGGCAGTTGGATTCAAGATGCATCTTAGAATTTGATATTAAACCCCCCTCCCCTCCCATAAAAAGGCCTGAATAATGATGAGGAATTTAACATGCATTTGTGGTAGCTTGTGCACAACAGTAATATGTATAATAATTGACAGGTGCTGTTTCCACATTGCATCCCTAAGAGGTGTTTTGCTTTCATTGTATATGGGTTTTAAAATGGTTTTACTCTTATTTTCAAACAGGGCTAATTAGACTACTGTGGATGTTAATGGTGTGAATCTACTAAGCTAAAGACTGTTCTTTTTTCTTTTTTTGAAAGATGTCCACTTGGGCTTAACCTTAGTTATGACCAAGTCTAAGGCATGCATATTTGATATATGGTATTTGTTGTAATATATTTCCAGGTTGCTTGAGTAACTCAAAGGTATGTTTTGCTAACGACAATATTCTCTAGTATAATTATTGGTATGTATTTATGTAATTTTTCACAATGTACATTGGGACTCTGACACAGCTCTTTATTCCTACTTGTTTCATTTATACATCATTTGATTACTATGCATGTGCAATACCTAGCTGACTGCAGTGCATGATCCAATTACTTTTAGCCCACAGGGCAATTATCACACTGTGGAGAAGGTGCCAATAGGGGGTGGGGTTATTCTTCCCTTCCAATCCCCCGCAGATCCTCTGGATCTAAAGACAAGATCTGATTGGGGAGGTGGCTAACCACCGAGCATGGAGGCTGTGTGCTCACTGGGCTCCCGGTCGAGGGTCTCTATCGGTGCCAGATTCACTGCGTGAGATGGCATCCATTCCCCCACAAAGTGCTGGGGGGAGCAGTAAGAACACTGCGAATGTGATACCTGTGCTGCAGCCCTGCAGTTCGGTGGAGAAATCCCGATGCGACGAAGGTGCATAACGACCTCGAGTAGCAAATGTTTAATGTTTTATATCATTGTGTGTTGGTATTATAGTTTGGTCGAACCAAGTTCTGCAGTTGGAAAGTGTATTGGGGTGTTTGAATAGGGTGCTGATGGGCTGAATCTCATGGCTACTATTACTTCATTGGTTTATCCTGATGTATGATGATGGCTAGATCTAGTGCGACACAATCCTATACTTGTATCACATGAAACATTAGGGGGATGGGTTCACCCCATAAACGGCATAGAGTACACGCCCAATTGATACAACGAAAAGCACGAATACTCTTCTTACAGGAGACTCATTTAACTGCTCAGAAAGCCACTAAACTTCAACATAAATGGAGGGGGCAATTGTATAATACGATTTACTCTGCTTTTGCTACAGGGCAGCTATCTGGTTACGATCTGGGGTCCCATTCGTAGTGCAGGAAAAACGGATAGATAAGGAGGCCAGGTTCGTTCTAGTCCGAGCACTCTGGATGGGAGCCCAAAGTGCTGGGCAGTCTGTCTGCACCTAATTCTGATCATGAATCATTTAATGCTTGAGTTAATGCGGTACTAGCTGACTGGTAAGATGTCAGATGGGTACTTGGATGTGACCTTAATGCAGTTGCAGATGTTGTCTTAGATAGATCCCACCCTCCCCTAGCTGGGGCTCAATCACTACGTAATTCGAAAACAATACTTAATTGGGCACAGAGTTGGGACCTGCCAGATATATGACGCAATCATAAAAAGGATATGAGAGAATACTCATTCTACTCGGCCACACAAGATCTTCACACACGAATTGATTACATTTTATGTAGCTTATCACTCATTACACAGACCACTTGAGCTGCCTATTTGGGCAAAACAATATCAGATCATAGCACATTGGAGATTACACTTTAATGGGGTCGTGTTCCAAAACCGGTTCCCACATGACACCTTAATCCCGGCCACTTAGAAGATGGGGTATATCACGCAACACCAGCATCCACCATAACCCATTATTTCACTCAAAATGCTGGTACAGCGTCTTCGATGGGATTGGAATGGGAGGCATTTAAAGTGGTATAAAGAGGTACAACCATTAGCACATCCACTGGAGCCCAACAACAGGCCTATCGAGATTTGCAGGATACTGAAGATAAACTGCATACACTTGAAACTACTAGATTGGGAAACAAGGAAACCCTACCCACAAGGAGCCTGGGTATTATGTGCTGTAAGGAAACAATAGCTCATGCGGATTGATACTTAATAATATAGTATATAATCTAAAATAATGATCAAAGAAAAGGGGATTATGAAAGATGTCAGATGAAAAGGCAAAGCCATACACGTTGGATCTTTTTTATGAAGAATATTTTCCGTTTATATTTCTGAAATATTTACACAAAAAGTGGACATAAATTTACGATACAAATTAACATTAAACATACAAGTTACAAAATAGTGTCCCAATGAAAAAAACCTTACACAAAAGATTAACATAACATACAACATACAAACAAGGTTTCCATTTCTCTTTACAAAGGCAATCACCAGTAATTAATAATTCAAATAAACAACACTTAATTAATGTAGGTGTTGATTGAGTGATTTGCCTATCGCGTCAACGGCGTTTCGACCCTATTCCAAGTTTAAAGGGTCTCGTCAGGACAGTCTAATATAGGGACACCTAAAAAGGGAATTACGAAAATGTATCAGAAAAAGGGCCAGTGGGTCTCAAGAAATGAAATTAAATTAATATAGGTGATGCGCCTCTTTACCTTAACGTCCAAAACTGGTCTAGCGTGTAAATGTACAGTGACACCGTGTTTAAAGTGAAAGGATAAAATACTCACAGGTACCCAGCCGGGTGCTGTGTGCAGATAGAGAAAAAAACATTACTGTCAGTGCCATAATTCAGTCATATATTTGTATAATGGATACCTAAATGTCTACTTACCCCTGTGAGAGAAGACTCACACGGAGGCAGTTGCCCACTGTAATGCGATTCGGTTGTGAATATCACGTAAGGTGAGGGTCCTTCAAGATACAGAACCTCCAAACTGCTATATTAACGAGTCCGATCAACTGTACAAAAAATAATAAAAAGGCGCTAGTATCAAAAAAGCCTCCAATGGAAATTGGCCTCTTCAGTCTATGAATGACCTGAAAAGAAAAACAACGAAGTGGAGACGCAGCTCCTACCTCATTTCTTCCTTCCGGGTTTCTGAATATCCCACGAAGCGCTGCAGCAGGCGAGCAAGGTCCTGGCTGCTTGGTACGATCACAGTGGTTGGTGGGGGTGTAGAATACTTAAGCCTGATACGTTAAGCAATAGCCAATCAGGAGTACCTAACAATACTGTAGCGCGAGCGTGACGTTGCCTAGTAACCGAAAGCTACCGTCAATCACTGTTACGTGATTCCACGGCATGTGAGTGAGGTTAATTGTTTTGAAAAAACGTGGAAAGAAGTGAGCGCTGAACTCCGATTTGTACCGCTGTGATATTAATAGTGTAGGAACCGGGAAATAAACGGGACTGTCGGATAAAATATCTTAATTGCCTAGATGATGGTGAATTTATAAATGTACACAGTTACCGAAATTGTTGGCAGCGCTCCTACATTCAATATCCGTAAATGATCAGTTGGTAATTAAAAAAGCAGTGGAGTACAGAAACGATTAACGTAACAATTACACAATTACATGGGGTTTTACAGGGGTTGCAAATTTTAGGCTATTTGTTTGTTAATTGGTTATGGCATGTAACAATGATAATTAATTCAATTCTTTAGACAATAAACAGTGAACGTTACGATTCAACACCAACACAATTGTGAAAATAATCACTGATTTAAAGCAAAGAAATAGTAATGCAGATGCATGACTTGCTATACAGAAAGGCTTAAAATAATTATCTTATCCAGGACAATATGCCATAATCAGTAGTCAACTATTCCATCAAAGACATTAAAGTAGTGTACATTCGCATTTACATAGTACATGTGACAGTAGATCCCTAACCATATACATTATCCATCAGTTATTGTCACACAAGTATGTTTCAGGCTATTTATGGAAAAGTATGTCGGAACCTCTTTGAAATTACAGCTAAAGCTGTATTGAGAAAAGTATTTAGAAATACATGCTAGGTAATCAAGCAACACTGATTCAGGAAAGGGTAGTGATAAACCCACGCCATTCCTCAGCTGTGTTCAGCCCTTGTAGTATGGAATTAGTACGCTCAATCCAACGACATTCCAGGCGTTGCAGTATCTGCGATAAATCTCCGCCTCTTTTCGGAGCAATCACTTTATCTATTACCTGCCAGCGAATGTCATTTGCCGTGTGCCCTTTCTCTTCAAAGTGAGGGTTGATGCCACCTGAGTTATTGACTTTCGAAAAAGTAATCCTAACAGGGATCGATAAACTGAAAGAGAGTACAAAATTCATTCCATATAACATCAGTCTAGATGAGCGAAAAGCCTTATTGACATTAAAAAATGACAAATCAATTGTTCTGAAACCTGCTGATAAAGGCGGTGGGATTGTTGTACAGAACAAGGACGACTATGACATCGAGATCAGAAAACAAATAGGAGAAGAAAAACACTATAAAAAATTAGATATGAACCCCTTGGTGGATATCAAAAAAGAGATACTAAAAATAACGACGGAAGGCCTAGAAGAAGGCTTCCTAAGTAAAAAAGAGTTTGAATTCTTGAATATCGATTGTCCTAGAACTCCGGTTCTGTACACCCTCCCGAAAATACACAAGAGCATCACCCATCCCCCGGGACGTCCTATACTATCAGGATGTGGTTCAGTTCTTGAACCTATTGGTCAATTCATAGACTTTTTTATAAAAGACTATGTTCCTCTTCAAGAGACCTATGTAAGAGATTCGATGCATATGATCAATTTATTGGAAGATCGACCGTATGACATCACTAAAGACCGATTAGCGACACTAGATATCACCTCATTATATACTAATATACCTCAGCAGGAATGTATACAGGTGATCCAGGACTTACTTGAAACTAGACCAAAACCCCACCAGGTCCCCACTTCTTTTATTGTCACACTTTTACAGATTGCATTGACACACAATTACTTTGTCTCAGAAGGCAAGTACTACCAACAATGCTCCGGGACCAGTATGGGCGCAATTTTTGCGCCAAATCTGGCAAATATCTTTATGGATAACCTAGAGCACAAATTTGTCCTCAATGATGTAAACATATACCACTCAAAAATCAATTGTTGGAAAAGATATATTGATGACATTTTTTTGATTTGGTCTGACACAGTTTCTGAGTTTAATAATTTTGTGTTTTACTTAAATTCAGTTCAACCGCACCTCAAATTTACATCCACCATACATGACTC
Organism: Triturus cristatus; assembly: GCF_964204655.1. Lineage (NCBI taxonomy): Eukaryota > Metazoa > Chordata > Amphibia > Caudata > Salamandridae > Triturus > Triturus cristatus. Next base: position 287,530,545 of record NC_140587.1, read on the forward strand.
TTGCATCGCCTTTTTAGATCTTAACATCTCACATGATGAGGGGAAACTCTACACTTCATTGCACAGGAAGCCAACTGAGCGTAATACACTACTCGCTTACAACAGTCATCATTCTCGTGCCTTGAGAGATGGATTGCCTCATGGACAATTTTTGCGAATCCGTCGCAACTGTACCAAAAAAGAGGACTACATGAGAGAGGCGTATATTCTGCAAGACAAATTGTTATCTAGGGGATACCCAAAAAAATTAGTGAAGAACTCTTTGAAAAGAGCCTGGTTCTGCCCCAGAGAGACATTACTCATTCCTAAAGAAAAAACCAAGGTTGACAAATTAATCTGTGTCACCACGTTTGGTATACACACGAATGCCATTCGTAAATTGGTCACAAAACATTGGCACCTTATTCGAAATATAGACTCCAGTATTGACATACCAATGTTTGCCTTTAAAAGAGGCAAAAATATTAAAGATCATCTTGTAAGATCGTCAATGGAGGGTCCATGCCAAAATTTGAGATCATTGGAATCAACCTGGGGGTTACCAGATGTTAAAGGTCACTATAAATGTGGCAACTGTGTCGCCTGTGAATTTACAGTAAATACTAAGAAATTCACTCATGGAAAAGTTGATCAACTACTAAATTTCTTTGCCAACTGCAATACCAAAAATGTAGTATATTGCATACTATGTCCTTGCGGGCTACCGTATATTGGACAAACCCAACAAATTGTTAAAGCACGCATAGGGCAGCATCGCAGTAGGATTAGGAATTCTGTTCCCAATGCCCCATTGGTCAATCACTTTGAAGAGAAAGGGCACACGGCAAATGACATTCGCTGGCAGGTAATAGATAAAGTGATTGCTCCGAAAAGAGGCGGAGATTTATCGCAGATACTGCAACGCCTGGAATGTCGTTGGATTGAGCGTACTAATTCCATACTACAAGGGCTGAACACAGCTGAGGAATGGCGTGGGTTTATCACTACCCTTTCCTGAATCAGTGTTGCTTGATTACCTAGCATGTATTTCTAAATACTTTTCTCAATACAGCTTTAGCTGTAATTTCAAAGAGGTTCCGACATACTTTTCCATAAATAGCCTGAAACATACTTGTGTGACAATAACTGATGGATAATGTATATGGTTAGGGATCTACTGTCACATGTACTATGTAAATGCGAATGTACACTACTTTAATGTCTTTGATGGAATAGTTGACTACTGATTATGGCATATTGTCCTGGATAAGATAATTATTTTAAGCCTTTCTGTATAGCAAGTCATGCATCTGCATTACTATTTCTTTGCTTTAAATCAGTGATTATTTTCACAATTGTGTTGGTGTTGAATCGTAACGTTCACTGTTTATTGTCTAAAGAATTGAATTAATTATCATTGTTACATGCCATAACCAATTAACAAACAAATAGCCTAAAATTTGCAACCCCTGTAAAACCCCATGTAATTGTGTAATTGTTACGTTAATCGTTTCTGTACTCCACTGCTTTTTTAATTACCAACTGATCATTTACGGATATTGAATGTAGGAGCGCTGCCAACAAGTTTGGTAACTGTGTACATTTATAAATTCACCATCATCTAGGCAATTAAGATATTTTATCCGACAGTCCCATTTATTTCCCGGTTCCTACACTATTAATATCACAGCGGTACAAATCGGAGTTCAGCGCTCACTTCTTTCCACGTTTTTTCAAAACAATTAACCTCACTCACATGCCGTGGAATCACGTAACAGTGATTGACGGTAGCTTTCGGTTACTAGGCAACGTCACGCTCGCGCTACAGTATTGTTAGGTACTCCTGATTGGCTATTGCTTAACGTATCAGGCTTAAGTATTCTACACCCCCACCAACCACTGTGATCGTACCAAGCAGCCAGGACCTTGCTCGCCTGCTGCAGCGCTTCGTGGGATATTCAGAAACCCGGAAGGAAGAAATGAGGTAGGAGCTGCGTCTCCACTTCGTTGTTTTTCTTTTCAGGTCATTCATAGACTGAAGAGGCCAATTTCCATTGGATGCTTTTTTGATACTAGCGCCTTTTTATTATTTTTTGTACAGTTGATCGGACTCGTTAATATAGCAGTTTGGAGGTTCTGTATCTTGAAGGACCCTCACCTTACGTGATATTCACAACCGAATCGCATTACAGTGGGCAACTGCCTCCGTGTGAGTCTTCTCTCACAGGGGTAAGTAGACATTTAGGTATCCATTATACAAATATATGACTGAATTATGGCACTGACAGTAATGGTTTTTTCTCTATCTGCACACAGCACCCGGCTGGGTACCTGTGAGTATTTTATCCTTTCACTTTAAACACGGTGTCACTGTACATTTACACGCTAGACCAGTTTTGGACGTTAAGGTAAAGAGGCGCATCACCTATATTAATTTAATTTCATTTCTTGAGACCCACTGGCCCTTTTTCTGATACATTTTCGTAATTCCCTTTTTAGGTGTCCCTATATTAGACTGTCCTGACGAGACCCTTTAAACTTGGAATAGGGTCGAAACGCCGTTGACGCGATAGGCAAATCACTCAATCAACACCTACATTAATTAAGTGTTGTTTATTTGAATTATTAATTACTGGTGATTGCCTTTGTAAAGAGAAATGGAAACCTTGTTTGTATGTTGTATGTTATGTTAATCTTTTGTGTAAGGTTTTTTTCATTGGGACACTATTTTGTAACTTGTATGTTTAATGTTAATTTGTATCGTAAATTTATGTCCACTTTTTGTGTAAATATTTCAGAAATATAAACGGAAAATATTCTTCATAAAAAAGATCCAACGTGTATGGCTTTGCCTTTTCTTCTGACATCTTTCATAATCCCCTTTTCTTTGATCATTATTTTAGATTATATACTATATTATTAAGTATCAATCCGCATGAGCTATTGTTTCCTTACAGTACACTTGAAACTAAGCAGCTCGAGACTCCAGGATGCACGTATTAAATATGCAGAATTATTGAATCAACTACTTACCGTACTTATTTGCATAAATCACACGCAGAATCAGATAGACCAGGTACCTTATTGGTACGGATTCTGAGAAATGCCAATCCCCCGACTCCTATAACTAAAATCTGGTCATCCCTTAACACTAAAGTTGTTACACAAACGGATATTAACATAGCCTTTTATGATTATTACAAAGCGCTGTATACCGCCCCTCCACAGATTGATCATTTAGAAACTACAACATTTATGGAATCAGTAGAACTACCGCAGGTATCACACGAGAACAAGAAAATGATAGCTGAACCTATAACAATGGTGGAGATAAAAGCTGCAATTAAGGAGCTCCCTAATAACAAAACCCCGGGTTTAGATGGCCTCCCCGCGGAATTTTATGCAACTTATGCACAACAATTGGCCACACAACTTCATAAACTATGTAAGGAAGCCTTTGAGAAAGGTACACTACCCCCCTCTACAACACAAGCATTAATACTGAAGGGAGGGATCATTCTCAGTTATCTTAATACCACCCGCTCTCATTGTTGAACACTGAGTTTATGATCTTAAGTAAAATCCTAGCTAACCGTTTACAACCTCTGGTACCAAAGCTGGTGCATATCGACCAATGCGGCTTTGTTCCTGGGCATAGCACATCTTTGAATATACGTAGACTGTGTAATATCATGTTTGCCTGTACTGAGGAGAATTTTGAAGCACAATGTATTACGCTAGATCTCACTCAAGCGTTCTATACACTGTGCTGGGATTATATGATGGCTGCACTATTGAAATTCAGGATCCCACAAGTTTATACCCACTGAATCCAACTATTATATAATCTCCCCACAGCAAGGGTGCACACAGGATCACACATCTCAGAACCATATAAAATAAAGCGGGGTACAAGACAGGGCTGCCCCCTTATGCCTATACTGTTTGCTCTTGCCCTTGAACCACTAGCCCATAAACTTTGAGCGTCCTCTATGGAGGGGGGATAAACATCAATAACACTCAACATGCCTGATCCCTTTATGCAGACGACATCATTTTATATACTGGGAAATTGAGGAACAATTTAGTCCCCGTAGCATGATTGTTTACACAATTCAAACATATTGCTGGATTAGACATTAATTATGAGAAATCTTATACCTACCCCTTCAGTTCTAATATAGTTGACTTGACTATACCATTTGGACACCACAAGATAACTATAACTCATACTCCCTTTAAATATCTAGGGATTCAGGTGTATAGAACCAAAACTGATCTTATTGAAGGCAACCTACATAAAGCGATCCGGTCCCTGAGGGCACAGATTGCGTTCTGAACATCACTCCCTTTATCAGTAGCTGGACGTTTAGCAATTTACAAGATGGTTCTGCTCCCATGACTATTGTACTACTTTACAAATCTTCCAGTGGTAATCCCGAGAGCTGTATTCACAACCCTAAATACACTACTGACTTCCTTAATCTGGGCACAGGCCGAAGACACCTAAGCTTAGCAAAGTTACAACTTCCATGAGACGCTGGGGGAATGGGAGCCCCCGACTTTTATGCATATTACCTAGCCTCACAATTGCAATGGCTTGGATGGCAGGTCGTAACTTACAGGAAATAGCATATTTGGAGCGTATGCTAGCTCAAGGTATATCGCATAGACTGCTCTCTCCCTGTGGAGCATTACCACATACAGCAGGAACCCTCCTCAGAATTGCATTCACATACTGGAAACAGGCATTAAAATACACTAATGTTCTTCCTGCATATACGCTTACCGTGCCACTACTAGGCATTCCAATTTATTTAGGAATACTCACCACCCGTAAATTAGAACCATGGTTGCAGGCTGGAGTGACAACAATAGGGGACTTATTTGGCAACAAACTGCTACTTACACATACTGATTTTGTAAGCGAGCGGGGTGTCACAGATACACTGTTCATGACCCACGCGAGTCTGTCATGATACATCAAAAAATACTGGGCACCTAATGGAGCATAACCCATGAGCTTGTCCACTTAATGTACCTCATGGGGACAAGTAGCCACTTAACGCGATGATTCTACCGGGGCATACGCACTCATCGTCCCACCCCCTGCCTGCAACACGTGTCACATCGTCCCACCCCCCTGCCTGCAACACGTGTCAAATGGGAACAGGATATTGACAGACCACTGTCAGACAAGGAATGGCAACAATATTGGAATACCCAAAACTAACCTCCCGTACCGCCTACTTCAAGTTCATTCAGTATATGATTACACAGAGAGCGTACCTAACTCCACATAGACTACTTGCCATCTTCTCTGCCACTCTGTCACACTGCCCTAGATGTCTGGAACAAGATGTAGATTTATTACATGTGCTCTGGGTCTGTCGAAACCTAGGACGATACTGGGGAGGAATAACTACCGTCCTAAAAGAGATAGCAGGGGATGCAGGATGGCTCAAAGTAGAGTCAAGTATATTGGGATTATACAGAAGACGTAAAGAACACAAGGTACAAGCCAGATTTGCAGATCTGGCTTTAGTACTTGCTAAACGAGGTATTACTATGCGATGGAAATCCCCAGTGCCCCCTACACTACTTAGTTGGAGGGAGGAAGTGGTGAGATGGGGTATGGTGAAGAGTGTGGTGATCCATAGAGAGGCGAAAAGAGGCCTAAGAAAGCAACCAATCGCAATGAGCTGGGATCATTTGTTGGAAACCTTCACACTTCATTTATAGGACTCCATATGAGGCATTCTATTCCATTACCAACCCATACCCAAAGAAAAGACATCACTCTTATATCCTATATTGGGCAACCACTAGGTTCAGAGCTTCCATTATTCCCAATTGCCTCTATATATGTAGACTCCTACTATCTAGGATTCGCTCAATTAATCAATCAATCAATCAATCAGGGAATTGTAAGTGCGCTACTCACCCGTGAGGGTCTCAAGGCGGTGAGTGGGGGGTCCGCAGATCTGTTTAGCCGAAGAGCCAGGTCTTGAGGGTCTTCCTGAAGGAGTTTAGGGAGGGGGCGCATCTGATGTCTGCCGGTAGCTCGTTGCAGGTCTTGGCTGCAATGTGAGAGAAGGATCTTCTGCCTGCTCTGGCTCTCTGGATGCGCTGGGTTTTGGCCAGTGCGAGGTTGGAAGATTGGAGGTTTCTTTTGGGTACGTGGAAGTTGATTCTGTCATTGAGGTATTTGGGTCCGTTGTTGTGTATGCATTTGTAGGCGTGAGTGAGGATTTTGAAAGTTACTCTTTTCTCCACGGGGAGCCAGTGGAGACTTTGTAGGTGTTGGCTGATGTGTTCATGTTGGGGGATGCCGAGGAAGAGTCTGGCGGCGGTGTTCTGTATTGTCTGGAGTTTGCGGAGTAGGGACTTGTTGATGCCCTCGTGAGGCTTGAGCCGGGAGCGACCACCGTTTAAGGGTATTTTATCTAGTATGTTTAAAAACTTTTACTGAATTGTTGTGCTCAGCGCGATGCTGTTTTAACATTTCATTGCGGTTTTTGCACATTGCTGTAAACATAGCTGCACTCCTGGGGTCCGCTTTTCAGCGCGTGACCGCCATTTTGGGAGGAGGCAGGGTCTGCGGGCTAGTCGCTCGCCCATCGCACTATTTAAGGGAAGCTGGCGCTAGCGCACAGCGGACGCGCGAAGCTGGCATGACAAAGGCAAGCCTGTCTGCGCCCGTCCGCGCACAACCCGCGCAAAGCGCCAGCCAAAGTGCCTGTTGGACGTAGGGTGCGCAGGAGGAAGCCTTACTCTAGTAGCATGCTTCACAGCCTTAATTATATCAAGCCCAACCCTAACTGCATGTGTATCCTTCCCAGCATTGAGCTCCCACGTGGTGTGGGAATATGCCTGGGTTACAGCACTAAAATACCGGAACTCACTTACCAGCAGAGGAAAGACTTACACACACCACATAGAGTCTCGAAAAGAAACGAAGACATAAAAGTTTATAAATGTGCTCTACTCAATACTAGGTCCTTTGTTAAACATAGTATTGAATGTGCCTCCATAATTGAGGAAGAGGAAATCAGTATTGCTTTTATTACAGAGTCCTGGACGGATGATGCTTCCGGTCCAGACCTGGTTAAAGCTATGCCGTCAGGTTACATCTGTCACACGCAAAACAGGCCTCTTAAGAAAGGAGGTGGTCTGGCAGTGATATACCCATTGACACTAAATGCTCATCCATAGCGGAATGCGAAGCATTGGACTTTTGCTTCTACCTTTCACATCACTACTCTTTCAAAGGGACCCTCATTTACAGGCCCCCTGGCCCTAGGAACCGCTTTTTAACTCAAGCTTGTAATATCTTGGATGGTGAGCTTTGTGCAGGATCTTTTACAATATTAGGGGATTTTAATTTCCATCTGGAACATCATATGGATCTAGATACATCCAATCTGCTGGATCTTATGAACAGTGCAGAGCTAAAACTACTAGTCACAGGAGCCACACCCAAGGCATTTTCTCCACAACACACAGCTGGCTTATATAGATCTTTTTCCAGTGGCCTGGTCTGACCACAAGGCGGTGTTGTTTGAAGTAACTCAGCCTGACAGAGGTTTCCTGAAATCTGCAAAGAAACTATCGGTATGCAGAGCCTGGAACAAGGTTAAGGCAAACTAATTACACAAACTACTTACCTCATCCTTGCCTTCCCTTCCCTGTAATTTAGACGAGGCCACGCTTTCCTATAATAATTGGCTGGAATCAGTAGGCAACAAGTTAGCTCCGAAGAAATTAGTACGCCCTAACAGGATACGACCCTCTTCACCTTGGTATACTCAAGAGCTCAGAGAAAGAAAGCTGGCATGCAAGCATACGGAGAGAGTAAGGAGGAGGGAGTATAAGGAATCTGACAAAACTAAACTCAGGCTATTTTTAGCCCAGTATAAACTATTGCTTATAAAAACTAAGCAAGAGTTCTTTGCTAACAAAATTAACTTGGCAAAGAACTCTACAAAGGAGCTTTTTAAAACAGTTACCGCCTTAGCATATCCTGCCCCTGCTCCCATCACTGCGAGCCAAGAGCTTTGTGATAAGATAGCGAAATGTTTTTTCGATAAAGTCGAGGCCATCTTCTCTACTTTCACGAACTCCACCACAAAGGCCCATATGACTGACAAACCTGATGCTAAGCCTTTACTGATCTTGTCTCCACAGTTTGACAAATTGCTCCCCGTCAATGTCACAGATACCTCCAAAATGATCATGATGGCAAGGTCCGGCTTACCTTTCGATCCATGCCCACTTTCTATACTCAAACTAGCACCTGAGCCTACCGCACTTACGCTCACTTCCATCATCAATGCTATGTTTGAAGAAGACTATTATCCCAAAGCATGGAAAAGCGCCTCGATATTACCCCTTCTGAAAAAACCCAGTCTGGATCCCAAAGACAACAATAATTTCAGACCCATTTCCAGACTCCCACTCCCAGCAAAAATCCCAGAAAAAATCATGATTTCTCAACTTAGCATTTTTCTGGAAGAAACCCAGGTATTGGATCCCACCCAATATGGATTCCGGGGGGGGGGGGGGGTCACAGTACTGAGTCAGCACTCCTTAAATCCACCGAAGAAATCAGGATTACTTTGGATCAGGGAGGAAAAGCAGCCATAATCATGTTAGACCTCTCGTTGGCCTTTGATACGGTCCATCACGGGCTTCTGATGGACCGGCTTAATGAGATTAGAGTTAAGGGCACCGCCTGAAAGCTGCTTAAATCATTCCTATCACTGCCTTGTGGAGTCCCTCAGGGGTCTCCCATTTGTCCGACTCTGTTTAATATCTATGTCTCTCAGTTGGCTCCTCTGATCAAATCCTATGGTTTTAATGTAACTTCTTACGCGGATGACACACAGATCGTTGTGTCACTGCTTCCTGATGGGATACAGAGAACGGCTACTTGCTTCCAAGACTGCATGACAGCCGTGGGTAACTGGACGGCTCAAAATTGCCTGAAGCTTAATTCCAGTAAGACAGAAGTGGTTCTATTCGGCAATAACCCAGATTTCTGGTCCCCAATATGGTGGCCAGATACAATGGGTTCTCTGCCGACCCCTATTAGGAAGGTAAAGAACCTGGGATCAAGTGAACGCGGTGGTCTCTGCGACATCTTATATGCTGAGATCTTGCAAGAAGATCATGCCGTTCCTACCCAAAGAGAGTAAACAAACTGTCATTACTGGCCTAGCAATGTCCAAACTAGACTATTGCAACAGTCTCTATCTTAATATCCAGGAAGGGTTCATGGGAAGACTTCAACGGCTGCACAACGCAGCCGCCAGACTACTGACTGGCATACCTAAATATGCCTCAATCTCAGCTGAGATTAAAAAGTTACACTGGCTGCCCGTCAAAAAACGCTTTTGTTTTAAAGCCCTATGTGTGGTCCATAAATCCCTGCAAGGAAATGAAGGTCTTGCGGAGGATGTGGAGGGTGTTGAAGCTGCTGGAGGTGACGGTGTTGACTTGTCGGTTCATGGTGAGTGATGAGTCAAGTACGATGCCGAGGTTCTTGGCGTGGTGTGAGGAGGTAGGTGGGCTTCTGAGGGCAGTCGGCCACCAGGTGCAGTCGCATGCAGGAGGAGGACTTCTGTCTTATCCGTGTTGAGCTTAAGTCAGTTGTTTGTCATCCAGACTGCGAAGTCTAGCATTCCTTTCTGGAAGTTGAGTTTGGCAGTGGTGGGGTCTTTGGTGAGAGAGAGGATGAGCTGGGTGTCACACCTTTTTAGTGTGCATAATACAGGTCCTAGGCAAATCCTTTCTTAATTGGAATTTTTAAGAGTCTGTGGCGGCTCGTCAGAAGGGGTGGGGAGTGGGAAGTTAATAAAATGTATACTACTGACTAGATAATTATCCAGGAAATTGTACAATTATTAAACAACATGATGTGAAGAGATGTTATTTTAAGATGACAACCATTCAACTGGGCCCGGAAGAGGGACTACTATTGTAATTGGGGGTTACGATGTGTTATGTTTGTATACGAGTGCTGTCATCATCTTGTACATATGTATGATCCTGCTATGTTGAAATTGATCTTTGAGCTTTTCTGTTGTCTGTAGCGATTCTGGAGAAAATTAATAAAGTTTGTTTAAAAAAAGACAAGATCTGAATGGCTGCCAACACATCAACAAAGATGTGGCAGCAGCTATTTTAGAACTCTGGGACTCAGTCCTAACCCCTCATAAAGGAGGCGAACAAAGGCGAACAATGCGGTACATATAGGAGGCTGTTTAGGGATACTTGATAGGGGGTTCCAAAGGGAACCATCTGGGGACAAAAACAAAAACAAAAAAAAATTACTGCAAATTTTTGCAATATCCACAGATTTGTCATAAATAATCTTTTTTTTCTTCAAAAAAGGACATTCTTCCGTCTTTTCTATTTATTTTGTTAAAAAGCCCCTCGCCGGGTTGAGCCAAGGTTTGGGGGATCAGTGCAATAATGTTTTGGGAGAGGGGTTGTGTGACCGCCCTCCATGAACCTTTAAAAATTCCTAGTGGCCCCATCTCCGAGGTCAATATTATATATAGGGGAGGGGGCATGCCACCCCCTTCTCAAGTTAATTGGAGATAGGAGGATGCCCTATCCAATGCTGCTTTCGCTTTAGTGGGAAGGGAGCCAATTGGCCCCTTTCCCTGAGCCATTTGAAAGCCCCAGGGCATGCTGCCCCCCTTCCTGAGCCTTCTGAAGACCCTAGGAACTTCATTTCCCGGGACTGTGGAAACTTAGAACTACAGCTCCTCTGGCACTTGACGGAGCTTAAGGGCCCATGTGGCCCCTGTCAGCTTCCCTGCCTGCACCCATCCTGTCTGCAGTAGGAGCCGACTACATTTGTGTGCTCTCACCCAGTGGGAGCAAATTGTCTCTGCTCCTGCCGGGTGGGAGAAAATGTATGTACCCCAGTCCATGCTCTTGCTTGCAGGGAACTGCAGTGTCACAGGGGATGGAGTCCCCACGACACTTCGGCCATTGGGATCCTGGGATGGGATCCCAAGAGCCACTGCATGCATATAGAAGTGAGGTCAAACACCCCCCTGCCCTCAACAAATAATTCAGCTCTGGGGGATGGGGTGTCTAGGGCCCCTGCAAGCCTCGAGGAGGTGGTCCCCCTCCCCTCCCCAAATTAAAAAAAAAATTGCCCTGGGGAGGAGGTCCCTAGGGCATTGAAAAGCCTCTGTCAGGGGGCCACATGCCCACTCCCCCCCAAAAAAAAACATAAAGAAAAAAGATAGAAATTCACGGACAATCAAAGGTTGAAGTTAAAGGAATTGTAACAACAACTTACATAAAGAAATACCTTAGAAATTCCATCACAAAGGTTAAAGGGGCTTTGTAGTGAGGTGAAAATTTCAGGTGAAACATACCATTTTAAACTAGCAAAACCATTGAAATTTACCAGTTCTAATATCTCAAGGAACTGTAACTCATTCCCTAAAGTAACTTTAACATGCGCCTTTGCCATTCACAGCTAATTATCTCTCATATTATATCACACATCACATGTTCTATGACACCCTTGATAATACCAATGCAACATCTCTAATGACATAACTATTACTGGTGAATTTAGTAGTTTTGTTGTTTTATTGAAATGTTTTAAAGTAATTCACTTGGTTTGTTTGTAGTGATCTAGTTCTTTATTGAATTAGTGTTTTCTTTTGTATATAAATATTTACATTTATTATAACTTTTAAAACATTAACAAACATTTTGAGACATTTGTTGCATATTGTCATATAAAAAAAAAATCTCCATTCGTTCTAATGTAAATATAGTCTTTTTTAATTTAATTTCGCTGCCATCTTTTTCCCATTATTTGTATTTTGTAGATTGTTTTTCTTTAGTCTTTGGCTGCAGCCCTTATAAATGATGGTTAATGGGTATGGTGTTCCCATACATCTAATTTACTATCTAATTTAATATTTTTTGACCTAATGTAGTGGGTGGCGTGGACTTAGATTAAGGTCAGTATGGGTAGGCTGGTGCAGTTATTGTGTGTTTTCTTTAGTTGGGATTGGACTAGGAGAATCCACACAGTTACATGAGTATGGTATGTCTTAATGTTTAAGGCTTTGTGTTTATTTGTAGTTTAGCTGTGGATATAGTATGTAAAGGCCAGTGTTACCAAGCTTTTTTTCATTTGCAAATGGGCCAATTCACAGAATGGTCCTGTTTGAAACCGTGAAAAGGCAATTTGTTATCTATTAAACCCAAACTGCGATTCGGTAACACGTTACCAAATCCCAATTTAGATTTGTGACTAAATACAGATTTGGTATTTGGAAGGTGCGTGCTTACAAAGTCCTTTCCAAATTCCGAATTGGAATGGTATGTATTGTTGCAACCAAATTCCAGTCCGCTAAATGTAATACTTAACCAACTACAAACTTGAAGTGGTAACCCATTCGCCAATGGGAAGAGGTCTCATTTTTGCATCTCCTTTGTGAATGTAAAAATAAAATAAATGTTAACGAGGGGATCCCTGCCCCTCTTCTTAAACAAACAATAAAAATAAGAAACTTTTCTGTTTAAACACAGTCCCATTTCCTTTACGGTAAAAGGGCTACATAGGGATTGCTTTATTAGAAAGCAATCAGTGACAGTGGGATCCTCTGACCCTAGGAGGCCACCATCCCTGTGAAGGCTTGTAGAGAGTGGTATTTAATTGTTATATGGTGTGTACCTTTAAATGTGGTGATAAGAATGTTATGTTCACTGGATTCTGTAACCTAGAATTTTGGTAATGCAGTTTTCATTCTGTGCCTGATTTCAACTGGATTGTGGGTTTAACTTTGATATTAAATATATTCCAGGTGGTAAAAACGTCAGGGCAGACTGTTTGTCACGTATTCCTCTGGAATGTAGAGAGATGGATGATCCAGTTAAGGACAGTGATTGTGATGTTGTTTTCACCATAAATGATTTGACACAGAATAGCAAGTTATCTGAAAATGAATGGATTGAATGTGTTAGAAAAGATCTTTTTCTTGAATGGGTGAAGAGGTTTTTAGTCCATGGTTGGCCATGCAATAGAATCATGTCTATTCAAGACAAATCTTTTTCTCAAGTTGCTGCGGAATTATCTATTGTAAGTGATATTTTAGTTCGGGAAGACAAATTTGATCTTCCTGAAGGTTTGAGAAGCAAAATCATTTCCCTTGCCCATGAAGGACATTTAGGAACTTCTAGCACTGTTCGCAAGATTAAGGATTTATACTGGTGGCCAGGTATTGATGGCCAAGTTAAGTCTTTTGTGGATAAATGTCCTGAGTGTTTATGTTCGGATAAACATTGGCTCACATCCACCACTCCGTTGTGTCCAGTGGAATGGCCTAAAGGTCCTTGGCAGAAGTTAGGATTGGATTTTTCTGGCCCCTTTAACCTGCTTGGGTGTGATAGTAAGTTTCTAATTGTAATCATTGATTACTTTTCAAAGTGGCTGTACTTTTCTTTTGTAAGTAATTCAGATTCAAAGTCAGTCATTTCGTTTTTACAACGTCTATTTTTAATTGAAGGTCTTCCTGCAGAGATTGTGACTGATAATGGAACTCATTTTACATCCAATGAATTTGAAAATTTTATGGAGGAAGTTTCTGTTAGCATATTTTAGTACCTTTGTATAGTCCATCTTCAAATGGCCTTGTAGAGAGAGCAAACAAGTTGTTGAAAGAAGAGGTGCAAACAGTTTGGATGTGTTCAAGTATGTAAGTCAAAAGGTTTGGAATTATAATACAACACCCCATTCTACCACTGATCTTTCCCCTTTTCTGTTATTGAGGGGTAGGAAACCGATTTCTCTACTTAGTCCATCGTGGTTGAAGGATAAAGTGGGAAGTACAAATTCTCACTCTGTTGATTTGCATAAAGTCAGAGAACATGTGAAAGAAAAACAAAAATTGTACAAGGAGAATTATGACAAGAGAAAACATGTTAATGTAACTTCTTTATGTCCAGGTGATTGGGTTCTTATTAAAAAACCTATTAAGGTTTGCAAAGGACAATCTAGGTTTTCAGAACCTGTCAGAATTATTAAAATATCCAAAATGGCTGTTATGTTACAGATTTGTGGATGGTGGAATCGAAATTCAGTAATAAAACTAACAGATGAACAAGCAAAGATTATCTATAAGAGAATCAATACTCAAACGGATTCTAACTGGTTTGATTTTGGTTATCTCACTCATGAGCATAACAATCTTGATGATATAGCTCGTTCTTCTAATTCTTTAGGGAATAGAGGGGAAGGTGATGCTGTTTCTGTTCCCAGCTGCATGGATGAAAATGCTATTCCAGATAATATTAGAGGATCTGGGGATAGTAAACAATTGAGGTGCAGTTCTCGCATTAGAGTCACTGCTTTTCGTTCTGATGATTTTCTGTATTATTAATGTTGTTTATTTATTTCACTTTCTTTCATTTTTGTTTTGTTTGTTTTATTATAGGAAGGGGGTGTGTAGAGAGTGGTATTTAATTGTTATATGGTGTGTACCTTTAAATGTGGTGATAATAATGTTGTGTTCACTGGATTCTGTAATCTAGAATTTTGGTAATGCATTTTTCATTCTGAGCCTGATTTCAACTGGATCTGTCGTGGGTCTCTGCAGTTGTAATAAAGCTTTCAGTTCTTTATTACAATACATGAAGTGTCAGCTTCATAATTTCTTGGAAGCGCTTCCTACAAGGCTGTGATTCATAGTGGGTCACAATCTGCAAACTACCTCATTAATATTCATAAGGTAGGTCAAATTGCAACCCACTATGAATCAGTACTTTGCAAACGTACCTATTAGTACATAGGTTGGTTCTCCAATTACCAGACTGGTCTCAAAATGCAAACAATATTTTCTAACCAGTTATTAGTACATCTGGCCCTAAATGCTTTTAAGTACATTTAAGGGGTTTTTTTTTTTTGTTGGCGTATGTATGTTTTATTATTTAATGTATGGTACAGTCATGCACAGCATATATTTAGTCCCAAATGCAGTTTTTTATTGTAAGGAAAATAACTTGTATTTTTTGAGGTTCAAAGTTTTTTAATCAATCAATCCGCAATGTATATTTTAGACACAGTGATCAATAAAGGAGTAAAGCAGGTTAAAGGAAGTAAATACCATGAGACATAGTGCTGCAGTCATAAAACACATGATAAATAACAGAAGAAAAGACCCCTAACAAATTAGGAACAATTCAGTATCAATATAGATAAAATAAAGAAAAATGGAAGTAAAAATATCACTGCTTCACAGCGTTAACATTACAAGTACGAATAAGCCAGGCAGAATTAAAAAAATTTGTAATTCCAACAACAATCACCTCTCTGGTGTCAAATCATAATGTGCGTAGTGCAGGCACAGAATGGCGAAAACCCAAGAGTTTACACACATGCATTTGCCATAGTTTGCACGTGCTAGCATTTAAGAGGCAAAAGAAGGCAAAGTGGTGAAGAGTTTTCTCTGCATAATTGCAAGAGGGCCACTTGCCGGAACTACAGTACTTTGCGCTTAACTTCATACAGAAGCTATTCACCAGTAGGACCCCATACCTCCATTTTAGAAAGAGCTGCAATGGGGTATGTCCAGGAATTGGGTCATTGATGATTCATAAACAGGAGTAAACTTAATGCTTAAGAAACGGTCGGTTAGGCTCCCTGGTTTTGCCCTGAGTTGTTCAATCAATTATCTCTGATCCTCCTGACTCTGACTGTGAGTATGGTATGGTGTCCAACTCCATACCAACAGTGTTCTGAGTCAGTCCAGACTCGTCCCGAATTAAAAATGCAATGGATCGGCCTGCAGAAGTAAAATTTTGTTATTGAACAACAAGAAGGGAAAAATTGACTTGAGTCCCTTTTTTTGTGTGTAGAATAGTAGACATCATTCACACCAAACAACAATCACTCAGTGTGCAATGCATGTCATCATTTACCTGTTCTTACGCAGCAGTCCCTCTAGGCTAGGAAAGGATAGATATATAGTGAGGGCCCAGGTTTGGAAGCAGGCAAACATTTCACATTTGTTGTATTCTCCATCCAATGTCTGGCTTGAGGGAAATGGATTTAGGGCGAGTCAGGAGTAGACTTACTTCTTTACTGACTGCACCCAGTTGCAACTCCAGTCCGGTAATAAAGGTGTAAGACGGTGAGGATGGATTTGTCAACCAGAAAGACACACAAATAATAAAGTAAATAATGTTCCTTAGCTATCTTTTTGGGGGCTTTTTTGGGGGGCTTCAAAGGACAAAAGTAAGTATCTTAAAAACCTAGTTGTCAGGGAAGTAGAACTCGTCCTCAAACTCTGGTGGTTCACCCAGAAGTAGGTCACCTAACACACTACGTCCATGAGCTGAGTCGATGTCATCAACTTCCTGCTGTGTTACTTCGGGTATGGTGTAATCCAGTGGTTTAATTTGATTCATTTTGATTGTGGTTAACATCTCCACATTTTGGGGTGAGAGACTGGTCCTTCTCACTGTCAGAACAGCACCAGCAGCACTGAAAACACATTCATCAGATACACTTGCTACAGGGCAAGCCAGATATTTTATTGCCAGGCTGCTGAGCACTGGCCATTGGCGCCTTTTCCCATACCAATACAGAAATGGGTTTTGATCAAAGTAGACCTCTGTTGGGTCATCCAGATGGGCCTGGACCATCCGCTCAATAGTCATGGGTGCTTTGCTTTGCTCGGCCTCCTTTGCCTTTGCCTCAGGAGTCAGCACTGGACTTAAGCCGTGCCTGTAGAAACCATTCCTGTGCCAATTTTGGGGCTGATGCTCCTGTTCTTGTTGTTGTTGATGTTGTTCTGGTGTTGTTGGTGGTTTTGGCTGTTGTGAGCCAACCACACTGCCCTTAGGCTCTGAACTTGAAAGCTGCCCTGCAGTACTTGTTGTGCCCTGGAGGAACGGGCCTCTAATTCACTTCTGTTCTTTTTCTAGCTGACTGGCTTGCACAGCTATCCAAGTTTTATAGCTGGCAATATCCCTGTCAGAAAAAGGAATGAAAGTGTCCAGTAATGGTTTGTACCGTGGATCAAAATTGTTAATAAGAACAGTGGTCCCAAGAGAAACAAAAATAGGAAAAAAGAAGTGAATATAGACCCAGTCAGTGCTATATTGGTTAGCCTTGTCCAGCCGGACAGAGGTCTGATATTTAATATTTTTCAACATCCTAGCCTTTCTCAATACAATCATATGGCTATGTCTGACAACGCACCTCTATACTCAGACGATTACATCAAAACAATCTTAGAAGGTCCATCTTTATTCACCAATTCTGATGTCACCCCTGTTAACACTAATACTTCCCTTTCAGAAGAACTTGAGAAGCAAAAAAAGAAATTTGTTTGTCTAGAGTTAATGATACATATGCCAACTGAGTATCTTGAAGCCAACACTATTCCTGCTGGTTTACAGGTAAGGAATATACCAGATGTTTTCAATGATATCCCAGAATACATTACAAACTTTAGTTACATTGGTACCACGTGCTCCAGGCACTGGATGGTGCTGGGCATTGACATAGCTACCGAAGAATTAAAAAAACTCACTGACATAATTAGTGACATCGAGAAACAGATTAAAGACAATAATACTGTATCTGAATGCAAGAAGTTACTTGAACAGGTTAAAAAAACTGTGGACGAGTTCTATCGTTTGGAACAAAACAAAATGTCCAACAAAGACAAAAAGGATATAAAATCCTTCACACAGGAAAGAGCTTATCCTTACCTTAACAAAGATATATATATGAATAGGTCCTATAACAAAACTCCAGACCTTGGGGTCGCTTTAATAAGTGAAACAACTTAGTCGTATTTTCGGACACTTTCGCTGACTCTTCAGACAATTCGGATGCAGGAGAGGGTACTAGCACTTCCACAAGAAACCCCAATACTAATTCTTTAGGCAAGGGCCAATCCGACCTCCCCAAGAGAGGTCGTGTCAAACAACAACAACAACGTTGGCACAACCCTCCTGGAGAACGCCAGACACGCCAGAAACATTATCAATGGTAACCAATACGATGGAACTAGATTCTCCAGACAATAAGTTAGGTATTCCTATCTTCAACCTTTCCACGCACCAACTATCAGATGTCAGTGCTGAGTAAAGGTCTCTCGTATGTTCCAACCACCTATACCAATTTTCTAGACCTACAGACGGAAGTATTACGTTTATTCCGTAAAATATGAATACGCAGTTATTTTCTGCAGAACCCTCATCCCACCAAAACACCCCTGCGCCCTCCATCTACCTTTTCACCCTTTTCCAATATGATCCCAAGTGAGATCATTACATTAAAAAAAATGGTCCTCAAAGAGATCATCACACATTTAGAAAACACACGCCGTTTCATTCCATTCAACATCACAAGAGAGGAGAAGACAGCCATTGCCACCTTGCGGTAAAACAAAACCCTTGTTATCAAACCCGCCGATAAGGGCGGTGGCAGAGTACTTCAGGAAATCAACACATACAAAAGTGAAATCAACCGACAATTGGCCAATACAGATTAACCCTGGGCGAAAATTCCGTTCTACTTGCGGAAATTGCCATAATTTGACATGTTCGCGTTCCGCGGAAAGTGCGAAAATGTCAAAATTTCCGCAATCCGCATCTTACCGGAAATGTTTTGCTTGCTCACGCTGTAAAAAAAAACATTCTCGCGTGCGCGCGATCGCCTTACCTGAATCCCCGCGTTCGGCGGCAAGTTTTCCAGATCCGGTCGCGTTCTCCACGAGATGTTAGATTGTTGGTAGCCATTTGCGCTGTCTCGCGACAGTTCGCGCCCGCTTTAACATCATTTGTCACGCAATCACATCATTGGTTGCGCGATCACGTCTTTCTTCTCGCGATCATGCACCGCGAGAGTATGAGAAGATTGAGATCTCGAACACGTCATTCTCCACCGTGAGCGAGAGCGTGAGGACGCCGGAACATCATATCAAACGCGAAAAGGAGCAAGAGACCCCGAACACGTCATATCCAACGCGACAGGGAGCGAGAGAACGCGATCAAGTCATTTTGGACACGCCATCGACATCCGGCGGAAGTAATATGAAGCTTGAGAACTCGAACATGTAAAATTTTCTATTTGGAGAAGAATATCAGCTCTAGTAGCATGAAACCTTCTGCAAATGATGATTTGGATGAAAACAACTCCTCAGATTGACATTTGGCTGTCCTTTTTTGTGCAAGGAGTCCTTTTTAAAAAAGGTGGGGAGAGGGAGGAAGTGCCACAGAATCTCCAACTTCCTGCTCCTGTCCAGCAGGCTCCTCCCAGTGCTTTGTCCATCTCCTGCTCATTCTGCCTTTGGATTTTGAGCTGGAAAGATCACTCTTTTTGTCTGCTGCATCATTGCAATTGGATTTGAGGATTTTTAAATTGGATATTTTACAAGTAAGTGGTTTTTGTGTCTGTTTGATTGGGGGCATTGCAGTTGTTGTAACTACAATTTATTTTCGGCAACTATCATTCCTTTTTTAAAAAATGTTGTGGGTAGTAGTAGTCAGTAGTAGGCCCGAGCTAGTCATGGCCTCATGGGTGTGTGCATGATGAAGCAACTGTTCCTTTGGTGTTTTTTGAATGTATTTAATTTTCAAGCATCATTTAGGGCCTGGATGGCATTGGATTGAGTTGGAAAATGTGTTTTTTTGGGGTGAGCTTTCTGTTGTTGGGCCTGGCGTTGTGGCTGGTGGCCATTTAGAAGCCTAGGCCTGCAAGCTTGTCTGGCCTTGTCTGCCAACAGGCCTTCTTTCATCCAGTAGGATCAGAGCAGGTAGCCACAGCTTAATTAATCAAGTGTTCCTGTGTGGTCTGTTGAATTTAGACATCATTTAGGGCATGGATGGCATTGGATTGAGTTGTCAAGTGTGTTTTTTTGGGGTGGGCTTTCTGATGTTGGGCCTGGCCATGTGGCTGGTGGCAATTTTGAACCCTAGGCCTGCAAGCTTGTCTGGCCTGCCAACAGGCCTGCTTTCATCCAGTAGGATCAAGGCAGGTAGCCACAGCTTTATTAATCAAGAGTTTATGTGTGGTCTGTTGAATTTAGACATCATTTAGGGCATGGATGGCATTGGATTGAGTTGTCAAGTGTGTTTTTTTGGGGTGAGCTGCCTGATGTTGTTGGGCCTGGCCATGTGACTGGTGGCCATTTTGAAGCCTAGGCCTGCAAGCTTGTCTGGCCTTGTCTGCCAACAGGCCCGCTTTCATCCAGTAGGATCAGAGCAGGTAGCCACAGCTGTATTAATCAAGTGTTTCTGTGTGGTCTGTTGAATTTAGACATCATTTAGGGCATGGATGGAATTGGATTGAGTTGGGAAGAGTGTTTTTTTGGGGTGGGCTTTCTGATGTTGTTGGGCCTGGCCATGTGGCTGGTGGCCATTTTGAAGCCTAGGCCTGCAAGCTTGTTGTCTCTTGTCTGGCCTTGTTGTCTGCCAACAGGCCTGCTTTCATCCAGTAGGCTCAGAGCAGGTAGCCACAGCTTTATTAATCAAGTGTTTCTGTGTGGTCTGTTGAATTTAGACATCATTTAGGGCATGGATGGCATTGGATTGAGTTGGGAAGTGTGTTCTTTTGGGGTGGGCTTTCTGATGTTGTTGGGCCTGCCCATGTGGCTGGTGGCCATTTTGAAGCCTAGGCCTGCAAGCTTGTCTGGCCTTGTCTGCCAACAGGCCTGCTTTCATCCAGTAGGATCAGAGCAGGTAGCCACAGCTGTATTAATCAAGTGTTTCTGTGTGGTCTGTTGAATTTAGACATCATTTAGGGCATGGATGGCATTGGATTGAGTTGGCAAGTGTGTTTTTTTTTGGTGGGCTTTCTTTTGTTGGTTGTCTTAAAGACATGCTTTTGTTGTGTGTGTCTGGTGTGTGTTGGTGTGCAATGCATGCATCCTGCAGACCTTTTTGGCCTGTGAATTTTTGTATTTGCATTTTGTTGCAGTAAAAAGGCAGAGCAGTGTGCTTTAGCATGCATCCTTTGCCTGACTTTTATAGGCCTTTTGTCAGCTCCTGGTGTTTCCCAGGACCCCTGCTTGCTTGTGATTTGTGAGTGTCCATGTGGCTGGTGGCCTTTTTTTCTGTTGGGAGTTATTATTGTCCTGCTTTTGCCATATAGGCCTGCATGGTTTTCCTATTGGCTTACTGCTTCCATCCATCCACCCCCTTTGCCAGCAGCAGCTCCATGGATGATGAGATGTTCAAATAATTTAATGGCAAATAGGGTCCACCCCACTTCCATTACATTTTTATTTTGGTGGTTCTTATTATCTTTCCTATCCTTCCTGAGAGTGTAGTGTGTGTATACAGTAGTATAACATAGCCGGTTTTGAAAAAAAGTTAGAAATGGCTAGACTATATCATTTGTTTGCACTAGTACAGTAGTAAGTAACTGAACCACAACAACAAATGCAACATTTCACTGATCTTCTTCTTCTGGCTTATTTGCTTTTAGGTGCACAAAAAGCCAGAGGAGGAGGTGTCATCATCATCACCCGTTGTACTGCCAGCTAGACAAAAGTCCTGCTGCGCATCACGTCCACGTGTGACCAGAACTTGTTGTGCATCTGCGTCCGGCCTGACATCTGAAGAAGATGGCCCCAAAGAAAGGTACCAGGTCCAGTACCAAGAAAGTTGCCGGTGAGAAGAAGGAACAGAAAAAGGAAGTGCCATTAACCACGACTGGTGTGAAGGCCAATGGTTTTTTTGGCACCAAAAAAGTTACGCCTGCAGCAGCGTTGTCCGGGAACCAAGCTGGGAGCAGCACCTCAGCACCAGCAGTCCAACCCCACCAACCTAGGCCCAAGCCCTTGAGTGTCGCAGAGGTAGCAAGTCTACTAACGAGCAGCGATGTTGAAATGTTATTATCACAAAGTAGTACACAATCAACGCAGGCGGAAACTCAGAAGATAAGTGTGCAGCCGCAACAAGAACAGCAGCAGCCGCAACAAGTTCAGCAGCAGCCACAACAAGAACAGCAGCAGCCGCAACAAGAACATCCGCAGCCGCAACAAGAACAGCAGCAGCCGCAAGAACAGCCCACCATAGTAGTTGTTGCTCCTGACGTAGGGGCATTTCAGGAAATCGAGCTTCCTACAGACAAAGTGGAGCAAACCACTGTTTCGGAAGATCTATTGTCTTCCAGACCACCAGCAAGGAAAAGGAGGCTTAGTCCATCATCTTCGTCTTCAAGCCCCGCTTCTGATGATCATGATGCCACTTGGCAGCCACCAGCTCAATCTGAGAGTGATGCATGCCACAAGACAATGCTTCTGAAAAGGAAGGTCCCAGAAAAACTTAGAATTATGGAGGTAGATGTAGAAGAGGGGGGTGATGTTGATGAAGACGAGCCAGTCATCACGCACATCACTCCCACCCCAAAGGGATTGGAGACCAACATTCTCACCCTATCCAGAAAGGCTGCTACTGAGCAGGATGTAGCACGGATATCACCAACACAGGTTACACCACCACTACCTCCAGCTGCCATATTTTGGAAAGCCCGGCAGGGACCTACATCCAGCTCAACCATCTCAGTAGGTAGTGGTAGTAAAAGTCACAATGTAGCTGCACAGAGTCACATTCCAAGCACACCCTCCAGTTCATCTGGTATTGAAAGTGGCACATCCAGTAGTGCCAGAAAGTTCTCCTCCCCAGTTTGGGACGTCTTTTCTGTTAGCACCAAGGAGGAGAACGTTGCTATATGCTCAATTTGTCGACAAGGTGTTTTCGCGGGGTAAGCTTGGTACAAACTATGGTACCGGAGGCCAAGCAAGTCATCTCAGAATACACCACACTATCGTGTGGGAGAATCACCTACTTCAGTTAAAAGAAAGTAGAAAAACTCAACCCATTGAAGTTGGTCAGGAAGAATCAGGGGACGATATTATTGCGGTGGAAGGTGAAGAAGAGGGAGGCATTTCTAGCCCTGTCCCCAGTAGTGTAGTGGTACCGCCCACATCCTCCTCAGTAACATCTGAGTGGCACCGCAGTAAGAGCCATACTCAGAGTCAGGCTGAGACACCAAGGCGACCGAGTACCGCAATGAGACAAACTGCGTCGTTGAGCCTAAGTGGGTTAATGAACGCAATAGCACCACAAAGGAAAGTAATCCAGCCTACCATTGAGAGCATGCTTAGGTTGGAGGGGCAGTTCCAACGCAACCACCCACGACACAGTTCTACAATGCGAAGCTGGCTAAAATGTTAGCGCTGGACCTTCTCCCTTTTTCATTTGTGGAAGGGGTGGGTTTCCTTAAATTTGTGTCAGCCATCTGCCCTAAATGGAAGGTTCCCAGCCAGTCCTATTTCGCAAGAATTGCTGTTCTGGCACTACATCATGATGTGCTGGAATTGGTTGGACAAGCTTTGCAGCAGAGTGCTGTTCACAATATCTACCTGACAACAGACATGTGGACCAGTTGCCAAGCCACAGATTACATGTGCATCACTGCCCACTGGGTCTCTTTTGTGGGGGTTAGAGATAAGCTATCTGAACGAGGTGCTGTTGACACAGCTGCAATTTTTAAAGGTACTCGGAAACATGCAACTGTAGCCATGTTCGCCATGGAGAAATCTCTTACTGCTGTAAACATTTTGCAAGAGTTTTGCAGCAAGGTTTTTGAATGGCTGCGCCCAAGAGGGCTTAGTATTGGTTTTGTTGCCACAGACAATGGCAGTAATGTACTTAAGGCCATGGATCTTGGTTCCTATTTCAGGGTTCCGTGTTTGGCGCACTGCATAAACATTATAGTTCAAGACTTTCTGAAAAAAGAACCCATAGTCAGCAACTTACTGGCCATCTGCCGAAGAATATGCACTCATTTCAGCCATTCTTTTAAAGCTCGGAAGCAGCTGAGGATCATTCAACGTGAATATAGGATGCCAGTCAAAGCACTCATCCAGGAGGTGGCAAGACGTTGGAACTCAACGTATTACATGCTTGATTGCCTGTTTGAGCAGTACAGGCCACTCAATGAATATGTCATGCAAAGAGGGGATGCTACTGTGAAAGGCATGACCCTTCAGATGGAGCAATAGGGCCTAGTTAAATGCCTGACTGAGATGTTTCGTCCTTTTGAGGTCTTCAGACGTGAAGTCAGCAAGGAGGACTGTACAATGGGCCAAGCTATCCCATTATTGCAAATGCTAGAGCATCATCTGAAGAAGGTGTTTGAATCATACAAAGGTGTAGAGGACAAAAGGGGAGCCTATGACTTGGTGGAGAGCGTAGCCCTTCGCTTAGCTGAAAATACAAGGATAGAAAATACAATTTTGTCACAAGAACATTACATTTCTGCCACAATTCTGGATCCACGGGCAAAATTTGTACTGAAGACATTCTTTCCTTTTTCAGAGATTGATGTTGCCCGCTACAAAACTTGGATAGCTGAGGCAGCGAGTAAGTTGGAAAATGAACGGCTGCTAATTAAAAGCCCGCAAGATCAACCCACAACAAGTACTGCAGCAGGGCATGCAGCATCAAGTGCAACTTCCGAGGCTGAGGGCAGTGCGTTTGGATCACAACACTCACCATCACTATCGACAACAGCAACAATAACTGGATCATTAGGCCCAGTAGAATCGTTAGACGATTGGTATGTACAGTTAGGCATTAATAAGCACAGTGCTGATGCACAGAGAAAAGAGCCCGAAAGCTTACCAGCAGCACCCCTGAACATTGAGCGGATGGTCCAGGCCTATCTGGATGACCCAACAGAGGTGTACATTGATCAAAACCCATTGCAGTATTGGTATAGGAAAAGGTCTGAATGGCCACTGCTCAGCAGGCTGGCGATAAGCTATCTGGCTTGCCCTGTCGCAAGTGTCTCTTCCGAACGTGTTTTCAGTGCTGCTGGTTCCATTGAAACAGTGAGAAGGACCAGTCTCTCGCCCAAAAACGTGGAGAGGTTAACAATGATCAAAATGAATCAGCACTTCATACCACCGAATTACACAATACATGAAGCAAGGGAGGAAGATGAGGACAGCGGCTCAGGTGACGGAAGTAGTGTGTCACATGATTACCTACTACTGGCTTAACCCTCAGAATTTGAGGATGAGCTATACTTCCCTGACAATTAGGCTGTGTGACTTATTGTCGAGGTGTGACTAAATTAAATGTACACCAATACTTAATCACACGCTTGCTGGGGCGGATGTGGCAAAAGCAACAGTACTTCAATTTCAAGGCAGAGCGATGATCTTCTTCTGCTTGCCCACCCATGAGCAGTATATTTTAGAGGTGATTTTTATTTCACAAAGGAACATATACCTCATCATTAATTGCCGGCATTGATTGGATTTTTTGTCATTCCTCATACACAGCACTAACTGGTACGCTGTAGGCCTAGTCAAGTGACTCGACACAACTATAGTTTGTAAATCTGTCTAGTAGGCTATCCCCACCACCATTATGTCTTGTTGTAAAATATTTTAGCATATTATTGTTGCTCGGTAAGTTCTGTACTGTACTTCATTCTACTACTCCTCGAACAGTCTCTCAAAGGCGACTGACTGTCTCATTTTCTTTTTTTGCAAATGCTGCTGCCCTGTCAGTGTCAACTACTACTACTATACTACCACCACCACCGCAATCATGGCATGTTAGAAAAAGGAAACCATCTTTACCATGCAGCCATCGCTGTGCCTAAGTTAAACATCAAGCAAAGGTAAGAGAAGTTTGGGGAGGCATAATTAATAATGGACATGTTTTCAATGAATTCACACACCCCTTTGAGTCCAGTTTGTGTCTTACACAGTCAGCCAATTATTTAAATCAAACACTGGCTATGGGCGGACCTGCACCAGCAAGGAAACAGTGTGATGTAAAACAGTAACCCCACCTGCAAAACATTAACAACATTGCATGTAATGTAGAAATATAGATTTAATATACCCTAACAAAAATAAAATAAAAACCTACAAAAGCTGACCCACCCCCCTCCCTAACCCCAACCAATGTCCGTAAGAAAGTCCAGAAAATAGTCCAAAATCCCAACGCCCAATTCCCCCCCCATCAAGAATTAAAAAAGGGGCAGAAGACTGGGACTAAGGTGTGGGGCGGGATTGCAGGATGACACGCATCTGCTTCTCTAGACGGGCGACGCGGCGCCTGAGAGCGCGGCAGTTGCAGCCACAGTGGGGTGGGTACCAGAGATGGTATTGGGGCGGCGGCGGGCAGCCGCCAGATGGTGGCGCCGTACCGCTGGAGGGCGGTGGCTGGGGCCCGGGGCACTGGAGGAGGTTTGAAGTGCTGCAGTCTCCTCCTACTCCTCTGCCAAGACCACCAGCCGCCGATATTCCTGCTGGATTGCCTCCAGCTTCCGGCGCCGTGCCTTGGCGGCCAACTCCTTCCGATTAACTTTGGAAGGAGTAGCTGTGTATCAAAAAGAAAAAAACAAGACAATTGTAAAATATACTCTTAGAAAAACAGTAAGACAAGTTAATTATACACATAGTGGCACGGTAGCACTATAAAGCACAGTACATAACATTTATTAAATCTCGCCCGTCTTTCTTCCTTCCACCCGTCTTTCACTTTTTAGTTGAACACCAGGTGATCTGATCTGACTTTTAGTCTTCTCCATAAAACTTTCAAAGCGGAGTTGAAATCAGATAGATGAGGCCATTGGTTACTCAATACTTCCACCCCTATGCCAATTAAAGGGTGTCTTCACTCTTCAAACATTCACAACAACTCTTACTTACTTAGGACATCGGATGGCGGGCAGATCCTCACACTAAAAAGGGCAGGGGTCCCATGGGGACAATTAGAATGCATCCCCCACAGTGGCGGGCGCATCCCGTTTTTTTTACATTGTGGTGGGCGGTGCCGAAAGCAATGCTAAAAATACATGTTGTGCTTTTCCAAGCACAACGTGACAGGCCCCGCATGGAGCCTGCTACGTTGTGCTTTGAAAGGCTGGGGGTTACCATAGCATAGGTACCCTCCATGGGAGCCCCCAAGCATACTCCGCATGCCTTTCCGTGGCGGCAATGCTGCCACGGAAAGGCATTCCAAAATGCAGATTATATGGCTGGCGGTGTGTTCAGACACCGCCACCATATTGAACCATTTTCCGACCAGTCGACATGTCGACTGTGCGGAAAATCGGCGGACGGTTTCTATCCGCCGCGGACCCCCAAGCCATTGTAATATCTATGGCGGGGGGTCTTTTCGACAGGGATGGCCGGAGGTTTGCCCCCGCAGGGTTGACGGTGGCTACCGCCGGCCCGGCGGGGGCAATCCGCCTGCCATCCTAATGGGGCCCTAAGTCTTAACAGTACAGTATACATACAGTACACCCTTGCAGTGAGTGTAGTGTCAACAATAGTTTAGGATTATGAATCTAACTTACCACCACCTGCCACGGGTGCTGGCACTCCCCCTACCGCTCCATCGTCGGTATCAGCAACTGCTGCATCCCCTCCCTCCGCGTCGCTGCCCCCGGCAATGGTGGTCATGGTCGGTAGTGCGCCTAGAACACATTACACATTTTTTAGGCGTCATATACACCTCCCCCTATTGGTCAGTAGCAAGATTGAAAAATTATTAAATAGTATATAACATACATCACTACTACAAATCAGGTAGTAGTAGAGTAGACACTAGTAGTTATATATGGTCCCCCCTAGGATCATTCTAGCCTTTGCTTAGTTAGCCCGAGCCATGCAACCATTTTACCTTTGTGTCTTTTATTTTTGCACATGTGACGTTACCTTGCATCTTGTTGTATAAGACACCTTTGAGCCCACATGACCTCGAACTTCTACTGTCTACGCGCTGCGTACAAGCGGTCAACCAAAACATTAACAAGCCACTTTTTTATGAAGTACTGGTGTACTGTTAGTCCATATTGCTTATCCATAAATGTTACACTTTTTGGCACGGCTGAGAAATGCTTGCAAGTTGCAATATACTAACGCGCACCATTTCATTTTTGGCATTACAGACGGAAGATTCCCTTCTACGAACCAGAGCTTTGCAGAGCTCATCATGCAACAACTACCAGTACTAGGTTCTTCTAAGGTGAGGGGTCCCTTCACTCAGAGATCTTCATTTATAAATTTAAACTAAATTCCTAGGGGATAGTGGTGCTTCCACCACTGTTCAGTTATCATGATTTAATTCCCAACTGTAAGTAAGTGTAACAATGTTTATTGTTTTAATGTTCTTGATTTTCCTGTTGGTGCTGCATTATAATACAACAACGTACAGAGCTTCTCAATTCAAAATAAACATTTTGAACTTACATAGACTTGGTGGTATTTGGTGTGGACTTACACGACTGAGCAAATTAAAGGAAGGGTGTGCATGTGCATTGCTTCCACGACTGAGAGGTTGGGTGTGTTATGTTCTGGGTTGTCTACTTGTTGGGTATCTTGGGGGGAGGGTTCGGAGACCTAATAGTTATGACAAGACACTACTATAACTAGTCGGGCAGGGGATTGTGGTGGGTTCTGAATTTCTGATTGAGGTGTGTGAGGAAGGTCCAACCTACCATCAACAACATCCTATTTTCTTGTGCAAAGGTCTGTATGTGCAAAATCCCTACAACAGTAGTAGTATGTCCTGTCATATCAAAATAGTAATAAATCTGGTTGGGCATTTGTTGGTGTGAATTGTCAAAGCCTCAAGATTAACAAAGACTCAAGATCAATAAGACTAGAAGTATTACAAGAGGACAACCCAAAGGACTGGACTCAATGGCTAGAGCTACTGGTGAATCTGAGTTTTGTTTACAACCTTTCAAATAAAGAGTGGCCAACTGGACAAGCTTAGCTACTACAGTACAGACAGACCGATAGTAGTAGTAGTACAGAGAGTCATCATAGCAGAGGCAGGGATAACAAGATTTTTGAAACCGTACAGATCGAAGGATAATTGTTGGTAAAAAATAGCATTGGAAAACTGAAACAATAGTTCGGGAAAAATATGGTGCAGTAAAAGATATGGAATAAGAATTATTATTAAAAACAAGAAGACTTACTAGGGCCAGCAGAGGAGCCCTCGTTGGTGTCCTCCTGATGGTGTTGTTCTCCCGCCGACTGCCCACTCTCTGTCTGCCTGCCCCTGGGTGCTGTACAGGAAAGATATAAGAAAGAGACAAACATTGACGGATTGTGTCAAACAAATAAAATATTTTTAAAGAACGGTTAAAAAACACTTATGTAAACAACAATTGCAATATCTAAATTGACCGATCTCATCTGGTCAACAAGTAGTATCGGGGGATTCGTGGATCGACTACTTACTATTTATCAACAGTAATTCCATTCGGATTCCAGAATACTAACTAAGCCTAAGTACGACGTACCACCCGACCTAGCCCACCTATTCCAGGCATGCCAATTGTACATTAAGTATGCATTTCCACTTCTTTTAGTCATCAACAATGCATATGGTCAAATGGAGGACACATGACAACATTTTTTGTATACACCAAATTTTGGGTTGATTGATTGATGCTGATGTTCTGCTAGTGCTAAGCCTATTACCACCACTCATTGAACAAACTAGAAAAGGTTCTAATAAAGACTGGCGTACTAGCAGCATGTAACGTAACTGAGGGGGCATCACGCATACTACTAAAAAAATTACAAACTCATACAAAGTAACTAAACCTAAGTATCAATCCGCCTCTATCTCTTAGTGACAGGACAAAGTAAGGACTAGAGTCACCATAGCATTACATAACTTAATTTCTCCAAAATAAACTCTTACATAATCACACTAAGCGAGTGCAAACGCAAAGTTGCAAACAAGTAAGATTAGTAGTAGTGCAGAGGAGCACCTGTGTCATAACAATCACAGAAGACTTTTAAACGTAATTAACCTGGAATCTAAGCAGCAACATTCTAGCTGGTTGGAAGAAAAAAATATATTTGCAATATATAACACAGAGCAGATGAACAGACACAAAGTAGTAATAATTAAATAGTTACTCACCAAGACCCAGGACCTCCACTCCTAGCAGGTCCAGCAGGTCCTGCTCACGGTCCAGGATGTCGGACCACCGGTGCATCAACAGCGCCTGGGTGCACCGGACTCCAGAGCAGCGCAACACTGCTCGGCACACTTTCCCCCACCGCTGTCGACACTCCTGGAGCCCGTACCCAGACCCAGGCCTGCCACCTGCTGCCAGGGTTGAGGGGAGGTGGAGCTGCACAAAGAAGATGAGTGCAGCCAACACCACCTCCCCAAATAAGGCCCGTGCCTGCACCCCTTGTGGGAAGCGGTCGCGGCTCTAGCTGCGGCAAGCCCTACCCTTTGACATGGTTCTGGGGATGAGAGACGGGGCGGGAAAGAAAAGGTAATACAATTTAAAAAGTAAGTAAAGGAAATGAATAGCAGGCAATAGAAAGAGTGAAAAAGTAGCTAAAAAACTAAAAAAAAGTGGACAAAACCCAAAATATAGAAGCAGGAAAATAGTTAGAGAAATAATAAATAAAAAAGATTAAAAAAAAGGGGCTTCAAACAAAGGATTGGAAAGATACAGGGAGGATTGAAAATCAGGCCCCAGAACCATGCAATAGAGTGAACAACAAGATGTCCGTGCCCATTGCGACCACGTGCGCAAGTTTGCGCGACATTTTCTCCCAGAGCACGTAAAAAGCAACGCGAACAAGTAGAAGCGTTCCCGAACAGGAAATACGTACCGCGAACGGGCGCGAGCATGCATTGCGCGACCCGGAACAGGAAGTATGCATTGCGGGCGGGCGGGACAAGTGAAAACAAGATGGCCGCGCCCGTGAGCAACCGCATGGGTAAGTTGGCGAGCCGCGATCATGCGGAAAATACCGCTAACGGGTGGGAAAAAAACTTCCATGTCTTCGCGATATTTCCGGCGTGTTTGCGGAGATTTTCAACATTTTCGCGATAGTTTGCGAAAGTGAATTTCGCAAATTCCGCCCACCCCTAATACAGATCACTACTGCACATTACCTACTAATACCACCAAAGAACTGCAGACTCTGATTCTGCAATTCACCAGTGAAGGTCTCGAGCAGGGTTTCCTGAGCAAACACGAACACCAGTTTTTAAATACAAAATCACCACGCACTCCGTTTATCTATAAACTGCCCAAAGTACATAAACATCAGGAAAATCCCCCGGGTCGCCCATTAGTTTCTGGTTGCGGCTCAATTTTAGAGCCACTGGGAGAATACGTTGATTATTTCATCAGGGACTTTGTCCCCCACACTGAGGTGCCGATTCTGATCTGGGTCGGACACCTCTCCGACCGAGCCGGATCCAGAGTGTTCTCCGACCGAGCTGGACTCCTGCAGTCCGACCGAGCGAGTACGATGCGGCCGCATGTTGCCAGACTCGGTTCTGTCGGACTCTCATAGAAGTCAATGGGAGCCAGTCATACGATGCGTACATAGGCTCCCATTGACTGAATGGATACGTCTTGCACAAGGGAACCCCCTACAGAGGGTATGCGTCGGTGCCATCCGCACTGTACATGCCAATGTTGGGGAGACCTTTGGGTCTCCCCCTGTGTCCGAGTCGTAAGGCTGCGGGTGATGGGGGGGTCCAACGAGGACCCCAAAGGCAGCTTCCCGGACATTTTGCGGGCTGGAAACTTCGGCTCGATCCGGTTGTCCGACGCGTGCATCGTACTGGCTCGGTCAGAATTCGCCTCCTTGCACAGCACAGTTTGCTTACTGATGAGGCGTATGGAGCGGTTCAGACCCGGAAACGATTCGGTCGGCGATTTTGCATTTCTCGCATCGTACTTGCTCGCTCGTATAGCTGTACAAGTCGGGCAGAGAACACCCGTACGGCTCGTACCTTTTACGGCCGGATCGCGTTTGGAGCCCTTCCGAGTGAGATCGGAATCGGCCCCTGAATGTTATATTTGTGACAGCATGGCTATGATTAACAACACAGAAAACCACTCTTTCTATCCCAGCACAGATATTTTGTGTACCTTGGATGTAGAGTCCCTGTACACAAATATCCCCCAAATTGACTCCCTACTAGTGATGGAAACCATTCTCAACGAACGACCATGCCCCCATGCTTTCCCCACAATCTTCACACTCCAACTCTTAGAGATCTGTCTCACCCGGAGTTTTTTCCTATTCGATGATCAGTATTTTCAACAGGTGAAGGGCACATCAATGGGGGTTGTTTTTGCCCCCAACTTGGTGATACTATACATGGATTCCCTTGAGAAAAACCGCATCCTTTCACCTGTTAATCTATTCCAATCTGGCATTATCAACTGGAAGAGATATATAGACGACATTTTTATAATCTGGCAAGACACCGAAACGACCTTACACTTATTTCTCCATTGGCTTAACAACAATTGTGACGGTCTCAAATTTACATTGACACACAATAACGTTTCCATTCCATTCCTTGATCTCAATGTCCTTCATAAAGAAGGCATAATTACTGGCCTTTTTCGCAAACCTACCGAGCGCAATACATTGTTCAGATATGACAGCCACCATCCCCATGCCCTCAGAGACTCCTTACCCTACTCCCAGTAACTTTGGATTTGGAGGAATTGTTCACTTAAAGAAGATTATTTCCATGAAGCTAAAGTCCTGCATAACAAAATGACTAGCAGAGGGTACCCATGTAGGCTAGTCTGTAACACCACGAAAAGAGACTGTTATTACCCTCGAGATGTCCTCCTTGAACCTAAAACAAAACCATGCCAGAATTGCTTGGTTTGCGTCACTACCTTCTCCCGTTTTCCAACAGCATACGCAAAACCATTATTAAGAATTGGGGGGTCTTGAATGCTGGCACACTGAATTTTGAACGTCCTATGTTTTCTTTCAATAAAAATAAAAATATTCAAGACCATCTTGAACGTGCAGACTTACCCAATTCTAAGCCCTTAAGCACCCTAAATGATCACTGGGGTCTTGCACCTCTCAGTGAGCACGCTAAATGTGGAAACTGCATTGTATGTGACCCCCATAGAATGTAAAGAATTCATTTTTGAAAATATGAAAATATGAAAATCGGACTAAAATCATTCTCTAATTGTAATACATGCAATGTTATATTCATGACAGCATGGCTATGATTAACAACACAGAAAACCACTCTTTCTATCCCAGCACAGATATTCATTTTATGTCCATGCAATAGAATCTATATTGGAAAAACTACTCAAAAGATACGCATCAGGATCTGCCAACACCACAGAAGAGTAAAATGCAAGACACCAAATGCCCCCCCTTGTTGAACATTTTCTGGAAACTGGGCATACTGAGAATGACAATACGCTGGATAGTAATGTGTGGTCAAGCTTCCTCCGAGAGGTGGTGACATCTCCAAACTACTCAATGAGGAAGAACTAAAATGGGTCTTGAGGACCAACTCTAGGACCACAGGTCTGAATTGGCTTGAAGATTAGACAACACTCATCTAAAGCTCACTGTGGTTGTATTCTGAGTAATTATCATTTGTATTCTTCCATTCATGGTTAACTTTACACCAAAGTATATTAGCCTTGTAGCAATGAACTCTCTTTAGCTGTTACATTCTTTCCAGTGTGATTCTCTATACACGGTTGCAATCCAAATTTCCAGACTATGTTAAGACGTATCACCCTGTACGACTGTAATTATTTTGTTCTAACTCATAAGTCACTGAGGCCCCGGATACTGACTGCCCTTTTATGAGCCTTCATAACCAACATGCTTAATGCGCATTCAATAGTCAAGGAATTCTACTCAGTCACTGCGTATCTATTTTCTCATTCCTCTGATGTATATAACCTTTTTCTCCTTTTCTTGCGGTACCAGCTCTTCCTACTCTCTCACTATCAGAAGGATTCCCTGCACCTTTTCCAAGAATCCAACCCACCTCAAGATGGCCGCCAACTATACCTCTCCCCAGTCCCTCTTTCCTTTCATATCCTCTCATCACTTGACCATTGTCGGTGAATCACGCATTACACCAGGGTCCCTAAAACCCAGTCGGTTAAGGGCTCTTTCTCCCGCATCCCGGAAGCCGACACATTGCCTGCCACCGAGGAATCCAGACATAGTGCTCTCTCCCCTCCAGCAGCAATTCTAGTAACAAGTGAGCTCCGTCCATTAGGGTTGACACCTTGCTTCCCTTACAGGCAATTATCCCTATTGGACCCCTGGAGAACGAGGTTGCGGCACACTTCTTATACGTCATTGAACGTTTCCTTCCCCATCCTCGGATGGGTATGCATGCCCTTCCCTCATTATTCCCCTATTCAGGAGCTCCCCTCACCTATCCTCTTTCCTCCTAATAAATTCAACTCTGTTTGTACAGGTCCTTCTTGTCAACACCAGGCCATTCCCTTGACGCCTTAAGCGGTCTGGGCTCCTCTTAAACATCGGCTTGAATTTTCGCAGGTAAGCACCTGTCCTTCTTTACAGCGAGACCGCTTTTAATTCACTCACTGTTTCTACAGCTCAAATTCTTTCTTTTCCAGGTCTATCCATTCGCTGACTGTGCCTCCAGCCTCTACTTCTATCCACGCTATACTTGATAACGCGTATGTGTCTTTTTATTCTATCCACGCTATACTTGATGACGAGTATGTCTCTTTCTATTCTATTCGTTCGCCGCCTCGGTCACGAAAAGTGCTCCTTTATTAAATTGCTTAGCAGACACTGACTTTTCAAAACAACTTAGGTTCTTCACGCTGTTCTGCGCAGATTGGCACTATAAATTTCCTCTATTTTTAATAGCACGGCCTCTCTCATCCTTGATAATCAAGGTCTCTACTTGGCTCTAATTTGCATGGAGTGTTGTCTAATCTTAATGCACATAACTGACTAGCCTGATACTGGTTTTAATGTCTGTACCTGAATTGGTGCTCTCTTTTAACTATTTGTATTTCCTCACCCCTTCTTCTTTTTTTTTCTTTCCATTGTATCACAGTTCTTACAGGCAATTGTACACAGGCATGCTTATTTTAAATGTCCTGATGATGATCCATTTATTGTTTGTATGGATCGAAACTCCGTCGACACCCTAAACACCTTATGCACTGCTCTGAATTGCAATTTAATGCGTTAAAGTGTTCCCTCGCGATTTGTTTGTCACATTGAAAATTCTGTATGTAACAAACCTAGAGCTTTGCCTGAGCCTTTTTTGTGTTCTCTTCTGTTTTGTCCTTGTGATTTTAGTAGGATGGAGGCTTGTGACCCACTTTGAAATTTTTGATCGTACTAATCCTATTCGATTGAAAAATATTAAATATCAGGGGCCCGATTCACAGAACTAACTTAAGACAAAATCCTAAACTTACTACCATTTTGGTATTCACAGAAGGCACTTACTCATTTTGGTATTCACAGAAGGCACTTACTCATTTCGGTATTCACAGAAGTTAGGAGTCCTAACTTTAGGACTCCTAAATTCCTTCTGTGAATACCGAAAGTATTAAAATTAAGATTTTTCGCAGTTTAGTAGTAGTATAGTTAGGACTCCTAACTTTAGGACTCCTAAATGCCTTCTGTGAATACCGAAAGTCTTAAAATTAGGATTTTTCTAAATTTAGTAGTCCTAAGTTTAGGATATGATATGATGATGATATGGGCGGTACCACTGCACTGCTGGGGACAGGGCTGCTTTGTGAAAATGTCTCTCTATTGTTCACCTTCTGCCGTGATCGGATCTTCTTCATCCCCTCCACCAACAACACTTGGAGTTTTTTGGCCGCTAAGGTGCGCCTCCCACTAGATCAAGTGGTATTTTCTCAGATGGGTTGTTAGGCCTCCGGTACCATATGTTTGTGCCAAGCTTACCCCGACTAACACCTACTCCACAAATGGAGCATATAGCAATGTTCACCTCCTTCCTTCTAACCGAAAAGAAGTCCCAAACTGGGAAGGTCAATTTTCTGACTCTGCTGGTGCCACTTACAATGTTGGATGAACTGGTAGGTGGGCATGACGTTTGACTCTCTGCAGTACCTACTTCTACTGAGGTTGGAAATGTGGATTTTCCTGGTCAGTTATGTCCCCTATCTTGGACCCCAACGGTTCTATATGCATGTTACAAGTACATGTATGTTCCCTCCAGTTCCAGTTATGAAGACGCAAATACATGTGCGTCCACCGTCAACATGTCCTCTGTCAGATCCGCCATGAATGGGCTGGATATTCGATTCCTAAGTATGAAAGGCCACCGACTTTTTATGGCTAAGTTACTCCATTTTTGCAGTTCAGGCAGAGTAGGCCCGATTCTGTCCTCAAAGCCTTTCCCTGCTCTCTGCCTCTGACAGCATCAGTTTGAGCCTGCATCTGTGACCATGAACTCTGTCTCATTCTCTGCGCGGCCCACGAAGCCTGACATCAGCCTATTCTCTGCCAAGAGCTGTATTTCACCTTCGAATTATCTGCTTCCCCCTCAGCCGATGCATTCCTGCCTAGTAGCTTAAGTAAACATTCCTCCAGTTACCAAGCAAAAGGCCCGGTTTCTCTGCCCTCATGCAAGTAATTCATAGCCCTGTCATCATGGAATATTCCCATCCCCTCGCATTCAGTGTAGACACTTAGACGCTTGTACACACACACACAGTCAGTATAGAATAGATTCTGTCCGAGAGCCCTTCCCTTGTGGATAACATAGTTCTTTAAACATAGGATATTAGATATGATTTGGGATTAGGTTGACATAACCCCAGACTTTTCGTCTCCACATGTAGAGCTAAATGTCAAGTCCCCTTCACCCTCTAGTTGCACGTCTATCACACGTCATGCTGCTGCGCGCGCATCTCTGCCAAGTATTTCTGCTGACATTGCGAAATCATCTCCAGGTATCCACCCACACATGACAATTTACCCCTTATCATCAAGTGGACGCCCACATGGACGCCCACCTTCACGCCTACTTACACGCCCACATGCTCTTATCTCATTCTCTCTTGCTCTCTTGCTTACGTACAATTGAGAAATGTATATATACTGTACTCTGTGAATAATGTTTTGAGAATATTGAGAATACTTTTCAGCCCCGTCCAGATCCTTTTTTGGTGATGGAGATATTCTCCCTTTGACTCGAGTTATTGGAATAAAGCCCTTTATGTATCTGATACCACAGACTCAGCCTCTTGCTTTATGCATGATCTTATTGATATCTGAAAAATTATGACAGCGTGATATTTTATTTACCACAGAATGGCGCCCGAACAGTTTAATCTCTTTCCCCACACGCCGGAGATGAAGGTCCTGTTTTGCCCCCTTCCATAGCCGTGATGGACTTCAAGCGTGCACGTCGCGGGTTTTCCCGCCAACTCCCTCAGGCCACCGAAGGGGACAGACTGTGACCAGGCATCCATACGAGGCGGTGAGGAACGCAGATTGTCTACCCAGAGCCCACCTGCGAGAGAGCTGCGTCCGAGGTATACAGAGGCCAACCAGGTTTTCAAAGTCCCGATGTCCAGAGGGTCCGATGTCCGCAGTCGTCGAGTCCAGTCCATTCTCTGAGGCCTTCCGTTTCAAGGAGCTACTCGGTGAGTACCATCGCCGGGGAGGCGTGTTGACGCGCACATAGGTTGTGCCGGTCAAGACGGATTTGGGTACACAAATCCGGTCTGCACTGTTTAGCAGTGTATATGTACTGTTTAGCAGTATATCAAGTATTCCGAAGTATTCAGTTATTGTCAAGAATTCAGCGTGGTGATTAGTTAGGCAGACTGTCATCATTGTCGGTCGTTGTTAAAATGTTTAATGTTTAATGTTTAAAATGTCCTGCATATTGTGGTATGAATGATTGTTCATTGTTGTGCTTTTTTGTATTAAGTGTGTTCAAGATTAAGTATCAGATCAGTTGTCAATAGGCTGCTCTTTTCAAAATTAAGACAGATCACAACTAGAAAAGGGGTACTCGAAGAAGGTGTTCCTATTTCTCCTAGGGACACTCCAGGGCACTTTATTTATCACAAGCATGGCTTAGACGCCATATTATTCCTTGATCTATGGGTGGACTACACCAAAGAGTTACCAGAAAGTCAGAGATGGCCCGTAGCTGGGACCTGGGATGCCGAATGTATCATGAAAGTCGAAGAAGAGTTGTGGAAGAGGAAAGCTAGACAGTCACAGAAAGACGCTGTTGAATTATGGCGTAAAGAATAGCATAGACGCACAG
Source organism: Triturus cristatus (assembly GCF_964204655.1). Lineage (NCBI taxonomy): Eukaryota > Metazoa > Chordata > Amphibia > Caudata > Salamandridae > Triturus > Triturus cristatus. The sequence goes on from NC_140587.1 coordinate 287,568,663, forward strand.
AGTAAGCGCTCAGAAAAGAAGAGAAAAGTATGGAGGATTCAGACAAAGCCCGAGAAAACGTGTTAGTTGAGGAAGGTATCTGAGTAAAAGCAGAACAAGTAGATGGACAACGAAACACTCTTATGAAAGAGAAAATGTAGACCAGCTTGGAAGGATGCCATTGAGTTTTTGGCGCAAGGCGTCACATAGAAGGTCAGAGTAAGTGTTTCACGAAGCAGAGAGGAGTGGACTGGAGTCTGGAAAAGCCAAGGATGAGATGTTACAGGAGGAATTTTGAGCTGGTAAAATGAGCGCAGGCTGACAGAAAAAGAAATACTGACGTTGCTGGTATTTATCCCGTCCTTTCAGAGGACCTAGCAAGAGTGGCCCCAGTAAAAAGACCAGTTATAATACATATATTAATTACATAGTAGCCCAAAGGTTCTTGAGCCCCCCACCAAATGAACAGCGCATAGCTGGTGTTTACATGGTCCAACATTTAACTACGTTGTCAATAGGAAATTGAGAGGGGTGCAGCTAGAGAAGGAGCAACTCCTGTGATTTGATGACACCCCTAATGTACAAAGTGTTAACGAAAAATAATTAGTGACAAGTTTAGCTTGGAAAAAGAATTGTGGGTATTTCGAATTTGCTAATTTTTCATGAATACAGGTTTGTGTTCTTGATGGTCCAGTGAGCCAATGTGCTGGGTCAAGTCGGTAAGATTATGACCCCCTGAGTGCAAATTGTATGTAAAAATAATTTTTCAATTGAGCGAATTATTGCAGTTTTTATGGAATTGAGTAGTCTTTTTGTCTTTGACAGCTTCAGAGTGAGGAGAAGGTGGGGGCTGTGTAGAGCAGAATGTGATACAGAAATCGGAGACAGATTCTGACCTTGTAGCCAGTGTAGGTGGGGGCCGATGAGAGGAGCAGAACAGGGCACTGCTTAGAAGGCTTCTCTGACATCGCATCTGTGTAATGCCTGCAGCTGGAGAGCCTTGGGGCCAGGAGTAGGAAAAACAAAAAAAAGATGGCTGGCAGCCCAGGCTCAGGCCGCGCTGAGGGGCTATTTTTAACTTCTCTGATAAGACAGGGCAGCTGAGAAATGTAAGTCGAGAAAGATTCCCTTGTTCTATTCTGTGCAAAACAAGTGCCCCGAGGAAATGTCTATGGAGAAGATTTGTTTTATTTTTTAGCAATTGTTATATTGCTTCTGGTCAGAAAGTAAAATGTTGCTCTTGTTTGGAATTTTAAGGGCTATGTGCCTATATAAAAACGATTTTCAAATTCAGACATTTTTGAATTGTGGCCACAAGCTGCCACCAGTTGCATTGGATAAATGATCCAGTGGTTACGGGTCTGTGAGGAAAGATGTGAGATGCATCTTCGACTAGGACATGAGGGTACATTGTGTACAAAGAAGCATAGCACATTTTTATAAAAAAAAAAAAAAAAAAAAAAAAGAGACAGGTTCGTGTGTTCGTCATTTTTTGATTATTGTTGCTGATCCTGTGTGTCAGACTTGACGCGGTCATCATTGGGATGACCCACTGCCAGATGGGGTTGTATAGGGCAGGTAAATAAGTTATTGATTATAAGCCTGACAAATTAAGCAGGCCAGAATGTTCGCATCTGAGCTGTAGGTACTGTAATTACGCATCGCTGCTCATTTATATATGTTAGTGTAATTATCTATGCTTTCTGTGCCCGGTATACTGATGGCTTGGCACAATTACTAAATTTCACAGACATGATATTACCATTATCATGCTGTCAAAATAGCAGACAACACGTTATCAGTGTATGTCTAATTGGTGTTGGAGATGAATGAAACAAAAGAAAAAGGCTATGCAAGACTAAAATATTTTTCACATAACTGCCTTTCTCTTATAGACAGGCAGCCTCGGTCATATGTTTCCAGATTGGACATTAAGGAACAATTATGATCTGTGCACTCGCATTTTAACTCTTGAAAGGCCTGTTTTAAATAAGGACTGCCACCACAGAGTGACAAATAAGGCTCGGTATTTAGGGTAATGAGAAAATATCTGACAGGATTTCCTTTTTAAAGTTTGCTTTAGTAAGCTCATTCTTGTGAGTGGTGGCCCCAAAAGTTGACTTGTTTTTGAATTAGGCTATTTATTGTATAGGTGAAAATTATTGCACATTGACTGATTTCTTTAGCAGATAAATTATTAATTATCAACATTAACAACTGTTCTTAAACTTGGTTTTCCGAATATTTAGGTAATTTAGCATTCCTATTAGGGCCTCCTAGCATTAATATTGACTTCAGGTTGGTGTAGGTTCATGTAATAGGGATATTTGCATATGAGATGTCATTTGGCTAGCTTATGAGCTAACACAATGAGGTTTGTACATTAATTTGAAGGATTTCTCGCCGTTTCACATACGCTGTGTATCTCCTATAATTTTGCTTACGCCCAGTAGCTACACACAGGGATTAATAGTGTTGACAAGACACAGGGTTTGATAGTGTTTGACAGCAGTGAAATCTGTTTCAGATTTCCTCCTGTCAAAAAGGGGGGGGAAGGAGGAGAATATTGGCTTTCTGCTGGCCCCTGAGGAGGTTCGCTTCCCGCTAGCCCCTTAAGAAATTAAGCCCCTTAGAAATTAGCCCCCTTAGAAATTAAGCCAAGGAAATAGGTATGGTGCTTTCCCCTTTTTCTCATGTTTTATTGTGATCTTTCAGGGGAATTAGTTGTGGGCACCGGAACGTATTCAATTGATTTCTGGTTTTTCACAGCCCAAGACACAAAAAGACTAAAGTCCTCAAGAACACACTGTGGCATTTGAAGAATTAAAGAGAGCTTTATGTCAAGCACCAGTTTTAGCAAACCCTGATTACAACAAATCGTTTATGCTTTTTGTGACAGAGCGGGATGGAACAGCACTATCTGTCCTAACACAAGATCATGCAGGAAAACACGAGCCCTGTGCTTATTTTTCTAGTACATTAGACCTAGTAGCACAGGCTGTGCCTGCGTGCCAAAAATCAGTTGCAGCAATGGCCTTAGCCATAAGACAAAGTGACTCGATAGTGCTGGGCCACCCTCTGACAGTACAAGTACCACACGCAGTAGAGGTTCTCTTGAACCGGACACAAACACAACACCTGACTGTAGCTAGACTGACGGATTATGAGCCAACGTTATTTCAACCACACATAGAGATCAGACGATGCAACATACTGAATCCTGCTACCCTTTTGCCCTCCAGTACAGAAAGCGTTTCACCACACAACTGTGTTGAAGTAATACATACCGTGACTAAACCAAGACAAGACTTGACAGATGTTGCACTCCCAGACCCCGAGCTAACACTATATGTTGACGGCTCATGCATGAGGACAGGGGCGGGAGAATTAGTGGCAGCATATGCAGTGACTGCTGATACTGTAATAATAGAGACTAAAAGAATAGACATATTGTCAGCACAAGCAGCAGAGCTCATCGCCCTGACACAAGCGTGCATAAGAGCTAAGCACCTGAGAGTAAACATTTACACCGATTTTGTGGAGAGAAAGAGGTTTCTTGACCTCTCATGGGGCCAAGATACAGCATGGCCCCCTTATTCAAGCCCTACTGGAAGCAATACATTTACCAACAGCCATAGCTATCCTAAAATGTAAAGCACATACTAGAGCCACAGATACCATTTCCCAAGGCAATGATCTGGCAGACCGAACTGCTAAACAGACAGCTCAGACCCCACTAGACATGACAAAATCACAGATACTATCACTGTCCAAAGCCATGACAGTTAGGGATCCTTCCAGGGATGTACAAGACATTCAGACACATGCTACTGTAGACGAATTAAAGAAATGATCGGAACAAGGAGGGGTACTGACTGATCAAGGTTGGATGACAAAGGGCAAATCCACATGGTTTCTTCCTGATACCATGGTACAAGTGATTATAAATACCGCACATAGTCCTGCACACTTAGGAGAGAAAGCAATGATAGATAGCTTACAGAATATATGGTTCAACAAGCACCTGCGTGCAGCAGCGAAACAAAAGGTCAGAACATGTATGATCTGTTGCCAATTCAATGCAGGTAAAGGCATTCCGATGGAACAAGGTGGATTCCATCCACCTGACCACCCTTTTGAAGTGCTCCAAATGGATTATATCCAAATAAACAGATGTAGAGGTTACAAATATGTCCTGGTACTAATGAAGCAGGTGTCCCTTCTGTTAGGGTATACCTGGAAATTCCATTGTGTGCGACATCCTGAAGCAGTAGGCCTTGTAGAAAGACATAATCAGACATTAAAATTTTGCGCAGACAAAGGTATAGACTGGATGGTAGCCCTGCCGGTTGCCCTCTTTTACATACGAATGGTAGCTCATTCTAGAACAGGCTTATCTCCCTATGAAGTGGTCTTTGGTAGACCACCAAAATATGTGGGCACTACAATGCCTAAAAGATTACTTATGTTGACAGTAACATGCTGACAGATTACCTGGCTTCCTTGATGTCTGCACTACTCTCTTGTTGTTCGCAGGTTGCTGCCGCCTTCCCTGACAACACCCAGGTCAAAGAATACTCCATCGCTCCTGGATGACAGGCGCCGAAGTCAGTGCTCTGGACCACGGGGACGGCCGTTAAAGTCAAAGTGCACCTTCACCACTCTTTTACAAAGGAAAAAAAACTTTGAACTTGGATTTTGAACAACATTTTCTAGAGGAGAATGCCCAGAAGTTTCCACAAAGCTAAACCTTGATTCAAAAAGTCAGAACCCGTTTGATCAATTAAGTCCACTAGGTGGTGAAGCGGTTGAACATGTATTCTGGCTCGCATAAGATCTTGGACAATAACATAAAGCAAAAATAAGAGAGTTAGATAAGAAGCAAATAGATGTATAGTGACTGTAATTTTTCAATATCTTAAGAGCATCACGATAATATGTATCAGCTTAATACTACATGCTATTTTTCCTCCTATTGCCTCACTTTTACACTCCTCCACTAATGATACCATAAAGCACACATTTAGTGATCTGCCATCCTATGAGCTATCATATCGACTTGCCTTACGCAACAATACCTTTATTCAGATGCTGCACCATTCACATCAGACTAGCAATGCTACAGACTGCTGGGTCTGTGGCCGACTCCCCCCCTATCAGAACTATAAGGGAGTTTTGCCCCTTTTTCTCTATCCGTTCACACACAATGGCTCCTGTGGAGCATGGTTTAGTTTGATTAATTCCCTAGATTCGAATTCCGCAGTTTATCAAGACAACTGGGTATGGGGAAACCTGAATTTAGTTTTTGCTTAAAGTCTGCTACCCTAACAAGGAGGGACTTCCCAAAAGAACAGGAACTGATCTAAGAAATGAAGTATATGGATTAGGTAATTTTACACTTAACCTCATGATCCTGAACGTTGAATCTGAAGCTACACCAATCTTGCCCACCATGTCCGTATTCCCAGTAAAAGAGGAATTATGTATAAGAAAGAATGGCTCCATACACATGGGCCATAGTAAATGCACCACTGTAATAAAATTCAGTGATCAAGGCAAGTCTACATTTAGAGCTTCTCGTCATTCCTACTTTATATGTGGCCAGACCGCATATATACGCTTACCTCTAGATTGGGATGGTACCTGTTACATAGCATTCCTCCTACCACCTGTTTTCCTAGCTCCTCCTGATTATCATAAAAATACTCATTTAGTACACAATAGACAGCAGAGAGATCTCCCAATTGTCAATTACACTGAAACAGCATGGGAAAAATACACAGATTTCAATAAAGGTTTCTTTCCCTATATAGGTACAGTTACCAATAGTAAGCTGATACGTAGATTAACCAGAACCCTTGAAGCAGTAGTGAACGAAACTATTTCCGCCTTAGGCAATTTAACAGAAGAGCAGTCTGCTATGCGGATTGTTGTGCTTCAAAATAGTCTTGTCCTTGACGTTATCCTGGCCGATAGGGGCGGAGCTTGTAGGGTCATCGGATCAAGTCATTGCATTTTTCATACCAGAAAATTCGCCATCTGTATATAAAGCCATAACTCGCCTTCATAAGATTGTAAGCCAGATACACCAGAATCCAGGCACCTGGACTTGGTCCGGTTGGTTTTGGAGTGTATTATCTACCTTTGGATGGAGGGTCCTATCCTTCCTAGGTATTGGCCTTCTCATACTATTCAGTTGCTGTCTATGTCTACAATGTGGACCAGCGATCTGTGGTCTGTGTGCCACATCGTGTATTCCACCACCAAGATTTCATTCAAGATCACGGAAGAAGAAAGAAGAACAAATGATGCTATATGAACAGATCAATGGATTGATGAAGATTGATATCTCTTGAAGGGCAAGTAGGGGACAAGGAGGGAATGTGGAAATGTGGATTTTCCTGGTCAGTTATGTCCCCTATCTTGGACCCCAACGGTTCTATGTGCATGTTACAAGTACATGTATGTTCCCTCCAGTTCCAGTTATGAAGACGCAAATACATGTGCGTCCACCGTCAACATGTCCTCTGTCAGATCCGCCATGAATGGGCTGGATATTCGATTCCTAAGTATGAAAGGCCACCGACTTTTTATGGCTAAGTTACTCCATTTTTGCAGTTCAGGCAGAGTAGGCCCGATTCTGTCCTCAAAGCCTTTCCCTGCTCTCTGCCTCTGACAGCATCAGTTTGAGCCTGCATCTGTGACCATGAACTCTGTCTCATTCTCTGCGCGGCCCACGAAGCCTGACATCAGCCTATTCTCTGCCAAGAGCTGTATTTCACCTTCGAATTATCTGCTTCCCCCTCAGCCGATGCATTCCTGCCTAGTAGCTTAAGTAAACATTCCTCCAGTTACCAAGCAAAAGGCCCGGTTTCTCTGCCCTCATGCAAGTAATTCATAGCCCTGTCATCATGGAATATTCCCATCCCCTCGCATTCAGTGTAGACACTTAGACGCTTGTACACACACACACAGTCAGTATAGAATAGATTCTGTCCGAGAGCCCTTCCCTTGTGGATAACATAGTTCTTTAAACATAGGATATTAGATATGATTTGGGATTAGGTTGACATAACCCCAGACTTTTCGTCTCCACATGTAGAGCTAAATGTCAAGTCCCCTTCACCCTCTAGTTGCACGTCTATCACACGTCATGCTGCTGCGCGCGCATCTCTGCCAAGTATTTCTGCTGACATTGCGAAATCATCTCCAGGTATCCACCCACACATGACAATTTACCCCTTATCATCAAGTGGACGCCCACATGGACGCCCACCTTCACGCCTACTTACACGCCCACATGCTCTTATCTCATTCTCTCTTGCTCTCTTGCTTACGTACAATTGAGAAATGTATATATACTGTACTCTGTGAATAATGTTTTGAGAATATTGAGAATACTTTTCAGCCCCGTCCAGATCCTTTTTTGGTGATGGAGATATTCTCCCTTTGACTCGAGTTATTGGAATAAAGCCCTTTATGTATCTGATACCACAGACTCAGCCTCTTGCTTTATGCATGATCTTATTGATATCTGAAAAATTATGACAGCGTGATATTTTATTTACCACAGTGTGGTGGATGTAGGTAGCTGCCAGAACGTTATAAATATGGCAGCTGGAGGTAGTATTGGTAGTGTTGGTGGATTCCTTGTTGGTGGCATCTGTGCCACATCCCTCACAGTAATTTGTGGTGTGTTAGTGTCAGTCTCCACTGTCGCAGGGCTTTGGCCATGATGACTGGCTCATCATCATCCTCCTCTTCTACATCTACCTCCATAACTCTAAGGCTTTCTGGAACCTTCCTTTTCCCTAGCCTTGTCTCGTGGTGTGTCTCACTCTCAGACTGAGGTAGGATCCAAGTGGCGTCTAGCTCATCAGAAGGGGGGCTTGCAGAAGAAGTTGAACTTTTTTTGGGGCCATCTTGAAGATGTCAGCACGCAGTGGCACAAGTTGAAGAGATGTCTGTGGTCACACGTCACGTGACGTCGTGCGCAGGCCTTCTGTCTGGCAATACAATTGGTGATGTTGTCTCCTCCTCTTTTGTGCACCTAAAAGCAATGAAGCAAGAAAAACATCAGTGAAATGTGGCATTGTTGTGGCTCAATTACTAGTACAAACAAATATAATGTCATTTAGAGTGTGATCACACTTGTTAGTGTTATTAATATTATTATTACCTAAGTTATTAACCCCTTCGCTGCAAGGCCTTTTCCCCTCCTGTGCTAAGCCTTTTTTGGGCTATTTGGGGTAGTGCGCGCTTAGGCCCCTGTAACTTTTTGACCACATTAGGTAGCCACGCCAAATTTGCGTCCTTTTCTTCCAACATCATGGGGATTCTAAAGCTACCCAGGGTTTGTGGATTCTCTTAGAGGGTTCCCAAAAAATAAGTCAAAATACAGCAACATTTTGTTTTTTTTGTGAAAAATGGGAAAAACTGGCTGCAAATGAAAGCATCTGGGTTTTTCTCTGCAAATGGTATCAAAAAAGGGTTTGTGGGGCTGAAATCACCATTTCTCCAGCTTTTAGTGAATGACAGATTTTTGTCAGAATTCCAACATTTTTTACACAGTTTTGGCATTTTTCTGGGACATACCCTATTTTTGCAATTTTTTGTGCTTTCACTCTCCTTCCAGTTAATGGTAGAAATGGGTACAAAAGCAATAATGGATCCTGAAAAGCTATACATTTTTGAAAAGTAGACAAAATTCTGAATTCAGCAAGGGGTCATTTGTGTAGATCCATCAAGGTTTCTTTATAGAAACTAACAGTTAAATATAGGAAAAATTGAAAATTAGTTGAAAAAAGCAGCCTTTTGTGTCAACGTTTTCACCTGTAACTTCTTCTAATTATGACATCTCTTTGAAAGCAATGTACCGTTACACCTGCTGGACCTTCCTGGTTGTGGGGATATATAGGACTTCTAGGTTCACCAAGAGCCCAACGAACCCAGAGTAAAAAATTGAGCAGCATTTTGTAATGGTTTTTTATTATGTTCCGGGTATATAGCAACTATTGTGGGAAAATGTATACATGGAAAAATCGGTATGAAAGACACCTATGTATTTCTGAAATGGGAACAAATTACAGAGTTTAGGAACAGTGCATATTTGCACATTTTCGAAATTGGGAATACTCATATTAGCATGAGAATTATTGGTCATTTTTCAAAATGACTTTTTTTTTACACAATGTCTTTCATTTGGAATGGAGAAATGCATCAAAAATCAATAGGTAATAACAGCTGCTTTACAAATATGAACTACTCTAAGTCTCCCGATAAAAACTGGTACCTCACTTGTGTGGGTAGGCATAGTGCCCATGACAGGAAGTGGCTCAAAACCTAGCGAGAACACACCACATTTTCACAATGAAAATTTACACATTTTTTGCGAAGAGTCTAGCTGTAGTTTTTGAACCCTAGCTCTGCCGGCACCAAGGGAAACCTGGCAAACCTATACATTTTTGAAAAGTAGACACCCAGGGGAATCCAGGATGGTGTGACTTGACTGCCTCCCACCATGATCTGTTATCCAGAATCCCTTGCAAACCTAAAAATTGACAAAAAAACACTTTTCCCCCACATTTCTGTGGTGGAAAGTTCTGGAATCTGCTTGGATCCATAAATTTCCACCCACCCCGTGTTGCCCAAAGTCTTACGAGAAAAATGGTGCCTCACTTGTGCAGGTTGGCCTACTGCCCGCGACATGAAATTGCACAAAATGCAATGTGGTCACACCTCAATTTCGTAGTGGAAATTGACCCTTTTTTGGCAAAGTGCATAGCTGTAGTTTTTGAATCCTAGCTCTGCCGGCACCTTGTGAAACCTAGCAAACCTATACATTTTTTTAAACTAGACACCCAGGGGAATCCAGGATGGGGTGACTTGACTGCCTCCCACCATGATCTGTTACCCAGAATCCCTTGCAAACCTAAAAAATTGACAAAAAAACCAAATTTTCCCGATATTTCTGTGGTGGAAAGTTCTGGAATCTGCGCAGATCCACAAATTTCCACCCAACGCGCATTCCCCAAAGTCCTACGAGAAAAATGGTACCTCACTTATGCAGGTCGGCCTAGTGCCCGCGACAGGAAATGGCGCAAAACGCAATGTGGTCACACCTCAAATTTGCAGTGAAAAATGACCCTTTTTTGGCAAAGTGACTAGCTGTAGTTTTTGAACCATAGCTGTGCCGGCACCTAGGGAAACCTAGCAAGCCTATACATTTTTGAAAAGTAGACACCCAGGGGAATCCAGGATGGGGTGACTTGACTGCCTCTCACCATGATCTGTTACCCAGAATCCCTTGCAAACCTAAAAATTGACACAAAAACAACTTTTTCCCCACATTTCTGTGGTGGAAAGTTCTGGAATTTGCGTGGATCCACAAATTTCCACCCACCCCGTGTTCCCCCAAGTCCTACGAGAAAAATGGTACCTCACTTGTGCGGGTCGGCCTAGTGCCCACGACAGGAAACGGTACAAAGCGCAACGTGGTCACACCTCAATTTTGCAGTGAAAAATGACCCTTTTTTGGCAAAGTGACTAGCTGTAGTTTTTGAACCCTAGCTCTACCGGCACCTAAGTAAACCTAGCAAACCTATACATTTTTGAAAACTAGACACGCAGGGGAATCCAGGATGGGGTGACTTGAGTGCCTCCCACCAGGGTGTGTTACCCAGAATCCCTTGCAAACATAAAAAATTGACAAAAAAAACACTTTTTCCCCATATTTCTGTGATGGAAAGTTCTGGAATCTGCGTGGATCCACAAATTTCCACCCACCCCGTGTTCCCCACAGTCCTACGAGAAAAATGGTACCTCACTTGTGCGGGTCGGCCTAGTGCCCACGACAGGAAACGGTACAAAACGCAACGTGGTCACACCTCAATTTTGCAGTGAAAAATGACCCTTTTTTGGCAAAGTGACTAGCTGTAGTTTTTGAACCCTAGCTGTACCTGCACCTAGGGAAACCTAGCAAACCGATACATTTTTGAAAAGTAGACACCCAGGGGAATCCAGGATGGGGTGACTTGACTGCCTCTCACCATGATCTGTTACCCAGACTCCCTTGCAAACCTAAAAAATTGACAAAAAAAACACTTTTACCCCACATTTCTGTGGTGGAAAGTTTTGGAATCTGCGTGGATCCACAAATTTCCACCCACCCCGTGTTCCCCAAAGTCCTACGAGAAAAATGGTACCTCACTTGTGCGGGTCGGCCTAGTGCCCGCGACAGGAAACGGCACAAAACGCAACGTGGTCACACTTTTTGAGCCCTTGCCTGCCGCGGGTACTTGGGCCTCCCACACAAGTGAGGCACCATTTTTACCGGGAGACCTTGGGGAACGCTGGGTGGTGGAAAATTTGTGTGAACCCAGTGATGCCACAACTTTCCCACACCAAAATGTGTGAAAAAAGTGATTTTTTTCTGCAACAATTGAGGTTTGCAGGGGATTCTGGGTAAGGAAACGTTGGGGGATCCACGCAAGCCATACCTCCCTGGAAGCCGTCGGGTGTCTAGATTTCAGAAATGTATGGGTTTGGTAGGTTTCCCTAGATGGCCACCAAGCACCGGGCCAAAAACCCAAGTGACCCCCCTTGTAAAACCAGGTGGTTTTGCGATAGGCCATTTTGATGTTGCCTCATTACGTTTTGGGCCCTTGCCTGCCACGGGTACTTGGGCCTCCCACACAAGTGAGGCACCATTTTTACCGGGGGACCTTGGGGAACGCTGGGTGGTGGAAAATTTGTGTGAGCCCGGTGATGCCACAACTTTCCCACACCAACATGTGTGAAAAAAGTGATTTTGCTGCAAAAATTGAGGTTTGCAGGGGATTCTGGGAAAGGAAACTTTGGGGGATCCGCGCAAGCCATACCTCCCTGGAAGCCGCCGGGTGTCTAGTTTTCAGAAATGTATGGGTTTGGTAGGATTCCCTAGATGGCCGCCGAGCACCGGGCCAAAAACCCAAGTGACCCCCCTTGCAAAACCAGGTGGTTTTGCGATAGGCCATTTTGATGTCGCCTCACAACGTTTTGAGCCCTTGCCTGCCTCGGGTACTTGGGCCTCCCACACAAGTGAGGCACCATTTTTACCGGGAGACCTTGGGGAACGCTGGGTGGTGGAAAATTTGTGTGAGCCCGGTGATGCCACAACTTTCCCACACCAAAATGTGTGAATAAAGTGATTTTTCTGCAAAAATTGAGGTTTGCAGGGGATTCTGGGTAAGGAAACTTTGGGGGATCCACACAAGCCATACCTCCCTGGAAGCCGCCGGGTGTCTAGTTTTCAGACATGTATGGGTTTGGTAGGTTTCCCTAGATGGCCACCGAGCACCGGGCCAAAAACCCAAGTGACCCCCCTTGCAAAACCAGGTGGTTTTGCGATAGGCCATTTTGATGTCGCCTCACTACGTTTTGGGCCCTTGCCTGCCGCCGGTACTTGGGCCTCCCACACAAGTGAGGCACCATTTTTACCGGGAGACCTGGGGGAACGCTGGGTGGTGGAAAATTTGTGTGAGCCCGGTGATGCCACAACTTTCTCACACCCAAATGTGTGAAAAAAGTGATTTTTCTGCAAAAATTGAGGTTTGCAGGGGATTCTGGGAAAGGAAACGTTGGGGATCCACGCAAGCCATACCTCCCTGGAAGCTGCCGGGTGTCTAGTTTTCAGAAATGTATGGGTTTGGTAGGTTTCCCTAGATGCCCGCCGAGCACCGGGCCAAAAACCCAAGTGACCCCACTTGCAAAACCAGGTGGTTTTGCGATAGGCCATTTTGATGTCGCCTCACTACGTTTTGGGCCCTTGCCTGCCGCGGGTACTTGGGCCTCCCACACAAGTGAGGCACCATTTTTACCGGGAGACCTGGGGGAAAGCTGGGTGGTGGAAAATTTGTGTGAGCCCGGTGATGCCACAACTTTCCCACACAAAAATGTGTGAAAAAGTGATTTTTTCTGCAAAAATTGAGGTTTGCAGGGGATTCTGGGAAAGGAAACGTTGGGGGATCCACGCAAGCCATACCTACCTGGAAGCCGCTGGGTGTCTAGTTTTCATAAATGTATGGGTTTGGTAGGTTTCCCAATATGGCCACCGAGCACCGGGCCAAAAACCCAAGTGACCCCCCTTGCAAAACCAGATTGTTTAGACATTATTGGTTTGTTCCTACAGCGTGAGAATTTTGAGACAATATTGCAATGAAAATGTGGCAGACATTTTGAGGTTTGCAGGACATTGGGGATAAAAAAACTTTTGGAATTCACAAGAGAGACATCACCATGAACTCCCATGGGTTTTCGACAATATCTACAGTTGGTGGGTTATTCTTACATGGAAAGTACACCTTGGCAGAGAAACTAAAGACAAAGATTACTGCACAACCATCTATTCCTCAAACACACACACATACTGGTTGGATTTGGCACGAGGGCAAGTCATGGTTCAGTGTATTAAATTTTATTAACAAGAGATTTCACAAAAATGAAATGCACTGTCAATAATTAAATGCACAAAAAACCAAACCAATGACTCGTACCTCGTGAGCTGTAAAGCCACGTCAAGGCACCAACCACTTTACAGGCCATTCACACACCTTTCATACGTGATACAAAGAAGACCATTCACACTACCAGGCACAAAAGCACCACATTACAAAATTCACAAAAAGGGACAAGGTACACCCTGCTTCAGAAAAACAAATATTACTGCACAGACATCTAATCAAGCACACACACTGGTTGGATTTGGCACGAGGGTAAGTGTTGGTTCAGTATCTACAATTGTATTAGCAAGTGATTTCACAAAAATGAAAAGCACTGTTAATAATTGAAAGGGCGAGAAACTGAACCATTGACTCGCAGCTCGTGAGCTGTAAAGCCACGACAAGGCACCAACCTCTTTACAGGCCATTCATACACCTTTCATACGTGTGAGACATACAAAACCATTCACACCGCCAGCCGCGGGCCCATCACATAACAAAACTCACACCAGCACACAGCGCCATTCAAGGCCCCATCACTTTCACACGCCCACAATCTTGACACAGCAACTACACAGGCAGATGGATTGCGTGGAGTGGCACTCAGCTAGCAGTGTGTGTAGTGACCAGCAGAAAGTCACTACTCACACACAGCCAGCCGAGCGCTAGTCCACACACACCGCTAGCAGAGCGCCAGTCCACGCACACCGCTAGCCAAACACCAGTCCTCGCACACCGCTAGCCAAGCGCCAGTCCAGGCACACCGCCAGCCAATCGCCAGTCAATCGCCAGTCCAGGCACACCGGCAGCCAATCGCCAATCCACGCACACCGCCAGCCAAGCTCCAGTCCACGGACACCACCAGCCAAGCACCAGTCCGCACACACCACCAGTCCACGCACACCGCCAGCCAAGTACCAGTCCACGCACACCGCCAGCCAAGCACCATTCCACACACACCACCAACCAAGTGCCAGTCCACACACACCAACAGCCAAGCACCAGCCTACACACACCGCCATCACATTTAGGATTTTTTTAGAAAAAAATAAAAACCAAAACAAATCGCAAATAGATACAAATCTACAAACACAAAATCAGCAACTAAATACATTGCACTAACGCCAACCTTGAAACAGAATCAAATTTTCCAAAGAATACAGACCAGGCAGTTCACTTTACCACTCATGAATGCTCCCAAAAATTATTTTGCATGTGGTACGCTCTAAAACAAGCAGGGACACACAGCCCAGGTTTAGAAGGACAGTCGGGGCAGTACATACGAATCTCCTTCCGCGTACCTCTTCGCCAACAGACTCTACATCTCCTACTGAGAAAATCTTTTGAGGGCGTGGGAGGAATGTGATCAAGAAAGTGGCGATCTCTCAATCTAGCAACATCCTCCACCACTCCTACTCTAGGAACACTTGCCTGTTCCACTACAACAAGGCTGCCTATTACAGACTCCTGAAACTTAGCAAAAGTCATCTTTGAATCAGAGCAAGAATCCTGGAACACAACAAAAGCATTAAAGATTGCCAAGTGGAAAAGATGGATAGCCAACTTCTTGTACCAAATGTAAGCCTTACGAAGAGCAGCGTAAGGTTCCAACCTCTGCTCTACTCTGTCAACACCACCCATGTGCCTATTATAGTCTAAAATGCACAGGTTTGCGCACTTCAGCGACCTGACCCCAAACAGTCACAGGTGCAGTGCTTTCATCATGGATGGTAGTCAGCATGTAGACATCTCTCCTGTCTGAAAACTTCACAGCAAGAAGCTCCTCGCAACACAATGCACTGCACTGTCCCCGCACAAGCTTTTGACAAACAAGTTCTTTTGGGAAACCTTTACGGTTAGAGCGGATTGTGCCACAAGCAACAGTGTCCACTTTGGCCAATTCCCTGAACAACCGCACACCAGTGTAGAAGTTATCTACATATAAATGGTGGCCATTGTTAAAAAATCCTCTACCAAGTTCCCAAACACTTTTCTCAGTCACTCCAAAAGTGGACGGACAACCAGGGGGGTTAATCCTGGATTCCTTACCGGTGTACACCCTGAAATTAGAGACATATCCAGTCCTACTGTCACACAGCATATACAGCTTAACCCCTTCAGCGCGGCGCAGATTACCGCGCTGTGCTGAAGGTTCCATGTGCGGGCGGGGCCATGACGGAGCGGTTCCGTCATGCGCACAGCGCGACCGACGCGCATGACGGAACCGCTCCGTCATACGCATCGAAGGGGTTAATTCCATAGCGTGCCCTCCTACTAGGAATGTATTGCCTAAAAACCAAGCGGCCCTTGAACAACACCAAAGACTCATCCACTGCAATTTCTTTCCCAGGAGCATAGATCTCAGAAAATCAATCAACAAAGTGATCAAGGACAGGCCTAATCTTAAAAAGACGGTCACACTCAGGGTGATCTCGTGGCAACGCTAAACCATTATCAACAAAATGCATCATCCGAAGCAGAAGCAAATACCTGTCACGACTTATGACTGCCGGAAAAATAGCAGTTGCCAACAAGGGACTAGTAGACCAATATGAAGACATTGATGGCTTCCTTAGCAAGCCCATCAATAAAGTTAAACCCAAGAACTTCTTCATCTCTTCAAGATTTGTGGGAGTCCACCGGGTAGCTCTAGAGTGTGGCTTAAGACTGGCACAGTTGTCCCTCAAAAACTGTTCGGCATACAAATTAGTCTGCTCAACAATCTCTGCCAAAAACACATCGTCCATAGACAACTGAAAACAATTTATCGGCAAAAAGGTTTCAGTATTCACTCTACACCCTGGAATACCAGTAAAGTCTGGCAATGCCGGCTGCACCATGCCAGGGGCAACCCAGAGGTCATCACTTTCAAAAGGAAACCTTGCAGCCCCAGCCTGCAGCCCAGATGCCTCTTCCTGCACTACACCAACGGGAAGCCTTGCAGCCCCAGGCTGCAGCCCAGATGCCTCTTGCCACACTATCGGCACATCAGTCGCCTCCTCTAACACAGGCACTTCATCCGCACTAAGAGTATCTTCATCATCCGATGACTCCATATGGAGAGAAAACTCACTGCCAGAATCGTCCCCTGCCTCCTCTCCCTCAGATGCAGAGTCAGTCTCTGAACCATGGTCAGAGGAAGACTCAAAAAGCAAACCAACAACCTGCTGAGCAGTAATCCTGCGGCTAGCCATTACTAAGATAGAAGACTGCACAAACAAGTCAACAACAACCAACAATGTGCAAACCAAGTAAGTAAAGAAATGTGTACCTTTATCACAAAGATCAATGTACTCAAAAACTATAGAATTCAATTACAAGAGACAGCTACACTCACCAGAACCTACTCTGCAGTGACACAGCAAAAACCAACGATATCCAACTAGAAAGAAGAAAAAAAAAAATTACTCACAAGACAACAAAACACACATCGAGCACAAATGCAGAGAAATCAAACACATTTACATTGTACAAAAAAAGTCTCTTACCAAACAACACAAACAGCAGAACCACCAGTAACGAAACCGCAAACTGAAAAGAGCAAAAGCCTTCACCTAGAACAAAAAAGTAAAAAAAAAAACAATTACAATTGCAATTCACAAAAAATATAACAATAAACATTATAACATGCTATGTTACTACCCAAATGGTAAATCGGGTTGTGTGCCTAATAAAAATTTGGGCCCCCAGGAACCGACCCTTGCCCAAGGGGTCGCTTCCTTAATGCTAAAACAGACATCCCTGGTGTCTAGTGGGCTTTTCTGCCCCCCCCCTGGGAGCAGAAACGGATACAAAGACAACCGATCTGCCCCCAGGGGGGGCAGAAAAGTCTTAACATTATTTTTGCCCCCAAGGAAGCGACCCTTGCCCAAGGGGTCACTTCCTAATGCTGAAACAGACATCCCTGGTGTCTAGTGGGCTTTTCTGCCCCCCCCCTGGGAGCAGAAACGGATACAAACACGACCGATCTGCCCCCGGGGGGGCCAGAAAAGTCTTAATATTTATTTTGCCCCCCAGGAAGCGACCCTTGCCCAAGGGGTCGCTTCCTTAATTCTAAAAACAGACATCCCTGGTGTCTAGTGGGCTTTTCTGCCCCCCCCCCCCGGGGGCAGAAAGGGACAGAAAGACAACCGGGGGGGCAGAAAAGTCTTGACATTAAATTTTGCCCCCAGGAAGCGACCCTTGCCCAAGGGGTCGCTTCCTTTCTGCACAAAAAGACATCCCTGGTGTCTAGTGAGGCATCCCTGCTCCACAATCGCGACGCTGTGCGCGATCGTGAAGCAGGAATGCCCAGCATTGAGACATAAGGGGAGAGGAAATACTCTTTCCTCTCCCCGATGCCTCAATACTGTAGACATTTGTGAGACCTTGACAACAACAAGGGTTTTCATGGTGTAATGTACAGTACACTCAGGAAGGATAGGAAAGAAGAAGAACAACAAAAATACAATTTGGCATTGTGTATCACGTGGGATGCAGCATTTAGGGAGCTGCAGCTGACAAATGACAATGGATGGAAGCAATAAGCCAAGGGGAACTAAGGGAAGACAGACATACATGCCTATGGCAAAAGCAAAAGCACACTAACTGCCTTCACAAAATGGCCGCCAGCCACATGGTCACAACAACAAGCAGGAGGCCTGGAAAACAATGAATTCAAGCAGGCCTATATGCACACTGACTTTACAAAATTGCCCCGGGCCACATGGGGAGGCTCAGCCAAGGAAAATGCTGGCCCACTATTACAAACGCGCTCACACTCTGGCCTGACAAAGGAGGCATCCTAATCAACACATCTTTAAGGCAACAATGCCAAAAACGAAAATCCACAGGGCTAAAAAGGATTGCAAGTTACAACCACACACACATTCAACAAAGGCATTTAATTTAACACACATTGAAAAAAGGTGAAATACCCCCAAAAAAACCATTTAGTATTTTTAATCCAATGCCATTGATAGCCAAATGTATGTAAATTCGACAGACACCACAAACACAGTTGTTTCATGCCCCCATGAGTAGCTCTGGGCCTATTGGTTGGAAAACCCTTTGGCAGGCTGGGCCACATAATGAATCAATTCAAATCAATATTGCACATTTATTAAAAACATGGAGACAATGTAGTGAACTGTGCTACATTTTTGCTGAATAAAATAAGAACAAAATTGCATGCAAAACAACAACCAGCAAGAAGACAGGGCCACCACAAAGAAGGCATGCAGGCCTATGGCAGAAACACACTGGCTGCCTTCACAAAATGACCACCAGCCACATGGCCAGGCCACAACAACAAGTAATACGCCTGCAAAGTGAAGACAATGCAGGCCTACGGCAAAAGGACACTGGCTGCATTCACAAAATGGCCGTAAGCCACATGGCCAGGCCACAACAACAAGCAATAAGCCTACAAAGGGAAGACAATGCAGGCCTATGGCAAAAGCACACAGGCTGCCTTCACAAAAGGGCCACCAGCCACATGGCCAAGGCACAACAACCAGCAATAAGCCTACAAAGGGAAAGACAATGCAGGTCTATGGTCAAAAGCACACCATCTGCCTTCACAAAATGGCCGCCAGCCACATGGCCAGGCCACCACAACAAGAAGCAATAAGCCAAGAGAAACAAAGGGAAGACATGCAGGCCTATGGCAAAAACACATTAACTGCCTCCACAAAATGGCTGACAGCCACGTGGTCACAAAACTCCAACAAGCAGGAGGCCTGGAACACAATGAACTCAAGCAAGCCTATATGGACACAGACTTTACAAAAACAACACATCTTTAAGGCAACAATGCCAAAAATGAAAATTCACATGGCTAAAAAAGTTTGCAAGTTACAACAGACACACATCAAACATAGGCATTTAATTTAACACACATGAAAAAAAAGGTGAAATACCACATAAAACACATTTTGTATTTTTAATCCGATGCCATCCATGGCCAAAATGATGTTTATATTCAACAGACACCACAGAAACAGTTGTTTCATGCACCCATGAGTAGCCTTGGGCCCACTGGCTGAGAAATGCCTATTTTTGTCAGACTACTGGGCCACATAGTGACCTAAATAAATACTGTAAATTGATTTCAAAACATGGAGGAAAATTTAGTGAATTATGCAACGTGTTTCCTTTCTAAAAGGAGAAAAATTACTTACAAAGAAACAACTAGGTCCCTACTGAAACTACAGGACACCCACCACAATAAATTTAAAAATACAATGAAAAGTACAAATAGATCTGGGTGCATGGCCCCAATCAAACAAACAACACCAATTTTCCAACGTACTTGTGATATCTCAAATTCAAATTTTTCAAATCCGATGAGATATATCATGCAACAGACACAAAGAGTGATCCTTCCTGCTCCAAATCTAAATGAAAAGTGACCAGGAGATGGACAAAGCACTGAGAGCAGTCTGCTGGACAGGAACAGGAAGTTGAAGACTCTGGGGCACTTCCTTACTCTTGAAAAAAAAAGAAAAATGACTCCTTGCACAAAAAAGTATAGCCAAATGTCAATTTGAGGATTTGTTTTACTCTAAACCGTCGTTTTGAGAAGATTTTGATGCTGCTCGGGGAGAGAACCAGATTGTAGTCACGTTCAACCCTGCACGTTCAGGATCGCGATCTACAAACAAAAACACCAGAACTCTGCTGGCACGCTTGAATGAAGTGTTTGCGATCGCAAACAATCATGGGACCATGTGGCCGCCTAGTAAATCTTGTGGCGTTCGCAAAAGGCTTGGAAAATCTCATCGGTGACGCAGGCACCCGGAAAATCGCTCCTGCACGTACAAAAAGGCATTTCGGCCACGCAAACACAAAAACTCTGCTGCGTTGCGGAGTGCAGAGTTTTTGGCAACTCCACGTTCTGAGCGGAATGCAGGGTTGCCAAAACTCTGCAAACTACGCGAGCGGAGCAGAGTTTTACCCCCAGTGTAAGTAATGGGGAGACGCAGCGTCCAGCACCGGGACAAGCTGAGCAGAGCAGGGAGGCGGGTTGAAGCAGCGCGAGAGGCACCAGCGCTACCCGGCCCCGCCCCCTCCCACTGGGCACCTGAAAAACACCTCGCGCCTCCCGCTTCACGGGAGACATAGCATCCAGCACCGGGACCAGCTGAGCAGAGCAGGGCGGCGGGTTGAAGCAGCGCAAGAGGCACCAGCGCTACCTGGCACCGCCCCCTCCTACCGGATATTGCCAGCAGCCATCTCTAGCCTGCGGGACGCGCGCGGGCAGCGCCGGGCGAAGCCCGGGCGAAGGGCGGGCCGTCTACGGCTGTCAGAGGCCGAAAGAGGTCGGGCCGGGCCACTTCCCCAAGGTGTCGCTATGGATAAGCGCAAACAAGCTGTTAATGGGGAGGAGGAGGGGAAGAAAAAGAAAGCGAAGGTTGCCAGAAAATTGGAAAGTATAATCTCCTATCTGTCCACCGCAGTAGGGGTTCTAACTAAAGAAATTGCAAAAGCAGAGCAGGAACAAGGTCTGGTACTTCCCTCTGTACCTCACGAATCTACTGACTGTGTGGTAGTGCCTAGTTTACCCCTGGAGCCCGTGGTGGTTGTGTCGAACCCACCCATCGTGAGCGACTCTGTTAACTTTACACAGGATGGCGCTGATCAATTGGGGCCACACGTCCATGGTAATGTGGGGCCTGAGAGTCAGATAGGGAATTTCTCGATGGAATTACTGGACGAATTATTTACCTCACGTATAGAACTGCTACATGTGGGCATTGCTAAAGATATTGTCGAGACTTTGAATGCTTGTGTTGCTGACCTGCTTAAAAAATGCTCCAAAATGATTGCCGCCATCAATGACTTTAGCTCACAACAAAAGGGGGATAGTCAGGCTAAGCATAGCTCACAAAGACCAGAGGGGGGCATGGGAGTGCCTTTTGGGCCAACGAATCATCTAAGTCCCCGGGTGAATTGTAGTACCCTAGGTGGGTTGCAGAGCATGGGCCAATCTCCTTCTGTCGTGCAGCCGCCATTAGGCAGGCATACCTCCGGTAACATGCCGCATGCGGCTAGCCATGATGTAGCCCAGCCCTCAGGTCGCAGTGTGAGGCAGGCAAGGGGTTGTTCGGTTACCCTTGACCTTCCCCCGTAAGCGGCCCCACTGGTGGCTGTATTTGTAGGGGTCCCACCGCTCCGTGTGGGAGTGATGGAATCAACCTATGATTTGTTGAGGGAGTCCAAATCATGGTGCACTGCCTCCAGTTGTGGTGGCCTGGACATATCTTCTAATATCATCATGGCGAGAAGGGTGGGGTGGGTTGGACGGAGGCCCAAGCGGCACGCGGGTGACTGCGAGAATAAAAAAAAAAAAAAAAAGTAATGATCCAAATTCTCGGTCTGTAAATCCTGCGCCATATATAGGTCAGCGTAGAATTCCCTAAAACGCGAGGCAATTGGCCTCTAGAAGGCCCCATTTCTTTGTAAACAGAGAGATAACACCAGTAGCTTGGCGCTGAGCTCTATGGGGCAGATTTATGAGCCCCTTGCGCCACTTTTGCGTCACTTTTAACATGGGAAAAGTGACGCAAAAGTGGCGCAAGGGGCTCATAAATCTGCCCCTATGTCTGTTGGGCAACAGCTTTCTGCACTTATTCCCGCCTCATAGAAAGTTCTTTTAAGATGAAGCAGAGAGTATTCTGCCTTATCAAGATCAAGGCCGGCTAACTGATTACGTACGGTTTCCGGTGGCTCCATATTCTGCGGTTCCCTGTGCGATGGTGAATGCGTTCTAGCTCTTTTACCTGTTCTTGGAGTTGTGTTTGCTTTTCCTTCTATATCTTGTTGTATGTCACATCTGAGTACCACTTTTAGTGCATCCCAGATCATTGCAACCGGAACCCCAGGGCTATCATTAACACTGAGGTAATCCACTATCGCTTTCCAAATTTGCTCTACAACTGCAGGTCTATGAAGTAGGGTCTCTTGCAACCTCCCTGGGCGCACCGTACCCTCTATACCAGGTACCCTCAAGTCTAGGAAAACCCCGGAGTGATCCGAAAATGACCTGGGTTCTATTCCTACTGATAAAACCGCCGCCTGGATCTCGCAAGAGCCCAGAAAGTAATCCAACCATGCATAAGGCTTATGTGCATGGGAGTAAAATGTATATTTTCTCGTGGTTGGGTGGCAGTCCCGCCACAGATCCACCAGACCCATCTCTCTCAACCAAAGAATCCCATCCACTGAGACTGCTCGCTCCCCTCCCTCTTTGCAGGCTCACCGGTCCTTGTCATCATCAAGGACCAAGTTAAAATCCCCACCAAACAAAACCCAACAATGCTGCACTGTCGATGTATCTGCTACTGCTCTGCAATTACAATGTTCCTGCCTCTTGTTGGGGGCAAACAGAGAGCCTAAGATGTGTGTGTCTGACCCCATACGTATCCAGTGGACAAGAAGACGAACCCTGATTTCTGCAACCTTGGAGCCTATCCTACTCTTAAAGGAATGTGAAACCAATATTGCAACCTCAGCTGACCTGCTTCGCCATGGAAGAAAAATACTGATGTGGAAAGGTCCTTTTTTAAAGCCAGTACCAATCCCTGGCCGGTAAATGTGTCTCTTGGAGCAGGCAGCGATCAGCCTTTGTCTGTTCTAGATAGGTGAGAATGGCCTACCTTTTAACAGGATTATTAAGCCTCATGACATTGAGAGTGACTATTCTTAGAGTACCCTGAAGCATAGTGATGATATATATTTGTCACACATAATTGCACCAACCACCCACGCCTCTCAAGCTGCCCTGCAGACTGGCCCACCCAACTAAAAACTTTGGCATTGCAGCTTGGCAGTGTTATCTTCTTGAGTGCCCTTACAACAACAAAAAAACTGAAAACATAACTGGGAGAAAAGACCACTTTGCTGGATAAAAACAGCCACTGACCATCATCAGCAACTTTCCAGCAGAGTATTGGTGTAGAGTGTCCAGTGTGGCCATTGATCCAAACAGCAACCTCCCCACCCTTCCCCCACAGGGTCCGGCTCCCACCCAGATTGCAAAGAGAGAGGTATGCCTTGAAATACCGAAAAACTAATTTGAGAGTTTTTCACTATCAAGACACGTAAAACTTAAAAGTACATGCCCAACTCTTTAGATACAATGCACCCTGTCATATGGGCTATTTAGGACTTCTCCTACGGGGGACATATGTATTGAAAATGAAGGTTTAGTCCTGGCAAACGTTTTTTTTGCAAGGTCAAAATGGCAGTTTAAAACTGCACCTGCAGGCTGCAATCGCAGGCCTGAGAAAGGTTACTTAAGTGGGTGGCACAATCAGTGCTGCAGGCCCACTGGTAGCATTTAATTTACAGTGCCTAGGTACATGTAGTTCCAATTTACTTGGGACTGAAAATTAAATTAAATGAGCCTTTTGGTTGTAAGACAATTTCAGTATGTTTAAAGGAGAGAGCACAAGCAGTTTAGCAATGGTTAGCAGGGCTAAAGTTTGCAGAGTCCTAAAGCCAACAACAACAAATTCATCAAAACAGTAGGGGTGAAGGTAAAACGTTTGTGGGTGACCAGAGAGGACCAAATCTAACACGGTGAAACATCAGCATTGAAAAGCTGTGATGGCAGGGTGTCTCACCTGAAATAGACTGGCGTTTAAAGCTTTGAGTTATTGCAGCCTCGGTCGTTAAAAACTGCTTTTATGTGATCTTTATACATTGTTCGCATATGAAAGAACACTGTCATGTCTACACTAATTTGGTCGTTCTATATTTACATCCCAGGAAAATAGGAACATTTGACGTTATGCTTTTGAAATTGGGTCCCTGTTGTTTATTTGTTTTTCTTACCTGACTCTTTGAATTGGATTGGATCCTTGGAAAATAGAGCCTGTCTGTAGCTTGAAAATGTAATATTCTAATTCACTGCTTCTTGAATGAGTCCCATGGAACCGTTGTTCATGTATTCTGCATAGATGGTCAAGCACATGCAATAGCAAATTTGTGCAGGTTGGCAATTTATGGACATAGGTAATTGTGTAATGTGTTGCAAATGTTTGTAAAAGTCCATGACAATTTGCCAAAAGTACACTCTCAGAGCAAAATATGGTTTGCCAGTATGGTTCCTGATATTTTTATGCAAGTGTGCACCTTGTGTA
The DNA here is from genome assembly GCF_964204655.1 of Triturus cristatus. Lineage (NCBI taxonomy): Eukaryota > Metazoa > Chordata > Amphibia > Caudata > Salamandridae > Triturus > Triturus cristatus. The sequence continues at coordinate 287,593,246 of NC_140587.1, forward strand.
CAAAAGTCTCACAAGATACTGGTTGCAGGTTGGATTGCATAGAAAAAGCCTGTGTAATCATGTCTCCCACTAATAATGCACAATAATTTTTTACATTCAACTTACAGTGCTATACACCAAAGTTACACACAACTTTGCAATGGGAAATGTTGAGAAAGTTAGCAGATTTCAAATAACCCAGAATTGAACAATGTCATTAAATATGGTGACATAGTTGCGTTGTGAATGGGTGTGTGTGCTTGTGCGAATGCATGATTGTGAGTGAGTGTGATCCAGCATCAATAAGGGATCGATAATCAATAACAATACATAAGCCCATACAACACTTACCCAATACACATCCACTGAAATGACACTGAGAGAGTTTTAAGACTAATCAACACTCAAAATGAGTTATTCATTATTCAAACTCGTATCTTACACTCTAAATACATAACTGAGTCTGCATATCAACTTCTTTGCTCTGGTCGATGGACCTAAAGTTGAGAAGCTGATGGTAATAATAATATCTAACTATCTATTTAAACTTATTACTAAATAACCACAAACTCAATGTCAAGTTAATATTGTTTATCACCAAATAATGCAGTAAATAAGAGCTCATCATGTACAGATTCACAAAGCAAACAATGCATTAATCCGACAGAGAGAGAGAGAGAGAGAGAGAGAGAGAGAGCATTTATCAAATGCAAACAGTGTCAAACTCATATCAAATTAACAAAAATGCATATGAAGGAGTGGATAGGCGTAGAGACAAATGTTTCAGAGATAAAATACATTTGCAAATAATTATGCAAAGTACGGAATCATTAGATAATACTAACCTATGGAAATAGAGAAATCCCACCCCCTGGCCACGGAGATAGTAGCAGGTCCCCCGAGATAGATTCAGGGAACAAAGATTAACAGGATACTGTTTGCAGGACTGGAACAGGAAACAGGTAGGCCTCAGCAAACCAACGGACAGCGACGATCACCCTCTAAGCTTCTCTCCAAACCGCACTTCACCACTTCTCCTGACCACACCCCAAAGGCACCTCAATTATACCCTAAAACCTACGTGTCCAACCCACAATAGTTGAAATATTTTGAAAAACTCTGTCTCTCATTCGCTGATTAGGGGGGTGTTCTATCACACCACCAAAGTCACGGTCATAGTTTCTTAATGCTCTTTGTCTTTCATAAATTACACTACATTATCCACGTCCGATGACTTCATATTTCGTTTGGTAAATAACATGTTGCAAATCACTACACAGTCATTGTTCATTGCTGTCGTTTTCTGCAGAAGAAGTTTGTACATTTCTCTTGCTTCTCATGGCCATCTTTCTTACTTGGCAGACAAAAAAATGCCTCTTGAAGGTTATCAGCCTCGGCCACCGCCACTTCTCTCTCAGAGCTCGATTTTCGGCTTATCAAATGATTTCTCTTTTTAACCCATTACAGACATGCAGAAATGTAGGCCCATGTGTTTCTCTACACTGAATGGAACACAGACAGTATTAATTTCACTAAATGTATTTTCTCACTGTTTACCACCCACCATCGCACTATCCCATGTTAAATCCGTAGCAAGAGCATTAATGTGCAGAAGCGGCATTATTTTTATTTCATTCCTAGAAGCAGAACGCAAATGCGGCCTAGTCTGGCATGCAGTAGTCTCATATTATTGCACGCATGCACAAAGCATTTTCCCGTGTACTTGTGTTTGGGTACGTTAGTTTCACAGCACACTATTAATAAATGTTACTGAGGAATCAATCCGAGCAGGTTTTATTTTCTCAAAACCCTTCTCCATCAAGTGTGCATATGTGTGCGGACCCCGCCCCCTCTGCTAAAATTATCAGTCGCCACTGCTCTTCCTAATGCTGATTACTTCAGTGCTTCTACAATATGCACAAACCATTACAGGCACTGCATTAGATTCTGAAATGAGAGCCAACACCAAATATCAACTTGACAAGTTTCCAGAATGTCACCAAGGGCATCATCATGAGATGTAATTTAAGGGTAAGGAAAGTTACATGAGTAAACGTATACACTATTTGAGCGTTATTTACAGAGGAGCCATTGTCAGCAGCAACAAATCTCACTTGTAGCTGTCAGTGATTTAGCCATTATGACACGAGTTTGTCCAATTTTTCTCATATGTCAACAATGCTGTGTAATTCACCATGAAAGACGTCCATACATAAAGTTATCTGATAACGGACAAATCGAGGTTGGCCTTGCTTTACCACTGGTATACTAGAAGCCTGAGACTAGCTGTGTTTAAGACTAAGAGAAGGCCTCCCAATAAGCTCATGCAGCCACTCAGTCTGTGATCTAACCAACAATCTTCATGGCTGTCCTGGTTTGGATCCAATGAGCTCATGTAGCCACGCAATCTGTGATCTAACCAATAATCTTCATGGCTGTCCTGGTTTGAATCCAATGAGCTCACGTAGCCACTCAATCTGTGATCTAACCAATAATCTTCATGGCTGTCTTGATTGGACTCCAATGAGCTCACATAGCCACACAATCTTTGATCTAACCAATAATCTTCATGGCTATGATGGTTTGAACTTCACAGACTTCACACATGCCAACTGTGGGCATAACTCTGATACCTCTCTATAGGGCGGAACAAAGGATTTCCCAGCGGGGGTCTTGAAGTGCCAGGAGGTTCTCTCAACAAAAGAATTTAGCAAGATTTCCACCAATTCATTTACTAGTTGGCATTAAGCAGACCTGCCTAGTCATGACTCTTGTGGTACATCTGACACAAATGAATTGTCCTGGTTACACATCTGTGATGCTTTTAATTCAAAGTCTCCATTTAAGGCACTCTGATAATTATGGCTGTGACAATAAAGTAAGGATGTCCGACATGGCTCTAATGTTAAGGACTTTTCTAGAAATGAATATTCCTGCCCCGCCCCTTTTGTCTCCTCTGCATATGCCCTCTGGGCAGTAGAGCCGTAATCCATATCAATGTGTTATTTTGTTTCCGCAGAGGATGAAAGCAGAGGGTTTTTATGGAGAGGGAAGTGTAATCTACTCATGAAAGAAGTGTAACTACCTCACACTACTTTTCAAGGAACAATACAACACTGAAACATTTCACTTGTAAGAGAAATGTAATTATATGAGACATATGCCTCGCTGCTGAAGCCTCTAATTAATCTGTTAGTGAGACAAAAACCATAGCGCTGCCGAAACTGTGGCCATATTTTGCAGCCCTTGCTCTTTTTAGGGCTGATTTAGTTTGGTGGAGGATAACTTCGACACAAACATGATGGCTGTCCTGCCCGCCTTACCTCAGGTGCATCATACCGTAGGGCAATTTTAATTGGGCGGATGACTTATCTGTCACGTTTATGACGTCTGCCAAACTCTAAATCAGGGCTTAAATATCATGAACTGAACATTTTAAAGTCAAATCTTTCCTAAAATGTATTAAGGTTTTAATCAATTTGTCATCAATTGCGTAGATACACAATACACGATTTTACTCAAAAGGCAGAACCTTTTGTGCACAAGACTTGTCGGCTTTAGGAATGAGCGAGCGTCTAGCTCATGTGAATGTGAAATGTGTTCACATTATTCCCAGCCCTCATTTTAATTCTTTGACAGACTTCTTCTGCATTGCATTAAATTCTCAGGGGCAAACTGGGAACAGCTTCAGAATAGCTAAGCGCTAATTGTTTGAAGTCTTTTTATTCTGCATGTCGAGGGCCCTAAAAGAAAAGACAATTACTCTGCATTTTCTCCTTTTTAAATCCGTCTCCAAAATGTACATTCTCCGTGCCTACAATCCAATTTGGACATGTACAAAGAAAATTATTTTTGGACTATCTAGAGAGTGAAATATTTATTTAAATGTATTAAACTAACCTGACTCCTGCAGCTGTTGCATTGTAATCTCCCAGGCTTTTGCTAAATGTTAATAAGCTGAGTACTGTTGTCGACGATCAATAAGAGCAACAGCCAAAAGGATCTCCTTTTTATCAAAGGAATAAATAACTGGAAAGCAAGTCACAAAAGCCTTCTACGCACCTCTCCTGGAAACACAGTCTCAGCATACAGCTAAAGCCGAATTAATTTTCCTCCAAAACATACATGCTTTAGTAAATCATCCTGAATGCTTTTTAGATCTAGCTTGTCAGCACAGCTGTCTACAAAACCTGTTGTAATACATTCTTTACATTATACACTAGGCGTCCTTTGGCTCCACTCAGAGGAATATTAGTCTGTCTTACCTCTTTCTAATGGCTGTTTGGTGTACCATTCCACTTTCCAGGGAGTGTTTCAATGCATGAGGGACTATGTGTCCTGAAGGCCAGATTGAAATACATTTAATAAATAAAAGCACTATTTGCATTGTGAGCTAGCCTCCTGCATATCGGGGCCTATAATATCTGTCATAATAATAATAATAGTAATAATATTCCACTTGTATAGCGCCTGGTTACACTGACCAGTGTGTCCCCGCGCTGGAAAACCATTCTCCGGAAGGGGGCCAAGACAAGGAGCTAAGGAGAAAGAAGCTGTGCACAGGACTCAACGCTGGAAAAGCCAGGTGTTTAGTATTTCCCGGAAAAAAAAAATTCCAAAGGCTCTACTTGCATAGACATAGGTATTAAGTTCTATTTTTTGGCTGCCAAGTTTCCGAACGATCGCGCACCCATTCTAACTCTTTGGACTTTAGGAACTTTGACCTGATGGGCTCCGGTTGTTCTAAGATGGCGGGCCGGATGATGAGTAATGAGAAGATGATGGAGATAGCGGGGCCTTTACCCTACAAACTCCGATGACAATAGCATAGGGCTTAAATGTATGTTGTATATTACTTGACAGGACAACGTGTATCAAAAATTACGCTACCTAAAACTGATACGTTACAGAACTACTTTCCAGCCGTCCTATTTGTTGAAATATTTTGTTCACAGGGATAATGTTAGTCCCATAAATTATGGAAAATAAATGATTCATAAGCATTACATAGTTCCTGTGAAATGTAGGTTCTGAAAGCACTGCTGAATTAATATGATTGCACTTCAAACATGTCTTCTTTTTTTTTGATTTCAAAAGAATTTATTTTTTAAAAGATTAGATACAAACATAATATACAGGCAAGAATGATACAATTGATAACAGCTAAAATATATAAAATGTTAGGTTGATAATAACCAATAAAAATATATCTAAACATTCATTATTCTGAAAGTATCAGAGACATACGTCAATTGAGGAGGAAGCAATGAAAAACCGGGAGAAGTAATTATCAAAAGTATCATCATTAGATATTAAACTGGGGATAAGAGGAAAGAAAGGAAAAAAGCAAAGATAGAGAAGAGACAGGATAGAGAAGAGGAGAGACAAGACAAAGGGAGAGAAAAGAGAGGGATTTCCAAAGGATTCACCGAACACTCAAGACAACATTAAATAGACAAATCAAAGGGATATTGATCCACCAACCCCTCTGAGGCCAATTACATGTACGTATCTAGCGCCAACCACACACCAGAAGATATAGACGGAGAAAGATGAGCATGCTCAACTGAAGTATGAGCACTACGTAGGAAAGAAACCCATGCCCACCAAGTATGATAAGAGACTGAAGAAAAAGATTTCCACTCCATGAGAATTACTTTGACTGCAACGGTTAGTAAAAGATCCAACAGTTGTACCTCCATGGAGTCTAGAGGCAATGGGACCGAGGCCGCCAGCGGGCCTAAAAGGACTAACGGAAATGAAAGTTGAAACTTAATATTAAAGATAAGCATGAGGTGTTTATGAATTAAACCCCAAAAGGGTTGAAGAAGAGAACAATCAAAGAACATATGCTGAAAATCGCCTGGTGCAAGACCACAACTCCAACATAAATTATCTTCCTTAAGATTTAACGAATACAAACGAGTGGGAGTCCAGTGAAGAAGATTAATAGAGAAAAACTTAGACTGCATTAAAGAAGGGGCAATTTTATTACGAAGAGAAAGCCTACCAATATCCTGCCAAGTGTCTGAAGAGATATGATCGGTAACATCATGTTCAAAATGATGAAGCCATTTTTGCTGTGTAACAGTTTGAGAGGGAAGTGTCGAGGACGATAAAAATTTATAAATCCTAGATGCTACATGACCAGATCTAACCCATAACTGAAAACGCGTAATCGTAGGGGAAGAAGGATGCAGATGTACTTTAGCAAGTGCTACTTTTATCTTAAGGAAGGTATAGAAATCTATATTAGATAAAGAGAAAAGTTGAGCCAGGGAAGAGAAAGGGAGAGGATCATTGTTGGAATCATATAAATGTTTAACAAGTGAGATACCTTTCCCCGACCAATAAGACACCAAGTCTGGATCGATAGTAATTTTAATTTTGGAATTCCGCCAAATAGATGACCATCTAGTTTTATGTAATGGAATCGCCACTCTCTTATCAACCTTGCGAACCGCAGCAATAGTGTCTAGAATAATAGATCTAGAAAATGGAATAGAAAGGGTATTTGTGGTTAAGAAAGAGGCAGTCGGAAGAGGAGAGGCCAATTCCTGTTCTATTAGCAACCAAGCCGGAACATGCATAGAGGGAGAGGAAAACCAGAGCGCCCCCTGGGAGGCCAAAAAAGCAGACTGATATTTCCCCCAATCAGGAAGATTACAACCTCCCATATCATAGGATTTTCTCAAGAATTTATAGGCAATTCTAGCCCTTTTGTCATTCCATAAGAATTTGGAAGTAATTAAATCAAGTTCATGAAAGAAGGCATCAGAGAGCTGAACTGGAAGCATAGAGGAAACAAAATTAATAATAGGTGTTATCATCATTTTAAGAGTTTGGAGTCGGCCCCACCAAGAAATATGTTTCGGAGACCAATTTTCTAGAAGATGTCGTACCTTAAGAATAGTTTGAGATTCATTATATGTAACAGTGGCATAAAGAGTGGAACAAAAATAAATACCCAAATATTTTAATTGCTTAGATTACCACTTAAAACCAGCCGAACCCATATGAGAGGAGAAACAATAAGCATTTAATGGGAACATCTCGGTCTTATCCTTGTTCAGGGTATACCCTGAAACCGTTGAGAAAATAGAAATTGTATCAGAAATAGCAGGGATGGCGCGTGCAATATCTTCTGAAAAAATGAGAACGGCATAAGCAGCTGTTTTAATCTGATGAGATCCAAAAGAAAAACCCCTAATGTCTGGATGAACATCAATCATTCTGAGAAGAGGATCAATGGACAGCAAAAATAAAAGAGGGGACAAAGGGCAACCTTGTCTCGTACCCTGGCGGAGGTTAAAAAAGGATGACGTAGCTCCATTCACTCTTATGTTAGCTCGAGGCCTGGAATACAGAGACATAACCATACGGATAAAGGAATCACCAAGGTTGTGCGCACATAAAACGGCTTGTAAAAAAGGCCACGAAACCTTATCAAAGGCCTTTTCAGCGTCAAGAGCCAAGGCCGCTGCTGGAAGATTAGATCGCTTGGCGGCCCCGAGAATGTGACAGAAAGTACGAATATTATCACGTGCAAGACGGCCCTTCACAAAACCTGTCTGAGAAGGATGAACCAATTGAGGGATAAAGGATTCTAAGCGTTTAGCCAAAATTTTAGCAAAAATCTTAACTTCCATGTTAAGAAGGGAAATAGGGCGAAAATGTTTGGGGTCTGAATGATCTTTCCCTTCTTTGGGGATTACTACAATAGTAGCATCAGCAGCAGAACCAGACACCGAGCCATCCTTAATAAAAGCATCAAAGACCAGTTGAAGTTTCGGAACAAGCACGGAGAGAAAAGTCTTATAAAACAAAATAGGATAGCCATCAGGGCCCGGAGCCTTACCAGAACGAGTAGCTTTAATCGCGGAAATGATCTCATCAGAGGTAATCGGGCAATTCAAAGAATTATTATCTTCCTCCGAAACAGCTTTCAAAGGAACCGTCTTCAAGAATTTCTGACAACGTTCAAAAGAAGCCTGAGTAGAGGGCGTATATAAATTATTATAGAAGTCGCGAAAGACCTCAAGAATTTCTGCAGTCTGGAATTTTTTCGTACCAAGATGGTCAGTAATAGAAGAGATTTGGGAGGATTTATAAGAAGATTCCTGGAACTTCAATGTAGCTGCAAGAATCTTACCCGCACGATTTTTTAACAACAACTTCTTAGATTTTTGAGCCTGAAGGCCAATATGAGCTCTCTTAGTAACTATGGTATTGTACGTGTATTTTAAGTTTTTAATAGATTGTAAATATGACTTATCTTTAGAATTGCGAAAAAGAGATTCCTGACGTTTAATCTCATCTGCTAAATCCGTGAGTTCCTTCTTAATGGCAGCATTCCTCCTTGACATACATTGAATAACCTGACCACGGAAAGTGCATTTGAAAGAATCCCAGAGAACCACAGGAGAACTAACTGATCCAACATTCTCAAGGAAAAACGTCTCAATCTCATTAGAAAATTCTCGAATCAGGGAGTCATCATGTAAAATTTCTGTATTTAGTCTCCAAGATCGAGACCTTGCTCTGGGGGCAAAAGACATAAGCGTGAACGTCACCGCAGCATGGTCTGAAACTAAAATGGGATGGATAAGCGGGGAAGAGGCAGATTGAACAAGCGAGGAGTGAACCAAAAGGTAATCAATGCGTGAAAAGGACGAATGAGGAGACGAAAAAAAGGCGAAATCACTGCCAGTGGGATTATGAAGACGCCACACGTCCTGGAGATGTGTCAGAGAGCACATATTAATCAGTTGTTTATGTGCTTGAGGGGGACGAAAGGTAAAGGCAGAATTCCTATCCAAAATAGGATCCATTGGTAAATTAAAGTCTCCCCCTACAACAAGATTGCCAGAGTGAGGAGTATTATTTAGCTTTTTGGAGATTACTTTCCAAAAAGACGGATCATCTTTGTTAGGGGCATAAATGTTCATAACAAAGCGAACAGCATTACCATCAGATATCTTAGAAAGTAGCCAACGACCCTCTGTATCCTGTTCAGAGGAAACAATAGATAATCCAGATCGTTTAGAAACTAAAGTAATTACCCCATTACGTTTACCACACGCATCTGAACACGCAACATCAGAAACCCATTCTTTCTTTAGAAACAACGCCTCCTTGACAGAGACCTTTGTCTCTTGAAAAAGGACAATATCCGAAGACAGGGATTTGCAGTAGTCTAAAATTTTTGACCTCTTGACTGGGTGATTTAATCCTTTAACATTAAGGGAGAGTATATTCAAACCAGACATAGAGCTAGCCTCAGGAAACAAGGATATGACATATATAATATATGAAGTACAACTTCCAAAAAGACACGCCTCCAGACACTAGACAACAACACGAAACAAGGAGAATCCAAGAAGGAAATCCGAAAAGAAAAGGAAAAAGAAGAGGAAAAAGAAAGCAAGAAAATAGATAAAGCAGGAGAGATAAGAGCCCAAAAGGAAGGTCTGAAAAAGACCAAATTCATATCAGGGGGAGCATGGGAAAAAGAGCAAGGGAACCAACAGGAGGAATAAAACTCATCAGCATATATAACCCCAGACCAATACATAGCTGATTATGTGTAATTAAAAAGAGGAACCATCTAAAGGAGATAAACAGCACTTCATAATAATAAACTAAAAATACAATTCAATAAGAGCTAGTGAAAAATGAATCAAAACAACACTATAATTATAACCAAGCCAGAGTAGACATCATCAAGAGCAGAAAAGAAAAAAGAAAAAGAAATACAATACAAAGAATATTATATGGTACTTTATGAAAGGAAGATAAAAAAGAGAAAAGTGAAACATAGTAGAGAACGGAATGTAGTAAAGATAAGTATAACAGTCAATGAAGCTCTATGGCAAATAATTAAGATAAACGAGATTATATATCAGTATGTAAACTCTATAAATAAGCTTGTAAATAACTGACCACTGAAACATAGAATCCGTACAACTAATGTAACTAAGAAAGGCGATAATGTCGTAGATATATGAGCATGAAAATAAAGAAGCATGAGCCCAACCAACACAGTGCAACGCTATACCTCCAATCTAGTGGAAGAAGACAATTAATAATAATTCTTAAACAGTCAATGATATAACAATAAGAAATATATAGACACTAATTATACAGAAAGAAAGATTATCTCTAATAACAGCAATTAATACTTATCTAAAAAGAATACTATGACTCAAATACATAACCAAACAATATACCAAAACACTAATAAACAATGGCGTACTCCAGATAAACGAGACAACCGAAGACGAAGATCAGACAGAAAGACCATAAACGAAAAAAAGAAGACCAAATCATACACACAAATTTGAAGAAAATTAAGAAGCCCTACAATGGGCGAAGAAACGGACCCGGACCAATATAGAAATGCACATTGGGGATGAGAAGAGTAATAAGGACGACAAGTGAACATAAGTGAAATAGAACCATCAAGAAATACTACCACGAAAAATTGGACGAATCATACCGTAGGACTGACGACAATAAAAGGCCACTACATTATAACGATAGGAATGAAAAACATAAGACAACAACAGCACGTCCAGAACATTGGACATTAGGACCACCACGCAGATCTAAGAGAGGGTAAACCTAATAGACCTGGCAAAGACAAAAACTCATTGCATTATGTATAGTCATATCAGGTGCCAGAGGAGCCAGGATCCAGCGAGGCCTCCATTTGAAGTTCCATCTGCGATTCCAACTGATTATCCAGAAACGAGGCCAAATCAGCAGGTTCATCAAAGATTCTGGAGCGCCCTTTGAAAGTAATACGGAATTTTGAAGGGCCAGCAAAAGAGAAGGGAATATTCATCTCGGCTAAACGCTTCCGGAGATTAAGAAAGCCCTTTCTCCTAATGACCGTGTCTCTGGCAAAGTCTTGAGAAATTGAAATGCGATGGCCATTCCAAGAGACAACTCTAACCTTCCGCATATGAGCCAGAATTTGCTCAGTGTGTTGATGGCGCAGTGGCTTGAAAATGATCGCTCTAGGTTGCGTAGCAGACTTAGGACGAAATGTGGGAACACGGTGTGCACGTTCCAGTTCAAAATCCCTTTGGAAAGAAATTTGCAGTGTGGAAGGAATCCATTGATAAAGGAAATCAATCATAGAAGATGCATCTTTCTCAACATCCTCCGGAAGACCAAAAATGCGCAGATTAGACCTGCGGTTACGATCTTCTTGCTCAGTAAGGTCTTTCCGCAAAGCTGCCATTGAACGCTCTAACTGTGAGAGAGATCTAGATTGCTTTTGCATGGAGTCCTCTGCGCCACTAATACGTGCTTCTGTGTCCGAAACACGAAGAGAAAGGGCCTTGAAGTCATTCCTGATGGCTAGCACCTCTACTTGCAGTAAATCTGTGTTAGTCTTGGTAGATTGCGCAATTTCATAGACCTCATTAAGGCGCGTCAGGATAGACTCAAGAGTGGCGCTAGGGTCCTTTTGCGCAGATTCAGGTGTAGGGGATAACTGTTTGGACCTTTTAAGAGACGCTTTAGAGTCTTTTGCGTCCTTAGCATTTGGTGACGGGCCCATATTCGCAGCCATAGAGCACACCACCTCAGCAGGAGCAAAAAAAAAGGAAACAAGCAAAAATAGAGAGCGCGCTCACATCAAGAGAACGATACTAATGGCTTCTTCCAGGGCAGAGAAAGGAACCACCTCACAAAAATATCATGCCCTACAGATATCAAAAACGGCACCTTCCAACAACCAGAAACAGCCACGAAGTATGGAAATATCAGTCAACGAGACCTCCTAAGAGGGCGATGGCGGTGCGCTGACTAGAAATATGACAGTAGGAAACCAAACAATATGGTCATAACAGGCAGCAAAGCAGCAGGAGGAAATAATACAAAAACAGTATAAATGTAGGAAATGTGAGCAACTTCACCAGTTCTTGTCAGTCCTTATTCATGGCAAATCCGTGGCAGTGACGGCGTCGTGCTGAGGAGAGAAAACATCCCACTCTTGAGAGAGACAAAATGGCTGCCGCTCGCAAAAACACCGAGCGCCACCTAAAAACGCCCGAAATATGGTCACCGGCAGCCTCAAAGATCAGGAAACGTCTCTCATTACATGCTTGGCAGCTTCATATCCATGAGGCCACCTTCACAAATGACCGGGGCAATCCGAGGCGACAGCAAACCTCCGTCGGCGCTTGCTCCAGCGCAGAGCTCAAGCACAAACCGGCATCTCGCAGCGGCGTGCAAGCCACGCCCCCGGCGTGCAAGCCACGCCCCCCTTCAAACATGTCTTCTAACCAAAACACCCATGCTTGTAGTAATCGTAGAACTTGGCTTTGCCTACCTGGCACTGAGCATAGGTACTTGCACTCAGTAACCCTCGGGCATGGAATGCAGATGTGCTCACTTGGCCTGCGGAATCATATCCACTGATACCCTGTGCCCAATGTCCTTGCTTACACTACAGAATAAATACTGGCCAAACGTCATGGCCAATCCTGTAGACCCAACAATACTATAAGAAATGCAAACTTCTTATTCAGGCATGCCAAAACTGATTTTAGCCTGCTCACCCATGTATGTTCTTGGGCCACCCTAGCTTCTGGATGGCCTTTCCAGTTCCAGAATCTTGGAGTAAGGTCTGATTTGTTCACACAGCACAAGTAGATAGTGTTTTTAAATGCCAGTATTTATAAACGTGGGCTCATTAAAGCCAGATTAATTGACTTTGCCAAAGTTTGTTCGGTATAATTTGTATAGGGTGCATCAGCTATTATGAGGTGCCTTTTCTGCTTGTATACTGGCATCCATCAGTGCCCTCCCTTTTCCTGCATGGAGAGTAGGCAAAATAACCAGATAAAACCAAGGGAGCTCCTCTGTGGGCCTGAACCTGTGGGACACTACAACTGAGCGAATGCTGTCAGCGGTGTGTTGTGTTATGTTAAAGATTTATTAAATGCTTAAATAGCCTAATTAAATAACTAAATACCCTTGTTCTAATTCCTGCAATCTGATTTACTATTTTAAGGTGCAATGTGATAATAGCAGTGTCTACGAAGTAGTAAGTCATTTCCAAGTGCCTGCTTGCTGTGGTAAGCTTCGTAACAGTGGGGTAACCCAGTATCCCTCAGAACCTGGGCAATAGTATACTAAAGTAACAATGGTTCTGTCGGGTGAGAAAATTCCTTAAGCAATTGTGCAAATCATTGGTTATTCATAGAAAGCGATCAGTCATAAGCAACACACACAGAAAAACATGTAGGGTATTTTGAGGTTTTTTATATAAATTACGTCATTCATATATAAATACCCACGAACATTTGAAAGGCCGTCAAAACACACAGTGAAATACAGTTTGTGACAAGGTGACATGTGGTGCTCAGTGATATAGTGCGTAATATGTACAGAGTGGTTAAAAAGGGGTTAGAGGACTCGGGAGGCCAGAGGGCGAATGTTTTTAGTAGTTCACCGTACCCCCTGCCCCTCACCGCATGTACGCACCGTACCCCAACACCGCATGTACGCACCGTACCCCAGCACCGCATGTACGGATTGTACACAAGCACCGCATGTACTCACCGTACCCCAGCACCGCATGTACGCACCGTACCCCAGCACCGTATGTACGGACCGTACACCAGCACCGCATGTACGCACGTACCCCAGCACCGCATGTATGCACTGAACCCCCTGCCCCCCACCGCATGTACGCACCGCACCCCCCATGTACGCGCCGCCCCCCCGCTGTACGTGCAGTACCTCCACATGCACGTGCCGTACCTCAGGTCCGCCCGTGTATGCACCATACCCCCACCGCATGTACGCGCCACACTCCAACACCGTACCCCAGCACTCACACCCAGCATCGCGTATGTACGGATCGCACCTATGCGAAAAAGACTCATACAGAACCAGGACACTGTAAAACAGCACAAGGAAAATCAATTCGACTCGCACAATACCACCAAACACATCCACACAACAAAATACATCTCAATGACTGACCTGGCACATCCAAACAGCCAAACAGAGGCCCCAAATCACAACCACCTCTTATAACACACCCACCAAAATTCAAACACAGCCACACCCAAAAATGGACCAATAAAAAGGGCCCAAACACACAACCCATGAGCCTTTGCAACAGACCCACACCTGCCAGACCCCACACACAAACAACTCCACATCACTCATACCTTCACTACACCTTCACTCACACACCTTCACACAACCTCCACCACAAACATCACCCTCTTCACATTCACACACACACACACACATACACACCCACACACCCACAACCATCCACACCCACACCCCACACCATGCCCACAGACAAGAATCCAAAGTTTACTACGGCGGAGCTGGAGCTCCTTGTCAACGAAGTCGTCAGAGTCGAGTCACAGCTGTTTAGAAAATTGGTCAGACAGACCAGCATATCTGCAAAATCTGCCATATGGCAGAGGATTGTCGACAAGGTGAATGCTGTTGCGCCGTCCGAAGGACCAGGCATGAATGCCAAGCCTTGTGGTACGATCTGCGCCGGGCGGTCAAGAGGAAAATGAATGAAGAATATGCCCAGACTAACATCACTGGAGGTGGGCCACCCCGCAGACCCGTACACTACCATCCCTGGGAGGAGAAGGTGATGGCCCTGCTACCGCCGGTGGGAGTACACAGAGTGGAAGGAGTCGCAGAGCCTGGTGAGTACACAAACAACTTACGTAACATGGGGGCAATGGGGTCCACACAACATATACACCAAATGCACGCAACTTCCCCCAAGCACTCACCGCACACAACCACACTCACAAACCACGCTCATGCCACTAACGTCTCCATGCACCCTTCACAAATCAAAGCAAGGCCATGTCCAAGGCTACAACAACCACAAACACAAGACTGGATGTCCGGGAGGCTGGGAGGGTGGGCCCCACACAACACATTGTGGAAATGAGACGCAGACAACAATGCCCTCAGCCCATGTGGCATATGTACATACCCATGCACAATGCACAGGGACTGACAAACTACTGACAAGGTAGCTGACACTGGGCCCTGCTGTATGCAGCACAAGGCCTTCCTGGGACCACTGTACACTCAAACTCAAACTCCACAAGCACAGGTATCTAGCACAGGAACTCACACTCACTGTCATGCCAGCATGCACCATGAGGGGACAGACACATCACCTGGGAGACCCAATGACAACTCACACTACACACGACAGCACGCCCAGTCACACACCCCCCTAACACAAGCACACATCCCCGGGGCAGGCAACGGATTTACACACTCCCACAATGGACATGTGACACAACTACACCAATCCAGAGCCAAATAAGCATCAGAGCCACCAATCTACAGGTCAAACACTCAGGAGAACATCCCAATATGTCCCCCGCAACAAACCCATACCCAAGTGGACATTGAGAGGAATGCTAGGGACAACCAACTACCTGGAGGAACTGTGTCAACTTGAATATGTATGAAACATAGATGTGGCAGGAAACACCATTGACATTGTCTCTCTCTCACACACAAGGCAATGTCGTCGATCTCCCCCCAACACTGGGGGGGGAAGAATCACTGTCCCAGGCTCCGCGTGAAGACGATCCCACCAGCAGCGACGACTCTCACCACTCCGTGGATGACCCCGACCAACCTGGCCCCTTTGGTGTTCAAGCACCTGCAGCACCTGCGTCAGGTACACCTGTGCCAACCACCACCCCCATTCCTGCCACATCCCAGGACACACCCAGGAGCCCTGCTCGCACTGAACAACAGAGCCAGTCTGACCAGGAGGGACAAGGTTCTGCGGGCACCCAGGAGGAGGCAGGCAACGCTGCAAATGCCATCCCTCAGGGGTCCCGTAGACCCGATGTTCCCACAAGGGCAGGCCAGGCTCAAGTGGGCAGGGGTGGTGGGAGTGGAGGCAGGCGGAGGCATGAACCTGACCAGCAAGCTCAGGACCCCGGTATGTCACACATGCGCAACATCCTGGACTCATACCGGCGTGACACCAGAGGCATCGACCAGGTCGTGTCCAGACTTTCCGGGATGCAGGGGACCCTCGATGAGATTAAGAACCTGCAGGTCGAGCATTATGCCAGTCATCAACAACACCAAGGACGGATGGAGGCAAGACTGGCTGAGCTCCTGGCAGTGCACAGGGACATGAGCCAATCACTCCGTCAGATCGCCCAAAGCCTGGCAAACCCTCCCTGTACCACCAGGCGTAGACCTGCACCAGACACAGGGAGGGAAGAGGAGGAGGAGGATTTGTCTGACGGAGCGTCCCGAACATCGTCAAGGCCTGAATCTGAGGGTCCCCGGAGGAAGGTGGGTCGTCCACGTAAAAGACCGTGAGAGTCAGCGGACCATCCCCATCTCCCAGGTCACCTGGCCTGGTACCTGGCCCTCTGGCGCAACAGCAGCACCTCACCCAATGACATTCTCTGCCACATGGACTTGCTGGTCACAGTCTGACCAATGATGACCAACACTGTGGTCTGGACTCTGATGACTCCAACTGAGAAGGATGCCATCTCCCCCTGTGAACTTTGGATTCTATTCCCCCGGTAGTGCACCTTAGCACATCTACCAAAAGACTCACCCCAACAAAAATAAAATCTTATTTTTCTGCACATGAGAGGTTGCTGTCATTTGGCATTATTCAACGACATATGTGTGCGGAAATGTCTAACTATGCCTAAGTGTTGAACTAACTCCAGACATCCATACCCTGAGATCAGAGTCTGGTACAGGACACACATGGGTCACAAGGTATCATACAATGTAGGCATGGAGCACAACATTCACATGTGATGGCCTCTGGCTGCTGAGGGGGTTCTTTGCTAAACTGTGTGGAGAGACCTATTTGGGAGATTATCATCAAGGCGTAGGGGTAATGGCTCATGTGGAGGTACCCGGGGAGGGAGTCCCAGGTATGTGTGGCCAGGTGGGAGAACAATGTCCTGCATGCTGGAGTACAGTGGATGTGAAGAACGGTGCCCAGGGCAAGGTTGGATGCACGGAGATAGTCCAACGGCATCTAGGATGACAGACGTACAAGGTTGGTGTGGGGTCGGGTTTTTTTGACTGCCTCCTGAGTGTGGGTGGAGAGTGTGGAGGTCATCCTGCAGCAGACAGTGATCCATTGCAGCTATCTATGCTGGACGGTGAGGTGGCTGTGGCGCAGGGTGTTGAAGCTGAGGTGTGCAGATGCCCCCTGGAAGTGGACCAGTTTCCTGGGAGTTTGGATGTACTTGCTCCGTAGAGGGCAGGGCAGTATTTGACACGGATGTTGCCATGGACCTGGGGGATGGTCTGTCTTTACTTGGAGTGGATCCATCTGTGGATCAAGTGCATAATGCAGAGGGCGTTGCAGCAAGAGGTACAGATGCTGTGGACTAGAATGGCATATGTGAGCCAGCCAAACATGATGCACACCATCTTGTGTGTGTGGCCACTGGGTTCTTGTGCAGGGCCCGCAGCAGCAGGCGCCATCTCCCTTCAATATGCCACATTTTGCACACAAAGACTAGGAAGTCAGAAGGACAACTGCAACAGGCGCGGGTGTAAAGTAAGGAGTGTCCAGTGTCACATGGCACACCCAGCGACAATGCATGCCCAATCACCAAAGAGCCATTACACCGGATCAGGAAACTGAAGGCCGACCTGCGCACAGGAGACACACCCTCAGCAGCTGTTGATGGCCCATTGTGTGGTCGACCTAGCAAAAAAATATACACGACCATGTACTACATGCCCAATCGGGAGCTTAATCCATGAGCAACTGCATGCATGTCGCTAAACTACACATGAACTCCTATGCATTATCTACAACAAGTATGCCAGATATGCCGCATGCTAAGTGGCAAGAGACCTGCATTGACAGAGATGAGGCACTTTGGAGTGTTACGAACACCTTTATTACTCAGCCTCACACTAATGGAAATGCAACCATTGGAACAGACTCACAGGTCATTTGGCAGAACATGTGTGACCTACACTGGACACCCCCTTCAACACACAGATGTGGTAAATCCTACAGAGCTGGCACACAAGTGAAGGGGTTGAGCCTAACACCCCTTGCTGCACACGGAGAATGTGCAATTCCCCATTGAGGCTGTCATGGGGATGTCCCACACCATGTCATACCGTATGTGCTTGAGGGACGTTATACACACATTGATGCCTTCATCAGAATTCACAATCCATGACAGATGACTGTCAGGAAGGGTGACTATCAATTCATGGGAGCCATGCAACACGTCATGTGGCCCATGGTAAGTCGACATGTATGCATGGTAACACAACATGCACAGGAGCAGTCCCCACAAATCACAAACACGTACCACCCACAAAACGCCTTGCTGCACTCCTTACCCCAAATGAATGTTCACCATGTCTGTGCATGTCACTCTGATCCAGCACACGTTGCAATACTCATGAGAAATAGCAGGACGGCAATGATGACATGAGCAGACGACAGCCGCAGGATCCTGAGGGAGGACAGACACACAAGAAGTCAGCTAAGAGCTAGTAATCCGCAGACATGTACATGTACTCTACAGGAATGATGCCGTCACCATGCTATTAATGATTTTTGTGTTCCCACAAAAATGTGTGGATTGACATCATAACTTGAATGACACATCAGAACACACCTCCAAGTCACTCAGCACACAGTCAGCTCGACACACACATTGCAACACATGCCACACAAGGCTCTAAGCGTGCACACTCAGACACAGGGACTCACCATCATGAGAAGAAGTTGCGGATAAGCTGACTCCGGATGTCCTCATCCTCATCCTCCTCCTCATCCTCACTTGCCCCGTGCCCAAGCCCTTCATCCTCCACCGGTGGATGATCCTGCTCATTGGGATCCGGGATGAGTGGCACGGCCTTCTCCGCTGCCATGTTGTGCAGCATGCAGCACACAAGGAAGATTTTGCAGACCTTCACCGGGGCATATGGAGGGCGCCGCCGGTCTTGTGGAGGCACCGGAATCTGCTCTTCAGGAGGCCAAACGTCCTCTCAATAACGCGCCTCGTCTGCCCATGGGTGTCGTTGTACCGGTGTTCTGCGGCAGTTCTGGGGTTGCGGAGAGGCGTCATCAGCCATGGCATGTTGGGATAGCCAGAGTCCCCTACATGGAATCATCATGGGCATAAGTGGGTCAGGAGAAGCAGTAAGATATTGAGATACCGCAAAACACTGGACTAACAGAGTATACCCACCAACAAGACATGCACGTTCGTTGCGCAGCTGCAGCATCATTTCAGGCACCCTGCTACGCCTCATGATGTAGGCATCGTGTGCTGATCCTGGAAAACAGGCACAGACATGGGATATCAGCATGTTAGCAAGACATACCACAAGGGCATTGATGGAGTGGTAATGCTTGCGGTTACGAAAGGCTACCTCCTGTGCCTGTGGTGGTACCAAAGCCACATGTGTCCCATCAATGGCCCCAATGACATGGGGCATCCCTCCCAGGGCATAGAACTCACCCTTGACACCTGTCAACTGCTCACGGGTTGGAAAATGTATAAATTCATCCAGGTGTAACAACATGGCCTCTAACACATCATGCAGGACACGGCTGAACATGGTCTGGGACATGCCACCTACATCAGCTATGGTCAATTGAAATGTACCCGTGGCAAAAAAATGTAGGGCTGCCATCACCTTCATCTTGGGTGTCAGTGCAGTAGGATACCTGTGTAGCGGTTGGAGGTGTGGTGCCAGCCTTGCGGTCAAGTTGTCAATCAACGGTTGTGAGAAGCGGTAGCAGCGTATACAGTCACGTTCCCTCATGGCAGCCAAGTCTGGCATTGGTCGGGTGAGAGGCGGTGCCCTGCAGAAATTTGGAAGGAATAACGAAGATTGAGTACATCACTACACAAATGTCAATGAACAGAGCACATGTCCAACAGCTAATACACATATGCTACATACAGAGTCTGTTCTGTGCAATGCATCCAGGCCACGTATGGCAGCCAGGTGATACTCCTACCAAGAGTCAGCTACACACGTGGGTGTGCAAGGTCAACACGACATGCCATGCAACTAGCTGTGGGTCAGTGTAAGTGAAAAGCCAGACGTATTACAGGAGTGACAGACATCCACATATCAGCATTTGAAGGATGTCATCTCATACAGACAGCTGGCGGGAGTCTAGACGCACAGGTCACATGTAATCTTGAAAAGGACAGACAACACACATTACCATGAAGGGGTACATGTCAAAAACCGATGACACAGACATTGAGAGAATGCAGATATTGCCTCATGTCAGGGAGTCATCTTCGAACCATCATGACACATGTAACGTGTGAGTCCACATGTGGCATGGTGTGCGTATATGTGTGCCATGCACATATGCACACAGACACATGTTGGATGCTGCAACAGCAGATGGATTTGACGGAACACCAACGGAAAGCTCATGGGAACACATGACATACACTTGACATAGTCACATCGTGGCATGCTGGGAGTCACATGTGAGGTGTAATTATCCATGTACCTGGTATCAGGGGACAGTTGCGGGTGTTGCTGACTGTGCCATACCAGTGATGCAGTGCTTGACATGTGTGTCCTACATGCACACATGTGCAAAGTGTGAATAGGAAGTGTGCCACGTAGTGCCCCATCACACGACATGTGTAACAGCTCATCACACATCTATTGTGCCACAACATGAGGAGACATGTGCCACATCACTGCCTGACACACCTAGGCCCTGCACATGAAGGACTGCACTGACAATGACTTGATGTAAAGCCTTGTGCGAGTCTGACGCCTCCATTTCTTTCGTGTGCGCCTCCTATCACCAGTGTAAGCTGTGAAAGGCAGTACTCACGCTCTGAGGCCGTGTGTAGGGCCCGTATCACTAGGACCTACGGTACCCCCAACTATAGTGATACGGGCCGAACTCACGCGTGTACGGGCCGTACACGCGTGAGTATGGCCCATATAACTAGGACCTACTGTACCCCCAACTATAGTGATACGGGCCGTACTCACGCGTGTACGGGCCGTACACGCGTGAGTATGGCCCGTATCACTATAGTTGGGGGTACCGTAGGTCCTAGCGATAGGCACATACTCACGCGTGTACGGCCCGTACACGCGTGAGTACGGCCCGTATCACTGTAGTGATGGTGCCCTAGGGGTACGTGCGAAATGCACCGTACCTGTGTGGGGAGTTAAGAATTACAATGGGGACACATGAGGGATGTGATCCTCCCACAGTACCCCATGCTGTATGGTCGACCAGGGGAGCAGGTGAGTGCTGACTCCACTACCTTTGTCTGTGCACCTTTCTTGTGTCTGTCACTTCTGGCATTGTGGCCAGGTGTGACAGACATGCAATGTTGGTTGGAGTGGGTCCCAGGGAGGGGGGGGCTTATGTCTCTCATGCAGGGCTTGGTGTAGTTCATGTGTGCACTCCTCACTTGCATTGTGCTTACTGTGACATTCACTGCATAAGTGCATGGCACATTCCGCCAGCCTAATCCTCTTGGGCATTCTTGCTCTATTGTCCTGCGGTGATTCAGTGGTCACCCCGGTGTGACAGGTGACTGCACCCACAGATGTGTGTGAGAGTTGAGTGGAGCTGTGGTGAGAGTGGTGAGAGTGTCCAAATGATGTGTATGCCCCCTGGACATTGATGTGTGTGAATGTTCCTTGTCATGTGGGTGAGTGTCAATGTGGAGTGTTGCACCACAGCTGCATGGAGGAGGCAACTGCTCAATCCATATGATGTGTGAAGTAAGCCATGCTGTGTGTCTGACTTGCTGAGGTAGCCCCACACCTGTGAACCCCCCTGGCAAGTGGCACATGTGCAGAGTGAGGTGTGCATCCACAGTTGGCCATGGCAGGTGATTGATGTGTGCCTGTGTGTGTCTGTGTACTCTGCTGAGGTTTTGTCAGTGGCCTGGGGCATGTGACTGATTTTCGGTGCTGTCCATCAGCCTTCTGTTGCTTGGGATGCACAGTGTGTGCCATGATCAGGGATTGTTTCGCACCCCTCATGCCACCTGTGCACTTACTATGCCATGTTGTGCATTGGTGCGCCCACAGTGGAAAAAGTCCCTATGACTAAGGTGCTATTACTTGCCAGCATACTATGCCCTGTTCAACAGCTCAAAGATGTTCAAATGTGTGTCTCTGTGACATGGTGCAGGTGTAGTGATGTTGTCCCACTTTGTCATCCACACAGGTATCCACCTACCACAAGGGGAAGATCTGGAAGGATGCCGTCAAGGCCGTGCAATCAGTGGAGGGTCGCAGGCGGCGCCTGCCACAAGTGAGGAAGAGATGGCAGGACATCCGGTGCTGGACCCGGAGGATCGCCCGGGTCATGCTGAAGGACTCACCTCCTCGCAAGCATGGCGGGCGCCAGCGCCTGACCCACCAGATGCGGCGTGTCCTGGCGGTGGTCTTCCCTGACCTGGATAGGCGGATACGGGAGTTACAACAGCAGGGAGGGGGTAGGTACATGTGTGTTTGTTGTGTGCCATCAGCTTTTTGATCTGCTCAGTCACCTGGATACACTGCCAGTCTATATATGTGCAGTGCATATCCAGTTCCCTGAAGTCAACCTGTGCTGTTCTTCCTCCCTTCCCCTCCTTGACATGTGTTAACTGGTCTGTGTGCCATCACTATTGCACATGGTCATCTAGGCTGCCAGTTTATCAAGGTGCACACTGCTTTCTGCATCATGTGTGGGGGTGGCCTGCCTGTGCCCTGTCCTGTTTGATCATTTTGGGGTGCTTAATAGTTTGCACTGTTGCTGAGTCTCAACATAGGAGTGTGAGGGTTCAAATGAACAGACTTGCAGCATGCATTACCAATGTTGTGGCCTCAGACATGATGTGCATGAGTGGGACATATGCATAGTGCCAGGACGGTTGCTCCTGCGACAGTCAGCTCATTCCAGGACCATGGAGCAGTGTGCACACTACAGTACCCTGACACAGCCTGCCCTCCTACTCATGTGTGTCATCCAACACTGTGCACATTCACTGTGGGTACATCATGGCTCTGCCTCTGTGGCATTGTTCCCTGGCCTAGGTTGTATTTTTCACATGTGTGATACATTTGTCCACTGGACAGGGATACACCAGTTTGCTTGTGCATACTCACACTGGGCAGTGCCTGTGTGGCTATTCACAACAATCTGTTGATGTTTGTTTCAGACCAATATGTTTTGCCAGCCCTACAAGGTGATGTCGTGTTAATGAAGCTAGTTTTCAAGCACAGTTATTGTAACCCTGAATAAGAGGTGTCACTTCTTGATGGGTATCAGTCACATTGACTCAGATATGGGTGGGTGTGTGCGGGAGGGGCGTACATGTTCAACCTTAATGTTTCATTGCCAGTTCTGACTTGTGTGTGATGAGTCGTAGTACAGACAGTCATCGTGCAGTGCCCCCGTGATGTTGGCCAGTGCTTAATGTTCGTGCGTCATTGCCAGTGTCAGTTTTTGACAATCATGTATCCTGGTTGTACATTTTTGTCACCTGTGTGTGGTTCAGATGCTACACAGTTGTGACTTTGTGTGCTGACATCTGTGGGTACATTCTGGCTTGTCATGAGGGGGAACCCACAGTACAGCTCGGCTGTTTTGCTACACAATTGCAGGCCCATTAGCTTATGCATTGTCCTGGGTGTGGACATGTGTGCCACTCCAGATGACAGTCAGTAGGTCATATGTGTAGCCAACTGTGTGATCAGGTGACGGATAGCCATGTGACAAATGACATGATTCAAGTAGTTACACAGAGAAAATGTCCATTGGCACCCACTACACCTGTCAACATGTCTCAATGTTTCATATGCGTGACCTTGTTGTTTTGTTGTGAAGGACAATGATGTGCCTGCATGCCAGATGTCTCCCAAGGAAGTGCACAAGACACCACCTTTACACTTTCCAGGGACACACTGGCACATTTTACAGTAAGGCACAGTTTGAACAAAACTTGTTTGGAGTTCATACATATACATCTTCCCACAGTGTGCTAGCAATTGGGTTCGTCCTTGGTTGTTGCTGATGCCAACTTACGAGTGTCAAGTCATCCAGACCACCCTGGTACCATGTATATGTACTTACTGATACGCCATTTCTGCCTAACAGTAGCTGATTTAAATGAGTCTGGCAGCTCAGACAATGACTGTGTACATGTAGTTTGGTGTGCACCTCCTTGTGTGACTTCTGCTATACAGACACATGTGTGTTGTGTTCACAGAGTGCCACATTCACACATGCTAGACATGTCCATTATGTAAAGGGTTGTGAATCTCCATGAGTCACAATGTATTGCTTTGGGGTGTCAAAAGTACTCACAGGTCTCTGAGTGTGGGGACACCTTCTGCATTGGCATGTGGTCTTTGGCCTTTGTTGCAACAATACTGTTTGTTTCACAGTGAACAAGAGGTGGCATGCCTTCATAGTCTCGCTGTGCTCAACTGATCCCAGACACTAACTTCTCATGATCTTGTGATTTCAAGTTATTTGCTGTTGTGTCCTAATTTTATTTTATCCAAGTGGCATGATGGGTCAACCAACTGGGGAGTGCAGGGCTTACATATGTGGGGAGTATCCTAGATGTTACTCATGATGCCTTTCCTGATATGCAGTGTTGCCTATTTTGTTTGGACTCATGTGTCAGATGTATACAGGTGACTGATTTTTTCCTGTCTCTTCACCTTGCATCATCTGAGGACACCGAGGGAGACACCGTCACGGACATCGAGGAGGGATCGAGCAGTGGTGCCACCACTGCTGAAGAGTCGGTGGAATCCAGTGGCATGGAGGGCGAGGGGAGTGAGGCGGAGGACCTGCCCAGTACCAACACAGACTACGAGGCAGACGGGTCCGAGGCTGAGCTCCCAGAGGGGGCGGAGGCTGCTCCCACAGCTGAAAGCAGCAGTACATCTTTCACCGCCCCCTTCATTCCCATCACCGCCCTGCCACTTGCTCAGATCCCTTCTGTCCGTGCTAGGTGCCCACATGTCTCCTTCGTGCCAGGCACCGCACCCCCTACCCCTGTCCCCCCTACTGCCCTCACCGCTGAGTCTGTGGACATTCAGCGGCAGTTGCAAGTTGGGCAGACATCGATCCTGACTGTCCTCCATGGCCACACCAGACTGCTGACACAGATGGTGTTGTACATGTAGGGCATATCATCAGCAATGTCTGACCAACGGAGGTTGCTGAGGTCCATGGACTCAACACTGACGGCAGTAGCAAATTACCTGCAGCGCTGCGTCCCCCCCTACCCCTGCCCCATCCACAAGTCCCACAACCATGCCTGTCCCAGTCACACAAAGACATCCACACACACGCACCCCACCAGACAGTAGCAGCACACCACCACATAAGGGCAAGCGCACACCTCCTGACACGCAAACTGAGGGGGAAGCAGGCACACCCACTGGGTCTGGGGCACACAGACAGGCACGCAGCCACAGTCCTCGTCCACATGACTCACTCCCCAGTCCCTCCGATGTCACTCCCCTTGGCTCCCCTGCCCCAGATTCGGAGAAGGAGGCCTACTTTGCTGGGCTGGGCCTCAGCCCCACTAGTTCACCTGGGCAGAAACGGTCAAGGCACTCCACGGGTAGGGGAGTTAAGTCCCCCAGCCTGTCCACCACCTCCCCCAGTAGCACTGCAACCCATCCCTCCGACCCCCCCCCCCTCCTTGGGCCTGTTGTTTCTCCAGGTGCAGGGGAGACGCTTGAAGAACTGGCAGAAGTGTGCAGCGCCAAGCTCGCCTCCACCTTTGGCGCTGCCCCACCCCCTGTGGAGGAGTCGTCCATCCCTGCACCCACCACACCTACCCTTCCCCCTCCTATCCCTGCTGTGCCTGGTCCTTCCCCACATGATGCCCCCCCCCCCCCCAGTCGACGACACAGTCTTGTGATGTGCAGGCAAGCTAGGGGAGACGCATGGGCATGTGGCCCCCCCCAAGGGCTGATGTAATGGACTGGCCATTGGCCTTTGTGAATAGTCTCGTTTACACATTATTATTTTCATGCTGAATAAAGCATTTTCTTTTTCGTTTGGAAAGTCTTGCATTTCAGGTATTGATGTTGATGCTGATGCTACAGGATTTGGGGTTGTGGGCATGTGTTATGTTTCAGGGACATGTTGTACTCTGCTGCTCATGGGGTGGAACCTGGTATCTGCGTGCCATCACAAGGTCTCTGCAAAGATTCTTTGTCGTGTCTGCTCTTTGTGTTTGGAGACATTGTCCCAAGGAGTGTTCTTTCCTCTGTGTCACCTGGCATCTCCCCTGCAGAGAGTTGCACAATTGTTGTGTTTCCCTGTGTCTACATATCCTTGGCTGGTGATGGATCCCTTCAACTCTGGCCATGCCTGCTCAGCAATGTGTCCGGCTGCATAGTCTGTGCCATCCTTGGTACTCACTGTACTCATGTATAGAGTGTTTTGCCATGCCTTCACGGAGACATTGTCCCTTTTCCGCACAATGCATTTGTGTAATCCCAGCCTAGTACACATATGGTACTTGTCCTGCTGGGTATTTGAACACCTGACTCACAATTGTGGCCTTTGTATCTGTGGGAACTCCACCCGATTCATTCCGTGACAGACAACATCTTGGTGGCTAGGCCAGCACCTGAACATTCCTATCAGTCCTGGGATGTGCGTGTCAGTGTGTGTTCTCTTTGGCTCTCTTAGTTTATTAGGCAGTGGCATGACTATACAGTCTTGTGGCATGATCTCAGTGTGTGTATTGTGCTGCATCTGCCAGGGGTGGTTATGCATGTGTTATTTGTCCTCACACCCACATGTGGTGTGTCATGCAGTGGGGGAATGACATTCATCCTCCTGGGAGTGGGACACTGCTGTCAGTGATGTGTTGCTATGGCACTATCATCATTGTCCTAAGTTATGGATACGTACATTGACCCATGGAGCTGTGGTCATCTGATAATGATGTACACCCCCCATATCTCTGTCCACTGCTGGGAGTCCTCTGCACCCACCCCCATGGCTCTGTCCACTGCTGGGAGTCCTCTGCACCGACCCCTCATATGTCTGGGCACTGCAGGGAGTCATAGCCACCCACCCCTCATATGTCTGGGCACTACTGGGAGTCATAGCCACCCACCCCTCATATTTCTGGGCACTGCTGGGAGTGATAGGCACCCACCCCTCATATGTCTGGGCACTGCTGGGAGTCATAGCTACCCACCCCTCATATGTCTGGGCACTGCTGGGAGTCATAGGCACCCACCCCTCATATGTCTGGGCACTGCTGGGAGTCATAGCCACCCATACCTCATATGTCTGGGCACTGCTGGGAGTGATATGCACCCACCCCTCATATGTCTGGGCACTGCTGGGAGTCATAGGCACCCATCCCTCGTATGTCTGGGCACTGCTGGGAGTCATAGCCACCCACCCCTCATATGTCTGGGCACTGCTGGGAGTCATAGCCACCCACCCCTCATATGTCTGGGCACTGCTGGGAGTCATAGGCACCCACCGCTCATATGTCTGGGCACTGCTGGGAGTCATAGCCACCCACCCTTCATATGTCTGGGCACTGCTGGGAGTGATAGGCACCCACCCCTCATATGTCTGGGCACTGCTGGGAGTCATAGGCACCCACCCCTCATATGTATGGGCACTGCTGGGAGTGATAGGCACCCACCCCTCATATGTCTGGGCACTGCTGGGAGTCATAGCCACCCACCCCTCATATGTCTGGGCACTGCTGGGAGTGATAGGCACCCACCCCTCATATGTCTGGGCACTGCTGGGAGTCATAGGCACCCACCCCTCATATGTATGGGCACTGCTGGGAGTCATAGGCACCCACCCCTCATATGTCTGGGCACTGCTGGGAGTCATAGCCACCCACCCCTCATATGTCTGGGCACTGCTGGGAGTGATATACACCCACCCCTCATATGTCTGGGCACTGCTGGGAGTCATAGGCACCCACCCCTCATATGTCTGGGCACTGCTGGGAGTGATAGGCACCCACCCCTCATACGTCTGGGCACTGCTGGGAGTGATAGGCACCCACCCCTCATATGTCTGGGCACTGCTGGGAGTCATAGCCACCCACCCCTCATATGTCTGGGCACTGCTGGGAGTGATAGACACCCACCCCTCATATGTCTGGCCACTGCTCGGAGTGATAGGCACCCACCCCTCATATGTCAGGGCACTGCTGGGAGTGATATGCACCCACCCCTCATATGTCTGGGCACTGCTGGGAGTGATATGCACCCACCCCTCATCTGTCTGGGCACTGCTGGGAGTGATAGGGACCCACCCACCCACTTGCGCCCTTGCTGTGGTACACTGCTGTCCTGGCCATACACCACCCCCAATTTACAGCTGATGTGCCGCACCAAGCCGTACGCCTGCATCCGTGGCATGTGTACGCCTTGTGTCCATCATGTAATGGGGCTGTAG
This sequence comes from Triturus cristatus, assembly GCF_964204655.1. Taxonomy (NCBI): domain Eukaryota; kingdom Metazoa; phylum Chordata; class Amphibia; order Caudata; family Salamandridae; genus Triturus; species Triturus cristatus. The sequence continues at coordinate 287,621,699 of NC_140587.1, forward strand.
GGGTACACGTGTACGGACCGTACCCACGCTCTGGGGGCGTGGGTACGGTCCGTACCACCATAGTAGTGGTGATGTAGGGGTACGCGTGTACGGACCGTACCCACGCTCTGGGGGCGTGGGTATGGTCCGTACATGCGTACCCCTACATCACCACTACTATGGTGGTACGGACTGTACCCACACTCTGGGGGCATGTGTACGGTCCGTACACGCGTACCCCTACATCACCACTACTATGGTGGTACGGACCGTACCCACGCTCTGGGGTCGTGGGTACAGTCCGTACATGCGTACCCCTACATCACCACTACTATGGTGGTACGGACCGTACCCACGCTCTGGGGGTTGGGTACGGGCCATACCACCATTGTAGTGGTGATGTAGGGGTATGCGTGTACAGACCGTACCCACGCTCTGGGGGCGTGGGTACGGTCCGTACACGCGTACCCCTACATCGCCACTACTATCGTGGTATGGACCGTACCCACGCTCTGGGGGTGTGGGTACGGTCCGTACCACCATAGTAGTGGTGATGTAGGGGTACGCGTGTACGGACCGTACCCATGCTCTGGGGGCGTGGGTACAGTTCGTACACGCGTACCCCTACATCACCACTACTATGGTGGTACGGACCGTACCCACGCTCGGGGGGCGTGGGTACAGTCCGTACACGTGCACCCCTTCATCACCACTACTATGGTGGTACGGACCGTACCACCATTGTAGTGGTGATGTAGGGGTACGCGTGTACGGACCGTACCCACGCTCTGGGGGCGTGGGTACGTCCCGTGACACCAATATGGTGGTGACGGGTACGCGTCCACGTCCACTTCCGTTGTGGCGGGACGTGGGATTGGTGGACACGCCCCCCGAAGTGACCAGACCATGGAGGTAATTATTGTGTAGGTTGTATTTGTATTTTGTGGGGTGTGGGTTATGTTTCCTGCCCCTTGCACCCCACCCCACCTCCTTTGCCCCTGGGGGTTGTTCTGACCTTCTGCGGCGTCTGCGTCGGTTTCTGTACATGAGGTGGTAGGCTATGAGGGCCGGGATGATGCGTAGGTTGGGGTCCATCGCTGTCCGTCGCATACCGGTACTCCTTGTTCGCGTCGTCCTCCATTTCCCGGCAGTTTTTGGCTCCCGTAAAAAATGCTACGTGCGGAGTGACGTAGGTACGAATCGTACTTGCTGGTCCGTGAAACGCTGCCTGACTCCGTCCGGACGTCGCGTCTGCACCGTCCAGACTCAGATTTGTATGTATTTTTTTGCTGGTCGGTGTTTGTTACGACTCGTACGGAAATGGTGTTTCTGTACGATTCGTACTTGCGAGTTTGTAAGGTGTTTTTCCCGGGTATGAGTCGGACGGAAAAAACGCTCCGTACGACCATTCGTACCCGGGTTTTACAGGATCGGAATTGACACCTAAATGTACAGCAAAATCAAATAAAAAGAGTATTTCTAATAACTACAAACATGTAAACAATATTAAAAAAAGATACATATATACATACATAAATACATATATATATATATTTTAAAAGCAAATTTACTAAATACATATCAAACATTATAAAAACTAACATTGATTAGTGTTCAACAAAAGAAGACATACCAAACAAATTCAAACATAAAGAAAACTAACCAATAAAAACTACCCAAAAATAAAGATGTTTTTAGTAATCTTGGAATCAGGGAATATCCCCACAAATTGGAAGGGTGCAATAATCAGGCCGATTCACAAGAAAGGGGATGTATACGCTCCTAAGAACTACAGACTTATTAACCTGTTAGATATAGGACAAAAGATCTTTGCAAAAATAATTTAAAGCAAATTAAAAGATTGGGTAGAAGAGGGATCTATTGTGCCAGTTGAACAAGGAGGGTTTCAAGAAGGTCACTCCACAATAGATCATTGCTTTTCCCTGTGGGCAATGGCCAGGAAGTCGATTGAACAAAATGGCAAATTGTTCTGTTGCTTTGTTGATTTCCAGGCGGCTTTTGATTCTGTGGATTGTAATAGCCTCTGGGGAGTCCTGGAAAACTATGGAATATCAGCTGGCATTTTGAATATTTTAAAAGAGTTACACAGTGAAAACTGGGCCCAGGTCATTAGAGATACAAAGGGGTCATTAACTCATAAAATACCTGTAAAGAATGGTCTTAGACAGGGGTGCACCTGCTTTTTTCTATTTTTCTGGCAGATCTCCCCGCAGTGCTGGAAATAGAAAAAAGTGCGAGTCCGCGTATAAATAGAAATAAAGTGTCCTTTCTTTTATACGCCGACGATCTTGTGATCCTTGACCAAACCGAAATGGGACGCCAAAGAAAATTAAATGTGTTTAAAAATTACTGTGATAAAAAGTTTTTCATTGTAAATATGGATAAAACAAAGGTCTTAGAGTTTGGGAAGAGAGTTAAAAATTAACATTTTAATTGGTTTTTAGGACAAGCTAAATTAAAAATTATAAGGGAATACAAATACCTAGGCCTTTGGTTTGACAGTACATTGAAGTGGGCTATCCATCTGGAGGGATAAGTTGCAAAAGCCTCCTCGTCAGTGTGTGGCCTGAAAAAATGTAATAAGGAATATGGCGACATGTCACATAGACCGTTGTTAAATGCATTTGAAGCCTTGATCCCCCTGCAAGTTCTGTATGGTGCAGAAGTGCTCTATTTGAGTGGCAAAAGGGGTTGGGATCGTGAAGAAGGAAAGACCATAAAAATGCTGCTGTCTTTACCAAGTAGTGCCATGATCCAAGCAATTAGAATGGAGGTAGGGCTAACAGCCTGGAATGTAAAGACCCAAATGTCCTCATTAAGATTCTGGAAACGCCAGGAGTTAGGGGGTGCGCAAAAGATTTCAAAATGATGTAGAGAAGAAATTATAACTAGTAGCCTAGGTTGGGCAAAGGATGTAAGGAAAACCCTCCAGTCCGTAGCGGCGCATTTTAAGTTGAGCCTCTCGCAGCCATCCTTGGACATAGTCTTTACAAAGAAAATACTTAGGGATCAAGGCCTTCAATACTCTAGATCACAAGACCTTGATTATCCGAGGGTGAAAAAATCAGTTAATTGGGTAAGGAGCTTATGGGAAAGGGAGGACCACTTCCTAAATTTGGACTTTTTGCCTAATAAATGGTTAAGACATGAAATTCTACGGGTTCGAGTGGGTATTAACCCTTGGAAGTCGGATGGAAAAATAAAAGTAGCATTGATCCAAATGGATGGTATCCTTAAATGTGGTATAGGGGTAAGAAATGATATTTTGCATAAATTGCTCGATTGCACATTGATTTTAGCGATCCGAAAAGTATTTTTAAAATATAAGGTGAACTCACGTGCTCAAGCGGCTTGTCTTTTTATGGATATGTCATCCCTAGATACTACAATTGCTTTAGGGAAGTTCCTGAAAGCAACACATGGCTTTATGAAGGAGAAATTAAAAGAGGGATGCTGATTAAAAAAAAAAAATTAAATGTCCTCCCAAAAGTGAGAATTTTATGGATGATAATTTTAGGGATCTATATATTTTTTGTAAATTGTGATAAAATGTATTGTTTTTTTTTTCCTATGTTGCACTATGAGGATCCAAAGTTGTGTATGGTTTTAAAGACTATGGTCTAAATAAACATTGTTTATCTCTCTCTCTCTCTCTCTCTCTCTCTCTCATTCCCACTACAATCCAAACCATTTTGTGGAAGGTTTTGGACACTAAAGGGGTCACATGTACTATTCCCACTCTGACCTAAACCATTTTGTGGAAGGTGTTGGACATAAAAGGGATTACATTTACTATTTCCACTCAAATCTAAGCCATTTTGGTGAAAATGCTGGACGGCAAAGAGGGCGCATTTACAATTCCCACTCCAATTTAAACTGTTTTGAGGAAGGTGTTGGACGCTAAAGGTATTAAAAAACTATTCCCACTCCAACATAAATAATTTTAGAGAAGGTGTTGGACACTAAAGAATCAACATTTATTATTACCACTCTAATCAAAACCAAATACTAGAAGGTAGTGGACACTACAAAATCAGATAGATAGAAAATACATACTCCATAGTAAAACATATATCAATAAAATTTATAAAAATATATTTCTTAGACACATGATGACAAAACAAAATCTATATACTTACTATCAAATAATTATTTATTAATTTTAAAATTATTAAAGTTTGCATAGTATTTAGTAATGTAACAAATATTTAAATAATATATATATATCTATATATACATACAAATATGATTAAAAATATAATTTGAGAATATATTAATAAAACATCAAAAACAATTAAAGTAGTTTCCTGATTACCTGTCTTATATATAAATATGCATATGAGATTTCCCATTACCAATGAAAATTGATTTTTATTTGTAAAATAAAATACTTGTAAAATATAAACATAAATATAATTTGTTATCAATACTTTATAATTAAGGCATATTTATGAAATGTTTTACAAAAAAATTATAAATTAAAACATTTTTTATAAAATCATTACATTATTTACATTTAAAATAAAACAGTTTTTTCCAAATTTATTAAAAGTGGGAAAAAAAATGTCAAATTTCAAAACAAAAAGCAAAACAAATATTATACACTTAATTTTATAAAATTCTAATTATCAATTTTTAGGCGAAAAGAATTATAAAATTTACATTAAATACACATGCAGTGGCTGTGAAGGCATAGAACCTCTGTTTGAGCACAGTTCAGGGTGAAATTTCAAATTTATTTTATTTGCATAGTTAATTAAAACCTCTGCATTATTAAAACCATGTTTAAATTCTAGTCATCTAAACCATTTTCAGAGTACGAAAATCAAAACAGTAGACATTATTACTGATGGAGCAAAAAGTGCTCTGCTTCCAAAAATACAAATATTAAGACGTTTCTAAATGAACACTTTTGCCGTTAATATATGGGTTAGGATATCCTATGTGCAAAGTAGCAAAGTATTACAAATGTAATTCCTTAGTTATTTACATTACAATATATGACGACCTGGCCAACATGCAGTAGTAACTGAGCCACTCGTAAGGAGCACTCTTTCAGTTCAAAGGTACAGTCCCATTCTGGCCACTTCAAGTCTGCACAGCATATATGCAAACATAGTCAAACCATCAAAGTGCACACTATCAGCTCGGAGGATCAATCTTCTTGGGCCTCTCTAGATTATCCTACATCTATGGCCACAGCTGCAGTTCCCTGTGTGTAGAAATTAACATCCGCTTGGCTTCCATTTATGCACGTTTTCAACAGGGTTTTCATGTGCATCTTGATTGCCACCATGAGTTGCTGCTATTTCCTTTTACCTTGTTCAAGAACCTCACAAAACAGCAGTTTAGGTGCAGATCTGTTGTAGCGAAGCATGCCATTAACGCCTGCATGTTGGGATTCCTCTTTGATTAAAGAGTGGTCTGCACCTGATCTTCAATGGCTGAACATTACACCGAGTCGTTTCAAGAATGTGGAAGGACCAGAATCTGGACAGTTCTCATGTAGGTTTCAGGTTATTATGAGGTGCTGGTTGGTTGATCTTATCTGTATGTGGAGATATATCTTGAGCTGAACTTTGTATGGCTTGAAAGGTCAATGTTAAGAGTGTGTTGAAGCCTCTATTCTTAGCAGAGAGCCATTAAATTTGATGTTAACATTATGAAGTAGGGGTGTTTCTGGTAAGCAATAAAAGCTGTATTGAGGCAAAGTTAAAACTTTGTTGAGGGGAGACCAGGCATAGTGAGGAATACTCACTAACAGACTAATACAGTTTGTTAATAAGCAGTGAGTTAATTGGTACTGTTGCAGTCTGGAAGAGAACACAAGGAAGGATTCTGTGTTTATTTAAGATTTGGTATCTTGCTGTAGTGGCTGTGTTGGCATAGAACCTCTGTTTTCGCACAGTTGAAGATGAGGAAGTGTATAGCCATCGGCAGCCTGTATCTGTGAATTGAGAGGGGTTGTGAAGGTTGGAAAGAAGAAGAAACGTTGGGTGTCATATGCTTAAAGAGTCAGCAGTTGGCAGAGAGGTGGGAGAAGATGCCTCAGAGAGGCTGTGTTTTGAATCATAGGTTACTTCAAGAAGAAAAAGTTACATTACCTCACACTTGGGCACAGAAATAGGGGCAGTGACTATTACGCCCACAGTTGCACAGTTAGGAGTGTAGAACAACCCTCCTCACACTTTGACAAAGTAAGGCGGTATAAAACTGGCAACCCCTCCTGCACTTGGCAATGTGGGAGGGGAGTAATGACTGAGGAGTTTTTCTCAGCCTCGCCCCTGGACAAGGGGTATACACAACCACACCTACCCTTGTCTCTGTGTAACTTTAAATTGCCCTCCTACTCTTGGGCATGGCTGGAGGATAGAGGTAGTATTCATTTCTCACCAGTCCATAGGCAAGGCTTGGGAAGGAATTAACTAGCCCAGAACTTGTGCAAAACAGGGGGATTTTTGCATTGATGTTTAATATCCGTATGATGAGTACAGCAGTGGTTGCACCTATTGGTCCTGTTGTGTTGCCAGCCATTGTCACTATCCTGATGGCAGCTGGGGTCAATGCTGTCATAACAGGTGCTGTTATTGTTTTTGTCACTGCTCTAGTCATAGTTGTGCTTGCTGCTGTTGTCCCTGCTGTGAATACAGTTGTAGTTGGTGCTGTGGTCCCTGCTGTTGTGGTCCTGTCACCCCAGCAGTGGTAGAATCTGTGATCTGTATGTTTGCCTTCTTTGCCTCTTTTGTGGTGGCAGCTGTGGTTACTACTGTGGTGTCTGTTGTGATCACACCAGTGACGGAAGGTGGCCTCACTGTTGAGGTCGCTACTGTGCTTGGAACTATTACTGCAATTGTTGTTGTTACTGTGGTAGGTGTTTTGGTGCATCTGGTGTGGCTACTTCTAAGGCTCCTTTGTTACTACTGTGGTCCTTGCCATGGCTGGAACTTTTGTGACTGTGGTTGATGATGTAGTTGCAGTGCTTGCAACTGTTGTTGTTGCCACAGGGCTAGCTGTTTTGTTGCTGTGGTGGTGGGTGTTATGTAAGCTGTCGTGGCTGCTGTTGAAGCTGCTGTAAGTATCTGCTGTGGCAAGAGTTGTCACTGATGTGATTACTGCTGTTGTGTTTTTAGTTGCTCTTGTCCCTGCTGTGGTTACTGCTTTTATCTCTGCCTTCTGGGCGGCTGTTGTTGCTGCTCTTAGCTGCACAGTAGCAGCTGTGGTTGCTGCTGTGGTAGCTGTTTTTTCAGGATCTGTGATGATTGCTTTTGTGACAACTGTTGTTTGTGTTGGGCTTCCTGTTATGGAGGTAAATATGGTTGCTGCCATGGTCCCTGCTGAGGAGTACGTCAACGTCATGGGAAGCAGCGATTGTGTCAGGGAAGTGTCATAGGGCAGTTGAGGCAATGATCTACGATTTTAACACCTCTCACAAATGCCATAACACAATGCAAGATGCGGAGGTACCATTTTTAAGTTAACAAAACTGCATGATACCAGTGTTGGAAACAGTTTTTCTTTCATTTGTTTTGATGCTGCAAATATCAGAAGCCTAAAGAACTTAAATTAATGGTGTTTATAGATCCAGTTAGGATGTGGTTTGTTTTAGAGAATTATTTGCAATAAAAAAGGTTTTCATTAATTTAAAGCTTAACTTGACCTGAACTGTAGACCTAATAGCAAGCATGCCAACTGTCTGACTGTTAATATTGTAGCTATAATACATTACTTTCACATTTTACAAAGTTCAGTCAGTTCTGTGCTAGTAGATCAATAGTCACTACATGGACGTCATTTATGGGCATATTGGTGAATTGACTTCCATGATTCACTAGCTACTTAAAGGTATTATTTAATAACACCCGTGCTCAGATTCAGATGCCAGTCTGCAGGCATGCACCCTGTGTTCACTGAAGTCGGTGCCACTGTCTGTCCTGCTATCAGTGCCCCTGACTGGTTTCTGCTGCATGCCAAGGCCTGGAGTCGGCTGCGACGAGAGGCCCTCGCTGGAAGCAGACACTGCATACAAATCAAAACAGACAACTAATCTCAGCGTGTGAGTTTAATTAAATACTGTACAGATTTACTTACAGGAAAAAATCCGGTCTCATTAACATAGCCAGATAAGAGAGCAGTGGTGCATGACAGCCCTCGGGCACTGGGGGCGATGTGCTCAGCCCAGTGATTCACAAGCATGGGGGCTTCACGCTGACTGCAGCCTGTAGTGTTACACCGGCCTAACCCAGAAGAAACCTCTCATTAATAGATAATCAGCAGCTCCCCCCATCAGCTCCTCGGCAGGAGTCCAGAACATCTGTTTCCCACTTGCCATGATTTAGTTCTGCTCCAAGTGTGGAAAACAGATTTGTGTTATTTCTTTTCTCATTAACCTTATTATGTACCTTCACCCTGAACTAAATGAGTGTGACAGAGATATGCTAAGATGGCTTCCGTTCTAAATTGCTATACATTTCTGCCTGATGGCGGGAGCTGGGAGCACGCAGAAACAAGCGGCGGCTTTCAGGTCTCATCCTTGTTAAAAAAAGATTGCCTCGCCTGGAGCTATTTGTCAGGGAAGCGCTCTGCGAGAGCATCGCCTGCATCACTGATGCACACATATTTACAAGTGTGCCGTGGAGGCCCCAGGCTAAGTGATCCGTCTCGCGCTTTAGCAATTCTGCTTTCCAAGTTACTCAGCATTTTCAATATTGTAAACCAATGAAGTCACGCGCAAGCGCGGTCCCGCTCCCGCATGCGAGGCGCACGTACGTTACCTGAGTAATGTGCTTAGCATGTAGCTTAAGGAAAAACAAAATCACAAAAAAGTAATCTAAATTGCATTACTTCCTCAAAATCCTTTCCTACTGATGTCATCATGCTTTCCTGATGGCGTCAGCAAAGACACCTGGAAAGTTCCCCAAGGTGTCCATAAGTCTATCTATGAAAGTATTAGTACTTATAAAGCAATATTTATATGTTGAGCAACAAGATGTTGTGCAGTAGCAGCTCCTGGAGGAAGTGCTGCGGGGCAATGGGGTGGAGCGGAGCGGGGGAGGGTCAGGGTGGGGGGTAGTAAACTATGGCATACCGCGGAACCGAGGTAAGTACATAAATAAATAGATAAAAACGAATTACATTGCACACGCTGCAAAGCCAAATGGCGATGCAGCATGCGCAATGTAATTAGTTTTATTTATTTATTTACTTACCTCGGTTCGGCCGTATGCCGTAGTTTACAACCCCCACCCTGCCCCTCCCCCACCCCGCCTCACCGCCACGCAGCACTCCCGCCAGGAGCCGCTACTGTAGTACACGTGGACGTAGAAAGTTCAAGCTAAAAAAAGAAAAGGATAATGGCATTTACTGTAGGCCTGGGCGAAAATTTCGTTCCGTTCGCGGAAATTGCGATAATTTGACATTTTTGCGTTCCGCGGAGAGCGTGAAAGTGTCAAAATTTCCGCATTCCGCAGCTTGGCGATAATTTGTTTCTTGCTCGCGCTGTAAAATAATACATTCTCGCACGCGCGCGATCGCCTTACCTGAATCCCTGCGTTCGCCGACAAGTTTTCTTGATCCGGTCGCGTTCTCCATGAGATGTTGTATTGTTTTTAGCCATTTGCGCTGTCTCGCGCCCGCAGTGACGTCATGCGTCGCGCGATCACGTCTTTCTTCTCGCGATCATGCACCGCGAGACAACTGAAAACAAGATGGCCGCGCCCGCGAGCAACCACATGGGTAAGTTGGCGAGCCGCAACCATGCAGAAAATCTCGCGAACATGCGGGAAAAAAACTTCTGCATCTTCGCGATATTTCCGCGTGTTTGCGATAATTTTTAACCTTTTCGCGATAATTTGCGAAAGTGGATTTCGCAAATTTCGCCCACCCCTAATTTACTGTTCAGGAGTGCGGAATTGTACTTTACATATCCGAAACTCATTGTTTTATCTATACTGAATGCCATACAGCTTTCAAATATAGATTAGGAAGCATGTCTAGGAACTTAACACGGGAAGATAATATTCAGTTGCATCTCATCCTTATCTGGGTATAATGGTGAAACCTTCCAGATCATTTATCTATTGGGTGCAGACGTTACGTAGGGATGTCTTTTTCTCACCCTACATTGATGATGACTGTAAGAAAGTGAATTAGTGATTGGGGTCGATGGCAGTCCACCACAAGTAATAAAGTCACTAATGTGTTAGGTCCAGGCAAAGTTTTCAATAGTTTCATCCTGAGCTCAACCCCTGGTTGCTATAGCACACTCCATGTGTATACATTTGTTATTTCTAAATTGCTTATGTCCCAGAGTGGGGCAGGCCAAAATTATTTATTTTAGAGCTTTTCTTTTAATCACATATAGTGCAAATATTGTGCCGTGGACATAAGTTCCACGAATGAGGAGTACGTCTTCTAGAGTCTTGACATGAATGCCCACTCAGCTACTAAGGCATATTGATAGTTGGTGTTTTCTTAGTACAGCAGATTGCAATTGTAATTGTAATTGTATTTATATAGTGCTTTCAATCCCTGACAAGGCCTCAAAGTGCTTTTGGCGAGTAGCATGCTACTCTGGAACCCAAAAAGGATCAGTGGTGAATTAGTATAGGGAAATATGAAATTAATTTGAATGGTGGACATGTGAGTCTGTTAGATAGATTGAAAAGGATAGTCGAGGGATAGAAGAGGGAAGGGTCTAGAAAGTGTTTATTGGGAGATCATAGCAGTAGGAGGAGTATTGGGATGAGTAAAGGAGAGATGGAGGGGGAAGAGTCTCTAGAAGTGGATTTGGGAGAAAGATGAGGTTTCAGATGGTGTAGGGAGGTTTGGAAAGGCTTATTTGGAAGATCTGAATAGTAAAAGAGGTTGAGATGACACAAGGAGGGGTAGAGGGGTGAATGTATAGAGAGGGTTATTTTCGAGGTCTTTATTAGTAGAATGGGGGTTTGGGATGAGTCAGAGAGCAGAGGTAGGGGATATATTGAGAGAGGTATAGGGTGAGAAATAGGGTAGTGCATTGGATAGTGTAGTAGAATGAGTTTTGAGATGAGTCAGAGAGTAGAGGTAGAGGATATATTGAGAAAGGTGTAGTGTGAGATATAGGGTAGTGCATTGGACATGCTGATTTAGGAGTAAAGTAATAAATATAAAGATACATAAGTACATGGAAGGTATATATGTATGAGAAAGGTAATATATTTAGATTTAAGTTGTATTTAATAAACTCATAATTTCAAGTACTTTAAGCTAATTTATTTGTTTTTATACTTTCTTTCCTTTGAATAATTCAATATTGAAGCAATTGTAGATAAATCGTTATGATAAAAATTTAAGTAGTTTTGCAGTGGCCTCTATACATGTGAAACATAGAATTATTATTATTATTATTTTTGTAACTTTATTTATTGATTTTATTTAACAGTCCACAGCAGTGTACATAATTCAGTGTCAATAACATTATAGCAGGGGAAACACCATGCAATCCATGAGATAAATAAGAAAAAGCAAAGCAAGCCAAAAGTGATCCATTAGATATGCAGTAGGAACAGCAGCCACACAACAAGTCGCACACCCCAATAATGAGTATCCTGCAACAGACATCGCTCCAAGGGAAAACAATTATAACCATATGCAACAATTGTATCCTCAATGTCATATTGTAGTTAAAGAAGAATTGTTCATGCGTAGTAATTTTAAACATTGTCCGTTCTATTCTCATCCCGGGACAATAGATACTGTTTATACAGCCCCCAGAAATTCTTGGGGCGGCTCTGAGGAAGCATTAGCTCACTATATGTTTTAGACTGTGTGTTATAAAAAAGGATATCTTTTTCCCACTCCAATTTTGAGGGTGGGGGTCCTCGAGCTCAGCGCATAGCTATTCGCCTCTTAGCTAAAAGAAGGCCCAAACCCAAAAGTTTCCTAACTCCTTTAGGTTGTGGTTTAGTGTATACCAAAAGGGCTAATAGGGGGTCCGGAGTAAGTGGAGTACCAATGATGTTCCCCAATTCCAAGAATGTCTGGTTCCAAAAAACCGCAATCTGTTGACATACCCATGCCTTGTGGGGTAAAAAATAAATCTGCACCGATTGCTCCGCAGAGCTCACAATAGTCCGAATCACGTAAGCCATATCTGTGGAGGCAAGAAGGTGTAAAATATGTTCAATTTAAAAACTTAAAATGTATTAGTCTATGCCTACCATTTAAAGACACTGATTGGGTGACATCGCAGCAGTACTTCCATTGACTATCATCAATGGGAACTTCCAAGTCTGACTGCCACTGCGCTCTCGGCGGGGAGTAATTGGCGCGGCAGTATTCCGGGGACATGGTGTATATGCTGGAGATTAACTTATACGGAATCTTGGCACACAGAAGGTAAGTGAAAGCCGGGAGAGCCGTGTGCTCTAAATATTCATCTCCCAGCTGCGCCCTCAGAGCGTGGCGTGCCCTGAAGAAATGAAATTGCACTAGGGAGCTAGCACCTTGATCTTCAGTGGCGATCTCATCCCAAGTCCGAGCTCTGCCCTCAGAGAAGAAGTCACCCATATTATGAATCTGGACATTTCTAAGTGCTTTCTTGACAGACACTTCAGAACCCAAGGAAAACCATTAACACCAATACAATGGAAGTAGTGGAGAATAAAGCAGAGTGCACGCCTGCCTTTCTAATAGATCACTCCACACATGGACCATCGAGTTTATAGCGTCAAGAACACAATAATGTCTGTTGGGAGGTTGAGTGAGTTGCCTGGGGAGCGGGGACAGATTAGATGCAATTCTCTCTATGAGAAGGTGAGGGAGAGTGTGCGGTCCATGACACCAGTAATAAGCATGCGAGCACTGTGCAAGCCTGTAGTAATGGTCAAAGTCTGGGGCACCCAGTCCACCCATAGAATATGGAAGTGTAAGAGTATCCATCTTGACCCTTTGGGATTTCCCGCCCAGGCAAGTCTAGCCATCAGAGCCTTGAGATTTTTGAAAAACTGTCGTGTAACCACCAGAGGTATGTTAGTGAAGAGGAACAGCAGTCTAGGCAAGACTATCATCTTCATCAAAGATACACAGCCCACCAGGTAGAGAGGTAGCTTGATCCACCTCTCGATATCACTCTCTAGTTTAGTGATCGCCCTGCCATAGTTGTCACGCAACACCAGTTTAGAATCAGCAGGCACACGGATACCCAAGTATCGGACTGACTCATTGGTCCATTGTAAAGGGAAGTCTAAGTTGAATGGGGCCATAGAGGGGGTGAGTGGATATATGATGGATTTATCCCAATTGATTTTTAATCCTGATATACCTCCACATTTTATAACTTCACAAATATATAGTAACATGACGTCTGCATAAGCAGACATGATCAAATTATAGTTAGGGAAACGGATACCCCAATTTTCATGATATTCCCTCAGTGCACGCGCTAAGGGCTATGTAACTATGGCGTATAATAACGGAGAGAGGGGGCACCCGTGACTTGTGCCCTGAGATATTGGGAATGAGGATGAGACATAATTGCTAATTCTAACCCTTGCTGTTGGCTGGTTATATAATACAGAAACCAGTCCAATAAAAATATTGCCAAACCCCATCCTACGCAGCACTGCCATCATAAAAGTCCACACCACAAAAGCATTTTCAGTGTCTCAAAAAATGTCGGCTCTCTTAAGTTTGGGTGTAATGTGCTGTATGACGCCAAAGACAGTCCTTAGGGTTTGGGTAAGTGTACGACCCGGCACAAAGCCAGCCTGCTCCGGGCCAATAAGTGTGGGGAGAAGGGGAGAAACTCTATTGGCAAGAAATTTAGCAAATATTTTTGTGTCCACATTTAGAAGTGAAAGAGGTCTATAGGATTCACACAATTGGGGGGCGAGGTTTGCCGAGCAGCGGAATGGCCGCTCTCTGAGTGTGCTCCGCCAGCTGGGTTTGAAATCCTACAAAAATCCTGGCACACGGTGTTGTGGCGAGCCTATGATCGACGTCCCTGACCAGCTGACTCACAGTGGACCAGATTGATATAAAATTCGAGCTCCGTGAGCACTCTGGGGCGAATCAGTGTGGGAGACAGAGGTGCCCCCGGTTGCCTGTGCGGTCCATGTCCTCTGGGAGTGCTGTGCGCGGCCGCTCTGAAACTCGAGCTCGAGGCTGCTGGGGAACTATGGGCCACGGCCTGAGAGCGGAAATGTGGGCCCCCTGCGAGAACTGCCCTCACCATCGGAGCTGTGTGCATAGCCCGAGAGAGCCATGGATGCGGGTGAAACCTGTGGAGGGTACCCCAACTCGGCGCTGCCTGGTGGTTTTATCTACGGTGAGGGGCTACTCCTGAGTGCACGGGAAGGCCTACTGCTGCCATTTTAGACATTCTGCTTACATGGTGGAGGTGGAGGGAGGCGCAAACCCGGATGGTGACTCAGCGCCTTCGGCGTTTACCTCTCGCTGCCATGCCTCGCGGATTGTTACGGGAAGCCTGAGAAACATTGATTCCAAGTTAGACACCCTGACTGCGCAGCTGGACTCAGTCAAGACTCAAGTGGCTGTCCATCATCATCATCATAGGACCGTGAAGTGAACCCCGCCAGCTTTACCAGCCACATCGGTGGGTGGGTTATTATTATAACTTCTTCTATCTGCAACTCAGCAAAAGCTCACATAATGAGGGTTGATGGCTTGAGGGAGAGATGATAGAACAGAAGGTTAGAAGAAAGTAAAGGTTATATAAGTGAAAGGGTGGGTGAGTGAAAGGGTGCGTGGGTGGGTAAAGGGATGGATGGGCGAAATGATGGTTTGAAGAAAGGGTGGCTATTGAATGGATGGATAATGAATTGGAGGTTGTGTGGAAAGACCCGATAAAGAGAAAGTAAAGCTTAATTATCGTGGCTATAGGTCAATTTGAATAAAAGGATGAATGAGTATGTGGATTGTTTGGATTAATAAGCAAGGCAGCTCTTCTCATGAGGAGCATGCTGCTAACCTACTTTGCTGCCTTGGATTAAGTAGGGTTATCATTCAAAGCTATGGTTCCAAGTAGGGGGTATTTTTTATTCTTTGTTCTACTCCCTTGACTAGCTGTATGGCATTTTTACTAACTATAACCGAAGTGCAGTATGGGTCAATTTAACTGCAGTGTTGGCTGTGTAATGTGCATCTGCTTCATTTAATGCGGCATTTACAATGTTTTCAATGCATTGCAAACCGAACATACAAGGTGTGTTGTTTCCCCTCACTCACCTCTTAGTACTTCACTCCTTTATTTTTTTCCTAAGTTCTTACGTCCCAGCCTACCAAATTGGAAAATCCATTCTTGGCATGCTCCAAATTTAATTCTATAACCATATGAAGTGAAGTGATTCCAGAATATATTTCATGGTTTCCCATAACAGATTTATTTTACACTTGTTCAGATTTTTCCCTTTCAAAGTGTACCGTGACAGATTAAGCCAAAGATGGCGAATCCATGATCAGTGTAGTGGCCCCTCTACTATATATCAAAAACCCTACCCTACCTGTTTAATCCCTCTACCCTACCCCTTGCAGTAGAGTAAATCAAGTTTCCTTTCCTTGCTTACTGCCCAGCAAATGAATTTGTTGGAAATATTTGGTGGTGGGCGAGGCCACAGAGTAAAGTGGGAGTAAGTGCATGATTTGATGTCAAGTTTGGCATATCGGATACACAGTGATGAATGTGCCAAATAAAATCTACATTACTCGTTCCTTTTCTTGTAGTGCAGTCTATTAGATTTATTTTCCTCAATGTCTACTTACAGCAGACAGGATAATATATTAATATCTGCATTTCATGCATGAGTTGTGTGACGTAGTATCTTATTTATCATTCTTCAGCCTATTTGGAGACAGAGTAGAAAGAGAAATGCATTTGGCGAAGAGCAGGGCCATTGGAATTCAAATTAGCTAATTGTCAACTACAGCTGCAGACAATAGCAAACTAGCCGAGGTGCTGGCTAGCAATGAGCATGGCTTCATTATTTTAGCACAACACACAACTTGTACTCCATATAGTACATAATGCTGTACTCATTAAGGAGAGGTAAACATTTTTTCAACTCAAAGTCCCTGACTCTGTTTATAGTTATTTGAAAAGCCTTTAGAAAAAAACAACAATCAAATCATGTTTTTCAACCCAGTGATATTATTCTGCCTGTTAATACTTTTCTGCCACACAGTAAGTGTTTTTTTATGTTTGGCATGTGAGAGTGAAACATAAAATTGGCCTTGTGACTCTCATAATCATGAACACATCAAATAATTTCCAATGGCCCTAGGGGACAAGCAATGTACTGCTAGTGTGCCGCCCAATAAATTAAAACAATTGTTTGCACAGAGCAAAATTTATAATCTGTCTTTTTTGTTTTTCTCAATATAGCTGCTCCTGCCGGTCCAGCCGGACCACCCAACAGGCAGGATATAGCGGCCCATTTTCAGTGAAAGAGGCTGGAGCATATCCAGCTAGAATACCGGCAGCTGGTGGTCGTGGAAGAGGAGGAGGAGGAAATGAACGCACAATACCCGGGCCCCACTGCAGCCGGTCCCCCTGTGCCTCCAGCCCCCTGGTCATCCCATCGCCGGCACCATCGCCAGCCAACTGCTGCTACCCCCAACCACAGTGACAACAGGCAAGTGCAGTGCCGTATCCTGCAGCGACTGAATACCAATGAGGGCCAGCTCACCACGATGGAGCAGAGCCTGGACCAGCTCCAGACCAATATCCATAATGCCCTCTTCTAACCCTTCTGTACATTTTTTGCTTTGTGAGAGGGGCTTGTTGTTTGTTGGGGATGGGTGGTGAGAGTGTGAAGGGAGTTGGGACTGGAGATACTTTTTCCTTAGACATTTTGAGTTTTGGGGCTCGGGTCAGTTGTGTTTGGGGAGAGGGGTGATCATGTTGTTTGGGTGTATTTCTTTGTAAATAAATAAAGGGGAAACTTTCATTCAATCTAAATTAATGCCTGAATTAGTTTATTTTACTTTTGCTTTGCACTGCTGCCTTCAAGTAATTGTATGTAGCCTGTTTGTGTGCTTGTAACTTAAGAACATAGTGCTTAGCTATAGAGTTATACTTCTCTAACTATCTTGACCAGTAGGGGGAATGCTGCCATGATGACCTATATTGTTTACAACAACCTAGATAAACAACAGTAGCAGTTAGTTACTTACTCACTAGGTTACATTTCATCCATACTAGTTGCCTTACCTGAATAAAGATGAAGCAATAACATGGAAGGCTCCTCAACTTCACAAGCGAGGTCCCACTTCCAGTTCTACCCAGGTGAGCTCCAGCTGTAGGATTAATCTGAATGATTGATTGATTATCCATCGTTGATTATCCTTCGTAGGCACCTAAATGGAAAGAGAAAGACTGAGCTACTGGGTTATATATTTATCAAAGATTTACAAAGAATTGACACTACCTAAGTACTACATGATGACACAACAAGAATGCCTAATTGTGCTAAAATACAAAAAATAGCAATGCTAGTACGTTTTGGCTAATGTAGAGCTAGTAGTATTAATTGTGAAATCCTCAAGTTATAAAACAAGCATTTGCAATGCAATCGGCCTCGCTTTTGCGAGAATTTAAGCTATGAGCATTGTAAATGACAATGCCTGTTATTTATGTTTAAGAAACCAAAACATAAATAAAAGGCATTGTGATTTCCAATGGCAATAGCTCAAACTCGCGTAAATGAGAGTCCTATTGCATTGCAAATGCTTGTTTTTGTTTTATAAATGACAAATTTCGAACTATCAGGACGCAATACATCCTTAACTTTGTAAATGGGACTAAAACATGGATAGTTTGTTCAACTTACGAAATGTCCATGTTACTTCCTCTTAGTCCGCATCCCCACAGATACCCCACCTAATTGTGTGCAGAAGTGCCAGTTTATACTGTTGTTTACCATCCAGAAGATCGCATACCACCTGGGGGATGTTAAGCAGAGAGGATCGCATCCAGGTAGCTCAAGACCGAAAATGACATACCACTTTGATTACTTTGAGGATGCCAAGATGCGAGCGAAAGTAGTCCGAGTCACACCGGATGCCCCCCAGTCTGTGCCACTGTATGACGGGCTCTGTGGTAGACTGGTAAGAGCTGCTGGCCCCCACGATCATTGACGTGCTAGAAGCTGCTCCATCGAAACTATCTGCGTCCTCGCCGGTGCCTCTCATCTTGAACTGCAACAGGTGGTGAGCGGGTTGTGTCCAGATTTGGGA
The DNA here is from genome assembly GCF_964204655.1 of Triturus cristatus. NCBI lineage: Eukaryota > Metazoa > Chordata > Amphibia > Caudata > Salamandridae > Triturus > Triturus cristatus. The sequence goes on from NC_140587.1 coordinate 287,639,930, forward strand.
ACCCCTTGCGCCCGCACACCAAGCCCTCCTGACAGATGGATGCCTCAATTAAAGTGGCAGATAAGCCACAATTCCCAGATACCCAAAACAGAGAGCATATGTTTATGTCGATGTGCAAATAATGAGCAGGGCGATCCTCAGAGGGGACGATCGGCATAGGCTGGCTTTAGGTAAATCACAAACAGCTGGAATCAGTGGAGCCTGGGCACATTTCCAGAAGCTGAAATCGCTGTAATGTTAAAATATATTGTCTGGATGAGCTGGAAGCAAAAGATAAACCGTAGACGGTGTTTCTGTTTCAAAAAGGCTAAATCGGTTTGGTAAATGCAAAGATTTCCCAGCGGACTGCTCAACTGAAGGGGTGTTGGGGTTGTTTGTTCAAAAGCCAGGAGTGGTGCAGCGAGGTTAGATGGAATTCCAAGCGCTTCCAATCAGTGTATACAGCTCAGCATGTCCTCAAAGCCTGAGATCTGGAGCTAAGAGAGCACTACTGCAGTCTTCAGACTACATTCTAAAGTGTGGGTGGTTAACGGGGTAAGACTTCAAAGCTTAGGGCGCCACAAGAAGGAATGTGAGTGGCTGAGCGAGGCCACCTGAGGCACCAAGGGTGACTACCTGTACACTAGACTGCCCATAACTTGAAAATGAAATCTTCTGCCTGTTCTTACTCCTTTAAGAAAGGTCTTATGTCTAGTAAATTACTGAAGTACTAGAGCTAGGCACTCAATTGCTCAAAGCCAATCAGATAAGCGGAAACAACCCCTCCAATTAACGGTGGAAATGTATGTCGACCTAAGATAGGTTAGCTAAATTATTATCATGCTATTGGCTGTTGGACCTTTTGTCACGTGCCCATTGGTTTTGAGGCTTCAGAAATGGTACAGGGGTCGAGGATTAGTTAAGAAAATGTTGTCAGTTGTTCCTTGGGTACGAGGCATGGTGTCGACAGGTGCCCTTGATACTGTATTTAGCGAATACTTACCGCACCATCAGTCAGTGGGCAGTACTCCATGAAAGCGAGCCCAGAGGAACTGACTCTTGCTCGAGCAATTAACCTTTGAACAAACCATGGTACTGGTTTATACTCTTTAGAGGAATGAAAGTTAGTAATGAGGTAACATCATGTGACTAGTGCTGCGCACCGCTTGTATGTCTTTGCTTATTTACCCGGAGTCACTCTCACATCCAAAATCTGGAAAATGAGTGCAAGTGTTGTAAAAACACGCATTTGCAATACGATCGGACTTGCATTTTCAGGAGACCTATTGCATTGCAAACAGGAGCACGGGCGGGCGATAAGGCACAAACAGAGACGGGCGAGAAGGCATCGGACTGCGGGAGGTGGGGGTCACGGAAAGAAAGCAGTCTGTGCAGTAAAGGGGTCAGTAACCATGGAAGGACACAAATGACAATTTGGCTGTCATAAGGAGGGACTAACAAGCCTACAACCAATCGGAAGGCATCATTTAAGACACAACCCAATGAAAAAGATGGGCGGAGAGTGGGCAGAGAGTGGGCGCAAAGCGAGCAGAGCATGCGCTGCAAAGCTAGGCTCGACCTAAAAAAAGGACACAAAGTCTGGAGTAGACAAGCTTAGGCATTTAAGGTTACGTAACACAAGCCCTGAAGTAAGATGCTGATGACTGATGTACTTCATTCTATATCTAAAATATGGATAATTGTTAATGCACGGGTGGGTAATAGGCTGGTGTGGGCTATTGCTTAGAAGATCCCACAGTAATGTGATCCATTAATGGTGTAAATTAAGCCACACCTCAATAAATCACACATCATGGAGGAAGAGGGTTGGGGATTTGATGAATGGAGTGGAAAGGGGATTTGGGGAAAGGTTTCACAAAGACAAACACTGTCACACAAGGGCAACATGAATCTGGGCAAGGAGCAGCAGCACATCATTCTCAATGAGTACGATAGAGTACAGATAAATGTTTGCATTGAACATAGTCCTTCTGCCACGAGACCCAAGTTATCAGATATCTAAATATTCTGTCTTCTAGGTTGAGGAGTGAACCCACCCTCCCAGTTCCCTTAATATGATTGTTGAAAGAAAAATGATACTGTATTTCAAAATTAGGTGGTGCATCTGCATTTGCCTCTGGAATGTCCACTCTTTGGTGCCTGTCTAGACTGGTCCGGTAGGTAAGCAGGAGTGTTGTTGAGCTCAGCTAGCTTTCGCCTTTTGTTTGTGTAGGAGATTAGGAGAAGGCCTGCAGATTGTAAAAGAGAAACTGCATTTTAGAGTCAAGGAGGAGGACAAATGGAAGGTAATCTTCATGAAGAGTGTATCAAGAAGAGGCAGAGCCAAAAAAACAAGATGGGGACTTAGAGTTTCACTTTTGCCCCAAGTCCAACACACAAACACACAGAGAGCAGCATTTCACAAACGCACCTTGCTCTCTTCCATGTATCTGAGTACTAGGCATCAGACTCTTGGTTTACCTTTGAAATGAAGTCGATACTCAATAATTTCTTGTTTCTAGCTGTTGATGAGGAAGTACAGCAGCTCCCGCCTTGAGTTCTTCCATAAGCCTTCTCCTGCCTAAATCCGAGTATCTCCCACCCACACTCATCATCATCATGATGACCTGAGCAAGATAGACTTGGAGTGCACTGCTATTGAAGAATAAGTGGAGAAACCGAATTGCAGTATTTTGCATAGGTTTGTGTTTGTCTAAAGTGCCTGTTCTGTTCTCTGAAGAACCAGAGAAATAAAGCACCCTGCAATTAAATCTGGCTAAGTGTGAAAGGACTGATCACCTCAGGGAAAGAAAATGATCGCCTATCACTCAAGCCCCATATATTGCAAATCAATCATCATCTCAAGAAATTTACCATACAGTTTAACACACCCACCCTCACTGTCAGCTTCTACATCAATCATCACTCACAGTCACATTCGATAATCTGATCACTTATTGTTACAATGGTACAAGGGTTACCTGTTCCACTCCAAGCACGGTGGTAGGTACACTATTTCCCTTTTAATGCAAGCAACAGATTGGAATTTGGCAGTCTTGTAAATCAAATGATTGTCTGGGGCAGTCATCTTAGATGATGAAAAAAACTGAAAGATCATAGTAGTGGACCATACAGGTTAATTTATTTTCGCTAAGTAAGTTTGTGAAGGTCAATCACCTCCAGGGAAAAATGATCACCTATCACTAAGGTCCCAAATATTACAAATCAATCATCTTCGGCAATGCCTCCCTCACTGTCTGACACCACATGAATCATCAATCATCAATCATCATCATCACTTACACAGTCACTCACTGTTGCAATAGTTGAAGTTACCTCTTCTAATCGTGTAGTTTAGGTATTAGGTATTCCATCATCCATGATGCAGGCAACACATTAGTATTTGGTATTGTCTAGCAGTCTTGTAAATAGTGAATTATTTTATGGGGCAGACCTTCGAGTGCTAAGTGATGCAAAAAGGGATAGGCAATAGCATGTGAACGGAGCAGGCATTGTCCCCAATGTCATGAAGGAATTGTGGATGTTTCTTCAAAGCACGCTGATTCAACTTCAATTCGACAATATATGTGACTAATAAAAAAAGGTGGGGCAGTATATATCTGACACAAAAATAATAATGTTCCTTTAGCTCCTTTTATGTTGTTGTGTTTTTGCAAAGAAAGAACTAAATTCAACGAGAAAATGTTTTAAAGTTCTACGGGGCACTGCCACACTTATTCAGGGAAGTAGAGTTTGTCCTCAAACTCAAGTGGTTCACCCAGAAGTTGGTCAGCTAACACATTTGAATAGATTTTGGACCAATCACCCTCCTCCTCCTCCTGTGCTTCTGTTTCAGGAACAGTATAAATGTGTGGTATATAATGTTGGTTCCTTTTGATCATAGTCAATCTCTCCATGTTTTGAGGTGAGAGACTGGTCCTTCTCACTGTAACAACTGCACCAGCTGCAGTGAACACACTTTCAGCAGACACACTGGTGAAAACACAAGCCAGATACTTTATTGCCAGCCTGCTGAGCTCTGGCCACTGGCGCACCTTCCCATACGTACATGAATGGATTTTATTCCACATAGATAGACCTCTTTTGGATCATCCAGATACTCCTGGAGCATACTGTGGATGGTCATTGGTGCTGCCACTTGCTCAGCCTGTTTTGTCATTGCCTCTGCACTGGACATGAGCCCTGCCAATTGACACCAATACAATGGAGCGGTTGAGTCCGGTCCTTCTGTTGCTGATGTTGCCGGTGTTCTGGTTCATGGTTTTGTTGGCTGCTGTGAGACAAGACTGCCCTCTATGGAAGTTGAAGGCGGCACCCCAGAACTGCAGGGTGGGACTTGAAGTTCCAGCCATTCTTCTTCCAAATCTCCGGCTTGTTCTACAATCCACCTCTAGTATTTTAAAAACATCCCCTCCAGAACAAGGAATGAAAGTGGGCAGAATTTTTTGTACTGTGGATCAAGTAGTGTGGCACAGCTGTGCCCTTTGGGCTCAATGATGTCATGTTGCGGCCTTGTATTACAAGCCATGTGATGGACTAAGTTCTCAACCAAGGCATGTGCTTCTGTGTTTTCATTCACACCTGTGGGGGCGAACCTTTTAGACAACTTCTTTACCTGGTCCTTTAGGAAATGCAACAATGGGATAGCTTGCCCACTGTACTGTCCTTGCTAACGTCCCATGAGAAAGCTTCAAAAGGGAGTAGCATCTGTATCAGGCATTTGACTATGCCCCATTTGTCTGCATCCATGGTAATACCTCTCCCAACTACATCTGGGCCAAACGCAGGACCCTGAAATAGCCTCTGCCTGACATGGCCTTGACTGTGTTACTGTCATTGTCCGTGGCAACAAATCCAATTCTGAGACCCTTGGGCCGCATCCATACATTTACCTTGCTGTCAAATTCCTCCAAGATGTTTACAGCTGTATGTGATTTCTCCATGGTGAACATGGCCACTGTTTCATTCTGCCAAACGCTCTTAAAACGTTCTTCAGGTCAAAGAAGATATCTTTTGCTTTACCTCTGCAAAAGAGATTCAGTTTGCAGTGATACATGTGTAATCAGTCACCTGACAACTGGTCCACATGTCTGTCATCAGGTGGATGGTGTGAACAACACTTTGCTGCAAAGTTTGTCCAACCAACTGGAGCACAGGAAGGGATGAGGTTGGTATTGGAAGACAGGAATTTGGTTTTGTGAGGGGTGGTCATGACTTTGGGAGGAGTATCTTTGCTTTTGGGAGGGTTTTGGTCTTCTTTTCAGGGGTGTGCCTGGGTTTAGGGGATCTGTTTTCTCAGACGTGGATTGGGAGGTAGAACGGATGGGTTGGGGTGTAGAAGGGGTTCTTTTGGCTTTGGGAGGGGAGTCGGGTTCGACAGGGGTAAGAGCAAGGGCAAATGAGAGGCTTTCACAGAGCACATGGGCAGGATATTCGGGAGGAAGTAGGAGTTAGGAGGTAGAGGGATTGGAAATGTCAGGTGTCGGTGTGTGTGTTGGGGCAGGTGTCTGTGTGCCATATGTATCATGTTTTTTGTTTTTTAGGTGTGTGTTGCGAAGGTGAGTGTGGGCATTTGTGTGTTTTTCAAGTGTGTGATGTTATGGGTATGCTGGGTGTTGTGTATGGGTCTGGTGGTAGTGTGTGTGGCCTGTGGGAATGCCGGGGGTGGTGGATGGGTCTGTGGGTATGGGTGTGGTGTCTGGGGGAATACTGGGGTGATGGATGGATCTGTGGGTTGCGGGTATTGTGTCTGGGGGAATGCTGGGGGTGGTAGATGGCTCTGTGGGTACAGGTGTGGTATCTGGAAGAATGCTGGAGGTGTTGGATGGGTCTGTGGGTGTGGGTATGGTATCTGGGGATATGCTGGATGATGGTGGTGGTGAGTTTTCAGGTGAGTGGTTGCGTGCTTCATTATTTTGTGGTGTTTCTGTTTGTGTGGGCTGCTTGGGGGTGTTGAAGTGTGTGCATGTGTATGTGTGAGTGTGCTTAGGACAGGCATGGGAATAGGGAATTTGGATGGGGAAGAGGCAGGAGGTGGGGTGGAACTTTGGAATGGGTGGAAGGCTGCCGTGTGGGAGGAGGCAAGAACCTGAAAAGTTCTCTGTAGGTCAGACGTAGCACTGTGTCCGGTTTCCAGGTAGGCCACCCTCTGTTGTAGATGGCTGCCTTGCCTCTAGATGGCATTCAGTAGTGCAGTCTGCCCTACAGAGATGTGTCTCAGGAGGTCAACAGCCTCCTCACACAGGGCAGAAGGGTTACAGAGGTAGGGGATGAGATGCCTGGAAAAAAGGTGATGGCTTCCCACTTAGGGGAGCAGACACAGCCTACTGGGTGGGGAGCAACAGGGAGGATGGGGATGGAATGGGGCAGTGACAGACAAGGATGGTGTGGGTACAGTTCCTGTGAGTTCTACCACTACTAGGGAGTGTCCACTGGAGGTCGGCACTGAAGATGATGACATTGAGTCTCCTTCCTTCATGGCACTCCCCTCCCCCTCTAGGCCACTGGCTCCCTCAGTGTCTTTCATGTCACAACTGGAGCCACTGCTTTCCCAACGATGTGGGCCCTGTCTCCTCCGCTTGCCTGGGATGATGCTGACATGACATTTAAAATAGGTTTATTGCATGTGTCAGAAAACACTGAACAAAGATCTTTGACCACAGGACATTACTAAACGGCTCAGAAGACTCCAGCTATAAAGTCCACTATACTGGCTTCAACATTAGAAGGAGCACATGCATGCTACCTGACCTGTACACAGTTCCTCACAGTAAAGTCATAACCACATACAGCTCCTGTTGCATGAATTAAGTTGTCTCAATGCCATCCTCATGTATCTAGTAGAATACTTCAATCAATCAGCAATTTGTAAAGTGCAATACTCACCCGTGTGGGTCTCAAGGCACTGAGGGGGGGGGGGGCAGCTACTGATCGAACAGCCAGGTATTGAGGAGTCTCCTGAAGGTCAGCAGGTCCTGGGTCTGTCGCAGGTGGGTGGGGAGGGTGTTCCATGTCTTGGCGGAGAGGTGGGAGAATGATCTGCTGCCGGCATTCGTTCTGCGGCTGCGTGGGACGGTGGCGAGGGCGAGGCCGGTGGAGCGAAGCTTGCGGTTCAGGTATAGAAGGCGAGTCATTTGTTGAGGTATGCTGGTCCTTTGTTGTGGAGTGCCTTGTGAGCGTGGGTGAGGAGCTTGAAGGTGATCCTCTTGTTGAAGGGGAGCCAGTGCAGGTCTCTCAGGTGGGAAGTGATGTGGCTGTGGCGGGGGATGTCGAGGATGAGGTGTGCGGAGGAGTTCTGTATATGTTGAAGTCTTTTCTGGAGTTTGGCTGTGGGTCCCGCGTAGAGGGCATTGCCGTAGTCCAGTCTGCTGGTGACGAGGGCCTGGGTGACCGTCCTTCTGGTTCCTGTTGGGATCCATCTATAGATCTTATGAAGCATGTGGAGGGTGTTGAAGCAGGAGGAGGAGACGGCGTTGACTTGCTGGGTCAGGATGAACCCCAGGTTGTGTGTGTGGTCAGTGGGTGTAGACGCAGCTCCCAGCGAGGCCGGCCATCAGGAGTCGTCCCAGGAGGCCGGCCTTGTATACTTTGTCCCTTCTAGTATACCTTAGTGACCCGATGCCAACAAATAGGATGACAATGACAATATCATCCCTACAGATTCAACACAAGGCCCTGCAATGAGCAAATGGTCATGTACCTAATGCTACATCATGATGAAATGATGGTCAGGAATTACAGCTATGTTGCAACAATATGTGCACTAGCAGGAAGAAGGTGACATGGAAATGCTCATTTCACATTGTTGACACTTCCTAAATGAAGCTTGCTCATATGTCCACTGTCAGAATGTTCTCATGAAAGCTGTGCTTAAGTAGCTTAGCTAAGTATCACATGTAGCACAGAAATGTAGTTTGGCCATTGAAGGTTGTTGAGGCTCTGGGAATCTCCACTACATGAAGAGGTGGTTTCACTTTGTCCTAATGGGAAGGCACATCACAGTACCTTTGTGTCTTGCAAATACAAATTCCATTGTAATACTGAGTGTAGACACTCACATTAGATCCCTACATTTCTGCATGTAACTCCCTGATACATGTCATCAGTCAGTGAATGCACCCTGCCAAATCAACAAGTGCACTTCACCTAACTGAGTACTCCCACATCTATGCCATGGAAATTCAAATAGTGACACATTGCTTTAAGTCTACCTGTTCATTGCTAATCATTTGGACCTAGCCAATGACATTGAGTAATGGCTTAGGTTATCTGTCACCTACTCACCAATGTGTACACAGACCTATCTGTGGTAACACAAGAACTGTATACCTATAACAAATGACTATTTCCAGATTGAGATTGGCCTAGACACACATTTGTGATGGAATCAGACATCAACCTATGAAGACACTTAGATCAGGTAGTGCAGATGATACTACAACAGGGAAAGGTTACACATGCCAACATGTAGGCACTGATGCCGATGGCACCAGTGATGTTCACACACTCATGCTACTGTTGTAGCCCAACTGTCCAAAGGGTAGTGCTGTGCAGTCATTGCATATAAAGTGCACTGTATGACATGTTGAATGTAATAGGGCTACCATTACATGAGACAGAGTAGCGAGAAAGCATCATGCCCGACACAATAAAGACAAGTGGCTTGTTTGGTACAACTGTCACCCAGGACATCCAAGACCATCAGGTGATTAATTACTTTACTCAGCCATATGTCTGCTCAAAACAGTAAATTGGTAGTTGACTGGACTCTGCTGTGTTCCTGGCCATAAGGACAATAGGCAGAGCACATAATCATGCACCTATTACCAGACCTACACATTTAACAACTCTTCGAGTGCATTGGACATGAGTCACCCTTAATATTGATGAGGGAAATGGCTGCCTGCTACCAAAACATATGGCAATGTAGCATGTATATTTCTGGTCAAGACTTACTACCTTGTAGCTACTGTTAGGCCCTCAAGTACCCATCAAGCCCTGGGTAGGCCACCGCCATAGGGGGGGTCAGGGTGTGACACAAGTTGTGTCGCGCTTGCGACGCAACTTCAGCACTGCGCCAACCTTACGCCGGCAGATGCGTCACGTATCTGCTTGTCCTTGCGTCACGATGCACCGCATCAGCGGTGGCGCAAGGGCAAACTTGCGTGACGCATCTTCCCTGGCGCATCCATGCTGATTTGCAGGGATGCGCCAGGGAACATAAATCTGCCCCTGAGCCTTTTACTTCCCATTTTAGTCCATAAATTTCCAAACTTCTAAGAATTTCCTCGTGGCCCCTACCCTTTTTGCATAAATTTCCTCGAAGGTTTTAGTACGTTGCATTTTTCTATACCACTCAAGTTGCATTGGGATTTTCACTGTCTTCCAGTTCTGGAGGATCAAGGAATGAGCCACCAAAGCAGAAATCGCTATAAATGCTTTCTCTCCTCAGGGGATTGGGGTATTCGATCTTTGCCTTACAAACCCAAATTATGCGATCTCTGGTTTAAGTTTTCTCCGTAAACTTTCATTAACAGCGGAGAACACTTCTTCCCAAAACTGGGTTAAAGACGGGCATGAAAAGAAAATATGAAGCCAGCCCCCCTGCCCCCTTTGTTGAGAACGAAAACACTTGTCTTCTACCTCGGGATACATCTTATGTAGGGTACTCGGTGTGTAATAGGACATCCAGCAGGATAAAAATGCCATTCTTTTAAAATTAGCAGCTCTTAATAATTTATTTCGATGCAGTGAAATCTCCTGCCACTCTAGTTCTGAAAACATACATTGAGTTTCTTGGGAGATTTTATCTAGAAACCTTGTTACTGTAGTATGTCCCTTTTGGTCCCGCAGTAATCTATTAGTAACAACCAAGGCGTGACTCAATGGACAGATAACCTCGACTTTCAGACACACGGAGGGTCTTTACTAACAACTCCTCCACTGATGCAGACTACTCCCGCTAATTCAAGTGTCTATATGTCCAGTTTATATCACAATGTCACTGTACTGCAGTACCACAATTCCCACCAAAATTGGAAAAAAGTTCAAAGAAAATGTGGGAAAAAAATGTGGAAAAAATTGTGAGAAAAATGTGGGAAAGGAGAGAAAGCACCTCACGGTAGCAACACCAAGGGGGGACTGGCTAGTTGGTACTCGCTAGCTCACCCACTTAACATCATCGGTTGCTTTCTCACCAGAAAACAGAAATGTGTTCCAAAGTAAATTTTTCTCAAAAGTGAAGAAAAGAAAATAGAGTATGCACTGTAAGTGTGAATATCACAAACGTGCCGTGCTGATCCCCATAGGAAGAGAAGCAAAATTGCAGTTCCCAACTATAAAAATGAGATCCTACTCACTGGCCGGTTATAGCTTTATTCAGTGCCGTGAGCGTCCTCAATTAAAAAATGGTTCAACTTAGACCAATATTATATCCAAAGCGCCAACATGTTTTGTTGCTACCACTTTGCACAACTTCATCAGGGCTGAGGGGATGACCAGTCTTTACTTCACTTAAAGTTACCACTTGGTCAGGTAGTTGCTAGTGTCTCTCGTACTTGCAACCACCTCGATGTGCGGTACGCACCAATAATCCCGCAGTAATCTATACCAATTTCGGACAACCCTTAGGTTAGCTCTAAAAAGAGCTGGCAATAGAGAGCCCGAAGCACTGAATGGAAAACAACATTTGTACACTAATTGAATAATCTGGAGAAAGGCAAAAAAAATAAATGACAGCTGGTTCCACATCTAGCCAGAATCTCCTGCCATTTTATACATCTCCCAGCAACCACAAAATTACCTAACTCCTTAAAGCCTTTACTTTCCCAAAATCTTATCTGACTATTTCTGATATAAAGGCCCAGTGTTTTACACTCCATAAGTTTGAAAAACTCATGGCCTCCTGTATTCGCCTTTGTATGATAAAATGAACGTATTCTTTCTCTGACCCCCTGCAGTGTCTTGTAACGAGTCTTTTTCGGAAGTTTGCCCGCTTTAATAAAAACTGAAGTATACGATTCTACTTCCTGCACCTTCTTATCCATAACAAAGCTATTCAGCGATTCCTTACCATCGAACATTCTAACCATCATATCAACCAGAGTTGCCTCATAGTGGTTCTTAGTTTGTATCTCCGGAAGTGCCAAACCCCCTTATCTGATATCGAGTTAGAGGACTGAAAGTCTTACTCGTGATGCTTTTTTATTCCAAATAAATTGTCGAATCATAACTTCCAACTGTTGAAATATGCAATGTTAATTTTTATGGGAACATTCGAGAATAGAAATATTAATAATGGTAAGATGGACATTTTTATAAGTGCTACCCTACCGATTACTGTGAGTGGTAGAAGAGTCCATCTATCTAATAAGTTTCTAATCTTTGTAGCCATTGCTAAGTAATTTAGTTTAAAAAGTTCCTCATACCTTTTTGTCACGTGAATCCCTAAATAACGGATACGCACTGAAGATTCGTCTTGCCGTTGCAAAAACTCAGGGAAAGTTTGACTACTTGCATTAAGTAATACAATTTCTGTTTTATTATGGTTAATTTTATACCCTCCAATAGTTTTGAACTGCTTAAATTCAGGCAAGGTTGTCCTGATATTCTGTTCCTCTGGCCTAAGGTAAAGAAAAATGTCATCAGCGAATAATTGTAATTTTAGCATTCCATCCAAGGGCGCTTGAATCTGCAAGTTAGCCCTAATTTTTGTAGCAAGCGGTTCTATAAAAAATGCAAATAAAGTGGTTGATAGAGGACATCCCTGACTCTTCCTACTAGCTGCGAATTTATAATAACTTGCGCCTGAGCCTCTTGATATAGATTTGCCAACATTTGTGTTATTTGCATTGGGAATCCGACCTTTATGAGAGCTAAAAAAAAGAGTTTCCCAATTAACTAGGTCAAATGCTTTTTCGGCATCGACTGTCATTATAAGTAAAGGTAGTTTATTTGAATTAAAAAAATCAAGCGCTTGGACTAGGAACCCAGTGTTGGATGACATATATCTGTCAGAGACGAACCCCATCTGATCTTTATGAATAGTCTTTTGAGCTGTTAGAGAAAAACGATTTGTCCAAATCTTCATTAAAATTTTATAGTCAACATTCAGCAAACTAATTGGTCTGTACGAATAAACGTTTTTAGGGCACTTATCTTTTTTAACAAAACGTATTATCGTTGACTCCTTAAAGATAGAAGGAACATCTCCTCCCATTCTTACGAAATTAAATAACTCCAATAAGAAAGGTGTTAATTCTTCGGAAAATACGTTATAAAACTCTGTGGGTAAGCCATCAATTCCTGAAGCCTTTCCACTCGGCATTGAAGCAAGGGCACCCTTAATTTTGCTTGAGGTAATTTCAGTTCATACCTCAACTCCCTGATCAGTTGTCCTACCCGGAAGATCAATATCTCCCAAAAATGGGTTATCGCCTCATTAGATACCATAAACTCAGTTACATAGAGCTTGTGATAATGACTCAGAAATGCTTGTGAATTTCTTTCCTTATCAATAATCAATGCCCCTGTTTCAGGCTGTAACAGTTCTGAGATTATAATAGACTCCTGTTTAGTTTTACCTGACCAGGAGAGGAGTTTTCCCGCTAACTGACACTCCTCGTATACGCGTTGCTGGTATGTCCTGAAGCTGGCTATTTCCTCAAGAATAAAGAATTCCCTTAGCTCCTGTTTTGTTCTTTTTATTTGTTGCTCCAATTCGAGATGCTCCCCCCTGCAACTATCCCTCTGCATTAAGGCTAAATCCACTGCTTGTTGTAGTTTAATTATTTTTTTCCTCCGCATCTTGGATTGTAATGCCGAAAAGGCCCCTTACTGTAGCCTTAAACGTTTACCATATTGAAAAAAGAGTCGCCGTACCCTTATTTTTCGTGAAAAAATACCTTAATTCAATCCTTCATCTCATCTACCCATTTAGGGTTCAAAAGGAGGAGCCGATCCATCAGCCACCTGGATTTCTCCCGCCTCTCCCCCTCTATTCTTATCTCAATAATAAGCAAAGAGTGATCTAAAAAAGAGTTGGCTCTAATTTCAGCATTAACACAATTGACATAACAAGGGATCAAAAAAAATCTATACAGGAAGCTGTCTTATACCACTGGGAGTAGCAAGTAAGCTGTATATCACCTGGATGTAACTCCCGCCATGGATCCATAAAAAGATGATCCTGTTTCATAGAGCATAAAATCCCTTTCAACCTCGGTTTTAGCAGTTTTTTCCCTGTACTGGAGGTATCCTTTTTTAGATCTTGAATGAAATTAAAATCTCCTCCTAGCACTATCGGGCCCTCTTTGCCTCTCACCAGCTCATTGATCTTTATAAGGGCTGTTGGATCACCGTTAATTGTGCATAGTAGTTTACAAAATTAAACAGTGCCCCATTTACCCTAGCAGTAACCCAAATCCACCTCCCTTGGGGGTCTCTCGTTACTTGATGTATCTCACAGTTAGCTCCTTGAGCAAACAAATATGGCTACCCCCCTAACTGCAAGCCCTGCTGAGGCAAAGAAGGCTCTAGAATAGTATTTAGGTATATAAAATTTGGGAGTATTAGTTTTCAGATGGGTCTCCTGAAGATACAAAATCTGAGGAGGAAAAGAAGTAAGCCATCTAATCAGCCCACCATATTTTTTCCTATTAGATATCCCATTAACATTTATCAGTATCATCCTTAGATTAGAATCCATATTGCATCAAAGAAAAAACTAAAGCATACCATTTGTATCTAATATCTGCCTTAATAAGTAAGATTACTTCTCTAAATCTACTTTCTTTTTTCCAATTACCTCCCACCCCCCTTCCCCGTGCCCTAGCTCCCCACCATCCCTCACCACTTTCCCGTGACCCTTCCTACTCCTGGCAGATGGGGAACAGCCCGCCTTACCCCCTGCCTGCCCTCTTTATAAACCCCCTATGTCAGGTACCATGTTGTTGCACCCTAGTGTGACCCACTACCCCGTGCCCCCCCAAAAGATATAAAGAAAAGAAGACAAAAAGAAGAGAAACACAAGAGAAAAGGAGAAGAACATAAAAACAAAGAACCAATGTCCATCGTGTCGAACAGTCCAATCTCTTTAATTCTCCTTAGTAATTTTTTGCAATAGTTTCTGGGCTTCATCAAGACTTGTGAACATATGAAATTTGCCTTGGACCAAAACTCATAATTTTGATTGTTGTGCAATGGCTGTTTGAGCTTCCTGTGCTTTAAACAAGTAGAGAAGCTTAAACTCCTTCCGACGACGCACTGCCTCTGCTCTCATATCCACAAAAATGCGAATGTTAGGAACTTCCCAAGAGGAGAATTGCTCCTTCTAAATCGCTCTGGTCAAAATCAGCTCCTTTAGTCAATAGTCCGCAAAGTTCACTAAGATTGTTCTAGGCAATTTTTAATTGGGGAATGGCTGCGCTGGAACTCTGTGTGCCCGTCTGATCATGAGGTCACCTGAGAACTCTGGAAGGACATTTGATAAAGGATTCGACCCACTGGAGTGTTTGTGACCCTTCACAACTTTCAGGGACCCCAACTAGCCGCAGATTCGAACGTCAAGAATGGTTCTTCAATTCTTCTAACTTGGTTTCCAGCAGGTCTTTCTGCTTTTTATCTATTGAGACTTGCTGCTGCATCGAGGTCACCTGATCTTCCAAGAGAGAGATTCTTGATTCAGCCTCCTGCAGTCTTGCCGGGTAAGATCCAACTACTTCTTCAATTTTTGATAGACGTGCATGAAGTTCTGCTATCTCGGTTGCTTGAGTGGCTTTCATTTCTCTTATCTCATCAGGAATAAAGTTGAGCATAGCTTTTATATCGCACTGGAAACTTGTCCTGGTCTCCAAATGCTGAGCCCTAGACGGATCCTATGATCCTAGCCGTGATTGTTGACTTGATAATAAGTTTCTATCGGCCACTACAGTCGACAATGATGATGATGAAGGCTGCGCCAATGGTCAAAAGAGTAGAGGGAGTTCCTGAGCAGTCGACTCGAGACATGGTTGAGCCTGTACGTCCTGTGCATCCTGTACATCCTGATACAAAGCCTGATATAATAGAGGGAGTGGAGGCTGCGGAAGAAGTGGAGGCGCCTTTGATTTCATAAATAACAAATATTCCTTGACTTTGCCCAGAGGCGTACCGGAATGATTTTCCTGAATGCTCGTCTGATTCGCTGTTTCATCTTGATTCACCACCGGGTAGTTATTAATCAGCCTTTCTCCCATCATTACCAAGCCAGATGATGCACTGCCTCGTTCTAATACCTCTGGAGTTGAGTTTATTCCTCTCTGACTGGAGCTTTCCGCCCGCTCCTGACTAATGGCCCCTTGGCTCCCCACACCATGCTCCAAGATATCGTCTTCAGAACTAATGGGACTAGTAATTGGGGCTGACCCTCGGCGAGCTTTCTGCACATGCTCAGCTCTTGCTGTTGCAGAGGCAATCTTCAGCTGTGTAGTATGAATTTTAGTCTTAGGCGCCATATTTATATCTAGTTGAGCCAGTGCATTAGTAATTTTTTTATGTTTTCCCATCCTGAGCAGGATTTGTTTCTACTAATAAGCCCCACACTGCCCAGCGCAGCCTAATTCCAGAGAAAAGTTTGGCTCCTCAAATCTTGTCTTTGTCTCTCTTTTCTTTCTTTTTTCCTCCTTCCCTCTCCCCTCCTCCTTTCTCCCAAGTCTGCTTCTTCAGTGAAAGCAAAGTTCAGTCACAAAAAAAAGAAGAAAAAAAAGTGGAAAGTGTCCAACTCTCTTAATTTTACAGTTCCTTCTTGTTAATATGCAGTTATATCTTGTTGCCGACTTTTACTACCAGCACGCTTACCAGCTGTAACTGATGAGGTCTCGCTCTCCTTTGAAGTCTTACACTTTTCACACCCAGCAGCGGATTCCTGAATGCAGCTCCAGATGCTGCTTACTCCACTTCTGACTGTTGTGGAAACTCAATTCACAAACAACGTCTGAGTAAAACGTCAAACTGGGCACATCTCATTGTCAAGCCTTGCTCTCTGCTGGCTGAGCATACTGATCCCACATGAACATCACATTTCCACCACTTCAATATATGAAAATATAACTTGAGACCATCCAGAACTTGATCTCAAGGTTGTGTGGCACTCTAAAGCTGTCTGTAAGGTATAGCTACCTCCCAGACAACAGTTTGGTGAGCCCTGATCTGGGCTGAGTGATACGTTGGACTGTATTCTTAGCTAACATCAATCAAACAATCAATCAATCAATCAGCATTTGTAGAGCGCACTAATCACCCCGATGGTTATCCAGTTGCTGCGTGGTGTGGGGCTACTCAAACAGCTAGTTCTTGAGGCCAGTTCTGAATTCGGCGAGGGAGGTAGAGGTTACGAGATGGATGGGAAGTCGTTCCAGGCTGTGGCAGAGAGCTGGGAGAAGGAACCTACTCCAGCTCAAATACGATGGATGCAAGTGACGGTGGTGAGGGACAGGGAGGCGGACCGCAGATGTCTGGTGGGCTGGTTGAAGGTCAGGCGGCTGTTCAGGTATTTTGGTCCAGGGTTGTGGAGGGCTTTGTAGGCATGCATGAGCAGCTTCAAGCAACACCTCTTCTAGACAGGGGGGCCAGTGCAGGCTAAGGAGGTGGGGGGTGATATGGGATCATCTGGGCATGTCCAGGAGGATTCTTGCTGCTGTGTTCTAGTGTCTAGAGGGCGTTGCAATAGTCCAGTCGACTGAAGACTTTGCGGAGAATTCAGAGGGTGCTGAAGCAGGTGGAAGCGACCAAGTTGACCTGCCTTCTCATGGAGAGCTAACTGTAGAGAATGATACCGAGGTTGCGGGCGTGGTTGGTGGGTGCTGGTCCGAGGGCCAAAAGGAGTCATTCAGTGATGTGGAATAGTTCTTTGCTGCAGTTGGTGGACTGGAGGCGGGGATGAATGCGGCTTTCTTTACTTTTCTGATGGTGTGGTGGTAGGATTTGAGGGCCGTCTGAAAGGCTGTGCAGATGCCTGGGTCATTTCTGGTGCACCAGCGCCTCTCCAGCGGTTTGCCTTTGCGTTTATTTTGCTTTGAGTCATTTTCAGCGGCTTTTTACTGTATACATTCACAGCTCATGCTGTAAAGGCTATACATTTGTTAACACATTTACCATGATCTGATTAGTAAAAAAATCATAGGTACCATTAAATGTACACATGCATAGATACGTGCATGCACCACAAGTAGAATCTAGGGTTTACCACACAATGGTGATGTTAAGTACATAAAGTACAGTGCTCAACAATTCATTACATGATTGTCCTATATAGGGACTGCAAAATGTTACAACAATAATCTGAAGGAACTCTAAGACTCAGAAGCACATTGTAGCCTGTGGGAATGGAAAGGATGGAGTTACACAGAGTAAAATATGTATGTAAGTTAGTTACCTAATTCTCTGGTGAGCCATAAAGCTGGCCATACGAGGGAAGGACCTCTTCAACCAGTTTATCTAGCTCCTCTGGTGAGAAGGCATGGGCCCTCTCACCTGCTTGGCCTGGCATGATTGCTCCCAGAGGTGGCAAACAACAGCTAAAGTGGAGGAGGTATTGATAGCCGCAGTGTAAGGATGCAAGTGAGCTAATTTTCCCATCACGGCGTACATGTACTCAGTCATCAATGTAAACAGACACAGGCATTGGTCCCCTACTGTCACAATCATCAGAGTAAGCCTATGGCTGTGTCCACCGTGAATAAAACCGCCCACCGTGCGGTCATCTTCCTCAAGCAGCAGCAGGTACTGAATGTCCAATGTGCAACGTGAGGCATCAGCCATTTTAGCGGTTGAAAGTACAGAATTGGTGACTGTTAACTGCATGTCCACCACTACAAATGAGTTGGAAAATGTTTACATATGTACTACTCCATTGCACTGTAATTTCCTTTACACAAACATCTAAGTAGTCCATTACTGTGCATAAACGCTGTATTACCAGGGTGCACTGTACACTGTCGGTGATGGTATATTGATAGAATTTTTTTTAGTTTACAATATTAAGGTGCTCATGATACAATTGTGGATGTATAATGTGCACATGTATGATTTTTGTAATGCATTGTAAAGATTGTAAAAAACTAAGTGTTATCATTGGAATTTATATGTCATGTTGTATTCCACCACAAATTATCCTAAGTGTTAATACACCCATTCATTCAGTTTTAATTATTGGTTTCAATTGTGTTTGTTTTAGGCAAACCTGTGAACAGTGAACGGTACCTAGTAGGTATTCCTATTAGACCTTTTTGTTTCACATTATCTATCCGAATTGACAGCGGATAAAGTACCGCAGCACCCTTTGTTTTAGTACACTTAACTTTAGATAATAATAGATTAGATCGGTGTGCACCTTGACCCCACATTTCTAATTCATTCATGTTACTGACATATGTGAAGACCACTATGGGGGTTATAGGTGGAGACTGGGCAGTGTCAATTATTATGTGAAAAATGTGTAAAGCTGTCTGAACCAGTTATGTTTTGTCACATGACTTTTGTCTCACTCTTGGTACATGTTACTCTGGACACTGTAGCCGATGTTCAAAATTGTTTTCACTCCACCCATAGTTTCCCTGGGAGAGAGAGGAGACAACAGCCTCCATTATACCACCTATTTCCAAACCTTCAGACCACGGAAGAAAGGGATGTCATCAAGATGTTTTGTTTGAATAGGAAATCAATACAGGATTTATGTCATCAGTTGGAGAATGATCTCCTTCTGTCAAAACACTAATTCCACATGTATCCCACCAATTGTGAAACCAATGTCAGTATTGCATTTTCTGCCCACAGGTTCCTTTCAATATACTGTGGCTATATCTGGTGGTATGTCACAACAGATGTGTAATGGTGTACTACAAGACGTGCCTTCAGCAACGATGAGGCACATTGACAGCTACATCCAGTTCCCCAGACATGAAGATTCAGTGAATGGGAAGGTTGACTTGTACGGATTTTCTTGCTTCCCACATGTGGTTGGGGCCATTGATGGCACCCATATTGCCTTAGTACCACCGCAAGCCAGGGAGCAAGTTTACAATTGCACAAAGACAATAGGAACTGGGGGTCTTACAACAGACAGCACAAAAGTAACAAGTGAAAAATAGACTATGGTGCGACAGACCAAATCAAACCTGGCCACGAGCAGAGCATGGATTACCATCAATCTTACTCAAAATACAGAGCGAATGGTGAGAGAAAGATGACTCTCATGATCAGTAATATCATTTGGTGATCCAACTGTATGGCAGAGGTGTGTCCCGTGATCATAGGGACTGCCTCGCTAGTTTGAAGCTCTGTTGTTGTCTCAGGCTGGTAAGTATTAGCCAGCAACACATGGGGTGTGTGCAATTGTGAGAAACAAGGATAGTGATCCTATAATGTGCAGTGCAGAAAATCAAAAAAGTGAGAATAAAAAAGGTTGTGTAGAGAAGACAAAACTTAATGTGCCGAGTTCTCCACACACCTTATTAAAAGGGTGTAACAAGTTATAGCAGTACTAACAAGTGACTACTATGTAGAGGTCAACATGTTTCAGCCATCCGGGTTTGACTCCCTACGGCTTTCGTCAGGACCTATGTTTGCACTGGGACTAGCTACTGCAAGAAGTACATAAAGTACATAACTAGGCGTGAGAAAATCACACTTAACTTCAAATGAGGTTGAATAAAATTTTAAAGATACAACCTTAAACGCTCAAAATCCTCTGAGACGTAGAGTGTGAACATCACCCAACGTGCTCTAGGATTGTACCTCACCTACCCTGGAACCATGCTCGGGTGTAGGAGGCCCCGCTCTCTCCGTCGTTGCCCCAGACCTGGTCGAGCTGGGTGGGAGGCAAGTTTACAATAACAGGAAGCAGTTCCATTCTATCAACGTGCAAGTTGTCTGCTTAGCAGATTTGTATATCTCAAAAGTCTGTGACTGGTTCCCAGGATCAGCCCATGATACCTTCATACTGAGGAACAGCCCCATACCCTAGGTGATGTCACAACTACTACCGGAGAGGGCCTTGCTTGTTGGCAAGTATGATTGATCTGTCATAACTTTGTGTGGGTAATGTCAGGCAATTGAATCAGAAAGTGTGTAACTTATTGTTGCATCTATGTCTATCTTCCATCTAGGAGACCCAGTGTAACTCAACCATCCATGGTTGTTGGCACCACTGAGGACTACAAGGATGCCTGGGGAAGTCTGCTTCAATAAGGCGCATGGAAGAACATGGCGGACAGTGGAGCAGGCTTTTGGGCTCCTGAAGGCCAGATTCAGATGTCTAGAGAAGACTGGGGGAGCCCTCCTCTACTCACCTGGGAAGGTGTGTCATATCAACGTAGCCTGCTGCATGTTCTCCAACATCACCCTGCAACTGAACATCCCTTATATTGCAGAGGATGGAGACCATAAAATGCCACCGGGTGAGGATCCTGAAATGCCAAATGATGATGATAGTGGTGAAGAGGAAGAAGCTGACTTGCATCAAGATCTCATTGAGAACTTCTTCTCATGAGTGTAAGTATGTGGTGACATGGCTTGACTATGACTATTACAGCTACTCTTGTTGTGATGATGTGAAGAGTATGCTAAGGGAAAATATTAGGAAGATAAAGATTAGGAAAATCCTGGTGAAAGATGTTTGTGGAGGAAGGTTGTGACACATGGTCGTTTTGTTAGTGTTGGTGTGCTTAGCTTTGAATTTTGTCATGTACTGTGTTCTCCAGAAGTCGACTATGTGGATTCTGTTATATGTATGGTTTAATAGCTAATCTCATTGTTTTGGTCTGTTTCAGGTACCTTCACAGTGGCATCTTAATTTGGACATTTCAGAGTTGCGACATTGGCAGGTAAATGATGTTGGTTGGGAGTACGAAGGGGACGTGGGTTGTTCCTGGGACTGTCTGTCACAGATTTTGGGTTTACAAAGCCACCTGTACCATGACAGCTTGTACACTGATTGGATGGAGGTAATGAGGAATCCATTGGACTTGTTCCTTGTCGTGTGGTCGACCTAATGCAATATGTGTGACATCATGTGCTCCAACAAAATGTTGTTGTGGTGCAAAATCAAGATATTCTCCCTTCACATTGGCTAAATCCTCATTGTGTATTAATTGTATGGGCACACTACTACCATATGTTTGTGACATTCCACCAGATGCAGCACCACTGAAATGGAATATTCCTGTTATCATAAGATGTTGTACTGCCATGTGTCTGTATATTGGTGTTAGTGATGTGGGATATCATTTGTGGGCTAGGCGATATGTATCCAGCTGATGGCAAAGACCAATTTTATTTTACCTAGTCAATAGGAAATTGTCTGATGTATCCCCTCCTTCCATGTTGTTAAGGTCTTCATCTGAAAATGTGATCACTGACACAGAATATTTGAGTCATGTATGATTAGCCAAGTTTCTGACATTATGGCAGTCTATGGTTGGAACAATGCGATAACGATTTTATAAGAAAAGGCACTTGCATGTATGTGCTGGTGTGACATGGTTGTGATCTTGAGCTAAACATGGTGACCATGCAACACATCCGTGCTCACACAAGTTGATTTTGTTCCCATTTTAAAGCTCAGATGAAAGTAAGTATATACATTGCTAGGGCCTTCAGCTCTTCAGTACTTCTCCATTCAGATAAGCTCCCTTTCTTCCTGAATGGGTCAAAATAATTTTTCTTCCTACTGTGACTGGAGCCTACTTATTGGATATGTGGCTTGGAATAAATAGGAGAAGCCCTCCCCGGTAACTCCAGGTCATAAGACAGCTGCCCTTTTTTCTGCCAGCTGTTCCTGTTCACTCCCAGATAGCTAACCCCTTCTAAGTGGTCAAAAGCTAGCACCCATTGGCCCTTACTGGGCTCAGAGACAGTAAGCCAAGGGTGTTAAATCTCCCAACAAAGGATGTGTACTTCTGGAGGTGAGAGGAGTCAAAGAACTGGCTTTAGTCAATTTTCATAAAGTTACTTTTCCACTTGCGTTAATCAAAATTCTGATCTCAACATTAAATCAAATTTTAAAGATCAAGAATAACTTTGAAGCAATTTACTAGCATGTTCCTAAGCAGAGATAGGGAATTAAGATTTTGATACCATTCAAGCTTACTCACTGGTAAGTATAGCAAGGCCTAGACCGTGAAATAGCTTTTGAATTTAATTTCACTTTGAGGGCACACTAACCCTAATATATAGTGTGCCCTATTTGTATATGTTAGCACATTTCCCTGTGGGCTTAAAAAACGCAGTGTCTGGTCACTTATGAATAAACCAAAAAAAGTTTACCTTACATGGCAAGGGCATTTTTCCCCGCAATGATTCACTGAAGTGCATTTTTAAACTTCAGCCCAGCCATAGCACAGTGGTACTCCTGGCAGAAATATATTTTTGTTATATAGGTAGGTAGTGCAAATACACACTAGCTCTAATATGACATTAAAATTTCCATGCCATGGGGGCGTGGCTGAGCTGCAAATGGCTGCTTACTAAGAGGGCTCTGCCGGGCGAGCACGATTATCCGATGTTTATCCGGGCATATCATCGTCGATTCGTGGCTTGAATAATGCCTGCCGCAACTTACATCACTGGAAAGCAAGTAAAGCGAAGATCCGGAGCTCTGGGATCCTCAGATCCCTACTCCGGCATCAGGGCGAGTTCGGGGCTTGGTGTGGCCTACAATGTGCGACATCGACGTATGACCCGGACTAGAGTGGGCGGAGCAGCTGATGACCCCGCGATCCCACTGCGCTGTTAGGCCGGATGCGCCCACTCTGAAGAGCGGGAGAAGAGCTCCAGAGGACCCAACTGTGCAGGCTGTTAACCCCGGAGGTGGAGAAAGCCGAGACGCGTGCCAGTTGTGTCGGTGAGTGGCGGGCGAAGGTCTGAGCCAGGATGGGGGTGCGACGCGCTGGGGCGGGGGACCTATACAGGGCCTCTGCACTCATGTGGAGGATTGTAGGACCAGACCTGCTTTGGCGAGGGGTGCATCTTGACCGGCTTGGGCCCCGCTGTGCAGGGTGCCAACTGACTGCGGGTGGGCGAGCGCTACAGCGTGGGGGGACACTGTAAGCCTATGAAATGCACACTATGAGCTGGACAGGCGCAACAAAATAGAGTGCATACGCCAGCCCGAAAGTGCAGGCCCAGGTTGTAGAGACTCCATATACTGAGTGCACTGCGCGGAGGCTTGGGTGGAAGAGCCTACAAGGTTGGACACATTCAGCAAACTCGGTGGCCCATACCTCCAGAATCAGGGTATAAATCCTGGGCAAACTACGTGATTGCAAGTAAAAGAGTAGGGATCTCTCCAGCACCATACCCCTGACGGCGGCTGTAGTTTTCTGTGGCGCAGCTCACTATTGCTGCAGTAAGAGGCAGAGGTCGAGACACAACAATCAGTACTACGAAACAAAGGTCCCTTCTGTGGGACCCTCAGTGCGGCAAAGACCATCAGTGACTGCTATTGAACAACGAGTCCCCCTCTCTTGTGCTACAGAATGGGGAAACCTGATGCAAAACAGCCTAAATTAACTTTCTGATTGCTACAAAAGATCAATGCGGCTGACCAAGGTTCAGCACTTCAATTCCAAAGTGAAGAAAGTCTCTTGTCTGTGCACGCCCGTCTGGAGCTTGCCGCACCTCTGCTCCACTGAGAATCAGACAGAATCATAAGGGTGAGGACGGTGCACCAGAAATGAAGTCAATGGAAAACCTCAAAAATATTCAAAGTGTCCTTTATTCTATAAATTAGTTTTTAAAATTTCCACCATAGCCAACGCGTTTCTTTCCATAGGAACTTCGTCAGGGCGGGAAAAGCACAAACATATAAACATACTAAATACATGGACGCGACAAACAGACTAATATAAATAAACATATTACATATATAAAATCACCAATAAAGACACAAACGAACAAGAGACATATATACCCAAATACACAATACACAACAGTAACACTTCTTAGTGAATTTCAAAAAACCAAAAGGGGCAAAAAAACACTGTATGTCTAATACATATACACAAACATCCCAAAAATTATTGATTATACCATGGCCAATAATGTAATTGACATAAAAGGAATGCTTAGTAGAGATACAACCCTTACATGTTATACCCTACATAGAAAAAGTGAAAAAGTGCCAGACAGAAAAAATAAAGAAATAGAAAAGATGTTTTTATATACAATGACAGAATAATTAAAAGAATCAATAAACACATGAGTAGATAAGTCAATAACTAAATAAAATATAAAAAGAAATGAAAGAAGGAAAGAAGAAAAGAGGGAGAGAAAAGAGAACACACAGAGACATGCTGCTGACCAATCGATGCTATTTAGTTTAACACACTATTCCAAGGAGCGTCCAAATTATAGGCTATTGACATCAAGTGTCATTAGCCACATGTTTTCTTCCCACTGAACGTTTTCAATAACTCTTAAAAAATCTCTTCAAAAATCTCGAGTATCTTGTAAGTAAGAAGGGAGTTTTTGAACATAAGGACGCAAGAAATGATCAATATATTTTGAAGTGTTTTCATAAGTACTTCCAATGGAGGACACAATAGGTCATCCTGGAGGATTTGCACTGTCTTTGTGTAGCTTGGGCAATAAATATAATGCTGCAAGTTTTGGATGGTCCCTTCTTACTTACAAGATACTCGAGATTTTTTAAGAGTTATTGAAAAAGTTCAGTGGGGAGAAAACATGTGGATAATGACACTTGATGTCAATAGCCTATATACGTGCATACCCCATCATTTGGGAGTTAAAGCAAATCAACATTTTTTGAAACAGCGGGACATGAAGTACTTTTTGCATACGGAAATGTTATTATGTATGATGCAAATATGTCTCTCGAATAACTACTTTCTGTTTGACCACGTTATCTATTGCCAGGCCCAGGGAACGGCGATGGGGACCTGCTTCGCCCCCAGCTATTCAGGTTTGTACCTTGGCTGGTGGGAGGAGAAGGTGGCCTGTAACATCTTGGCCTTTTCCAGAATGTGGTCCTCTGGGCCAGGTATATAGATGATGTATTCTGTATTTGGAAAGGGGAAAAGGATGATGCTATGCAATTTGTTGCCAGATTGAATGAAAATGACTGTAATTTGACATTCAGAAGCACAATAGAAAAAGAAACAATCGAATTTCTAGATGTGGTTGTGAAGGTTAAAAATGGCAAATTAGAAAGTAGGCTGTTCCGTAAATTAACAGCAGGGAACAGCCTTTTGCATGCTGAAAGCTGCCACCCAAAAAATCTGATTCGTAGCATACCGTATGGAGAACTTTTACGGGCAAAAAGAAATTGTAGCACAGAATCAGATTTTGAATTGGAGATGTCAAACATGAAAGAAAGATTTTTGGAAAGAGGATACTCAAACAAAGTAATAAAACAAGCCTGTACTAAGGTAAAAGCAGTTTTGAGGGAAGATCTCTTGAATCCAAAATCTTTAAAATGAGAAGAAGATGAACCAATCAGGTTCATCACCGCATATTCTAATCAGTCATGGCAAGTCAGAAACTGAATGAAAAAGTATTGGCATGTTCTGAACATTAACCCAATTTTGAAAAAATCAGTGGGAAGTCAACCGAAGATTACCTTTAGAAAATGTCTAGCTCTTAAAGATATACTTTGTAGTAGTACTTTGAAAGAAGAAAAAAATCTGAGAGCAATAAAGGGATTCTTCACATGCAATTCATGTAAAGCATGTAAAAACAGCGTAAACCGAAAGGAAATCCCTTTATCCAAGAATCATAAACCGTATGTGATTCAAAAACATTTGACATGTAAATCAGATTACTGCGTGTATGCACTATGTTATCCTTGCCCGCTTGTATATATTGGGAGTACCATTCATCAAGTGAAAAAACGAGTTCTAGAACATACCAGGGCGATTATTAATGAGGATAAGCAATATCCAATTGCTAGACATTTTAAAGAACTGCATGGGAAAAATGTTAATGTCCTACAATTTTGTGCCCTGGATAGAATTCCAAAATCAGAAAGGGGAGGGAACAGAATAAGAGAATTGCGACAATTGGAGTCCAGAATGATTATTAAATATGATACGGTACAGCCACTAGATTTGAACAAGGATGAGGAAATGTCAATTCATTTGGGTTAACCGCATCATAATGGATTATTGCTGTATATTGAATGCTCAAATGTACTATATCTTGTAAATAAGAAGCCACAAGTTTGTTTTTAACATTCACATACACTATAGTGATGGCACAATTTTGTATTTTTTGTAGGAGACAAAACTGTCAGCGTACCAAAAAGAAGATTGACAAACAGAGGCATAATTAAATTATCATTTTTTGAATTTGAATGAGAATGTTATGCTTTCATGATAAGAAGAGGAATGTTATTGAATTTTGAATATTGAGGCCCACTGGGGCGGAATCAAATAATTTTGTGCAATATGAACTGCCCACTGGGGCTGAATTGCGGAATGTACACAACGTGTATAGGTGATTATATACATATATGGTGCAGCGATATCGACAATAATTCATGATGTTTAGAAAACAATTATCACTTGATGAGTTCTTTGTATAAATTGCCCACTGGGGCAGGACTGATTTGATTTAATTTAATTTGAGGTTGACCTGCATATAATGTATATAGCGTGTATTTACTGCATACATTGTTGCAATATCGTCTTAGGGCGAAAATATCGAGTTACTATAATATTCACTTGAATAGTTCTCTGTATAACTGACTGAAAGCAAAAACATGGCAATAGCATTGAACATAAGAAAAGAACATTAGAAATTTGACTATTTCAAAATGGATGCCAAGTTTGAATGTCTTTGTTATAGAGTTAGGGCAGGTAGTCCTACTTCTATTGTAATGTTTAAGCACTATATGTTTCACTGTTTACAAACTGCCGATTACCCGTGACCAAGGTGCGGCTGCACCGAAACACGTCGGGCGTTTGTTTGTCATTTTATAAATAAATAATTCACGCTCACGGAGTTGGCCTCAAGATTGCTTTTTAAGATACATGAAAAGGCACATCGAAATATATATATATATATATATATATATGTAATGACCAGAATACCATTGACAAAACTCTCTTGGATATCAAACCTAATAACCACTACAATGACCCACTCCCCTCTAAATGCCTAAAGAGAATCAACCATATCGTCGTCCTAATATGAACAAAAATAATAAATGCCTCACTATCTCAGGGGATCCTTCCAGAATGCCTAAAAACAGGTCAAGTCCTCCCCATCATCAAAAAACCTACAGCGGACTCGGCAGAGCCAAATAACTTTCACCCAGTAACTAATATTCCATTACTTGCCAAACTAATTGAGAAATGTGTGAAAAATCAACTGAGCCATCACATCGCTAATTTCAAGCTACTGGACGACTGCCAATCAGGATTCAGAACAGGCCACAGTACAGAAACAGCGATTCTACATATAGTGTATGATGCACTACAGGCCCTGGGTCACAATCAAACATGTCTACTAGTCCTTCTTGATCTGTCGTCTGTATTTGACACGGTAAATCATGAAAAATTACTAGCCAGGCTTCATGACAGGATGGGTCTATCCGCAAATGTTCTGAAATGGTTTGAATCCTTCCTTCAGAATAGAACACAAAGATTCCTGGTCAACCAGACGCTTTCCCCATCATGCCGAATTCAATTGGAGCCCGTCAAGTATCTACACTATCTTCGTCACTATTCAACCTGTATGTCGAACCCCTTACAGAAATTCTCAGAGACGCAAACATATCCTATCACATGTACGTGGATGACACTCAGATCTACATCAAGATCGCGTCACTGGAAGACATCAAGTTAATGAATGAGGCCTTAAAAGTGTCATTACACTGGTTAACTAGCAATCATCTGAAACTAAATGCGCAAAAAACTGAATTCCTATTAATTTCACCACCAAAGAAGCCCACAAAATGAAGAAATGGACCAAAATGATCACAGCACTAAACTGCACCCCTATTCTAGTTGACTCAGCGAAATCATTAGGGATCACACTGGATAAGAACATAGACATGAAAGCCCACATCAAATCAATGGCAAAAAGTCACAGGTTTCACTTAAACTATATTAGAAAAATGAAACCACTCATTTCTACAGTGGACCTCAAATTGTCCGTCCAATCCTTAGTTATTTCAAGGATTGAATATGGATGTACAACTTTAGCAGGTCTATAAAAAATTTCCACAGCACCACTAAAAGCATGTTTCAATACGGCCGCAAGACTCATTACTGGATCTTGGAAATATGACCATATCTCCCCACACCTGAAAGCCTTAAACTGGTTACCATATGAAGCAATAATTCATATTAAACTGGCATTTATTACCCATAAAGCGCTCCACTACAAAACACTAAGGTACCTAGCCCAGACAATTGAGCTATCAGGGGGAAGCAGACCAGCCAGGAGTACCAGAGAGCTGCTGCTGAAACCACCCATCTTTCGGAAGAAGAAAACGTATGATAGAGCTTTCTCCGGAGCAGCCCCCAGAATCTGGAACTCTCTACCTCCAAACATTAGAAAAATTCCAAACACGGCAACATTCAAGAGGGAGGCGAAGATCTTCCTAATGAGCAAGTTCCTTCCTTAGGCAAGACTGTTCATCACCAACACCATGATATAGGTGTTACCAACACAGAACAACAACGTATGTAGAGATAAAGTCACCAGTTAAGCTGAGAATAGTCTTTAACGGTACAGTACTACTCGGACTTGTTTTGATGTAGAAATTCACGGTAAAAGGCACTTCGGAACCATTAGTATAGGAATACTGTTATACACTAATCAGTTCCAAAAATTGTTATTTGAAACCGAGAAGATAGACATGTGCAAGAATTTTAGATATATATGACACTGCTGCTATTCAAGTTGTATCTCAAACCTCTATATATATGTTATTGCTGCTATACAAGCTGTTCTCAAACCTACCTCATGTAACTGTGAAGCGCTCTGATACCCAAAGGTCATGTCCACGCTATATAAAACTCTCATAAAATATCGCACACCCACACAATTGCACCGCATGGGATTGAAATCAGATGCGTCTTGTTGGTGCTACAGGACGTTTAGAAGCACATTTTCTACATATAGCATGGGAATGCAGGTACTAGGCTAATTTCAGGAGCACAGCGCTCAACCATATTGAGTTCATCACTGGGCAGTCAATACCTAGGGCCCCCATAGTGGTGCTACTTGGCTTTGTACGGGACATTCCACCAGCGGCGAGACAACTAACGGCGACACTATTATTGCTCGCCAAAAGACAGGTGGCATTGCACTGGGGAGCTACAACCTCTCCATCAATACATGCCTGGGTAAGAGACATAACATACTGTAGGGACCAGCTGACCTGCTACTGGGAGCTAATGCCGACACGATCCCACCCAAAGGACATCTGGGCCCCATTTACGAGCTGGCATCAACACACAGATATGGATGAGATATAGAGATTCTATGGTAGATGCTGGTAGCCGTTGACCCCCCGCCCCGTATAGACAGACAACTGTAAATGTTGACACGATGTTATAAATTATGTGTACAATTTAAATGCGGAGGCCCTCCCTGAACTACACTGTGAGAAAATGTTGATATTATATGGCAATGTACTGAAATGTTAACAACACTATATACAGTGCAGCATTGTTAGTTTGAGACCGTTACTGGTCTTTGTTCTTGTTCATTGTTGGAAAAAATCTTAATAAAAATAAAAAATAAAAGATTTCCATGCCATAGGTGCATTTTAGTAATATATCCAACAAGAGAAACCCGTTTACCCAGCTAAGACCTGGGTGATATATGGTAACATACAACCATGTCTCAGCAGGTAACAATTGCGCAATTAATTCCTAAAGTCTAACTAAAAACAACAATAGCACCAACAATTGAGATATATGTGGGTATATTTTCAGAGATGAACAACAAGAGCTCATAAGCATCATCAAACTTACTTAAATACTGTGCATTGAAGTACATAGTGAACGCGCTGTAAGCAATGTTGCTGCGCTGCCCTGTGACAAAACTACAGGGCAGGGCTTCGCACCATCAATAAGATACTGCGCATTCCTGGGCCTCATTCATGAAAAGTGTTGCAGGGCTGCAACAAGACAGCGTTGCAACACTTTTCACTACCCTCTTCTTACGACACCACGGATGCGCTGTATTTACTGGACAGCGCTCCATGACGCAATTAAAGACAGAAACGTCTGGAATCCTGACGTATCCGTCTGCGCTAAAGTCACCTATTGCTGCAGTCATGTCACAACCATGAGGCAACTCCAGCAATGCATGGGGCCTGCCTAACCCTGTGGCACAGAGCCACCCTTACGCCTGCCATCATGCAGGCATAAGGTACTGATACAGTGCCGTTCTTGAGGGGTGCCCGGGTGTCAACGCAGTTGGAAATCCATCTGTGGTGGTTGCACGCTGCGGTGTCATCGTCTGTAAGCATTGGTGGAGTGGTGGTGCTGAGGGAGTTGACGAGACGTACTTCGGTGGCCTTTATCCAGCTGCATGGGGGGCGATGATGGCGGTTGTGTAAGGTGAGAATGGTGAAGACGTGACGTATACAATGATGGTCGGTCCAGCAGAGTTTGGTGTTGTGGCTGTAGTTGAAGGTCCCGATGGCGGAGGAGACGTGCTCGACCGTGTGTCCTGCTATGTGGCTTGCTGCGGTGACCAGCTGCTTGAGTCTGATGTTGGGGAGTTACCCCAGGAGGGGGTAGTGTGCTGGTCACTGGAGTTGTCCAGGTGGAACTTGAGTTCACCGAGTAGGATGTCATCGGTGGATGGGAGAGCCTGGTGTGCAATGAGGTCTACAATGGTATCGGAGAAGGGGTGTCCATAGGCCGGGTGGCCTGAAGATGAGGGTGCCGCAGAGGATGGAGTTGGGGTTGGTCCAGATCTGGAAGTTGAGGTGTTCCATGGTCACCGTTGGGTCATTAGAGTGAGTGGTCAGTCAGAGTGTGCTTCTGTAGGTGATGGCAATGCCTCCTCCTGGGCAGTCGGTGTGGTCCTTGCGGGTGATTTAGTAGCCGTCAGTGATGGCGATGGCGATGTCCGTTCTGGAGCAGCTGTTGGTCCTGGCAGGTGAAGCGGCAACCAGGGTTGATGGCGAGGAGGGTGCTGGCGTCCTAGGGCTGGAGTGTCTGAGAGGAAGGGTCCTTAGTGCTGAGCTCGGTCTAGGGGCAGACGGATGCAGACGGTTTTGCCTACGGCTTGCCTTTGGCACCGGAGACGTCCATTACAACGAAGGCATTAGCCTTTAGAACTTAAATCCAACAACGCAGGTGCCTTTACATCGCATTCCATTACAACCCATTGTGATGTCAGTAATGGGGTATTTTTAATTTTTTGGGTGGGTATGGGTTTCTGGTGTCGGAGATGAAATGTGGGGTGTATTATGGGGTACAATTTGAAATTTGGAGTGTGTTTTGGGGTCAATCATGAAAATTGGGGTGTGCATTTGCGTCAAATATGAAAATTGGGGTGTGCATTTGGGCCAAATATGAAAATTGGGGTGTGCATTTGGGTCAAATATTTTGTTTAGGGTGTGCTTTGGGGGCGCAAAGGTGAATTTAAGGGTTCAGGGTTTTCTTTGGGGTGCAAGGGTTAGTTTAAGGGTTGCACTCACTGAAGTGGGAATAGTGATATTTTCATGTCCGCAATCCAACACCTTCCTTACTGTTGCAATATGCCTAGTATTAATATGCATTGTAATGGATGGTGATATAATGGTATGCGTCGTAACTCCATATATACCTGTGGCACACCAGCGGGACGCCCGCTGTGCATGGCCGCACAGCGGCTTCCATTGAGAAGTGCTGGACTGGACAGCTGGGAGGTGGGAAACACCGGAAAAAACACTGGATGGGGCGTGGACTCAGGGGGGTGCGTGTGAGCGGGTGTTTTAATTTAAATGAGAGAAATCTTACCTCGAGGCTAGGTCCCGTGTCTTCGTTGCTCCTGCTCTCCTGAGTCTGCTTCCAGGAACAGGAAGTAGGCAGCCAGGCTCCCTCCCCTCAACCAATCACAACGATGCAATGCGGCGTTGGGATTGATCATTAGCGCCGGGATGAGGCGTTCAGCCAGGGGCTGGAGGTGTGGGCATGTTCTGCATGCAGGCTGTAATGCAGCCTGCATTGCGAGCAGGACAGTGTGCATGACTGCTTTGTGCGGCCTGAGCGGGCCAACCAAACAGTCACCGCGCACTTAAGTGGGCATGCCACTCCGCCCTTACCCTGGTCCATGAATGGAGCAGCCCTACCCACCCTCCGGCCCGCAAAGGAAACATGGCACGATAACATCAGGAAGTCATCATCATGTGATGATTGTTCCTCTTCTTGCACTGCTTGGAAGCAGTGGGGCGACGCTCCTCCGCCAGAGCGCATGAGCCGTTACTGGGGGTGCGTCATCTACAGGTGCTAGGCCTGGGCGACTCGAACCCCGGGCCGCCTCCGCTATATGTCCCATCTTCTCCTTACCTGGACATTGACACAGTCGCACATTCCGCTAAACTCTCTCCAAATCTGTGACTCAGCCAACAGGAGCCTCAGCCAGGTGGGATTTCACAAGCATGGGTACAGCAGTCGCTGCCAAGTCCACTGGTGAACCTCCCAATGCAGTTAATGCAGCAGGGCCCCCTTAGGCGTAAACGTGCAGCACTCCCACAACACAAGTTTGGCACAGCTCAGGGGCCCAGCCTCCACAGCATCCGGCCAGCGTAACCTCATCCGGCCTGTGATGCAGAGAGGTGCCGCCCACCATTGGTAATCCTCTCTGTGCACCCCGGCGTAGTGGTGGATCGTAGTATGCGATGCAGACCTCCCTACGTTGGTGCACAGGAGCGCCTCTACCATTCACAGCTCCAAGGGGCGCAAGGCGGACTTCTCACACAGGTCAGCAATGTGTCTCCATGCGACCAGCCAGACTTCACCACCAGGTACGGGCGATCACTGTGCCTCAATGTATACTGCCACGGCTCATCGACTTCACAGCTCCTCCGCATCCCACTCCAGGCTCCAGACGCAGGTCCAGCGAGGTATCCAGGCTCCAGACGCAGGTCCAGTGATGCATCCAGGCTCCAGACGCAGGTCCAGTGAGGCTTCCAGGCTCCAGGCGCAGGTCCTAAGAGGCATCCAGGCTCCAGACGCAGGTCCAGTGTGGCATCCAGGCTCCAGGTGTAGGTCCTGCGAGGCATCCAGGCTCACATACTGGTCATCCTGGATGTTGGGTGGCTTGAGGGCGTTGTTGATGTGTGCTGCACTTAGCCCTGGCTGCTCCATTCTGCATTTCATTGTCTTTTGTGCCTGTTTTCTATTGTAGGGCGACTGATAGGCTATTTTTTCCAATAGAGGAAATAAAACACACGTTGGGCTGACAAACGTGCGTTTTTTTGCCTCTAATGGGCCTTTCGTTGGTTTTGGCCCGCTAACGCCGAAATTCCTATCGCCATCACGCTAATGTTAGTGACTGTTTTCACCGCTGATTCCTTAAACAATCGCCATTTAGCGACATCTTGTACATACGTCGCTAACAAGGCGATAGTTTTCCACTGTACAAGCGGTAAGAAAACTGCAGTTAACTAGCGTTAGTTTTAGCAAGTCCTTGTACATATGCCCCATAGTGCTAGATGAGAAACAGTGAGCGGAGGATGTGAAACACAAAAAGTGAAAAAAGGCATCCAATAGACATTAATTTAACTGATATTAAACATGAAACAGCAATTTATGGCTTCGTCAAAATCATGTCATAAGTCAAAATCCGATAGTCCGCAGACGTATTTCGACGGCATTTCGACCTTCATTATTTAGAGGTTATCATCAGGTTGGAGAGTTTACCTGTGCAAACAAGCCTTGCAAAGTGCTAAAGTCACAACTTGTGGGTGGGGCCCAAACCGGGCTCGCTGACTTACGGGAAGCCTCAGGAGATGCGCTGAATCACGGAAACAGCTCAATGTGCCAAAGGTCACATGGAGGGTGGAACCTAGCCCAATTTGACACAGTTTGCAGGATGCACTCTGGAGATTGAAGATTCCTCCAGGCAGTGGCCTGAATCGAGGCAGGAACAAGAAGTAACTGGGCCAGCGAACCATCCGACCAGGACAACTACACTCATCATTGGAAATTATCTTTCCTGACAATGTGACCAGCTGACACACTCTACACCAGTGTTCTTAGTCGTGAGATAAATTTGTTCTTGCCACACACCGGGCTTGCCCTCCCCTCGTGGAGCCTCTAATAAAAAATTCCACTCTGGCATGCCACTCTGATATACACAACACATTCCTGGATTACCATCAGGCATCAATCACTATTTCATGTCAATTATTTGTCCTAATCATTACCTCTAAGTAATGAAGGTCGAAATGCCTTCGACATATGTCAGAGGACTCACGGATTCTGACTTATGACCTGATTTTTTCAATAATAATCAAAAAGAGCTAGCTATACTAGTAATGCTCATGTAGTGCGTGTCAGAAAAACATATTACTTTTTATGAAGGCCCTCACCCATCAACCTAGTTGGTGGCATGCTTCATTATCGGGACCCACCCAAGGCACCGAGTGTGCCTCGGGTGTGCTGCGACGTCTGTTTACAGCGGAGCGGATAGTGTCAAGTGAGTGTGCAGTGAAAACTGTCCTAATGGTCCCAGGATCCACAGGATTATTTATTTGTGGGCCCTTGACAGTATTAAAAGCAAGGCTAGTAGATGTGTTTGGAGAGACTTATGGTCTCCCACATCCGGTGTGGTCAACTAGTTTTAGCCAGACCTCATGTTAAAACTGGCTTTCATCAGGACCTATGTGTGAAAAGTGAGTTAAAATGGAGCTCTATACATTATATATGCGTTCTTAAGTGACGCACTCACTAAGGTGCGATAGCTGTAAGAGGAGGCTTTCCTCTAAGTTAGTACTCTCATATTCCGGAGGACAAACTCCATGAGTCCCTGGAGGGGGTTCTATTCGAAGGTAGCACTTTGGTTCTTGATCAGGACCCACTTCTCAACCTACTTGGTAAACAGACGTCGTAGCACACTCGAGGCACACTCAGTGCCTTGGGTGGGGCCCGATGATGAAGCACGCCACCAACTAGGTTGGTGGGTGAGGGCCTTCATAAAAACTAATATTTTTTCTGACACGCACTACATGAGCATTACTAGTATAGCTAGCTCTTTTTGATTATTACCAATATCCTACGGGGAAGTGAACTAGCTACCTTTGTTCCTCACTTTCCTTTTTGATACATATTATGATTTTTTCAATGCCATCAATTGTTGTTTCCTGTTTAAAATCAGTTAAATTAACGTCCGTCTGCTGTCATTGTATATCGGTGGGTAACATTTCTAAATATCATTTCTTACATGCACTGGTATTTTGTGTGAAAATTGTATGTGAAAACATACCTTGTCTAAGAAAAAGTCAGAGACTCAGTTGAACAGAAAATGTCTTGTGGCACATATCAGTTTCAATATTCTCACTTGACATTTTCTACCTGAATCACTTTTCAGCAAGAAAAAGTTAGAAAAAAGTGTAAGTAGTAAAAACAATAAATTACATTGTAGGACTTTGCCTTTTTGGCTAAAGTTCCCTAAACTTTTTGCTTTCCCCCTAGACCGTTTTCCTGACCTAGATTAGCTGATTTAGATGCTTTGGGTACTGTGCCACTGCTGATCAGTGTCAAAGAACAAGAGTTCCCTGTTTAAAATGTAATGGTGATTGATTGGCCATGATTGGTATGTTTGCCCTACTAGTAAAAGTCCCTAGTGATGTGCACTGTGTGTGCAAGGGCTAGTAATGCAACGGCGCGCAGAGAAGGGAGCTCAGGCCTTCAGTGTAGGGCCTGCGCACAGAATGCTAAATTAGCATGTTGTCCTGACAAGTGTAACCAATTGTCAGGCCTGACTTTCCCTTTTACATACACATTGGGCACCCCGGTGTAGACCCCAGGTAACCCCTGGGCAGGGTGCAGTGTAGGTAAAAGACAGAACATATACTGAGGTGTGTGCTATATTCTGACAGTGAAAAAGTCTCCATTTCGTTTTTGCCCATAGGACAGAATGGGGGAGGCTGGGTGTTGTGTTTGTTAGCCTAGTTTCATGTCAGTTTATAATGGGGAGGTGATGTTTAGTGTTTATGAACTCAGTGTTATATCACATCTTTCTGTGAAGGTGGTTTTATCACTGTGTGTTCATAAACCACTCTTTTAGAAAGTGGCTGAGTTTTATGCTCTGAGCATTTCAGTGTGTCTCTGAAATGTGGATTGTCTGTCTGGAACTGAAAGGTGAGAGGAGCTGGGAGAGGTCTTGACCCAGGGAGAGGTTGAGATGGCACCAGGCTGCCCTGCATCTGGAAAGTAAGGGGTGGAGAAGCCCGGGAGGTGAAAAGGCCTGGGCTGCTGCTATAAATCAATTGGCCCATCTCCTGCTGAGTGATTAGGGATCCAGACCCCCAGTATCAAAGGGAGAGAGGTGACGCTGGGAGGGAGACACCCAGAACTGATTTAGGGAGGGTTCAGGGACCCTTGAGCACATATGAGCTTCAAAGACATTAAGAGGTATAACTAAGAGGGTTGAAACCCCTGAAAGGGGGAATGAAACAGATATGGATTGAAGCAAAAATAAAGGAAAGGTGCCCCCTAATTTAATTTCAGGTCCTAGAGGAGGGGGATAGTAAGGCAAACAAGAGCTATGCAAAACCTCTATCAGACCTATATTTCTTTATAAGCCACCTATAATTTACAACAATTTTTATTAAGAAACATAGTTTTTTTTATTTTCAAATTTTCAAATTTCATTTTTAAGACATGTAAATTCACATAATAAAGTTCACAAATCACAAAATTATATGATGGGACTAATTTACCATAGTGTAACAAATAAGGATACAATTGAAATCAGAAATATGCATTATTCTTTAGAGAAATCATACCCCAGCATACTCAACCATTAAAAACAGCATACACTCTCCAAATCAAACTATAGGTGGCTTACTAAAGAAATATAGGTCTGATAGAGGTTTTGCATAGCACAGATATGGATTGAGACCGTAAAGGCTTGGACCCATTCTGTGGTCAAGAGGAACCTCTGATAAAGAAGGATAAACTGAAGAGACTGCTGTGGATAGACCAGTCTTTGCTTCGTGATCTGGGGCTGGTCTGCAGTTTGCTGTTCTAACTAAGGGAGAGGCTGTTGGGACTGTGCTTGGAGGCACTGGGTCCCCTTGCTTGAAGAAGACTGTGTTTTGTGCTGTGTCTTGTAACCCCCAAAGCACCGAGGTGAGCTGGCTCCCTGTTTGGAAATACAGGATCATAAAAGTTTCCGGAGAATTCCCAAGCAACGCAGTGTGTGCATGCTTTTGGAGCTTGAGACCCTCAGAAGTTGTGCCGTGTGATCCTGGGCATGCAGGAGTAAACTAAGTCTCGGACGCGTGGTGTGGGTAGTGCAGGCCAAAGCGTTGGTGAGGAGCGCCTGGTCATGGTGTGCATGGGGGGACCAGGTCAGGCTCGGACGTACAGTGTGTGTGTAGTGGGGCAGCCCGGGTGTTGGTGAAGAGCACCTGGGTCTTGTGTGCACCGAAGGATGAAGCGAGACTCGAACACGCTGGATGTGTGTCATGGTGCAGCCTGGGTGTTGGTGAAGAGCGCCTGGGCCTCGTGTGCACCAGAGGAAGAAGTAAGTCTCGGACACACTGGCTGCTTGTAATGGTGCAGCCCGGGTGTTGGTGAAGCGCATCTGGGCCTTGTAGGCACAAAAAGAAGTGAGGCTCGGATGCACTGGGTGCATGTCGTGGTGCAGCCAGGGCGTTGGTGAGGAGCGCTTGGACATCATCGTGTCCACCGGAAGAAGAGGTGAGACTCGGACGCGCAGAGTGTGTGTGGAGGTGCAAGCGGAGCTTTGGTGAAGATCTCCAGATCATCGTGAGCACCAGAGAAGAGGCGAGTCTCGGACGCGTGGTCTGCGTGTCGAAGTGCAACCTGAGGCGCTGGTGAGGAGTACCTGAGTAAGGGGGTGACCCAATTTGGAAGTAAAGTCTCCACAGTGCTGAGGGCGGATCTCCGTGTGGACTGAGACCGCCGGAAGAAGGGCCAAGTCATTGGGTTCTCAGAGCATATGGCCAGGTCTAATATGGGGTGGCATGGTGAGCAAAAGAATGATGGATTTAACCCAGATCTCTTGACTGAGTGGGAAATGTTTTGATTTGTTCTGCATTCTGTCCATCAATTGTGTGTCTTTTGCTTCCTCGACCCAAGGAGGGTCAGTGCTGGGGCCGGAGTGGGAAGCAGTACTATTGTGTCATCATTTGATTCGTAATGGGGGCACTGTTAACGGTGTACATAAAACAGCCATATTACACTTTGCATTATTGCTGCTAACAAACTATCGAACTGTCGTATGATGCCTGACCTCATTTGTGCCTGACGACCTACATGCTTGGTGTGCTATACACTGCGTTATCTTCCTTTGCAGTTTACCTGATTGTAACGTTGTGCATTGCATTATTTCTTCAGTGCACAGTGTCTGATTATAACGTGGTGCAGTGTATTATTTCTTCATTGCACCGTACAGGATTGTAGCGTGACACATTGCTTTGTTTCTTCCTGGTACAAGGCATGCTGGTGGTGATACACATTGCATTATTCCTTCAGTTGCAAAGTACATTACTGTGGCGCTACATATGGCATTTTTTCTCTGTTGCACAGTATAAGAGAATATCGTTGCGCATTGCAGTATTTGTTTCCTTTTGCAACATGTGTGATTCTAGCAATGCGACTGGCCTAACCTTTTGGAAACAGTTAGAAGTTAGCTTAACTGTTGGTTAGAAGTGGTGGTTGGGATTAGAACCTACCAACCCACCGGAAAGAATACTACCCCTTCTTGTATGTTGATTTTGTATCGTGAGGTCATATTGTATAATTGCTTATAGAAAGATTATACTCATTTTATTAAAACTAGTGTGGAGTCTATTTGTAGTGGCATCATGGGGTTACTGTGAGCGTGGTTGCACATACTGAACACTCGTGCCTTGGAGATAAGCCTGGCTGCTCGTACCAAGCTACTAAGGGGGTGAGCAGGGCTATCTCAGATGGTGTCCTTACTTAGCCTAACGTTGAAGCAAGGGGTCGGGGGAGCCCGCCTCCAGCATTTGGTGGCGGCGGAAAGCGATAAGGACCCCCACTTCCAACACTAATATGCCATATTTGGGAAATACACGAAATTAGGATTCTGTAATAAAATTAATTAATTGTCCTTCTCCTAAGCCAGTCCTAAACATAATACCTACTCTTAGCTGCAGTTACATCAATTAAAAAAATTATTTATCTTTAATTTAACCATAAAACGTACCCCAACCTATGGATAATTGTATTTAGTTTAAAAGTAATTACAATTAGGAATTATGCTTAACGTCCCCACAATAATATTTGTATTTATATTCAATTTAAGTAATTATGTATTTTTAATTTAGTTCTAAAATAATTGTAAAGAGCACTGATTTAAATAAATAACCTGAAATGTGCTTTATATTAACCTAACCCCAAATTTGTTTGTGTAATAAACATAATTAACTAAACCTTTCATTAACAGTAAAACAAATTAATTCCACATAGTCCAACTGTAATACCATCTCTTACTGTGACCCTAATTAATTGTAATTTAGTTAAATACATTTCCTTTGCCTCGACTTAATAATTATGAAATTAATATATCTAACCTAAATGCATTATTTGTACCTATCTTATTCCTATCAGTAATACCAATTAAACTACTTTAATGTATTAAAGTGCATTCATATTTAATTCTTAATCTAAACCTAATAATAAGTATAGTTTTTGACTATTTCTAAACATGTGTTTATGTATTACATAATATCCTTTGCTAATCCTTATGCTAACTCTAGCCCTTAAATTGAAATCAGATAATTACGCTCAACCTAGTGTTGCTTTAACACTACTCCTTGTTAAAGTAAAGGTAATTAAATTAAGTCATGTGTACCCTTTTTATCTTAATAAAAAACATTCAGTTATACCATGCCTACAAATAATTTCCTTAAACACTAACTAGCACATGCATCAAGCAAAAATCTCCTCGCAAAAATACCGAATCGCTAAAATCTCCCGTTAGCGAGTGGCAAACAACCAATTCCAATGCATCAACACCAATAGCGAAAAAATAATGATTCGCTAAAATAAAGAATCTCTAATATAATCCCCATTAAATTAAAGAATCGCAAGATAAAGAATCGGTAATACCGAAAACACAAATAGCGCCTGGCATTAGCGATTGGCAAATAAAGAATCGCTAAAGAATGCATCAAAAATCGTAAATACCGAAAATCTTCAAAATCGGTATTTAGCATGAGCAGAATAAGGAAAATAAGAGCCAGGAGGTACATTTGCAGACACACAAAAAAAAGAATTAAAAAGTCCAAATGTACCACAGATGTAATCAATCCTTTTACAAAATGGCAGCCCTCTACGTGCTTGCAAGGAGGATGAGAATAAATGCAGCAGCACAGCGCAGGCGGAGGATCCAGGAGAGGGTATTCAGAGTGCGCATTACATTGCTGGGCCAAAATGAGGATGAAGTATATGACAAGTACCGTCTCAATCGTGCCATGATAATGCGCCTAATTGATGACCTGGAACCACTACTGCATCACCAGACATGTAGGACCAATGCCATTCCTGCGCACGTCCAGGTCCTATGCAGCCTGCACCTACTGGCGTCTGGAAGTTTCCAGGGGGTCATAGCGGTAGCGGGAGGCGTATCACAAAGCACACTTTCACGCTTCTTCCGTAAATTCATTGATGCCATGCTGACAATGATACATACCCACATCAGCTTCCCCACAACCCCACAGCAGATGGACCACACCAAACAGGAATTCTACCAGGTGGCCCAATTCCCCCATCTCATAGGATGCATTGACTGCACGCATGTCCCCATCTGTCCCCCCTCAGCCAATGAGTACATCTTCCGTAACAGGAAGTCCTATCACTCCATCAACGTGCAGGTCGTGTGCGATGCCAAGCACATCATCACAGACATAGTGGCACAATTTCCCGGGAGCACACACGATATATATATTCAGACACAGTGGCATCCACAGGCGTCTGCTCAATGGAGAATTCAGAGAGGGACTCCTGCTTGGTACGTACTCATACCTATTCATTACATCAGTATCACACATGTATCATCATTACTGCCGCTAAGCCTTTGCTTCCCCCCTGTAGGTGACAGTGCATATGCCCTGTGGGAATATATCCTCACCCCCTACATCAACCCAGCAACACCACAGGAGCAACGCTACAACGCGGCACATATTAGCACAAGAAATGTGATTGAGAGAACATTTGGGATCCTGAAGAGTCGCTTCCAGATCTTACATAAGACTGGTGGTGCTTTGCAAAATAAACCAGACACCTGCTGCAGGATTGTAGCAGTATGTGCCATGCTGTACAACATTGCAACCAGAAGGGGGATACCCATAGAGGTGGACAGAAATGACAACTATCGGGATGACCAACCACCCGCACAACACCGACAGTCACACGTGCCAAACACAGCTGAGGGTCAAAGGAGGCGGACATACATCACACAACATCATTTCAGAGCCAGGTAAGAATGAGCCATGACTATATATTTTGGAATGCTACTGTTTACTTCACATGAGCACTTGGGAAACTGATGTAACATTACTATACAAAATTACAGTGCTTCCACACATTGTGGCAAAAAACATAACCATTGGCATCACGGGAGTGCT
Source organism: Triturus cristatus (assembly GCF_964204655.1). NCBI lineage: Eukaryota > Metazoa > Chordata > Amphibia > Caudata > Salamandridae > Triturus > Triturus cristatus. The sequence continues at coordinate 287,681,724 of NC_140587.1, forward strand.
AAGGCAAAATTAAAGTGGCCCATGGTTACACCACCATGGTCAGAGATGTAGGACTGAATGTCTAGTGCCGCTTCCCACGTACCCCCAGCCTCCTGTCGTATGTCTCCTCTACCTCACCACGCTGTGTCTCTGTGGCTGCAAACTGCGCCTCCTGGTGCAGGTCTCCAGCACCGACACGCTGCTCACACTGGATGCGACCTCACTGCCCTCCTCCCCTCCCAAGTTGCTGCCACTGAATGTCCCTGACTGCAAGTGTTCCAAAGGCAGTGGTCACCTGGCCTAAGGCCTTCGCCACATCCCCACAGTAATGGCCGAGGTCCACCTGCAGTGACACAACTGCTGTGCTATTGCAGAGCTTTGTGATGGCCCTGGTCGATGCAGTGGTACGGAGCAAGTTCTGCCTATGCCTCCTGCACTCGCTGTGTTGTCCGGGTGAGCTCCTGGAGGTTTTGACTTATGCCCCGATTGCCCTCCGCCACAACTGTGGTCATGTGCCGCACAGCGTCTGTCAGAGTGCACATGTGTTTGGCGAGTTTTGCGATGTTGAGGTTCATTGTCCCCATGTGTCTCCCCTGCAGGCGCTGAACACGCAGCATCTGGGCCTCTACACCACCATAGATGTTCCTTGGCTGGTCGGCTCCTTCAGCAGTAATGCGCATGGACCTGCGCCGCTGTGTGACTCGGCCACGTGCTGGTGGGGGGGCTGGCGGTGTGACACGTGTCCGACTGTGGGCACTTGTGGGTGCTTGACTCGGGTCTGTATCCATCACCTGCAGGGAGGGGACATGTGCCCTGCGTCTTGGTGGTATTGTCGGTGGTGGTGGTGGTGGTGGTATTGTCGCTGGTGGTGGTGGTGGTGGTATTGTCGGTGGTGGTGGTGGGGATTGACCTTCCTGTGGAGTCTCGCCATCGGTATCTGCCGGTGTCTCGGAGATGATGAGGCGCTCACTGTCATCAGATTCCCCAAGAGATGCATCTGTGTGTGAAACAGTGCATTGTTAGTTTATTTTGTGACTACATCTGTTTGTCATCTAGCATTCATTTCCTGCAATAAATTACATAATTTGACACTCTGTTGGGCCTGTACTGCTGATCTAATTTATTGTGCATTGGTGATCATACATGCACACTTGGCTAACATGACTACGACTCCCATAACGCAATACTAATGTGAGGGCATAGGGGTTATGCACTTCTCCCTGCACACTGTGATTGACCTGGGGGGATGGGGATGGCGTAGTGGACGTAGTGAGGCTACGTGAAGCAATACGGAGTGGGGGCAAATCTACGTGAAGCAATACGGAGTGGGGGCAAATCTACGCCCACCCGAGAAATGCGCATGCGCGGGCGTCCGCACATGCGCATTCGTGAGGAAGAAGATATGCAGGAAGCAGAAAGATGGAGCCCCGGGACGCGGCAGCTCAGGTAAGTCATTTTTCTTTATCTAATGATTTTAATCATTGTAAAATGAGGGCGGGAGGGAGGCGGGTGGCGGGCAACTCTGCTCCGCCGCGGGGTGTGCGTAGTCTGCTCCTGCTATGCCTACTTTGCGCAGCGCGAAGTGGGCAGTACTACCCACACTCCGTTGGCGGAGCGGAGCACTGCGCCCACCCTCATATACAATACGCAGCGTATAGGCGCAGGCATGCATCTTACCTTGTTCTGTGGTTGCTGCGCCGGAGGTGTCCATCTGGGTTACTCCGATGACTGCCTCTGGCTCAATGGTCCCCTCAACGAGCTCCTCCAGGGCAGTGTTGGCAGGGACTCTGGAAAGCCCACCTCCTGTGCCAGCTGCCTCCTTGACCTTTTCGGCAATGCGTTCCTTTGCCCTCTTTCTGAGGTCATACCACCTCTTCTTAAGGTCGTCGATGCTGTGGTACGTCACTCCGACAGCATTCACCCTCTCCCTGATACAAAGCCAGATCTTCCGCTTCTCAGCTTCGAGAATCAATTAGCAGCAAGGTAGGGTCACCACAGATTTACAATCCAACATATAATACATAGAGAAGCCCCTACAATCATAAAAACCAAACAGTTTAAGATGAAACATGCAATCAATCACATTATTATCCCTCAAGTTCATAATCTACACAGTTATAATCATTTATTCTGCATGATCCTTATTGCAGCAATAAAAAAACTAGCTATGCTAAACATCTCCACAACATTAGACAGCAGTTGTAAATGCATAAGTGCCGGTCTAACCTGTGAAAAAACTTTATCTTTTAAAATTGGAAGAATATAGCGCTTCCGAATGTGCAACAGATGTTCACAGAAGAATATAAAATGTATTGTGTCCGGCACAGGAAAATAATCACAGGAACATACACCTAAATCCTCCACCTTTCTCCATCCCGGGGGTTTAATAAAAAGAAAATGTAACTGGTTGAACCTAAATCTTGTTAGGAGGAAACGGTGGTTAGGATTAGATACCACTGTCAAGTATGGTTCCACTGCAGGGGACGTTTTTAATAATTGATGGTCACGGACAGTTACTTTTATCAGCTCCCTTTCTTCTCTCTCCATAGAGACCATACAAAAATAGGAGCGTTTAACCCACTGCAAATCGCCCTTAACTATTGTGGCTGGAGAGTTAAATAACTCTGGCCTACCCAGCTTCATCAACAAACCTTTAACATGACGCAACCAGGGAATATGGCTAGCATGGTCTAAAGCCAAACAGTCATTTAGTATCTCCCGGTTTAAGTCTAGTTCAGGGTTTAACCAGATTGTAATCCATTTCAGGAGAGGTGCTAAAGCAATTTGGTCCTCAACGAAACCAATTCCTAGCTCTTGATGGATTCTGTAAGTAGGTGAAGAGTGTGGCACCGCTAGCAGGTTCCTTAAGAATTTGTTCTCAACAACTTGGATTTCGCTTGCCTTGCGAAAGCCCCAGATATCCGAGCCATAAGTTGCAATGGAGATGCATTTTGCACCATATATTTTTAAGATGGCTTGTATAGGTTTTGCCCCTAATTTGCGTGCAAAGGCAAGTACTGCAGATGTAGATCTAGCCAGAACATTCCTCTTAGCGTGTAGTTGCGGTGACCAAGTGCCGCGTTCATCAAATAAAACACCCAAATAGGGAAAGGTTGTAACCCTACTGATCACGTTCCCCTCACAATGAAGTGTTTTGACCTTTTTGGGCTTACTTCCAGTTATCATTGTGTGTGATTTGGTGAAATTTACACTCAGGTTTAGGGATTTCTTGAAGGTGGCAAAAGAATTTAAAAGAAGTTGTAGGCCAACCGCAGTTCTGGATAATAAGGCAGCATCATCCGCATAGAGGAGAGCCGGGATCAATCGCGCACCCACTTGCGGAATGTCTTTACAGGCTTGCCCTAAAACTTGTTCAAGGTTGTTGATGTATAGGGAAAAAAGCAAAGGGGCCAAAATGCACCCCTGCCTCACACCATTTACGATGCAAATACACTGAGTGCGGTTTCCCTTTTGGTCATACCTTACTGTGGCAGTCAGGTCTCTGTGTAGGTCAGCAAGAAAATAGACGATGTTTTTATCAGTGCCTAAGTCAAGGAGCATTGACCAGAGTTTTGACCTATTTACTCGGTCAAATGCAGATGAAAGATCCATAAACGCCAGGTAGAGTGTTCCCTTCCTGGCGATAGTATACTTCCCAATTAACAAATGCAAATTAAGGCATTGATCAATCGTGCCTCTTCCTTTTCTAAAACCATATTGCAGGGTCGAAAGCGTGTTAGATTCAGCTAACCATGTGGTCAGTCTGCCAAGTATCACCCTTCCAAGGATCTTGACTGCAGAGTCAATGAGTGAAATTGGTCTATAACAGCTTGCGTCCCCTGTATCTCCCTTTTTGAAGATAGGGACTATTACTGATTCTGACCATGACTTTGGTAGTTCTTTTTTACAAGCGGAATTAAAAACTTGGGTCAATATTTTCGACCAAAGCGTCATATCAAACTTTAAAAGGTCAACCGGGACACCATATGGTCCCGGAGCTTTGTTGCCAGTCATTAGAGCTATAGCCTCGGCGACTTCTCCCTCCGTAAACAACAAAGAATAAGTTTGAACTTCGGAGGTAGAGGCCAGTGAACCATATGCACCATACATGGATTTAAAGTGATTAAACCAATCCTGCTCCTGGATATTACAGGCCGATGGGGAGACAATGGACTCTTGAAAAATTGGTTTATTAACAATGTCCCAAAATCTGACGCTGTTTTTAATGACATCAATGGATAATAAGTCATTCCATGCCTCTTGTTTGATCTCATTTTTACGCTTATCAATTGCCAATTTGTATGTTTTTCTTAATGCTGCTATGGCAAGCCTATCTACTGGTTTAGATTTTAAAGCCACTAGCAGCTTTCGATAGGCAATTGAACAGTCGTGATCGAACCATCTCTCACCTTTAAATATGCGTTCCCTAACCGGGCGTTTAAGATCAGAGGCCACCTGGGTGCAGATTTTGGAGTATGCTATAAGGACATCCCGGTCCGTTGATTTGGCATCTAAACAGAGATTCATCTCATTACCAACTGTATATAACAAATTAGCCTGAAAATCTCCCGGTATTATCGTACACCATTTAAGTCTACGAGCTTGGTCAGAAGGTTTAAGATCCAGAATACGAACCGAACTATTCGGTTCCTGAGTTTTTTTAAAAACTCCCGCCAAAGTCAGACTAATGGGATTGTGGTCGCTATACGCAGACCACACAGTGGTGTAATCCTTAACCCAAGGGGTCAGAGCAACACTAATGAAAATATAATCAATAGTGGTATGTGCACCCCTACCTTTGAAAGAGGGTATGTCCTCGGCCTCTCGGCTAGTATTGGGATAAAGTAAGTCGTGGTCTGCCAAGAGGCTATCCAAATAACCGCCCTGGGAAGTATGTTCAAAATGGATTTCTGAATGATCTACAGTACTTAGACCATCCAAAACATAACAATTTTGGCAACAAAAATTTATGTTAAAATCACCTAAAACAATGACCGAATAGGGGGTAAATTGTTTCTTGCTATAGGAGTCAAGAAAACCGCTCTGACTGACCAAATGTTCATTGATAGTAACTTTATCAAATGAATCATAAAAATTAACAATAAGCAAATTTAAAACGTTAGGGAAACTAATCTGTACCACTAAGCAATTTGGGGAGCCTGAATCTAGTTTGCAATGGCTACCTGCCACTTTTAGGGAAATCAAGGTCATGAGTCCACCCTTCGCCCTACCTATGGCGGTAGGTTTAGCTAATTCCGTGTAAATAGAGTAGCCATCCAACCAGAAATTATTATCAGTATCCCAGGTTTCTTGTAAACCTATAATACAAAATCCACTTAAAAAATCTGTCCACCTTGCATCGTTGGATTTATTTTTAAGACCTGCTATGTTCCAACTTAGGATTTTGGTACATGAACCCGGGTTACTTGGGGTCCCCTGTATAAATTTACCTCGACTGTTCATACCGCCCCCTCCATCCCCTACATCGCCTACAGAGCATGGGGATAGTCAGTTGTTACTATCCAGCTGATTAAGTGGGGCAAACCTGTTTGGGTTTGCAAATCTGCTCTCCAGAGTACCGTGGTGAACGGTAGTATCCTCTGGATAGCCTTGAGTTGGAGCCCTTAAATTCGATCTAAAAGACCGAAAATCTTTAAGCAAGGGGCGAGGAGCCAGACCAAAGGCACGACTACCAACTATAAGTCTCGGTGCCCCTGTGCTGGCTCCTAACCTAATGCCCATATCAGGTGGATAAAAGAAAACCAGAGGTAAGGCTTTAATCCCCCCTCCAAGCCTATCATAGCTCCCCTGAATAACCCAGCCCGCCACCCCTGGTCGGTCAAAATTAATCACAATACAATCGCCATCCTTAGTCTTTGGACCACTCCCCACCCAAGCCACCCGTCTTGCCATAATAACATGTGTTGAGGCGCCTAAACCTCCCTCAGAAGCTCTGCTACACCAAAACCTCACTTTCCGAATAAGCTCATCAGTTGACTCTATGCTGTTACATTTAAGAGGAGGTACCCCTACTAGTACCGCTACCAAGGGGGAAGCCTCGGATGGCAAATCCAAAACTGTATGCATAGTAGAAGCTCTTGATGTTAATAAAGGAGGCCCTGTGGGGGATGATATTACGGACTTCGCTGCCCTAAGGCTACTAGTTCCTTTGAAAATGGTACCTGGTTGAGTACTGTGATCAATAGAGCTAATAAGAGGCTCCCTTAGTGTTGGTTTCATTACAGTATCTGTCCCAGTACTCATACTACATGTAATAGGATCACTCCTAGCTTCCGCAGCCTCTGCCGTATTAGAACCCCCAACATTAGTATTATAAACCAAACTCCCACTCGTACTAAGGACTTCTAGTTTAGACTCAATTTTGATTAACCTTGCCATAACACGGTCCAAGCCGGATTTAACTCATTTAGTGACATCATTTTTTAGCGCATCAACAAGATTGTCAATATGTGTGAGGACTGAGTCCAAGTCTATATCAGATAAGTTAATGGGAGGAGGTCTGTCCATAGGACGTTGATCCGCACGTGTCTTCCGCTGGAGAGATCTTTTGGTAACTGTGCCGGTTTTGAAAAGTTTTTTCCTCCCAACCTAAACAGGAACTACAGCCCCCTCACTTTGCAACATCATACCTCCCGTATGCTCCATTCCCCTGCTGGCACCAATTGAAGGAGCAGGTTCAGAGTTGTTAATGGGCACTGCTTGATTTAGGCTTTGGTCGGTAGGTGAGCGTAAGCCCTCCTCAATGGCTGAAACAGATATTATATCAGACCCCATCCCCAACTGGGCCTCCACGTCTTGAATTTCGTTTGTTATTGCCTAAACAGCGGTAGTCAAATATGTCATAATGGAAGCACAGTTGCGCGGAATTTTGGCCTTAGACTTCATAGGAACAGCAGAGCAAAGATCCTTGCGCTTACCCATTCCGGCGGCCAGATGTAAAAGAGAGGGCCCGGTCCGGTCTTGTCCGGGCGTGGACGGGCCCGCCCTTTGCCCGGGCTTCACCCGGCGTCCGCCCGCGCGTGTCCCGCGTCGCAGGAGGCGCGAGTGGTTGAAGTAGCGGGTGGGAGTAGGAGGGGCCGCCAGTCAGCCAATCTGCTTCGCACCCCACTGCACTCTGGTGCTTAGAGTCCTGGAAATCCTGCGATGCGTCTCCTCAGGGCAGTGAATGAGGGATGGGCTGGATGACTTCCTGGTTGTGATGTCATCAGCCCGCTTCTTGTGCGACCCGTTTTTTGCGAATTCGCTATTTCCGAACTCGCTAATACCGAATTCGGTAATACCGATTTCGGTAACTGCTATTCTTTATTTTAAGGAATCGCTATTGAGTTTTCGGTAAATATTAGCGATTTTTAAGGAAACGTTAAATTATACCGAATCTGTTCATGCATTCCGGAATGCGATTCCTTATTAGCGATTCTTTATTTCTCGCTAATAAGGAATCGCTTTTCAGAATATTGATGCATGTGCACCTAAATGGATGTAGTAGTCATCTCCATAGTGGTGTATTATGTGCTCTCTTGTATGCTGTGTATCTACTGCTTGTGTATATAGTGTCTGCAAGATACTGTATAACCCAGCTGTGTAGTGGATTTCACCAGTCAGTTGAAAGAGGTCAGAAGGGCTCTGGCAGAGCTGCTGTGAACATGCTCTTGGTGGGGGACTATTACATGTAACTTACTTTAATAAATTAACCTGAGGGGGCATGATCTCACACCAAGAACAAGATGGCGGCTTCCTGCTGAGCTCCGCTCGTACGTGGGGCTCTCTTTAAGATTTCAGCCTGTTCTGCTCACTTCGGGGACAAGACTCCTTTGCTCACATGCTTTTGAAGAATCGGAGTGGCATGTGGAGCGGTTCCGACGTCGATTACGAGCCTATGTGACCCAGCGGTAGCGGCGGTGAATTTTCCTCATGAATGCGAGCGGCCGCCATTTTGTGCCTGCCGCTCGCCAGTACATGCCTCACTCTGTGGTAAAACGGCATTTAACGCGCTGTACTGTTTTGCTTTAATTTTTCCCTAGCTATTTCTATTTCTCACAATGAGCACCTGTTTATTCAGCCTTGCCTGTTTTTCAGGACACAATATATCATGACTTTACTGCCTGTTTTACTATATCCATTTTATTTGCTGATGCCTCCATTTACATGCGCATGTTTCCTGAGCAATTTTTTTACTTTCCTCAGAAGAAGATGATGTTAAGATAGGCTTCCTCATTTTTACTTCTCTCTGGTTTATATTGGCTTTCCTCTACGTCTCTGTCTGCCGCTGTAGTGTGTTTATGCAGCATATGGGCAGGTTGAGACCTCCATTAAAGGTGCTTCATCGTCCTTCTCGATTTTTTACAATGGTAAGTGAAACTCCAACCTCGGTGAGAGCTACAACCTCTGGCACTAAACCCAAGAAAGCTAAGAACGACCCCCCTCTCCTATTTTATCATCTCATAACCCTGTTCTTGATACTATTCTTGATGAGGTGAGGGGGCTGAAGTCTTTTATGTCTTCTACTAACGAAAAGCTCCAACAAATTGAAGACAAGTGGATTAGTATGGAAGCCAAAGTCTTTGATATGGAACAACGCATTAGTGACTTACATGATGTGTCAACTAAGATTCCTATCCTGGAACAGGAGATTCAATGTCTTAAGCTCCACACTGAGGATCTCGAAAACCGCAATCGACCTAATAATCTCCATCTTTACGGCTTGCCAGAACATTTGGAGGTTCCTGATCTTCTTTTTCTAAAGAACTTCCTGACTAAACTTTTAGATCTACCACTTCAACCATCATTAAATATTCAGCATGCTCATCATCTTGGACGTTTGCATCCAAACTCTTCGAGACCTAGAGGAATTATAATGTTATTTCTGGAGTTTACAGACCTCATGCGTGTCCTTACAGCAGCAAAAGTGAAGCGTCGCCTCATCTGGTCTGGTCACACGGTTTATCTTTCTCAAGATCTCTCTAATGCCACTAATGTAAGAAGAAAGGAATTCCTGGCCCTTCTCCCTCAAATGAGACAGTTGCATATTCTTTATGTCATTTTGCACCCTTGTTTGTGTAAAATTACTCATGAGGGTTCCACTCTTTCATTTGACCACCCTGCTAAATTGAAGTCTTTTCTCCAGAGTCTGTCACTGAATCCTGTTTTTGGCTCTACTCAAGGTTTCTAATATTCTTGTCTTCTTCATTATCTAATTCCTTATGGCTGTTCATTTTCTTATCCCTTTTTACCTCTCTCTCAGTCGTTTCGTTAGTCTTCAGTGCTTTTACGCTCCATGCTCATTGTCTCTACTCTTTGTCTTAGATCTGGATCTCTTTCCTTGATCTACTTCTTTTTCTTCCTATTTCCTTTTCTTTCTCTGTTGTTCATTGTTTGGTCTCTTTTTGAACTTTGTATGATGCATGTACCTAGTTGCGTCATTTGTTGTCGTATATATATTGTCTTGTTTTTTTCTCCTACTAGACGGTGTTTTTTGTTTCCAGCTATTCTCCTGAAGTGTATCATCTCCATTCATGTACTTCCCAAACCACCCCCTTATATGTGTAACGTTGTTACGTGGAACGTTTGTGGTCTGGGACACCCCGTTAAAAGGTAAAAGGTACATTCTCATTTGTCTCAATTGAATTCTCATGTTGCGTTCTTACAAGAAACTCATTGTAATGATGTTGAATCTCTCAAGTTGAAACGACAATGGGTTGGTCAAGTTGTCTTTCTTCTGCATCTAATCGTAAGGGTGGTGTTGCTATTCTTTTTCATAAGTCTTTGCATGTGCAAACTTTATCGACATAATGTGATGCTGATGGACGTTTGGTAATGGCTAAGGTTGTTTTTCATAATAGAGAGCTTGTCTTACTTAATATTTATGGCCCAGTTAAACCAGATCCTGAGTTTTAGAATAGCATTATGGTTTTACTTTCTTCCATTGACAATCCTAATATTATTGTTGCTGGTTATTTTAATCAATGGTTAGACCCATTTTCTGATCGGCAGTCTAAATGCAAATTTAATCCTGACAAGTCTCATAAATCATTTCAATCTGCCATTGCCTCACGTCCATTATTTGATGTTTGGAGGACCTGTAACCCTGACTCTTTTGAATTTACATATTTTATTAACGTCCATCAGATTCATTCTAGAATTGATTATATTTTGGTTAGTAAACCTTTACTCCCATCCATCCAATCTTCTGAGATTAGATCTATTTTTTATTTCTGATCATGCTCCTGTTCTTTCTGCTTTTGATTTATCTCTGAATACTCCCAAATTTGGTCGATGGAAATGTAATAATTTTTTGTTGTCAGATAGTGACTTTATCGCTGAGGCCACTAGCTTTATCAGTGAATTCTTTAAGACTAATAAGCATTTGGACACTTCTATTCCTAATACTTGGGATCCGTGCTTTCACGATTGCATACTCAGCGAGAAAGAAGAGGTCCAACAAGGCCAAGTACACATCTTTATTACAACAACTCAAGTCATTGGAACACATTTACTTTACTTCTAAATCCCCTTTGACTCTTCATGAACTAATTAAAGTAAAGCCTGCTCTTAACAAGATTGCTACTGTTGATGCTTGTAAAGTCCTTCTTAAAATTAAGTCCAAATATCATGGGGGACAAAATCAAGCTGGCAAAGTGCTGGACAATTTTTTAAAGGTTAAATCTGAACGTAAAAACATAGGCCCTATCCTTAATGAATCTACAAACAAATTGGTGTCATCTGATGAAGATATTTCTTCAACGTTTCAAACTTATTACTAGTCACTCTATTCAGATGACACAAACCCTTCTATTCAAAATATGCACACTTTTTTCAATGGCCTTCCCAAACCCCCACCCTTGTTGGACACATTTGATTCAGTAGAAGCTGAGATTACTCTTCAAGAAATAACAGATGCTATTAAATCTTTAAAAAAATCTAAAGCACCTGATCCTGTTGGCCTCTCAGATGAATTTTTTCCACTTTTTCCTCTATTTTTGCTCCTAAACTTCTTACTCTTTTTTATATCTTCCTTCTTTAACTCTAAAGCATCTGGTTCCTTTATGGAAGCTTTGATTGTCCTTATTCCCAAACCTGATAAAGAACACACCCTTTGCAAAAAAATATCAGCCTATCTCATTCATTAATTATGACTGTAAGATTTTTGCTAAAATCCTTGCCTCTCATCTGGAGAGTGTTATCCTATTGTTGATTAAAACGGATCAATCTGGTTTTGTTAAGGGCAAACTGGCAGCAGATAATGCTCGAATGCTTTCCAATGTCATCTCCTTGGGGAAGAAATACCAGTCTCCTCTTGCAGCATTATCTCTGTATGTTGAGAAGGCTTTTGATTGTATTAATTGGCAATTTATGTTTAATACTCTTCAGTGGTATGGTTTTGATCCAAATTTTATTTCATATGTTAAATTGTTATATTCTGCCCCTCGTGCCAGTATTTTTCTGAATAATCATTTCTCTCAATACTTTCCCTTATATAGAGGTACACGTCATGGTTGCCCTCTTTCACCTTTGTTATTTGTTTTGTGTGTAGAACCCTTCCTTGAACGTATTCATGTGAATTCTCTTATTTCAGGTTTTATACATAATTCCTCTGAAATTAAATTGTCAGCATATGCTGATGACATTTTGATCTATATGTCTAATCCCACTCCCTCCTTACCTCCCTTTTTACAGGAAGTTCAATTGTATTCTAGCATTTCCGGATATAAGTTGAACTTTTCTAAAACAGAGGTACTGCCTTTAAACCCCCTTTGCTACCAATATATGTTTATTAATACTAACTTTACCTGGTGTCCTACAAAAATAAAATATCTTGGTATTTGGTTTTCCTCTACTCTTTCTAATACAATCAGTTACTCGCTCAATACATTAATTAACAAATTAAAGAAATTACTTCTTTCCTGGTCCCCTCTCCATTTATTATGGTGGGGTAGACTAGACACTATTAAAATGATGATTGTTCCCCATGTCCTCTATACACTATCCATGTTACCCTTTCAGATTCCCATTTCATAATTTTCCCAGATTAATTCTATTTGTATAAAATTTTTATGGAATAATAAACACCCTGGAATTGGCCTTGTAAAACTTAAACGTCCCAAAACGGAAGGTGATGTTCGTTTTCCTGATTTTAAATTATGTCGTTCTGTATTCTTAATTAGACAGTATTTTGCCTTAATTCAGGATTTTGCTGATGGCCCTCTGTTGGATTACATATGAACTTTCCCTTTTAAAAGACTTTTCTTTCAAGAACATAATATATGTCTAATTGCACTTTCATATCAAATAACCCTATTCTGAAATACTCCCAACAATTATTATATAATACTTTGTCTGTTGGTCTCAATCCCTACCAATGGTTTTTATCCTCTACTATTTGGTAGAATAAATGTATTAATTCAGACATAAATCGTTCTATTACAAACACTGGAAGGAGAAGATAATTTTGTTTGTCTATCAGTTAGTTGTTCGTAACTCTGTTATTCCCTTCCCCCAATTACAGTCTCAATATAGCTTGCCTAACTCCTTTCTCCAAGAATATCTCTTGATATCATCTGCCCTAAACTCCTATTTAACTACTAATAACTTACCTTTAACTTTCCCTTCACTTATCCCTTCCACTCCTATTTAAAACACTCCTCAGGACCTCAGACCCAAGGCTGCGTCTATTTATAAGATGTTGTTTCCTGTACGTCCCAAATCACATATTGAATTACTTTGGGAAGCGGATTTGTCCTTGTCTCTTCCTATTACCTCATGGGACAAATTTTGGCTCAAGTTATTTAAAACTTCTGGTGCCGCCTGCATTATTCAATCTTTATACTTTATTTATAATAGAGCTCTTATTACTCCTGTATGTATATCCACGTTTTCCCTTCCTCCTCTCCTCTTTGTTGGTCTTGTTCTAAGTCTACTGGGACCTTGATTCACCAATTATATTAATGTTCAAATGTATTAAAGTTTTCGCAATCCATTTGGTCTATATATATGAAAATAGTTCAGCGTAATATTCCGTTCTCAATGCAAAATGTGTTCTTTGGGTACTGCCTCACCAGCTCTTGATGTTTCTTGTACTATTTCCTTGTTGTTTGATCTTTTCATTGCTCTTGCATTTAAAGTAATTTTGTCCTGCTGGAAAGATAACTCTTCAGTAGCATAGTGGAATTTTATATGTGATGAATACAGTATTGCCAATGTTTCTTCTCTTTCCCTACCCCAGAAAATTAAATCTGATCTATTGTGGTTACCTTTTACCTCCTATATTTCTACATATCCATCTGCATCGCTGTCTCTATCTTAATTATATTTCTCTTTTGGTTTATATATTTATTTCATATATTTCTTTCCTTCTTCTTGTTTTTCTTTCCTTTTTCTTTCTCTTTCTTTCCCTTTTCTCTTTCTTTTCTTTCTTTTCCTCCTTTTTCTTCCTTTTTTTCTCTTAAATTATTCCCACGTGTTTTCTTTCCGTGCATTAATTGTTATATTTTACTTGTAATGTGTTCATTTGTTTAATGATGTTTCTGTAAAACTCAATAAAAAAGTATTAAACAAAAAAAAAAATTGACCTGAAGCTACAAATACGTCTGGACTGCCGTGCATTTCAACATGATCATCACTGTAGTTTAAAAAATCTGAAATAGTGGGATCAAATGTTGTCATGCAAGGCTCTCTTTGGAGAATTCACTGTGTAAATTCTCTTGCAAAATTATTTGAGACCCTCAACAGCTATTTTCGGTCAATGGTATGTTTACCCAACGACACACTAATAACCGATAGCGTCATCATCGGGTCTTCATCTCCACTAGGATGTTGTTTTACAAGACAAAGAGCTGATGTGGGATCCTATCAAGTGATTGTGTTCTAAAATTACCTCCTAAACCAAGACCACTGGAATTTAATTAAAACGTGGGTACGGGTACGATTAAAAACAGCGGCGGTCGGATTCTGGCGGTGGCTGCTGCCAGCAGCACCGCCGCGATGTCAAAAAGGGCATATCCTGCATATCCATGCACTGGGTGGCAAACACTGCACAGTGCCTGTCACTTGGTACAGGGACATGTAGGGGATGCGCCCACACACCCCAATACATTGAGGGCCTGCAATGGGCCCCCAGAGACATTCTCTGCATGCCTTTCCATGCCGGTTCCACCGACGCGGAAAGGCTGGCTACCGCCGGCATCATAATCGTGCCGGCAGTGCTTGGCCTTGCTCCGCAACAATTGTAGTGGTCCAGCTCAGCCCGCCAGGCAAGCGGGCGGACTGCAACCGGCGGAAAGGTGGTAGGCGGAAAATCACACCGCGACGGTCATGACCGTGATGCTAATCAGACTGGTGGTTTCTCGGGTTTCGATGGCGGGCGGATGGCCCCCGCCAGTCCGGCTATCTGCCCGCCATCCTAATGGACCCCCAACTTTTGCGCCAGTTGGGACACTTTGAGCTAGCTTCAAGCTCTGTTAGATATGTACTCTCACTGTCACAGTGTTGGGGAAAACATTGTTTTCCTCTGAAAAGAAATGAGAAGAACAGTAGAACGTACACACTTTCACTCATCTACTGTGTTGGATTACCATATTTTGTACATTGTATTGACGTCTCGCGCCTGAGCAACAATCATATGAATTATTATGAATAATTGTGCTTTGTTTGTTTTTTGATAGTAAATAGTACAGTGGTAAATACGACAGAAATAAATTAAACAGAATATTTTTTTTAGTTTGCATTCCAGAAAGCTACTCCCCTTATGTCCAAAACGGCTTTTTATTGAAACCTACAGCTTTTTAGGTCAGTAGTAATGGACACCTCAGGAGGGGGTTTACAAAAATGTTGTGGGATTACAAAAATGTACTGGTGCACAGTACAAGCAGTATGTTCCTCCATGGGTTTCGCAGACTATACACTTGCATACTTTTTGGGCCTTCGAAATGCTTTGACACTCGTGAAAATAATTTTTTTGCTCAAATCCAAGCTATCCCAACACTGAGTTCATCTACATTCAATAGTAATCAGAAGAGCCCCTTAGGTGGTGGGGGAGGTGGATTGGCTGCCTTCTCTGTAAAAGAAATGAGATAAGACATGGCTGTAAAATATGGCCGGCCCGAATTTAATATTTGCGCCGTTCTATATAGTATAATGCGCAGTGGTGCCATCTTAAGTTATATAAAACCAACTTGGAGCACAGTCTCTATGTGCTTCTGGCAGTCTCTCCCATCCTGGATATTACCATGCGTGAGTGTCGTCTGACAGGTGTGTCATAATTGACATATACGTCATTGAGTGAAGGGTGTAGTGTCGTTCTGGACACATTCTAGTGTCTCAGCCGACACTTATGTAGGCAGCCACTCCCTTGTGGGAGTGCACACACATGCACCTCACACCCATCCATCAAAGGCATCATGAGTGACATGGCCCTGCCAATAAAAGGGCCCGAGTGCATGTGCTCGTGGCCAATTGATCAACTATACATATAGGGTCTCTGTCGTGATTCAACTAGCATGCAGGCCCAGGGCCCACAACACCACATTGGCGACAAGCGGGTCTGACCCCGCGCATACCAAGGCTGCAGCTCAACTGTTCCTTGTTGGGGATGTGAGTTGCCCTGCATCTGGAATGAGCACATTGGCGAGTTTATGCCCCTTGCAGCAGCCTGCTACAATTACCGGCCCTGACGTGGGTGATGAGAGACTCTGTCCCCGCACAGCAGCCCAGTCCTGCCAATATCTGCCTGCTGGATACCGTGCATGCCCTGGTGGTGCTGTGGCCCCATGATAGGATCGTTCCGGCGCAGGCACCCATGGCCGAGAGTCAGTGCCCCAGCGATAAAGAGGGACTCGTCCGCACCTCTTTGGAGCGCTATCGAAGCCGCCCCTGTCTAGGCAAGGCCATTGAGGCAATGGAGAAGAGTAGTGCAGTGAACTGTACCACAGGCAAGTGCCCAACATGCAGTGGCCATGTCTAGGGCAAGAAAATATGGGATGTGCCTGCAGTGTGCACCAGCAAATGGCCCGCAGCAGTGAGAGACTGCAGGGCGCCAGCCGTGACGGACTGGACCCCAGATACGGCCAGCCGAAGGAATATTCCCAGATAGTGCCATCTGCTATGCCCCCGTACCTGACCAGGGGTTAGCTGCTGTCCTACGACAGGGAGGCATGACAGGAAATATAAATTGGATATTTAGACGTATCAATGGTTTAATGTATTTCATGGTTTGATTATTTGTCTCCTATGAGACTTGGGTATACCACCCAGTAAACTGTGCACGGCACCATCAAGTTAATGTACTTGTAACAGTGACTTATTTTAAAACTCACCATATTGACTAGCTTCGAAGGATCTCCCACTGTAATCTTGTGTTACGGGGCCCTGTATTGTTAAGCAGCCTAATGTTTACAATCATGGTTCACTTCTGAGATCATTATGTATGGTGCTATATAAATTCTATCTGGTGGCTTGGAAACACAGAATATTATCGTTTAGTCAGCTTTGAAAAGGTCCCATTCTTTTGTAGCAGATTTATTTCAGCATTTGTATCAATACTCTCCAAAGTTTCTAGCACCACCCATTTTACATCATTGGCACAGTGACCGATAGTCATAAAGTTGTTGATCCTTTTGATTGTCGATTTTGTGCATCTGATGTTACTCCCATGCTCGCAGATGCAGGTTTTGACCTTCCTACATCATACCGACATATCTTAAGTTGCAGGGACATGTCATCATATATATAATGTGGGAGCTGTTACAATTCGTATGTCTCCTCAATGTCCACTTCAAATCTGGTTTGAGATCAATCATTTTTGTGGCTGTGGTCAATTGACAGACTGAACAGGACCCGCATGGATAATGACCCAGGATTGTTGGGAGGCTGCATGCAGTAGTGATGGTTTCCCACTGTGTTTTAGCTTTGTTGGGTTGGGTATGCACAAGTATATCTCGTAGGTTCCTCTCTCTCCTATGTGCGAAACGGAGGATGGGCCATTTGAACATCCCCGTATTGATGCTACTCCAATTTCTATGGATCAGCTTCTTCAAATGATTTGATGCTACACTGAATGTGGTAACACAAGTGAGCAGGTCTTGAGTCATGCTTTTCTCCTTCTCGTGTAGGAGAATGTCCGTGTTGATCCTTAGCTTACTTGTAGCATCGATTTACAAAGAAGGCAGAATAATCTCTGGTCTCAAGCTTGTATGTTAATGCTTGGGCTTGTTTATTGAAGTAATTACAGTTTAGTTTTAAGCATAAATACTGGCTGTATTGTAAGCTTTCCCTTAATGAGCATAGTTGTCCCATCGCTGTAGTGGCATCCATGTAGTGAACTATTATTGTAATGCCATTGATTCTGTGGGTACATACAGAGGTGGATCAGCCTTGTCCATTTCACCATCTGTTCTCACTGCAATCCCTTGCTTTTCAAAGTTTGTATAATCTGGAACAAGCAAAATCAAAAGAATGGGAGCTAGACATTTCTATGAGTGGATTCTTTCCTTTTTCAAATTAATACCCAAAACAGCAGGGCAGCAGCTTTTCAGTGCAGCATTCCCAGCTTACCAAGTGACTTCTCTCTCTTATGTTTGTGGGTATTGGTTTGGAAGTGGAGAGAACTCACTTGGTAACTCACAAATTGTCACTCAATCCTGCCACAAGGGGGGGGGGGGGAATCCCCATTTGATCCTCGCCCTCTAGGATTCCTAGTGCAAAGCTTTATCATTGAGTCCTTACCCAGAAAAATCTGAAAGTGCTCCCTTGAGGTTCAAGTTATACAGCCAGTATCTGGGTGAGGACCCAATGATGAAGCATGCCACTAGGAATACCATGACTGAGAGCCGTTTTAAACAAATAGTTAATTTATTATTCTGTCAGTTGCCACGTGTGATGCATTTATATATTGACAAATGACTTTGTAAAATTTAAATTACTTTGTGAATAAAAGAGAAACACATTTATATGGTTTTGTTTTGAGTACTACAAGTTATTATACTATTGTAATGAATTTATTGATTTTGGTATATGGAGGAAGAATACACATACAGAATGAATTACTGTTTGACACTACTTCCAGTGAGTACACTGGGATGCTTCGCTGATGGATGAAAGCAGGGAGCATTGATGTTTTTGAATGCAAATGAAAACTCCATTGTGTTTTACAACAAATAAATGGCCTATTTAATTGGTGCCTTTTCTGAAAACTGCTTCAACAGGCAGTCACAGATAACGTACGTCTTCATGAATCAATAAAAAATCAATTGCATTAATGACACTTAAAACATTGCTTACCATAAACGTTCATATAGTTATCCTGTGATTATTGCAAAATTGTGAAATTATGTCTGACGAACAAAGAAGCATACACATGACCGGTTTAGTGCAATCCCTTCCATTGGGAATGGGATGCACTCCCTGTATACCTTGGATGTGAATCTCAGAGGCATTTTTAGCTATTCATAGGAAGCGTAACTCTATCATTTCTCAAGCAGTCCTCCTTCTTTCTTTACCCTTCTGCTCCCTTCACACAGTCAATATTTCACCTGTCCTTTACTCTAGATCCGTGTTCAGATAAGATGGCGCATCAACAAGCCAGGATAATTAATAAGAGAGCTAAAGGCCACTTTCTTAGGACAGGCCCAAAAATAGATCTCACACACTACCTTTTATGTCCAATAGCAGCTCTGAGACACAATTTAAAAATTAGAAACAAAGTGACATTACTAGCCATAGGCTAATGTTCGAAAAACTCTAAAAAGACAGTGGGGTAAGCCCCTTTCTCAAAGGGTAACTAACAGTCTCCTCCCCAGACCAAGCACTGAATAAGCTATCGAAAAAACTAAGAGCCATCAACCACCAACAACTGGAGCAGAAAGGAAAAGCAGCGAACAGCATTCGTTTTCCAACAAAATCACCGCCACATCAGGGAAGAGGGATATTCACCCTTGACCCATGCCTAACTGCCTATCCAGGCCCCACACAGCAGTCTTGTTGACCTTTCCCTGGCTGACATGCCCATGGCTGCTTAACTCGCCCAAAGCACCTCAGGGAAAATGTCACTTGGACTCCACTCCTTCTGGGCAACCTGTCGGGTGAGATGGTGCCACAATAAGTCAAGACAACTGAAAGGAGAGTGTTAGAAATGGGATTTCTGGTTGTCCGGGGCATGCGCCTAAGCCAGGCAGAAACCACCACTCTAGTCAGGGCAAGGGAATTACACGCTGAAGATAACCCCTTCTCACCCCCTTGGTAGCTTGCAGAGCAGTCAGGCTTATCCCTGGGGCAATGTGTAAAGCGTTTGTGCAACACACTCACACAGCAGCAACACTCTAGGCAGCACCACAAAAGAAGGTTATATCAAAAATAGCCTTTGTATTACTCATAAAACACATTAGAACGTAATCACATATATTTACTGTGCCACCTGGCACTAGGTATGACTTTACAGGGGATATACATTACAGGGCCAATCGGGCCACTGTCAGAACCATCACATCACAGTTAGTGAAAACAACCAGTAATTACTGGAAGCAGTGCACTTAGCAACAACATCTTAGACATACAGCCTAAACATTACTGCACCCTAGTACGAAGCATTATACAAGCATCATAATTAGCAACAGGGCACCACCTGGGGGCTTAGTTCAACACATTATGCTGTAAACACAGTAAGGGTATTTCACATAGCACACTATGTAACCCCTCAGTCCCAGTGAACCACCGTACCCATTTTCAGAGGGTACACCTTAGGCAAGAAGCATTCAGCATAAATTATCATCAGTAATGCACCCACTTCATAACACACCATGCCCCTCTAAGGCATGAACATCATTGCGGCACATAACACGGGCAGAGTGTGCATGTTTGGGAGATCCTTTCCTGCACATAAACAATCTTTAAATGGCTTTTTGTGACTTTTTGTGTCCTGCTTAATGCAGCAGACATTGAAGTTGCAAAACGTCATTTTTTAGGTCGCGCCTAGCGTTACAGCGCAAGCGCTGCTCGTTTTGCGAGGCAAGCAGTATTCAGTATAGCGTGGAAGCTTCGTGGAAGCTCCGCCCACTCTCCGCCCATCTTCTTCATTGGCTTAGGTCCTAAATGCTGCCTTCCAATTGATTTTAGGCTTGTTAGTCCCTCCTCGTGACAAGCATGTCGTCATTTGTATCCTTACATTGCTACTGGCCCCTTTAGTTTGACTGTTGCACAGTATGTTTTTTTAAACTTTGAGCACTTTTTTCTTCCCGTGCCTCCCCCTTCCCCTGTTCGTGCCTTCTCACCTGCCTGTTTGCAATGCAATAGTTCTCATGTGAATGCGAGTCCTATTGCATTCCAAATGCTGGTTGCTCCTCTGCAAGGGCAGGTGGGGCCGCGGGGAGGGAGTGGCAGGGCTGTAGGCCCTGTGACGAGGCCGGCTTTGACGTGCAGGGACTCATTAATGGGTCATAAGACTCTGGCGGGAGATTGGCTTGGCCCCAGCACTCCTTCTTCTGCCAAGATCCTGCGCTGCAGAGGCACTCCGAGATATGGGGGTGGGCCGGGCGCAGTAGGGCGAGAGGCTCTGCCCAGCCTTGTGTACAGCTTGCCAGCGAATGCCCTCTTTCACAGACTGGCATTGACCAAACTGCCTTACCCTCGGTGCCACCCATCGTACCGTAGAAAAGGATTGTGGTGTTACCGTGCCTGGCACTGACCTGCTTCCTTGCCCTGGAATCTGCTTCAGTTGGACTTTTGTGTCTGTCCTGCCTCCTTTGGGCATATCCAGCAGCCTCTAAGAGCAATATAGAGCACCTTAGAGCTCTGGTCTTCCACACGGAGCGCATTCCACTGTCCACGCCCACTTGCAGATTGAGAGCCGTGTTCTTGAACAACCAAACGTATTTTCCTCAGGGGGGGCACTGAAAGACTCGCACTCGGTATAACGTTATTTGGTGTCTTCAGATTTCACCCCCGCTACCTCCATCAGCGGAAACGGGTGGGGGGCACCTTTGCCTTTCACTAATTTGTGATTTAGGGACTTGCACTTTTTTAAAAACACTGGTGGGTACCTAAGTTCCACGAACGACTGAACCCTGTACAGAGAAGCTTTATATTGCAGCAGGAAACTTAGAACCATGGAGCTCCTCAACAAAACCAGATTGTAGAAAGGAGCGTGTGTGGGGCATAACATTCGAAAAGTATGGTTGACAAGCTTTTTTTACATTTACGATTTTAAACAAAGGGAGATAAGCGAACGTGCGCAGAATCATATGATTTTCAGTCAAGAGATGGAGCTGGGACTAAAACCCAGGATTTTAAGCTCCAAACTCAGAAGTGTTGCATCAGGCCTATTTCACAACTTCTTTGCTTCTGTTTGCGAGCTCCATCGCTCCCTCTTTACCACCTCTCCCTCTTCTTACCCTCCTGCCGCTCTAGTTTTCCCACCACTCCCTCCCTCCCCTCATTGGTTCCCACCCTCACTTCCTCCCCAGCTGTCATGGTGCATGGCAGGCAGCAGCATTCCTTAGATGTCAGGGGAGCACTACGGATTCCAAACTGTACTTTCTCTTCATTAGGAGGAGAAAGTGAGGCCCGGGATTGTGGGAGTCACCCGAGCGCACAGGTGCAGCATCTCGCACTGTGGGAGGGAGCTGGAGCCCACAGGGCCTGAGGGACCTGAGGGGCAAGGGGCAGATATTTCCACCCCAGGTTCCCAGGACCACGCTTCCATAAAACAAGCATTTGCAATGCTTGTTATCAAAGCAAGGTCTCGCATTTACGTAAGTTTGAGCTTTTGGCATTGTAAATGACAGTGTCTTTTATGTATTTTTTGGTTTGTAAAACAAATAAAAGGCATTGTTATTTGCAATGCTAATAGCTCAAACTCTCACAAAAGCGAGACCTACTGCATTGCAAATTCTTGTTCTAATTATGTCGAACAGATACGGTTATGGGCACTCTTACTATAATGAGCATTTTTAAAAAAAATATTCCGGTCCATTTCTAGAACTAGAATTTGTCCTCTAGTTCTCAATGCTCTGTTTGGTCCCATTACCTACAGGGTTGATTTACGTGTTGTTTGCTGCTCTGAATCACGTGTGTATAAATATTTTCAATGTGTAGCGCTGAGTAGGAAGGGATACATAATGATCCAGATATGGGCACGATGTGGATAAAGAGAGCATGTAGGATCGATTATTAGATCTAGGAGGATTTCATGTGGTGGGCATAGGATACCAGTTAGAGATACCGAATTGCAGGAAGGTTTAAAATAGTGGGTACAACATTGTATTTTTCCCATGTGGAGGGACTGGAGCATCACACGTCATCCCGCCACATTCCTCCATTCTCTGTAGAAAGTTCACCAATGTGTGGGCTGTAAGCAAATAGGCCATTGTAATGTGGTACATTTTCCTTTCGTTGTCTCATTTCCTTCAATATTGTAAGATAGAATACACTATCTCCAGTCTTCCATTGTGTTCTAGAATAGGAGAACGTTTTGTGTAGGAGGATTCTAGTGAAGACGGTTAGACTGAGAGAGTTGGTGGATGAGGTGAATAAACTTACTTGTGTCACCTTACTTGCTTTCCTGGTTCTACCTCATTGAAGAACTCCACAGCCATCTCCTGTGCCTGTC
Organism: Triturus cristatus; assembly: GCF_964204655.1. NCBI lineage: Eukaryota > Metazoa > Chordata > Amphibia > Caudata > Salamandridae > Triturus > Triturus cristatus. The sequence continues at coordinate 287,704,315 of NC_140587.1, forward strand.
CATCTTCTTTAAGCCCCACACCTTGCCCTTTAGGTCTGCCTTTCTCTACCTCCCCGCTGCCTCTTGTTACCCGCTATTTCTTACTCCTCGCCCTTTGTTTGCCTTTCATTGCCTGTTTTCTTTCCTTCCTGCTTGTTGTTTTCATTTCGGTGAGTGCCCATAAATCTCCCTCCCACATTCTGGGTACCATTTTCACCCTCAGCGTAGTATGACAGTGTTAGACCTGGCACCTTGGCGTGAGTTTCCCTTCCACTTTTTGATGGTGTGCCTCGACTGTTTTGCTGGTGTTGTCCGCTCAGGGCACTGCGCCACGGCTAATCCGTGCCGCAGTGCAAGTGCTCCCTAAGTAAAGTGTACCTGTAATTGATGTTCATGATTGGTTTATTGGATTCACTGTCAGTCCCCAGTAAAGTGCACCAGGGGTGCCAGGGCTTGTGAATGCCAATGCTGCTGGTGGGCTTGCAGCGCTGGTTGCGCCACCCACGGAAGCGGCCTTGTAAAGTGTGTCTAGGGTCTGCCACCGCAGACCCTGTGCGCGGTCCGGGACCGTCGCGCTGACTACGCAAGTGCCCCCACTTGCCAGTCCCTAAACCTTCCCTTACCTACATATTAGCCACCCCTCTGGTAGGCCCAAGGGCAGGGTGCATTGTAGGCATAAGGTAGGACATGCCCTGATGTGTGTGGCATGTCTTAGTAGTGAATTACAGCCATTTCCGTTCTTCACTATTGAAGGCTACCTGCTCTCCATAGGCCAGAATGGGCTGCCGGGATCACGCCAACGCTGTGACCCCAGTGGACTCAGAGAGCATGGTAGAAGTGTCAAGTTTAGTATGCCTGAACTCAGAATAATAAAATACTTCTTGTAGTCAAGTTTATTTTAATATCCTGGGTTTGTAAATACTACTTTTAGAAAGTTAGTATTTACTGACCTGACCATCTCAGTCCGCCTCTGCTGTGTGTATGTGTTCTGCCTGGCAACAGTGAGGAGCAGGGTTGGGGGATCCCCAGAGACAGGTTGGCTGCCAGGTGGTGGGTAGAGAGGTGACACCTGGATGGGTGGGAGGAGTACACCTTGACTCTTGAATAGACCTGTGCTCTGCCACCACAAATCCGGCGCCACCCCCTGTGGGGCGGCTGATGTCTCTGCCCTGCTGCTGAAAGGAAAGAGCAGAGTCACCATAACAAAGTGCTCCAGAACTGGACTGAGCCAGGCCTAGGCCCCCTGGCGCTAAAGAACAAAAGAATCATGGTATAAAAGTAGGAGCCTGGCTCCTAAGAAATCAGAATCCTGTTTACCACAAAGAACCTCTGCCCGACTAGAAGGAGAAGAAGACGCCGGAGGAGCTGGCCTGCTGCTTGCCTTGCTGAGAAAGGAGAGGAAGAGACTTACTGAAAAGACTTTGCTACTTTGTGCTTGAACATTCTCCAAGGGCTTGATCTGAGCTTGCCCCCTGAACTGAACCCCAGGACCAGTGGGTTCTCTGTGCTTTTGCTCATCCTCCGAGTCAAGCCGTGTGGGCATCCCGCTGGAAAAGAGACTGCGCCCCTCACCGCCCCTCCTAGGGTCGTGACACTCAGGAGCTCGCCTGCCGCAACCCCGTGAGAGCCCCGCTCTGTCCGGAGCCGCTCTCTGTCCCCGGGCTAGGCCGCCTGCACCCCTGTCACCGCCTGCCACTGGAGCGCGCTGAACGCGCAGTCACCCCTCCCGCCGGAAGCCGTCCGACGACTGTGATCTACGCCGGGTCATCCAGCTGCACTAACCGTGCCCTGCGACCCCGCTTCGCTATCCCCGGACATCTCTGGCCGCACCGCCCCCGCTGTGGAGACCCTCCTGCACCGCCGTGCTAAAGGGTCGCTGGCCGCGCCTGCCTACGTGCCCACACCTGCTGATTGAGGACCCAAGAACACTTCTTAAGCCGAGAGTCGCACCGACCTGTGCCGACTCTCCTCATCACAAAAGAAGTTCCAGTATCGGGCTCGGGCCCGCAACGCCTTATTTCCCCGTTCGCAGGAGTCGATCTCTGTGAGTACTGGAACCACAAGTAACATTTGCAAGAGAACTACAAAGTACCCATTTGAAGCTACGAACATTTGCCCGCTGTACAACCTGGTGGCATAGCGAAAACGTTATTGGTCTTGTGATAAGTCTGCTGAGATATATACCTATTTTTACATAAAGAATCGTATTTTTATATATATCCAAGTCTGGTGTCCGTTTCTGGGGGGATTGATGTATTTACTGTGTGTACGATTGTAAGTGCTTAACCACCAACGCCTGAGGAATCGCCTTGGCTGCTCACGCCACGCACCTAGAGGGTGAGCAAGGGTCATTCGCGAGGGGTTATCCTGCGCCCTGACGTGGAGGAGAGGGTTCCTGCTTGACACAAGGGCAACCTTGCGCCAACCAGAGACCCCCAAGTCTAACATTGGTGGCAGCGGTGGGATTTCGGATTTGCACTTGTAATTTGCATACAGTGAATTATTAATCACCAGATAGTGAGAGCAGACCAAGTAACGCAGCCACAGGTTTTAATTGTTGAACTTTGTTGAGACATCTGCCATTACTGCAACCATGCCTGGCTCGCTCTCTGCTGGAAGAGCGCTCTCTGTGATTTCTGGAATAGATGAGGTGGATTGGGAGAGACTGGAAGGTTACACAACGGAGCAATTGAAAGGCTACAGTGTAAAATTCAGAGTTCCCCATGCTGGATTCAGGAAGAAGAACCAGTACCTCAAGGCGCTGTGAGCCTGGAAGGAGTCACGAGACCCACGGAATGCGGGGGACATCGTTCCACCCGACAATCTTGAGGAGCCCAGCAGAGTCCGGTCGCCAGAGGAGCTGGCAGGCAGGGCAGCCGACAGGGCGCATGCAATGGAGATGGCAAAGTTGGCCGGACAAATGGAAATGGAAAAGCAGAAGTTGGCCCTGGAGGCACAACAACGCCAAATGGATCATGATATAAGATTGAAGGAGTTGGAGCTGAAGGCGAAAAGTTTGGACACCGCTCCTTCTGGTGGCAGCACTCCACCAGCGCAGGTAGAGTCCAAGGTGTACATCCCCAAAGATGTAGTAAAGGAGTATTTTAGAAAGGATGACATAGGGCAGTGGTTTAGAGCCTACGAGGTGGCCATGTCCTCACACCGGGTCCCTGAGAAAGACTGGGGAGCGGGGTTGTGGGGAAGGTTCCTTGCGGAAGGGCGGGACACACTGTTAGATTTGCCCTTAGAAGTCCAGACCTCATACCCCCATATGAAGGAAGCTTTAATGACCAGGTATGGGTTAACTCCTGAGCTATATAGACAGAGGTTCAGGGAGACCAAGAAGATCCCTGAGAGTACGTATGTGGAATATGTGACCTTTTTCTGCAGAGCGCTGGATGGTTGGGTGAAGGGTAGCAAAGTGAATGATTATCAAGGGCTGCTTGATTTAATTGCATGGGAGCACTTGTCCAGTCAATGTTTTCCTGAGCTACGCCAGCACCTGATAGATAGCAAGCTGTCCAACCCGAGGAAGCTTGCTGAGGAGGCGGACCGCTGGCTCAGCACCAGGGTCCACAAGGGTCAAGTGGGAGACTCCGCCAAAGGTGGGCAGGGTCCCCAGCAGAAGAGTGGGGGGGACAGGGGTAAACAGAAAGGGTTCCAAAAAGGCCCCCAAAGTAATCCCCAAGGGAACCAGCAGAAGGGTTCTCAGCCTCCCCCACCCCCGCAGCAGAACGGGGCCCCGACAGGTAGACCTGTTCCAAAGGGGCCCTTCAATTGTTATAGGTGTGGGGACCCGGGTCACATTGCCTCTGATCCTAAGTGTCGCCTGTTTGGTAAGACCGCACCCACTGGTGCTCCACCCCGGCAAGTAGCTAGTGTTAACTTTGGGGAGGAGGTAGCAGTCCAGGAGGGTGGGGGTCCCGGGCAGATGACCCTAGTCTCGCTAGGAGACAGTGAGATGGTCCCTGTAACCTACCTGCCCTCTAACACTAAGAAATATGGGCAAGTAGTGACCATCAATGGAAAGAAGGTTGAGGCTCTTAGAGATACAGGAGCCAGCGTGACCTCGGTGAGGCAACACCTGGTGTCTCAAGAGCAAATTGTACCCAATGCCTACTGTAGGGTTGTCAATGCTGACAACGTAGAGAGTCGTTGTCCAATGGCTCAAGTTCCCTTTGAGTGGGGGGAGGTCTCTGGTACTCTACAAGTCGCTGTGAGAACTGACATGGCTGTAGACTGTCTGCTAGGGAACGACCTGGAGAGTTCCCCTTGGGAAAAGGTGGAGAAGACCACGCATCTGAGGATGGTGGGTCTACCCGACTGGGCGTGCGTGACCACCCGGTCCATGGCAGCCAGTAGGGGTGTTGAGAGGGTCCTGGAGCCTGAGGGAGAGGTCCAGGGACCGGCCTTAGGGAGAAGGCGCAGGAGGCGCGGGAAACCGGCCCCCGAAGTTCCCACGGCCCAGGAGGAAGCAGACCCGGAGGGGGATGCTCTGGAGCCTACCGGGGAACAGATCGCCGAACTGGGAGATCTGCCTGAGCTGACCCATTGGCAGCAAGAAGGAGGTCCCTCCAGGGAGGAATTCTGCAGGGAGCAGAAAGAATGCCCTTCTCTCGTAGGTATGCGGCAGCAGGCTGCAGACCAGGCCAACGGTGTTCAGGCCAAAACACACTACGTGTACTGGGAGAGTGACCTCCTGTATTCCGAGCCTAAGGCTGCTGAACCTGGGTCAGCCCGTGTGCTGGTGGTACCCCAGAAGTTCAGAACCTTCCTACTGGGGCTGGCTCACGATGTGCCTTTAGCAGGACATTTGGGGATGGACAAGACCTATGACAGGCTTGTCACCCACTTTTACTGGCCCCAAATGCATAAGAATTCAGATTCCTACTGCAGAACCTGTCAGACTTGCCAGGCAAGTGGTAAGAGCGGAGGGAAGCACAAGGCTCCTCTGCAACCTTTCCCTGTGGTCGGTACGCCATTCCAACGAGTGGGTATTGATATTGTGGGGCCTCTGGACCCCAAGACAGCTCTGGGCAACAGGTTCATCCTGGTCTTGGTGGACCATGCCACCCGGTACCCTGAAGCCATCCCTCTGAGGACAGTGACGGCCCCAGTGGTGGGACGGGCACTGATGGGAATTTTCTCCCGAGTGGGATTCCCTCTAGAGGTGGTGAGCGACAGGGGGACCAATTTCATATCCACATATATGAAATCCCTGTGGAAGGAGTGTGGGGTAACTTACAAGTTCACCACTCCTTACCATCCCCAAGGAAATGGGTTGGTTGAGAGATTCAACCGAACCCTCAAAGGCATGATCATGGGCCTGGACGGTCCAATGAGGCGTAAGTGGGACGTCCTCTTGCCATGCCTGCTCTTCGCTTACCGAGAGGTGCCGCAGAAGTCTCTAGGGTTCAGCCCCTTTGAGCTTCTGTATGGTCACCCGGTAAGAGGACCTCTGAGTTTGGTAAAGGAAGGCTGGGAGCAATCTCCCAGGAAACCTCCCCAGAATGTATATAGTTACATGCTGGCCTTCCGAAACCAGACTCGGCGTTTCAGGCAACTTGCTGAGGCAAATCTGGAAGCCAGCCAGGAGGAGATGAAGCGGTGGTACGACCGGAATGCCACTCTGGTAGAGCTTCAACCTGGACAAAAGGTGTGGGTCTTGGCCCCAGTGGAGCCGTGTGCACTTCAGGATAAGTGGACAGGTCCATTTGAGGTTGTGGAGCGCAAAAGTCCTATCACCCACTTGGTGGACATGCAGACTCCCAGGAACCCTTTGAGGGTCCTACATGTTAACCGCCTTAAGCCCCACTTAGAGAGGACCGAAGTGGGCATGCTGCTGGCCACTGATGATGGAATGGAAGAGGAGACCGAGCCTCTTCCTGACCTCTTAGTGGCCTCTGAGAAAGATGGGTCAGTGGATGGAGTTAACCTCTCACCCACCCTGACGCCCGAACAACAGGAAGATTGCCGCCACTTGCTGGGACAGTTTTCCGACCGATTCTCCCTGGTTCCTGGTGTCACAGATTGGTGCGTCCATGATGTGGACACAGGAGACAGCTTACCTGTAAAGCACAAGGCTTACAGGGTAACTGACAGGGTCAGAGCTTGTATTAAGGAGGAGGTCTCCAAAATGCTTGCGCTAGGGGTGGTTGAGTCCTCCAGCAGTCCTTGGTCCAGCCCCGTGGTCTTGGTCCCCAAAGCTGCTGCGCCGGGAGCCACACCTGAACTCCGGTTCTGTGTGGACTACAGAGGACTCAATTCAGTAACGAAGACTGACGCGCACCCCATCCCCAGAGCTGATGAGCTCATTGATCGGCTGGGGGCTGCCCGGTTCCTCAGCACGTTTGATTTAACGTCTGGGTACTGGCAGATCGCCTTGACCGATGGGGCCAAAGAGAGGTCCGCATTCTCTACACCAGATGGGCACTTCCAGTTCCGAGTCATGCCATTTGGGATGAAGAATGCCCCTGCCACCTTTCAGAGGTTGGTCAACCAGGTACTGGTTGGGCTGGATGCGTTCAGTGCCGCCTACCTGGATGACATCGCAGTGTTCAGTGCCACCTGGCCCGAACACCTGCGCCACCTTTGGGAAGTGTTGATGGCTCTGCGCCGAGCAGGCCTCACGATCAAGGCAAGCAAGTGCCAGATCGGGCAGGGTTCCGTGGTGTACTTGGGACACCAAGTGGGGAGTGGCAAGGTGGCACCCTTGCAACCCAAAATCGAGACCATCCTGGCTTGGGAACCCCCCAAGACGCAGACCGCAGTGAGGGCCTTCCTGGGGCTCACTAGGTACTACAGGAGGTTTGTCAAGGGCTATGGAACGATCGTTGCCCCCTTGACAGAGCTGACTTCCAAGAAGCAGCCCAGGAACGTGATTTGGACTGACACCTGTCAGAAAGCTTTCGACACCCTGAAGACTGCCATGTGCACGGCGCCCGTGCTCCTGGCCCCTGACTTCTCCAAGGAATTCCTAGTACAGACAGACGCTTCAGAGCATGGTGTAGGGGCTGTTCTCTCACAGATGACTGAGGAGGGCTGGGACCAACCCGTAGCCTTCATCAGTAGGAGGTTACTTCCACGGGAAAGTAGGTGGAGTGCAATTGAGCGAGAAGCATTTGCTGTGGTCTGGGCGCTGAAGAAGCTAAGACCCTACTTGTTTGGGTCTCACTTCCGGGTTCAGACGGACCACAGGCCCCTCAGATGGTTGATGCAAATGAGGGGTGAAAACCCGAAGCTGTTGAGGTGGTCCATCTCCCTACAGGGTATGGACTTTACGGTGGAACACCGTCGTGGTACAGATCACGCCAACGCTGACGGTCTGTCCAGGTATTTCCGCCTTAGTGACGAGGAACCCCCTGGGCAAGGGTAGTTCTCCCCACATTTCAGCTGGAGGGGACACGTGTTAGACCTGGCACCTTGGCGTGAGTTTCCCTTCCACTTTTTGATGGTGTGCCTCGACTGTTTTGCTGGTGTTGTCCGCTCAGGGCACTGCGCCACGGCTAATCCGTGCCGCAGTGCAAGTGCTCCCTAAGTAAAGTGTACCTGTAATTGATGTTCATGATTGGTTTATTGGATTCACTGTCAGTCCCCAGTAAAGTGCACCAGGGGTGCCAGGGCTTGTGAATGCCAATGCTGCTGGTGGGCTTGCAGCGCTGGTTGCGCCACCCACGGAAGCGGCCTTGTAAAGTGTGTCTAGGGTCTGCCACCGCAGACCCTGTGCGCGGTCCGGGACCGTCGCGCTGACTACGCAAGTGCCCCCACTTGCCAGTCCCTAAACCTTCCCTTACCTACATATTAGCCACCCCTCTGGTAGGCCCAAGGGCAGGGTGCATTGTAGGCATAAGGTAGGACATGCCCTGATGTGTGTGGCATGTCTTAGTAGTGAATTACAGCCATTTCCGTTCTTCACTATTGAAGGCTACCTGCTCTCCATAGGCCAGAATGGGCTGCCGGGATCACGCCAACGCTGTGACCCCAGTGGACTCAGAGAGCATGGTAGAAGTGTCAAGTTTAGTATGTCTGAACTCAGAATAATAAAATACTTCTTGTAGTCAAGTTTATTTTAATATCCTGGGTTTGTAAATACTACTTTTAGAAAGTTTGTATTTACTGACCTGACCATCTCAGTCCGCCTCTGCTGTGTGTATGTGTTCTGCCTGGCAACAGTGAGGAGCAGGGTTGGGGGATCCCCAGAGACAGGTTGGCTGCCAGGTGGTGGGTAGAGAGGTGACACCTGGATGGGTGGGAGGAGTACACCTTGACTCTTGAATAGACCTGTGCTCTGCCACCACAAAGCCGGCGCCACCCCCTGTGGGGCGGCTGATGTCTCTGCCCTGCTGCTGAAAGGAAAGAGCAGAGTCACCATAACAAAGTGCTCCAGAACTGGACTGAGCCAGGCCTAGGCCCCCTGGCGCTAAAGAACAAAAGAATCATGGTATAAAAGTAGGAGCCTGGCTCCTAAGAAATCAGAATCCTGTTTACCACAAAGAACCTCTGCCCGACTAGAAGGAGAAGAAGACGCCGGAGGAGCTGGCCTGCTGCTTGCCTTGCTGAGAAAGGAGAGGAAGAGACTTACTGAAAAGACTTTGCTACTTTGTGCTTGAACATTCTCCAAGGGCTTGATCTGAGCTTGCCCCCTGAACTGAACCCCAGGACCAGTGGGTTCTCTGTGCTTTTGCTCATCCTCCGAGTCAAGCCGTGTGGGCATCCCGCTGGAAAAGAGACTGCGCCCCTCACCGCCCCTCCTAGGGTCGTGACACTCAGGAGCTCGCCTGCCGCAACCCCGTGAGAGCCCCGCTCTGTCCGGAGCCGCTCTCTGTCCCCGGGCTAGGCCGCCTGCACCCCTGTCACCGCCTGCCACTGGAGCGCGCTGAACGCGCAGTCACCCATCCCGCCGGAAGCCGTCCGACGACTGTGATCTACGCCGGGTCATCCAGCTGCACTAACCGTGCCCTGCGACCCCGCTTCGCTATCCCCGGACATCTATGGCCGCGCCGCCCCCGCTGTGGAGACCCTCCTGCACCGCCGTGCTAAAGGGTTGCTGGCCGCGCCTGCCTACGTGCCCACACCTGCTGATTGAGGACCCAAGAACACTTCTTAAGCCGAGAGTCGCACCGACCTGTGCCGACTCTCCTCATCACGAAAGAAGTTCCAGTATCGGGCTCGGGGCCCGCAACGCCTTATTTCCCCGTTCGCAGGAGTCGATCTCTGTGAGTACTGGAACCACAAGTAACATTTGCAAGAGAACTACAAAGTACCCATTTGAAGCTACGAACATTTGCCCGCTGTACAACCTGGTGGCATAGCGAAAACGTTATTGGTCTTGTGATAAGTCTGCTGAGATATATACCTATTTTTACATAAAGAATCGTATTTTTATATATATCCAAGTCTGGTGTCCGTTTCTGGGGGGATTGATGTATTTACTGTGTGTACGATTGTAAGTGCTTAACCACCAACGCCTGAGGAATCGCCTTGGCTGCTCACGCCACGCACCTAGAGGGTGAGCAAGGGTCCTTCGCGAGGGGTTATCCTGCGCCCTGACGTGGAGGAGAGGGTTCCTGCTTGACACAAGGGCAACCTTGCGCCAACCAGAGACCCCCAAGTCTAACAGACAGCAAATGAAAACACATGGAGCACAGTAAATTCTAGGGACCTGAAAGAAGATTGTGCGTTTGGGTCACAGCAAAAATGTAAAGGTTTCATATTAAATATGAAATAACTGTATCCAATACACCAGCGATTTAATTGGGCCGGTACTGTCTGGTACGGAGTACCTGCACTTTAATTTCAAAGGGAGAACATCCGCTTTTCGCAGCAAGGCTGAAATACATTTAATAGGTGAGTACTGGCACTTCACAGGAGCAAACAGGTACTCTGAACTTTGAGTACCTGCACTTCCGGATGTCCATGTAAAGTCCTGCAGTACACAAACCTCAGTAGGGTGGAATCTCGCCCCAATCTACTTCTTAGTAGGGGCTGTTAGATTGGTTTGTCTCTTCAGTTCACTGGGTAGTTTGTATTTGTACAGCAGCCTTTGCAACTGATAAGGCCGGATTCTTGACTACCCAATTATCTACAAGAACCCTCTCAGCGCGACACCCTCTGACGTCACTTTTCCTCCACTCGCAGCAATTCACCCTCCTTTACAATTCTCTCGTACTCTCTCACACGTCCCATTCATACGCTGAAATAACCGTTTGTCCCCAAACAAGTTACTTCTCTGACTGTACGTCCACAGTCTCTCGAAGTTGTCGACCTCGGTTGGCAACTGTCCGTCCCCGTCCGGCCAGACAGATCACCTCTGATAGGTTACAAATACTCAAATCCACATACAACAACCCACGACCAGCATCAGTTTGCCATACACTTACACATTCGCTCCCCCTATCTCGGTCCAGGTGATCGATGGCGCCTCACGATCTCCTCAGGGTGGTCAACAAAATCTACCGCGGGTGTCTTCTACACCCAATCGCTTAAGCTACTCGTCGAGCCTAAGACTTTCCCGGGCTGCGCGCGCTCTCAGCCTGATCTCACAATCACTCAACATTCACACCAACTCCGCAAGACATCACAGGACAAACCAACACTGCAATCTACAACATCTCGCCCTATTCATACTCACTCCTCGAACTGCTGCTTTCTGCCGCACTGCTACTCTCCGTCAGTGTCCATCAGCCGCCGTCGTCTGCTGCTCACCATCTGATGATTCACCATCACTTAGCGTCTATGGGCCTCAAGGATCCCTTATCCTAATCTAGATCTTCCCTCGCTATCGGAAATAACCATCCATCTCTGCTACCAACTGATAAGGCCGGATTCTTGACTACCCAATTATCTACTAGAACCCTCTCAGGTCGACTGGATCTTTTTACTTGCCAAATAGCGTAGAGGGAGTAAACACAATTATCAGGATGTAACTACCGCAAGTTGACATCATTAAAGGACAAAGGACTCAGGATCTAAAATTTCCGAGATTTTATTATGAGCAAAAACATCTGAACATAAAGGCACCTCAGTACGAGGCACAAAAGATAAATGGGCACTAACACAAAAGCTAGCCTACTAAGAAATCGCATTCGACTAAAAATAAAACGAATTACAGATTCTAAAAGCATCAAATAAAAAATGGTTATGCTGATGTCAATCTTAGGAATCATTAGTCAAAACATTTCTGTCCCTACTCTAGTATAAGTGGCATCCCTACTTAACATTCCCTCCCAAGCAAGAGAATCATGGAAAAGGTGTCAGAAGTGAAACTTCCTAAGAAGTCTTCACTTAGTGAGAGCTCGATCTTGGATGCTCCTTCTAGCTTCCCGCCTAAACCTCATCTCCTCCACCCACGGGAGTCTGTCCCTAATACAAAACCCCAATATCGCAGAACACGCCCTTCGGCACACCTCTTCAGCCATGTCTTCCTCCGGTAAATTTCCATCCAGAGCTGTCCATCTTCCATCGTCCGTTAGCTTGACCTTGGGTCCCAGGCACCTTCCATACTAAGAGTTACAGTTGCACATTCCAATGCACTCCCTTGTAGGCTTCTCGCCGTATCTCAACTCCTAAAACAAAGACTTATTCTCACTAACGAGCTAAATGTCCTTGCACCTGCAACAGAAACATGGGATCGAAAATGAAAGCTCTTCTCATCCTGAGGTTTTACATCTCATGGCAACTCAAGCCTTAACCAAGAAATCCCTATCAGCCTTCAAAATATAGCTAATATAAGAAATGAACAGGCCTTCTCTTCTACATATGCAGTTAGGCCTAACAAATTTAAACGCAATATGAAATCACATTCTAAGTATTAGTTCAACATAATCACCTTGTAAATAAGCAACCCACTTTTTAATTCCCATTACATTGATTGTGAAACCTAATCATCTACATTATTCCAAATACATTCACAATAACTTGCAACGTTAAATTTCGCAAAACGTTATTACATCTCTAACACTTCTATGTTATATGATTATAGCAAATACATTTCTATGACGCTTCTAGACATACATCGATTATATGCGGGTGCCGACTAACAGTGAATATGATGCACCCCTACAAATCTCAAAATCACATGGCACTCTATCAGTTCCCCCCTTTGATGACAATTGTCATCCCACTATCACAACTTCATTCCCTTTGGAGAAAGAACCGACCTAAACAGTGCTTGTTGCTATTCTACTCTGTCGGAACCCCTCCATCCTTTTAAGGTTCTGATATTGACTGTCCTGCAGTCTCGCCATTCTTCTCTCATTCGCCCTGAGAGCTCTCTCAACCTTATTTCCCCTGTACCACTTACAGGCCCTTATAAGTCCCCACAGACAGATCACACAAACCACAACGATAACCAGTGGCTTCAGTACAAAAACGAGGAACCCTTTTCCCAAGTTTGCAAAACAACTTCCAACACAACCAAATCCTTTACCAATCATTGCCCACACATTCTTTTCAGTCAACTCCACAATGTCCTGGTGAATCGTTGTAATATTGTCTATATATTTCAGCAAATTCTTGCTATTGTCTGGAATATACGTACAGCTTTCCGGGACCTTCAGCAATTTACAGACTCCGCCCTCTTTTGCTAATAATACGTCTAAAGCAAGACGATTTTGCAAAACCAGCATTCTTATCGTTAACATCTCCCCATCAACCAACAGCAATGACCTCGCTGTGTTCATTGGCAATTCATCAACCACAGTCGCCAACTTTCTTATTTTCATGTCGTTCAAGATCACGCCCAAACCTGGTATCATTGCTCCAAAGATATCACCAATCACTGCACCTGCACTGGCAGCTCTTCACACTTTAGAGTGATGTCCTGTCTCTAACAAATCTAAATCTTCTGTATGGTAAATCTTCGGAAAAATGATAGCCAAGTAGCATGTACCATACCAATTCACAGGCAATCTCACATAAGAATTCTTTCCGCATACGAAATACACTGTTGGAATCACTTGCACCGGACCCTGCAAAAAGTTCTTAGCAGAATCTTCCATAGTAAAGGTATGGTCACACGTACTATGTCCCACTGGAACCTTGTCATAATAGGTCTGAGGACGTCATATGCACAAATTCCCCTTCTGTACTTGATCTAATGCTATAGATCCATAACTTCCCTTGGATCTGTGTAATCTCTCCTCCTCAGTCCAATCTACTGGACTCTCTCCTGTGTTTCGTTTCTGGGTTAGTTTTCAATATCTATCCTCAATCTGACCAATGAACTTCTTTTCAGTTTCCGACAATAAGCACGTCAAATTATGTCGATGAGCATACGCTGTATCTAAACTCGTGGTCGGTATGAAATAAGTCCTAAGTCTACCTTCTGACTTATAATAATCATACTTATTCAAATGCTTATACACCGGAACTTCAGGAAGTACTGCATCATAGTTTGAGAAGAAATACTCAAACTGTTTCCTCTCATAAAACAGGCTTAGCAATAAGCTACAAGAAATCCCATATGTTAGTGGAAGGTGATGGTATCTAATACCCTCGTCTACAGAAGAAGGCAACTGCATACACACATAACAATCCTTCGCATCCATCGCATCAACATACTCATACAACAGCTTCGCATATGAATTAAGCTTGAAATCACCTCTAGACAGGTCTACATGAAATCTACGACTTTCTTCAAGTGTCAAAGCTCTTTGAACTCCTATAGTAACCCCTTTTTGCCTGGGAGTGGTAGGTGTAGGTGTCCCCTGTACCTCCCCTCCTGCTTGTGTGACACTATATATGAGGCTACAACTATCGCAAATATAGCAGCTATCACTACCCCTAAAAGTGTACCTATGACTAGTTTAGCCCTACGGTGAGTATTTCCAGCTTCTGCCATCTTCGTACAGTTCTCAGAGTTCAATGACAACTGGTGAAAGTCTCTTTCTCATCCAAAATTTCTTGTCAACCCAGTTCAGTCACAACTTTGAAGCTGGAAAACCCCTAACAATGTTCAGTTCCTTATTTACATCGTCCATAAAAAGACTTCCCTAGCCCTCTTTCGTTTTTCCCCAACGGAAAATCCCTAAATTTATTCTTCTTCCACTCGGGCCTAGGTTATCTTCTTTCAGGCTTATATACAACACAATTTCACCATCAGTCCAGAACAAGATTCAGTCCCAACAGCTCTAGGACCCCCTTCAAGATTTCAATTCGAAGTGTCATCAACTCCTGAGGTGCTGGTATAACAACAAAAGTCGGGAAGACTAAGGTTTCCAAAATCAGCTCACAAACTTTACTCAGACGCGGTGGACTCGGAATATTGAGGGTCAATATCCCATCGATCGCCAATCCTGGGATTTTCAGCAACACTTCTATCTTCAGGTTCGGAGAACTGCTGACCAGTGTCAAGGATTTCAGCCTCCCCGTGCTCGGTATGCCTGGCATCAGTCACAGCGTATGTCCACTCTGGTGAGGCATACCTTCGACACGGCACTCTTGCTCTCCTCGACTTTCTCAGACTACCTTGAACTTGCTCTTCGTCACTCTGCTCTGATTCAGACGCTTCGGAAACTGGGGCAAGATCTCTTCCCGGTGCCACTCGCAAGTCTCTGACTCACGGGCCAAACCCGATCTGCTTCTGTGGCACTTCCGCTCTCCCTTTGAGTACCCTGTACACTACTTCCTTCTTCAGCAGAACTTGACTCTACTCCTCCCACAGCAACACTTTCTTCATCTGAGTCAAATTCGGGATTTCGACTTGCACATTCCCTTTCAGCTCGGTCTAGTGAACAACCAACTGCGTCAGCAACCCTCACAGCTTGACTTGCCCTCTCAGATGGCTCTGCCACCTCAGCTGGATTTTCATTCACGAGAGGGGCTGTATCTTCCAAGGGTGCTGGAACTCTGCGGGTATGGGAGGCATGCACCCAGTTCGGCAATCCCCCACACTTCACTGCTGTATTCGTAACCAAGATTATCTAGAACGGCCCACGGCAACGAGCATCCAGGCAACTCTTCCTCATGTGTTTACGCACAAGTACCCAATCCCCTGGGCACAAGCCCTGGCACAGGTCACTTGCAGCTGGAACAGCTGCTGCTTGCACCTGCTGAGACACAGAACGGACTACGTCAGCCAGGCATTTACAGTAGTCGAGAATCAAATCATCAGTGATGTTAATCAAAGCAGTGGCAGGTATTGCTGGCAAACGCATCGCTCTCCCCATGAGGATCTCATGAGGCGACAATCCAGTCCTCCTATCAGGCACACTACGGTGACTCATGAGAGCCAGGGGTAATGCGTCTGGCCATTTCAAAGATTTCGAAGAACACACTTTTGCAATCCGGGCTTTCAAAGTCCCATTAACTTGTTCCACAATCCCAGAAGCCTCTGGTTGATAACTGCAATGCAACCTTCGATCTACATTCAAGGCAGCACAAAGCAATTTCATGATCTCACTATGGAAATGCGCTCCTCTGTCTGACTCAAAAGAGGTCGGGAAAACGAACCTCGGGATAAGCTCTCTCAGTAGTAACTTGGCTACGGTGAGTGTGTCACACCTACGTGTTGGGTAAGCCTCCACCCATCTAGAGAAGACACATACTACAACTAATATGTACCTCAACCCATTGCACCTTGGCATTTCAATGAAATCCAACTGCATTCTGTTGAAAGGCCCACCTGACCTCCCAATATGACTCAGCGTGACAGCCGTCCTTTTCCCTACATTCATTTGTTGACACGTAACACATCTCTGACACACAGCCTCAGCTACTGCACGAAACTTCGGATTGTACCATGTTTGACGAAACACTCGCACCATCGCATCTCTACCAAGATGTACAGCACCATGTATCAATCATGCCATTGGATTGAACAGACATTCCGGTAACACAGCTCTTCCATCATTCGAAATCCATACATCCACATCTCCCTTCTCACATCCAGCTCGCACCCAACTATCCCGTTCTTGATCGGAAACTTCATCCTGCAACCGTTTCAGTTCTTCCCATGTATCAGCCATGGCTAACATCACGTTGAGATCGGTTCCTTCTTGACCTCCCTCGACATGCCTTTCAGTGAATACGCATCCCTGTTCCGCACAGAATCGAGCAACTTCATCTGCATAGTTATTACCTAATGACACAAAGTCATTCCCCTTGGAGCGTGCAGAACACTTAACAACTGCGATTTCCTCTGGACATTGCAATGCTTCCAACAATTGCCTCACATAATCCCCATTTCTAGTGGGTGAACCAGAACAGGTCATAAACCCTCTCTGTGACCATAGCTGTCCGAAGTCATGAACGACACCAAACCCATTCTGACTATCGGTATAAATCGTTATACGAATCTTGTCAGCAGCCAAACAGGCACGGGTCAAAGCAATAAGTTCAGCCATCTGTGCGGAGTACACTCCTTCTAAACAAGCGGCTTCAACCACTCCAGTGAGGGTGCATACAGCAAACGCTGCTTTCAGTCGACCAGCACTGTCTCTTAAGCATGAACCGTCCACAAAGAAAATTTCGACAATGTTAGGTCTCGGTTTGGTGCACAATTCAGTCACATCAAGACAATCATGGTCCTCACAGTCTTCATCGTCTACATTTGGAATAGGCAACAGTGTGGCAGGATTTAAAACAGAACACCTCTTCAGCGTCACGTTGTCTGCAGCAAGGATGACTTGTTCATAACGCGTCAACCTATTATTCGTGAGGTGCTGAGTTTTAGTCCTAGTCATCAACAATTCAACAGAATGTGGTACATAAACAGTAAGCGGATGACCCATGACAATGCTCTCACATCTTTCGATACTGACACCCATTGCGGCAATGGATTTGAGACACCCGGGCAACGCAGAAGCTACTGGATCTAAAGTAGCTGAAAAGTAGGCAACTGGTCTACGGACACTTCCATGAGTCTGGGTTAGAACTGCCAATGCGCAACCTTCCCTTTCGCAGCAAAATAAGGCAAATGCCTTGTTGTAATCGGGCATTCCCAAAGCCGGAGCGCAACACAAAGCTTCTCTCAGCCTCAAAAATGACCTTAAACAGTCTTCGTCCCATGGTACCGGATCACTCACATCCTTACGCGTCAGCCGCTGTAAAGGCTTCGCTTCAAAGGAAAAGTTTGGGATCCATTGGCGACAATAACTAACCATTCCCAAAAACATTCGGACTTCCCTCTGAGTAGTGGGAACAGGCATTTTCAGAATAGCCTCAATGCGATCTGGTGACACCTTTCTCTTGCCTTTCTCAATTCTGTGACCCAAATACTGTACTTCACTCAAACAGTACTGCAATTTGTTCGGAGACACTTTATGCCCATTCTCCGCCAAATAATTCAATAGGGCAACGGTATCAATCCTGCAAGCGTCTTCAGTTTCTGACGCAACAAGCAGATCGTCAATGTTCTGCACTAGAACAGAGTTCTGTGGCAATACAAGACCTTCAAGATTTTTCTTCAAGATCTGATTAAAGATAGACGGGCTCTCTGTATACCCCTGTGGGATACGACACCACGTTAACACACGATTTTCCAGCCGAAAAGCAATAAGAAATTGGCTCTCCTCATGCAGAGGAATCGAGAAAAATGCCTGACACAAGTCAATCACTGTGAACCATTCAGCTTTACATGGGATCTGAAACAGGATCACAGACGGATTCGGTACCACTGGACAACTAAAAGTACATTTGTACTTTTTACAAAATACAATCCTGAATTTCCCACTTGGCTTCTGTAGTCCCATAATAGGCGAATTGCATGGGCTACCCATAATCTCCCTCAGAATTCCCTGCTTGATCATAGACTCTATTACAGGTTTAATCCCTGCAATAGTTTCAGGTGACAACTTATACTGGGGTGTCCTCGGGAACTCCACATTTGTCTTAATCTGGATTTTCACCGGGTCTACTCCCTTGACTAATCCGATCTCCTCTCCACTGAGGTCCCATACGTCAATTGACACTGCGTCCCTCAGATCAAGTGGAAGTTCCTCCACCGTTAATGCTGGGTACATTTCCACACACACAAGCTTATTCGCAACCTTAAAGGTCACATCGTCATCCCTTGTCTGTACTTCCACTCCCTTCGGGGTACAATAGATAGTGCAGTTAAGTTTGCACAATAGATCCCTACCCAACAGGCAAACTGGACTAGAATCACACACCACAAACTGGTGTCGATTGCTGAAATTCCCTATCTTGACTGGGATTGGCTCTGTCACTGGGCTAGTCAGTTTCTTGTTTGCTACACCAATGACTTGGATTGATTCTCCAGAAAGGGGTAGGTCTAGGACCAATGCAAATCTTACAGTCGATCGAGTAGCGCCCGTATCAACCAAAAAAGTCGTAGGGTGACCGTCAATATCTGCTTCCACAAAGGGTCCCTTCTGATCTACCTCTAAGACAGCTCCAAGCGCACAATCCTCTTCTCCTCTTGAGCATGGTCGTGCCAGCGGGTCTAGATCGTTTTCCTCACTCCCCTCAAACATAGGCATCTGCAAATATGTCCGAGCTCCCTGTTGTATATTCTGTATCGTGGGTGGTTGGGGAACCTGCATCTGCGGAACACCCGTCCCCCCTTTGACCATCTTAGGTCGAGTCACTGTGGGGACCACGTCTGCCACAGGAACCTGGTCTAACTCTCCTTCTTGCTGTATCTGGTTCAACGGGTTCAGAGGACACTCGCGTCTCCAGTGTCCAATCTGGTGACAAAGATGACATGCTGTAGTCTTTTTCAATGTCGCCACATCCATTCCTGTTTTAGGGTCTATTGACTTTGGCCTTCCCTGACCCTGGGCATTCTGCATTCCTCCTTGATTGTTTCCCTGTTTCCTTCCCAACGTTCCCCCGTTAGGCTGTCCCTGGGCTGTTTGCATCTGCACAAGCATCAGTTTATCCTTCAACTTCCTGTGCTTGGATTCTATCTCATCACTACGGTACCTAGGATACCGTAAAATCTCATCTACAGGCTTGTTCTGCCAACAAATCAAATGCTGCTGTATCATGAGACTAACCTCTGGTCTCAATCCCAACACAAACTTAGAGACAAACTGTCCCATGTCTTTCGTATCCAACACATCTAGACCACTGTACTGTTTAAAAGCCTGCAAAAGTCTCTCATAAAACTCATGCACAGTTTCCTTAGGCTCTTGCACTGTCCTATCTATCTTTACCCAATCGATGTCCTGAGGTGAGATTTTTGACTTCAACCAAGTAATCACTTGTTTAAACTTTTGCATCACTATAGGCAACGGACCATTCGAAATCGGGTCCCTGTCAGGCTCCGAAGTCGGCCACTCAACAGCAATTTTACATGCCGACCACAAATCCCTCTGAACCACAATGTCAAATAAGGTGTTCAGAACAATCCACAATACCTTTGACATTTTGACAAAGCGATCGACTTGCTTATACCACTCCACAGGCTTCTCCCTAAGTCGGGGGAAATCATTTGTGAAGGCAGCCAAGTTACCCCTACTCCAGGGTACATGTACATATCCTCCATTTTGCACTTCTCGTAAAGGGTAATTCCCTATCTCATCATCCCTCCACCCGGCGGTGTCTCTCCTATTGTTTTCTTAGAGCTTTTCTTTTTGGACCATCTTTCTGTCCACTTGTCAAGCATAATCCATGCACGCATTGCTTTGATTAAATCTTTGATATGGGTTCTCAATCCCATAACTCTTTTCTCTTTTAGTTCCTGATCACTGTACTGCAACCTGTGACTTCCTTGCAATGATTTAGTTTTTGACAAATCCACATCATACCGCTTGGCCAATTCCGACAATTTCTCATGAGCAGTTCGTGCTTTGCGAGTCACATCCTTCGCTACAAAGAGTAATTCATCTTGTTCGTACATTAAGATTCTCTCAAGAGGTAAGTTTCCACTTATTATCTCATCCACCTCTGCCTTCAATCTTACAACATCTAACATCCTCCCTTTCAGGGCTCCCTTCAGTACTTCTCTACAACCTACACCATCTCTTTCATTGTACTCACATTCTCGTTCCTGTGACCTACTGTCTTCTGACATACTCATAGGAACAGAACGATTCACTATGGTGCCTCGTTCGCTTTCTGCTGTTAACACACTCTGGTTCTGGTTTCTCACTGGTGGTGTCCACATTCGCAAATCTGATCTTGACGCGGCCAAAGACCTTGGTCTCACCGGTCTCGGCTCTCCCTGCCCCCTAGAGGAGTCTGCTGTGGCTGGCAATGGCGTACTCCATTCTATAGGCTTCGGAGTCTGCCCCATTCCACTTACTGACCCACTTCCCTCGGTCACACTCCTCACTCCTACAGCTGACTGTACTGAGCTTCCGACCTTCTCTTGATCTGGGTCGTAAACAGAAACAATGGGTCCAATAGTGACTGGTACCTTTATAGCATCCGGTAACCTCGCACCTCTCCCAACCTCCGCAATAGCTACGGACTGATTCCTCATACCCTCAGCTCCTCGAGATCTTTCCTTCTACTCTCACCTCTGACTGGGTTGGTACTCCCCCAGTCCCTTCCATCGGGGCTGACCCCCCTTCCGGGGCATCTGGGTTGTATGGAGGTGGTCTCTCAGATAATAACCTCTCTAATAGGCTATCATCAGTATCACTGTCATCCTCATCATCTGCTCTCCTTTCCTTCGAATTATCCGTCTTTACTAGTAAGGGATACAACCTGTGTCCTTCTATTGCCTGTACTCTCCATCTTTTCTCTTCTGCATCCCATCTGGCATCCTGGAATGCCTTAATCGACTTTTTCATCCTTTCCTGGGTTCTATCTATTTTCCTATCATGCGCTGCTCTAATCCACGCATGCAATGCTTCAAATTGTGTTGTCCTTGGCAAAGGTCGTAACGCCGCCATCACAGACTTCAACTGGTACAACACTTCCAACCTGAATGAACCATATCTAGGAAAAGCTAATTCTCCTTCGCCTTGGGTCATTTTATGCCAATTTTCAAGCCAAATTATAGTATGCAACCCCACATTTCTTGCCATATAATGTGCCGGAGTATCCTCTGGAGGGGCTTCTTCTCCCCCAGGAGTGACCACATGTTTGTCACCTCTACACAATTCTCGGAAAACTTTAAAACATTTCATAATGACCAAATTCTGAACATACACAATTTTCCGTTACTTCCTGATATCAATCCACCAATGACAACGCGACTCACACCAACCGACCTATCGCAGCGCGACACCCTCTGACGTCACTTTTCCTCCACTCGCAGCAATTCACCCTCCTTTACAATTCTCTCGTACTCTCTCACACGTCCCATTCATATGCTGAAATAACTGTTTGTCCCCAAACAAGTTACTTCTCTGACTGTACGTCCACAGTCTCTCGAAGTTGTCGACCTCGGTTGGCAACTGTCCGTCCCCGTCCAGCCAGACAGATCACCTCTGATACACTTACACATTCGCTCGCCCTATCTCGGTCCAGGTGATCGATGGCGCCTTACGATCTCCTTAGGGTGGTCAACAAAATCTACCGCGGGTGTCTTCTACACCCAATCGCTTAAGCTACTCGTCGAGCCTAAGACTTTCCAGGGCTGGGCGCACTCACAGCCTGATTTCACAATCACTCAACATTCACACCAACTCCGCAAGACATCACAGGACAAACCAACACCACAATCTACAACATCTCGCCCTATTCATACTCACTCCTCGAACTGCTGCTTTCTGCCGCACTGCTACTCTCCGTCAGTGTCCATCAGCTGCCGTCGTCTGCTGCTCACCATCTGATGATTCACCATCACTTAGCGTCTATGGGCCTCAAGGATCACTTATCCTAATCTAGATCTTCCCTCGCTATCGGAAATAACCATCCGTCTCTGCTACCAACTGATAAGGCTGGATTCTTGACTACCCAATTATCTACAAGAACCCTCTCAGGTCGACTGAATCTTTTTACTTGCCAAATAGCGTAGAGGGAGTAAACACAATTATCAGGATGTAACTACCGCAAGTTTACATCATTAAAGGACAAAGGACTCAGGATCTAAAATTTCCGAGATTTTATTATGAGCAAAAACATCTGAACATAAAGGCACCTCAGTACGAGGCACAAAAGATAAATGGGC
Organism: Triturus cristatus; assembly: GCF_964204655.1. NCBI lineage: Eukaryota > Metazoa > Chordata > Amphibia > Caudata > Salamandridae > Triturus > Triturus cristatus. The sequence continues at coordinate 287,726,321 of NC_140587.1, forward strand.
ACTAACACAAAAGCTGGCCTACGAAGAAATCGCATTCGACTAAAAATAAAAAGAATTACAGATTCTTAAAGCATCAAATAAAAAATGGTTATGCTGATGTCAATCTTAGGAGTCATTAGTCAAAACATTTCTGTCCCTACTCTAGTCTAAGTGGCATCCCTACTTAACGTTCCCTCCCAAGCAAGAGAATCATGGAAAAGGTGTCAGAAGTGAAACTTCCTAAGAAGTCTTCACTTAGTGAGAGCTCGATCTTGGATGCTCCTTCTAGCTTCCCGCCTAAACCTCATCTCCTCCACCCACGGGAGTCTGTCCCTAATACAAAACCCCAAAATCGCAGAACACGCCCTTCGGCACACCTCTTCAGCCAGGTCTTCCTCCGGTAAATTTCCATTCAGAGCTGTCCATCTTCCATCGTCCGTTAGCTTGACCTTGGGTCCCAGGCACCTTCCATACTAAGAGTTACAGTTGCACATTCCAATGCACTCCCTTGTAGGCTTCTCGCCGTATCTCAACTCCTAAAACAAAGACTTATTCTCACTAACGAGCTAAATGTCCTTGCACCTGCAACAGAAACATGGGAACGTAAAGGAAAGCTCTTCGCATCCTGAGGTTTTACATTTCAAGGCAACTCAAGCCTTAACCAAGAAATCCCTATCAGCCTGCAAAATATAGCTAATATAAGAAATGGACAGGCCTTCTCTTCTACATATGCAGTTAGGCCTAACAAATTTAAACGCATTATGAAATCACATTCTAAGCATTAGTTCAACATAATCATCTTGTAAATAAGCAACCCACTTTTTCATTCTAACATGACACGCATTTAATTCCCATTACATTGATTGTGAAACCTAATCATCTACATTATTCCAAATACATTCATAATAACTTGCAACGTTAAATTTCTCAAAACGTTATTACATCTCTAACACTTCTATGTTATAGGATTATAGCAAATACATTTCTATGATGCTTATAGACATACATCGATTATATGCGGGTGCCGACTAACAGTGAATATGATGCACCCCTACAAATCTCAAAATCACATGGCGCTCTATCACAGCGATCAGGTGATATTGGAAATTCCGAGCATGAAAGCAGGTGTGTGTGCTAGGCAGTGCCAGCACCTGGTAGATCGATCAACGAGAGGCAAAACAAGCAGTTGCACAACCGGGGGAGCTGGCCTGAACAAGCTGGTGCGGTAATTATTTTTATGGCAAGCATATGCCAAAAATAAAACTGAATACAAAAAGGAAACTTTCCATTGCCTAAACATGGTAAAAAGTGTATACTTTTAAAATACTAGTAAGGAATACTTCCTGGTAGGCAGATATAATTAGTACGGTCATGGAAATGATGTTTAGCTTTAATACACATCACAGGAACAACATTTTTTTATTTTTGCTGCAGAGAAAAGGTACTGTTGCGTTTAATTACTGTATCCTGAAGTCCTTGTTTTTTTGGCAGCCCCTTGTGGATGGAAATCCTAGCGCCTGTGAACGGTAATCCTGCCCGGCTGCGCGCAGAGGAGCTGGGCAGTGACAGGCCTCCTGCTGCCCGAGGTGCCGAAGCTTGGGGAACGGCCCGACTACCCACGTACTTTGACCCGCTGCTCTTGAGTTTCGTGCCGGGTAGTTTAGCCAGGGGTGTGGTTTTGTCCATATGACTGCGGGTGGGGTGGAGGTGGAGGGGTGTAAGCTTCAGATTTCACAACAATCATGCTGGGAAATTGTGTAAAAAATACATTATATACGAAGCAGGACCTAACGGGAGGCTTAAAAGAACGTGGAAAGAGTGGAGGGTGGATTGTGAGACACAATATTTTTCAAACTAATCAACATGTTTAAGACCTTCAAAACAGAAACAAAAGTGTGTGTGTGCCTGTGTTTTTGTCCTTGTGGGCATGAAAAAATTCCAGGTGAAATCTGAGACACTTCACCATAGCTGACTGAAAACACTTGCCCCCAACTACTCACTACAAAATATTTTTTTAGGGGAGTGTAACACCACAGACATCCCCTGAAGCTATGCCTTTGAGGTAAGCAGTATTTAGATGACATTCTGAATACATGTCCTATTTTCTTGAGTAGATCATGTCGGATATGCATCGGAATCAGCCGGGGCAGGGCTGGTCATGAAGCCCTGGCCTTCGGTCTGCTTGCTTGGGCCCATGGCTGTTGGTGTAGCCAAAGCCCTTTGCGCTCACAATATAACTAGGGGTGATCCTTCCAAGCACTCATAGGAAGAAGGAGGGGCCCGTCGGGGGGAAAGGAGGGAAAGCGAAGGAGCGCCATGCGCTCATTGTGCTAAAACGCCGCGCCTGTACATGTGCACATCTCCTGTCCTCCGTACGCGTGCACATCTCCTGCCCCCCGTACGCGTGCACATCTAGCTTTGGAATCCGTATTGATTCCAAAATGCGGGCTGCTAACGCCAGGCGAGACCTAAAAAGAGACGCCCCTGCAGGCGGGTTCGTTCCAGATTTAGGAGTACAGCCGGGTGTTGCAGGCCAGGCCGCATTTAGACTTATTGCCCCCATCACAGCCGAGTCTGAAGGCCTTCGGTCCTGCAACAGGGTTGTTTGTCACACCTTTGTTTCACCTTACTTGCTCTCTCTCTCTCTCTCTCTCTCTCTCAGGTGCCTACTCTCGAACAAGCACTACTGCTCCCCAGCAGGTGCACTTGCATTTACACCAGCACCACGAATGCTCCCATCAGCACCATCACCGCACCTGGGCCCATGGTACCAGCACCACATCCTCTTCTACTGATACCAGTACCACACTCTCACCCAGTGGCATCACCATCGCACCATCACCAAGTGGCACAAGCACCACCCCCTCACCCAGTGGCATCACCATTTCACCCTCACTCAGTGGCACAAGCACCTGTCCCTCACCCACCTTGGCACCAGCAGCACATCCTTGCCTACTGGCACCAGCATTGTGCCCTCACCGAGTGGCATCAGCTTGACACCCTCACCCAGTGGAATCAACAAAACACCCTCACCCACTGTCACCAGCATCGCACCCTCACCCTCACCCAGTGGCACCAACATCGCACCCTCACCCACTGGCACCAGCACCACACCCTCACCCAGTGGCATCAGGACCACACCCTCACCGACTGGCACCAGCATTGCACCCTCACCCACTGCCACGTCATCTTGCACCCCCTTGGAACACCACCACACCAGGACCCAGTGGCCCCACACTCCCCTGCACCCACTGGGAACAGAGCCACGCTGTGCCCCCTGGCACCAGCCCTCCTGCACTACAAGCCCTCATGCCAGCAACACACCTGAACGCACTGGCACGTGCATTGCACCTGCATCCAAACCTGCTGGTCCCAGCATTACACCTGCATCCATAGAGTGGCACTGAGATGAGCACTGCACCGCACCTGCAGCAAGTGACATCAGCACCGCGCCCACACCTACTGGCACACGCACTGCTCACTAAGTGACTCCCGGGAAAGAGGCATGCGGAGGTGCCTAGGCAGACAACTACTGCCCAGTAAGCCAGCCCCCTGTTCTGCCACTGCTCCTCCATTCCTGCTGCCACCTCCCGCAGTCTCTCGTGTGGCCAGCTGAATCCGTGTCTCAGTGGTGTGCAGGGGTAGGACCAGGGCTGGGTTGCCATCTGGCCCCCCGTCCCCTAGTAGAAGAGAACTCCTTACACTCCTGTGAGTTCTGCATCTCCCCTCCATTAGCCCCAGAGTAGCAGTGGGACAGCTCCTCCTCTCCTGCCCTGGAGCCTTCGGGTGCTTCCCATTCTGTGTGCCCATCAATGCTGGCTTTAGGAATATTACTTGCATCTCTCTAACCCAAAGGGGACAAAACGATTTCATTGTCTAGAGTCCATACCCCCATCCTCCAATACAGCAGCCTCCACAACAGTGACTATAACTCTATTTAGAAACGTGATCACTTGAAAATCGTGCACATTAAAAAGGCTGTTAGTGCCCTATATTTGATTTGAAAGCATTTCAGATCCCAGTTAAACCATAACCAACTGGATCTCCTTAATTCCCTTTTGGGTGATGGGCTTGTTGTTGGGGTTCAGGCACGCGCAAACATTGGGATTCTCATAATTGATCCTGACCGCTTGTTGTTTGGGAGCACAGACGTCATTGTAATAATTCCCCACTGGAAGCACTGGTGCCAAAGTGCCTAATTCCGGTAGTCACTGATCCAAGCGCAACCTCCTGACTCTGTCACCTTCTGAAAGGTATGTGGTTTTACACACACATCCTCATGAACTGCTGAGATTTAGAAACTGCTTCCGGTATAGTGTTGAGGATTTGGTGGCAGCTGCAGAAAGCCCAATTTTCCACAAGGGCTGGAAGTTTCTTTTGTTATTTTTTGTGGTCGAAAATCATGATTTTAGCATCCACCTGCACATGGACATACCAATGTTGGAACTGCCCTTGGGGTGGGACCTCGGCCACAGAAGGTGCTAGCACCACCATTGGGGTTTCGCTGGTGAGTCTCACATTAGGTGTTTAATTCATCCTGTAAACACAGGGCAGCACCTTTCTAAACTATAGATGTTGCGGCTCCTGCCCCTTATTGCATGTTATTTGATTGTTTCGCATGCTGTAGGTTTCCCTAATTCATAACCCCTCTTCTTGAGTAAGCCTTGACCGCTCAATTTCGTCACCTCTTGAGATTTAAGACCCAGATGGGAGACATTGGCTCTTCTAAGCATTGCAGCAAGACCCAAGGTATGAGGCACCATCACTAAAAGGCAACTTGTCACTTCAGCACTGGCCAGTAATGACCAACTGTCCCAGGGTGTGGAAAAAAGAATTGACAGCTCAACAATGAGCATCAACAAGCAGAGACGGTTCTTCTGGAATTAATCTCAGACACTGGTGAACAACGCTCAGGGCCACATTACATTTTTTGGGGGGGGTGGGGGTTTGTCCACAATGTCAGTGTAGACAGAGACCAACCATATGCTTTCAGGTTTGGTCCTGCTCCAATTGGGACTTTGCAGCCTAACTTCCCAGGCCAGGTTCGCTCTTGATGGGAACATAAGCAATGCCTGCCCCGCTTTGGCCTATTCAGGTGTAGTCCGTGAGGTATAGCTTGAGTCCTGTGACACGGTGAGCACACGGCCCACGTCTGGGCGTACCCGTCCGACTTAGTGCATCTAACGTTGGAAAGAATTATTTAAATTATTTTCAACCGCTGTTGATCGTTTGGAGACACATAGTATCCCATACGTTTTCGATTGATGTGCACTGGGCCGCTGCTAACCAGGCCCCAGTGCTGTGCTCTTTCCCTAAACACAAGGTAAAATGGTCTAATTGTTTTACAAATGGTATACACTTTAGCACCCCTGTAAGTCCCTAGTAAATGGTACCACTGGTACCTAGGGAGTGGGTGTTGAAGAGGTCCCTAAGGGCTGAAGAATGTATTATGCACTCCAAGGAACCCTTATACAAATTGCATGCAGACAGCCAATGCAGGCTGCATTACACATAGCGACACCCCCTGTTACGTGTGTTGTTGCTCTGTAGGATTTAATTGCAGCCTCCGAGCACTCTTTTCTCAAATAGCTTTGTCCTGCCTGCTGTTCCAGGCAGGACATGCTCTCTCCTAACACTTTTTGAAAAATTTCATAGCACACATTTGCAATGCAATAGATCTCGCATTTGCGAGAGTTAAAGCTATTGGCATTGTAAATGACAAAGCATTTTATTTATCTGTTTTAAAACAACACATAAATAAAAGGCATTACCATTTACAATGCCAATAGCTCAAACTCTCATAAATGAGAGGCCTATTGCATTGACAATGCTTGTTTGTTTTTGATTGTTTATGTGCAGGAAGAGACACCTTCCTGCACATAAACAATCAATGGTGTTTTGCTGTTTCTATGTGTGCTGCACAACCCAGCACACATTGAAACAGCAAAAATGAGGAGAAATAAAGCATTTCTCCTCATTTCGCCTGTTTAAGACCAGGTTTTCCCTGGTGTTAATTTTGTCACTGCCTCATATTTACGCCACCCTTGTAAATAGGGAGCAGCATCAAAATCAATGGGTGTTGCAGCAGAATGCCCACCACAACACCCATTTCCCCCCCTTTCCACGCTAAGTACAGCGTGAAAGGATGCCTTATTTACAAGGCAGTATTAGCCACGTTAAGTGGCTTAACGCTGCCTTGTAAATAAGGCGAAGCCCCTATCACCACCACAACTTCACTAAAAGTGATGTTGTGGTGGCGATAGGGGCTTGTAAATATACCTCCTAGTGTTTTATCGGGCCCTCTGTTGTTTCTGACACCAATGGAAGCTCCAATTCTTCTCTGAAAAAAAAACAAAAGCCCGACAACAGGAACCTGAGGCCCAACCACCTACAAATGAAAAAATATTCACATAATGCATAACTAACTGCTAACCAGAAATAGATGAAAGACACAACTCTGAAAATGTGCTAAAGGTCTTAAACAACTCACAGGAAATTCAACAACCAATGGCTAGGACCTTGTCAACAAAATTCTACCCTTGAATTTGATCGCTAACAATGAGAAATCAGCTGAGTGCACTGGTAATAACTGACCTAATATTGCACTCTGCCAATTCTGCTCCTGCCATACAGGATCTCAACATGTCTATCTCCACATCTATCACTGTAAACGGCACCACTGTGTCCTCTTTAGCAATAACGTGATTAACTGACTGCCCTTCATGCCATGACAAATCATGAACCATCTGTGTAGGAAAGTAGGATCTGCTTCATATGGTTACCCCCACTTTTTTGCTGAATGTAATACTGTTTCTGACCAGTCTGACTGGGATCCTGCTAATCAGGGCCCCAGTCTATCTGCTTTCTCCCTAAACTATTATGTTATGTGTTAGAACTGGGGGTGTTTAGTTGGCTGAGGCAGTTACCTTAGTCCAAATAGGGACCCTTGCTTCTAGTCAGGGAAAGGAGGGACACCCTCTTAGATAACCCCTGCTCACCCCCTGGTAGCTTGGCACGAGCAGCCAGGCTTATCTTCAAAGCAATGTGTAAACTATTTGCAACCACACTCTCAGTGACACTGTGATAACACCACAAATGGACACCACACTGATGTATGAAAATAGCGGTATCTTTATCAAGAAGAAAAATACGGTAAGACCAAACTATGACAATCCAACATATGTGTATTCGTAATATTTCACTTTGCCGGTTATTAGGCCAAAAACCACTTGTAGGTTCTTGCGGTATAAATGAGCAGTTCACAATGTTCAAATGCAGTTCGCAATGCAGTTCGTATTGTCAGACTAATGCAGTTCATAATGCAAGAAAAATGCAATCCTTAATGCAAGTAATCAGGCAGTTCGTAATGCAAGAATAATGCAATCCTCAATGCACGTAATCAGGAAGCTCATAATGCAAGAATAGTGCAATCCTCAATGCAAGTAATCAGGCAGTTCGTAATGAAGGAATACTACAAACCCTTATGCAAGTAATAAGGCAGTTCGTAATGCAGGAATAATACCAGGCCAATCAACACAATTAGCTTGGGCACTAATAGGCCCCAACCACAGGCAACTGTCCTGAACTTCTAGGGCAGCCCCGGTACTGCCAAACAGGTCCGGGTCACTCCTGGACTCAGCGCATCTAACGCGATGCAGCGGGAGAGAGACTGGAGCACTCCTGTACTCCTCCTGCATGCCTCCCCAGGCCACACATGCTTGCGGCTCCCGACCGGAGTCCAAGCCTTACCTGGGGGATGTGCTGCCCTGCTCTGTCTCTCTTCCCGCTCGTCGGACGTCCTGCTGGGCACTCCCAATGACGACGCAGTTCCAATGCAAGGCGACGCTGTAGCTGGACAGGTTACGGCGCTGCCTTCTCCGTTGCTGACGATCTTGGGCAGATTCCTCTTGCGAACAACGATCACGATTACCTCATAACTTTCTTAGCTGTATGAAATCCTTCAGCATGTTGTGTCTCGGGCAGGCAATCTTGATTCACAGCCTCCGTTACGATGACGGTTCGGGCCACAAACAGCTACACAGCAGCGTTGGCGATGATTCACACTGCGGGGGCACTGCAGTCACGGGGCACTTTCCAACCAACAACACGGACCCCACGGCAATCTCAGGCTGCACACGCACAAAGCGTCGCTGAGACTCGGTTGCGCTTCGGGTCACACAGTCCCGGGGCAATGCTTACAAAGGTCTTAGGCTGCAAAAAGAACACGCACACAGCGCCACTGAGACACACTTAGAAACTTTGATGTTCCTGATTTTCCACAACAGGGAGCCGGCTCTCCTCTGGACCTTGGGGACAAGTTACTTCGGGACACAGCACACAGCAAATTCCTTTCAAGCAGGGGGACACAGCACAGATAAAAGTTCCTTAGCCTCTCCTTAGTTAAATCAGCAAACTGCAGGCCAGCCCCAGAACACACAGAAAGGATCAGTCCTTCTCTTCAGTCTCTTCAGCTGTTCTTCCTTGACAGTGGTTCCTCTTGACCATGAAGTTGTTTCAATCATTTTCAGTCTTGATTAGGCCTGGGCAAAAATTTTGTTCCGTTCGCGGAAATTGCGATAATTTGACATTTTTGCGTTCCGCGGAGAGCGCGTAAAAATGTCAAAAATTCCGGTTTCCGCAGCTTGGCGATAATTTGTTTCTTGCTCGCGCTGTCAAATGATACATTCTCGCGCGCGCGCGATCGCCTTACCTGAATCCCTGCGTTCGCCGACAAGTTTTCTTGATCCGGTCGCGTTCTCCATGAGATGTTGTATTGTTTTTAGCCATTTGCGCTGTCTCGCGACAGTTCGCGCCCGCAGTGACGTCATGCGTCGCGCGATCACGTCTTTCTTCTCGCGATCATGCACCGCGAGAACAACTCAAAACAAGATGGCCGCGCCCGCAAGCAACCACATGGGTAAGTTGGCGACCCGCAACCATGCAGAAAATCTCGCGAACATGCCGGAAAAAAACTTCCGCATCTTCGCGATATTTCTGCTTGTTTGCGATAATTTTCTGCATTCTCGCGATAATTTGCGAAGGTTAATTCCGCAAATTCCGCCCACCCCTAGTCTTGATCAGTCCAACGTTCAGGGGCTTCAGCTCTCATAGTTATACCCCTAAATGTCTTTGAAGTCTTTGTGTTTAGGGGGCACTGACCCCTGTCCAAACCAGTTCTGGGTGTCTCCCTGCCAGGGGCACCTTCTTCCTTTGATAGTAGGGATCTAGGTCCTCAAACGCTCAGCAGGCAGTGGAGCTATTCTTTTATGGCAGCAGCCCAGGCCTCTTCACATCCAGGTGGCTACTCCTCCCCCTACACTCCAGATGCAGGTCATCCTGTTGCTGTCTCACCTACCCCTCCCCTGGATCAAGACACTTCCCAGATCCTATCACTTTCAAATCCAGACAGTCAATCAACAACCAGGCAGAGACACACAGAATTGTTAGAACAAGAAAACCAGCCACTTCTAAAAGTGTAGTTTCTAAACACACAATTCAAAAACCACCGGCACAAAAAGATGTGTTATTAAATTGTGAGTTCAGGCACACTAATCTTCACCTCTCCATCTTAAGCCTATGGGAAGATAGTCTGGAAACATATTACACAGCCTTCCCCATTCTGTCCTATGGGCAAGGTGGCCTTGCAACAGTGAAAAACGAAATGGACAGTATTCCACTGTTAGGACATGGTACACATCTCAGTACATGTCCTGCCTTTCAGAAGCACTGCACCCTGCCTGGGGGGTACCTTGGGCCTACTATAGGGGTGTCTGATGTGCATGGAAAGAGAAGGGTAAGGCCTGGCAAGTGGGTGTATTTGTCAGGACAACATGGCAGTTTGCAAACTGCACGCAGGTACTGCACTGGCATGCCTGAGTTCTCTCTTTAGGACTACTTGTGTGGGTGGCACAATTAGTGCTGCAGGCCCACTAGTAGCATTTGCATTACCAGCCCTGGCACACATAGTGCACCTTACTAAGGACTTTACTGGTAAGGCAAACATACCAACTATGGACAACCAATTACCTTAACACTTTATACAGGGAGTGTTGGAAAATGGGTTATTGGTAGAGGCAAATGTAGGTCTGCCACTAGCAATAAGGCCATTAACACATGATAAGACTCAGCATAGGTCTTAGAAAATTATTCCTATGCTCAACGCTTGGTAACGTGTTTGCGAGCAGACAGGCTTAACTACAAAGACAGGTATGTAAAGCATTTAGAAACACAATTATAGTAAATAATTAAGACACAACACATAATAAAAATCCAACACCAATTTATAAAACTAGGAAATATTTTTATCTTTAAAATGACACCATAATGACAAAAATCCAATGTAGGGAACCGTAGATATGAATTTTCAAAGATTTGATCAAATATGGCACTTAGAAGATTATAGCACCATATTGTGATACCTGCTCATGATAGACCGGACCAAAGTCAAAGTTTCAGGCTGGGCTCGATGGAGCCCTGAGCGGCTACAGCTCCCGGCAGGTCCCGGTCTCAGTTTCTACCTTAATACTTAGAAACGTTTCTGGAGCTTTTCTTCTCGAGGGTCCTCAAAGCTCCCAGCCTGTCCAGATCCGGTGAGGGTTCGCCGGCTTGACTTGTGACGAGGTCCGGGTCAATTTCACTGGAGCAGACTTAAAAAATATTTCAAGATTGCTTCAGCGGGACAGCCCAGAAATCCAGGCAGACACGCAATGGAAGGCAGGCGGCTTGGCTCTCGCGGTTGCTCCCGGTCACCTTTTCTACGAGCGGACTTCGAAACTTTTCTGGAGCTTTTTCTCGCGGAGTCTCTTAATGCTCCTCATGTAGCCGGATCCGGTGAGGGTTCGCCGGCTTCAGAGTTTCTCTAGTCCCGATCAATCTCTGGAAGTTGGACCAATGGAGCTTTTAGCGGGACTAACCTAGATGGCTTGGCCGGCTCGCGGTTGAAGGCAGGCGGCCTGGCTGGCCAGGTTGAGTCAGTCCCTCTATGAAGCTTTTTGCCAAAGTTGCTCCAAAGTTCTCCAAACTTCTTGAACTTCTTCCTGAAGTTCCTCAAGGGGTCCCGCAGTGTCTCAAACTTACTCAAAGGGTCTGGAAGCTCCAAGATTGTCCTTGAAAGTTGAGGGCATCAGTTACCACAATCCACTGGTACAAAACCCTTACAAATCCACTGATGGCTCTCCAAGGTGTAGATTTAGATGGTGATGTTCCAGTTGATCTCTTTTAACCTGTAGCTTTCAGGGAGTCCACTCTTGAGTTCCTTTCTCAGCAAAATAATACAAAGGGCTGTAGTTTCAGATGGTGCAGTTTTCAGAGGTCAGGCCGTAGATATTTTTGCACAGCAAAGCTTCTCAGCATGGCATTTCTTGCTTCAGTAGGTTTCAAGCAGCAGATCTGGAGGGCTCTGTCCCTCTCACATACTTATTCCAAGTTCTCTGGGTCATGCAGGTGGTCATGTCTGACCAATGGGAGCAGGGGACCTCCTCAAAGTTATGACCACATCCTCTAGAGTGTGGCATTATTTTGTCCCAGAGTGCATCAAATCTTCCAAATCCGTAATGGCTGATTTGCCAGCAAGGAGGTAAGTGCTGGCTAAACACACCCCCTAGGATGACTTATTTCCATAGACTCTCCCCCTACCATCTGCACATACCTTCCCTAATCCTGGATCTGGTGGGGGTCAAAAGTGTAAAGTGGAAACTGACACTGTGGCCATCCCTCTGCCTTTGAAGACCATGGTTTACGACTCCTCCCTTGGCCTGGCATTCCTATTGAACAGCACACTGCCCTGCCAGCAAAGCTGGTTAACCCCAGGGGCTCTTTATCACCTCTTTAAGTCAGCCTGGCTAATCCACTTAACTCTGACCAATCAGGGCAGACCACTGGAAGGCTGAATTTGGACTTACAAACAAGAAAGTCTTATAACTTCTTGTACGTACACTTTAGGAGAAATTCAACAATATGATAATGTTGGATTTATTAATACCATTCTGGGAAGTCTTTGAATGGCATTTCTAGCCCTCTCCTATCAATAGTTATTAATCAATAACTTCCTACCATGTTAACCTATGTAACAAGGGATTTGCAATGGGAAAAATGACTTGTACTTCTCTTATATCTACAGGAACCCCACCCCATGTGCAACTAGGGGAGCCTTTAGGGGTTCTGAATATGTAGAAATATTGCAGATTCTCCCTCTACAGTGCTCCTAGGATCAACATCGAATTTGAGCATCACTTTACCACAAATTGGGGAGTGAAATGTGAAATGTCACTTTACCCAGACATATAAAAACTCATTTTATAAGGGTGTACCTTATAAATAACTAGCCCCCCACCCCTGGGATACCTAGGGGAGACCCTGGGGGTTCCTAATATGCCAAAACGTTGTAGGTTATCCAGTTTTAAGTGCCCCAACCACCAAAGTCGAGTTTGGGCACAATTTACTTTTTAAAAGCTGTCCTGGCACCCAGGGTTCATTTTAAACTGACCTCAGGCCTCAGCAGTGCACACATGCAAGTGCAGAAAAAGGCTGCTGGCCTCTAAACTGCCATGCCCCAGGCTACTGGGGACTTCTAGGTAGTTTCAATCCCCTGCTCTATTATATACTAGGGGCTTATAGGGTAGGTCATGCCAATCACAGGGGTACCCCACCATACCATTGTGTACCCTAGTGTATATAGGTGTTTTAACTGTATTCTAATGTGTCTCTTTCAGCTTAGCACTGGCCCTGGGCTTGGTTAGGCAGAGCCCAGGGTAAGTCAAAATCAGTTACCACCAGTATCATTCAGCAAAAAGTTAGGGGGGGGTGCCCAGGGCACAGGATGACTTTACAACAGGGAGCACTTGCACTTTGACACTGATCAGCAGTGGCAAAGTGCGCAAAGCATCTAAGCCAGTAAAACGCAATCCATCACAGCATGAAAATAGAGGAGGGAGAGGCAAAAAGTCAGGGGTAACCACGCCAAGAAATGCTAGGTCTAACGTGTCCCCTCCAGCTGAAAAGTGGGGATAACTACCCCCCCTCATGGGAGTTCTCATCACTAAGGCGGGAAAATCTGGACAGACCATCAGCATTGGCGTGCTCTGTGCCAGGTCGGTGTTCCACTGTGAAGTCCATTCCCTGTAGGGAGATGGACCACCTCAACAGTTTTGGGTTCTCACCCCTCATCTGCATCAACCATCTGAGGGGCCTATGGTCGGTCTGAACCAGGAAGTGAGTCCCAATCAGGTAGGGCCTCAGCTTCTTCAGCTCCCAGACCACAGCAAATGCCTCCATTTCAATTGCACTCCACCTCTGTTCCCTGGGAAGTAGCCTCCTGCTAATGAAAGCTACGGGTTGGTCCAAACCCTCGTTGTTCAATTGTGAGAGTACTGCTCCCACACAGTGCTCTGAAGCCTCTATGTGCACCACAAATTCTTGGAGAAATCAGGCGCCTTGAGCATGGGCGCCGTGCACATGGCAGTTTTCAGGGCATCAAAAGCGGTCTGGCAGGCATCAGACCAGATCACCTTCCTGGGCTGTTTCTTTGAAGTCAGTTCTGTCAAGTGGGCAACAATGGTGCCATACCCCTCCATAAACCTTCTGTAATACCCAATGATTCCTAAAAAGGCCCTCACTCCTGTCTGGGTTTTGGGGGGTTCCCAAGCCAGAATGGTATCAATTTTTGCCTGAGTACACCACCGAACCCTGCCCTATCTGGCACTTACTTGCCTTGATAGTTAGGCCTGCCCTCTGCAAGGCCTTCAACACTTCACAGAGGTGTTGTGAATGTTCCTCCCAACTGGAGCTGAACACTGCAATGTCATCCAGGTAGGCAGCGCTGAATTCCTCCAGCGCACACAGCACCTGGTTAACCAGTCTCTGGAAGGTGGCAGGGGCGTTCTTCAACCCAAAGGGCATAACCCTGAACTGGTAGTGCCCCTCAGGCGTTGAGAACACTGACCTCTCCGTGGCTCCCTCGGTCAAGACAATCTGCCAGTAAGCAGACGTCAAGTCACAGGTGCTGAGGTACCGGGCAGCTCCCAGTTGATCCACAAGCTCATCAGCTCTGGGGATGGGGTGAGCATCAGTCTTGGTGACTGCATTGAGCCCACGGTAATCCACACCAAACCGGAGTTCTGGGGTGGCACCAGGCACAGTCGCTTTTGGTACAAGGACCACTGGGCTAGCCCAGGGGATGCTGGATGGCTCAATCACCCCTAGCGCAAGCATCTTGGAAACCTCCTCCCTGATCCTGGCCCTCACCTTATCAGCTACTCTGTAAAATGTTTGTTTTACAGGCAGGCTGTCTCCAGTGTCCACATCATGGACGTACCAATGGGTGACCCCTGGCGTCAGGGAGAACAGGGAGGCGAACCGATCCAATCCCTGCAGACAGTCCATCTGCTGTTCCAGGGTCAGGGTAGGCTAGAGATTCACTCCATCCACTGACCCATCCTTCTCCTTGGCTGACAGGAGGTCAGGAAGAGGTTCACTCTCCTCTTCCGCCCGTCATCCGTAGCCAAGAGCATGGTCACATCATACCTCTCAAAGTGGGATTGAGGCGGTTCACAGGGAGAATCCTCAGAGGGTTCCTAGGAGACTGTAAGTCAACAAGGTAGGTCACTTCGCTCCTGTGCTCCACCACCTCATAAGGCCCAGTCCACTTATCCTGGAGCGCACAATGCTCCACTAGCGCCATCACCCACACTTTTTGCCGAGGTTGAAACTCGACCATAGTGGCATTCTTATCGTACCACCGTTTCATTTCTTCCTGGCTGGTTTCCAGATCCGCCTGAGCGAGTTGCCTGAAACGCCTGGTTTGGTTCCTAAAGGCCAGCATGTAGCTATATACATCCTGGGGGTCTACTAGAAGCCTTCTCCCAGCCCTCCTTCACCAAACTCAAGGGTCCTCTTACAGGGTGCCCATACAGAAGCTCATAGGGGCTGAACCCAAGGACTTCTGTGGCACCTCTCTGTAAGTAAACAGCAGGCATGGTAAGAGGATGTTCCATTTACGCCTCATGGGTTCCTCAAGACCCATAATCATGCCCTTCAGGGTCCGGTTGAATCTCTCAACCAGATCGTTACCCTGGGGATGGTAAGGCGTGGTGAACTTATAGGTTACCCTACACTCCTTCCACAGAGATTTCATATACCTAGATATGAAATTAGTACCCTGGTCGGACGCCACCTCTCTGGGGAACCCCATTCGGGAGAAAATCCCCATCAGCGCATGCCCCACCATGGGGGCTGTCACCGTCCGGAGAGGGATGGCTTCCGGGTACCGGGTGGCATGGTCCACCAAGACCAGGATGAACTTGACCATGGATATCTTGGGATCCAGAGGCCCCACGATGTCAATTCCCACTCTCTCAAAGGGGGTGCTGACTACAGGGAAAGGTTGGAGAGGAGCCTTGCACTTTCTCCCACTCTTACCACTTGCCTGGCAAGTCGGATAGGTCCTGCAATGAGTATCAGAACTCCTACGTATTTGAGGCCAGTAGAAGTGGGTGACAAGCCTCTCAAAGGTCTTGTCCTGCCCCAAATGTCCTGCTAAAGGCACATCATGAACCAGCCCCAGAAGGAAGGCTCTGAAGCGCTGGGGTACCACCAGCACACAAGCTGACCTAGCAACCTTTGGCTCGCTATATAGATCATTCTCCCAGTAAATCACATGTGACCCGGACTGGTCACCTGCTGCCTGGTGTGCTGCCTGTTCCAGCAAACCTACAAGAGAAGGGCACTTTTTCTGTTCCTCACAGAATTCCTCCCAGGAGGGCCCTCCCTCCTGCTGCCATTCGGTCAGCTCAGGTAGGTCCCCCAGTTCAGCTACTTGCTGCCCCGTAGGCTCCAGGGCATCCCCCTCAAAGTTTGCCTCCTCCTGGACCGTAGGAACTTTGGGAGCCGGTTTCCCACACCCCCAGCCTCTTCTCTTCAAGGCAGGCACCTGGGCCACTGTTTCAGGCTCCAGGTCCTCTTGGACCCCTTTACTGGCTGCCATAGACCGAGTGGTCACACAAGCCCACTCAGGCAGACCCAACATCTCCAAATGCGCCTGGTGCTCCACCTCCTTCCAGGGGGATCTCTCCAGGTCATTCCCTAGCAGACAGCCAACAGGCATGGACGGATTTACAATGACCTTCAAGGAACCTGAGACCCCCCACTCAAAGGGAACTAGCGCCACCTTGCAGAGGCGCACGGAGTTGTCTGCTGCAACTACAGGGTAAAGTACATTGGAAATTACCTGCACCTCACACATCCACTTACACCTGACCGATGTCAAACTCACTCTGGTGTCTCTCAGAGCCTCCACCCTCCTTCCATTGATGGTCACTCACTGCCTGTACTTTTTAGTGTTCTCAGGCAGAGAGGCTTCCTGGACCATCTCTCGATCTCCTAATGAGACCAGGGTCACAACTGCTTGCTCCTCCCCATTCCAAAGACTCAATTCCTCCCCCAACACTACATTCACTAAACCCAGTGTAGGAGCACCAGTGGGTGCAGGTGGTTTCTTGGAGCATTTAGGGGCAATGTGACACACTTCTTTACAGAAATACCACGTAGGAGGACCCCTGTGTTCCCGCTTGCCCTTAGGGGGCCAGGGCCTCTTAGCATTGGGGGACTGGGACCTTTTTACCTGGGAACTACTTTGGGGCCCTTTAGAGAACTCCTTGTGGTTACCCTTGTCCTCCCCCTCCTTCTGCGGGGACCCTGTACACCTTTGGTAGTGGTAGCTCCAAACCCTTGTGGACCCTGGTGCTGGTCCAGCGGTCCGCCTCCTCAGCAAGCTTACCAGGATCAGTCAGCTTACTGTCTAAAAGATGCTGGCGCAGCTCTGGAACACACAGACTACTCAAGTGCTCCCAACTAAGTAAATTGCATAAGCCCTTAAAATCAGTTACCTTGCTGCACGTCATCCAACCATCCAGTGCACACGTGTACGCATTCACACACTCAACCCAAGTACTGGATTCCTGTTTCTTAAAGTTCCTGAACTTCTGCCTGTATTGTTCAGGAGTAAGCCCATACCTGAGACATAAAGCCTCCTTCATATTGGCATAAGTCAGGGTTCCCGCCCTTTCTAAGGGTGGTAAAACATCCCTCCCAGAAACCTCAAAGTGTTTCCATAGGCCCGGCCTCAATGCTTCTCAGGCACCTCATTCATCCTCAGTGCGATCTCATATGCCGTAACCACGCATAAATATCATCACCCCTTTGGTAATCTCGCACTAAGTCTTTGGGAATGTACATCTTACCCGTTGGCACTGGCTGTGTGCTGCCACCATTCGAACTGGACTCCACCCGTTTAGCTTTAATGTCCAGTTCCCTAATGCTTAACTCATGAGCTAGGAGAATTTTCTTCTCTTCCAAGGCAAGGGCGTTCTTGCTCTCCTCTGCTCGCATTTCACTTTCAATGAGCAGCTTCTTCTCATCTGCTTGGGCCTTCAGTTTCAAAACCTCCACCTCATGCACTCTGACCCTTTGGTTTTCCTCCAGCTCCTCTGGGGAAAAACTCCGCCAGGAATGGTCACTACCAGCCCCTACGGCTGGCCTTTCCACTGGCAAATCCTGTAGGCCAAATCCATTCCCTGGGTCATCCTCATCCACCTCAGCATCATCTGTCTCCTGAGCCTCTTTGGCTTCCCACCAGGCCCTCAAGGCCATTTGCAGCTCCTCCTTCTTGTCGCTACTTTTCATGGGACATCCCAAGGCTCTGCAGAATTGCCTCAATTGATCAACTTTGTAGGTAAGCACTGCCTCAATGTCAAACTCCAATTCTGCAACCTCACTGGCTACTTGACTCCTCTGAGACATGATGTGTGGTTTAGAGGTCGCTCAAAAATAGAACCAAAAAAATCATAAACACAATATGTGGTTGCGTCGTGGTCTGCGCTAAAACTAGTGATGTACACCAATCACTGTGAGTCAGTTGCAAATACACGTTCAAATCCCCTACCACTGACCACCAATGTTAGAACTGGGGGTCTCTAGTTGGTTGAGGCAGTTACCTTGATCCAAATAGGGACCCTTGCTTCTAGTCAGGGAAAGGAGGGACACCCTCTTAGATAACCCCTGCTCACTCCCTGTTAGCTTGGCACGAGCAGCCAGGCTTACCTTCAAGGCAATGTGTAAAGTATTTGCAACCACACTCTCAGTGACACAGTGATAACACCACAAATGGACAACACACTGATGTATGAAAATAGCAGTACCTTTATCAAGAAGAAAAATACGGTAAGACCAAACGATAAAAATCCAACATATGTGTATTCGTAATATTTCACTTTGCCGGTTATTAGGCCAACAACCACTCGTAGGTTCTTGCAATATTAATGAGCAGTTCACGATGTTCAAATGCAGTCCTAATGCAATGCTATGCAGTTCGTAATGCAGTTCGTATTGCCAGACTAATGCAGTTCGTAATGCAAGAATAATGCAATGCTCAATGCAAGTAATCAGGCAGTTCGTAATGCAAGAATAATGCAATCCTCAATGCACGTGCTCAGGCAGTTCGTAAGGCAAGAATAATGCAATCCTCAATGCACGTAATCAGGCAGTTCGTAATGCAAATATAATGCACTCCTTAAATGCAAGTAATAAGGTAGTTCATAATGCAAGAATAGTGCAATCCTCAATGTAAGTAATCAGGCAGTTCGTAATGCAAGTATAACGCACTCCTTAAATGCAAGTAATAAGGTAGTTCATAATGCAGGAATAATACAATCCCTAATGCAAGTAATAAGGCAGTACGTAGCCAAGATGGCGGCTGAGTGAAAGACTTCGGGAGCTCACCTCCACATCATTCCATCCCTCAAGCGCTGATGTCGAGCGCTGCCAAGAATGTGCCCTGGCCCCGTAAAATGGTTGCGCTGGCATGAAGGAGAGCGAGGGATGATTGCAAGATACGGCGGTGTACAAACTGAGAGGAGAAACTGTTGTTCGCGCTGGGAAGCGCTAGCCCGGTTGTTGCTGACATCTGTCTCCGGCTGGGGTAATCCCATCAGGTGCCGGCCGGAGTTGCTTAGCAACACAGGCGCCGGATTCGCGGAAGTGCTTCGTGAGAAGGCGATGGCAGCGTGAGGAGCAAGAAGCAAGACGCGCTCAACAATCCCGGTGAATACCCAAAAAGCGGACCTTGATGTAAAGAAACCTGGCCAAGTCATGGGTAAGAAAAATAAATTAAACAATGGGAAGAATGTTAAGTCCCTCGCGCCAGGCAATTTATTTGCTGTAGGATCGGAAAGGAAACAACCAGTGATCACGAGCCTGTTCTCTAAAAGGGATATGAGTATGGAGGAGGGAGGACAAAGGAGCAAACAAAAAAAGGATTGTGCCAATATCGAGAAAACTGGTGAAACTCAGACACAGATTCAAGAGAGCCTGATGGATATAAACAATATCCAAACCTCATGGGGGTCAAGTAGTGAGATTACGGTACTAAATATGGCTGATTCGCCCACAATTATCCAGCAAGAGTGTGAGGGTAGCAAGGAAAGGAACTTATTGCAGCCTAATCCTCCCATTAATGAGAAAAAGGAGAAAGATGCCAGTTTGAACCAGGAAGCAAGGCTGGTGCCACACATGCTGTCAGATGGTTTACAAGTAGGCCTCTCAGAAAATACAGAGTTGGGCTATCTATCCCCCGATCCTATGGAAAAGTTTTTTTCACTGAATGAAGAGTCCGGAGACTCGGATATCATTGAATCACAAAGTGGTAGTAGTGATGGCGGGTGCGTAGACACTTCAACAAGTAACTGTAGCCAACAGGGGGGTAGAAAGGTGCCCAGGAAATCAAAAAGTCATTCGGAAGGGAAAAGGAGTACCCGTAAACAGGAAGGAATGGAGGAAGAGGGAGAGCTCGGGTGGGACTATTCAGACACACAACCACATCCCCTGGTACGCTTGCTTGGAACAGTGAGCTTAGACAAGAGATCTCAAGGGGACACGGTGGGTCATAGGGACCCTGAGCAGATACCCTATCCTACATTAGCTACAATCCTGCAATCATTAAGTGCATTTCAAAATGAGGTTAAAATGGAAAATCGGCAAGCTCGTGTTGCTGCAAAAAAACTACAGGGTTCAGTGCGCAAAATTGGGACGACCTGCACTGAAATCGCAGAAAGGATGAGTATGGTGGAAAATCGGACGGAAGTGCTTGAAACCACAGTTGACGTTTTAAAAACACAGGTGACCTCACAGGAGAGTGCAGTGAAAGACATTATGTGGAAACTGGAGGAGGCAGAAAATCGCCAACGTCGGAATAACCTAAGGATCCTAGGGATATCGGAGAACAGTGAAGGAAGCGATATTCACGCATTTACCATCAACTTGTTCAAGAAGGCGTTTCCAGAATTAGCACAATGGGATTGGGACAAAGAGATTCAACGTGTCTAAACGTCCGAAAAATAATCAATCATATCCTAGAGTCATTTTGATCTATTTTGGAAACTTTTTGCTCCGACAGGCGGTGTACGATCTGGCCAGACCTAATAAAAAACGGAACTGGGAAAGTTTTTCATTCTTCGCTAAACCAGATTTTGCACACGCCACAGTGGAGAGATGCTGGCGGCTTCGACAGCTAATTACACTGTTTCAAAAAGCAGGCACCGTAGCTTTTCTCCAGAACCCTGCCAAATTGAAAGTCATCTCGCAAGGACGCACCTTGTTCTTTACATCAGAGATACAAGCCGAGCAAACATTGAAGGAAATCATTGCAGGAAAATCGGGACACTCTGGGAGCAACCAATAGCTTCCTTCTCTCTATCCCCCTTTTTTTTTGTCTTCTTTCTTTGGTCCATTTGGATATTGTTTTTTTTCTGTATGAAGTAACTGTGTTACTCTTTTGTTACTCTTTTGTTGTTGCTGGGTGGAGGGATAAGTCGGGCGAATATCTAAGAAGAGGATATATATACAGGAGGGGCAAGGATGGTGTGGAGAGTGGGTGAGATTGGTCAGACGCTATCACACAGGCTCAGGATTGAGCCTGATGGCTCAGATAATGGTGGGGGGTGTGGCGTGGGGAGGAGGAAGGTCAAGACTAGTGGGATTTTTAGACACACGGTGTATGTGACGGTGCAGGGTGGAGGGGTCAATGTAAAAACAGAAATACTAGAGTAGGGCAAGTATGGCTTAAAATGAGGGATACTACTACAGTTAAAGTATGGATGGGGTGAACAAACATTATTATGGCTAGCTTGAACATTGTGACTGTTAACATCTGTGGCCTTAACGACATTAAGAAAAGACAGAAAGTAGCTGTGGGATTACAGATGGCCGGGGCAAATATTATATGCTTACAAGAGACATATATTGAGGGTATCGGCTGATTACTGCTTCAACACAGGGGGTCCGCGCTAGGGGGGTGGCAATTTTGGCAAAAGGGGGAGATCTCCAATTTACACGTACACTAGCTGACAAATTTGTGCGGTGGGCGATTACAGAATGCCACTATGATAATGGGGAAAGTAAATTGACTCTTTGTACTATTTATGGCAATACTAGCGACGACCCAGATGTACTGTCCAGCGTGACTAATGAATTGGCTCACTGGTCTCTCCCGCTGATTGTGTGTGGGTATCTCAATTTACATTTACCTGGTGACTGGCTCTCGGATCCAGGTTTTAAATATCAAGGGCGGAAACCGAAAGTCTTCCAGACACTGAAAGATATGTGTGTGCTACATGGGCTGATTGATGGTTGGCAACTAGAGCACTCTGGGGATCCGGGATTTACGTATTATTCATATCCGCATTCCCAGCATGTGCGGCTAGATTACATGCTTATGTCTAGCTCATTGAGTTCTGCCAGTATAATAGAAAAAATGCCAAGAGTTTTATCGGACCATAATCCTCTAGTACTAAATCTGGTATGTGGGACAAATAAATCCAAGACGAGGACGTGGACGTTCGAAAGAGCGTTACTGGGTAATGTGAAATTTTGTCAACATATGAGCAGATGGATTCCGGGATTTTTGGAGAACAATCTCGGTAGTGTAGCAATAGATGTGGTTTGGGATGCCCTAAAGTCAGGTATTAGAGGGGAGACACTGCAATTCTCTTTTAGCTCTAACAAAGAGGCCAAACGAAAGATGGCGACGCTACAACATAATTTGAGTAGGGCCGAGGGAGAGCTGATTAAGGCCGTATAGGAGGGGCGAGTATCTGATAGCGAATTAAGTCGGGTGGCGATTGCTAAAAATCATATAATTGATATTTTAACGGAGAAAGCGGTAGCCAAGGCAACAACTCCTAAAGAGAAAATATATGAATGGAATGAACAGGTGTGCCACCAACTGGCGGTTCGCACCCGAGAAGAGTATTCAACTAATTTAGTAAAAGAGATTAAGGATCCAGAGTCTGGCCTCAAGACCGAATCCTTTGAAGTTAGAGCCATATTTCAAAGATTTTATCAGAATCTGTATGAAACAGCAGAGAATCAACAGAGTAGACCTGAGGTATATTTAAATCTAAATGCTCCGGTTATATTCGAGAAAGAAGATCAAGATATCTTAGACAATTCTCCATTTTGGGAAGAGATCCTACTCTCTATGAATAGTCTTGCTACAGGGAAAGCTGCTGGTATGGATAGAAATCCAACGGAGTTCCATGTTAAATTCTCATCCCAACTTAAGGAAATAATACAGGAACTATTTATCCATATTTTTCAGGGAGGGAGACCACAAGCCACATGGTCATCTGCTAAAATTGTAGTCTTTCTAAAAAAAAATAAAGATCCTCTAGAACCTGGGTCTTATCGGCCCATTACGTTGATAAACGGAGATTCCAAAATTTATTCCAAATTATTAGCGAGCCGATTGGCACCGATTATACATAAAATCGTATCCAGTCCTCAGCACGGGTTTATCCCAGGGAGTTCTACAACTGATCACGTTCAAAGAGTAATTTCTCTCTTTGATTTTACTGAGTGTACTGAGGTGACAGGAGACCCTATGGCGCTTATTTTACTCGACGCTGAAAAAGCTTTTGATAGGGTCTCCTGGAAATACCTGTGGGCTACAATGTTACATAATGGGATTAGTGAGGGGTTTATAAAAGCAATACATATGCTATATGTGGAACCAGTACCCAGGGTGTTGATAAATGGAGAATTATCTGACAAAATAACTATTACCAGGGGGACGAGGCAGGGGTGTCCGTGTTCTCCTCTCTTATTCGCAATTTATATCGACCCGTTCATCCGTAGGTAAGATAATAATATACTAATACCATCAATATGGGCACGAGAATTTGAGTCGAAAACACTGGCTTACGCAGATGATATCGATCTAGTTACCAGCGATCCTATCACTGCAATAGAAGCGATAGAAGAGGAGGCTCTGACCTTTGGTGCAGTCTCCGGTTATAAATTAAATCAAAGTAAAACGCTGATCATTCCTAATAACAGAATTAAGATGAGGGATGTTAGAGTCACAGATAAAGCTATCTATCTAGGGGTTACCATAACTGCAAAGGTGGATAATATAGTTAGTAATAATGTGGAACCACTGATCCAACGAACAAAAAAAGAACTGGTCAGGCTGAATAATTTACATTTAACGATAGGTGGGAGATGTAATTTGATTAAAATGCTCTTTCTACCCAGATTTTTATATTTTTTTAGGTCCATCTGTTTGGAATTTTCTCCTCAACTGTTTAAATCTATAGAGTCCATGTTCTCCAGGTTTATTTGGGGTTATAAGAGACCACGCAGGGCCTTTAGATTTATTACACTTTCAAAAGACAGAGGGGGATTGGCAATGCCCAATTTTAAACTGTACTATTGTGCCACCGTATTAAGATATTGTACAGCACTCATCTCTACAGGGCCTAATAGCGATAATATACCTACTCCACAAGAACTTATACTAGGAAGGGGCTGTGAAGGTTGTCTCTGGCGACATATTAACGACAGCTACTTCAAGAAGGTTAAATTTAAGACCATCTCGGGCATATACAAAGTTTGGGGTAATGCTCGAAAACTACTGGGACTTGGACGATACTCGCATTATACTCCTGTATTTAAAAACGATGACCTTCCAGAGATTTTCAGAGACAGTTGTATGGATCAGTGGATACAGGCAGGGATTGTACAGTTTGGCTGTTTCTACTCATTGAACGGGTTGAAGAGCTTTGAGGAATTACGTAACAAGTTTGACCTTAGCCATAGGGATTTCTTCAAATTCCTACAGGTGAGAGATTTCTTGACAAAGAAAGGGGGGGGGGTAGGGTTAAATTCCAAGCAATTCAAATTATAGAGACTATACGTAAAAGATCTGTTTTAACTATTGGGGAGATTTATGACTCTTTGAATTCTCTGTGTCCAGATGATATGGAGAAACAGATGGCTAACTTGTCAGGCTAAGATAGCAGTTTTGCCCCAAACCCCCCCTACGATCTTATGAACTGACACAGACCTACTTTATGTCAATAAAACTACAAGCCCAATATTATAAAACTTTTTTTTCACTGTATTACACTTCGAATAAGATAGCAAAATGGGGGACCGGAAAGGCTACAACATGTCCACGATGCACACTGTTCGAGGCCGATAGTGTGCATATATTTGCCTTGTGTAATGCATTGTCAGGTTTGATAGCAGAAATTTCAGACTTTTTATCAGAAATATTTAAAACAGGAATTGATATCACAACCGAGGAAATATTGTTGGGAACAGTGAATGTTATCCGGCCAAAATATATGCAAGGACTGGTTTTTGTGGCTATGGCTGTTTTTAGGTTGTGAATAGCTTCAGCCTGGCTAGACCCGAATCCACCGGCATTTCAGCAATGGAGAGCCCATCTGTTAGCAACATGCAGCCTGGAGGTGGCCATATATAAAAGAAAAGGGCGTAACAAACGTAAACATGGCTTGATGGTTTGGGATCCACTGTTGCAATGGATACACAATCATAGTTAGGATGTATAGATGGTAATAAGGAGAAAAAAAGTTAGTCAGTAAGAACTATTGATTTCTTTTTTTTTTGTTGGTTTTTTTTTGTTTTATCTGTATTGTATTGTTTATAAACTCAACTGCTCTGCACCTTTGAATCTAATGGGGTGTTTTGATGAATTATACAAGCTAAAAAGTTGTGTCTTTGTTCGGGTATGGGTTAAACTTGTAGGGGTGGGGGTAGGGGCTGGGGTGGTGGGTTGTGTATGTGTAAAAAAAAAAAGTAACTCAATAAAAATATATTTAAAAAAAAAATGCAAGTAATAAGGCAGTTCGTAATGCAGGAATAATACAATCCCTAATGCAAGTAATAAGGCAGTACGTAATGCAGGAACAATACCAGGCCAATCAGCGTGATTAGCGCGGGCACCACTAGGCCCCAACCACAGGCAACAGTCCTAAACTTCCAAGGGCAGCCCCGGGACTGCCAGGCAGGTGCGGGCCGCTCGAGGACTCAGCGCATTTAACAGGTGCAGCAGGAGAGAGATCGGAGCACGCCTGTAATCTTCCTGCACGCCTCCCCAGGCTACAAATGCTTGCGGCTCCCGACCAGAGTCCAAGCCTTACCTGGGGGATGCGCTGCCTCTCTCTCTCTCTCCGATTGTCGGACATCCTGCTGGTCACTCCCAATGAAGATGCAGCTCTGATGCAAGGCGACGGTGTGGCCGGACAGGTTACGGGGCTGCCTTCTCCGTTGCTGACGATCTTGGGCAGATTCCTCCGGCGAACAACGTGTGAGAAGGTGACCTGATATATGCTGTCCACTAGTTCTAGTGGGTACCTTGTATCAGTCCAAACAACCCCTTATGGTGAATGGTTAAAGACAACCTTATGTGAAAGCTATCCTAGTGGTAGCTATGGAGAGCAGCCGTCAGGCTAAGTCTTGAAGGAATGTAAAGCAGCTTGTTTTACCAGTCTATAATCTCTTGAATGATGAAATGAAAAGACAACTACACCAGGTATATATTCAAAATATATGTATTTAAGATAAATCACACCCCTCTAGTCTCTTTATGAGACTGGAGTTTGAAGTACTTTGTTTACAGGTGAGCAAGCATCAGTAAAAGCACAAATACACGTTTGGGCCCTATGGGCGTACCAAACCATATACCAAAAAAGTGGTATAAGAACCACGACTGGAATAGGCACTAGGCCTATTGCCTCTAGAATCGCTGGGACCCCAAGGAACCACCCAAGGTAGTGACACAGGGGACCCACGGGAGCTGTATGCATTGTGAAAACACAACCGCGGGTTCCTGTTATCTTCTATGGGCAATGCCGCGGTTGGAATTTTAAAGATTAGGGACACTTCTAATCGAGTCAGGACCAACCCCTTTTGGACTTAAGAAGTTCTAGGGCTAGCACCCACGAGAGTACCGGAGTACTCGAGTTACCTCGCCCAGGGAAGCCGGGTGCATAGGTGCCTTTTGGTGTCGGGTCGCGTCGTCGATTCCAATGGAAGCCTGCAAAGAACTGCTGCTGCCGTGAAGAGGAGAAGTGTCCAAAGAGATCCAAGCCTGGATCTAGGATATAAGGAACCTGAAAGCAGAGGGGACAGAGTCTGGGTCACTTGCCAGTGACCTAGGGCAGGATGGACCAATGCCCACAGATGTCGGGTGCTTCAATTGAGTTGATTGGTGTCTTGACTCTTCAGCCACGAGGTCCAGAAGGCGTTGATGAAGTCCATGAGCCGGATTTGAG
This sequence comes from Triturus cristatus, assembly GCF_964204655.1. Taxonomy (NCBI): domain Eukaryota; kingdom Metazoa; phylum Chordata; class Amphibia; order Caudata; family Salamandridae; genus Triturus; species Triturus cristatus. The sequence goes on from NC_140587.1 coordinate 287,752,927, forward strand.
CTGTCCCACAAAGTCTGTTGAGTGCTGCGGTGTCGGCGACCAGAATGGACCCAACAAGCCTTGGCAACGGCAAGTCACAGGAATGCAGAGAAAGGACTGCGGTGCAGACCAGCAAGGTCTGAGGGACTCACCCAGCAAGGGTAAGTCAGGGCACGTCTGGAGCAACCAGGAACGCCCAATCAGAAAAGGAGTTGCCTTCGTGGGGACCTGCTAGCCAATGGGCTAGTGATCGCAAAGGAGCCTCAAGTGGTCGCACTTGGAGCTGGCCCACGGGTCACTCGTGGAGTGGAGGCCAACAATCTTTGGTGCAGGAGGTGCTCAAGACTGGGGCTACTCGGAGCCCAAAGCACAACTTCAAGGAGGACCAGGAAGATAGTGTTGCTGCAAAAGTTCATGGTGTCCCGGGGTCACGGTTCCACGTCACCCACGATAGCCACGGGCCTCAGCTTTGCTGTGGACTCAGGGTAGCCTTGGGGAAGTCTGGAAATTTGCCTCTGGGGATGAAGAGACTTTGGTATCCAGCGGGAGCTTCAGAATTGCAGACCAGTCAGTTTCTTCTTTGGTGCCTGCCAAGCAGGGGAGTCACTCCTTGACCCCAAGGGAGATCTCTTCGGTCTTCTAGTCAGGATAGAACGTCGAAGGTCCAGGATGTACATTGCAGAGTTTTGTCCAGGGTAATCTAAAGTCCTAGGGACTGGATTCCTATACTTATACTAAGTTTAGGGGATGGACTAACTCTAAGGCCCCACCTATGGGTGGGCCAGTAAAGAGGGGTGGTTACCCCCATTTCCTTTGTTCAGTTTCGTGCCAGAGCAGGGGCAGGTAGCCAATGCAACCGGTTTGAACTGGAGTATGCAGAGGGACACCAAGTGTGCCCCCAGTGCAGGACTTCAAAAGCACCAGAGAGTGCTCCCGCCCAGCCCCAATACACATCAGCATGTCTGGGGAGGTGGGGACACCTCCCCTCAACAGGAAACCTATTGTCCAGGCCTCCCCTGCCGGGGTTTCGGTCAGCAGCAAGAGGCCAGACCCGTGTTTGTGGCAGAGGCATCCATTTTGTGATGCCAGGGCTCAGGAAAGTCCTACCGGGTTTAGCCAGTGGGAACATGTCTCTCCCTCTAGAAGGGTGGAATGCTACCCCCGCCACCAGAATTGGCGGGGGTAGTATTCCAAAGTGTTTGACACCAAACACGACATGTTTTGATGCAGCCATCCCAAAGTTAGCATTTACCGTGAGGTTATAATGCACTTAAGAGTATATGGTATGGCTGTATCACAGACCAGCCATAAGGAAGTATTTCGGAAAGCTGCAGAGGGGCTCAGCTCATGCTTGGGCACGCTCTCACATAAAACCAAGCCCTCTGCCTTCAGGATTGTCAAGGCCTGCCATAGGAGTGGCTTATAGGTTTATATGTGTCTGTATAGGGTAGTGATATAGGTAGCCTATACCACAGGAAGGGGTGCAAGCACACCCTTACCCAGGCTGCAGTAGCAGACCTGTGGTGTCAATTTGGAGTGCTTCCCAGGGGTGGCATAATACATGCTGCAGCCCCTGGTAGGCCTCTGAGGTACCTATGCCCTAGGTACCTAGTATACCATATACTAGGGGCTTATAAGGCACTCCAGAATCCAATTAGATATGTACCTAATGTATATGGAAACCATTTTAGAGAGGAAGCAGCTAGGCTGTGGTCCTGATTAGCAGGGCCACAGCCAGACTAAGGTCGAAAAACAGTGAAACACCAGCAAAAAGTGGGGGTACCCATGTGAAGAAGATCCTACTCTCCTACACAACCCCCCCCCCCCCCCTCAAACGCAGGGTCATTAAACTTACCTTGACCAGTTGAGTCTTCATGTTCTAAGTGGAAATACCTAGAGAGTCCATCTCCATTGGCATGGTTACTCCCAGGTCTATGATCCACAGTCCATCCCCTGTAGGGAAATGGACCACCTAAGCATTTTGGGGTTTTCACACTTCATTTGTTTTAGCCATAAGAGCGGCTTATGGTCTGTCTGAACAAGGAAGTGAGTACCAAACAATTATGGCCTCAACTTCTTCAGAGCCCAAACCACAGCAAAGGCCTCCCTCTCAATGGCTGACCAGCGTTTCTCTCTAGGGGTCAGCCTTCTGCTTATGAAAGCTACTGGCTGATCCTGACCTTCTTCATTCAATTGTGACAGTACAGCCCCAACCCCCAATTCAGATGCATCAGTTTGAACAATGAACTTTTTGGAGTAGTCAGGACTCTGCAGAATGGGAGCAGTACACATGGCCTGCTTCAGGTCATCAAATGCCTTTTGACAGCTAGCTGTCCACTGAACCTTTTTGGGAAGTTAAGTCATTCAAGGGTGTCACTATTGATCCATACCCTTTGACACATCTCCTATAGTACCCAGTCAGGCCTAAGAAGGCTCTCACCTGAGTCTGGGTAGTTGGAGCAGTCCATTCCATTATGGTCTGGATTTTGCTCTGCAATGGTTGAACCTGGCCTCCACCTACAAGGTGGCCCAGGTACACAACCTGACTCTGCCATATCTGGCACTTAGTAGCCTTGATAGTTAGGCCTGCTTTTTGCAGGGCCTCCAAAACATTCCTTAGGTGGACCAGGTGATCCTCCCAGGTGGAGCTAAAGACAGCAATATCATCTAGATATGCTGCACTAAAGGCTTCCAGGCCTGTGAGAACTGTGATCACCAACCTTTGGAAAGTGGCAGGTGCATTCTTCAAACCAAAGGGCATTACCACAAATTGATAGTGCCCAATAGGGGTAGAAAATGCTGTCTTTGGCTTTGCATCATCAGCTAGTCTGATCTGCCAGTAGCCAGCTGTCAAGTCAAATGTGCTAAGGTACTTGGCTGAGGCCAAAGTATCTATAAGCTCATCTGCCCTTGGTATTGGATGGGCATCAGTCCTAGTGACTGCATTGAGACCCCTGTAGTCCACACAAAACCTCATCTCTCTTTTTCCACCACTGGTGTGAGGGTTTGGCACAAGGACCACTGGACTAGCCCAAGGGCTATCTGAGGGTTCAATCATACCCAAATCCAACATTTTCTGGACTTCTGTCCTGATACAGTCCCTGACATGGTCAGTGTTGTAATCTTGTGTAATGTTATTCTAGAACATGGAGATGTCATGTAGAATGTTAGTGTGGGAAGGTTCAGACTTGAGCTGGGGATCGTGATGAACGGAGTCTGTTGATGCCTTCTGATTCGTATACCGGATTAAATATCAGAACAACCTCATTCTGTGTGTTTCGAGCTTATTTTCAACACTGGCGACGAGCGACTATCTAACTTGATTGGGGACAAGTGAGTGGAGGCATCAATTCCCCTGAGGACTTACATAAACCCACGACAAGTGATTTTTCGGCCTTCAAGACACTTTGACTTCGAGGGAAACATTTAAAGACCTTTTGACTTTGGTGAGTGCTACTTTCACTCGATTGCGTTTTTTTCTTGATATAACAAACAGTGGCCGTGTACTTATGAACATATGACTGTGTACTTACATTTTCCGTTGTAAGTATTGCCATTTTTAAAAGCACTGGGACATTCTGTGGCTCGCGACAGTTCACTCGCAACAAGTTCATTCGCGAGCGCTGAGGCTCATCGTTCGTCACGCTGTTCTTCTTTGCTTCTACGCTTCTCTCTGTCATCGCGCAAAGACACGCATTACGTTTTACGTTTACGTGTCAGCGTGTCAGCCATTTTTTTTTGTTCTTTATTGATACGGAAATGAGTTGAAGCTGACACTGAAGCAGAAGTATGAAATGTGAACAATCGGAAAGTCGTTGATGCTTGGCATAGCGGAAATGGAGTACTGTGGCTAGCGGAAAATCGTCGATTTGACTGTGAGTTTGGTTACAACTCATATTTGGAATGAAATATTGTGGACAGCGGTGACTACTTTTCTTGTGTTAGTTTATTATTTTTTTTTCTAGGTTGGTTCAGCTCAAGACTTCTGGACAGCGGTGACTACCTTTCTTGTGTTAGTTTATTATTTTACATAAGACTTGTCCTACATTCTTTAATTGTTTAATTTATATTCAGTTAATAATGGCTACTCCAACCAGCATGTCCCAACCACCGGCATTTCTATCTGAAAAAGGAGATCCTATTTTACCCTGGAAGAGATGGAGGAATTTATTTGACTCATATATTGTTGCAATAGGAGGGGAAAAGTTTTCAGCAGTGAGAAAACAGGCTATATTATTGCATAATTTAGGAGTTGAGGGGCGTAATATCTATGATAGTATTGATCTCATTCCAGTAGGATCAGCGGAGGGTGAAGCTAGTGATGTTTATGAAATGTCCATGGGGATGCTGGAAGGGTACTTTGGTCCACGTATAAATGTGGTACTTGAAAGACATAAGTTCTTTACTAGGACTCAAGGCAGTAATGAACGTGTCAAGAGTTATGTAGCTTCTCTTAAAACCTTGGCCAGAACTTGCGAGTTCGGTGATCTTTCTGATTCTTTAGTTAGGGATCAGCTTGTGAGATGCACGAACAGCACACGTGTACAAGAGAAATTATTGTCAAAAAATCCAACTTTGGTGGAGGCTGTTTCAATAGTTGAGGGCATGGAGAATACTACCTCTTGGGTAAAAGAGATGAATGTAAGGGGTGAAGGGAAGAAGATGAATACGAGTGATGTTCATGCATTAACGGAGGAAGAAGGTTCGTTAGATTTTGAAAATGTATCTAAGATTAAATTGTCAGAGAAGAATAAGACTTCGCACAAGGATACGAAGACTGCTGGTGGAACTCTAAAGAATTTCTCTTCGAAACAAGACAGTGATGATCGTTCAAGTTCTCATGTCACTAAGGGTGATGGTGAAAAGGGTAATAGAGAGATACCCAAGATTAAGTGTTATAGATGTGGTAGCACTAATCATTTTTCCAACTATCCTCATTGTTATGCAAAGGACTCCATTTGCATGAAATGTGGGGTCAAGGGTCACTATGCTCGTGTATGCAAGTCTTCCAGGGTAGGGGAGAAGAAAACTGAGGTAGTGCGTACTATAATCTTGAATGTTGATGAAGAGAGTGGTGGTGTGGATGCTGGAAAACTTTCCATGCCGGAATGCAAAATCTTAGTGGACAGTTATGAATTCTTGGTACTTGCTGATTCGGGATCACCTTTCACAATGATTGGAAACAAACAATGGGATGAAGTGGTTGGTCTGGACAATGTCACGCTTTTTCCCCCGGATATTAATCCAGTCAGCTATGGAGGTGCCAAAATCATTGTTCTAGGTTATATTGAAGCTTGTATCAGATTCAAAGAACGTGATACGGTGGGGAAAGTGTATGTGGCTGAACGGGGCGATAACTTGTTGGGATGGAGACACCAAAGGGACTTGGGGATTATGCTTAATCCAAATGCTCAAGATCCCAAAGACCAAGTCATGTTGGTGGATGATAAGAATGGGTGTGGATTTGGGAGTGAGCTCAGTAACGAATGTGTTAAAAGGTTTCCAGAGGTCTTCACTGATAAGCTGGGCTGTCTCAGAGGGTTTGAACATCAAATCATTCTTAAGGACAGAGCAATACCTTGTGTTCATAAGGTGAGGAGGGTACCCAACATGATGATGGGACCTCTCAAGACTGAACTTGATAGGTTGTTGAGTCTAGGTGTTATAGAGGAAATTGAAGCTTCAGTCTGGTTGGCGCCCGTTGTTTTGGCCTCGAAGGATGGTGGTGCTGGGGTCAGGATGTGTGTGGACCTGAGAAGCCTGAACGAGTGGATCTGGGTGGATAGGCAACCTTTGCCGAATATTTCTGAGTCGTTGAGTATGCTTAAGGGGGCGTGCATTTTTAGTGTGCTGGATCTGTCCTCTGCATACCACCAGATTCCCTTGCATAAGGACTCGAGACATCTCACCTCGTTTGTGACACCACTTGGAGCTTATCGGTTTTTAAGAATGCCATTTGGGCTGGCGTCTGCCGCAGCGTGTTTTCAAAGAATTATGAAGAAAGTGCTTGGTGAGGTGAAGAATATATTGTTCTTTCAGGACGATATATTGATTTATGGTAAGGATGTTGAAGGACACAATAGGACTCTGACGGAAGTTTTGGAGAGGCTTAAGGAAAAGGGGTTAACTGTGAGGAAAGAGAAGTGTCGTATTGGTGTTCACACTGTCACGTATCTTGGTCATTTGATATCGGGGGAAGGAATTCAGCCCAAGCTCGAACTTGCACGGAGTGTGGTTGAAGCTCCTGTGCCAAAAGATAAAGAACAAGTGAGATCGTTTTTGGGGCTTGCTGAATTTTACTCCAAATTTGTCAAAGGGTTTGCGAGTGTGACTGAACCAATCAGAGTTCTGTTGAAAAAGGGGTCAGTCTTTGCGTGGTCGGAGAAGTGTCAGGAAGCCTTTGAGATTGTCAAAGGGGAGATTGGGAAGATGCCCACTCTCGGTCATTTTGATGTTAACAATAAAACGATTTTGACCACGGATGCCAGTCTTAAGGGGTTGGGAGCAGTTTTGTCCCAAGTGGTTAATGGTGAGCAGAGGACGGTGGCTTTTGCCTCGAGAGCTCTTAGGGATGCGGAGGTTAATTATTCATGCATAGAGAGGGAAGCTTTAAGTGTGTTCTGGGCTGTGCAGCATTTCAGGTTTTATTTGTGGGGGATACCATTTTTGGTGAGAACGGACCATCGTCCACTGGTGCAGATCTTTTCGTGTAGGCATAGTGAACATATTACTCCTAGGATAAAACGTTGGAGTGAGGGGTTGCAAGAGTACAATTTTGTTGTACAATATATACCAGGTTCCAGCAATAAGACGGCGGATTGTCTTTCTAGATTGCCTGTCAACATAGTGAGTGGAGGTTGTGAAAGTGATGTTGTGTGTTGGGTGGTTGAGCCATCTTTGTCTTTGGAATCTTGGATTGAAGGGGTCAAAAAGGATAAAACTTTGGAGTCTCTAAAGGTCTGGGTGACTCAGGGTTGGCCTGACTATAAAATCTTGGATTCAGATATGAGAGCTTATTGGCAGGTTAGAGATGATTTGTCTTTTACTGGGGGTAATCTCATGAGAGGTGAGAGGGTGATTCCTCCAGTTGAGTTTAGGGAGAGGATTGTTAACACGGGCCATGAAGGCCATTTGGGACGGAGTCTTACGAAGGCTAGAGTGAGAGAGCGATACTGGTGGCCAGGGATGGATCGCAAGGTTGAGGAGGTGGTGAGAGATTGTGTCTCCTGTGCCATTAGTGATAAGTCACATGTTGTTAACAAAGCTCCCTTGTCTCCTGTTTTGGTTCCGGATGTGGTTTGGTCAAAGTTGGGTTTGGACATTGTGGGCCCTTTTGAATTGTTACCATCTTATGAACGTTTTGTTATTTTGCTGGTAGATTATACTTCTAAGTGGGTGGTTACCAAGTGTGTGAGTTCTGTGACCACGAAGGTGGTTATTGACTTTTTGGAAGATGTATTCTCATTGGAGGGGTTTCCAGAATTTCTTGTCACGGACAATGGTGTGCAATTTGTGTCCCATGAGATGGTGGAGTTTCTCAGGGATCATGGTATTGTGCATCAGAAGACAGCTTTGTATGCTCCACAGGCTAATGGATTGTCTGAGAGGATGAACAGGATGGTGAAGGATTGTGCTCAAAGGGCATTGTCTTTGAAGGTTTCGTTCAGTGGGGTATTGAGGGACATGTGGTGGGCGCATCGTACTACACCTAATGCGGTCACTCAGGTTTCGCCGTTTGAAGTCTTGAGGGGCAGGAAAGCCACATCGAAACTTAATCCTTTTTGGTTGCCTGTGTCTTCTGGGCCTGTGGTGAGCAGAGAGGACTGTCGTAGTAAAGTCCTAGACTATCAGCACAAGTATAAGGCTGATTATGATCAGAGAATGAGAGTTAAGTGCAGAAAGTGGAATGTTGGGGACAAGGTGTTAGTGAAGAATCCTAGGCATTGTTTGAAGGGAGAGTCTTCTTTCCTTGGCCCCTTTACCATTGTGACGGTCAGGAAAAATGTAGTAAGAGTAGATTCTGGTGCTATGTGGAGCATGTCTAGATTGGTGAAGCATCATGGCAGTACATGCAGAGATGATGTAGGAGAGGGTGTTTGTGTTAAAGATGCGGAATCTTGTAGTGGGATTCCTAAGAGTGGGAGTGCAATGCCGTTTGGTGTGCGTCCTTCAAGAGAGAAACACATGCCAAGGAGATTTTGTGATTATGAGTTACAGTGATTGTGGCTCTGAGTTGTTTCTCTTTGGAGGGTAGATCCTAATTACGCTATTTCAGCAGTTGTGAATGTCATTTTATTGTTCTTTTAATTTTATTTTCTATTTCTTGTATTTTGTTTAGGGAAATGTTCTTTGTATATTGTGTTTATTGTTTTTCTCTAAGTAGGGGGGATGTGTTGTAATCTTGTGTAATGTTATTCTAGAACATGGAGATGTCATGTAGAATGTTAGTGTGGGAAGGTTCAGACTTGAGCTGGGGATCGTGATGAACGGAGTCTGTTGATGCCTTCTGATTCGTATACCGGATTAAATATCAGAACAACCTCATTCTGTGTGTTTCGAGCTTATTTTCAACAGTCAGGTTGCCTATAAATCTTATTTCTAATAGGCAGACTGTCCCCAGTGTCCACTTCATGAGTGCACCAGGTAGTCTGACTTGGAGTCAGTGAAAACATGTGTCTGTACTGATTGAGAACCTGTCTGCAATCAGTTTGCTGCTGGGCAGTGAGGCTGCCTGCCAAGGCTACACCATCAACTGACCCATCATGAGGGTTCTGTGAGAGGAGGTCAGGTAGTGGGTCACTCTCTTCCTCCTGTCCCTCATCAGTTGCCATGAGCAAGCCCATGTCAGCCCTGTCCACATATGGCTTTAGCCTGTTGACAAGGAGAACCCTATGGGGACTCCTAGGGGTTCCAAGGTCTACCAAGTAGGTAACCTCCCCTTTCTGTTCAACAATAGTGTGGGGTCCATTCCACTTGTCCTGGAGAGCTGCTGGGGCTACAGGCTCTAACACCCACACTTTCTGTCCTGGCTCATAAACAGTCAGTACAGCCTTTTGGTCATGTCAGGCTTTTTGCAATTCCTGGCTAGCCTCAAGGTTTTTGTTAGCCTTTTTCATGTACTCAGCCATCCTGGAGCGGAGACCAAGTACATAGTCCACTATGTCCTGCTTTGGGGGCTTGAGAGGTAACTCCCATCCTTCCTTCACCAAACACAATGGACCTGACAAAATTCGATTTTCGATCGTGATCGAATCGACCCGCCATTTTGTGCTCCGCCGTCATTTTGTGTTGCCCTCACTCAGGCAGTACGACGAACAAAGTCTTTTCTGCTTTTCCTGCAGCATCGTGTCAAAATAAGCCTTCTACCTCTGTTTACAAAGCTGGTGTTAGGACTGGCCGAGTACACTAATCCCCGCCTGGTTTTCCTAATCCCCGTCTCAACTATCTGTTGGTTCACACTATTCTCTTCTGACTTATCTTATAGTCTGGCCTTTGCTGTCCTCTGCTAGTATTCTCTCGTTTCACAACTGTCCTCCAAAACACACAAACGTATCTCGCCACCTGCGAGTCGGTTACAAACCTGTTAATGAATTAGTTCGTGGGGAAGGGTGACAAACACAGTTGGAGGAGAGGCTTCTTCGAGTTACTTGATACTTTATTTTCAAACCCTTCCTATTGGTTCTATTCTGTTTTCCAACCTTTCTTATTGGCTCTTTTTATATGTTTTAGGTGTGTCTTTGGTTAATGTATATTTCACATATGTACTATATAAGATTGTGCGCCATGGAGTGAAGTGGCAGTCTCCTGAGAACCTACCTTGTGTACTTCTGGGATAACTGTACTAGCTGCAGCTAATAAATCCGATCTTTAAATGCCTGACAGAGTGTCCCGTGTCTCTGTGTAGCTGAGCAGGTGAACCCCGGAGATTAAGGCGTACCCTGCGCCGCCAGGCCCATAAGGTTCTGGTTCTTCAACTGGCGCCCAACGTAGGGCGGCTTCAGTGGTAGTGGTTCTGCCTGAAGGTCGTGAGGAACCCCGCAAAAAAATTCCTGAGGATTCGCGAGCCACGTCAAGCGACCCCTGTATGTCGAAAGTGGTTCGAAGGTCTTTTGCAGCGTGGTTACTCCTTCCTGACGGCTACTGACGACTGCTGCCCTGACTGCCGCCCTGCCTTGGCCCTTCCTTTGGTGATGTATGGTAAGGCGAAACGATAGACGGGCCTCTGTTGGCGTGAGAAGACATCCTTAGTTAAGTATTTGGTGGGTCGCTCGCACAATTTTGGTCCTTTGTTTCTGTGTTCCTTTGTTTCTTTGGTCCTTAGATTCGACTATTGCAATAGCCGAAGCTGAGGGGTAAGTGCATTTGTGCTGCGTAAACTGAGTTTTACCCCCTTGAAGTTTGTGAACAGTCCGGTGAAATCACGAGATGCCTGGTCTGACTAAGTTTGGAAAATTTTGTTGCTTTGGTTGTAATAGGGATTCCCGGCTTGAGGACTCTTGTCCGATTCCTTCGGTTGGAACTCCCACATATGAGCTCTATTCAGAACATGGTGTTGGCCCCATTGCCTTTAACGAGACATGGACCCGATACACGAAGAAAGATGGTGTTTTAAAATGGCCAGAAAATTGTAGTTTTGAGTCTGATGTGCTAGATAATTTGGAAGCCGTTTTATTCAAAAGAAAAGCCCGGCCGGCGATGTTTGACTTTTTCCGCCTTTGGCGTAAGGAAGCCAAACAGAGAGAAATTAAGCAAACAAAACGAGATAGGAAAGCACAGGGTATGACAATTATACAGGCTGCCCAACAATTCGAAGATGATAAAATTGATAATGCGATGGAAATTTCAGAGAGACAGCATCATATGGCGATAGATAAATGCTATCCGGTGTTGCCTGTTTCCCCTTCCGATAACAAGAAAGATTTAGAAGAAGATCCCCTAATGTCTCATTTATTGAGATTACCTCCGCCCTATGCACAAGGTGCCAATGCACCCCAGTTGTTAGAGCCTGTTCAGCCGCCAGCAGTACCTCCGCCTGTTCCGGCTCTTTTGTATTTGCCCCTTCCAGTATTACCGCCTCTACCAGTTTTGCCTTTAACTTCGACTTCTTTGCCCTCATCTCCTTTTCTTCGATCTCCTTTGCCTTCTGCTGCTCCTGCAATTACAGACTCGCCTTCTGTTAGTTCACCTAATACCTTGTCCCCTATCCTCATGTCCAATTCTCCGTCTGTGCGTAGGCGACTCACGGACACTGTCTCTGGTATTCTATCTCCTTTCTTTGAAGCTTTAAATGTATCTCCGGCTTTTGCTCGAAGACAATCTCGTAGTCAATTCCCAGCTGCCGAAGAGCGAGAAAATTTGGACTCTCTCGCAGGTAAATGGATCAAAAGGAGTCCCCAGTACAGTGTGCCCGATATTATGCCTACCTTCTCACAATTGAATGCGCCTACACAAAGATATGTTTTCAATGTAATGTGTGATACTCTCATTAAAGAATGGGAGGATGTGAATTTGAATTCGGTTCCACAGGGTCTGTTAGATGTTCAGGCTGACTTTGGTAAAGGACTTATTGTGGGTTCCAAGGTTGAAAACGCTGTAAGGACACTTATTTCCTTTAGAAACTTATTGTCCTCTCAGACTTTCCTTGATTCCGATCCGTCGGTTAGACTGACACTGAAAATTATCCCATGAGAGAGGTTCCACCAGTATGGAAGGAAGAGGTTGCAGCTCAAGGTAATAATCCAGCTATTCCCACTCATTTTCAACGTATATGGGTACATGTCCCCTGGAAGAGATCTGAAGTTTTAGCACTTAAACAGACTCTACCGGATCCTCGTAAAAACCCTGCGGGTTATTATAAAGAATTATCACAGACGGTTGATGCTTGCATCATGAATCTAGCTGATATCGATATGTTGATGGGAAATGTAGTCCCACAAGCATTATGGGCTAAGATTCGTAGAGAGAATCATGTTCAAGCACTAGGTGGTGATTGGGCTGCTATAACTGCCGCGGATGCAGCTCAAGTGGGTGGTGCTAAGCCTGATGTTTTGATTTCAGAACTCCCTGGTGGAATTATTACATTAATGAAAACGATGATGCCTGCCTTGAGAGTTAATTGGGATAAATTAGCGGCATGCAAACAAAAGAAAGATGAAAGTGTCTCTGATTTCTTTACTCGTTTCGAGGAGACATTTATTGATCACAGTGGTCAAGATATGGCTACAGAGGGTGGACAGCGATTATTTGTGGACAAATTTGTATTCAATTTGCTTCCCGAGCTGTCACACAAATTGAAAGATTCTGAAAGTGCATGGGCTGTTTCTTCTTCTGCCCAGATATTGGCTACTGCACAATATTATGAGAACAGAGATAAAGAAGAGAAAGAAAAGCAATAGAAAAAGACGAAAGAATTAAAAACGAAGGTTCTCTTGCAACAAGCTTATCCTCCTCGCTATGTTCAGCCTCAGTTTCAACAGCCTCCGCAGTTTCAGAGGTTGTATCAAAAACCTGAGCCATATATTCCGCGACCTTTATTAGGACCTAATCAATGTGCCTATTGTAGAGAGGAAGGTCATTTTAAGAATAGTTGTCCGGTTTTATTGCAGCGCAATGGAGCATTATCTGCTCCACGAGGTCGTGGTGGCCTCCAGTCAGCAAATAGAGGTAGAGGTCGAGGTGTGTTGATTCAAGAACAGCGTGCCCTTCCTCCTCCTAATTCCGTGAATTACTTTGATCAGCAAAATGTTAGGTCTACACAGTACTACAATGAAGACCATTATATTGAAGGCGAGAATGAAAGTCTTCATGCTAACTAGGACAGCCTTGGACAAAGTAAGGGAGTTGTGTTGGTTCCAGTAGATCAGAATGGACCTTATTTTATTTTTTTTATTTATAAATTTATACCGCGCTAGAATCGACTCTTGCATAAGAGTATCTCTGCGCACAGAAAAAACAGAGGAAGAGAAGTTGGCAGCTACAGGTGACGGGAGAAAAGAAGGCACACCGCAATCAGCGAGATTCCAGCTAACGTAGTGAGGGATTACTAAAATAAAAACGTTTTGAGTTTTTTTCGAAAACTCAAGAATTCGGAACATTGCCTTAACTCATAAGGAAGATTGTTCCATAGGGTCGGGCCTACCACAGATAGAGCTTTCCCCCCTTGTCTACTTTTCTTAATGGTTGGTACTTTAAGGTGAAGTTTACTGCTAGATCTGAGGAGTCGAGTAGGGATGAATTTATCTTTCCAACAAGGAGGACCAATGCCATATATGGTTCTATGGATAAGACAGCATGTCTTGAACTTGATCCTTTTATAGACTGGGAGCCAATGTAGTTTGTCGAGAAGAGGTTTAGAAGGAGTTCTTGGGGGGGCATTCATCACCAGTCTTGCCGCAGTGTTTTGTATTACTTGGAGTTTAGCTAGGACTCCCTGATTGGCCGATAGCAGGAGTCCGTTGCAATAGTCCAAGCGACTCAACACTAGAGCCTGAACCCGAGTTTTTCTGAAGGAATCAGGCAGTAGTGGAAACACTTTACGTAAGAGCCCAATAGCATGAAAGCATTGGCCAAAGACCCAGTTGCCATGTTGCTTGTAAGTAAGTTCACGGTCAAGACGGACCCCTAGATTTTTTGCGACCGTTTTGGGTTCAGGTACTTGTCCCAGTTCACTTGGCAACCACTCTGAGGTCCACAGATTTTTAACCTCTCCAAAGAGCATTACTTCAGTCTTGCTTACGTTGCATTGGAGATAGTTCGCTTTCATCCAATTTGCCACGGCTTTCATGCCGTTTGAGAAGGTCTCCCTCACTTCGTCGGTCAGATGCTTGAAAGGGAAAATAAGCTGCGTGTCATCAGCGTACGAGATAGGTACAAACCCGAATTCTCTCAAAATATTGGCCAGGGGTGCCACGTAGATTTTGAACAAAGTGGGGCTTAGACAGGAGCCCTGTGGCACCCCCTTGGTGATATGGGTTTCTGTCGACCTGAATGCACCCATGCTGACAGTTTGGGTGCGGTCTGACAGAAAACTCTTTAGCCAAGTTAACGCTGTGCTTTCTATTCCAATTGCGGTCAGACGTTCGATTAAGATGTTATGTGATATGGTATCGAACGCCGCCGATAGGTCCAACAGTACCAAGATCACAGAATACCCTCGATCTTGGTACATGTGAAGGTCATCTGTCACCGACAGCAGAGCAGATTCAGTACTGTGTCGGGGTCTAAAACCGAACTGAGAACTATCAAGCTTGCCATGCAGTTCTAGGTACTGAGAAAGCTGCTTATTGACATGCTTCTCTATGACCTTCCCTAAAAAAGGGAGAAGCGAGATAGGCCTCAGATTGGATAAGTCAGTCCAAGGAATGGAGGAGTTTTTTCTAATGGGCCTTACCAGTGCTTTTTTCCATTCCTTAGGAACTTGCCCATCGGTAAGAGAGAGATTGATGAGACTTTGAATCTGAGGACTCAAGCTTTTTCCTACAATCGGAAAAATTCTTGCTGGAATAATATCAGAAGGGCTTCCGCTTTTAATCTGCCCTAGATAACTTTCTGTCTCACTCAAGGAGATAGAGGAAAACGATTGTAGGTTTGTACCTGCTATCTCTTTATCCAGTACAATAGGTGATATAGTATCATCTATAATGGGGGGCTGAGAATTTAGAATATTGTCGTGAATCTTGTTTATTTTATCGTTAAAGAACTGTGCTACTTCATTACAAAGTTGTTGGGAAGCCAATTCCAAAGATTCACAAGCTGCTGGTTTCACAAATGTTTGTAAAGTTTGGTATAGTATTCTAGAAGAATTTCCTGCAGCTAGGAGAAGGGTCTGTAGGTGGGATTTGCGGGCACTACGAATTTCCTTGTGATATTTGGAAAGAGCTGCCCAAAAATGATTTTTATCCGTGTTCTCCTGGGTTGATCTCCACACCCTTTCTAATTTTCTTACTTGCTGTTTGAGAGCTCTCAAGTGTTCTGTATACCATACCTCTTGTTTCCGAGCTCGGCAAGGTTTGTAGGTTTTTATAGGAGCAATCTTATTTACCACCTGGAGTATCGTCTGATTATAGAAACCTAATGCTATATCGACGTTCTCTCCTGGTGGGGTGGAGTATCTAGCAAAGGATTCTTCAAATGTTTCTGGAGTAATCTTGTGCCATGGTCTACGCCTAATAGGAAGGGCTAATGTCTGGGTGGAGGCTTTACCCAAGAATGAGGAAGAAAATTTCAACACAAAGTGGTCTGTCCAATTAACCTGGGTAGAGGAATCAAATATCAGGGTATTAGGTTTGGTTGAAAAAATAAGATCCAAGGTGTGCCCTGCCAAGTGGGTAGAACCAGTGTTTATTAGAACTAGACCAAGCACGGACATATCAGTTAAAAATGATTGTACCTCAACATTATCCTTGAGGTCACAATGCATATTAAAATCTCCTAATAGTAGGAACTCATTATCCGGGTCGATATGCCTAGCCAGTACCTCCAGCAACAAGATATTGAAGTTGGTATAGGGTCCAGGGGGACGATAAACCAATGCCCCTTTATAACCAATATTCTTTGAGAAATTGATTTTAAAAACCAGAATTTCTAAATCTGGGTTGCTTATTTCTTCTAGAATGGTTACTGATAAATTATTTTTGTATACAATGGCAATGCCTCCTCCAATTTTGGTAGGCCGATCGAGTCTGGCTATTTTATAGCCCTCTGGAATCCCTAGTCCACAATGAGCCGCTACAGTCTGTCGTTCCTCGCTCCCTTTATCGTCTTGCGAGGGCGAGGCTAGAGCGCTAACCACCCCTAACCCGGAAGTAACAGGGTCTGCCTGTCCGCCCTCCGCTCAACGGTGATAGCCACCGAGTCGGACCGAGGCGTGCAGGCTGTCAACTGACCCAGACTTACTAACGCCGCACAGGTGAGTGGGGGGGGGATAGATGGTATTTCACAGCCCTAATGACCGTTTAAAAGAATAGTGCAGTTTAAAATTGATTTAAAAAATGTTTAACAAAGAGCAGCGAGTATTGCCAAATTTCGCTTACGCCTCCTGTAGCTTTCCAGCAGCCTATGTAGACGCTGCCACCGTCCACAATGAGCCGCCACAGTCTGTCGTTCCTCGCTCCCTTTATCGTCTTGCGAGGGCGAGGCTAGAGCGCTAACCACCCCTAACCCGGAAGTAACAGGGTCTGCCTGTCCGCCCTCCGCTCAACGGTGATAGCCACCGAGTCGGACCGAGGCGTGCAGGCTGTCAACTGACCCAGACTTACTAACGCCGCACAGGTGAGTGGGGGGGGGATAGATGGTATTTCACAGCCCTAATGACCGTTTAAAAGAATAGTGCAGTTTAAAATTGATTTAAAAAATGTTTAACAAAGAGCAGCGAGTATTGCCAAATTTCGCTTACGCCTCCTGTAGCTTTCCAGCAGCCTATGTAGACGCTGCCACCGTCCACAATGAGCCGCTGTGGACTGTCAATGGGTGTTTCAGAGCCATTTCTTCTAGATACTGGGGCGATGAGAAGTTCTATCATTCATTCTAAACTCCCTGGGGCACCTTTGTCTGGCTTAACGAATGTATCTGTAGGATTTTCTGGCGCCCCTGTTCGTAATCCGGTTTCTTGCCCTTTGCCTATTTCAATTGGCCCTTATGATTTGGAAGCTCCGCTTCTTTTGACGAATGGTTGCGGTGAGAATCTGTTGGGTTTGGACTTATTGAAAAGAATGCATGCGACGATATATTGTTCTCCTTCTGGTGTACATCTTACTTTAGGACAGAAATTGACTTCTCCAATGTATTGTCCAAAGATCAGTTTCCACCTGAATTGCTTTCTCTTCCGGCAACGCTTTGGGCCACGGGTCCGAACGATGTGGGCTGCTTTGAGATTCCACCTTATGTTGTCACTCTCAAGCCTAATGTTGAATTGCCACGTATTCCGCAGTATAGAATTTCCACTGAAGGTGAAAAAGCGCTTTTGGAAATCATTCATGATTTGATTCAGAAGGGTGTGGTTGAAGAAACGAGAGGGAACATATGCAATAGTCCTATTCTTCCTGTTCTTAAACGCACTGATCCTTCTCAGCCTCCTGTATATCATTTCGTAATTGATCTTCGGGAGGTAAACAAAATTGTTGTACCACAATTTCCTGTTGTCCCAGATATCACTGCTCTGTTGACAATGATACCTTCCACAGCGACTTGGTTTTCTGTTATCGATCTAAAAAATGCCTTCTTTAGTATTCCCATTGCAGAAGAGAGTAGGGATATTTTTGGCTTCTCTCTTGGAGGCCGAAGCTTCCGGTTCAAGCGCGCACCTCAGGGCTATTGTGAAAGTCCCTCTATTTACAGCCAAGCTTTAAAATGTCATCTTGATACCTTTTATTTGCCGTCTGGTGCTGCTCTTATTCAGTACATGGACGACTTGTTAATCGCTGCTGATTCAGAAGATATTTGCAAAAATTTAACTGTTGCATTGTTACGCCATTTGTTTAATCTGAATCATAAGGTTTCACCTTCCAAACTACAATATGTTCGTCGAGAGGTTACCTATTTGGGTCATCTCCTATCAAAGGAGGGACGACGATTAACCCCAGAACGAATTCAGGCGATTGCGCAAATGTCTGTGCCATCCACACAAAGGGAGGTACGTGCCTTTCTAGGTATTACTTCTTATTGTAGGCAGTGGATTCCGAACTTTTCCTTGTTAGCTATACCCCTGTTGGCACTCACTTTGAAAGATACACCTCAGCCTCTTCCATGGACTGACGAGTGTCAGAGGCGTTTTACTGATTTACGTGCTGCTCTGTGTACCGCTCCTGTACTAGGTACTCCTGATTACAGTAAACCTTTTACGCTCTATGTCCATGAGAGAGAGGGTTGTGCGTTGTCAGTTTTAACGCAGCGATTTGGAGACAAACAGCGGCCATGTGCCTATTTTTCGGCTACGTTAGATCCAGTAGCTAAAGCATTGCCTAGTTGTCTCAAAGCGACAGCAGCAGCAGCAATTTCTATTCAACAGTCTGCTGGGGTGGTGCTAGATAACACTCTCATTGTTATGGTACCACATGCAGTAGATACTTTGCTAAACAGAACAAAAACGCAACATCTTACGAGTGCTCGTTTAACTGGATACGAGCTGACGCTTTTGGCTAGTCACGTGCATATCAAACGATGTAATACCTTAAATCCAGCTACTCTGTTGCCCCTTCCAGAGGAGAAAGGTGTTCAGGAACAACATGATTGTTTCCTCCGTACTGAGGAAGAGGTAAAAGGAAGAATTGACTTGAAAGATACGCCACTAGAGAATCCGGATGGAATTCTATGGGTGGATGGTTCTTGTTTTAAGCTCCCTAATGGAGATACAGTTTCAGCCTATGCTGTTACTACTTTACATACAGTTGTGGAAACAGCACGTATCAGACACAATTCAGCTCAAGCAGCAGAACTGATAGCTTTAACGAGAGCATGTGTGTTGTCAAAAGGGGAAAGAGTGAATGTGTATACTGACAGCCAGTATGCTTTTGGTGTAACGTTCAATTTTGGGCGCTTTGGAAAGAGAGGGGATTCCTTACTTCACATAGCACTAAAATACAACATGGTCAGTTGGTGACTGATATTCTTGAGTCACTTTCTTTACCTGCTCAGATAGCAATTGTGAAGTGTAGTGCACACAAGAAGAGTACAGATGATGTTGGTCGAGGAAATGCATTTGCAGATGGAGTAGCGAAAAAGACAGCCAGAGACAAGTCGAATGTATGTTGCGGGTCCTGCGAATTGGGTTAAAGAGAGAGGAATGTATGAGGATACAGTAGAAAGTGTAAGGTCGATTCAGGAAGAGGCTACAGAGAAAGAATTAAGCAAGTGGAAAGAAAGTACAGGAATGTTAGATGAGCTGGGATGTTGGGTGGAGTTATCTGAACACCAACGTTGGCTGTTACCAGATGCCTATGTACTCCCAGTAGTTACTATGGCGCATGGTCCAGCCCACTTAAGTGCGAAAGGTATATGCAAGCTTCTGGCTCCAGTGTGGCAAAATGAAGGAATCCCAAAGTGTGCAGACAATGTAGTGAAACATTGTATTGTTTGTTTGATGTACAATCCGGGAAAGGGGACCCCAACTCTCGCAGGTCACTTTGCTCCTCCGACATATCCATTTGAGGTGTTGCAGATCGATTACATTCATATGGAATGATGCAACAACCTCAAATATGTTCTGGTGGTAGTATGCGCCTTTTCTAGGTGGATAGAAGCATACCCTCTAAAAGATAATACAGCCTTATCCACAGCTAAAGTTCTACTAAAAGAATTTTTCCCCAGGTTTGGTTTGCCGTGCATTGTCTGGAGTGACAATGGGAGCGAATTTGTGGGCCAAGTCATGCAAAAAGTTTGTGCGGGTCTTGGTATCAAGCAAAAGTTCCATGCGGCAAACCATCCACAGTCAGCGGGTTTAGTGGAATGCTACAATGGAACTTTAAAACTTAAACTAGCGAAAGTGCAGGCTAGTGCAGGACTTAATTGGCCCGATGCTTTACCATTGGCTCTTCTATCCACCAGAACTGCTGTACACTCTCGTTTGGGACTTAGCCCTTACGAGGTGGTTTTTGGGCGCCCAGCTAATATATGGGGAGTCCCTCGCCCTAAGAAATACTCAGACTTGCCATATCCAATGTTGATTGATTACTTGCATGAACTTACAACTAAATTGCGTGTTCTCCATCAACAGGTTCAGAGTGCTTTGCCGGAGGCTTCCACAGACCCAGGTCATTCCATCCGACCAGGTGACTGGGTTTGCATAAAGAATTTCCAAAGGACGAAAAATTTGGAGCCCCGGTGGAAGGAACCTTGGTTGGTTCTCCTAGTAACGAGAACAGCAGTAAAAGTCTAAGGAAAGAAAAATTGGATTCACGGCGTGTATTATAAGAAAGTGCTTTTGCCTCTACCCTTCGATCAATGGGTGCGTAAGGGCATTAGTGACTCTGAGAGTGAGAAGGTTCCACGATTTGTACCTTTTAGTGATGCACACCTGAATGGAACATTGTCTGAGAAAGAGGACGACGACATTCTTCAGGAAGCGATAACACCACATCGTCGCTTGAATACGACAAATCTGCGAACATTGTTCCGAGACCAAACTGCACCTGATAATGAACACTATAACCTAAGACCTAGACTAAAGAACACTTAAGATTTTCTCTCTCCTATGTAGTATTCTATCCCGGTTGCAGGGTCACGGTAGGAGTCTTGGTTGTGACCTGAGTAGTGGCAATAGGCCTGCAGGACTTGCAGTGTCATAGGAAGGCAGATAATCACAATTAAGTGATTGAGGAAGATTGCCGTGAGCATCCATTTAGAAAGATAGAAACTACATTAGGCAAAAGAGAGAGAAAGGAAAAAATGAAAAAAGAATCCTATAGATTAATGTACAGTCGTTTTAGTATAGCCTTATGTATTATTAAATTATTGTGTATCCTTTTGGCGTGTATAAATTGGATTATTTATGCTCTGCAACAAAAAGTTTTCTCTCCTTCTACCTCTTTGTCTTCTTCTACTGTCTCTCCACATCTATTTCATACCCTTCCTCAACATGAACTCATTAGAAGAACCGAATATTACAACAATTCATTTGTCCAGTTATTACATCAACACCAATTAGTGATCAATACAACTGACTGTTGGGTGTGTGGACTTATGCCACATACCACAGAAAAAGGAATGCCATATTTAGTTCTTCCATTCTCTTATGAGGGTTCTGCTTGGGCTTATTTTGTTATCTTCTCCAATGCCTATCAAAGCAAATTCCGACGATCCTTTAGTTCATATATTGGTGGTCCAGATTTTAGTCATAGTTCATTGATAAAGGGAATGGTAGCTATGGCTAAAATCATGGAAAATAGTACAATTTCCGTTGACGAAAGAAAAGCGTACACAAACTGGAACGTCACCCATTATGTCACTAGCCTTAGTGATAAGGTTAAACAAGGAAAATCTCCACCGATTTGGACTATTCCTCATCAGAAAAATTTCTGTCTGCAAATAAATGGTCAGTCTACTGACACCATACAAAGAAACAACTGTTCCCACACATACGTCTACTCCTCTCAGAACTCGCCGCCTCTAGTACCATCTCAAGGCACGTATTTTATCTGCCACGATAGGGCTTACACGTGGTTGCCAACTGGTTTTTCTGGTACCTATTATATAGCTTTCCTTCTTCCCCCTACATACACCGCTTCTGTAAATCATCATCGAAACAGATATGGCAGAGGGCTTATTGATTCTAAAGACACAGCAGGACAAGAAGGAGGAGATTTCCTCAAATGATTTCTTCCTTTTTGGGGTCCAATGGCCAACAGCAGAAATATAAGGCAACTGGTTCGTGTCGTAGAAACCACTATAGACATCACTGTAGGAGCCTTAAGTAATATCACAGCAGAACTACAGGCGGATCGTCTTATGACCTTACAAAACCGAGTTGCCTTAGACTTTGTTCTTGCGGACCGTGGTGGAGTGTGCAAATTGATCGGGTCAAGTTGCTGTATTTTCATACCTGATGACGCTCCGACAGTATACCAAGCTATCTCTAAGTTACATATAATCTCTGAGTCGATTCATCAGGACGAAGGAGATTGGTCATTATTGGAGTGGTTTTGGGGACTACTGTCCAAATGGGGTTGGAAGGTATTGACATTCCTTGGAATAGTTTTGACCATCATTTTCTCTTGTTGCCTTTGTATGCACTGTGGTCCCGCCATCTGCGACCTTTGTGCTACTATGTGCATCCCTAAACCCAAATCACAAAAGAACAGAGAATATTAGAATGATGCTACAGCAACAGCTCGATGATCTCATGGCCATCGACATTGATTCAGATTAACGTGAGTCTATGTATCTTGCCTGAGTTCTGGCAAAAGGAGGGTCTGAGAAAATTCGATTTTCGATCGTGATCGAATCGACCCGCCATTTTGTGCTCCGCCGCCATTTTGTGTTGCCCTCACTCAGGCAGTACGGCGAACAAAGTCTTTTCTGCTTTTCCTGCAGCATCGTGTCAAAATAAGCCTTCTGCCTCTGTTTACAAAGCTGGTGTTAGGACTGGCCGAGTACACTAATCCCCGGCTGGTTTTCCTAATCCCCGTCTCAACTATCTGTTGGTTCACACTATTCTCTTTTGACTTATCTTATCGTCTGGCCTTCGCTGTCCTCTGCTAGTATTCTCTTGTTTCACAACTGTCCTCAAAAACACACAAACATATCTCGCCACCTGCGAGTCGGTTACAAACCTGTTAATGAATTAGTTCGTGGGGAAGGGTGACAAACACAGTTGGAGGAGAGGCTTCTTCGAGTTACTTGATACTTTATTTTCAAACCCTTCCTATTGGCTCTATTCTGTTTTCCAACCTTTCTTATTGGCTCTTTTTATATGTTTTAGGTGTGTCTTTGGTTAATGTATATTTCACATATGTACTATATAAGATTGTGCGCCACGGAGTGAAGTGGCAGTCTCCTGAGAACCTACCTTGTGTACTTCTGGGATAACTGTACTAGCCGCAGCTAATAAATCCGATCTTTAAACGCCTGACAGAGTGTCCCGTGTCTCTGTGTAGCTGAGCAGGTGAACCCCGGAGATTAAGGCGTACCCTGCGCCGCCAGGCCCATAAGGTTCTGGTTCTTCAGACCCCTGACAGGGTGACCAAACAGAAGTTCAAAAAGGGCTGTAGCCAACCCCCTTCTGAGGCACCTCCCTGTATGCAAATAAAAGGCAGGGCAAGAGCAGCTCCCATTTTTGCCTACGTTTTTCTGGGAGTCCTTTGATCATGCCCTTTAAGGTTTTGTTGAATCTCTCAACTAAACCATTGCATTGTGGGTGATAGGGTGTGGTGAACTTGTAGCTCACTCCACACTCCTTCCACATAGCAGTTAAGTAACTTGACATAAAGTTTGCATCTCTGTCAGATACTATCTTCTTTGGAAAACCTACTCTTGAGAACCCACTCAAGAGAGCTCTTGCCACTACAGGTGCTGTAGTGGTCCTTAGGGGAATTGCTTCTGGATACCTGGTGGCATGATCCACTACCACCAGTATAAACCTGTGCCCAGATGCTGTTTGAGGATCCTGGGACCAACACTGTCAATCCCTACCCTTTCAAAGGGAACCCCCACCACAGGTAGTGGTATCAGGGGGGCCTTTGTAGTGCCAACTGCTTTGCATCTGGCTTGGCAGGTTACACAGGAGCGACAAAACTCCTTTGTGTCTTCAGACATGTGTGGCCAGTGAAAGTGTGGAACAATTCTGTCCCAAGTCTTGTTCTGGCCAAAGTGTCCTGCTAGGAAATATCATGGGCTAGTGTATATAGGAAACCCCTAAACTTCAGAGGTATAACCAACCTCCTGGATGCACCAGGCTTGTGGTCTCTACTCTCTGAGTATAGGAGTCCATCATCCCAATAAACCTTATGGGTGCCACTAGCATTCCCAGCAGCCTCATCAGCAGCTTGCTGTCTGAGGGTTTCAAGAGAGGGGCAGGTTTTCTGCTCCCGGCTCAGATCAGACCTGGAAGGCCCCCTTGTCCCCAAGAACTCAACCTGGTCAGGTTCAAGCTCCTCTGGGACAGTTCCTTCTGCAGGCTCAAGATCATCTCCCTGAGGAGACTGATCAGCATCCTGAGACAGGTGAGAAGGCTCTGCCTTAACCCTACTGCTCCTCCTCTTGTGAGGCACCTGGTCCATTAATCCAGATTCCAGGGCCTGTCCAGCTTTTGACATTTTTGCCTGTGACCTGGTCACAGCAAAGACATGTGCAGGGATCCCTAACATTTCTTCATGTGTCCTGAGCTCCACTTCAGCCCAAGCTGAAGTTTCCAAATCATTGCCAAGCAAGAACTATACTGGTTGGTCCCCACTTACCACAACCTTCTTAATGCCAGTTACCCCTACCCAGGAGAAGTTAGCAACTGCCAGAGAATGGTCTGTTCTGACATTGCTAGCATTGGTCACTTCGTACATTTCACCAAGTATAATCTGCCCAGGATCCACAAGATCTTTTGTCACCATTGTGACACTTGCTCCTGTGTCCCTGAATGCCCTAGCTTTTACTCCATTAATTAAAGGCTGCTGTCTGTATTTGCCCAGGTTACCGGGGCTCACAAAGGGGGACATATCCATGCCCCCATCACTGACAAGCACAGCCTGAGTTGGTACTCTGACTAGGCCAGAGTCCATCTCAGAACCCAGGGTTAACCCTACTACGCCCTTATTCTGTGTATTCCTACCACCAATTGTAACTGTACTAGGGGGAACAGGTGCCTTAGGGGCATTGGTGGTGGTTGGAGTATTTTCTTTGGCCTTGGTGCAGTCACTAGTCCAGTGAGTTTTCTGCTTACAGATTTTGCACCAGGGCTTCTTTTGGCCTTTCCCTTTGTTAGCCTGTGAATCTCCACCCCGAAGAAGATTTTTGGGGCCCTTGTGAAGACTTCTGGTCTTTACCCTTGTCCCCACCATTATCAGAGTTTTTGGAATCTTGCTTCTTAGGGTCACCACCTTGGTTCTGTACTTTCTGCCTCACCCTGGTTCTGACCCATTTGTCTGCCTTCTTTCCCAATCCTTGGGGAGCGGTCAGATCCGAGTCTACCAGGTACTGGTGCAACAGCTGATTTTGACATTTACCCTCATTATCAGATTGTACAATTCTATGAAGTCACACACTTTACTACCCAATAACCAACCTTTCAGAGCCTTAGCAGCACAGTCGACAAAGTCAACCCAGTCCTGATTTTGTGCCTTTTGGGTATCTCTGAACTTTAACCTGTATTGTTCAGTGGTTAGGCCAAACCCATCTATCAGAGCACTTTTCAAGACTTTGTAGTCATCAGCATCCTCTTCTCTTACAGTGAGGAGCTTGTCTCTACTTTTGTCTGCAAAGGAGAGCCATAAGATTGATACCCATTGACCTTGAGGGACCGTCTGTACTTTACAGGCCCTCTCCAAGGCAGTTATCCATTTGTGGATGTCATCCCCACTCTGGTAGGGAGGGACAATCTTACTTAGGTTTCTATGGTCATAAGACCTCTCCCTATCTCTAGGGAAATTGCTACCACCAAGGGACTCTGGTCCTTCCTTTTTACTAGCTCTGTAGAGCTCCAGGGCTTCCCTATCTAAGTCCATCTGCTGCTTTCTGTGAGAAGAAACAGAGGTTCCAATAGAGGAGTTAGACTGAATAGATCCCCTTGTCAGAGATCTATCCCTTCTAGCCCTGTTGTCAGGCCTCCCAGGAGGAATAAAGGAAGTGGCATTATTGTCATCATCCTCATCCTGGTGGTCTGTGTTCACCAGAGTCTGGTCATTGTCACCAGTCTGGTCAGCATTAGAGGTAGGGTCAGGGGAGTTTCCACCCCTGGACCCACCCTTAGGTGCTGCCCCACCCACACTGTCTCCATCATCAGGCCCACCAGTCTTGATCAGTCCAACGTTCAGGGGCTTCAGCTCTCATAGTTATACCCCTAAATGTCTTTGAAGTCTTTGTGTTCAAGGGGCACTGACCCCTGTCCAAACCAGTTCTGGGTGTCTCCCTGCCAGGGGCACCTTCTTCCTTTGATAGAGGGGGTCTGGGTCCTCAATCATTCAGCAGGCAGTGGAGCCATTCTTTTATGGCAGAAGCCCAGGCCTCTTCACATCCAGGGGGCTACTCCTGCCCCCTACACTCCACATACAGGTGCTGTTTCACCTACCCCTCCCCTGGGTCAAGCCACTTCCCAGATCCTATCACTTTCAAATCCAGACAGTCAATCCAAAACCAGGCAGAGACACACAGAATTGTTAGAAGAAACAAACCAGCCACTTCTAAAAGTGTGGTTTTTAAACACACAATTCAAAAAACACCTTCACAAAAAGATGTGTTATTAAATTGTGAGTTCAGGCACTCTAAACTTCACGTCTCCATCTTAAGCCTATGGGAAGATAGGCTGGAAACATATTACACAGCCTTCCCCATTCTGTCTTATGGGCAAGATGGCCTTGCAACAGTGAAAAACGAATTGGACAGCATTTCACTGTTGGGACATGGTACACATCTCAGTACATGTCCTACCTTTCACAATCACTGCACCCTGCCCAGGGGGGTCCCTTGGGCCTACTATAGGGGTGTCTGATGTGCAGGGAAAGGGAAGGGTAAGGCCAGGCAAGTGGGTGCACTTGTCAGGACAACATGGCAGTTAGCAAACTGCTTGCAGGCACTGCAGTGGCAGGCCTGAGTTCTCTCTTTAGAGCTACTTGTGTGGGTGGCACAATTAGTGCTGCAGGCCCACTAGTAGCATTTGCATTACCAGCCCTGGCACACATAGTACACTTTACTAGTAAGGCAAACATACCAATTATGGACAACCAATTACTACTTTAACAAAAGAGGGACAGAGTTATGAGGTACTGCACACAGGCTCCCAAGGAAGCCAAGTCTGAAGGGAGTATGCAGTTCCTGGCTGGGCGTGGGGGACAGGCAGGTCTTTCTTCATGATGCCCTCACACACCCCAGGGGATGTCATGCTTCATCATAGGGAGTTTGCCCCTCATCATGCCGGCGCTGCAATACCTGATGGGCTCCCGTAAACGGGGCTCTTTATCGGGGATCTTTTTGAAGAAGCCATTAGGTGCGTGTGGGTGTGGGGGCTGGGTAGTGCACAGGAGAGTGAGATAAAGTAAAATAGGTATGGAGCAGTACTACTTAGGTCAAGTTTTAATGGTTTAGGTAGCTCTAGCCTGGTTAAAAATGGTGCGAGTGCCCCAATGTGAGAGTAATGTTCCTAAAGGGCTGTCAAGGTGAAGTTGGTCAACATGTTACATGCCCAGTTTGCCCCTAACGGGTCAGTTGGCACTTCATCAGGACCGAAGTAAAAATGTGAATGGTGCACTACAGTCTGGTATTGAAAATCTGTGAGTTAATTACCAGATACGGTAGGGAGTACCCTAGTAGACTTGTACTGGGGAGTACTGTAGACCTGTGGGAGAAGGGGAGAAGAAGGGGAAGGTACAACCAAGGAAATAAAACAAGTGAAAATGAAAACATAAGCCAGCAGTGTGGCAACATTTGCATGTAGAAATACAAAGGCAAGTAGTACAATGGTAAATTGTCAAATGCACGTCAGTAAGTTGTGAACATGCTGGTCAATTGGGAAGCTAATAGGTTAGCCCAGACTTTTGTGCTAGGCTGTAATCACGGAGGGAGCGAGGCCTCATGGGGGGAGATGCCGCGTGTGTATATCAGGTGTGAGCATGGTAAAACGTCAATTATCAACCAGGGTGGCCAGTGCGTATCGGTGTGGCAACTTGTAACAAACTTTTTATCAATCAAGCATCAGCCAAGCTGGCCAGTGAGGTAACTCATGGACCAAGAAAGTGAGTGGCTGTAATGGTAAAGACATCGATACCATTAAGAGCAATATTGTGTGGATGAGCATGCTCGGATAACGTACAAGAGAGAGCGGGGTCCCAAGGGGGTAAGTGCCACGTGTCTCTGTTAAAGTGTCTCCATCACTAGGAATCACTATAGACAAACTTCTGAATATGCAGTCGCACATCTCTATTGCCACCAAGGGTGCTAATCACAAGTTGAGTATATTAAGGAAACTCAAACCCTTCCTCCCTCAGGCTGATCTAAAAATGGCAGTACAAGCCCTAGTGTTACCAAGATTAGACTACGGAAGCACCACCCTCTGTGGTGTCCCTAAATACAAGCTGGCTCCGCTGAGAGCAGCACTGAATGTTGCGGCTAGACTGGTGTCAGGAACAAAAAGAAATAGTCACATCTCTCCAACCCTGAATGCCCTGAATTGGTTGCCTTACGAGGCAGGAATACACCTTAAAGTGGCCTGCACAACACACAAAGCAATTCACAACAATACACCCAGCTGCTTGACCCTAAAGTTAGAAAGGTCTGGAGGCTGTAGACAACTTCGAAGTGCAAGCACTTTCCTTCTGAAACCTCAATCCTTCCACAAGAAGAGAACTGGTTGTAGAGCTTTCTCAGGGATTGCACCAAAGATTTGGAACTCCTTACCTCCAGTAGTGCGTGGAATCACTTCCCTTACTGCATTCAAAAAAGAAGTAAAAATACTTCTAATGAACAAATTCATGCCCTAAGTTTCAATTCTAGGATGTCACCGAGTCATCTTTATGATCCGAATGCCATTACCTATCTCAGGTGGAAGGGACGAGATAATTTTTTGTAAGACTATTATCACAGCTCATATTGCTCAATAACTGTATGTAATGTAACGCTTAGTCGGCTGTGGGTCCCCCTTGCTTTTTCTATACACTTTATATCCATTGTGAATCGATTGAGGTCATAATATGTATGAGTCTATCTACCATAGCTAGTCACCACGGTACTGAGCCCCCTTATCATTATCATGGAGCATGTACAATAACAAATTAGAACAGAAAGTCGCCAATTCCCCTCCGCAGTTTCGAATTGAGCAGCATTACCCTTCACCTAGCAACAAGCCCATGCTAGCAGCCTGGCTTCCACAAATACACAATCATGGAGCATACATATCAACACAATAATAGAGCAATTCTTAATCTCCCCTCCACAACAACGTATTGTGCAGCATTACCTAACTAAGCCCACAATAGCAGCTTGTCACGTATTCATTATTCAGCCATCACAATATACAATCTTTGGCAAACTAGCGCTTCCTGCCATGTCCTCTCAATAAAGTTTTTGTGAAAATACACTCCCAAGATGGCCACCACGTCCTCCCGTGCTCTAGACACTGCTACAAATAGCAGAGAACCGGAAGGTGTCATTACGGGGCCCGGAGCTAGGGTAGGATGAATGCAAGTCGGCTGCCTACACCTGTGAGTATACGCTTCCTTCCACGATCCCTGCATGGCAAGTAAGCACCCACGATTGTAACTGGGTCTTGAGTCTATTGTTTGTTCTTTACAGCTCCCGGAGCAACGACATGCTCCAGTTTCCCCGTCAGCCTTAGACTGTGTTTCTAGGGGTGAGTTTGTGACCACAATTTGTGTGTGTTTTACCTTTACTAGAGCCCGCATATCTGTAACGTAATTGCCGGTAGCGACAATTTGATCTCGGCATCTCACGCCACACCAGTTTTCGTCTAAATTAGCACCTCGTAATTACGATTGAACCCCGCTGGCAGGAGGGGCGACCACTCTCACAGGTTTACACCATAGTGTGCTCTGTAATTTCGCGCACGCCATTCTTGTAATAATGTCGTCTCAATTCTGTGTGTTGACGCCATTGTGCTTTTTCCCTCACTGTTTTTATGACCGCATGCCTACTACCCCGTAACATGAAACTATTTCGGATCGCAATATTGCCCATGTCCGAACGCTGCATTTATGTCTTCGCCATTGCCACGCACGTTCCCTATCTATGTGCTGCCTCACTGGCGACTTTCGTTTAGTAAACAATGGACCGCGGATTCTTAACATGGAAATGCTTTAACAGAGACACGCGGCAATTACCCCCTTGGGGCCCCGCTCTCTCTTGTACCTTATCCGAGCATGCTCATCCACATAATATTGCTCTTAATTGTATCGATGTCTTTACCATTACAACCACTCACTTTCCTGGTCCATGATTTACCTCACTGGCCACCTTGGCTGACGCTTGATTGATAATTTGTTTGTCACAAGTTGCCACACCGATACGCACTGGCCACCCTGGTTGATAATTAACACTTTACCATGCTCACAGCTGATATAGACACTCGCACCTCCCCCCATGAGGCCTAGCTCCTTCCTTGATTACAGCCTAGCACAAAAGTCTGGGATAACCTATTAGCTTCCAAATTGACCAGCATGTACACAACTTACTGACGTGCATTTGACAATTTACCATTGTACTACTTGCCTTTGTATTTCTACATGCAAATGTTGCCACACTGCTGGCTTATGTTTTTATTTTCACTTGTTTTATTTCCTTGGTTGTACCTTCCCCTTCTTCTCCCCTTCTCCCACAGGTCTACAGTACTCCCCAGTACAAGTCTACTAGGGTACTCCCTACCGTATCTGGTAATTAACTCACAGATTTTCAATACCAGATGGTAGTGCACCATTCGTATTTAGTTACTTCGGTCCTGATGAAGTGCCAACTGACCCTATAGGAGCAAACTGGGCATGAAACATGATGATCAACTTCACCTTGACTGCCCTTTAGGAACATTACTCCCACATAGGGGCACTCGCACCGTTTTTAACCAGGCTAGAGCTACCTAAACCATTAAAACTTGACTTAAGTAGGACTGCTACAGACCTATTTTACTTTGTCTCACTCTCCTGTGCACTACCCAGCCTCAACACCCGCACGCACCTAATAGCTTCTTCAAAAAGATCCACGATAAAGAGCCCCATTTACAGGAGCCCGTCAGGCATTGCAGCACCGGCCTGACGAGGGGCAAATACCCTATGATGAAACATGACATCCCACGGGGTGTGTGAGGGCATCATGAAGAAAGACCTGCCTGTCCCCCACACCCAGCCAACCAATCACCATAACACTTTATACAGGGAGCACTTGCACTTTGACACTGATCAGCAGTGGCAAAGTGCCCAAAGCATCTAAGCTAGTAAAATGCAATCCACCACATCATCAAAATAGAGGAGGTAGAGGTAAAATGTCAGGGGTAACCACACCAAGAAATGCCAGGTCTAGCAATTTGTACTTGGTACACTCCAGATTGGATACTGGGGTGCCCTTGTCAGTCCCTAGTATATGGTACACATGTACGCAGGGCATATGTACCCCAGACGCCTCTCCTGGGCTGAAGCATGTATTATGCCATCCATGAGAGGCCATGCAAAATGGAACTACAGGTCTGCCATTGCAGCCTGTGTATGTTGGTGATATAGGTTTGCTTTATCCAATGGTCGCTGCACTTAAAACCTATAAGTCACCCCTATAGCAGTCCATAAAAATCCTTAAGGCAATGTGCGTGGTTCTAAGTGAGAGGGTGCCACTGCATGAGCAGGACACCCCTGCAGCCTACGGAGTCCATTCTTCCTTGTTGTCAGTGAAGCAGCCATTTACGACATATAGAGTGGCATTATGCGACCGCATGATGACCAACTCTAAAACGGCTGGAACAAACCCTATTGTGTTTGGTGTCAAACATGTTGGATTCATACCCTCACACCGGTAACCAGTGTGGGAGGTATGATTCCACCCCTCAGAAGCGAGCTTCGTGAGGCCCCTTGTGTTCCCGGTACCAGCCTTCTAGTTCCGGACAGCACAAAATTGTTACTGTCGACCAGAGACACATTTCTGCCCTTCCTGCTGCTGAGCCAATCTTGAGCAGGGGAAGGCAGAACAATAGGCATCCTGTCACAAGGAGGTGTGACCACCTCCCAGAGAGGATTTAGCGCATTACGGCTGGGTGGGTGCTCTTGCTCTTAAAATCCTGCATGAGGGGCACATTTGGTGTCCCTGTGCATAGTCCAGTTCAAACCAGTCATGGGAGCCGGTGGCTCCATCTCTGGTGTGAAACTGGACAAAGAACAGGGGAGTAACCTCCCCACTGGCCGGACCCTCCCCCTGGGAGGGTCCATTGAATCTGTCCAACCCTCTACCGTGGGTACTTAAGGGCTTATCTAGCTGTAGGACCCTAGATTCGACATGGACAAGATTCGGAACCAGAAACCACTGAACTTTGACCATCTGGACACGCTGTACTTTGTTAAACTTTGTTTGGGCCCGACTTTGTCTCCCACTTCGTCTGCTGCATCGTCTGTGCCCGTGCACCATAAAAGATCCATGTAGGACCTGTGGAGCATCAAGGACAGCCAAAGATATCTCCCTTGGAGTGAAGGAATCACTACCCTGCATCTGCAGGCACTGCATCACTGCTGTCCAGTCTGCTGTTCCTGGCTCCTACAGCATCTGAAGGCTTCAGCAACACAAGAGGTTTCTACATCCCTCGAGGTTCAAGCTGCCCTCTCACCAAGTTTGAGGTCAGAATCCCTTGTGGGGGCTGCAATACCCGAACCCCTTGGCACCGCATACATTTGCAAGTGCATATGCTTGTTTATGTTTCCCGAACATTGGGCTCCGAGTAGCCCCAACCTCTGGCAATATTTCCTACCAAGATCTTTGGCCTCCTTGCACCGAATGCTCAATGGGCTGTTGTTTAGTCAAATCACTCGAGGTCCTCTTGTGACTTCTGTGCCTCCAACCTGTGGGTCCACTTGAGGATCAACTTTGCTTTTTTTGGGCCCCCCCTGGTTGCTCCAGACTTGGCCTGACTCCCCTGTGTTTGGTGAGTCCCCTGGACCTTGCTGGTCCGAACTGTACACATCCTTGACAGTCTGCGTGGGTTGCCATTGCCAATGCTTGTTGGTGCTCCCGCCAGACATGACCCCCCCCTCAGCCCTCGGCATCCTTCATGGGACAGCTTCTATCCGGCTCCTGGTTGTCCTCGATGTCTCCTGGTCCCCGTAGCTGCAGAGTCAAGGACTCAATCAACCAACCTGAAGCACCCTACATCGGTGGATATTCGTTTACCGAGCCCCTGGTCACTTCCAAGTGACCCAGACGTTGTCCCCTCTGCTTTCAGGTACTTCTCAACAAGAATCCACCTTTGGGTTTCAATGGACACATTTCTTCCTTCCAGCGGTGGCTCTTTTTCGAAGTACTCTAATAGGTTCGACGCGGTTTCCGTATCCACTTTAGACCTATGCACCCTTCTTCCCTGGGATAGGTAACTTGGGTACCTCAGTATCCACAGGTGGGGTGGCTCTCAAACCTTCTGTCTTCCATGGGGTTTCTTCGAAGTCCACTGGGAAGGATCCTTAAACTCTAAGGGCCAGATGTATCAAGCGTTTTCACGTTCACAAACTGGCCAAATCGTAGAATCGGCCCGTTTGCTAACTGGAAAAAGCCTTCTGGGATGTATCATCCCAAAAGGCATACGCAAAATAGGAATCGCAGTTTTGGCGATTACCTATTTTGCAAATGCATTTAGAAAATCGCAATTTGCGATTCTTTAAATGCAAGGCAGGAAGCGCTTTTTAAATTGCGACCCTGCTTTAAGGAATCTCAATTTACCACCAACTCCAAGTTGGTGGTAAATTGCAAATCCTTAAAAAAATGCACAATTTAGCATTTTTCTAAGTGCCATGTGGCACACATACATGCCCTTAGGGCATGTATGTGCGCCACATGTGCACACATGCATATTTCATGGGTGCAACAGGGTGTCCTTTTGGCACCCTTGAAATTACATGTACAATTTTCGAGTACCTATTGGGTACTCGCAAATTGCACATGCAATTCCCATTCATTCCTATGGGCCTTTAAGCCCATAGGAATGAATGTGAAGGCATTCCTTAATAGCGAATCGCAATTTGTGACTCGCTATTAAGGAATATGTAGTAATCACACAAAATTTGCAGAAACCTACATGTATTGCATTTTGCGAGTCAATAATAGTGAATCAGTAAAATTTGTTATTATAGACTCGCAATGTAATCTTGATACATCTGACCCTAAAACCTCAACCGTGACTTTCCCATAGAATTGTACGGAGCATGCGGTCATGTTCCCACACTGCACCTGTCCTCCGTGGGGTCCCTATCTACTCACCTTGGGTTGTTCCTTGGGGTCCCAGAGATTCTATGTCCTCTCAACACTGTCTTGACACGAGTCGTGGTTCTCATATCACTTTCTCAGTATATGGTTTGTTTTCCCCCTGGGGCCCACTGTGTATTAGTGCTATTTACTGTCATTTCTGTGCTTAAGTGTTGTGTGTTTTGTGATTGTCTCCATGTAGGATATACTGTGTCGTACATGATAGTATATCAATAATTCCATATTTTTATAACTACCTTGTTGTTTTTCTTTCGTTTAACCAATACTATAAGGTTGCATTCTGGTAAAACAAGCTGCTTAACATTCCTTTAACACTAAGCCTGAAGGCTGCTCTCCACAGCTACCACTTGGATAGCTTTCTAAGGTTATCTTTGACCTCTTAAATCACCATAAGGTTTGTTTGGACAGGTGCAAGGTGCCCACTTTAATTAGTGGACAGCATATACCAGGTCAACTTCTCACAATCTCGAACTTGCCCTCAGTCTTCTTAGGGACAACACACAAGGAATGCATTTTTAGACCATCCAATGGCCAACAAACAAAAGGACCTGCCTTCCTACCTTCTGTATACTTTTTAAACAGCTTCTAGCTCACCATGGAGACTTGGTGTCCGTTTTGCTGACCTCAACCTGTCCACAAATCTCCTTTGACTAGGTCCGTGGTACCCTAATGTGAAAACTTCTCTAAATGGTCATTGTAATTGCAAAGCCATGTCTTTGTCACTGTAAATGTGAGGCCAGTCTATCAAACTGTTTTTTTGTCTGTTTCTAAGTATTAGTCCTCACCACCATCAGCTTGCATTGGCACACATTCTGTAAGGGAAGGCAGGGGGGTATTCGCTTGCATTGGCACACATTCTGTAAGGGGGCAGAGGGTATTAATTCCCAGACAGCTGAAGTTATATGATGCCAATGAAAATGGAACGTGTAGCCATTTGTAGTCATGGTACCTCCAGTATCCATTAGCAGTTTAAAAAAAACCACCATACTTTTCATCTGGACCTGGCATCGTATTTCAAATGTATTTTGTTTATATATATTATATATATATAGATATAACAGAGATAAGCCAGCCAGAGATAAATTGTGACTCTGAGGCAATCCACGTCTTACATATTTCCCTCCTGGCCAATAAAATCAGATACAACATTTTCCATAGAGTTCAGAGGTTGACAAATTTCTGGGTCCCATCCAAAAAAGAAAAAAAGTTGGGCTTACCTTAATATTGTACCCAGGTATGCTTGATATGGACTCAGTTTCTCTCTTCCAAAAAGTGGCCAGCAATGGGCAGGATACAAATATATGCAGATCTCTTCCTTTTTCCAAACCACACCTTTTGCATCTGGAAACTTCGTCTAAAAACTTGGTTAACCTCTATGGCGTCCAATAAATTCTGTGTAGAGTGAAAAAGTGATTCCTCTTTAAGGCAGTGGATTTGACATTTTTATACAACAAAGCAAAATATACGTGCCATAGATCTTCTAAATTCCTTTCTGGCAAGATCTCCTTTCATCTGGTGAATGGTTGCATTTGCTTCCCTTACTTAGCGTTCAACAAATCTCAGTACCAGGTTGAAAGTTTGTGTTTTAGTTTTACTCCTTCTTTCCCTTGTAGTCCCATTCATTTCGCCCTTGCCCATCATAATTACAGCTGGTAATATTTGAATCTTGATAGCTTCCCATTTGTACCCCCGAATATATTTTCCCACCTCACAAGGTTAAGTCCATCATGATTGTCACCCTAAGTGTGGATGCCTGCCTCTTTCAGAGGTAAGCTGAGTTTGTCCATTAAGCATGTTGGTGTCCTGGATGAATCCCAAATTGGGGCAGCTTGAGTATAGTAGTGGATCCTCAGTGTTTTACTCATGCTATACCAAACTTGCAGCATGGATCTTAAGGTTTTCAGGCCCACCCTCTAACAGTATTTCGGTGCTCCATATTTACACATAAATGAATCATGACCCATGTCTTTTAGCATTGCTCCATACATGTTACCCTTAAGTGAGTAGTCTGGCTGCATTAAAAAAAACTGCATTTAAGAAATGGAGTGCATAGACGTACTTTGGGAAAATCATGGAGTGCTAGGCCTCCTTTTCCTAGTTTCACCCTACGCTTT
Source organism: Triturus cristatus (assembly GCF_964204655.1). Lineage (NCBI taxonomy): Eukaryota > Metazoa > Chordata > Amphibia > Caudata > Salamandridae > Triturus > Triturus cristatus. The sequence continues at coordinate 287,788,605 of NC_140587.1, forward strand.
TTCCAAGAAAGCCTCACACATTTTGAAGCTCAGATAAATATACTTATCATAACCTGGATTTTTGTCTTGCTGGTATTTTGGAAAATGAGTGTTGAATTCTATTAAATAAAAATGTGAATTTTGGTAGCATCCTCATCTTAACTAGATCAACTCTACCATAAATCTTTAACAGTAAATTGCCTGAATTTCTTTGCTAATGATCTCTAGACTGTTTTCTGGTATCTGTTCCAGTTTCTGGGTTATGAGCACTCTCAGATACCTAATTTTGTTTATAAAAACATGACGTTAATCTGGGATATTACACCCCATTATTTCAGGTTCGCTTTGTTGACCAGGTAACTGATAGTGCAGCAAATTAATCAACCTGCCTCTATTTTTTCCATCAAAATAGACGGATCCGATGTATAGATTATTATATCATTAGCATATAAGGTCACTTTTCTGACTAGCGCTAGAAGGTTTGATTGAAGGTAAACTTGTGTCTGTACATATTAGCTGGGTGAAATGCTCTATATGTAGACTAAAAAGCAGTATAGAAACATGGCAGCCTTGTCTCGTCCATCTCGTGATCCCTAATTTACTTGATACTCCATTTATTAATAATCTCACCATGAGTGTATTATATAAGGCTATGATTATGTTAATCGTATTGCTACTGAATCCAAAAACAGCCAATACTTCCCACAGGTAAATTCAGCTCACTCTGTCAAAAGCCTTGGCCTCATCTAAGGTAGAAATGGCTAGCAGTACTTTGTATGTGTCAGCAATAGTAATACAGCCTATTAAAAGGTGTGTCAACTCATTCAGTTGCCTACCTGATGTAAAACCTTGTTAGTCTGTATGTACTATTTCAGAGATGACTCTCATAATGTGATTTGAAAGGATACCTATAAACAACTTATAGTTTGTGTTTAATAAAGATATTGGACTATAAGAGTCTGAGTTTTTTGGATTTTTTTAAATTTTAATATCAAAGTTATCATTGCTCCTTTCCATGATGTAGGAATAGCACCTAAATTATGTAGAGTTCCAGTCTGACAACAAACTGCCAGTCTCTGCACATCATTTGACCATTGTTACTTTGAATAATGGATTATATAATCTCCTTTGCAATCCATTTTTAGCAACATGTTTATGTTTGTCTTTACATATGTATGAAATGCAAAGTACGACAACAAAGACAGATGTGGATAACGTTTTATAGATGAATTATTCATCACTTGTATCAAGTATATGTACTTATTTATATAAAATATTATTGAAAAAAACTGATAAAATACCCCCAAAAAGTTTTATTAATTTAGAAAAAAATAAACAAATGTAATTTTGACATTGGTTACGACAATCATTGATAACATTAATGTCTCAGTTCTAGAGTTTCTCTGCCTGCATTAATTGTATTTCACTGTGCCCAGGTGTGTCTTTATATGAAATTGTTTATTCCCTGTCAGGGCTTAGATATCCTATCTACAGGGGCCATAGTCCTTTTCCAGATTATGTAGAGTTCCTTCCATACTTGTGCTATTTGTCATTGCCGGGTTTGGACAACTCTGCGAGGATCCCTTCAGGGCCCGCAGTTTTGCCTTTTTTTAATATCTAAATTTGATTTATGATCTCCTACTCTGTTATATCAAATGTTAATGTTGTGGCATGAGCATCTGCTATTTCTGGCAGTTTTCTGTCTGTTAGCCACTTCTTGATTCTGGTTGCATCTGGACGTATTTCTTCTCTATATAGCATTGCATTTTTTACCATCTCCACTTCCATTTCCTCTGATCGACTTAACAGCCGGCCCAGTTCCTTATTGTTTAATTATTTTATGGCATTCCTGGCCTAATCTGATCTTGTTTTCCAGGACTGCAGAATTCCACAATCCTCTCCATACTCAAAATTCTGCATTTTACTGACTTGTCAGTATTTTATGAATGGTTTGGCCAATTAAATTTGAGCTAGTTTTGCGCGGCTTCCAGGTCTATCCTTACCTCAGCAATTTCACTGGGCTCTACTGAATTTAGTTTGTATAGCTCCCCTACATTCCCATCAATCACCTCTTCTAATGTTCTATGTCCCTCCCATCTCCCCCTCGTATATTTATACAATGCTTTACTGATAATCCCTCTGATATATGCTTTAGAGGAGTCCCATACCATATTCCATGAAGCTATATACTTGTTAAAGAAAATATATTACTGGGTGGATTCAGATATTTCTTTTACGATTCCATTGTCTGTTAACAATATTCTGTTTAACCTCTTCTGTGCCCATGACGAGATAGTCTCGTCATGGAGCACGGTCGCGCTGTGCCCATGACGAGACTATCTCGTCATGAAACCCGCCCACTAATGAAACGCCCGGCACAGGAGGGAGAAAGGGCGTGGCACAGAAGGGGTTAAAGTCCATCTGGTTTACCTGCTGTTTTCAAGAATGCCTAGACTTAAGCTAACTGCAGCATGATCTGAAATATGCACAGGCAAATGCGTTATCTCTTAAACCAGTTTGACCAGAGTATGACCTATCAGGAAGTAATCTATCCTTGAGTGAAATCTAGCCATGATTGATAACTGTATTTGTTTGCTAAAGAAGGTATACCCCCATTGACTTCCCCATCTTAATCGCCAGATGTCATAAAATCCTAGCTCAAACACCATGTCTTTTATCTTTTGAACTACCTTTTGGGTGCAAATACATTTCCATTTGGAGGACTTGTCTAGTGTGTTGTCTAATATTGCATTGAAGTCTCCTCCAATAATGTAGAGGTGTCTTTTTTTTTAGTTAACAAAGCTTTATTAGATAAAATACAGATGTACAGAATTATATATTACTTCAGAATGAGAGATCAAGTTATGAAATATACATTAAACCAAGAACACAAAAATATCTAGTACTTAATACAAAAGTACAATTACAAGATAAGGTAAGACATTACATTTCTTGGTATTTTGCGTATTAAGAGAAAGGAAGAAAAAAGATATCAGAAGAAGAGTGAAGAGAAAGAGAAAAGAAGAAAAGGTACAAAAGTAGAATTACAAGATAAGGTAAGACATTACATTTCTTGGTATTTTGCGTATTAAGAGAAAGGAAGAAAAAAGATATCAGAAGAAGAGTGAAGAGAAAGAGAAAAGAAGAAAACGAGAAGAATACACATTACGTATTAAAATATGAACATGTATCACATAATAAAACCTATATTATCTAATAATTAGTTCATTTTATAAAGTCACATTATTAACAACGTATCTCATATAGTGACAATGGCAAATACTTAGATAAAATAATTTAAAGAATAGGGGAAAAAGCAATCATGGTGGCTGGAAAACCCTTGTGGAATCTCTAGAGGCCTTGTACTTTTTATTTAAATACCCAGTAAGCAAAGACCAAAAGAGGTCCTTATTCATCATTTGTTGCGTCGATGTAGCTGCTGCTGTATCGAGTCTATGATGACAACAGAGAAGATTCCACCACCTAGAAACATTAATATTTGCAGCATTTTTCCAGTTGGATGTAATAACCTGAAAGGTAATAGCAAGTGACAGATCTAAACATTTGCCTAATTTAGAACGTAGTGGCCAAAAGCGGGAGGAACGTCCTAGAAAAATGCCCTTAACATCAAAAGGGATATCAAGAGAACAAATAATGGAAATAGTCCTATAAACCTGTAACCAAAAAAACAGTGGTTTGTAGACAATGAAAAAACATGTGTAAATATGTATCAGGAAGAGTTTTACAAGACCAGCACATGTTGGAATGTGTTGGGTTATATTTTTGCAAAGATAATGGGGTAATATATAGTCTATTATAAAAATAATAAAGGGTTTGTGTAGAGATAGCATTATGCGATGTATGGTGTATTTTATTCAAAATGGAACCCCAATCTCTTAAAGATGGGGAATGCTGAAGCTCAGATTCCCACAATATCTCAACTTTAGACTTAGGGCGGCAAGGAGTAACTTAATGCATATATTTATATATATAGGAAGCTTTAAGGGAATCACAAGATTACAATTGGAACAGGACGCGAGGAGTTTACATGAGATTGGGACTGAGTGAGTGTAGAGATGGCTTGCCTAAGAACATTCCTGAGAGACTCATATTTGACAGCATAAATAGAAGGAATAGCAAATATTGTTTTCGATTTCCGAAAAGGTAAGAGGAGTCATGCCACACAGCAATTGTTTAATTTAAATTATAGCTTTCAGGGCCCAATTTTTCCAAAAGATAGTTCGGTTCGAAATTTTGAGAGATATGTTATGCGATATGGGGGATTCTAAGAACTGCTGTATCAGGGATAAGGACCTTGTCAGGATAAGGGAAGACACTATACTAGAATTCTTAATGGATGGAGCAGAAAAAGTTAGTGGGGGTTTCGAAATAAATGGTAAAGAATAAAAAGGAAATGGTGACACAAGTAAATCCTCCAACCTGCGCCAAAGGGTGGAGAGTCTATACCTTCCATATAAGGTAAGACTTGTTTTAAAACAAAGGCATTGACACCACCCAACTCCTTGGGTTTATAAAGAGATGTTAAAGCGATGCACGCTTTCTTACCATTCCATAAAAATGCTGTAATTTACTTATTTAATACTTTTGAAAAAGTCACTGGTAATTTAATAGGTCACATGGACAGGTAAAAATTAATAACAGGTAGAAACATCATTTTGATATTGGACAACCTTCCCCACGAAGATCAGTATAATAGGGACAATTTCTCTGTCATTTTACGAATCTTATGATGAACATCTTCTAAGTTGATCTGGATTGTCTTTGCCATGGAAGTAGAATATTTAATCCCTAAACACTTGATGTTGTGTGGAGACCAATTAAGCCCAGTACCATCAAACATACTCTTCAAACAAAATTTATTGAGAGGGAGCACTTCAGATTTTGAAAAATTAAGTTTGTATCCAGATAGACTAGAGTACAATGTTAAATGATTAGTAAAAGCCGGGATTGATGTTTCCGGTTGAGAGACTTAAAGAATTACATCATCAGCATAGGCTGAGAACCCTAATTTCAGCATCTTTATATTGAAAGCCAAGGAATGATGGTGAATTACGTAATGTATGTAAGAAGGTTCTAAGGATAAAATGGAAAGCAATGGGGAAAGAGGACATCCCTGTCTGGTACCACGTAAAAGGGGAAAATATGAAAATTGTGAACCATTTAGAAAGACAGTCGTCATTGGTGAGGAATATAATAATCCTACATATTTAAGAAAGGTTGGAATAAAACCATGCCATTGTAAGGCTTGCATCATGACCTTCGAATTGACACGGTCGAAGCCCTTTTCGGCATCTAAAGTCACGGCAGCCATAGGAGTACTGGTAGAAGAAGCCATATGTAGAATATCCAGAAATTGCCTAGAATTGCTAGCCATGTGTCTACCCTTGACAAATTCAGCCTGGTCGAGTCCAATCATATCAGGGATTAGAGGAAAAATCCTAATTGATAAAATCTTGGCAAAAATCTTGCAATCTAAATTAATAAGGGAAATAGGCCTATAGTTGGCACATAAAGAGGGGTACTTATCCTTTTTACAGATCAAACATATCATAGCTTCTACAAAGGTCCCTTTAGTTTAATTTTGTGAAAAGAAAGACTGATATAAAGTAAGTAAGTGAGGAAATAAAGGATACGAAAAACAAAAGTCAATTTCAGCAGTAAAACCATCAGGAACCAGTGCTTTATCTTTCGGTAAAGCACTAAGAGCAGACTTTAGTTCAGTAATCAAAATAGGCTCTTCTAGAAAAGAAAGATCATGTGCTTGTTGCTGTCTTGGCGGAAGAGAGTGAAAATAGGAATCCAATGCCTCTTTAGTGGGAAAGTGGTCAGGTGTATAAAGATTTGTATCGAAATCAGTGAAGCAATCTAAAATATTCTTGTTTTTAAAAAGAGGATTCCCACTCTCATCTAAAATCTTAAGAATTCTAGACTTTTGAGATTTAACTTTCAAATAATTGGCAAGTAGTTTGCCAGCCTTGTTGCTTCCCCTCAAAAACTTGGGATTGATTTTTAACAGTGTACCGGCAGCCTCCTCAGTTGACCTTTTATTAAACTCAAATTTAGCACTCATTAAGCACTGTAAAGCTGTATCGTTCTTAGCAGTGAAAAATGTGTGTTCTAGCTATTTAATAGACTGAAGTAAAACAGAAGAATCTTTATTAGCTTTCTTCTTTTTAATTGATACATAGTTAATAATATGACTACGAGCAGAAGCCTTGAAAGCATCCCAAACAAGGTAGAAAGGGATATCCGGTGTAATGTTATGCATATAAAACTATTTTATAAAACATTCGAAATTCTGTAAAAACTCTTTATCCTTCAATAAGTTATTATTAAACCGCCATCTGTTAGGCTTAGGGAGCTCCGGCAATAAGTCCAAATCTATTATAACCAGGGCGTGGTCTGAAATTAAAATTGACCCAATTTCAGCATCTGTGAGTGAAGCAACTAAAGGTGATGAAAGGAATAAGTAATCAATTCTGGATTGGGATTTATGTGTTGGTGAAAAAAAGTTGTATTCTAAAATGTCTGGAGAGTAGAGTCGCCAAGCATCTACCAATCCCCTGGATTGAATAAAATGTGTAATTGTTTTCTGCATTTTATTAGGAACATACTTAACTTGAGACTTCCTATCCAAAAAAGGATAAGCAATTTGATTAAAGTCACCACCAACTATTAAATTAGCATTAGAAAAGGCGCGCAAAACCTAAGACATTTGATTCCAGAAGTGTACATCAACACCTGTGGCTCCATAAATATTTAGTATAGATAAAACATACGATGAAAGGTAGGGTGAATTAAAACCCAGCTACCATGAGCATCCTTTTCCGCTTTCTCAACCACCAAGGGAAGGGATTTATGAACCAAAATGATAGCTCCAGTTTTTGTGGGTAAGGGCTGGGGTAAGAAAATTTGACCAACCCAATTTTTGTGCAATGAATCTTTATCTAATAAGTGTGTTTCCTGCAAAAGAGCAATATTACATTTAAGATGAACTAAATGGGTCAGAACTCTTTTCTTTTTAATAGGATTTCGCAATCCCTTACCATTCCAAGAAATAACCCTAAGAGAGTTTATCATTGTAACATTTTAACAAGTATACTAAACCAATATATTTAAAGAATGAATGAAACCAGATTCAAATTTTCCAAAATTATATAACACATAAAACAATCTAGGCATAAAAATCGATGTAAAACTGTGAAACATAGTGAAACTCAAGGAAAAAATAGAAAGAGAAGTGCAAGAAAGAAAGGAGAAAAAGAGAAAGAAAAAGTAGAAATATTGAGGATGACAAAAAGCTGAATAGCTTTAGTCATGAAGACAATACATATACAACGTGAAAAGAGTATATTGGGGAAGTGGGGAAGCATAAAACTGAAGACGGACAACAGGCAAACATTTATAGAAAAAAGAATGAAAACAGTATTGGAGAAACCATTACTATAAAAAAGATCCGAAGAGCGTGAAGAGAGTAAACACAATCCAGCCAATCAGATAACTAAGATCAACGAGACAACTAAATAGATAATCCACAATAAAGATGCATCATACATAAAGGATCAGCGAAACCAACTTACCAGACATGAGGAAAAATGGGAGGCAATAGGCATAGGAGGGGAGGTATATGGAGGGCAACACATTAAACCAACGGATAAAGTCCAGGGCAGATAACATATGACTGTAAAAGGGAATAATAGATATATTAATATTAAAACACTAGACCAATTAACTGAAGAGAACAGCCATAAAACAACAAAATTAACATTAAACATTCTACCATAATATCGTCATGTAAAAAAAAATAAACATAAGAGATGTACTGAGTAAAATTTCAGAAAAGAGGATGAAGACCAAGGCCCGTATCAGAAGAAGTATCTTAGAACCAGGAGTTTTAGGGTTTCCTAAGCTCCATTACTTTACCCTTGTGCTGGAAGATAAACTTCCTCAGGTCATCTGGGCATTCAAAAGAGAAAGTTTGGTTTTGATCAATGACTTTAACCAAACATGGGTGCACCAGTCCACATCTTGCGTTCATAGATCGTAGAGTTGATCGGAACGATAAGAACTCCTTCCGATGAGCGGCACTTGCTTGTGACACATCTTCAGAAATAAATATCTTCTGGCCAGACCATAACATTTGTTTTCTTTGCTTAGCAGCCGATACCACCATCAGAAGCTCAGTATATTTTAGAAAGAGAGCAATTAATCCTCTTGGACGGCCAGAACTTGAAACATTTGAAGGTTGGGGACCAATGCGATGAGCACGCTGCAAATTAAGGTGTGTTCCTTCTTTAAGACCAACCAGCTTTGGGATATGCACCCCAAGAAAGGCAAGCATGTCCAGCCCCCCGCTTCCTCCGGAATTCCATAAACTCGGAGATTGTTACACCTATTCCGTTTTTCCCAAATCCTCAGTCTGCTGCTTCAAGATCGCTTTCTCCTTAGACATACTATCAATTTCGGTGGCAGCATCTTGCACATCACTGATCCGTTGTTCAACATCAGACACTCTGGACTCCAGCCTAGACCATTTTTCCTCAATATGTTGGAGTCTAACACTAGTCTCGATAACAAAATGTTTCAAATGTTTGATTTCTTCCATGAGATCCTCCAAGGTCAGGGGTAGAGGGGATTTTGTAGGGTAACCAGGATATTTTTTCTGTCTTTTAGTGGAAACAGTTGTATCTTTGTGAGAGACAGGCACGACTGTAGAAGAGCTAGCAGTCTTCAAACTAGAGGCAGGCGAGGACTCCATTAGTGTGCACCACACAAAAAATGATAGCCAGAATATAAGTGCAGGACAAAAATAGCAGGTAAAGCCCAAGGAGCTGAAGAAAGAGCCAAATATATTCTTATTTAAATTGCGATAAAAATAACTGAAGGAGTCAATCTTGTCTATTATCCATAGACATACACTGTGTAGAAACAAGCGATATGAGAAAGCCATCCACAGTTCCGCTAATGAAGAAAATGAACTATAAACCAGGCATGACCGCTTATGTTTCTTCATTGCACTAATAAAGGCACACAAAGCAGGCAAAAAACACAGTGTCCAAAGGCCTGCAGCATAATTTCCTCACAGGAATCATTTGTTTATGTCAGGAAAAACAAAATACTTGTTGCAGTAGTTTGCATCCAGCTAACACCATGTGGGCAGCAATAAAGATGTACATGGCCACGCACGCCTCCTAATCACTAAAAAAGGCTCAACGTCCTTATGCGCCACCAGCAGGCAAAAACGGCTCCGACGGGCTCCGATGAACAAAATGGCAGCTGTGACCGCCGGTGCTGAGGTGCTCGACACGGGGGAAAAGGAATGAGGTAAATAACCTGAATAATATTTAAAAAAAAGAAAAACCTTGTCACCCCACATTCGTGCACCTGCCTCCTTACTTGGACAGCATTTTGTGTAGATGCCGCTGCTTGAAGAGCAATGAAGCCTCTGACACCGTGCGGAGCTTTAGCAGCCCGCCGCAATCTTCCGGGCGGTTCGGCTACTCCCCCCTAGAGGAGGTGTTTAAATCAAGTTGAGTTAGAGTTGACTCAAATATGAGGGGTCATCTGAATCTGGGTCATAAAAGCCTGCCTATGTGATTATTATATGACCCTTCGCAAGTGGGGCCATCACCCACCTACCTGAGCTATCCATTAGATAGTTGATAACCCTTACTCCAGCATTCCGTCTCACAACTATTGCTACCCCTTTTGTGATACCTGACTGGTCTGAGCACAGCACATCTTGAATCCATTGGCACTTAATAAATAGAACCCCACACTTTTAACTCTGTAAATGTGTTTCTTGGAGTATTATTACTTGTGTTCTTGAGTTCCTTGGATATTGTAGGGCCACCTTCTGTTTTTTCCTAGTGTGCAGCCTATTAACATTCCAGGTTACCAACTCAATCAATTTCCCCATCGCTGCATTGATCCCTACCTCTCCTCTCCATCTCTGCCTCTCTCTGATGTTGAGATGCTGGGATTTGTGTTAGAAGTATGTGCTCATATGTTTAATCTAGTGACTTGGACCTTTTGTTGTTTTTTTGTCCCCATATGCTTCCCACCCATAACACGTAGTGCTCCCCACACTTTCTCCTTGGCCATACACCCCACCATTTAGTGACCTGTTCTCTTAACTTAACTTACTCAGAGTTGTTGAGATTGTCCCTCTTTTTTCTCAATGCATGGTCCCCCGTCCCCATTATCTTACGTGGTGCCTTCATCTTGTTTATTGACTAATCAACTTCCTCAACCTGCCTAAACTAAATAGATAATCCACAATAAAGATGCATCATACATAAAGGATCAGCGAAACCAACTTACCAGACATGAGGAAAAATGGGAGGCAATAGGCATAGGAGGGGAGGTATAAGCAGGCAAAAAACACAGTGTCCAAAGGCCTGCAGCATAATTTCCTCACAGGAATCATTTGTTTATGTCAGGAAAAACAAAATACTTGTTGCAGTAGTTTGCATCCAGCTAACACCATGTGGGCAGCAATAAAGATGTACATGGCCACGCACGCCTCCTAATCACTAAAAAAGGCTCAACGTCCTTATGCGCCACCAGCAGGCAAAAACGGCTCCGACGGGCTCCGATGAACAAAATGGCAGCTGTGACCGCCGGTGCTGAGGTGCTCGACACGGGGGAAAAGGAATGAGGTAAATAACCTGAATAATATTTAAAAAAAAGAAAAACCTTGTCACCCCACATTCGTGCACCTGCCTCCTTACTTGGACAGCATTTTGTGTAGATGCCGCTGCTTGAAGAGCAATGAAGCCTCTGACACCGTGCGGAGCTTTAGCAGCCCGCCGCAATCTTCCGGGCGGTTCGGCTACTCCCCCCTAGAGGAGGTGTTTAAATCAAGTTGAGTTAGAGTTGACTCAAATATGAGGGGTCATCTGAATCTGGGTCATAAAAGCCTGCCTATGTGATTATTATATGACCCTTCGCAAGTGGGGCCATCACCCACCTACCTGAGCTATCCATTAGATAGTTGATAACCCTTACTCCAGCATTCCGTCTCACAACTATTGCTACCCCTTTTGTGATACCTGACTGGTCTGAGCACAGCACATCTTGAATCCATTGGCACTTAATAAATAGAACCCCACACTTTTAACTCTGTAAATGTGTTTCTTGGAGTATTATTACTTGTGTTCTTGAGTTCCTTGGATATTGTAGGGCCACCTTCTGTTTTTTCCTAGTGTGCAGCCTATTAACATTCCAGGTTACCAACTCAATCAATTTCCCCATCGCTGCATTGATCCCTACCTCTCCTCTCCATCTCTGCCTCTCTCTGATGTTGAGATGCTGGGATTTGTGTTAGAAGTATGTGCTCATATGTTTAATCTAGTGACTTGGACCTTTTGTTGTTTTTTTGTCCCCATATGCTTCCCACCCATAACACGTAGTGCTCCCCACACTTTCTCCTTGGCCATACACCCCACCATTTAGTGACCTGTTCTCTTAACTTAACTTACTCAGAGTTGTTGAGATTGTCCCTCTTTTTTCTCAATGCATGGTCCCCCGTCCCCATTATCTTACGTGGTGCCTTCATCTTGTTTATTGACTAATCAACTTCCTCAACCTGCCCGAGATAATGGATCTCATTTTTACACATACTTCTCAAGGTGGCTGGAAATTTCATTTGAACTTTTGCTCTGTCATTCTGCCGATATCGGACCTGACTGAAAATGTAAAGTTATCATACACTATCTCTCCAGACTCTAGGTCTATGCCTCAGAATCATTCTTTAAGAATGTAACTCAAGAAATTCACCAGTGGATTTTACACCGTGGGTTGAACTTGCAAGGATTTGTGTGTACACTTTGAATTTCAGCTTCAAACTAACATCTGTACACCCTTTCAGAACACCAACCAGGGGCCGTATTAAACAAAGTGCCCTGGGGGCACAATAGGCGTTTGCACCTGCTTTGCGTGGCCCGGGGCACTTTGGTATTACAGAAGGGCCGCAGTCGCTTGTGCGGCTTAATCTGTAATACAGATAGCAGTGTTGTACATACATCGCCTGAGCAATCACCAAAGGGTGTTCCTTCATTTGCATGGGGGTGTGGCCCCATGCAAAGGAGGGATTCACTTTGCCTCTGCACCTGAGTTGAATTATAGACAGGGAAGCAGAGGCAAAGAAACTGTCAAGAGGCGCACTCTACTCACAGTGCGCCATCTAAAAGGTGGTGCACTGTCTGTTCGCCCCTTGATGTCAGCCCATTGAAGGAGGGGAAGGAGGGTCCTATAGACCCCCCAAGACCTCCCCTTGCAGGTGGGTGCAGCCACTAACTGCACCTGCCTGCAAGGGGATCTCTAATCCCCCTTAAAAGTGCAAGCGGGTTGCTGCCTGCACAGTGAAACATGGAGTGGCTGCTTCAAAGCCGCTCCGTTTTTCACCTGAATGCGCTACCCCGGGGGCAGCACGAGTTTGTGGCTGCCCCGGGGCAGCACATTCAATGTAATAGGGCACACTTTCTCTGTTTGCGCCTGGCGCACCCGTTTTAAGGTGCACCATGGCGCAAACAGAGTAAGTGCGCCCTATCTGTAATAGGGCCCCAGGAGTAATTTTGTCACAAACCCTTTCAAATTATTTCCTTCCACCCCTTCTGGTATTTTTAAGAGTCTCAGGTTGTTACAACATGAGATACTCTCTAGGTTCTCCTCCCTCAGAGATTTGTTTTATTGTTTAAGGTTTTCTATTTAAAGCGTGTTTTCTGGTATTTTAGCATTAACTTTCTTTAAACTGTCCTCCAAAGTCCTACTTATTATTGTCAACGTGTCTAGTTCTGATTCAAGCACAAGGCAAGCCCTCCTAATTCCTCTCTGTTCTTTTCAGAGATCTCAAATCTAACTCTGAATTCTGTTTTCAAATTAAGGAGTATTGAATCCAAAGAAACTGCTTCTTGTGGCATATCTACAGTAGGGGGGTCCCCGGATCCACTTTGGCTATCATCCTTTGCTGCCACGGCTATCCTCCTGATTATCCTGCTGACTCCCAGGGGTCATTCTGAGCTGTAAGATTAGGCAGTGGTGCAAATATGCTAGTTCTGGGCACTTCTGTAGTCAGATCTGCCTCCTTTTCCATCCCACCCGAGAGAACATCAATGAGCTATTTTGTGGCACAGGCCTTCCACAGCTTCAGGGTCAAACCATGTTGAACTGCACCCTTTCTAGGTTCCTGTACTGAAACACGTCCTTCTGTTTTGCATCCATTATTTCAAAGAAAGAGTTTAGTGATGGCATTGGCCTCTTACTTGCATCTCCATTGTTCTTATTTTTGGTTACAGGCCGGACTGATAGGCTTGCAGAGATGTGAGTTTTCCTTACCATACTCGCTGGTCTTTTTGAATATATTGCGTTAGGGTGTTTGTCTCCACCTATAGCCAACCCTTCGATGTCAACAGATTTTATTAAATATCTGTTCCTTCTCTGGGGGGAGTATGGCCCTGGGGGTAGGTCTAGCAGTCTTAAAGCAAAGACCATCTGGTGAGGTGTAAATGGATTTGTTAAGCTGACTTTTGGGCTCTTTCGATGCTTCACTTAAATGCCCCTCGTTGCCCCGAATATCTCTGTATTTACTGGTATTATATGCTCCTTATGCATAGCCTACCGTATAGCTGAGCGGCTGGGTTCTGCATCTGCCTTCTGACATGCTAGGATCCCTCCTCAGCCACTCCACAGAAATAAACACTATATTATTGCCAGTTCCTCTTTGGCTCCGATGAGCTACAGCGATGCGAGCGGCTTCTGCCTCCTTTCCCCTGGAGCACACTCCCTTCCACCACTGCTCTTAGTGGTGAGCGAGCTCGGCTCCTAAGTAAATGGGGAAAAGTGCTCTCTTCATTTGGCACTGACATCCAAGCACTGTCATGCGGCCCCAGATATCTGGTAAGTGTCAAAGCTCTGAACCCTTTGGGGATGTTTGCTACTTAGAGGTAGCACGACTTATCTCGGATATCCTGCGACTGGCACATAGCCGGCCACCATGCCCTCCCCAATTACCAGTGTACTAAACTTTGAATTTTACCCACTATAGAAGTCCATTACGGTAGGCTGTTGTTGTTGTCTTTGCCACTCTGAATTCAAAAGAGTCACCCTTTATAACCAAAAGGGACATGGTAAGTAAAACTAATGAAAAGCAAATTCCCTTTTATGCTCACACTATATATCCAGTTATTAATTATATCTCAAATCAATGAGTGAACTAAATTAAATCCTTCTTAATATCATCAATTATGACTGTCTTCCTGTTATAAGAAAAATGTATATTTTTTTCAAATAATTTAAATACATTTGATTGCGTCCACAATGTACAAGTCAATCATTATACAATACAATAAAAAGTCTAAAACCATAAAGCCTCTTAGATATGAGACACCATCTGTAGAAAATCACAGCATTCATTGAACAATTTCTAAAAAACAATCCTCTGTTACTTGTAGACACCCTATATGAGCCATTTATTAGAAGTATACACAGATTATTAAAAACCGACCAATGCTGTACATCAAAATACTTTCAGTTAACATGTCCTTTTTTATAAAGATTGTTGTCTTTGCCCCTCTCTTGTCCCATTGCCCCTGCATGCCCATCTGGCCCAAGCATTGCAAAATAGCCTGTTTCCCCCACACTTAGCTCACTCATGCTTGTGTATAGTCGCTTAGTATAGCCCCTGTTGAAACCCTCACATGCTCCTGCATTGATACCTTTCCCTTTCTCTCAACATCCCGCCAGATTAGCTGCTTGCTGTGTGAAAATCTACCGCTGGTCTGGTTAGGATCATCCATTGTACCTTCAGCTCGCTGTCCACCTATCCCTAAGGCTTCTCAGGATAGGAGCCCAACTAAGCTCCGAATTCCTTGTCACAGCTTAACCAATGTGGAACCTCAAAATCCATCCGCAATGTCAAAATATTTTTAAATGGCCACCGATTGCTCAGGGATTTTCTCAAAAAATTCACTAGCATGGGTAAGAAAGCATGTAGTCCACGTCTCAATATTAATAGGTAACGTTGGCATTCTAGCAGTTTACAAGCATCTGTGAATTCCTGCTCAATCCTATCCTTAACTGTTATAGACAAGTGCGCCCCAAGTGGGATAGATACATTTCCTTGCACTCCTTCTGCCCCCCTCTTGCACCTGTGTTTTGCTTTCTTATTCATCCACCCCTAATTCTCCTTTCCCAGGCCCCTCCGTTTTACTTTTGACACTTTCGCCCCTATTTGCCCCTTCCCATAAAAAAATTCTATAAACATCATTACATTACAACATTTCACAATAATTTTGGTATGTCAGTAATTTTGATGAATTTAGGAGTATACTTGCAACAGAACATCACTTCTTGCGACATTCTGGTGGCGCAATGCCCTGCACCATATTTACAAAGCGACGTTCAGCCACTTTGTGTGGCTTAATGCCGCTTTGGAAACATGGTACCTTTTCATGCAGTTTTCTGCGGGAAAGGGGCGTGCAGTGGGTGTTGCTGTGGGCATTCCACCGCAACATCCATTGCTTTTTGATGCTTTCCCGGATTTAAAATGATCTGTAAATCTGAGGCAGCTCAAAAACAAATGCCATGCAAAAGCAGGCGTTAGATTGGTGCAACAAGTAGAAATACATTTATTTCTCCTTGTTTTGGGTTTTTCTAGGTGTGCTGCATCCTGCTGCACACAATTAAAGAGCAAAATGCCTTTAATGATTGTTTATGTGCAGGAAGGTGTCCGTAAGTAGCAAATCACAATTATTGATAAACAATCATTCCCAATGCAGGCACCCTTGCATTATGGCACAAGGATGTCTGTGTTGACCCTAGGCAGCTATTCTTAACGCCAGTGCAAGGGAAAACACAAGGGTGTGCCGAATTGTTGTAAATACAGTGCATCTATGCATTTTTTAAATGACGAAGCACATGCTGCAAAATTTGCCACTGCGCTGCACCATTTTCTTGCAGATATGCCTAGAGCAGCAGTGCAAGTGTTAATTTTACCAGTTGCGGCTTGAAGGGAATGAGGGTGGAGAGGCGGGGACACAATAACATTTTTAAATATTACCACTTACCCCTTCCACCTGCTGCATCTCTCCTGTGCTTCTCCTGCTCAGAAACAGGAAAAACCCAGACTCCGCTAAGCCAATTACAATGCTGCAATGCAGTGTGGTGATTGGTCTCAGCGCCGTGGAGCAGCACTCAAATGTGGACTGGGGCCCTGGGCATGTTACCAACCAGGCTATGTGGGGAACATGGAAAGTGTGCATTACTGTTTGGCCAGGGATAGACGGCTGGCTAAGCAGTCATGCCCACTTGGAGTGTGCAAACCACTCCTCTCCCTCTGTCCCCCTCTGTCTCCTGCCCCGTCCCCCCAACCCAGCTGAATCCGCGAAAAATAAAATGATGGTAACTGGATTATTACAATTTTATTTTTCCTGCTCAAAGAGCAGTGGGGCGACTTTCCTCTGCATTAGCGGAGGAGCCGCCCCTGAATTTTACCACATCTTTACATTTCAGAGAAACACTGGTCTAAAGAGCGAGAACACAGGACTTGTGGTGAGTTCTCATCCTGACATTGTTTTCTATGAATAAGCTGTAATTGATAAATGTCACCATCTATAGAGCAGCAACGGGCACCCTTAGAAAATTATTACAATGGATTTTAAGTGCCCGTAGGAGTCCACAAATCGAATACTCTAATCTTTCTGAACTTCAGCATCTCAATATATTTTCCATTTTGTGTTTTATTAATGCAAATATTTCACACACTTGACCGCCCAAAGCCCTCATCGCCACTCACCACATCCACCCAGGCACAATCAGATACCATGCTCATCACAGACACCACATGATCTCACACACATAAAACATAAAACCATAAATCCCATATAGTGATGTTGTTGTGATGGCTTTAGGATTGCCGTGCGTGTGGCTAAAATACTTACCCAGAAACCGGTCCCAGGATGCTTGTTTACAGTTCAAGGAAGACCTGGCTAGGCAGTTCTGGCTGGACTGTTCCCATGAGGCACAGGGTCAAGTTAGATTTGCATGTAGCTGGGTCTGAACTGAGGTGGCGAAGTGAGCTATGAATGATGATGGATTTAACCCAGATATGTGATTGGGGGTGAGTGTTTGAAAAGTTTCAGCACTGAGTCCATCATTTACTTGTGTTTGCTTTGTTTGCCCTAAGTTGGCAGGGTATGCCCAGACGTAGGACCCTTGCTCACTTTGCCACTGGATTCAAGCTAGCTTGGCTGATGAAGGGTGTTACACAGAAACCGGTCCCAGGATGCTTGTTTACAGTTCAAGGAAGACCTGGCTAGGCAGTTCAGGCTGGACTGTTCCCATGAAGCACAGGGTCAAGACTGATTTGCATATAGCTGGGTCTGAACTGACGTGGTGAATTGAGCTAAAGAATGATGATGGATTCAACCCAGATATGTGATTGGGGGTGAGTGTTTGAAAAGTTTCAGCACTCCGTCCATCATTTACTTGTGTTTGCTTCATTTCAGGGGGCACCCCATAGTGGAGGGCCAGGGAGGACGGGGCCATACTGGAGACACCTAAAGTCCCTTGTCTACAGCGTTTCTATGACGGTCGGACTGCCATGGAAAGGTTGTCAGGAAGTGACATCGTAATCCCTACGGCAGAGCCTGATCAGGCACCATCCCTATTGTAGGGTATTATGTTCTGACCGACAGTCCGACAAACTCCTTGAGCCTGTCTGAAGCGTTGGTCTGTCCCTCCACCTGCTGCCTCTTACCGTCCGCATCATAATGCGTCAGTCGGACCGCGACACCAGAAGTCGGATGGACCGCCACAGACAGACAATCGATGGCAGTCCGTCTGACACAGACCAAAATAGCTTTATTCCTGATAGATCCACCACAACTGAGCAGGAAATCCATTTAGTCTCAATGTACGCCGATGACATGCTTCTTTATATACAGGACATACACATAAGGATTCCTGTGACAGCAGAGATACTAGAGAGATTTCGTCGGGCGTCGGGATTGGGAGTCAACTGGACAAAGTCTTGTGTATTTCCTTTATGTGCAGATTGCCCCCCACAGGAGGGCATAATAGGAGACAGGGTGGTGAGGTGGGAACCTTGCACCTTCCGATACCTGGGGATCAGTATTTATCACATTACAAAAGATCTCACTGATGGGAACCTGACTAATGCCATATCCTCTCTATGCCCACAGATGGCCTTTTGGAATTCTCTCCTGCTCACAGCATAAGGGCAAATATCACTATCCAAAATGGTAATGCTCCCCACGCCTTTTGTATTTCTTTGTAACCTGCTGGTGGCAGTGCCTCGGGCCACCTTAATGGAGCTACAAGCCAAGCTGAGAGGGTTTATTTGGAAAAAGGGCAGGGAACGTGTTGCATTTCATAGACCGCAGCTTCCAGTGGAGTGGAGTGGCCAAGGTGCGCCATATTTTTAAAATTAATATTTGGCAGCGCAGCTGCAATAGGCTGCACAATGGTTAGGTGGAAGGCAACTGGACGAGGTGACCATATTGCCCACACGTAGAGCACAGGAAATGGTGGGGTCGATTTTGCTTTCTGGAGCGATAAACCCTCGAGGAATGGATGGTCTGGTGAGCGTGGCCTGTCAGAGGTATTAGAGAGGTGTAAAACTCATGCTGGACATAATCCCATACTCTCCATCCATTAGGCTGAACTTCATGATGTCATTTCGAACACACATAAGTAGGAAAGACTTGGCGGCCTGGAGTGAGACGGGGTTGACCTCAGTGGGCGATATGTTCAGAGACGGGCGCTAATACCCTTTGGACAGCTACAGGAAGAATATGAACTGCTGGTGGGGCATTTCCAATCCCATGGACACTGACAGTGGAGTTGGGACATTTATGGAGTGTAACAGACACTGAACCAGAACAACACTCACTGACCCATGCACTACACGTCATAGGGTCTATGTTTAGAGGGCAGGACCATTTGTGTTACCACTGAGAGCAGTAGTATGTCAGTGAACCTCCAGAAATGTTTTACTTTTCTAGGTATTTATAAACCATCTCAATGGTTTCATACCCTATAAACACACTCAAATGATTTGCCCTACATTGCCGGGACAAGAGACATCTATGTAGGGTGCTTGTCACATGGAATGTAGAGTCTTCGATGAGCAGTAAGACCTGATCCTGTTCCATTGGGTGTAGGGAGGACTCTAGTCTCATGACAGCAGTCAGCTGGCACCTTGATCCTGCCCCTTGCCAGGGAAACAATGCAGACAACTGGGGATCCCAAGATTGTTTACATATCAGTCTAATCTTTTAGTTCTCTAGAGGTGATGTATGGTTTTTTGAGAATTCAGTGTTGAAGGTTAAAACAATAACAAGAAACAAGTATACACTTTATGATATTTCCCACAATAATTTCTTTGGGTCTAAGATGCCTTATGGGGACCCCTAGAGGAACTTCCCGTGTATAACCCCTTAAAAGCCAAAGTGTTCAAGCGGGAGCCCTGAGGAAAGGAGGTACCTCTCTCATTTATAAATATTTGGTCATCAACTCACTGGACATCCTCACCCCGCTAAAGGCCAAACGGGAGGTTTGGGTGGGCCCCTTAGAGGCCAGTCAATGGAGAGAGACTTTGAAGATGCCGCTGGAATTGGCAGTATCCTCATAGATCTGGCTGACTCAACAGAAATTTCTGCTTCAGGAAAGGTGGCCATGGTTATGGAGACACTGAGGATGGTGGTGAGCTGGTGGCTAATCTCGTCTCTTTCAAGGTTGAAGAGTTGGTAGGGGCAAGAGTCGTTGTCTGCTCCTGAGTGGAGGAGTTCATAAGAGTGGTTGATTTCAGTGTGCTAAGTTGATCCTACGCGGTGAGTGGATGGTCAGCGGTGGTGATCAATGAGGTGGTGAGGAGGTCGGAGATGTTTTCCCTCATCATCATTAGCCATCACAGAATACAGCATGGGATATTGGGTCAGCCCACTTTTACCCATTAGCCTCCTTCACTTTGAGCGACTCCAAAACAACTGTGCACATTGTTCACTCCAAACTAAATACAGTGACATAGGGCCCGATTCACAGAACTAACTTAAGACAAAATCCTAAACTTACTCCCATTTTCGTATTCACAGAAGGCACTTACTCATTTTGGTATTCACAGAAGACACTTACTCACTTCGGTATTCACAGAAGTTAGGAGTCCTAACTTTAGGACTCCTAAATGCCTTCTGTGAATCCCGAAAGTCTTAAATTAGGATTTTTCTCACTTTAGGAGTCCTAAAGGTAGGACTCCTAACTTTACTACTAATAAACTGAGAAAAATCCTAATTTTAAGACTTTCGGTATCACAGAAGGCATTTAGGAGTCCTAAAGTTAGGACTCCTAACTTCTGTGAATACCGAAAGGAGTAAGTGCCTTCTGTGAGTACAAAAATGAGTAAGTGCCTTCTGTGAATACCAAAATGGTAGTAAGTTTAGGATTTTGTCTTAAGTTAGCTCTGTGAATCGGGCCCATAGTTTCTTTAAAGTGTGTTTTTCTGTTTAATTTATTTTACATATTAACTTTCAGTACCAACTATTTATTTTGCCTGCACTTTGGGTGCTCATTTATGTTTGTTTGTTTTTCATCTCTTTTACTAAATTATACAGTGTTTAAGTAACACTGTAGCTGCCTATGATTTGAGTTGTGAGCTATGTAGTGATATATTCCTGTCTCCTTCAAATATAACAATAATAATAATAAAATTAATGGAACAACTAAAAGGTTTGGTATTTAAAAAACATCACTCATTAATAAATACAAATGTTTAAATGCAAGCAAGTAGCAGCCATGCTTAGGTTTTATATTTGTTTTTTCTTATTGTGGCCTATGCTTGCAATCAACAAAAACACAACTAACAATTGCACAGCTTGACAAGGACAGACTTATTGGATTTGCTAATGCTTGTTTTATCTATCGTGGGCTGAGATCTGTCAGTCCCCTGCAACATTGTCCTTCACTACATCCATATGAACAAAACTGCTGACATTTATGTAAGTGCTATTCTTATTTTTAGAGCTTGTGCATGGAATGCGTTGGTTTCATGTGGCTGTGGCTACATAAGAATCCATTTTGCTTTCCTAAAACCATGTGACACCTAAAATGGAGGGTGGGGAGAGCCCTAGACAGCATTGTGAAGAGAAGGGCTCCTCCAGGACTTTAACGAGATCTTTCAAAGTGGGTAAGACTGGTGTGGAGGAGAGGAGAGAGAGGGTTCCTTTGAAACGTAACGTAAGCAAGAGCTATCCCCACAGGTTACCAGGCAGTTAAGTGGGCGAATCTCTCCCTTTTGTGTCTTTGTTTTAGGTCTCCTCTGACCGGATACTCACAGGCCCTCCTGAGTTTAGGGTGGTCAGACGTTTAAAACGTAGGGGCAGATTTATGTTCCCTGGCGCATCCCTGCAAATCAGCATGGATGCGCCAGGGAAGATGCGTCACGCAAGTTTGCCCTTGCGCCACCGCAGATGCGCTGCATTTACAATGCGGTGCATCGTGGCGCAAGGACAAGCAGATGCGTGACGTATCTGCCGGCGTAAGGTTGGCGCAGTGCTGAAGTTGTGTCGCAAGCGCGACGCAACTCCAGCACTGTTCCAACCTACCCTATCCCTAACATGGTGCGTCAAGCCTTACGCCTGCTTCAAGCAGGCGCAGGGTTTTGACGCATCAGCGCTGGGAAAGTGACTCAGTGAAATCTTATAGATTTCACTGAGTCACTTTTCAGGGGCATTCCTGCGACAGAACGCCCCCCCCCCCTGTGTCGCAACGCCCACATGAAACCTGACGCAGGTTTCACGTGGCGCAGGGCTTTACACCGTGACGCATCTCCATAGATGCGTCACGATGTAAATCGGGCGCAACGTGGTGCAGGGTTTACGCCGCCGCTGCGTCACAAAAGTGACGCAACGGCGGCGTAAAAGGGGCGCAAGTCCCACATAAATCTGCCCGTAGTATTTACCACATGAATCTCCCTCACTAAACAAAGTGGCAGGTCTGGGAGTAATTTGAATGACTCTAGAGTGATCATAGTAATGTTGGTAATTCTGTGTTACTCTTGAATGCAGAATTTCCACAAATAACATAATTACAAACACAAGATCACATTTTGCGAGCAGCTGTTCGCGCTGCTGTATATGTTCTGTTACATTTAGCGCAATTTTCGTAGCCCAAAATGCATCTTTGTGTCCATTTTGGATGCATCTTGTGCTACAAAAATAGTGCTAAATGCCAGGAGTAAATTGGGGCAAAGCCCAACGATAGGGGGCACATTTAGCGAGTGTGAGCAGCTGTTTGCATTGCTTTTCATGTTCTGTTGCATTTAGCGCTATTTCATAGCATGAAATGCATCATTGTGTCCATTTTGGACATGAGGCTGCATTTTTGCACTAAGAATATAGGGGCATATCGGCAACAACCGGCGATAATTATCACTAATCGCACTTAGCGCTAGGATAGTTATCGCCGGCTAACATGATTTTTATCGCTGAGATAGCGTGCTATTAGCAACGCTTATCTCAAAAGTGATAAAAATCCTAGCGCTAACTGCCAAACGTGAGATTATCGCTGGAAACCCAGAGATAATCTCACGAAGTTTGGCGTTAGCTTGATGATAGGGCCTCACATACTTAGCCATGATATCCACCTTCCATAGGATATCAT
Organism: Triturus cristatus; assembly: GCF_964204655.1. NCBI lineage: Eukaryota > Metazoa > Chordata > Amphibia > Caudata > Salamandridae > Triturus > Triturus cristatus. The sequence goes on from NC_140587.1 coordinate 287,811,282, forward strand.
GGCTAAGTCAGTCCTGAAGCAGGCGTAAAGAAAGTAGCGATAACAGGGGTTATTGCTACTTTTCTTGCCGCTATGCTTCATAGCGTGGGGATTGATGATAGGAGAAATGTCGCTTAGTGACATTTCTCCAGTCATGTCAGGTCAGGAACGCCCACTTTGCATCCCATTAGAGATGCAAAGCTGGGCGTTAAGAATCTGGACGCTAATGCAAGGTTTCACGCGATAGCGTGTCCTTGCTAATTAGGCAATAAAATTATCGCCGCTTTTCGCCCGAAAACGGACGCAAAAGCGGCGATAATATTATATCGCCTCATTGCTGATATGCCCCATAGTGCTAAATGCTAAATTACTCTTCTTGCATAAGTACGCATGATCTTGCAGTATTTTTTGATAATTCCACATGATTGCACTACACGAAATTAAAGTGAGCTTTCATTATGCATTGCAAAAGTGTGTGATGTTTTAGGATTTATACCCTAGTGTGGCATCACTTCTCCCAAATATGTAATGCATTCTGCCCCCAAGGGTTCAAAAAGGCCCAAGCCCATTACATATAAAATAACAAAATCATCAATGTGCGGCTATGAGTGGAATCGCTGTGCAGAAATTGGCGCCTTGAAATCATACACATCATGTGAGCTTTATGGGTAAAAAATAGACAAACATAGAGGTAAACTTTGCGAGTGTAACCATTCCATTTATTTGAGAAGGGCTCCGAGCTGAGCCTTTTCAAGATTGGGCAGATTGATCCAGGTAATCCAGATTATGCCATTGAAGCTAGTGGGTTTATTTACAGCGCTATGCAAATGATGACGATGATTATGAGAATGACAATGAATAAACCTTTACAGTGGAAAGAGGTGACACTGATATCCGGGTCTAGATTACAAAGTGGATTTAAACTCTTAAAACAACATTATTCTGGAAGCAGTGGGTGACTGGTAGGTAATGTGTAAGAGAACAAGGAACATAGTTAGCAGGCGCCCACATCTATAAATTGCAACAACAGAGAATTAGGGAATCAGAATCATTGCAATTTATTTTGGATTTTAATTATTTTTTACTTTATGTTCGATACTTCAAAACAATAGAGCATCCTCTATTGATGTGGAAGTTTAAGTTGTTCACATGTCTACGATTGTTATTCTATTAGGGCCTGTTAGACCTGGCACCTTGGCGTGAGTCTCCCTTCCACTTTTTGTCGCTGTGCCTCATGTGTTTTGCTGGTGTTAGCTGCTCAGAGCACTGTGCCACTGCCAACCAGTGCCACAGCGCAAGTGCTCCATATTTAAAATGTATATGTTGGTTGGATTCCATGATTGGCTTATTTGGTTTACTGTCAGTCCTAAGTAAAGTGCACCAGGAGTGCCCAGGGCATGTAAATACAAATGCTGCTGGTGGGCTTGCAGCACTGGTTGTGCCACCCACAGAAGCGGCCTAGTAAAATGTGTCTAAGGTCTGCCATTGCAGAACCTGCGTGCAGTCTGGTACTGTCATGCTGACTGGGCAAGTGCACCCACTTCCCAGTCCCTGAACCTTCCCTTAACTTCATATTATTCACCCATATGGTAGGCCCAACCGCAGGGTGCATTGTAAGCATAAGGTAGGACAAGCCCTGATGTGTGTGGCTAATAGTGAATACAGCCATTTTCGTTTTTCACTATTGTAAGGCTACCTGTTCTCCATAGGCCAGAATGGGCTGTTAGAATTGATACATCCTATGTGCCTAACAGACCCAGGGAACATGGTAGAAAATTGAGTTTAGTATGCCTGAACTCAGAATAATAAAATACATCTTTTAGTAAAGTTTATTTTAATATTCTGTGTTTGCAAATACCACTTTTAGAAAGTTGGTATTTGCTTGCCTAACCATTTCATCCCGCCTCTGCTATGATGTGTATTTGCCTGTCTGGTTTGTGTGAGTGACAGGGCTGGGGAAACCCGGAGGGGCAGGGCTAGGTAGCCTGGTGGTGAATAGAGAGATTGACATCCAGATGGGTGGGAGGAGTGCACCTGGACTCTGAATAGGGCTGTGCTCTGCCACCACAATGCTGGCTCCACCTCCTGTGGAGCGGCTGATGTCTCTGCCCTGCACCCTGAATAGAAAGGCAGAGTCATGTCAACAAAGTGCTCAAGAACTGGTTTGGACTGGGCAAAGGCCCCTCTACCCCAGAGGATCAAAGGAATTAGGGGTATACGTATTGGGACCCTGCTGCCAAGAAATTAGATCCTGCTTGACAAGAAGAACCTCTGCCTGAGGAGAAGGAACTGGGAAAGCTGTAAGGAGGAGTACTGTCCCTGACCTGGGGGATTGGCCTGCAGTGGTTGCCTTGCTGCTGGAAGGAGAGGAGAAAGACTACAAAGACTTTATTTCAACTTGTGCTTAAAAGATCTCCAAGGGCTTGTGCTGAGCTTGCCCCCTGAACGAAGTCCCAGGACCAGTGGACTTCACCCCCCAGCTCCCCAGAGTTCTTTGGAAGTGCCTGCTGCTGTTGTTGGGCCTTCTGAGGGACTGCGTGTCACAAGGAGCTGGAAGCGCGACTCAAGAAGGAGAAGCGTGCCGCCGTCGGAGCTGTTGTCGTCGCATCTCGCAAAGGGTGTCGCTGCTGCAGCATCGCATCGAGCGGAAGCGTCTCGCATCATTCCGGAAGTGTTTCGCAACGCCGAAGAAGCGTGTCGCCATCGCAGCCATCGTAGCTGACGCATTGCACCGCATCAAGAGAAGAGTCTCGCATCGAGGAAGAAGCGTGTCGCCATCGTAGTTGTCGCATTGCACCGCATCAAGAAAAGCGCCTTGCATCCACGGAGAAGCGTGCTGCCAAGGCCGCTGTCGTCGCATCGCGTAAAGGGGTGACGCCGCTGCAGCCGACGCATCGAGACGAGTCTTCTCGCAACATCGGAGAAGCGTAACGCATCTGGAAGATCTTCACGTCTTTATTTCTTTGCACCAAAAACTTCATCGCATCAGCATCGTTGCCCTGCGTGTCGCCTCTAAGGTACATTGACTTAAAGTGTCGCATTTAAGAACTTAAGAGAACTAAGCAAACTTCTACCATCTAAAGTAACAGTATTGTGTATTTTTGTCGTTTAATGGTCTTGTGGTAACTCTATATGAAGAATCCTTATTTTTAATATAAAAACCTGTGTGGTGTCCATCTGTAGTGTTGTCACTTGGTTACTGTATGTGTTCACAAATGCTTAACCTATAACGCTCTGCGATAAGCCTTGTCTGCTCGTGCCAAGCTACCTAGAGGGTGAGCAGGGGTTATTTTAGGAGTGTAAACCCTTACCCTGACTAGAGGAAAGGTTCCCTGCTTGTCACAAGTACCTACCTGTGCCAACCAGAGAACTTAGATTCTAACAGGGCCTCATTATGACTGTGGTGGTTCAATGGACCGCCATAGCCACGGTGGCGGTGTGGCACCGCCGCACCAGTGGTCCAACCGCTCCATTACAACTTGGGCAGTCAGACCGCCACAGCTGCCAAGGATCTGATCCCTGGCGGTGTTGCGGCGGTTTTGTGGCCACAATATACTAAGTGGGGCCGCTGTGGCTCTGCAAAGCACATTACGAGATTCCTCCCCGCCACACTTTTCATGGCGGTGCGACCGCCATGAAAAGTGTGGTGGTGGGAAAACAAAGTGGACCCTACAGGCCCCCCACGTGCCTTTGCGCCATGGGGTGCATGCAGGGAGGGCACATGTTGTGCCCCCCCGCACCCTGTCTGCATGCATCCCCAGTTCCTGCAGGGTATGGATTTGACTGTCCATACCCTGCAGGAACTGCCTTCAACGCTCTGATTGTGGTGCCTTTTTTAAAGGTACCGGCATGGGACCGCCAAAGAACTGCCCACCAGAGACTTTAAAAGTTATACTCTGGCGGTCTTGGAGCATGGCAGAGGCGTGGCAACTCGAGACTGCCAAAGTTATAATAAGACCCCTAGTCTGTTAAAAATATGTGGAAAGTACACCGGAGTGAAGTAATTCACATTTTGTGTGATCATGTAGTTATCGGCCACCATTCCATCCCAGATCTGAGAGGACTGCTACAATGCAGTTGAAAAAGACAGTTGCCCTCAATCAGGAGGCTGCATAGGGCTGAATGGTGTTCCATTTGGAGTATATACCAGAATGGGGATTCCTGGACAAACTCTGCTAGGTAACATTCCCGCAATGTGCCCAGGGACAAACCATAATATTCAGAACTTTGCAGCTTGGAACAGTAGAAAACGTGTGGTATTACCTCATTATACCACATTCCGACCTGAGGAACTCATAATCATTGGGTAATATTACTCCTAGGAAGAAAAAAAACCTGCCATATGAGTAATTACCCAGGCACTATCACTGCCTCTTTTGAGCAAACCCATCAAGACAAAGGCAAACGGGGTGATTGACAACACATTCACCAGGAATGTCTAAACACAAATCATGAAGTTGTTAGCTGGATGTGCATGTATTCTCAAAGTGTGTGTAAACTATGCATTCGTAGATTATTTGTGAATGTATGGGAGTGAGCAGGACTTCCAGAGTCCTCACGAAAAAAGCAATGCAAATAATGTGAACAGCCGCACTGTTGTAAATGTGCAGGAAGTGTGGGAAAGTTCCCCAATGTTGCCAATGTTCATAGGGTGTGTGTAGGCGGGCAGGACATTTCAACTAGAATAGCTTTCATAAGGAAAAGCATCAAACCAAAATATTGTGAATAATGATATATAGTCATGCACATCTGTGGCCGACGAGTGCCCAGCCTGCTTCTACAGTGTTTAGAGTGGCAGCAGTGCATAGATGCCAATATTTCCAGCTACTCCTCAGGAAGTCTTGCAAATGTCTTTCTGAAAGTTTTAATCCACCTCTTTGCAAATGTGTTTTTTGTTCTGCTTTATTTTGTGAAAGATGGCCTTTCAAAAATGACATCTGGGACAGACATAATCGTGCCTGCTACTAGGAAGACTGGCATCAATTCCACGTGAACACAACAAGCGCGTATTCATAAAGCGATCAGATCACCGGTGTCCCCTAAAAGCCACTCTAATGACCTCTGACTGGCATTCCTCACAGTCACTCTGTTTAAAAGAAATGGTATTATTTATCAAAAACAACTTCATCAATTTATAATAGATTTCAATAAAAATAATGCATTGTGCCTGAAGCAGCTTGATAGCTAAAATAAATCTCCCAAATGGCCCAGACAAGTACGAAAAACAGCTTTGAGTGAATAAACTAAGAACATTATTTCCCAGGATGGTCTTTTAATTACTTTTTATATGGAGTAAATTCATATGTTTTATGGATTATTTAAGATGGATTTGACATTTCAGCACAGAAGACAGTTGCCAATGAAATTTGACCAAGACATTTCGACAATAAAATTCACATCTATTTATAGGTTTGATATATAGCTAACTAGTGCTGCCAGCTATATTGATAGGTTTGGCAGATCTAAACTGCCGATGAACAATATTTGATGCATTTTTCGATACATAAACAGTAGGCTCTTTCTGACATAACATATTATTTGTAAAGATGAATTGTGCATTAAACTTTTTAGTATTGTTTAATAATACAGCACCATTTTGTCTCTTTCTGCTCTGATTTGCTCTGAGTTATCACTTTGTGATTCAGTCCTTTTTTAGATACACAGGTTACAGGTTATAAAGATTTGCAAGTGAAAAAAGTGTTTTGCATGTCTTGCTACGAGCTTAGTCATATCCACAATGTGCAGGAATAAGAATCCTGAGGTCCAATACTTGTATGTATGTATGTGTATGTGCATATCTATCTATCTATCTATCTATCTATCTATCTATCTATCTATCTATCTATCTATCTATCTATCTATCTATCTATCTATCTATCTATCTGTCTATCTATCTGTCTGTCTGTCTGTCTGTCTGTCTGTCTGTCTGTCTGTCTGTCTATCTGTCTGTCTGTCTGTCGGTCGATCGATCGATCTATCTATCTATCTATCTATCTATCTATCTATCTATCTATCTATCTATCTATCTATCTATCTATCTATCTATCTATCTATCTATCTATCTATCTATCTATCTATCTATCTATCTATCTATCTATCTATCTATCTATCTGTCTCTCTCTTTGTCTGTCTGTCTGTCTGTTTGTCTATGTGTATATATAGCCCTGCTACCATGCACAGTGTTCTTATAAATGATGTCTTGGGATGTCGTGAGCATTGCTATGAATGCTATGATTTAATGTGGTATAAGTGATGTAATATGAAAGAGTATAAGCTGTGCATGGAGAAGGTGTGAGTTATAGTTCATGTAGTTTGGCTGGCAAGTTCACAATATTGTGTATGGAGGTGCACGAGTCATAGTAAGTTTTGAGTAGGATGCAAATTATAACTTCAAGTTATAACTAAAACTTTAGAATTTCTAGTTTGTGTAGTTTAAGTTGCTTTTATATACAAATATTTAATAAAGTTTTCCTAACTATAACTTATACTCAGCCTTTGTTATATTTCATTAAATATATATATACATTAAAGGAACATTATAACGTTATAGTTAGCTGAAATTGTTAGTTAAAACATGTCATTTTAAATAAACAAAAGCCCTGAATTCACCAGTTATAGTTATGTCGAGGAACTTTAACTGGTTCCTGAAGTAGCTATAATTCGCACCTCCTCCCCCACAGGCTGCCAACCCCACACGGCTGAATGCTGCAGCTCACGCCTTCTCCCTGCACAACTTATACCTTTTTATATTATATCACCAATACCATCTAAAATAATAACATTTAGAGCAACACTCATGACATTGCAAATTACATTATATGTAGGAACACAGTTCGCTGTAGAATGGTGAGTTATAGTTAATGTAGACTGGCTACCGAGTTCAATACGCTGTGTATAGAGTGCATATATTATAAGTTTAAGGTATAACTATAACTTTTGAATTTGGAATGTTTGTGTAGTTTAAGTTTGGTTTGTATACAAAGAATAAATAAAGATTTCCTAACTATGACAAAGGTTTAACCTTTGTTTTTTTAATTGAAGTTCAATGTTTTTTGTGTGTTTTAAGTTGTAGAGTTCAGTGTTGCATAGTGTAAATTTTTAAGTGGAATGTCGTACAGCAGAGTGGAGTAGAGATCGTACAGTTTAGTGGCATAGAGTGTAGTGTTGTAGAGTGCAGTGGACTGGAGTGGAGTAGAGTGGAGTGGCGTACAGTGGAGTGGCGTACACTGGAATAACATATAGTGGAATGGTATAGAGTGGAGGGAAGTACAGCGTAGTGGTGTACAGTTGAATAGCATACATTGGAATTACATAGATTGCAGTGACATAAAGTGGAGTAGCGTAGAGTGGAATAGCTTAGAGTGGAGTGGCATAGAGAGAAATGCCACAGAGTGCAATAGCATTGAGTAGAGTGGCATAGACTGTAGTTGTGCACACTGGTATAGCAATCAGTAGAATAGAGTGGCGCACACGAGAGTGATGTAGCTTGGAGTGGCGTAGAGTGGAGTGGCATAGAGCCGAATAGCAGAGTGTAGTGGTGTAGAATGGAGTGGTGTAAAGTGGATTGGAGTAAAGTGGAGTGGCATATAGTGGAGTGGTGAACAGTGGAACACCATACAGTGGAGTGGCGTTTAGTGAGCAGTGTAAAGTGGAGTGGCATACAGTGCAATACAATAGAGTGGAGTGGCGTAAAGTAGAGTGATGCCCAATGGAGTGGTGAGAGCTGGAACAGCCTAGAGTGCGGTGGGGAGAAGAGAATAGTGCACAGAGGAATGTTGCAGATTGGAGTGAGGTACAGGGGAATGGGTAGAATGAAGAGGAGCACAGTGTAATAATGTAAGGTTGAGTGGCATAGAGTGGAGTGTCGTAGTGAGGAGTGGCCTACAGTGGAGTAGCGTACAGTGGAGTGGAATAGAATTGAGTTTAGTGGTGTACCATGGAGTGGCAAAGAGAAGAGTTGTATACAGTGGAATAGCGTAGAGTGGAGTGGCATATACTAGAATAGCGTAGAGTGGAGTAGCAAATAAAGGAATGGCGCACAGTGGAGTTGTATACACTGGAGTGGTGAAGAGTGGAGTGGCGTACAGTGCAGTGGCATAGAGTGGAATAGCATAGAGTGGAGTGTTGTAGATTGGAGTGGGGTACAGTGGAGTGGGATAGAGTGCATTGGCATGCAGTGTAATAGTGCAGACTGGAGATGCATAGAGTGCAGTGGCATAGAGTGGAATAGCATAGAGTTTAGTAGCATATAGTGGAGTGCCATAGAGTGGAGCAGCATACAGTGGAGTAGCTTAGAGTACAGTGAAGTAGAGTAGAATTGTCTTGAGGGTAGTGGTACACAGTGGAATAGCATACAGTGGAATGGCATAGAGTGGAGTGGCGTTCAGTGAGATAACGTAGAGTGGAGTAGCATAGAGTGAATTGGCATGCATTGGAGTGGCACAGACTGGAGCAGCATTGAGTGGAGTAGCGTACAGTGTAATAGGATACACTGGAGTGTCATGCAGTAGAGTGCCATACAGTTGAGTGGCATTTAGTGCAGTGGCATAGAGAGAATGGCATACAGTGGAATAGTATAAAGTGGAGTTGCATACAGTGGAGTGGTGTAGGGTGGAGTTGTAAAGACTGGTATAGCGTAGAGCGCAGAGCGGAGTGACAGAGAGCGGAGTTGTATACAGTCAAGCAGCATAGAGTGGAGTGCCATTGAGTTTAGTAGCATGGAGTAGAGTGGAGTAGAGTGGAGTGGCGTAGAGTGGCATAGAGTGGAGTTGCGTAGAGTGTAATAGCGTACAGTAAAGTGGTGTAGATTAGTATGGCATACAGTGGAGTGGCGTAGAGTGGAGTGAGGTACAGTACAATGGCGTACAGTGGAATAGTGTAGAATTGAGTAGCATAGTGAGGAGTGGCCTACACTGGAGTGGTGCAGACTGGAATGGCATAGAATAGAGTGGCGTAGATTTGAGTGGTGAGGTGTAGAGCAGATGGCGTAGAGTGGAATAGCATACAATGGAGCAGCATACTGCATAGTTGCGTACAGCGGAGTAGCGTTTAGTGTAGCGGGGTAGAGTAAAGTGACATAACGTGGAGTGGTGTAGAGTGGAATGCATGCAGTGGAATGGTGTTCAGTGAAGTGTTGGACAGAGGAATAGCATAGAGTGGAGTGGTGTAGAGTGTAGCTGTGTACAGTGGAATAGTGAGCAGCGGAGGGGCGCAGAGAGGAGTGGGGTATTGTGGAGTAGTGTAGAGTGGAACAGCAAATAGTGTAGTGGCATAGACTGTAGTTGCATATATTGAAATAGTGTATAGTGTGGTGGAGTAGAGTGGAGCAGGATATAGCAGAGTGGCATAGACTGGAGTGGCATAGAGAGGAAGAGAGTACAGTGGAGTGGTTTAGAGTGGAAAGGGCAGAGGGTATTTGCATACAGTGGAATAGTATAGAGTGGAGTGGTGTAGATTGTAGTAGCGTGCAGTAAAATACCATAGAGTGTAGTGGCATAGAGTGGAGTGGGGTACAATGGAGTGGATTCGATTAGAGTGGCTCATAGTGGAGTGGTGTAGAGTGGAATAACATTCAGTAGAATGGCACAGAGTGAAGTGGGGTAGAGTGGAGTGACGTAGAGTGGAATATCATAGAGTGGAGTGGCGTACATTGGTGTAAAGTATAATAGGGTGAAGTGGAATGTTGTAGAGTGGAGTGGTGTAGAATGGAGAGACGTAAAGTGGCATACAGTGGAATAGCATATAGTGTTGGAGAGTGGAGTGTGCAAGACAGGACTGGTTTACAGTGGAAGTGGAGTGGCATAGAGTGAATTATTATAGAGTGTGGTGGCATAGAGTGGAGGGGTGTACAGTGGAGGGCGTAGAGTGGAGTGGCTTCGAATGGAGTGGCGTACAGTATAGTAGCATACAGTACACTGGTTTAGAGTGGAGTGGCATAGAGCAGAGTTCCATACAGGGGTTTAGCAGATAATGGATCGGCTTATAGTGTAGCGATGTAGCGGTGTAGAGTCGAATAGCATACAGTGTGGTGGTACAGTGGAGTGGAGTGGTGTAGAGTGGAGTGTGATAGTTTGAACCAACGTAGCATGAAAGTGTGCGAATGGATGCAGATGTAATGTCGCAGGAATACAGATTATGGTGTGTAAATGTTAATATTTGGCAGTAGGTGTAAATCATTCAAGTAGTGTGAACGTTTTAAGTGTAAAAAATGCTTAGTTATTTATTGTGCAGCGGTATCCCACTGTAACTTTGTAGTATAACATGGTACAGTAAAAAAGCAGTAAGTGATTGGCTAATGGCTGTATTTCCAAGATGTGAAAGGTAGCCATGTAGTCTTTAGCACACTTTGGTTGTGTTGTGGTTTAGTGCCTTAGATATGGGTAGGTAGTTGGTTTTATTGTTGTGTACCAACTATTACCACTTTATTAAAGTGGTAATAGGTAGTGACATTTCTTTATATTCTTATATCACTTCAGTTCAAATAGCTTTATTTCGATCACAAGTATCATAAAAACATCAAACATTCTATCCATATAAAAAGAAGACGAGTAAAAATTATTAAGATTAATAAATATAGCAGCACATGAATTAAAACAGTCTGAATATAAAGCTATTTCACCTTGAATTGTATGTTTCAATTTAAATTGATTAGATAATAACTCTAAAATATAATTAAAAGTGAGGGTATTTGATGCTGTATTTGGGGTCAGTCTGCAGCGATTTAAAATTACAAATTCCATCTTCTCATATTCTTATATATATTTTTTAACTAGTTTTCAGAGAACTGTGATAGTACCTGCAAAGTACCACAGTTTTGATTTTCTTTACATGTTCATTTATTTAAAAAGATTTTAAGTACCACACTACATCCTAGGAAGTACAGCAGTACTCTGTGATATTTATTAAAATATTTTGAAACTTATAAAATATTTTTCCTACCTATTGCCACTTTAATAAAGTAGCACTAGGTAGGGAAGGATATAGAACCTAATACTTACCTACATTTAAGGCCATAACTCAGAACTCAGCCTACGTATAATTAAAACAATATGGCTGTCTCTAACGCTTTCAAAGGCAGTCATTAGCCAATCACATAATGCCTTGTCATTGCTAAATTTTGTGAAACTACAGAGGCCACAGTTATTACTAAGTTTAAATGCCATATAACTTTAAAAAAACACTTACCCTACTTACCTCTACTACCCTAAAGGCTCATCTGCACACTTTAGGCTACAATCCGCCCAAATTTCATGTAAATCTTTTCAGCCCTTTGACTGCTACGTATGAGTACAAACTCTAGAGACCACCCTTTTTTCTTTGTACCCCCTTGATGAATCACTGTGAAACTTACCATTATCTGCCATTGTAAAAAGCACTATAGGTCTGGAACGTTTCATAGAGATTCGTCAAATGAGAGCATAGTTATTAGCAACCAAAAAGTGCTTACTGCACTTTTTTAAAATAATGTCTCAAGTGTCCCCATTGATATTAGTCATCTGTTGTTGAAGCAAGAACCTATGTAAAGTTTTCTGTTCAAACCGGCTAAAAAAAAGGCAATCTGTGCAACCTTTCATATATATTCATGATTGTCAATAGGTTCTTAATTGCCTCTTCTTCCACAGCCCAGTCATTTTTTAAGAATCACTCAAATGTACCTCCCTCTAAAGTGAAGGCCATTAAATCCTCGATCATGGGCTCTGGCTGTCAGAACCGATACTTCTTCTGTTTTCAATTGCTTGAGTGGTTACGGTTAGGCTGCGGAAAAAGAGGCTATTACTGTTAGACCTGGGAATGTGCCAAAATGCTACTCCTTTCCATGCTGGGTGTAACAAGGAGAAATTTCTTTATTTCTCCTTGTTACTTCCTCTTTCTATATGTGCTGCATTCTGCAGCACACATAGGTGGAAAAAAATGCCTGAGGGGATTGGTTTAGAGCAGGAAGGTGCCCCTTTCTGCACAAAAACAATTCTGCATGCAACGGAGGCACCCGTGCACCATGGTGGAAGGGTGGCTATGTTGGCTCTAGACAGCCAGCTCTTTGGAAGGCACCAGAATATGCAGTTGTGTGATAAATATAGCGCATTTCTGCCCTTTCCCTGTAATGCAGCGCAACAGGGTGAATTGCTGCACTGTGTTACTTTTTCATAAATATGCCCCTTAGTTTGTAAAACATAGTCTTTGCCCTGCTAGAAACTTTTTCTGGAGTACCAAAAAACTTGTGTGGAACATAATAAACACAAGTCAATTGTCACCTGCACTCAGAGTTACTCTTCAATACAACGATTTATATTTTTGTTCAATATCTCGACATACATTAGGAGCTCATGCATTTTGAAAACACTTATGCCATTTAGCTGGACATAGGCTGTACAAAATTAGGCAGAAAAGTAATATCCTACTTACCCACCACGATGTAAACTATAAAACAAACTAATGCTCATTGGATGATGTCATCAGTGATGTCATCAATGATGTCATTTGAAAAGTCATCAGTGATGTCATAAATGATGTCATAAAACATGACGAGTGATGTCATATGTAAGGTCATAAGCAGTGCATGGCGAGGTGCAAGTTATGGTTAGTTCTGCTAAGTTCCAAATGTTAAGATTGTAACTGACAAATTCACCTAACTATAACGTTACTTTAACCTTTGGTTTTTTCGATGAATTTCTAAGGCTTTTTTTTTAAAAAAAAAACACAAAAATACCTTTTTATAACACCTAACTATAACGTTACTTCAATCTTTTCTTCAGGGAATTTCTTTTTTTTTTTAAATGTAAAGTAGTATTTAATTACCATAAGCCCTGTGCCCAAACTCCGTAAAGCAGTTCTACCCCACATGGCCCCCCCTCTGCGAGCCTTGTTAGACTCCCCTGGGGGATGGAGTCCCCAGGGCCTATTGAGGCTCAGGGAGGGGCACTTCATGCCCTCCTGTCCTTCTTACATTATTTTGGCCCCGAGAGAGGGGGATCACTGAAGCCAATTAAGGGTCAGGAGGGGGCTGCACGCCGCCTCCCATTAAAAAATACGGTTTTGCCCCAGGGGATGGGTTCCCTGGGGCCGGAAGGCCAACTCAATGCTGCACATGACGAAGGCTGTGCACAGTGTTGGGTTGGCAGCCCACTGAGGATTGGACACAGGGCCTGGTGGTATGCCAAGTCCTGTGAACAAGTCCTGTGAACAACACCCTGCTGTGCACAGCCTAAGGCTGTATGCTGCATGGAGTTGGCAGCCTGCGGGAATTGGAAACATGACCTAGCTGCAACACAGGCCCTGCGGCGATTTCCATGCCATGCACTAGCAAAGGCTGCAAGCGATGTGGAGTTGGCTGCCTACGAGTAGCTGGATGCAGGGCCTGGATGCAACACATGCCTTGCAGCCAACCCCATGCAGCGCATGATGAAAGGTCGAATGCAGAATGAGGTTGGCTGTCTGCGGGTGGGGGGGTTGTCCATGGTCAGGCCTTGTAGTCAACTCCTTGCTGTGCATGGCCACAGGTTGTGTGCAGTGTGAGGATTGCAGCCTGTTGGGGGTATGTCACAGGGTCTGGCCATCTTGGCATTCTTTTTTAAGCAGACATACTATGGAATCTAAAAATGTATCACTCCTGCTGATCCTATATGAATTCTCTACCAATTTAGAAAGATTAAAAATGAATTTTCCAAAAGATAAGCTTTCTTTAGAGCATGTGAAAAACGTTTGTAAATGAGAAACAGAATAAGTGATGATTTACCCCAAAGGAAGTGAAGATTTCGTAGGCTTCTCTATATTTGAGGGTGAGAGTTAGTGAAAGGGCAAGGTGTTCTACAGTTGGAGGAAGCAATCCTGCACTTTGTAATATCAGTGTCACGCATGAAAATAGTGACCTCGGAACTTGCACACATTTTTACTATGACAGAGGTTTAATTTCTAAATTAAACCATTCAGAAAAGTCTGGGAATACAGTAGGCAAGAGGAAAAACTATTCTGTTAGCCATTTTGGAGTGAAAATGAATTACTAAAGAGAATGAAACATCAGGGCTCTGTGTTAATTAAAGTGTTGTGAAGTCTCTCCACCATATTGGCTTAATATAGAAAGCAGACCCTCCAGGATTTCGCTATTTGCCAGGAAATCGCAAAATCAGCAGTTTTGTAAAAAAGCTGTGCTTTTTACAAAAGTACCCACGAAATTCCTTTATTGGCCCAGCGTTTGAACAGAGTAAAGTAAATGCAATGTGCGTCGATACTCGCAGATCTGCCTTGACTTGCACTCTGGTTCAGGTTATACAACCAATCAGGGTAAGTAATAGGAGCAGGGCCTTTTAGAACAGTTGTGTACTGTGGTAACAGGTATTAAACCAAAGGCAGCCCAGATGGACACTAGTGAGCCAGCAGACTCAGCAGGGAACCAGCACTCATTGTTGCACTCTGTAATGTCCGACCGAGGCGTGAAAGTTCTATTTCAGCTCCGTAAAATAAGACGAAAGTATTTAGAAGTATACAGTGAATAATGTGTGTGTGGTGATAGGCACGCAGGCACTTATGTAAACCCCCAGTAACTGAGAGCCAGCAGGTTCAAGGAGAGTATGTCGAGCTGGGGCACAGTCATTAGGTGGTAGAACTGTATTTTGCTGTTCCTGGCCAGATCGTCTTGGCTTGGTTATGTCATGCAAACCTACCTGTGTGAACAAACCGCGGTTCATCATCATAACTGCATATTTGCAGGTGCGCATGTGCAGTTATACCGATGACCATTTTTATAGCATGCAGTACAAAATAAATCGTTTTGGTGCTTTTTAAGATCACCACCCAATTTATAGATTTTATTAAAATCCTCCCAACAATGGAAGGTTGACAAGCCCTGTAAGGATTTAAATGCATGCCAAGCGGGTCTCATCCACATGTATCCAGCCACTGCAAAACCCACTGAACTATTTCCAAAGATCAGGACTTGTAATCTGAAATTCATTTACAGGTATTTCAATTTTGTCATGAAAAAATACACATCCTATTTCCTTTCACACCCTATGTATGTCCGGCAACACTGTCACATAGTTCATAGTTCCGATAACAAAATCCTACAAAATTGCGGTCAGAGAAAGAAGGTAATCCTCAATCACCCATTGAAAAGAATAAGCAGGGATTTGTCAGCAGTCTGAGTCTAACCTTTGACCTCTGTCTTTGAACACACAGCAAATGTGACAAGATAAAAAGGCAAAATTTAAGACATCTTTATTGTTCATTCCCTTTCTGAACACCAGTATGTTTATTTTGGAGGGTCTGCAGCGCCCCCACCCACAGTACTCTTTCTCTCAGTGCTTATGATGCTGGATCCATTGCGTATCCTACCTTTGCTGATTGCCTTAATCGCGGAGGATGGATCCTGTTATTCGCAAACTCCTCATTTACCGGAAGTAGCATGTCAACTAAGTTAGGAAAGAAAGAAGTCTGTGAGTGATTATCCTCAAATGTATTCACTATCAATGTTTTTTTTTAATATACTGTTTTATTGGTGAAAACATAAAAAAACAGCACAGCAATGCATTGGCCTTATGGCATGCATGAGAGGAACATGTACATGAGCGTTATGAATTGATCAATATTACATTGATGACATTAATAGAGATTACATAAATTTGCATCGCGATCCCCCGCTCGGAGGATCAATGGTTTATAATGACATGTTCTAATGAAGTGGGACAAAAGTCTTGCCCTAAGTCCCTTCCAGTCCCCCCATCCCCATAAAAGTTTTTAGTCATGGAGCTGATGTGCTCGGTGTCACTCTTCGGTGCTTCTTAGCCTTTTGTCAATTTTAATAACTATGTGCGTAGGAACAGGGGGCCGGTAATGTGCTTTAACTCTCCGAGCCCCCCTTACTGACATTTGTGTTCTCTTTATTTCTGCCTGTGTGGATTATACTTTGTAATACTAATTAGCATTGGCTCCGGTATGCCCCCCCCCCCCCCCCCAGGGGTGCCACTTGGATTTTTTATCCTTCAGACTCATTTCGGTAAGTGGACATTTCTGGTGAGCAGGGCCAGTGCTGGCCCCAAAATAGGAAAATTGCCCTGCTCAGAGATGCCTGTGTTCCATTAGGTGTATAAAGGTGCTGCCCAAGTGGGCAAGAGCTTTCTCAGGACTTATAACATTTTTCTGCTGAGAATTTCAACTGCTGTCCTAGTAACAGTAAGAAATACTAAGATGTGGAAGTACTGTCTTTATTCCCCAAAATACCACAGTCCTGCAGAGAAGTAGCAGTGTGCCTGGACAAAGTCATGTTCCCTAATTGTGGCCACAGATACGCCGGCACCATCTCTGTACCCAGACCCTCCAGGATATCCGCTGGTGAACAATTTTTTTTCTTTCAAGGAAGAATTCGGGCTGCTGCCTGTGGGCATGCGGCGGGACCCGCTGGGGTCAAATTTTTGATTTGTTTAAAAAAAAAAAAAAAAAAAAATTTGCTGCTATAATGCCACAACATTTCAGATTTTGTGCCACAAAATTCATGTTTTTGTGCTGCTAAATTTACTAATTTATGCCACAATATCCTGGGGAGGTGTCTGACACAGAAAGGGGTTTGTTTTCAAGCTTTACATTTGTCATACTTGACGTTTTACGTAACTGCAAACAAGGCAAAGGGATGCACAGGGCTATTTTGGAAGAAACCAAAATCATAAACATTAAGATATAGTAATGTGATCTAGTTTTTCTCCACAGTTAGAGGGTGACTTGAGACTGATACGCAAGAGGAGCAATTCCTGCAGCGCTTGCCAATGGGTACATTTACACCGCAGAGTCTTTTATAAGAAAAAGAGGGACACGGGTTTGAAGGGGGGCGATCTGTAACTTTAATTGCGTTTTCAATTAAAACAAAAATGGGGAGATATGAGATAATGGAGAAATGAATATGGCTCAATTATAGTGAACATTTTGATAAATCCCAGCTATATATTTTTTAAAATAAACATTGGAGCCTGACACTGTTGTAGGTTTGGTGAATATAATAAAAAATGCCCAGTTTATAAAGTCTTGATTGGCCATAATGGGGCAGTCATTTTAACTCCATTACTAAGGGAAATCAGGCTGTGTACATATACTGAGGGCTTTAATTATCTGCATTCTCTGGCTACTACGGCTTTATGTATCGCGGTCTCTAATTACATTAAGGTTGCAATGGCCATCAGGAAACAATATGAGTTATGTTGTCACGAACACGATGGATGGCATAATTTTGCTTTATTACTGTGCCCTGTATTGTGGACTATATCTTTTTTTTAAAAAGCTGATTTTGCGGATTTCTCTTTTAACAGTTTTATGTATGCCACTGTGTAAATCGATCATGGAAATCTTAATTTGTAAAGTTTGTTTTAATACTATTATGGTCTTTGGCACCGAATAAAGTTATTTTGACTGCCATGGTAAGAATTGTCCTGTAGGTAGTGCGGATGATGCGCGATGCAACGTTATACACCTTAGTGCAAGTTGACCGTAAAAGTACCACAAACATCCAAACAATTCAATTTCCCAATAAATGTGGACACATATCCCATGATACACGTGAAGGTCTGAAACAGAAATGACCACAACACAGCCAAAAACATGCATTTTGTTGAAACAAAATCATACATGTGCATTACGTGACCCATCACTTGCACAATAGCACGCATCTCCACCTCTACAGACATAAATCAGGGTTGAGTCTCTCCAACACACAAAACGTGTCGCATCTTCATGAAAAATGATGCAAAATAAAAAACAGGTAGCATCTTTGAGAATTTTCATGCAAAATCATAAACGTGTTGCATTTCATGTACAGTTACCTGTTACCGCATGATGCCTAACGCAACAAAGCTGAAACCCATGCAACACAGGAAAACTTCACGCATGCAGATGTAAACTGTAAATGGCAATTGAGTCTAAATCATGACCCATCATCTGAAATATGACGCAAAATGTGAAAACGTGTGGCATTCATGTAGGAAATGATGCAATGACTCAGCCATGGTGAAAACCAGGAAGTACACAGTTACTTTCTCTTTCACTTACTATTCCTAGGAGTGTGCTTGGTGAAGGAGGCTGTTGTTGAGTGCTGTGCCAGTTATTTGACTTTGTACTGTGTTTTAACTGTTTTTTGTGTACTTTTAACATGTGTTTGTCTGTGAATTGTCTGTTGTGTAATTGTTGTTTTTTGGGTGTGAGTGTCAATTTGGGGTAGATTGTTGTAGGTTAGTCATAAGTGTGGGATTCTTTTTCATTACAATATGTTTAATTTATTTAACTGTAAGTTTCATTTTAATTTTCATAAGTTTCATTTAACATGTCTGGCAGATCAAAAAATCTGTCTCACAGACAGTTGGCGGGCCTTGTGTGGCTGATTTTTCATTTCCTGCCTCATATGATCAGCACAGGGGGCAGGGTAAGCAAGGGCTACTCCCCATCTGAAATGCGGCAGAGGAGGGCCAGGGTCCAGCACCACATGGCCTGCATATTTGACATGGAGCGGACAGTACACCAACTGAAACACTGCTGGCAGGATCTCGCCAGCAGAGAGGGAGGCTTGCCGGACCATCTTGGACTAGAAGTCGATGGCCCAATCGGTAAGTCAATATCTATGTACACAAATGTTGTGTATTAAGAGGTCTGCAGCAACACCATACCACTGCTCTGTTCATAATTAAATGAAAAACAGTAGTGGCGCAATGGTCTCTGAGAAAGTACAACTGGAAATTAAAACTTTAGTTTGAATGTTGTGAGATCATAGTTCCATATGTCTGAAACACGATAATTTAAAGTTTAATGGTATCATTGCACATTCACAAGCACACAGTGCCGAGGGTAGAACACTTTGTGTGAAGCAACATATAAGCATCTAGGGGCATATGTACAAGTCCCTATCGCCACCACACCGTAATTTTTACTGATGTTGTGGTGGCGATCAGTGCTGCGCCTTATGTACAAGGCAGCATTAAGCCACTTAACTTGGCTTAATGCTGCCTTGTACATAAGGCCTACTTTCACGCTATGCTTAGCGTGAAAGGGGTGGGCAGTGGGTGTTGCGGTAGACGTTCCACCGCAACACCCATTCATTTTGACGCTGCCCCCTATGTAGAAGGGTGGCATACATGGGAGGCAGCACCAAAATTAAGACCAGGTAAATCCTGGTCTTAAGTTGGCGAAACAAGGAGAAATGCATTATTCCTCCTCGTTTTTGCTTTTTTCATGGAAAAAAAGAAGGTCCCCCTTCCTACACATGAGCAAACCTTTAAACAAAATGCCATTTTGTCACTTTCATGTGTGCTGCGAGAAGCAGCACACATGAAAGTGACAGAATGGCATTTTAGGATTGTTTATGTGCGGGAAGGGACACCTTCCCACACATAAACTATCCTCCCCTGCACTCAGACACCCTTGCACTATGGTGCAAGGGTGTCTGCATTGGTGCTAAGTACTAAGTTTCTGAACTTAGCGCCATTGCAGGGGGAAACGCAAGGCTGAACCACATTCTTGCGTTTCAGAAGTGGTGGAGCGACTTTCTGCCAATTCCTTGTACATATCCCCCCTAGTGCCAAAATGTCACCAGTGATGTGTGAAGATAACATGTGTGGAATTTACTGGCCATGTAAATAGGGCACATATGTATCTGACACTTTTGCATCACAGCACTGTTCCATAGGTACTGCTGTGTGTGTTCCCACTCCACACCAATGGACCATCACACATTTCCAGTAGTTTTGGAAATGCAACATAATGTAAAGGCAGAGCAATGCATGACTCCCCTTGGGTGACATATTTAGGCACTATGGTGAGTAATGTACTCTCTTCTCATTTGTCAGAATGACTTATGATGCATGATGCATTATGCTGCAAACATGTAGATAGTCAAATAACTACGGTGACTTATGTGCAAGAATGTGTCCATTTGTGCATTTACAAAATCACCATCGTGATGCAGACATCCTTGCATCATTGTGCAAGTGTGCCTGCGTCAGGGCATGTATGATGATTCAGTCCAAGGACAGGCTAGATACCAGGGATGCAACACATCATTGTTTAACTCTCAGAAGACGGTGCTGTGGAAGTGTCCCAGCACTGACACAGTCAAAGGGCTAGTGACGCCACATTGCTGCCTTTATTGTAAAAGAGTTACATGGTCTGTCTATTACATGCATGTGTTATGACAATGTTTTGTACACAATGCATGCACTGTACATACGTCCAGCATTCACAGCTAATTGTACATCTGCTCATGTTTCATAGGTGGACCCCAGCCATATACGCAAGGGGAGGTTGACACGTGATTGTGATGTTGATGATGTCCGAGGTGGAAACATTGAATATGTCTGTGCCTACCAAGAAATAGTTCACAAGATCCAACTGCTGTCTCCACTTGGCGTTCAAATAGCATGAGGCACCACATTATGAATGGTGTACTGCGTGAAGACATGCATGGCCCTATTAAATCCCATGATATTGTCAGACATGCCTTCATGCAATCCGCAATGAACAATGCATTGACTATTGCTAATTTGACTGGAGTCGCAGTAGCCAAGTGGAGACACCCGCATTGGCAGTATGATGTTTGGAGTGGGAGGTAGTGTAACAACAGTCTGCACTATGTGGGAGTGGTGGAGGTGTGTCCAGTTGTTTAAGGGGTTGGTGGGTGGGAGCTGCAGTGTGGGTGCAATGTCTGAGTCAGCTGGGCCAGGGGAGTCCATGGATTTTAATGCGGTGAACAACCTTTACAACGCAACTGTTACAACGCACTACACTTACAACAACATTTTTACAACGCAACATCCACTACAACGCATTCCATTACATAGCATGACACTACAACGCATGTTTAAAAACTACCTTTACAACGCATTCCATTACAACGCATACTACCTTTACAACGCATACCATTACAACGCAATCCAACACTTACCCTACTGTTGCACCCCCTGGAGTTAGAATAGTAATTTTTACCCCTACACTATGCGTTGTAATGGTATGCGTTGTACAGGTAGTATGCGATGTAATGGAATGCGTTGTAAAGGTAGTTTTTAAACATGCGTTGTAGTGTCATGCTATGTAATGGAATGCGTTGTAGTGGATGTTGCATTGTAAAAAATGCGTTGTAAGTGCATGCGTTGTAAAAGTGTGCGTTGTAACGACATACATCCTTTTAATGCAGTTTTGATGAAAATACATGTAATACCCTGGAGGACAACAAAGCAAAAGATGTTTTGATTTGTGCTGCATTCCGTCCACCAATTGTGTGTCTTTTGCTTTCTCGCCCTAAGTGCGCCAGATATGTCCACGGAGGTCCTGGCTTGGCAGTTCGGGCTGGACTGTTCCCATGAGGCACAGGATCAAGTCTGATTTGCATTTGGCCAGCTCTAAACTGGGGTGGCTTGGTCAGCATAAGAATGATGGATTTAACCCAGATCTCTTGGCTGGGAGAGAATATTTTGATTTGTTCTGTATTCCGTCCATCAATTGTGTGTCTTTTGTGCCCAGGCTAAGCGTGCATCATTGGCATAATTTCAAACACAATTATTCTACATAACATGTGAACAGTTTAGTAATCAAACCGTAAGATGTGGCACATCCATCATATTCAATATGTTTGATAATTAAACATTGAATCAATCAGGCACTTTCAATATCTGTAAACAGACTGGTCAAAGTAGTATGCAACTGAGGTCTAGGATTGTCAGTCTGCCTTGAGTCATTTCATGATCTGATCATAGTGCAGTGATAAGGACTAGATTTGATAGTGTCATGACGCAATTGCTGCACATCTTGTACTCAAGAAATGCCTTATGAGTCCTGACTTTGTGAGACTGAATTTGTTACTCACAAATGATTTATTGAGGCATGAACATGAGGCCTAAGTAGCTGTCAACAAAAAGTGTTTCCACAGAGGATCAGTGTGCGTACACTATGCACAAGTCAGGATAGGAGTAAAAATTTGATGTGTTGTTGAGTTAACAATATACCCAATACCCCGGATATTGGTTTCCAAGTAGGGGCACGTATCCCTACATCATCAGCCCATGTGTAGGTCACCCTGCTAGTACTACATGGCATGCTGCATGTCAGTCAACATAAGTAGCGGTAATCATTAGATGTGGCATCATTGTTGCACCACAGAGCACATCTCTGCTTCTTACAAAGGCAGTTGCAATGCCACTGCATAACTTTGTAAAGGTGTGAAATGTACGTACATGCATGCCAAGTGGCTGCAAACTTCAAATTGATAATCAAAATGCTGTGGCACTGTCTGATCACACAAGTATTTTCAGCTCATGGATCACATGACTACATGAATGCCACCTGGTGAGCCATATAATATACATTTTGTGAAAACTCAACTGAGACCATGATGTATGTTTACTGGTTTGTTATGACTTTGAGTGTTGTTATCTATTGTTTTCATTACAACCTAGGATTTTCAATGAATCATGAGGTTTTTCTGATAGCACAGTATGTGATGCACTACCTTTGCAGTGTGGTGTTGCTGTGTGTGGTCCACACAGTGATCAGACGAATGTCCCAAGTGTTAGAGTCAGCATCTCAAATGTACACATGCATTGTCTATCTACATTTGTCAGTTATGTACACATTGACTGACACATGTGTACTTCTTTTCCAAAAGATAACATGACTGCTGAGCAGGAACACAATTTCTGGATTGGAAAACACAGTACTCACACATCTGTGAGGTGGCATAGGGCTTCCACTGGATCTCTCAGCTATATGAGAAGCAAAAGGCAGCCAAAACATGGATTGCAAATATCCCAGGCAAAATCAAATCAAATGGAAAGGCGTCAACCAAGGACATGGGCAATGGAGGAGGTGATGCTTCACAGGCTAGACCGTCTCAGGCACCAACACCAGCCCCAGGCCCAGACCCGCTGCACCCTCAAGTGCTGGACAGTCATTCATCCCGGGATGTCCACACAAGACGTGGACTTTTTTAAAGCTCAAAATACATGGCCTAGAACTTCAGATGGCTACAATGCTGCAGAAGATGGACTACCTGCAGCAGTGTGTGTACACTATCACGGTACAATTGTAGTGGACATTTTGTATATACGTTTATTAGTTCTGTTATTATCAAATTTAGGCTTAGTCATAGTGTCGATGTAGCGTAGTTATATTAGTAGTGTTAGGCAGGGTACTTAGTTTTTTACATGTACATAGGTTTAAATTTTAATAAGATTATCTTTGTTCTATACTTCAGGGTAGGTGGGTGATGTACTGTTTTAATACTTTTGCCATACTAACAAAAAAACAACAAAAAAACTGAAAAAAAATAAAATATATATATATATATTCACTTAAATAACCATAGGTTTCACACATGTTATAGTTAGGTGGACATTTCACTCATAAAAAACCAATGAAATTCCCCCGTTATAGTTAGTTCAGATAACTATACCTCGCGCGACAGCCACTCTATCACAAGGATGATGTCATCAGTGATGTCATGAGTGATGCCACTGACCATGTCATGAGTGATGTAATATGTGACGTCATGAGCAGTGGATTGCGGGCGCGCGAGTTATAGTTATCTGAACTAACTATAACGGGGGAATTTCATTGGTTTTTTATGAGTGAAATGTCCACCTAACTATAACATGTGTGAAACCTATGGTTTTTTAAGTGAATTTGCAAGGTTTTTAAAATGCTAATTCCTAACTATAACGTGTGTGAAACCTATGGTTTTTTAAGTGAATTTGTACGTTTTTTTAAATGCTAAGTTATGTATGTATTATTATATATTTTTTTTAAGGTTTTTCACCGTGCGCGCACCACGCATATATATAATGTTTTTTTCACCCTTCGGGGTCCTTCAGGGACCCAATGACAAAGGCTAGGGGGTCAGGAACTCTCTACCCTGCCCCCTTTTCACGTTCGCCACCTCTCTTTTTCAGTGTCGCACCCAAAACAAACAAAATGGCGGCCGACACTTCCTGATTTCGACCAATTCGAACGTTGACTGACATGTAACCACCAATCAGAATTACGCTCGCGCACGTAAGGGTGCGTGCACGGTGCGCGGCTATAGATATTTATGTACTTTTAACTGCAATTTTCTCAGGAACTACAGAACAGATTGACTCCATATATGCAAAAGGCACATGCCTGACCTGAGGACTACCTCTCTGCCAAATTTCAAGTAATTCTGTTCAGCCGTTCAGACTGTACCTTCGACTAAAGGTCCTATGGGAAAATGCATGGAGAAAATGCGTTTTGGGACCCCCCTTTTTTCTCGGCCCCCGCTTGACGAATCACCCTGAGACTTTTAGGGTAGGAGCTGAGCGGAGCGCCCCATTAGTTTTGAAAATTTCGCGAGGATTCATCAACCGGCGCCAAAGTTATTCAATATAGTATTTTGAGATTTCCTATGGAAACTCGGTCTTAACTATAACTATCTACTGGCGACCGCCAGTAGATTATACATATATATATATATATATATATATATATATATATATATATTAGTAAGCCACGGCTGTGACTACTAATATGGGTTCATTAATACCTCCCTGTTTTTTGCACTATCAACTCAGGCAGAATTGAATACCGAATTCATCACCAAATATGGCCACTAGGCCTACATAGTTAGGAATGAACTTAATGTTTACATCACCAACTTTGCAACTTTGCACATATTTTTGAACCAGATTTAAATAACATGTGGTTGATATTTTAAATTGGTGGTTTTAAATTCTTTTTTAAAACATAATATTTTTGTTTTAAATATTTATTATCGTAAATATTGCTTTTATCACTATAAGATGGTAGATGACATTTATTCTATTACCGTCTAGTTTTATTTAGCATTATTTATTCAAACTGTAAACATGTTCGCCTATTACATTTAAATTTGCGGATGTTTTCTATATCTATGCCTTGTGATGAAGGAAAAAAACTTGCACTGTCACTTTAAATTTTGGGAAACACTCCACCAGCGCGTCATGTGATCAAGGGCACGGAGTTGCCCGAAACGCGTCATGGCGGTGGTGCAGGGCGTCTTAACTCAATAAATCAAGAAATTGCACCAAAACTGGGTCTGTGATCGTCATTTTGATGTGAAGAACACTCGGACGAGAATCAAGCATATATATATATATATATATATATATTCACTGAAAAAACCATAGGTTTCACACATGTTATAGTTAGTGGAAATTTTACTGATAAAAAACCAATGAAATTGCCCCGTTATAGTTAGCGCAGGCAACTATAACTCACGCGACCGCAATCCTCTGCTGATGCTAATACTATATTTAGACACTTATTTGCCCATGTCTTCTTCCATACATTTTTAGCTATACATATATTACAAATATTTTTTTTTCATAAAGACACATATGTCATCAGCAGAGGATTGCGGTCGCGTGAGTTATAGTTGCCTGCGCTAACTATAACGGGGCAATTTCATTGGTTTTTTATCAGTAAAATTTCCACTAACTATAACATGTGTGAAACCTATGGTTTTTTCAGTGAATTTGCAAGGTTTTTTAAATGCTAATTCCTAACTATAACGTGTGTGAAACCTATGGTTTTTTCAGTGAATTAGTACGGTTTTTTAAATGCTAAGTTTTTTTCCCTTATAATAAGCCCTGTACATTTGGTGGCCTACGGCCACCAAAAGCACAGGGGGTGGGGTAAGTGTGGATAGTGTTTTTTTCCATTGTAATAAGCCCAGCACATTTGGTGGCCTTCGGCCACCAAAAGCACAGGGGGTGGGGTAAGTGTGGATAGTGTTTTTTTTATTTTTATTTTTTTACCGTACGCTTACCGTAAGCGTACGGTAAGCGTACCCCGCGAAATTGCCGAAAAAAAAATAAAACCGTTTTTGCACTTGGGGGATGTTTGGGGACTCCCTCCACATGACTATGTGGGAGGGAGTTGTCAAAACAGCCCCTTTACATGTTTTTGGGCTTCCGATTTTAAAAATCTCTCTCAGTGCGAGAGACAAAATGGCGGCCGCCGCTTCCTGGTTTCGGCCGATTCGAATGTTTACTAAGATCTAAGAGCCAATCAGAATCGCGCTCGCGCACGCCACCGTACGCTTACCGTAAGCGTACGGTAAGCGTACCGTAAGCTGGCTCAGATATATATATTGATTTAAAGGCTATTTTCTCAGAATCTACTGAACAGATTTACACCAAACCTACAAAAGGCACTTCCTTGACCTAGGGACTACCTCTCTGCCAAATTTTGAGTAATTCTGTTCAGCCATTCGGGCTGTAGCTCGTTCTAAAGGTCCTATGGAAAAATGCATGGGAAAAACGCGTTTTGGGACCCCCCTTTTATCTCAGCCCCCGCTTGACGAATCCCCCCGAGACTTTCAGGGTAGGAGCGGAGCGTAGCGCCCCACCTATTTTGAGAAATTCGCGAGGATTCGTCGACCGGCGCCAAAGTTATTCAAAATAGAATGTTGAGGTTTTCCTATGGAAACGTGGTCCTAACTATAACTACCTACTGGCTATCGCCAGTAGGTAATATATATATATATATATATATATATATATATATATATATATATATACATATATAATATGTGTTTTACTACTTTTTATTTTAGTTTATATATAGAATTAGTATATGTATGTCCACTGGGCATGATACATGTTTAGCTTAGGATAAGTTAAGTAAGGTAGGTTAGTCATAGCTAGGATTGATAGGTTTTTAGATAGAGTTTTGGCTTTTAAAATTAGTTAGGATAAGTTATTTAGTTAAATTCATAGAAACTTTTATTCAATTTTTTATTGTTAATACATTGTAGAAGTTTTCAAATTTGAATCTTGTTGCTTGATGGTCAGCATTTCATTATTGTAATGTTTGAGTCATTAGGCACATGGAATGTAATCTGGTTTTTGTGTTTGAATGATTAGACATAGCAAAACGTAGCATGTAGAACCTTCATGTTAATGTGTTTTGGACATGGTATTTCAACACTTGATACTCAACAGTTTTGTGCAGACACTCTTGTGGCTTGACATTCATATGACTATGGTTTTTCTTTTGGCTATGCAGAGAACACTTGTATGTCTATGTAACAAGACTCTGTGTCAACTATGTTTAGTGATGATATCTTTGGGAACATAGGTGTTGTTTCTTACGCAGATGGACAGGGCGTACACACTACACATTGTCAGTGTAGGTGTTGTTAGAGCTATTTCATGTTCATGGTCAACTAGTAGTTCTGTTAAAAGTAGGAAATTCATACCACTGCCCACCACAATGTCTGAATGCAAGACACATTGAGTGGCATTGATGGTGTATGGAATACCCAGGTACAACTTTGTACACATCTTGGTTACTGATATGACTATTTTCACTTGCTGTGGACATGTTGATGAGTTTACACAGCATCATTTATGTTTTTATATTGCAATATTTGTACAAGGATTGCAATATTAACATTTGGGAGAGGAGTTGGCCTAACGGCTAGGGCTTTCGACCTCGAATCTGGAGAACTGAGTTCGAATCTCGGCAATGACGCTGAACATCCAGTGATTCTGGGCAAATCACTTAATCTCCCCGTGCTAAACAAAAAAAATGAATGTGTCCTCATGTAATGCAACTGGTGCTATGTAAAGCGCTCTGATACCCGATTCGGGTCAAGTTCGCGCTATATAAAACTCTGTAAAATAAAAATAAATTGTAATACTTACCAGACACAGATCGAGTCCTTACTCACTCTTTCACGGGTACTCAGATTTATTTATACACCACAATTATAATGACATGGGGAAATCGGTCAAACATAACACAAGGGGACATTGCTCACAAGGGGGCATTGCTCTTGTCACACAAGTTGGTATGCTGCACTCATGTATACAGGGGTGTAAGGAGTGAAAAACTAAGTTATCAAAAGTTTTTTATGAGGTAGACATTGTTATTGGCACAAAGTTTTGAACTTCACATATGAGGGAAACATGATGGAGGGGCACAGGTGTAACCTGTATGGCGAGGAGACTGTTTCTTGGTGATAAGTGGCAACACTGGAGATACAGTTCTCTTTGTAAATGACACCTGTGACACTGTGTGATGTCAGTGTCCTGTCTTGCGCTTAAATTGGGTTGCAGTTAAGTCATTTTCGTCAGACGATTCTGCTTGTTGCTCAGTGGGATCGATATTTGCAGGCTGTGCGTGAGGAGTGTGTCCAACAGCAGTGGCAGATGAGGTTTGAGGTACAGCATTTCCATCTGACAAGATGTTGGGCATTAGTGCACTGATCAAATATTTGATAGTTTTTGATGACAGCCAATAAATCCCTGTGATAGCCAGACATTGTTGCGAGGTAAGTGTCCTGCTTCTTGTGCATGTCACGTAGGATTTCATAAATATTTTCAAGATGTTTTGCCACCTCCCTGGTGCCACTTTGTGTTTGCATTTGTTCATGCCTCGTACTCATTACACGTTAGACATGTTAGCTAATAATTGTACGAGGCCAGGGGTTGTATTGTTGATGGATTGTTTCTGATCCCGGTTGACAAGTTCAGAGTTCAGGCTCTTGAGGATGGCCTGCAGTGTACCGCCCACACTGTCCACAGCCACATGCACCTCTCTGCAAAGGTCACGCTGTAGTCCAACAGCTGTTCTTTGGAACTGTAGCTGTGTATCCTCAAAGTCAGGGGGTGGATGTGTTGTGACCAATGCAGTGTTGGAGCTTGTTTGAGTTTCTTCAGGAGCATCAAGAACATTGGTGTCACTCTCTGGAGGCGGAGAAGGTGACAGTATGGTATACAGTATGTCATCAAGATTGTCATGGTCTATTGTGAGCAGATTGTCGTCCATATCTTGAAAATGATATGTGTCATCCACATGTTCTGAGGTAGTAGGTGCATCTGCTGCAAAAAGATGGAAATGTGTTACTAGTGCTTGCATGTTTAATCTTTGAAATGTTTTAACCAAAGCATCACATGTCTTGTTTCAAAGATGATCTCTGTGCCACAGTCAAGTAATCTATGTTGTGATGCTGTCCAAGGATCAAGACTTATACCCCCTGGCATCATCAGTGCACCACTTATTATTATACCAGTGGTGCAGTGTAGTGGTACTTATTTTTCATGACCCGTGAGGAGACACTACCTTGATGGTTTATCTTGATGGTATGTACACTTTTATGCCAACACTGTGAAGGCTCTTTTAAGTTAGTCTGTGATTGCAGTGTGTTGTCCTCCTTTGCAGCACCCCATACTGCAACCCTTCTGTATTTTGGCATGCAACAGCTTTACGACATTATGGTGCATGAAACAATTTCATCCTGCACAGGCACTGAGTCGTTTCTTCTTTGGGCACCTTGCACCACCAATGCATCAATTTTCATCATATTAACAGTGACACACAGGCGGACCAATTGGCTTGTTGAAAGCCCCCTAAATATGTAGGCATGTTGCCAAAGCAGAAAACCCTTGCACCATGGTGCTGGGATGCCAGCTTGGTGGGTAGATTGTTTTTGTGCATGAAGGTGCCCCTTCATGCACATGAGCAATCTGTTGGGGTGAATTAATCTTCCAATGCATGGTGTGGAATGCATTAGGCATTTGCTTGGCATAAATCGCTGGACATTCCTCCTTGTTCCTCCTCACTAGGCCAGCCGTAGGGTGGCATAGCACTCAGATGCATTTTCTGATTGACGATTGCTCATTCATATGTACGTGCTTCAGTGGACATGAATGTTGCATGAACATATCCATAGCACCACACATGTCACATCACTGACATGTAGCATTTACAGGTTGATATTTACAGGCACCGGTTAAGACACGCAAGGTGGCTTTACCTGTCCTTGTGAAGATCACACACTAGGGTATGCCAATGGTGCCTCATGCAACTTATTTCTCGGGTGGGACAACAGAATTGTATATCTGCCCCATCGGAGAGAGAGACATGGCAGGAGTGTTTTGGCATGTGCAAAGTAAGACTGTAATATGTGATTTACTTCCATTACGGATAGGTGGGACTGGGGACAGGTCCCAAGACATCAAGATGCACACAGCAGACTGTGACGGTGATCCCCACCATGACACATTACTCATATATGTGCACTTATTGTGACTTACCCATTGACCGCTCTTGATTTTCTAAGGCTGCACTGTTCTGTCCCGATGTTCCGGTGAGCAACTCCTCTGGGATGACAGCTGCCACCCACTTCTCCAGGGCGTCCAGAACCTCTTATTATGCTGGGCTACCTCCTCAGGTTTGTAATGCTGCCTTATGGTTTGCAGCAAGCTTTTCTTTTGCTCTGCGATTGCAGTCATGCAGTCATGCCAGGACTTTTTACAGTCGACGACAGTCCTCTTAGCTTGTCCTACGCTGTTTATCTTCTGGACTATGGTCGGCCATATCGCCTCCTTTTTGGCAAGTGGCAACATAGAACTCATGAAGAGCTGGTGCTGGTAATTGGTCACCTCAGTGACCAGTATTTCTCCTCTTGGCTGAAGTTCGATTTGCGCTTCTCTTTGCCAGGGTCTCTGCATGGGCATCAGGGATTTTGCTGCGGGTGGTTGCTTTAGGGTCCTGACTACTGCAGTGTCCTTCCTGGCCCATTGCAGACTACTCTCTGGCCCCCAAAGGCTTTTTTTTGGATTTGCGTGGTTTTCTGGGTGTTTTTTTGCCACTTCATGCAGTGATGAGTGTTGCAGAGTGCTTGGGCTGGTGTTGTGTGACAGAAAACTGCCTTACGTCACTTTTTCCGCAGTTGCGTCAGGCTGACTTGTGGCAGTTTTGCGGCACCTATGTCAGTAATTCTGATGCAGGCTGCTGCGTTGTGCCACGGTTCACCATGATGTAAATTTGGCGCAACCGTCGCAATATGCGTTGCCGCAGTGGTGGCTCATTTTTTTTGATGCATCGCTGCATTGCGGCAGCGATGCGTTACTTCTTGTAAATCTGCTCCCAAGTTTCTTAACTAGGAAAATGTTTTCCCTAATGAGAAAGAATTATGCTATTGCACAGAGCATATTTGTACAAGTACAATTGCACACTGGGGAAATGGGAGCCTTGGGGACAACTACTGACTAACAAAGAGCTCAGTCGGCACCGATGGGAGTGGGGGTGCTAGTGTAAAGCTTTTGTTTCTGGGGCAACAAAACCCTGGCGGCCAACAGGCGAAACACCCAATGCCCACCACGGCCAGTCCGGCCCTGCTTTCCAGGCACACTATTGGCAATGTTTGTAAATTCCCACCCAAAAAGTAGTGACTGTGCGTCCATTTGTCGGAGTACTACAAGGAGAGATCAGGCGAGGTTGTGTGTAAGAAAGAGAAATTGATGCGAAGATAGTAAGGCGAAGGTATGAACACAAATACCCACCTGGAAAGCTGCATATTTAATAAGGAAGATGTTGTCGACCTTCATACTTCAGAGGTTATTGGAAAATGCACAGAAGCAAGCTAAAAGTGTATTTTTCTCGAATTCTGCTTCTTGGTAGTCTATCACACAATACTATTTCAGCTTCATTTCCATGTACTACTAAACTGCACGTTATTATGCAAATCTGATAGCTGGATGGATACCTTGAATGCATCAGTTTCCATGAAATGTGCACCTGCTGAAAACTTCTAAAACTAAAGCCTTTCATTTAAAACCCACATAAGAACAACTGACAACTGCATTAAAGATGCCGCTAGGTAAATGCCCAACAGGCTTTCCGCCTGCTCCCCTGCCTCACACATGCCACAACCACAGCTAATACAGCTCAACATAAAAGAAAATGGAAATGAAAGCGATGCTGATTTCATCGTTAATGACTTTGGTTTTGCATTCACCTGCCCTGAGGCCCTGCCACAAAGACGCTTAAACACGTTTTGTACTTTTATGATAGCAACCGAGGGCGTGCACGTCAGAGCCATTGTTTCAAATTAAAGCAGTAAATAGTGTGTATGCTGTGATGGTGGCTGCACAGCAAAATGTGTCACACTCGTGTTTACAAGGCTGTTTAGTGCAACAGCTGCAGAGCCCCAAATATAACGCCTCAGATAGAATGTGAAACAGGGGGAAACACGTGGCATCATCATGGGAGATACAGATACGCCTGCAGGAAATTAGAATATTATATGGTGTCTGTAGAACGATGTGGGTTTTCTATTTTAAATGTTTTCTACCTATACAGACATATTAAAACACACACAATTCCCCTTTTTTAGCTTTGCGTATTTGTGGAATGTTTAAAGGCCGCTTTTCTTAAATATGTCCCTTTCCGCTGCAGTCCTCTGCAGAAAAGGGGCGTGCAATGGGTGTTGCTGTGGGTGTTCTAATGCAACATCCATATCTTTTTGAGTCTGCCCCAGATTTACAAGGCTGAGGCAGTGCCACAAACTAACGCCATGGAATACCAGAATGGTGATATGCGGAGAAATTATTTATTTCTCCTCGTTTTTTGCTCTTTCCATGAATGTGCAAATCACCATTATTGATTGTTTATGTGCAGGAAGGTGTCCCTTCCTGCACATAAACAATCGACCCTGCAGTGCAGGCACCCCTGCAACATGGTGGCAAGATGCATGCGCTGGCGCTATGCAGCTTTTTTTGCAGCAGTGCTGGGGGAAACATAGAGGTGCGCCGTATTCTTGTGAATGCAGCCCATCCAAGTGTTTGAAAATGTCGAAGCAGTGCTAAAAAGTTTACCGCAGCTCCACGCTCTGATCTTTTATTTTAAATATGCCTCTCAAAGTAAAGCCACGTTGTTGTAACTAGAGCAACTTTACGGTGGCAAACGTTGTGATTACCACAGGGCTCTAATGTTATATTCTGGTTGCTCCTTACCAATTGCTTACGATCACCTATCTCCAGAGTCCTTGTAGGCTCCCTCGCACAAATAACTCGATTTAAGACAAATCCTTCTTAATGATTCGCTGGGAGCTGATTTGCCTCGTGTATTGATTTCAACAAAAATAATGCCCCTAAATCACACGTTTGTGTGCATTTGCTAGTTTTTGTGATGCAGGTTTGCACTTTAACAATTGCTGGAGATTAATTCCTTGTAAGGGTAGTAATACGTCCGATTGCAAAGTGGGAAAGGGGAGGAAACACCCCTCAAAATTGCCAGGGTTGTAGGAAGAGGTGGTTTCCAATTGAGAAAAGTATTCTGCTTGTGGAGGAACAAAAAAAAGTTAGTGCAAGTGTGTTCTTGTGTGCCTTCTACATTTTACGCCTGCAAATATTTTCATGCAGGAGTAGCCCTTGGAATTTGTTGTGTGTTAGAGTGTTCATGAGTCACGGGCCTGTAGGAACAAGGAGATATTTAGCCAATTACTGAATCTAAGTAGACTTTATCATGTCTTGACTTTTAAGCTGATACAGAGCGTGGCATGAAGTGACCTCACACCGTGGGTAATTAGTACCCATTTATCTCATATGGAAAATCTCCAAGGGGCATATTCACAACGTGTGATAACTACCGCAAGAGTACCCTAACGCAACTCTCAACATCGCAGCCTATCACAGGAAAGTTGCGCCGGTAGCATGCGATAGTCACCAGATAACGCGTCAAATGTCAGCGTAAAAATCAACGCCACATCGCAAAAATGCGAAACACGAACGCAAAAAATAATGCGATGAGGCCAATCGCGGTACAAAAAGTAGCGAAAACCTGTCACAGGCTTGCAAATCCCATGCGTCTAGCGGGAGAATGCACCATATAAACCATAGAAACAACACACCAAAAACAAGCCAAAGCACGTAGCAACATGGATGCACCCTGACCCAGCGCAGAGGCCAGCTCGAACCCCACAACCCCCACAGACCACCAGCAAGGAGCAACGGGTACGGGGACAGCCGAGGAGAAGAGGGAGAGGAAGACGGGGTGCAGTCCGCAACAAAACCAGATCAGCGTCACGGAGGTGACAGAACACTACCAACAACTGACCCACAAGTCGACCACCTGGAATGCAGTCGGAGTGGCGAGGAGGCCAATTGAGGAGGCCAAGAGGCGCTGGCATGATGTGACAACCTAAACCAGGCACAAACCCGCTGCCAACAGGAAGGCTGCAACGGCGACAGGAGGTGGCAGTCCTGCGCCACAGTAGGAGCTGGAGGAAAGCGAGGCCACAGTAATCAGTGTAGAGAAGGTGCAAGGAGTCGAGAGTACAAACACAGCTCAAGAGGACCTGACACAACATCAACAGGGTGAGTAACGACCAGGGACTGGGGGGATGGGGTAGATGGGCACAATGGCACACATGCACAACGAGGTGTAGCACACTGCCACAATTACCCTGGATCATGTCCCTCATCCCCTTGGCACACTGCAGCACACACACATAGCAAGAACAGCACACCCACATTGATGACAACGTGGTACAAAGCGCAAAGCCAACACTGCAGAACAGAGGACAGAACTGGCTCAGCACATGCACAGAAACATGCCTACTACATCGGACAGAGCAGGAAACCCTGAAATGGAAATGTACCCGTACAACCTCACATCCGTCATGTAGTCCAAATGTACTGTCCCGCAGCAGCAGTAAGCACCTCCCAAACAGCCACAATGTACATTGTCATACAGTCTGCATGTAACCCAGAACAATGCGCCAACATACATGTCAACACAATGTCAACATGCATCTCCCCTTCACATTGCAGAGGGGCACACAACACCTCCAGCAAAGCACAGAAGACAACACATCTGTGATGCGGGAGAGGACCACCACATCTTCAACACTGACACCCTACAACAGCCCATAGACTTCCCACACAACCCACCACCAGGACCCGGGCAGCCAAGCTACTTAGAGGAGAACACAGAGCCTGCAACAGACCACACAGCAGGAAGCACCCGCAAGCACAGCTGGCTCACGACACTTCACCCACCCACACATGGCACCCCAATGCCAAGTGTCAGCATGCCAAAAGGAGGTGGCGCAACAGATGTGGGTGGGGTCCGAACCCATGGAAGGTTTAACTAGATCACATAAGTTGGTGTCAATTACCCTTCAGGGACCACCTACACCCCACAAAGGAGACCCACACTGCCATAGGGACACATGCAGATGCACATTCACAGTACACAACCACGCCCAGGGGCACGCACATATCAGTCACACACCCATGTTGGCCCTGCGTATGATGGCCCAGGCCGCTCCCCTAATGAATTGAGTGGGTGAGGACAAAGCTACATGTCCAAGCTCAAACCTAATGCGTGCGGTGACATGCCTGCATCTGCTGTACACAGCACAAGCTAATGTCGCAGGGCGCTGGGCCCCATGCATACAACAGGACCACAGGGACACACGCAGACATGATGTTGAACTGGCTACGGACACGTGCACCTGGCCCCTTTATTGGCAGGGCCACATGTACAGTGACGCCTGTGCTGGATGTGTGTGGGGTGGGTGCAAGCCAGCCCTCAGGGAGATGTTGGTGCTGGTAACAAATACAACATTTAACACAATGAATACGGAAACAGAAAACACCAGCATCACAGGGACAACTGCGGAGCATCATGGAGGTAGCCTGAGCAAGTCCAGAGGGCACACAATGAGCAAACAGAAGTGTCCGTGAGTTGCAGCGCGGTCTGGGCACTACAGATGAGCACGCCCATGTGAAGAAAAAGTCTCGGATTGTGTCCCTTCGAGATATTCCTGATGCAGATGCAGTGGGGTGTGTTACACCTGCATCATCTTCTTCATCAACGTCCCAGGACTCCCACACTGCTTGTGGTGACATCACTGCGCAACCTCTCCACAGCACAAAACTCAATCAGTAATGGATA
This sequence comes from Triturus cristatus, assembly GCF_964204655.1. NCBI lineage: Eukaryota > Metazoa > Chordata > Amphibia > Caudata > Salamandridae > Triturus > Triturus cristatus. The sequence continues at coordinate 287,846,964 of NC_140587.1, forward strand.
ATGGCTTGCGGTGCACTGAGTCAGGGGCACCTGGGGTGCTGAGCAGGGTATCAGTCTGATGATGGCATCCACAACAGGTGTGAGCAACTCCCTAAGTCTGTCAGGACCACCATTTCGATTCTGGCAGATGGCGGTTGGAGTTGGTACTGCTGATGGTGAAGTGTGCCTCCTGCGGTCATGTGACGTCTGGGCCGGTCAGGACTTGATTTTGTGTGTGAGCCCTGGTGGACCGCAGTTGAGGCCAGAGGCAGCAGACAGCTTAGTGCCACAGACACATGGCGTTGATGACCCTGAGGCCATTGCCTCAGAGGCCATCCAATATCTCAGAAGGAGGGTCCCAGACCTGACCATTACAGAGTTAGTGGCCCAGGATGCACAGCGGCCGGCACAGGCACCCTGCCATGGGACGGTGACTTTCGGTGCATTGAGGTAGGTCCACGCGCAGTGAGCGGGTGCTCATCGATGTCAAAGGTGAATGTGGCAGAGTCGTGCGGTGGACAGAGGAAGGTGTCCTCCAGGGCATGAAGCGGAAGTTCTGATGCTATTCAGAAGCAGCAAATGGTGGAGTGGAATGCGTTAGCCTCGTTTTCACCACCAATTCGGTATTAGCTACATGAGGATGGACTCAGACGCCACAAATTTACGACTAGAGAGTGTCCATGAATCTCGGGGAACAGACTTAGTGGCACCGGTGCTGAGAGGAGATGCAGTCTGCGATGATGCCGGTACACAGATATGAACTCCACCATCGCTAAATCAAGACTCTGTGACCTACTGGACCGCAGTGTATGCCGGAGGCAGTGGTCAGCAGTGGCCCAAACCCACCTGTCATTAGTTCGCGATGCACATAGTTAGTGACACCAGGGCAGTTGTCGGTAGTGTTCGAACACCTCCGTAACGATGATCCTATTCCCTCCGACTGCAACGCGTCTGCAACTTACGCCTCACCTTGCGTGCGATGATATGTTTTCTGCCTTTGAATAATCGATGTTCAGTTCCAATTCTGTGGCCTACTCTTGCGCAGCATTGGGCGAGACTCAGTTCCAAATGTGTGACCTACTTGACCATTGAGTAGGCCAGAGGCGACAGTAGAGTACGTCAACGAGAAAGGTCTAAAGTGGGCCTGTGTCGTGGAGGCAGTGATGGTCTGAGAGGCTGCAAAGGTCGTGGGCCTCTGGCTTGGAGCTTGTGCAGGCACATGGTGGGCCCTCCTTGACACACACTGTGTCGGCAGGTGATCAGTGTGGCCTGGCTGCGCAGGGGCGGGACTAACGGGTTCAGGGTCCAGCGGGCTGGGGTACGGCAGGCACACAGGATCGCAGGTAACTCCGCTCACGAGGACGGTGTCGGCCTTGTGGCGTGGTGAGAGGCGCCACCCTGGCAGAGACGTTGGGCTTTCCGGAAGAGGACCACGCCCAGGGCTACGTGCTTTTTATTAACACCCCTACACTGGCCTGCATTATGCCGGGCCATCCCACTCCGCTCACGCTGACAGGCAACATTTCCGCGAACTCCTCTACTGGCATGGTTGCGTCCACTGCCCACTACACTCCATACACCAGAGGTGAAGGTCGCTATGGATATGGGTGTGTTCGGCATACTGCGGTCTGTCTAGCATATCTCCGCCACTCTTGGCATTGTGTGCTTTCCCAGTCATGGTTCTCCTGCATCCTTCACACATGCCTGGTTGCCACCTCTCCCCACATTCGGCTAGTGTGTGGCTGAGGTGCCATGCCGTTGAGAGCTCATGTTCGCAGATTGCCCAGGTTACCATTGTGAGTTGTTCTGTCATGTCTTGTGGGTGGACATGTTGTTTGGCATGTTGGTTTTGATTTTGTGACGTGTGCATTGCCAGAGTTGTGAGTTGCATGGTTGTGGAGTTTAGTTGAGTGAGGTGTTCATTTGGAACTTGCCAAGGGGCTGTGCATTTCCCTTGGTGCCATCCTGGGGACGCTGGTTGCTGCTGGACTGTCGGAGGATGGAGGAATCGTGCCCAGTGGCTGGATATTTGGAGGCGAGATTGGTGGAGGTTCCACGGTGTTCGGTTGTTGCCTGCACTTTGATGTGAGACGTGTGCTTTCTGTTGCAGTGATTGTGTGCTGAATCGGCAGGGGGCACATGTATATCATGTGTGCTGTTGATTGCCCCGACACGTGTGTGCATACAGCTATGGCATATGGGCCTTGCTTGGTGTCCAGCGGATCGTATGATAACTGGGGTAACAGGCTTATGGTGATGTCGAGGTCAGGTGTGAGGGACTTGGCTGTGGCTGACTGTGTGTCTCCTCTGACTGTGGCGGGTGTTGTTTGGGGGAGTACCAGGGGCCAACAGGTGCAGCACAGCCAGCAGCTGTGTGTGGGGTGGGATGTTGGTTGTCAGCTGTGTTAGTGCCGTCGGCCTGTTGGGCGTTGTTGGTCAGGATGCATACGATGGTTGTCTTTTTGAGCCTGTGGTGGGCAATGACATTGTCAGGTGTTGGGTCTGTGTGGCTGGTGCGTTTCCTGGGGGTCAGCTGTCTTTGTCTGTGTGGTGGTCCAGGGGGGTGTTCCAGGTGGGTGTTGGGGTCCTGGGGTGGTGGCAGTGGGTGTTGTGGCCCTCTTGGGTGTCCGGCCCGCATGACCGGTGGCTCCATGGCATCTGTTGCCATTCCGATGTGGCTGTGGATGTGGCTGTGGATGTGGCTTTTCTGATGCAGGCTGTGGTCCGACTTTGCACCAGGTCAGAGCAGGTGGTATTTTCCTGCTGCTAACGTGCCTTATCGACAGTTTTGTGTTCTTATCGCACTTCTGCCTGGTCGTTGTGAATGTTGTGGAGTGGTGTTGTCGTGGCTTTGGGCATGGGAACCCCTACTCTGCATCTCATTAGCAATAGTTGTGGGGGTCTTCTGTAGTGATGCTTTTTGCGGCTGCTATCGCGGGTAAACGGGTGCTGTGGGCTGTTAACACCAGCTTGTGAATGGGGCGATCGATTTATCGCAACTTTGGCTGTGATAAAGGGCTGTTAACTCGGCGTTAGCTCCTTGTGAATATCCCCCCAAATCTTAATATAGTCCTCAAACGAAAGAGTACCAAATTAAAGACCTGAAATTCTCAAAACACACATGCGGCCAAAGCTTGGAACTTATTTTTATCTAAGAAATATACAGCAGCCATCAGTATATGTGTGCTGCATGGTGCTTACCTATATGAACGAGATCATGGACAGCCTAATGCCAAGTTATATCTGAATTAAAAATGTCTGTTTTCACTTTGTTTCAACTTAACCCCTTGCTTCCAAAGTTATTGCTCACCGTTTTTGGGAATTATGTATCTGTTTGTTATCAGTGGCGGCAGGTATGGTACAGGGGTGGCGGGAGGATAATAAAAAGAACTTACCTGATCACTGTGTCGCTCCACCATCCCTCCCACGTTGTGGCTCCTACGCTTGTCTTCCAGGAAGCACTCAGGCTCCCCATATCCAATCACAATGCTGCAATGCAGCGTTGTAAATAGTAAGCACCCAGGTTCCTCTGAGCCAATCTCAACTCCGCATTGCAGAATTGTATTTGGTTCGGCGCTCAGCTGGGAATGGGAGCCTTGGCATGTTCTCCACCCAGGCTGTAAGGCACCCTGGGTGGAGAACTTGCAAAGTGCGCATGGCATTTTGGCAGGCCCAACTGGGCCAGCGTAAACCGTCATGTGCACTTTAGAGTGCAGCAACCACTCCTCCTCCCCGACGTCAGGGGAGCCAAGCCCCGCCCCGCCCTAACCTGATACTAAAAATAAAATGATAATAACTTCTGTAGTTATCATTTTCCTTTTTATTTTACACTGCTGTTGAGCAGTGAGCAACACTCTCCCTCCTTAGCAAAGGAGCCGCCACTGGTAAAATGGGTCTAAAATTTACCCTTTGGGCAAAACAATAGATATTTCGAATATTCACATAGCGCTCCTGGACTTGAGAGAACATTAGATTGCTTTGTATTATAACAAACAGTGGCGGCTCCTCCGCTAAGGTGGAGGAGAGTCGCTCCACTGCTCACAAACAGTGTAAAAGAAAAAGTAAAATCATAATAACTGGAGTTATGATCATTTTATTTTTTAGTATCAGGTTAGGACAGGGCGGGGCTTGGCTCCCATGACATCTGGGACGAGGAGCGGTTGCTGCACTCTAAAGTGCACATGACATTTTGGACTGCCCTCTCAGGCCGCCCAAAACGTCATTCCACTTTGCATGTTCTCCACCCAGGCTGCCTTACAGCCTGGGTGGAGTGCTGAACCAAGGTGCTCAAACCAATCACAATGCTTCAATGCAGCGTTGTGATTGGTTAAGGGGAGCCTGGATACTTCCTGGAAGACGAGCGGAGGAGCCCCATCGTGGGAGAAAAGCTGGAGCGACGCGGCGAACTGGTAAGTGAATTTTTTTCTTACCCTTCACCCCCACCCGCCATCTCCGTACCGCACCGGCCGTCACCTTATTACAAACAGTAGTTATGGTGGAAGTTGACGACAATATCAGAGTCCCAACAAGAATAGTACCAGCTTAATTATTTTAAATAAATGACCTCATAGCACACATCAAGAATTATTTGGAATTACTTGGAAAACAAAGTCAAGGTTGTGGTGAGCCCTTTTCACTACCTGTTGGAATCTGAATACCTATCTGATCTGTTGTTGATATCCTTAAGAAAGGGTCAAAATTTGATTTTCACCTTGATTGCATATTATATTTTCCTTAATATTAAATGTGTTGCCATAATAATCTTGACAGATAAATATCACAGTGAGTGATCCAATAAAGTATTATTTGCTGCTCTGGGGACCTGGGTTGAGATATTTTCAAGGACTATTGGACACTGAGCTGAAGTATTGGCTACTGTTGACTCCCTTCTCTGACAGAAAATAGTTGTGTGACATAATACCTGGGGCTTCATTTACAAGATTTTGACATAGAGCAGAGCCGAAGGCATTCTTGCTGCACTGCCCTAAGGAAAAGAATAGGGCAGGAATGCGACGTATCTTGCAGATATGGCGCATTCTTGTCCTCTTTCCCTCGGCTGGCACTCAATTGTCTGCCATGCGCCAACACAAGCACCCTTACATGTCTGCATTGTGAGAATAATTGTTTTTATGCAGTAATATACAGCTTCCCGCTAAAAAAGTAATGGAAGCAACTTCCTCCTTTTATGTTTGGTGCTGAATGCAGCACACATAGAAAGAGAAAAAAACAAGGAGAAATAAAAGTATTTCTTCTCTGTTGTGCCTCCCCCATGCCTCCCCTGGGGAGGTGTAGGCTTTTGACACATTCCCAGGTTTAGAGAACGTTGTAAATCTGGGAATGTGTCAAATCCCATGTTTTTTACGTGTGAACACCCATGGTAACGCCCATGGCATGCCTCCCGATCGTGCGTTTGAGGCAACACAGCGACTTGCACTGCGTTACCTTACACCATACCTAAAAGGCCACAGGGTGGCTTTACGTGACCTTGTAAATATGGCACTGCAAAGTGCTCAGCCAGAGCATCATTAAAAGTGATGTGGGCCTTGTAAATGAGTCCCCTGGTTTTTAGATTTGTTGTTACAATAATCCTGACAAGTAATTACTATGTATAATAATTAATTAAATTACGCACAACTTGTTCATTTGCTCATGTTCAACAGCAATAATTAGGCTATGGTTTTCCATTGGTGCGCGTGATTCTGTGCTCACAGCACTAGGCAAACATGTGCATAACAGCATGATAATGCTTTAATTAATTGTCAAAAACATGCAGCCACCTGTGAGCTATATGCATGGTAATGTGATGTCAAATCATAATTTTTGGCTTAATGAGACAGTAACAATTCAGGAGCTCTTAATCTGCCCAAGCCCTTACTGCTTACCCTGGTCTTTTTTTTAGGTCCGGCCTAAAGACAGTTTTTGGACAAGAAAGGAAACACAGCACATGGATCAGAAGAGTTGAGGTGGGGGTAATATTTATTGGTATAGCACCATAGCAACTCTCTATGCAAAATTGTCCTGCTCTGCCCCTACTCTCAACCATTCCCCTCACTCTTGTCCCAAACATTTCAATGCTCTCACACACATAAGCACAAGGTGAGTTGGCATCAAATAAAGGAGATAGTTCAGTATAATACTATAACATCTTCTTCCTCTATATACTGCCTTCAAATCTAGTAAGAGGACATGCATTATGAGGTTCCCCTTTCTCAGCCTCAAAACATCGGTAGCTCCATGAGGTTCAACATTCTTGGCTGCAGACATTGACTCAGATGCAACAGGTATGCATGCATTCTAACTCTTACAGCCTGAGTTAGTTTGATCACCTCATTCAACACTAGATGCAGTTTTCATAATACCCATTCCTCTCTGAAGGATTAGGTTGGGGCACACCACTTACTGTTTGAGCTGCTTTAACTGTCCGAGTCTAATTCCAACACTGACCATTTTCTAAACAGAACGGTGTCCTATTGACCTTGCTGACACGCTTAGGAGTATTCCTTACCACACATTTTAAATTCTAGTGTCCTGAACCAAACAATGGGCCTGATTATGACTTTGGCGGTGCAGCATTGGGTCCGCCCCACCACTGCACCGCCAAAGCCATGGTCTAGCTGCCCACCAGATTATGAATGTAACTTGTGTCTGACAGGCTTTCATTTTGACTTTCTCACGGCGGTGCCCAGAAAATGGGCACCACAATGGGAACACCTAAAACATTTCCTGCACGGCATGGACTGTCAAGTCCATGCCGTGCATGCACACAGGGGGGCACATGTTGTGTCCCCTATGTGCATCCACATGGCACAAAGGCACTTTGTTTCCTCTCTCCCATGGTTTTCATGGCGGTAGAATGGCCATGAAAGCCAAGCAGAAAGGAAACTTGTATTATGCTTGGCGGCACAACACCAGTCCCACCAAGCATATTACTGCCTCTTGACCACAACACCACCAGGGAATGGTGGTCCCCCAGCGGCTGAGGTGAGCCAATGGATGTCCAACCACCCTTATTGTAATAGGGCAGACAGGAGACTGCCACCGCCGCGCCTCTACAAGTCTGGCGGTCTACTGACCACCAGACTCATAATTAGACCCTAATTGACTACCCTTGCCCTTAGAGGCATACACAGCTTTACGATTATCGTATAGTTATTTTCATTTTCTGCTTACTGTGAAAAGTGGAGCACACAGAATTAGGTTGAACCATAAACTCCTGTCTCTCCACACCGTTTGTTCATTTCCATCCATTTAGGGCACAGGATGGCTACTGTTGGTCTACCCCTCAGCAGGGTAAACTGTGACTCCTTGGTGGTACTGTGTTGCCTGGTACGATATTTTCAGAGATGGGCTCTTTCCAAAATGGGTATACCACTAGCCTGGGCTTCATGTATGGTCTCCTTGATGAGCTTGTTCATTGGCTCCACCTATCCGTTGTACTGGGGATTTTACAGTTAGGCGTGGATATGTGTAATGTGTCCTTCGCTTAGGAAACTTTTCAGTGGGACAGGCACAAATTTAACCCCATTATCACTTACAATTTGCTAAGGAAATCCTTCCCTCTCAAACACCTTCCTCAAGAATGTGTTGGCAGCCTCAATTGTCAGTTGAGCTATAAGTGTAATTTTCACACATATACTGTTGTAATCTATCATGGCATAGTGTTTAACAAGAGGTAGAAATCCCATTGAACCAGTCTCGTTTATGGATAGTTTGGGCCCCTACCAGGGGCACAGGGATCAGAGAACACACTTGTACAATCTGTGTTTTGTACACTGGCACACATGCCTTGCAACCTTTCACATAAGTCGTGATCTGTTGTGGCCACCGATAATTCAAGTTAACTTGCTTCCTGTTGCCAAAAATACCATTATGCCCATCAGATGAATGTTTAATTAACTTTTGTCTGATGAAATGAGCATGCCCATATGCATCATTATGTCGTCCTCCTGGCACAGTGTCCCCGATACATCATCCATGCTCGGTAGAGCGGCGCATGATTTTGAAATTCGAGGGTTCATTTGAGATTAGTTCCCATTAGTGAGAGAGGTGTATGTACCTCGGGTTGAGGCGCAACTTTAGGCGCTAAGATCCAGGGGTTGTGGTACTCGCAACCGATACAGGATTTCAAAACCATGGTTCCATTACCCTTGTCCTGAGGAGGCAGAGAAGAATTGAAAGGCTGAAACGCGTCCACGTCGACAATTTTTGGAGGAGTCCTTATAAAAACAAATGTGTGATTAATAACTATTTGTGGCACAATAGAGCTAAGGAAAAGAGGTGCCTTTTCCTATCTGCCCAAAAGACTACCGCTGAGTGGATCACCCAGAATAAATGTGTGAACACTAGTTATATGAATATTTTCGGGTACTGGCAATATAGAGTTGAGTTTACAATTATTTGTTGTATATATTTTTTTATATATGTATTTTTGTATGTTATTGTGCTTTTGAATGAAAGGATCGGTCCCATTGCATATGTGTACCTTAAAATAATTTGGACAGTATATTTGTGTAGGACTGTAGCCTGATGATAGGCCAATTGAATGTTTCCTATGATAAAATGAGATATTAATTCCTCCGTACCTATCTTTTGTGCATATGATAGTCTTCTATACCCAGGTATAGGAGGGTGATTTGGGTATACCCCTTATGTATGTTATACATTATATCATTATGCACCATAGTAATCCCATCTAATGACAAGGCTTCATTTGTCTTCAAGCATGGTTTTAATTTCTATGGAAGTATCTTCCCACTCGACCATCCCTGTACAATCATTGTTTTATTCACTTATATTCCTTATCTTCATTAACATTCTGCTCCTCTTCTTCCTTACTGATTGCTGTCAAGCCATGCATGTCTCTGTGCATGCATACTACTGACACTTAATCACCACCTGTAAACTTGCTTCATTATGATCTCCTCACATGACATATGTGACAGATAATCTACAGGTATATTGTATAAATCTGGTACATGATCTACTTTGAATAAATGTTATTGTAGTTTTCGTGCTACTATAGCCAACTCTGGCAATATCTTCCCAATCTACCCATCATCAATACATTCACTAGAGGTTTGTGGTCCTTATAAATAATAAAATATAATAAAAGATCTATCCGACAGAAATTTAAATATCACTTTAGCTTCCTGAATGCAAGAGCTACAGTCTTAGTCAGTCCAACATCATCTTGGTTTGATTTTACATTTTCATTAAATGATGGCAAGAATTGTGCCTGCTGTAATTCATTCAAACCAAAATGCTAAGCTTTTCTTTAGCAGCTGTGTATGTGTTCTACTGTTTCTGAGCATCCCTTGATGAATTTAGCACAATCTTCACTCAGTCCTAGAAACCCATTACTTCTCATTTGTTTTTTCAGTTGTGGAAAGTTTACTATGGTTGACACTAAATTTGGGTTTAGTTTAACTAAATTTGCACTTTTTATATGACCTAAGTATCCCACTTAGTTTTGTAGGTACTCAGGCCCCGATTCACAGAACTAACTTACGACAAAATCTCAGAAAAAGAATAAAATAACGGGGGAATTTCACGGGTTTTGTAAGAGTGAAATGTCCAACTAACTATAACGCCACTGAAACCTATGGTTTTTTCAGTGAATTTCTAAGGTTTTTTAAATGCTAATTTCTAACTATAACATGCCTGAAACCTATGGTTTTTTCAGTGAATTTCAAAGGTTTTTTAAATGCTAATTTCTAACTATAACGTGCCTGAAACCTATGTTTTTTTCAGTGAATTTCTAAAGTTTTTTAAATGCTAGTTTCTAACAATGCCTACAGAAGTATGACATGTGAAGAAAGAAGAAAAAACATACAGAAAGAAGCAAAAGAAATGTAGAAAGAAACAACAGAAGTCCACAAAGACGAAGAAAAATGCAGGAAGAAGCAAGACATGTGCAGAAAGAACCAACAGAGGAGCAGAAAGAGGCCTTGTTGCAAAACCATCCTGTGTCCACAACTTTTTCAGACGGGTAGTGGTGGTAACTGACTCTGACTAACCAGGCCTAGAGCCAGTACTATGCTATAAGACACTTAGAATACAGTGAAAACACCTACATACACTAGGGAACACTATGCGTTGGGGTACCCCTGTGATTAGCATGACCTCCTCTGTAAGTCCCTAGTACATAATAGGGCAGGGGGTTTGAAACTACCTCTTAAAACGTGCCACAGGGCGCGTTTGCACAGTGGTGAAGGGAGGGGGGCCTGAGGTGACATGTGTGCAAACACGCCCTGTGGCCGTTTTAAGTTGGGAGATTAAGTACCCTTGAATCCTGAGGGTCCCTGGGGTCCAACTAGCCCACTAAGTACCTCCAGTAAGCGCCACAGAGCTGCGTTGCACAGAGGTGTAAAAAGGGGCATGGCCTGGACCACCTCTCCGCAACGCAGGCCTGTGGCACTTACTGGAGGTACCTGGTGGCCTAGTTGGCCCCCAGGGGCCCTCAGGATTGAAGGAGACTTAATTCCCGAACTTAAAACGAGCCACAGGGCGTGTTTGCCCGCACCACCTCTGGCCCCGCCCCCTCCCTTTACCACTGTGCAAAGGCACCCTGTGGCACGTTTTAAGTTGGGGGATTAAGTCCCCTTAAATCCTGAGAGTCCCTGGGTCCAACAAGCCCACCACATACCTCCAGTGAGTACCACAAAGCTGAGAGGTGGTCCATGGCAATGCCCCATTTTACACCTCTCTGCAATGAAACTCTGTGGCACTTACTGGAGGTACCTGGTGGCCTAGTTGGCCTCCAGGGACCCTCAGGATTCAAGGGGACTCAATTCCCCAACTTAAAAAGCGCCACAGGTTGCGTTTTCACACTTGTGACATCAGGCCACGCCCCCTCCCTGCACCATTGCGCAAACGCACCCCCTGGTGTGTTGTAAATTGGGGGTTTAAGTCCCCTTGAGTCCTGAGGATCCCTGGGGGCCAACTAGCCCACCACTTACCTCCAGTAAGCGCCACAGAGCTACGTTGCAGAGTGGTGTAAAAAGGGGCATGGCCTGGGCCATCTCTCTGCAACGCAGGGCAGTGGCGCTTACTGGAGGTAAGTGGTGGGCTAGTTGGCCCCCAGGGATCCTCAGGATTGAAGAGGAATTAATTCCCCAACTTAAAACGCGCCACAGGGGGTGTTTGCACACATGTCACCTCAGGCCCGCCCCCTCCCTTCACCACTGATGATAAATGCACCCCGTGGCACGTTTTGAGTTGGGGGATAAAGTCTCCTTGAATCCTGACAGTCCCTGGGATCCAACTAGCTCACCAGGTACCTCCAGTAGCGCCACAGAGCTGTGTTGCAGACAGGTGTAAAAAGGGGCATGGCCTCTGAACACCTCTCTGCTGCGCAGCACCCTGGCGCATACTGGAGGTACCTGGTAGGCTAGTTGGCCCCCAGGGACCCTCAGTATTCAAGGGTAATTCATTCCCCAACTTACAACTCACCAGGGGGTGCATTTGCACAGTGGTGAAGGAAGGGCGCGGGGCCTGAGGTGCTTTGCCTCAATGAAGCAAAGCAGTTTGCAATGACAGGACGAGAGCCGCGTGGCTCCCGCCCTGTCATTGCAAACAGCAGTGTCCCGGGGGTGGGCACCCCGGAACACTGCAGGAGCCTGCCCTGGAGGATGGTGGTCCCCAGGGCCATCACTGGCTCCAGGAGGGGGACACGTGGCCCCCCTCCCCCTTAATGCAAAGCCCCGGGGGGTGGTGGTCCCCGGGGCTCGGGGGTCTGTAACGGACCCCCTAATTTGAATAAATAGTGCCCCGGGGAGGTGGCGGTCCCCGGGGCCTGTGGGGGCGGGCTCCAGCCCCCACACAGGTTTTTTTTTTTTTTTTTAAAGCCCTGGGGTGGTGGTCCCTGGGGCTGCGGGGGCTGTGGGGGGCCTTAGAAGCCCCCCACATTATTAAAAATGTGCCCTGGGTGTGGCGGTCCCCGGGGCTGCATGCCCCCGTACCTCTTTGATCAAGCCCAGGGGAGGTGGCATCCCCGGGGCAGTGTGGGGGCGGAATGCCCCCCCCCACATTTTTTAACTGCCCCCGGGACCTGGCCAGCCAGGGGCTTAATTAAACGAAGCGCGGGAGCCCGCGCTTCGTTTTTTCTTTTTTTCGGTCGAAATTCACGCTGGGTGCACGAATCTCGCCGATTTGTAAAAAAAATAAATGCTTTTTGTGGCCCTGGGGTTCCTTGTGGGACCCCCTGAGCAGGCCTAGGGGGTCAGGGTGTTTCTACCCTGCCCCCTTATCTTGTTTTTCACGTTTCTTTTTCTGTTTTCTTGTGCCTCAGTTCGCAAGATGGCTGCCAACACCTCCTGGTTTGGAGTGTTGAAAGCCAATTAGCATGAAGCTTGTGATCGGGAGGGTGCGCGAATCCTCTGCAACCATAGATATCACTATATTTATTTCTTAATTTCTCAAAAACTACTGAATGGATTTACATCATTTTTAAAAAGGACGCTTTCTGAGCCAAACAGTACCTTTTTGCCAAATTTGGTGCAATTCCATTCAGCAGTTTTTGCTATAACTGTGTCTAAAGGTTTCTATGGGAAATTGATTTTTTGACCTCTATTTTTTGAATTTCTCATGAACTACTGAATGGATTTACACCATTTAAAAAAAAGGGCGCTTTCTGAACCAAGGGCTACCTTTTTCCAAATTTGATGTAATTCCGTTCAGCAGTTTGGGCTGTAGCTGTGTCTAAAATTTCTTATGGGGAAAACGTGTTTTGGGACCCCCCTTTTTTCTCAGCCCCCGCTTGGTGAATCACTCCCAAACTTCCAGGATATGAGCTGACCGGAGTGCCCCAACAGTTTTGAAAATTTCGCGAAGTTTCGTCAACCGGCGCCAAAGTTATTGGGAAAAGAATGTTACGATTTTCCTATGGTAACTAGGTCCTATCTATAACTACCTACTGGCGACCGCCAGTAGGTAATATATATATATTACCTACTGGCAGTTGCCAGTAGGTAGCTATAGTTAGGGCCTAGTTTCAATAGGAAAAGCATTTTTTGGTCTGCTAATAACTTGGCACAGTTTGACACATCTTCACGAACTTTTCTAAAAAAAAGTAGCAAGTTCTGCATGGAAAGTTTCGGGGTGATCCGTCAAGCGGGGCCGAGAAAAAGGAGGATTTACCACCTCCTTGCGCCAATGTGACTACTGCAAGTGGAGAGGGCTGTGCGACTCCTGTCCCAGACCATTTTCAGCCCCAGGGACTACCACCTCCCTGGGGCAGTAACTAGAATAACAAAGGATGAGGGTTGTGTGCACCCTCCAGGAGCCATTAATGGCCCTGGGGACTGCCACCCCCCAGGGCCGGCTCCCTATGTCCCGAGGTGCCCACCCACCAGACATAGTTGTTTGCTGTCACATGCAGGGAGCCATGACAGCTCCCGCCAATCGAGAGCAAACAGTAAGTCCACTCCCTGCGGGGGAAGCAGGAAAACTGCTCCTGCCCACTGGGAGCAGACATTTCATCTGTTTTCTAGGCTGTTTTCCACGCCGGAAAACAGATAACAAAATTTGCTCCCACACGCAAGGAGTTCTATTTTTTGCTGCTCCCTGCGTGCAAGAGCAATGTCGCCTCCCGATGAAGGGGTGGCAACTGTCAAGCACTATCCTGTTTGTCCCATGGGGAGGCGATGATGAGTCAGGTTGCTAATTCCCAACTATCCTGAACGTCAAAGCGCTATCCATGAAGTGTACGTGGCGAGCACTGGGAGGTGTAAGAGGAAAAGGCATTGGATGAGACAAGAGAGAAATGTTGGATCCACGCCGATCATCGAACAGCACTCCCTGGATACTCGTTTTTGGAACCTGGGGGCATATGTATCAACATCACCATTTGCGATTCTCAAATAGCGATTTTTAAAGAATCGCTATTTGAGAATTGCAAAACGGGATGTATTTAAAAAATTGCAAACTTTTTGCGATTTCTTAAAATTCCTTAATTGCGATTAGCAAATTGCGAAATCGCAATTAAGGAATACCTGCCCATTCATTTCTATGGGCCAGGAGACCCATAGGAATGAATGGGAAGTAATTCTCAAATAGCGAATCGGAATTTGCTAATCGCAATTTGGGAATAATTTCAAAGGTGCAAGGGTGTCATGATGACACCCTGATGCACCCCTGAAATGAGCATGTGTGTGCATATGGCGCACATACATGCCCTAAGGGCATGTATGAGCGCCACGTGGCACTTTGTAAAATTTAAAAAAGTGCATTTTGAAAGGAAATCGCAAATTACCACCAACTGGAAGTTGGTGGTAATTTGCGATTTCTTAAGGATAATTCACACAACTTGGGTGCTTTTTACATCTCATTTAAGAAATCGCAATTTGCGATTTCTTAAATGCTTCCGCAAAATTAAGAAATCGCTAAATTAGCAATTCCTTAATTTTGCGATGGGATTTGTCTCATACATCCCGATTACCGATTTTTTAATCGCAAACCCTGTTATTTTGCGAATCGCAGCATTTGCGATTAAAAAATCGTTTGATACATATGCCCCCTGGACACCTTCTGCGGAACTGGACAACTTCTGCAAGTAGAAGGACTGATCCCAAGTGGGTAGAAAAACAGGTTAGAAGACGGAGTGCATATAAAAGTTTTGTGTATACCTATAGTAATTGCTCTTCCTGTTTTGGTTGTTCTCTCTCTCCACAGACCAAAACTGGACACTTCACAATAGGATTTCTCCAAATAAGTGGTAATGTTTTTAATAGACTAATAAACAGTGAACCCCAGTCCTGTAATGTCTCTCAATGTTCCTTCGCCCTTCACCTATTTATATGGCCATGAACATGGATGGGGCCTTCCTGAATGTAGATGATGCCAGTAAGGTCTAACTGTGTTGACTGATTGGTTGATCACAGAGTCAGTGCAGACATTAGTATCGCAAACAAAACAACAGGAGTGCAAGTATTTTCTATTGCACTCACATGTATCATCAAGGTTTCACACACTGTTACATCACAGTGAACTCTTAATATCTGCTTCAGTGTTAAAGCACAGCGAGTGCATACAGCAATTTAAATCAGGAGATGAGATATGTTCTACACTGGTAAATGTGCTCTACACAGGTACATATGCTCAGAGATTATGCACCAGCACAGCCTACAATATATTCCCTCATTAACATCTGAGGAGCTCTGTAGAGGTGTCTTTTCCTAGCGCCTTGTAATTACTAGTCGCGATTTGTAATATACCGAAACATAACACAACACTCATGATGTATTAGGTAAGGCTGAAGTACACACATGCACACAACATGAAAACATATAATGCCAACAATTGTTGCACTACTCCACAAAGAATTCTCTCACTGCCTGAGAGAATGGCTCCTTAATGATAAAAATGGTGACCACTATATATGGTACGCGTAACCAAACAAACATGCAATATGCGTGTCTTTGCGCGTACACAGTTTGTTTCCACCTTTCAGTTGTCTTTTGTTCTGCGGTGTCGGTGGGCGGAATTTGCGAAATCCACTTTCCCAAATTATCGCGAAAATGTTAAAAATTATCGCAAACACGTGGAAATATCGCGAAGATGCGGAAGTTTTTTTCCCGCATGTTCGCGAGATTTTCTGCATGGTTGCGGCTAGCCAACTTACCCATGTGGTTGCTCGTGGGCACGGCCATCTTGTTTTCAGTTGTCTCGCGGTGTATGATCGCGAGAAGAAAGACGTAATCGCACGACGCATGACGTCACTGCGGGCGCGAACTGTCGCGAGACAGCGCAAATTGCTAAAAACAATACAACATCTCATGGAGAACGCGACCGGATCAAGAAAACTTGTCGGCGAACGCAGGGATTCAGGTAAGGCTATCGCGCGTATTATTTTACAGCGCGAGCAAGAACCAAATTATCGCTAAGCTGCGGAATGCGGAAATTTTGACATTTTCGCGCTTTCCGCGGAACGCGAAAATGTCAAATTATCGCAATTTCCGCGAACGGAACGAAATTTTCGCCCAGGCCTAGTCTTTGTCCGCAAATACGTTGTGTTCTCGTTCATAAATGTGGTATAGAATGAGGAGACCTGAAGGTGAAAGCAAGATGTGGGGTCCAGAACCTCGGGATCGGCAGAGCTGAAAGCATGTATGTGTTTCCAAAAGGAACACAGACAGCAAACAGTGGGGCATATTATTAAGCCAGGCAATACATTTATCGCCGCTTTAGCGGCAGAAAACTGCCACTAAAACGGCGATAATGGGCTTGATAATATGCTCTACGGATTTCCAATTGAAGTCCATGTTAGATGTCTTTCACATCTAACATGGCCTTCAATTGGAATTCCATAGAGCACATTATCAAGCCCTTTATCGCTGTTTTAGCTGCAGTTTTCTGCCGTTCAAGCGGCGATAATTTTATCAGCTGGCTTGATAATATGTCCCAGTGTTTTCTGGAATGGGAGTGGCTTAAAAACACCCAGCACAAGACCATGCTTCTTGAGCAATTCGCAATTGAGCAACAACAAGCAGTGACACACAGCAAATAAGCATTGGTAAATGTACCTGTTATCGATGGGGGCATCATAGGCATTGTTTTACTTGGCTAAACTTATTTCCATTACCTGGATATCGGGCCTGACAGTACACCCTCCCAAGGTGCCCCATATGGACTTGGGTTTATGTGGGTGTCTTAGATGGAACTGCCAGACCAAACGGGAAGCATGCACATGTCCAGCTGGTTGCCATGAGCATTCCACCAGACCGTAACCTTTCCAGTCCAATAAGTAAAAGAGTTTGTTTCGCACTCTCTTAGAATCTAACACAGCCTTTACTTCATATTCTGGTTGATTGTCACCAACACCAGAGGAGGACTCCTTGGACAGCGCATGGTTTTTAACAGTGGTTTCAATATTGAGACGTGAAATACGGGGTGGATAGGTAAAGAAGAAGGTAACTTTAGTCTCATAGCCACACCATTCACCTTTTTTGTCAATTGTAAATAGTCTGATGAATTTCGGATGAAACGTCTGTGTGCCTTTTAGGTTGAGATGTTTACTAGACAACCACACCTTTTGTTCTTCTAGGTAGTCTGATCCTAACCATCTTTTATTATCTGCATACACCTTGTGCGATTGCTTAGCCAATTTTAAGCTCTCTTGTGCCCTCTGTTGAATGTCTGATGATTGTTGCAGAAAATCCTGTTCAGCTGGTGTGGCTAGGTTGGGTGACATCTCTATTTGTAGCATGCGAGGATGATATCCATAAGTACAGAAAAAGGGTGAATAACCTGTCGATGCATGAACGACATTATTATTAGCGAATTCTGCAGCACATAAACAATCAGCCCAATTCACATCAGAACTTTGGAGATAACAATGCAGATACTGCTCCATCAACTGGTTCACCCTTTCCGTCTGCCCATCTGTTTGTGGATGGCAACTAGATGTAAGGCGAACATCCATATCCAATATGCTACGTAGGGACTGCCAAAATTTGGACACAAATTGCGTTCCTCGATCAGCGATGATAACAGATGGGACCACATGGAGATGATATACAGATTGTAGAAAAACGATAGCTAATTGTGAATATGTTGGTAGTGCTAGCAATAGAATAAAATTTGCCCTGTTTGTCAAGTGGTCAACTACCACCTGGACGGTAGTAAAACCAGCCTGAGACTTTGGGTGCAGGCAATACTGGAAAATACTGGAAAAGGCATCAAGAGACCTGCAGTAGCCTGGTGAAAATTTTTCCCTTGAGCACATAACACACAATTTGCTACAAATACCCTTACATTTTTGGACATGGATGGGCACTAGAAATGTCGTTGGAGGATTTTTTATATTTTCCTTTCCCCATGATGGGATATAGCTCATCCAATAAAAAAGTAATCTAAATAATAATGCTCCAGGGGCAGGACAAATGCAAGGACAAAGATAAAGGCCAATGAAAAGGGAGCAGGGAATTGAGTCAGACAAGAAAGCCAGCCATTCATGAGCAAGGGGCTGACCCAAAGCCCATTTTGTATATTTTGTTATTGACATTAGGGGACATATTTCCTAAGATTTTCCAGAATGCTACGCAGCAAGGGGAGTCACTGAGCAGCGTCGCCTGGAAGGGAGAGAGCAGAACTGTGCTATATTTTTACATATATGGTGCAATTTAACTCTCTCCTTGCTCTGGTACACTTTGGGTTTGTGACATGGTGCAAGGGTTACTGCATTATGGTCAGGATAGTTTTTTGTGCAGGAAAGAGTACCTCACTGCACAAAAACTATCCTTTAAAGCTCCTTTTTCTTCATATGTGTGCAGCACCCATGCAAAGAGGAATGAAGAAGGAGAAATACATGTATTGTTCTTTATTACGCTAGCCCAGGGTGGAGCACCATTTTGGTGCGGACCCATGTTTACAAGTATTCGGAAATATGGGTTTGTGATACAATACATGGGTGATGGGAAGAGAACGTCCATACTCCACCCAAGTCACACCTACCTTACTCAAGGTAACACAATCCAGCACTATGCTCTGCATTGCGTTTCTTTTTTTTTTCTAAAGGCTCTGCAAATCAGGCTTTTATGGCTTAGTAATCCCCCAAAAGAGTTTTGTGTTGGGGATACATGAACAAAGTGGCAAACCTCTATGCAAAATGTTCGTAAATCTGGGCCTTGATCTTCAACAACAGGCAGCTAAGACCTAACAAAGCGTACATATTTACATATCTAGAGTGACTTCAGGTAAGCTCACTTCATTGATCTATTACATTGTCATTCGCAATTTGCTTTCTCCCACCACAGCATACAGCATTGGCTGTGGTCGGCCCTTCAGTCATTGGACCTCGAGCAATGTAAGGGATGACAAGTGGCCCATTCACATGTTTACATCTACCAAAAAAGAAGTGCAGTTCAGTGACTGAGCAGACGGACTAATGCTCGCTATTCTTTGGATATTTTATAGGCATCCTCTTGTGTTTAAACTATGTCTTCAGGTTACAGTAATTCAAAGCCAATAGCATTTTTTTGCGCAAATAAAAATTCTATTTTCCTGTGTTGCGCATTAAAACTTAAAAGGGTTCTATATTTGTTGTAATTACAGCTGCCTGCTACAAAAGATCCAAACACTGTCCTATACAAATTATATTTGATGGTTATTTTTTTAATGTAAAATTCTTATTACTAGCGCACCACATTTAGGTGGCGGCATGTATTTTTTTTCTTTATAATCTGGGTAGCATTTGTTTGCAAATAAAAAAGTAAAAATATAAAGATTGCAGCAGCTCGGTAAGGTCAGACCTATTGGCATTGATAGTGTTTGTTTGACTTTTTATTCCGGTACCAGTAGCTGCATTTTTTCAAATTAAATGCAGGACAACACGTATCTCAATGCACAGTATAAAGCAGAGGCGGGTGATCTTTTCACAACCTGAAAGAGAGCTGCCAAGTTATGATATACCATGAGAAACCATCTTGGCTTTTAACCCACTTGGAAAAGGCGCTCCTTCACATCTGAGAAGACAAGGCAATTTAGGGGTGATGACATTAACGTATCTTACAGTGGGTGTGTCCAAAATGTGTCGGCTGTCCTCTGATTGCGTAGTAAAAGATGGTGATAAATTAGGTGCAGTCGGCCCTCGGAGATGTTTCGTTCCTTTCATCATTGCTCCTGCAGCACTAATCATAGATACACCCCTGTAGTCCTTTATTAGGTCTCAGCTAGCGAAGGCTGCGCTTGCGCAGTCTCGCTCGCGAGAGATAATGACTTGGAGTAGAGGGGCTTGAACCCGCCCCTCTTCTCCCCTGTTCTCCATTGGCTGGCCTCTTGAATGCTGGCCAGCCATTGGAGAAGAGGTCCGTCACTCCGAACAGGCCCCGTCCTTTTCGGATTCGGGGGCGTGTTTTTTTCAACTTTTCTCATTATCTCCTCCAGCCAATGGCAAGAGGAGAGAAAAGCAAAACAAGCCCCCGAATCCGGAAACGCCGCTGCCTTTCTCCGAGGCATTTCTGCTTCGCCTCGGAGAAAGGCGGCGGCGTTAATGGCGTCCTCTCCCCCTGCTGTCGGCTCCAGAAACCAATTATTGTATCTTTTGCAGAGGCAGAGTGACACGGCCAGAGAGAATCGCACCACTCACTGTGTCTAAAATTCCAACTGGGCTGGTAAAGAGTCAGTTATGAGTATACGAGTTTGGAAGGTGCCGGTACTTTGAATGAGCAAGAGCTGAGCACGGCATTTCCTGTGTTTTTAAAGGGAGAGGCCCCGCAACTTTTTCAGCAAGGGTGCCAACTTTTACCGGACGAGTACTGCCCTTATCACGAGCAAACAGTCACTCTCGGATGGATTTCAGGGCTGGTTCAGTCACGCCGCGCCGCGACAGTGCCTCTAAAAGGACAGTGCGACGAGGGCAGAGGCGGTCACACGGCAGGACAGTGCCGGCCAAGTTTGGACCTCTGAAGTGCCAGCGGGACTGGCAGAATCCGTTCTGTGTCTCGGCCTCACATTGAAAAGGCCTGCTGGGCCGCGGAGAGTCAGTTTCAGGGAGTGGTGTCTTTTTTTGAAAAGCCATTTGCATTAGGGCAGATTCTTTCGCATCAGCTGACAGAGTCTCTGAAACGTCAGACCAGTGCACTTCAGACAGTTTAATGCGCACCCCTCCCCATCCGTGAGAAAAATAAATCATCGCGCACCAAATAGGTCTAGACTTATTTAAATATTGTAGTTAAGTTCTATCATCATTTTAAAAAACGCATTCAAATGCATGCTTGCCAAATATACAGTTCTGGACTGGCAGGCCTTATTAACATGTACAAGTATCTACAGTGTGATTATTAGGAATGGGGGTGAGGGATTTGAAGTGCCTTCCCTTTTGACACCTTTCGCTACCCCGGATATAAATGATAAAAGATGTTAGCGATAGCCATTTACAGAGTGGCTTAGTGCCACGCGTTTTTGGGCTGAAAACACACAGTTCTCAGCAAAAATAGTTATTTTGGCCAGAGCCTGTTGACCCCCCTCCTCCCCGTATCACTGGAGCCCTCTGCGTCAGAGTCATCGATGCAGAGTTGATGACACACAAACCGGCGTTTCTAAACGTGCCGTGGGCTTTGGCAGAATAATTTGTATGGCAGGTTCACTTCTGAATACGGAGGTCCGGAGCAGGGTCAACTGTGTGGCAGGGTTTAGCCACTGAACCTACCACAGCCCTGCCGAAATTCCTGTTGAGGAACAACGCCTCGTCATGGGTAATTAGGGCTAAATAGAGAAGATCATACTTTGCGGCTGGGTTATGTGCGCTTTATTTACAAACAATAGTATATTTTTCCAGTACTTTCTGCCACATGTAAGCTTTTGTAGCTTCGTAAATATAAGGTGTAGCTATGTTCCCAGCTCATACGAAATGTGCATAACAGGCATTTCTAGGTTTCTTAAGGTCTGTATTCAACGCCAGGAGCTGCTTTCACTTGCGAGATCACAGTGAACTGCTCCGTTTTTCGAGGCTGCAGGACACAACATGAAGACCGAGAATGCAGGAGTAAGGTATTATCATACTGAATTAGCAGATTTTGGAGTGATGTTGCATACGTTTATATATGGCCCAGCAAATACAGCGGAAATGTTAGCTATAACTGGGAACTCAGATTTATAGACTTGGAAGTAATTAGATTTTCTCTTTCAGTTAGCCGAGGTTATATCCAGTTTATTCATCTAATCATCTATCATCAATAGAAATCCATTTATTAGATTGAGCACTTTTTGACTTATTTTGTAATAGTTTAACGAGCTGCACGGTACTAGAGCGTTACCATAAAAAAAATAAACATATTATGACTGATAAAACTATCACCCTAAGAAAAGCAAGATGCATGTATAGATTTCAAAAGTATTGCCTGGATTACCTATATTGCAGAGTTTTATTTTATATAACGCGAACTTGACCCAAATCCAATCAGGTATCAGAACGCTGTTCAGTGTGATTACCGAGACTCAAACCCAGTTCCCTGGGCTCCTTGATGGGGGAAGGTTTCCCTTAATCTTCATAGAGCCTGTTGAGGGGTTTGTCAGTTAATCCAGCAAAAAGTAAATATGTGTCAAATTTTGCGGTTACTGTGTGGCTCTGTGTGTGTGGGGGGGGTGGCTCTGTGTGAGTGGGGGGGTGGGTCTGTGTGTGTGTGGGGGTGGCTCTGTGTGTGTGTGGGGGTGGCTCTGTGTGTGTATGGGGGTGGCTCTGTGTGTGTGTGGGGGAGGGTCTGTTTGTGTGTGGGTGGCTCTGTGCATGTGGCTCTGTGTGTATGGGTGGCTTTTTTTGGAGGTGGCTCTATGCGTGGTGGGTCTGTCTGTGTGTGGGTAACTGTGTGTGTGTAGGTGGCTCTGTGGGTGGCTCTATGGGTGGCCCTATTTGTGTGTGGGTTCCTCTATGTGAGTGGCTCTGTGTGGGTGGCTCTGTGTGTGTGGGTGGCTTTGGGTGTGTGGTTCTGTGTGTGGGTGCAAATGCAATAGGTCTCGCATTTGAGAGTGATTAAGCTATTGACATTGTAAATAAAACAAAAACATAAACAAAAATAATGTCATGAGCAATGCCAATAGCTCTAACTTTAACAATGCCGAGACCATTGCATTGTAAATGCTTGTTGTACTAGTTTCTGCAGTCGCCAGGAAAACTCTACTTTAAAACAAGCATGGGCATAGCCAATAGGTCTCGCCTTTGGGACCTTATAAGTGTTTAACCATGCAAAAGTTAATGTTGTTGCACCAAGGATATAGTGCTGCATAACTAAATACTTCATAAGGTCCCAAAAGCGACACCTATTGGCCATGCCAATGCTTGTTTTTTCCTATTTTGGAATGAGTTTTCCTAGGTGTGTCCAGCAGTACTAGAGAAAGAAAAACGTTCTCCCATCCGAGTACTCATTGGCAACAGAAGTGTAATCAAGGGATGACGTTTGCTTACTGTTTGTGAGGATTGATAGAGCTTCGATGTTTCAACTGCTTCACAGCGCTACAATTCCTAAATCCCCTTTGACGGATGAGGGCGGCATAAGAAACTGTTTTGGTTTGTCCAAGGGCTTCCCCCCTCACAGCAGCTGAACCGTCTTGTTGTGTTTTGTAAGCACGCACGTGTATTTACTTGTGTGCTTTCTTTGGCTCGTGAACCTTACCCTGTCTGCTAGAGAAAAGCGTCTCTCCTCAGAAGCGTCCTAAAACACGCCGAAAGCCCCCGAGCCCCTCGCACCGGCGGTGCTAGTGCTGTGAAGGTTGGGTTTTCCCATTGCTCGACGGGTGGCGATTATCCCGATGGCGGGTCAATGTCACAGATAGCAGGGCAGTGAGATGCTTGGATCACAATCGCCTGTTGTGACCTCCTTCTCTTTAAAGTGCAGTTCTGGTGCGGGAAAAGTCCCCAGACACTCATCAAAAGTATAATAAAACGACTCCGGAGAGGTTTCAGCAAGTAAAGAAAATAGGGCCATATTATCAAGCACGGCATTAAAATGATCACTTCTTTAGCGGCAGAAAACGGCCGCTAAAGCGGCGATAATGGGCTTGATAATATGCCCTGGAGAATTCCCATAGAAGCCCATGTTGACACCAGAACATGGACTTCTATTGGAATTTTCTGCGGCATATTATCAAGCCCATTATCGCCGCTTTAGCGGCAGTTTTCTGCCGCTAAAGCGCCGATAATTTTAACGCAGTTTCTTGATAATATGCCCCATAAAGCGGAGCCCTCCCGAAATGCGTGCTAAAGTGCCAGGTCACCCAAAATTAATGCAGCCCAGGAGATCGGGTCACACCAATTAAACAATACTGCACAAATCGTAAAGCTGTTACTCATGAAAGCCTTTTAAGTGGCCATCGAACTGCCATTTGATTTTTAAAAATGAATGTAGGTTTGGTGTTATTTCTTGTTTACGTCTACCCAAAATGATAATGTTACTGTTACTTACATCTACCTACAAGCAACACACAAAGATATAATACCGTTTTATTGTTTATAGGTGCGTATCGATTCACTTCTGTTCATTGACTGTAATGGAATAACTTTTTTTAAAGCTTTTACATACCTTTAAACACATATATATTATAAAACAACCACAAAATTATGCGAAATCTCAATTTGTATATATTTTAATACATTCACGTTTGGTATATATGCACCGATAAACATCAAATAATTGTTTTTTACTTGCAAAACGAAACACAAGTCTTGCCCACTTAATTCTTGATGTCAGTTCATAATGTCTTCCTGAACTCAGCCAATTCCAATAATGAAAGATTGCCTTTGATTCAACATAGCTACCTTCCCAGTGCTTGGCTGCAACAACTAACAAGCTCAAGCAGCAAAACACGTGCGGGCAATAGGATCCTATTCCAAACACAGCAAACGTAACAAGTGGGGCAGGATTGCGCCTATTTTGTTTTTTGTGTACTTTTTGTACGACTTCCATTTCAAACTCCAAGGCTTTTTATGCACCATTCAGATAGTATTTTATGGAAACCCTTAAGTTTGTAAACAGGGACAGGTTGCCTGCAGTTCCCGGGCTCCCCTGAGCAGTCCACCTGACTCTGTTAGTCTAAAGTCACACCTTCTCTCTGGCCGGTGGCTTGGACTTCACACGTAGGCACAGCACACACAGGCACATTACAGCACATAGGCACATTACCCTCCCCACGCAGGCAGCCTGCACAGGTTGAAGCAGACGGGACTTTCCCCAGGCGAACTTTGGGTGACCTGCCCGCCGGAGGAGGCTGTCACTTTAAGAGAGTCCCGGGAGAGGCCCCTCCGGCTGCTTCCGATTGCTCTGAAGAGCGCCCCTTTCCCTCTCTCTGTAAGGACGAGCAGCGCTTCTTTAAAGTCTCACCGGGTGACGCAGGGCGCCCTCAGAGAGGGGCAGGGAGGGCTGGGGGACGCTGGGCACGGAGGGCTGACAGAGTGCCCCCTTAAGGGTTGGGTGTCTCAATAGAGGACCAGGGTAGGATGTGAGCCACCTGAAGTGATAGAGATAGTAAATGGTTGAAGCATCTGGGAAAGCCAAGCGGCGGGGAGACCCCAGAACCACCCGTCTGGGTGAGAGGGACAGGATACTGCCTCCTAGGGGCGATACCGCTGCAGACAGTGGGAATTGCAGGTCAGAGTGGCAGCAAAGTGATTGAGACAGTGGAAAGCCAGGTTGGAAGCTCATTGGACCTCTGGGTGACGGGACACCCCAGACCCTCCCGCTGGGATGACACAGGAGCGGAGAGTGACTGAGGGGCGGGACATCTCTGGAGACAGCGAGGGAAGCAGGCAGAGTCTGAAGGTGGCAGTGAAGTGATTTGGACAGATAGTGGAAAGGAAAGGTGGACGTGCCTCTGATCTCTACTCTGGGTGATGGGACACCCAGACCCTCCCGCCTGGCTGACAGTCGAATACAGTGCCTCTTAAGGGTGGGACATCTGTAGACACTGAGGGATGCAGGCAGAGCGCGGGGGAGGCAGTGAAGTGACAGAGACATAGTGAAAGGAGTAATGCTGCTTGTATAAAAAGGATGACCAGCAGCGCTTTCCACGGGCACCAGTTACATTACACATTCATATTTTTTGTAGACACAGGGAGATAATCGGCAGCTGTATTAAAGGCTGTAAAGGCATTAAAGTAATGTCCTGAAATGCCGATTACTTTCCACATGTCTACAAAAATATGAAACTTTAATTGTGTAACGTAACTGGTGCTCGAGGAAAGCACAACGAAAATTA
The DNA here is from genome assembly GCF_964204655.1 of Triturus cristatus. Classification (NCBI taxonomy): domain Eukaryota; kingdom Metazoa; phylum Chordata; class Amphibia; order Caudata; family Salamandridae; genus Triturus; species Triturus cristatus. Next base: position 287,872,626 of record NC_140587.1, read on the forward strand.
AACAACAAGTATGCACAGTGAGCTGCTGCTCATGTGTGGCCTTAGGCAAACAAAGGGAGACTCCAACACGGATCCCCAGAGTGAGAGAAGATGGCACAGCAGTTACAGCTACAGACTTTGGAGCTGGGGATCCGTGTTTGAGCCCTGGCCTCGAATCAACAAAAGATAAAATAAACTTCCTCCTGGCCCCGCTAATTAAAAACTAATATTATTGGAGAGAGGAAAGGCCATCACACGCAGTACAGTGTGATAGATAGCCGGAAAAAAAGCCCTCGCGCTGAAAGTGAAACAAGCGTGGGCGCCTAAAAAAGTGTTGGCAAAAGTGAAAGCCTTTCCCTTGCGGAGCGAGACAGGGGCACCATGTGTTTATAAGTTAATTACAAACATATGGTGTCAAGATCGCTCCCGCTAGGGAATCGTCAAACGTGCACGCGTTGCCATTGAAGGCAATGGAATGCTTGCACGTTTTTAACGGAAACACCGAAGCGATTGCTAAAGGTCTTTTGCCTATGCAGCGCATGCGCGCTGCGTAGTGGAGACATAAAAACGTGGGATACCAACTATGAATAAAAATCCCTTAAATGATACAATATGACTGGCTAAGCTTATGCAAAAGCACGCATCTTTCCCCCCACCTCTGCTTTGTGTCAATGAATAATAGTATGTCAGCAAAAAAGTTCAGCTTAAAAAAAGGCGTCTTGGCGATACACGAAGTAAGAGGAAAACATACTAATAGAATTAAACGATGTAAAAAATGTGTGGATTCAGACCTTACTAGAAAGAAACCGAGCCTAAGGTTTGAGCTGAAGAAAGAAGGGTACGTGTCTCCCAGTAGTTTGTGATATGGCCCCTAATTAAAGGAACCCCTGTTTTACGTAAAGCTCGATGGATCAAGCAGAAAGATTTTAAATGGACTCTTTGTTGTGCCGGAAACCAATGCAGTAAGTCCCTCTCGGCCTCAGAGGCTGGCTCGAATGGTCGTATACCGAAGACAAGTCTAACAGCGTGTTTTGACTCAATCTAACTTAGCTGGGAAACTCAAATAATAGGAGATGGTGTAGTGTAGCCTGGAAAGCATAGACGCAACCACAACTTTAGTGGAATGTTCTTGAATTACTCTCAAGTTTCTCTTCAATGGGTTAGGTTGGAGAGAACAGGCTGGTACCACTGGCTTTGTTACCACCTTCACAGAACCTGGCAGGATTACCAGACTAATAGGCCGTAAATTCAGGTTAAAAATCTGTTTTGTCAGCATTTAATTCAATACACTCAAGGAATAATGACCGACAAATGTTGATGCGAGGAAATGGGATGTAATATATCGCGTGGTTTACGACCTCACCTTATCATACACTTGCCAACCCCTTTAGGACAAATTGGTTTCGCTTATCAAACCTTCAGCTCAACCTGGGTAGCTGTGGCTCCGAGTGGCAAGGCTTACACAAAGAAACACAAGTAAAGCATTTAAACAGCATCGACAAAATTGAAGAAGAAAGCGACAAGACCACAGAAATCCATCACCAATTTATAAAAACAGACTGTATTTTTATGTATTTTTAAACTGAACAATGAAAAATATCCAATGAAGGGTTCCAGAGAAATAGAATTTACAAGGAATGGTAAATCAAAATATTTCACTCAACTGCGATAAAGCACTAGCAAATTCAATGAATGTTCACCAAAAAGGTTAGGCTAGCTGTAGTGCGGTCACTTAGAGTCACTTTTGGTGAGAAACTCTAGTAGGGAGCTAGCCAGGGGGACCAGCAAGGTGAAGCAGTCTTCAGTGAGTTCCACCTACTTTTATCCTTTGCTGGGCTTTCCTAGGGAAGTGGTTCTAATGTAAGGAATAAAGGATGCTGAAGATGCTCAAATTATGCTGTGGATGCAATGTGGTCGATAGGGGTCATGCTGATGCTACTCGTCAGTCCACGAAAGGGGTGAGGTGGTCCTGGTCACAGGGTTGACATCCCTCAAAGTCCTCTTGGTGCTGACAGAAGCACAGTTGCCACTGGACTACCGGTTGTCCAGTATCTCTGTCATGGGTCAATCTTTCCTGGATCCCTTGGGGGTCCCAGCTGCACTTCAACAACAATCCTGGGTTCAGCGAACTCGGTTGAAACTTTGTTAATTGGGTCCTGGTCCCTGGTGCTGTATGGTGGCGGTTGGCGTGGGTTGAATATTTTTAGCCTACCAACATGAAACAGCAGGTTTCTCAGCTGTTGTGTCCCTGGGCTGTGAATAGGAGGCCAGCTCACTTATCCTTGGAGTCTCTTGGCTTTGGCTGGGCTCTGGCGACCGCTTCTCCTCAAGCAGGACACAGCAGGCCCAGTCCCTATCCTTTGCTAGCCACCAGGTTCAGCAGGTGCAGTCCACGCTAGTGCAGCTTCTCTTTGTGCAGCAGGGCAGTCCTTCTTTGGACCTCTTCCAGTTCAGTCAGGATCTGGGAGCCAAGGGTGCTGTGTTTACGTACAAGAAATGTACTCAGGGAAGCATGCAGCTTGTGGCCAATGGGCTACCAGGATCTTTCTCTTCTGATGACCGTTTCCTGGGAAGTGTGGAATCTGGATAGATCTCCCTAGCCCGACCCAGAAGTATGGATACCAAGGGTGCTACATGACCCTGGAAAACAGGTTTGAATACTCACTTCTCCTTCCCTGTCCCTAGTGAAAGCCTCTCTACCTAAACAATAGAGCTGCCCCTCTCCCAAGTGTTCCCCATTTGCCCTTCAAAGGCCGCTTTGCCTTTGAAGCTCGCCTTTTGGGCTAACACCATTGTGGCCTCCTGCCTGTGGGAGGTAACACCTCCTCCAATGGCAGGCAACTATTCTTACCTTTCCTGGGAGTCATTAGCACGTCTCCCTAGCAAGGTAGAAAGCTGTATGCAGGACAGGTCCAGAGTACAACAGTAAATGGACAGTGGAAACCTTAAGCATCTAAAGTCGGAACTTCTAAAGTTTCACTTCACCCACCAGTAACATTAAATTTGATTTAACCATTACATCAGATTTAAACACTGATTCTTTTGATACCTTACAGTACCAACCTCGGTAGTCTCATTCAAAAGTTAGCAGGGCTGAAATGTTAGCCTGTAACTGTACTTGCCACAGGAGCTACTAGCCTCTCTACAGTACAAACACAATCTAGGGTTTTTCCTGCTGGAACATGTAAAAGCACATCCACTGAGTCCTGCTTAGTAGGGCTCAGGTAATTTCAGAGACATTACGCCAGTACCTAGTAGTCAAAATAGGGGCAGAAGGTGGGGGTTCAACCTGCAAAAAGCCTAATTCCTTACAGTTGATAAGGAGCCGTAGGTAGTAGTTCTATAAGATCCTAGACAATGATGAGCTTCAAGGTACTCCACATTTGCACTTTTTGGGGTTTAGATCTAAACTTCTTCAGTAAGCAAATGACTGAGATTCACAAGAAAAGAAGAGAATCAGTTGAGTATAGTTCCTCTAAGGCCCACATCAGACAACCAGTCAATCAAGTGAAGTCAATGATGTCAACAGGTTTGGAGTTATCCAGAAGCATAAGACTTGCAGAGTTTATCCAAGCTTATCCTTACATCAATTTAAAATACATATCAAGGCAATCTCTTTATCCATACCAAGCCGGTTTGAACCATATACAGCAGGCTTTTTTTTTGCTTGAGGGGGTTTGATAACCAGTTAAACAACTATTTCCCCCCCATTTTGAAACAAAGAGGAAAGCAGAAATGGGTCTATAGCTGGATTCAGAAGAGTGATCTAAATTAGATTTCTTTAATAGAGGTTTCACCACAATTTTCTTTCACTTTTATGCATACTACCCAGAGGCAAAAGAGTGGTTTAAGATGATAGTGAGTGTAGTCAAAGTTACCTCTATCATGTCATGAAGGACCATAAGAAGACAGATGGGGACAATTAGTGGCGCCTTTTGGTGCTCGGGGGGCAAATGAATTAAACCTCCCAAAGACTGCATCTTGTTTTTAAAATAGAAAGATAGCCAGTCATGCATTTCTTGTAAAGAGGAGTTGTATTAATGCACAAGGAAGGTTATTAACATCCCAAGCTATTTTCAAAAGGGCACAAATAGAGCTAGGTACTCCATGGACTAGTTTCCTGTAAAAGGGAATCTTGGATTGACAAAAACAATTAATGTAAATCTTTAGTTGTTACTTAGAGCCAAATAGACCAGAACTGTAGTAATTCAGTGCCTTTTTCCTTTCTACTTGCCTAAACTGTGGTTTTCCAGGGCCTGATTACGATCTTGGCTGATAGGATACTCCATCACAACAGTTGTCGTGTAGTTCCTATAAAACCTATATAGGATCTGCGCGTTTAGACAACACACACTGTAGGATTGGTGTCAGACTGATTCTAGGCACCCCCACCGGGTATGTTGGCCTCTGTACCAGCTAGCTCACTGTGCCACTAGAAACTCCTCTTACCAAGGAGACAATAGTTCTTGGCAACTATTGAACATGACAACCCTGATCCCTCAGGAGTGTGGAAACAGTGTACTACTTTTCGCTCAGCCACTCCTGCTCACTTGGTCTCAGAGAGATACACAGAATAAACTGTATGGACTTTTTTCAATAAGTATTTATTGAACAGTCGCTATTCTAGTGTAAAATAGGTGTGCTGAAACAACCATTAGACAGTAACAGATATAAATAATTAGAAGCACTAAGAAAGTAAAAGGATGGTAGATTTCTACCATTTTGCTATAATCATGAATACAAGCAAGTATGCAAAGTACATGACAATAAAATGCGTACTCCTATGATGCTACCCTAACTAGATGTACCTAAGTACCTAAGTGTAACTAGCATGTATGTAAGTGTTAAGCCAAAAATCCCTCTAGGATAAAGTCAACACCATTACCTGAAATGAGAGACTGTGGGACCCCGTCTTGGTTTCGAGTTGGACACCCCGCAAGGGAAGTTAGACCACTGCGAGCTGGAGTATCTGCATGCAGGAACCTCAGCGTCTCGGGGCAGTGTATCTGGAGGGAATCCCTGATCTCTTCTACTTATCTCATCAAGATGTGATGTTTATATATCCAAAGGTCTCCCCAGGGGTTCTACCTTGCTGTGCCACATGTCAGACTTAGGATGACGCCGGGAATGAACTTTATACATAGTTATTATACAGGAGATGGTAGTCCTGCTGAGTTTCCAAGAATCCTCATGCATAATGTATGAGGCTTTTACCAGGGAAAATCCCGCATTCTGTGTGCAGTGTTGTATCTAGGTAAAAGGTCAGACCCTAAGAACCTTTATGTATGTAATGTAGGGAAGAATATAGGTGCAGGGTTAGGATGTTACCTGAGCCTATATTGGGGTACCTATGTGGAATATAACACAGTGACGACTATCCCATCTGCCTTATTTCAAGTTCCATAGGATAAAATGGAACTTGCAATATGGCGGACAGGATATCACTCAAGTTTGTGATAGAGTATCCCATCTGCCAAGATCATAGTCAGGCCATACGTTTTGCTGTAAACCGTGGAGAGAAAATTTGTTTTATTGTACTTCACCTGGAAGTCATGGAACAGTGTCCTCAAATGATGTTGCCAGGCATGAGTTAAAATAACACTTCCAGATCATTGTTGTTTGGCTTGTTTACCCAGCTCTACAAAATGTATTTGAGGCCACTGAGAGATAATTTTTTTGCAAACATCATAATAGACTACGTCTTGTCTGGCCCTGTTACGCTTGGGGTTCGTTGAGAGTACCATAAAAAATTGTACCAAGATGTGATCGGTTCAACCCAAAGGGATGGATGAATCAAACTTGAATAAATTAGACGATTTAAAAATGAGGTGAATGATGTGACACCCTTAGTACATGGACAGATCAACAAATTGAATGAATAAGTCCCAGATTGAACATCATGTTAAAAAATCCTTTTATAGAGGCAGATTGCAGGAAATCAAAGTAGAGGTTAAAATCACCCCAGATAACCACTCGGGAATAGTTAGTCAACCACCAATTGACTACTTTAGGAAAACGGATCAAAAAGAGTCTGGGGTTCTATGAAGGGCAAGGAAATATAGCAGGATGTGTCTAAAATCAACATACATCCAATGGGTTCTTCTAAATATTTGCTAGCAGACTTGTCGATTGAGAACTTCAAATAATCTCTGAAAACTAAGGTAACCTGACCTCTTACTCGATCCTCTCTCCTTTTATGTGTAATATTGCATCCTTTCTGCTTAAGTGCAGACTCGAATCTGCTGCTAAATGATTGGGACACCCCTTCCCACCACATACAAGTAGTAATTCCCACAAAGAATATTTTAAAGAGCCCAAACTCTATCATTCCTGCACCACAGTCTAACTATCTTAGGGGCATATCAACAAGGGCTTTATCTCTGCTTTTTTGGCTTTAAAAGCCAAAAAAGCAGAGATAAAACTAGCACCCTATCAACAACAGGGTGCTAACATGCAAATTTGCATGTTAGCACCCTTTTACTCTACGCTTCCCCTTGCATCTCTAATGAGATGCAAAGGGGGCGTTCCAGAGTAAAATAATAGGAGAAATGTCGCTAAGCGACATTTCTCCTATTATCAAGAATATCGATAACCCTGTTAGAGACAAAAAAAGCAGCACTAACTGCGGTTAACGCTGCTTTTTTACGTCTGGTATTTTTCTGACTTAGCCATGATATCCTATGGAAGGAGGATATCATGGCTAAGTTTGTCTGTCCCTATCAACAAGCTAACGTGAGATTATCGCTGGGTTTCCAGCGATAATCTCACGTTAGCCACTTAGCGTGAGGATTTTTATCGCTATTGAAATAAGCGTTGCTAATAGCACGCTATCTCAGCGATAAAAATCAACGCTAGCCGGCGATAATTATCCTAGCGCTAAGCTGACTTGCTCTTATGTTTATCACTCAAGTCATTTTGTTAGATTTCTTTCACTGGTATTTTGGATCCTTTAGTTTTCTCTTTGTCTTCGTTCATAAGTTCTCGACCCCCAAGAAAAGCGTTTAGAGGCCTTGTTAAGCGTAGGAAATTGCTATACAAATGTAACACTCCAGTGGCTCAATGAATCCGACCTCGACTTAGCAGGGGATCACTTTTCTGTTGGATATATTCTTATTTAGAGTCTGAATGTAGGTAAAGAGCCTCACATTACTTTTCAGCCTTTGAAAATTGACATGGATAAGCTTTACACACAATACAAACAGACACCAGTAAACAAAGCCATAAGTCGCCATTTGTGTGGAGGCATTAGTATGCAGGAAGAGAACCAATGTAATGTATGCCCGGCGTTCATTAGCAGGAACTGGGAATTGGTCAAAGTGAATAATGCAATTTTTAGGCTCGCAGATCATTGGCGGATCCACAGAGGGTGAAATGTGTGCCACGCTTGAACAGCAATCCAGTGCTCAGCAAATTCATCAAATGCACTTGGGGTATGAGACTAGGCAAAGGTGCCAAATAAACCATTTCTTTCACATAAAATGCCAAGTCAAAGGGGAGAGTTATTTGATGAAAGTGCTTTTGCAAAATTTAACCAGGGAAGTTCTCGGTGGACATTGAAGGTTTAATTAAATGACAGTATCTGTAGAGACGTTTTAAGGCATTGGCAAAGTGGGCTCTGCCCCAGGGCCCCCAGCCTTTCGTGGGGCCCCCTGATAGATCTGTCTCTGTCCTTCACACAGCCCTGCCCTGATGACCTTGAATTATTTTTAAACATAGATTGTTTTAAATACCACTTTCCTGTAGGGCAATGTGTGGGACTGTCTTTCAGGGATTTTACAGAGAAATGTTGTGTTTATCTTTTCCAACACCATGCAACATCCATAATAATGTTCCTTTAATGAGAAATGACAGTGGATCACCGAGATTATTTGCAGTAATATTAGTGAGCTGCTCCTGTATCACAGTATTGAAAACACACATCACTATCCTTGAGTATTAGATGAAAACGCATATATAATTCGGACCAGTCTGTCTGTGCAAGTCAGCGACCTGTCCTCAGCGGTCATAAAATATCTTAAATTGGAACATTAATTTAAAGCCGTTCTGAACAGGGTACCCAAAATATGCTGTATTTTAGTTATTATTCACCAAAGTGCTTGTATTATCAAATTATATATTCGTAGATTTATATGATAACATTATAGATAGATGGAACTAGAGGAACAGTATAAAAAATAACTGTTTCAGCTCTAAAGAGAGAGCATGGCTTGTGATCCTGCACCTTTTCTAAAATATGAAAATAGAGTCCTTTCTCTATCTACCTACATTTTATGGCTCGAAGGGGTAAGTCGGGATGTTATAACCACTGCTGATGGGTGTCTCTTTCAGCTCACTAACGTCTTTTAAGCTGTGCCCTCTCCTCCCAGTGCTAGGCAGTGTCCTATGCCTGCCCTGTGATTGTCTACACAGTATGTGTTCTTCCATCGCAGTTGTACAACAGGCAAGAAGCAAGCAAACACTGTTGGTAATGTTGGGTTTTGGGCAAGAAAAGGCAGTATCTTCAGTCTCTCATTCCCACCATTACGCTTTCCTTATTTGTTGAAACATGTCTGGAGACAGGACATATTGTACAGCAATATGTTGTAGGCTGTGGCGGCTCCTAAAGGGAGTGCTGCGGGGTGGTGGGAGGGGCGGGGGGTAGTAAACTCTGGAATACGGCTGCACGGAGTTGAGTAAGTAAATAAATAAATAAAACAAATTACATTGCGCGATGCATCCCCGATTTGGCGTTGCAGTGCGCGCAATGTAATTCGTTTTATTTATTTACTCACCTCCTTTCGGCCGTATTCCGTAGTTTACAATGTTTAAATATATAATTTAATAAATATGTTTTAGGTGTGTGTTGTCTAGTTTGTATAGGTATAGGGTAGGAAGTTACTTAAGTAATAACATTTTTTAAATTGTAAATATTTTTTTAAAAATCAGCTTTTTATTATGTTATGTGTTAGCTGTGTTGTGCTTTTTTATTCAAAAAAACATAGGGGCTCATTACGATAGCAGTGAATCTGCCACTGGCAGCCTGCCGGATTCACCGCCAACTTGCGGCCATTCTCTGCCCGCCAAGTTTGGATGTCATTTGAGATGTCATCAGTGATGTCATGAGTGATGTCACTGACCATGTCATGAGTGATGTAATATGTGACGTCATCAGCAGTGGATTGCGGGCGCGCGAGTTATAGTTAGCTAAACTAACTATAATGGGGGAATTTCAATGGTTTTGTACGAGTGAAATGTCCAGCTAACTATAACATGTGTGAAACCTATGGTTTTTTCAGTGAATTTGCAAGGTTTTTTAAATGCTAATTCCTAACTATAACGTGTGTGAAACTTATGGTTTTTTTCAGTGAATTTGCAAGGTTTTTTAAATGCTAATTCCTAACTATAACGTGTGTGAAATCTATGGTTTTTTAAGTGAATTTGTAAGGTTTTTTAAATACTAATTTATGAATGTATTATTATGTTTTTTAAATATTTATTTTACAATAAGCTACCTATGTATATAGTTATAGATTTACTTTATCCTGTAATATGGAATGGCTCAGCTCTTTTTTTTTTAAATTTGGATAAAGTTGAACAGCATAGTTAATATCTTCTATAAACTTATAAATACTTTAAAAAATATATATTTTTTTTTAAGGGTTTTTGACCGTGCGCGGATGGTGCACGCATGCGTACGTGCTCCGTGTGCGCATGCGTAGGTGCTCCACGTGCGCATGCGTACGTAATGCGTGCTCCGTGCGCGCACGGCAAGTCATGTGATTTAGAAACAACACTTTTCATTGGTTTATAGTAGTTTCAGATCATGTGATTAAGAAACAACACTTTCCATTGGTTTATAGTAGTTTCAGTTCCAGAAACTTCCAACACCACACCCACTCCCCTCATTATTTCTTCTGATTCCCTGGGAGAAGGAGCTGAGCAGCTTTTTCCAGTACTCCAGTACTTGAGAATGGCAGAGCAGCAGTCATCTTCTGAGAGTGAGCAGGAGACCCTTGTGAGACAGAGGAAACAGAAAGACTCTTTTATATGGCAATTTTTTACATTTCCAGTGGGGCAGAAGAAGGTGAATGCTCCAAAAGTCAGCTGCACTATTTGTGGTGTTGTCTTATCAAGAGGAGATCCTAAAAAGAAATACTCTTTTAGTATTTTCAATATGATCAGGCACGTTAAAGGAGTACATCCTGTGGCTTTTGCTCGAGCTGCTAGAGACAACCCTCCAGCAGCTCAGCCGAGCACATCCGCAGCAGCTCAGCCGAGCACATCATCGGCAGCTAAGCCGAGCACTTCAACTGTGGCGGCAGCTTCACCTGCTTCTGTTACTCTGGATATACACCCTCTGTTCAAGAGGGTGCATATACGGTGCAATGCTCTTCTCTCTTATGGTGACACCAGCATTCCCCTAATAGAGAGCAAGATACAACAGCACACATGCGGCACCCCATAATTTTTTTCATTTTTTTGTTCCTCTGTTCCTCAATTAACACAAAGGCTATTTTTAGAGCCACCTAACATCTAAACATTTAAATTTGATTTTTAATTCTATTTTTTTAATGATTTTTTTCCGCCGTGCACGCACCTCGCGAAGGTGTGCGCACGGTGCGCGCACCTCGCGATTTAAAAAAAAAAATAATAATTTTGTTTTCACCCTTTGGGGTCCTTCAGGGACCCTCTGACAAAAGCTAGGGGGTCAGGAACTCTGTACCCTTCCCCCTTTTAACGTTCTCCACCTTTCTTTTTCACTGCCACACACAAAATGGCGGACAACACTTCCTGATTTCGACCGATTCGAATGTTGACTGACATGTAACCACCAATCACAATTACGCTCGCGCACGTTACGGTGCGCGCCTGGTGCACGCACGGTGCGCGCACGGTGCGCGCTTATAGATATTTATGTACTTTTAACTGCAATTTTCTCAGGAACTACTGAACAGATTGACACCATATATGCAAAAGGCACATGCCTGACCGGAGGACTACCTCTTTGCCAAATTTCAAGTAATTCTGTTCAGCCGTTCGGGCTGTACCTTCGACTAAAGGTCCTATGGGAAAATGCATGGGGAAAACGCGTTTTGGGACCCCCATTTTTTCTCAGCCCCCGCTTGACTAATCACCCTGAGACTTCCAGGGTAGGAGCTGAGCGGAGTGCCCCATTAATTTTGAAAATTTCGCGAGGATCCGTCAACCGGCGCCAAAGTTATTCAAAATAGAATTTTCAGATTTCCTATGGAAACACGGTCCTAACTATAACTATCTACTGGCGACCGCCAGTAGATAATATATATACTAAAAACAATATTTTTGACAACTATGTTAGTGACTGCAATATTTTAGTTTTGATATTTTTTCATTTACATCATAAGTATAGGATGTCGATATTTTTGTGGTCGATATTTTTGTGTCGATAATTTTGTAGGTCGATGTTAGTGCTGTCGATATTCTGCCGGTGAACCTCTTCCGCTCAGTTCATTAAATCGTACTGAGAAGCCACATGCAGCAGCTTAAGTAAGGGAATGCTACTGCCCGGTCATGTTCCCCCAGAGCGGAGAGAAGCTATCCCACTTTATTCTTTCCACCTTTAGGGCTTGTTCTTTAATAGTACTCTTGCACCCCTTCGTTATGAGCCTTATAGGAGTCTGTGGGTTGGAGAGGGTCCTCTTAGTCTAGGTAGGATGCTGGCTGCGAAGAATTTCCAGTTATCTGGATATACTGAAATCTCAACTAGACTGGAACCAATGGGGCTGGATCCAACTGGGAGACTTCCTTCTTGAGAACTACAGTGCCGGGCATTTCTAATGATACTGACACAGAGGAATTCATTGGTCAGTGGTAACTCTCCAAGTTAACTGGTACATTAGGAGAAAAACTGTGACTTCGATTCCAATGAGGCACCTACCCCCACAACCATACAGAATAGCACTTTGCAATGGGATACCCGTCTTGTAAATCTACTGAAGATATGTGTCCAAGAGGAACCATCTGCATTTATTTGAACATCAAGACAACATCAAGTTTTGGGCACTGAACGTGTAGGAGTCCTGCTCATATACAGGCCCCATAAAATTGTTTTTGCTGCACCATTTGCCTTAGAATGAAAGTAGAGTCCTTAATTTAAAAAAACCCTGTCCTTGTCTACCAATGCGTGAAATTTTGGTTCAGCCAGAAACGGTGAATTGCCATCAGACAACACTCCAGTGGAAACTTTAGAAAGATTTTTCCTATTTTTATATTTTGATTTAACTTTAATGTAACAATTTTTGCTATGGTTTCCTCAGGGTTTATTCTTTTTTTCCTATGTCTTCTGATCACAAATTAAATTTTCAAATACTTTTGCAACATGTTTCCTATGAATACATTACTGTTCAATTAAACTTGGGGGTCGGCGTTTTATATACAATCTGTATTTTCCACAGATTTCTGTTTATTTTTTGTTACCCTCAGCACTTCCTTATTGCATAAGCCATGATATGAAAAATGAACCATGATTTAACTTAGTGAAACTAGTTCATGCTCAGAGTCATTCTATTTGGCCAGTGTCAAAGGTCTGTCACCACTTACACAAAGCTTGTGACTACTCTCACACAGAACTTAATTGCCGGACATTGTAATATCCAGATGTTTGACAGGATAGATGCTCCCTGGTACAATCACCCACACAATGATTTTGATTAGTTGAGCTCATGTCAAGCCCAAGGTCATTTTTCTCAGCCATGGACTTGTTATCTTGATAAAATCATCTAAAAGGGTCAGTATGTATTAATAATGTTCAAAGAGGAGCAAAAATGGCTGGCTTGAGGTGTGATCTTTAGACTCCAATGGAGTTAAGCCTTCACTGTTCTCTGATATGATCTTGGTGGTTTAGGAGGGCTGTGAGAAGCTTTGTGAATATTCTATTCTGACATATGTTTTCCAGAATTTTAATTGGGGAGTGCTCCTTTCTTCTCAAGGTTAGATATGGAGATGGGATTTTATCTTCTCTTGTTCGACTTGAGATAGTGCCTTTGGTCTAAGGTGATATCTTAACTTTGGTCTTTTAACTTGCACATATGTTTATCACTCAAGTATTTTTCTTAGATTTCTTTCAATAGTATTTTGTATCCTTTAGTTTTCTTTTTTTCTTCATTCAATAATTGTTTGGGAGTTATAAACAATTCAGAGATGTAAGTTTCTAAGGGCGATACCATATTGACTTCCACTTTTATGATCTCTCTAAGACCATAATGAAATGCATGGCCTGCACCATGGGTTTCTGTAGGTTTAGAATGAAAGAATAGGTCCTTTTCCATACCAGGAACTTAGAAATCGCTGGGTATCCTTCTGCTGACGATTCCCAGGCTCTGGCCTCTTAGAGAGGCCTCTGCATCCTGATTCCATTCCTCTTGAAGGAATATTTAGGTAATATGCAGGTCCAGTGCTGCTGGTTCACTCTCAAAGCTTTTCTTGGTCTTTCGTTTATCATGATGGCGTAAGGCAATAGCTTTGATGACGTAAGTTAACTTTCTTGATCCTGCAAGGACTCTTTATGACTAATACTAATGCTGTTTTACTTGAACAAATCTATATTGAATGCACTTCCGAAAATCAACATCTCTTTACCCCAAAATGTTTTATCTGTTCCAAAATTGTATGAGCTGTCTTTCTTCAAGGTTGCTTTCCTTTTTAATCTGAGTGGTTTATCTTTACTGGTTTCATTGTGGCTCATTATGATGTCTGCTAACTTACGTCCCCCCCCCCGATACCGTAGCGGTCTGGAACTGCCTGACTATAGGCGGGTCCGACCTCAGGATTAGGATGCGACTACCCGGCAGCTACAAACATCCATTCTTCAATGGAAGCTAGTGCGGCTGGCAGAAAAGGCCTGCAGCACAAGCTTCCAGTTAAAAATAGATGTTTGTGAACTTCCCTGTATCACATGTCCCTCAATGGGTCCTGAAAGTCACTTTCCAACAGCTTTTTCATGTCGGAAAGGCCGACATATAAAGGCTGTCGGAAAACTACATTGTAGTCCCGACGGCGGAGCTGAGGCTGGCTCTGCTGTCATTCAAGGGATTATAATTCCTCTCCTCTTCCGACGAGCTCTGTGAGCTCATCGGAATAGGAGCGGAATCCCCCCGCGGGTTTTCCTCTGACTGCCATCATCATAAAATGGCGTTCGGAGGGAAACCCTGGATGTCGGACAGAGAGCCTCTAACAGATTGTCGAATTCTTTTCATCAAACATCCAAATCAGGTCCAATGTTGTGTCCTCCATGTTACTGTGTTCTTCCTATGCTCTTTTCTGACATCACGTGAATCTTTCCTGTGTGGTACAAACCTTAAACCAAAGTGTTGAGCTCTGGCTATTGGTGCTTTTGCATCTTAGCTAAAGCTTGTTTTTTCGTCTGTATGGACTATGATTGAACGTGGCATCTTTTTATCTGTTTTCTGTTTTTTGCTTTACTCGCAATCCTATTTATGAAGCATTGGAATGCTGTGATTTTTATTCAATGTTTGGAAAAATAATTGATTTTCTTTATATAAAAATTTATTTTTACGTCTTGCTTGCCAATTTAAAATATTTGTGACTTTAAATGTACACAGGCTTTTATCGCCACAACTGGCAGCAACAAGGACTGTTTGAAAGCATTATGAAAAATTATTTCCAACACTGTTCAATAGAGCTGGAACTTAAGAAATCAGTAAAATAAAGAACTCATTCTCCTTGCCCAATTAAATAATCTCGTTAAAATATAACATTGCCTACAGAACGAGAAAGGTAAGAAATATCTCCTGGTGATTGGAATGCTTTGTCTCTCTGTGTGTGATTGACTCTCCTGAATCATTCAGTGACCTACAGTTTCATTAATTAAGACACTCTGCCCTACATCAAATTGGCTAATTAGCAGTACACCTGCAAACATACACAGAAAATCCTGATAAGGATATTTTGTGATCCAGCCAGTGCATGATCACATTGGGAGTGAATTACATAGTTAAATACATGCAAATGCATAGGTGATCACTTGTGACACAGAGGGTCCTATTATGATGTTGGTTGGGAAGTGTCCAACCTGTGGTCTGAGGCTTTCCGACCGACATCATAGGTTTTACTTTTGACCGCCACATTGCAATGCATGTGGTCAAAAGTGAAACCGGATGGTCAATCTGGCAGGATTCCGATGGGCTCAAAGAGCCCGTCAGCCAGTCAAAGGCATCACCGCAATCCCTAAGAATAGTGTTCTGCCATCGGGATTACGATGTCGGTTTCTGACAGGCTTTCCATGTTGGGCTTTCCGACATGGAAAGCCAGTCGGAAAGTGATTCTGAGGGCCCCTAGCAGGCCCCCCATTCCTCCAAGGCCTAAGTTTGGGGGCTGTGGTGCCCCCCTGTTAATCCCTGCACCATGTGGCAGGCACCTTAATGGGCCTGCCACGCGGTGCAGGGATAAACGGAGACTCCCATGTCTCTGTGGTTTAACCGGCCGCAGAACAATCTCCCATAGAGAAATGGGAGTATGCGACCGCACATAGGGCCTCATTACGATGTTGGTCGGAAAGCAATCTGACCGACTCCTTGTTGGAATCCTTCCAACCGACTAGGGTTCGGTGAGTCCAACCGACCGATTACGATGTTTCCGAACAGCGTTCGTTCGGACTCCCATTGACTTCAATGGGAGCCTGTGTTCCGGCTGACAACACAGGCTCCTATTGAAAAAAGGGGTGGTTGTGGAAAAACATGCACTCTGTGGGTGGCACCCCATGGTGCTTGCCACAATGTGCATGGTTGCAAGGAGGTGTTCCATGGTTGCCTTAACAGGCCCCAACCAGAGGCCTCCGGGTGAAAGGGGACCTGCTACTGGCCCCCAAAGTCAGTTTCCGACAGCCATTCCATGTCGGACAGACCAATCCGGAAAGGCAGTCATCTCCGGCCGACTTGGAGTCTCCGAATACCGGTCAGAAGCAAGTCGGAAAGACCGAACGGTTAACTTCTATCATAATCGGTAAGTCAGAAATGTTTCTGAGTCGGTCAGAAACATGGGTTCCGTCACAAGTTAGAAAAATCTGAATGCTGTTCGGAGCCTTTCCGCCGACATCATAATGAGGCTTCATGTGCGATCGCATTGTAATGGCGGTGTTGGGACCGCTGACCAGAGGTCGGTCGGTCGGTCCCGAGACCACAACAGTGTCGGACAGAAATGAGGCCGCCCAACATCGTAATCAGGCCCAAAGTGTTCATGCAGAGTATTAATGCAACAAACATAGGTGTCAAATGCGGTTGCACAACTCTCTAAACTTCTTCCATGTTTCCTGTTTAAAGTATAATCCATGCCCTCTGCTCAAGGACAAACCTGAATTCAGACAGGTTAGTGGTCCAATCCACACTCCAGCACATCCAAATCACAGTTTGGGCAGAAAAACATAACACGATCCAGAGGATCCAATAATCCGAAATAGCTCACTGGGGCTAATCCAACTGACAGAGTTGCCCCTTTGAAAAAGATAAACATAAAGCCATGGGTTAATCATCCAACAAATTGTGTAATGCATAGAATAGACATGAAGGTAAAACTTATTTTTGAAACTTCAAGGCAGAGGGAGATGTACTCAGTATTCAAAATCAAACTATACCACAGATACCAGTGGAGTAGAAAAACATTACTCAAATAGCATCAATGATGCAATGCTACCAAGCAAGCACAGACATCATTTCAGCGATTCCCATGAAATATTTAAACTGGGGAAGTAAAATGGATATGTTCAATTCAACAACATTGTGGGGACCTACTGCACTTAAAATAAAATATTTATTAAATAACATAACAAACAACCCAGAAACATCTCTGTGCAAATCCATTTCCCAGGTTCAGCCACGTTCAAGATTACTGCCCTTAAAAATTACTCAGGAGAAAAAGATAACATGAATAACCTGCAAGGTAAATGCAGCCATAAACCGGGCAAACAATGCCTAGTACCATAAATCAAGAGCTCATCCACATGCCCACGACCGATATGACCGACATCTTGAATGTATATATCATTAAAGCAGAGATCCTGGCCTACTGAAGAACTATGGACATTTAAATGAATATAAGAGGGCAAAAGATTTAGAGATGCCCATATTTTATGCGCACTATACTTGCTAAAGGGCACGATCGCCAATGGTTTTATTGGCGTTATGAAAATTAAGTGAACAAGAAGCCAGGAAGAAATCTATGAGTCTAACTAACACGAATAAGCCTATCTAAAAAAACAGGGTTTAAGATTTTCCCAAAAGCTTTAAAATTACAGGTAATATTGCAGCATCTGGCAAGCACTATGGTTGGACAGTTGCCTGATGTGGGCAACTTCATTTCCCTGTAGGGTTTTTGTTCGTTTGGCGTGATAACTACTCTTTATATATTTGCATATTATAGACTGCGACACACTGCCTCTGTGTACTGGGCAGATTTTCCCGAAGAGTATTGTTAGACCTGGCCCTTTTTGGAGGTCTATCCCCAAATTATTCTGACCCTGTTTTTGTTGGCTATAGGACTCTGACAACTTTACCACTGCTGATCAGTAATAAAGTGCATAAGCTCTCTGTGTAAATTGTAATTATGATTGGTTATCCATGATTGCATATTTGATTTACCAGTAAGTCCCTAGTAAAGTGCACTGAGTGTGCCAGGGCCTGTAAATCAAATGCTATTAGTGGGCTTGCAGCACTGGTTGTGCAACCCGCATGAGTAACCCTGTAAGTGACTGCGCACACAGTTGTGAACTGCCATGTTGACCGGGCAAGTGCACCCACTTGTCAAGCCCTAACCTTCCCTTTTCTTACATGTAAGGCTCCCCTCGGGTAGGCTCAAGGTACCCACATGGGTAGGGTGCAGTGTTTGTGAAGGGTAGGACATGTACTAGTGTGTGTGACATGTCCTGATAGTGAAATACCATGTATTTTGTTTTTCACTGTTGAAAGGCTATCATGGGAGCTACACTGTAACAATTTACATGTGTAATTTTCCATAGGGACAAGATGGAAAAATTGAGTTTTGGCTCTCTGAAGTGAGATTTTATTAACGCACCTTTTAGTAAAGGTGATTTTTAAATTGTGTCTTTGAAAATGCCACTTTTAGAAAGTGGGCATTTTCTTACTTTACCTTACTGTGTGCCTCTACCTGTTTGTGTATTCAGCATCTGGTTTTGAAATGACAGGAGCAGGGGATGTGCATTCACTCTAGGCTGTCACAAGAGGGCGTTGAGGTTTGCCCTGCCTTGCCTGGGTGACTCATTGCTGGGCTGAATAGACCTGGTCTGCATTTAGAGTTGTGGGAGGAGTTTCAATTGCACCCGAATAGGCTGTGTCTCCTTTGCACAATGCTGTCTTCATCCCCTGTGGTCATGCTGCAACAGGTAGGACAGGACTGGTTTGGGCTGGGTTTAGAGACCCTTGCAACAAGGAGAACAATGACAAAATTGGGTTCAAGTGATGGACTTTAAACTCCAGGACTTTAGATTACTTCCAGAAACAAGAAGACCCTGCCAAGAAGAAGAGCGGAAGGATTGTGTGAGGAGTTCTGCCATTTCTGAGTGAGATGTGGATTGCCCTGCAGTTGCTGCTTCTGTCTGTGGTGAAGGGCTGACTCTTTTTGCCTTTTCTGCTGTGGTATCCTGCTTGTGAAGAAAATCTCCAGGGCCCAGTGTGTGCTGACCTCCTGTTCTGGGAAACTTAGGGACATCAAAGTTTCAATGGGGCTTTTTCTGTTCTGAATGATTTCCTGAGGCTTTATTCTCCGAAAGCCTCCCTGTGCTTCATTATTCGAGAAACCCCTGTGCCCTTTTTCTGAGGGGAAATCTCCAGTGTGCATTTACTTAGGGCCTTAATCGCTGAAAGCCCCATGACCTTTTCCCTGCAATCCAAGCAGTGCCTGGGCTGAGCCCCCACCCGTGGCTGAACACCAGCTGTGAAGCAGGAGAGAACTTGCCCAGCAAAGGTGTGGCCGACGTACCACACAGAGTTCCTGGTGTTGCCCAGCAACCAGGGAACCAAAGTCAATGCGGCGTCATCCACAGCTGGTCCAGTGCAGTCGGAGTTGGGTTGCAGTGCGAATCCACAGAGCGAGCCAGAGCTGCCCACAGATCAGGAGCCAGAGCCCCACCCCACTGCCCCAACCACACCAGACTGCTAGAAGGAGCCAGTGCCTTGCGCCTCCTACCTCAGAGATCCAAGAAGGGCACCCTGGGGTGCAGTTGTGTTCCACCTGGGGCACTGTGCTGATTTTTCCTTTGGCCACTTTTCCGCATCTCTGGGGCCGGCAGCAGCTGCACCGCACGTTTCTGGGAAGCTGCACTTCACCACACCCATAATCGCGGGGGTCACATTGAGGTCTCTTGCCCTCTCTGCAGTGTGGGTGCACCTTCCCAGCCTTGCAAAATACTGGGAAGGGAGGGCCAAAGGGCTGCAACTGCCTCTCCGGTCCCGAGGGGCCATAGTGAAAATGTAAAGGAGGGCAGTTTCGGCAACCAGCAAAAATACCGTATTTCCTGGGGTAGGCATGCAGATGCTGCTGTCGCCTACGTTTGGGGCTTACATTAGCTCCTACAATGTAAGAGAGGTGCAGGGGGGTACTGTACCCAAGGGTTTATGGCGGATTGTTTGTATCCCAGGTGGTACTGGATGGTAGGGGTTTATTTATCTACTACAGGGATGTTTGAGTGATTCATGTGCTTTCTCTCCCAAACCTAATCTGCTGCGCCTCATGCGGTGACGTGTTTAGGTATGTCGTTTTTGTCCTGCATGGTCAGGATAACAAGTATTGTTATTTTCAGAAACCGCTTAGGTACACAGTAATTATGTTCTTATGACATGGGCTATATATATGTCTTTATTGTATTGCCCTACCTATGATATTATGACAATTGCCTAGTTGGCAAAGTGATTTATCTGATTGTGGTCTAATGTGTTTTTATGTATAATACAAAGCATATTTTTATAAAACCTTGTGTTGTACAAACACTTTACACATTGCCTCTAGGATAAGCATGATGGGGGCAGCAACAGGGTACAACAGAAAAAACAATGCTCCAACCCGGCTGCCCTTAGCCGTCAGAAAATACAAGTACTCGCATGGTACATAAACAGTGCATGGTACAACAATCAGGCCCAGGCCCAGGTTACTCGAGGGAGGATGGGCAAGCCCAAGGCATGGGAGGGGAAGAGCAAAAGCGGGTGAGGCAGAGGGCGTGGGGGAGAGGGAGGCTGCAAGGTGGGGAAGGAGGAGGAAGAGAGTAAGTGGGAGAGTTAGGCAGGTATGGGGCAGGTGTAGAGAAAGAAGAAGAGGGAGGAGGAAAGCATAGTGAGATAGGGGTAGAAAGGAAGAAGGAAAAGAAAACAAAAGAGAGAAGAAAACAAAACAAAACAGAATAAAAAGTAAGGTCACGCTGGGAAGTGGTGCAGGGCCAAAATGTGTATAAGGAAGCAGGCAAGGGAGTAGGCAGAGAATGCAGGACAGCGAACGAGACATAAGTCAAGAAGAAAAGGCCCAGGTATGCGGAGCCAGAACCCGGGCGACCCCGACAAGCCTGCCAGGGTGCTCACCATGCAGTCAGTTCCGGACATTAAGTCCCCGGTCCCTTGGAGGAAAGGTGCTCAAGTGCGGAGAAAGGTCTCTGATTTATCTTGCAGGCCATAAACGATTTGTTCATACAAGGCCATCTGATACATGGCTGTTAGAAATGGTATTTCTGGTTGCCTAGGGCTTGCGCCTAAGCAAGGCAGAAACCACCACTCTAGTCAGGGCAAGGGAGTTACACACTGAGGATAACCCCTGCTCACCCCTGTGGTAGCTTGGCACGAGTAGTCAGGCTTATCTCAGAGGCAATGTGTAAAGCATTTGCGCAACACACACACACTAGGCACACCACAAAAAGGAACTCCACACAAGGTTAAAAAAAAATAGCCTTTGTATTATCATAAACACATTAGAAACATAATCACACAATTACCCCGTGCCAACTGGCACTAGGCAATATTCACAGGGGATTACATACAGGACCAGGCAAGCTGGCCACGGTCAGAACCATCAGAACAGGTAAGTAAATAAAAACCACAACCAGTAACTACTGGTACAATAATGACCTAAGCATTATCACATTAGAATTAGTCACCATCCTGAAATATCATAACATGACATTAGGCCCAAACCTCATTAGCATATACACATTACGCACTAGGCCTCACCAGCATAAACACAGTATGCACTAACCTCCTAAGCATAAATACATTACACATTAGGTATCACCAGCATAAACACATTATGACTGAATCACAATTAGGCCAGAACATTGCACATAAATCACATTACGCATAAATATCCTAAGCATAAACACAGTATGCATTCACTATAGGCATGAACATAATATGCATTGGTCATCATGTTAGGGCCTTGCGCCCTACCAACGCTCTAAACTGACCCCTGGCCAACTGGCTTTTCGCTGGGTCTCAAATGCCCTCTGTCCCAAAGTGTCAGGGCGCTAAGGGGGACCTCGCAACGGGCCCCCTAGCTGCCTCAGCAGCAAACACAAAGGGCGCCAGGGCACTGGGGCCTGGGGTGCACTCACCCCTCCATGACCTAAACGGTACTGGCCCCCAAACGAGGCAGCTGCCCAGCACTCTCACAGGGCAGCTGTAAAAAGGTGTGCAAATAAGATCAGGCACTCACGGTGCCTCTTCAGCCCTATGGGGACTCCAAAACAAATGGGGCCCCATGTTGCAGCTGCCCACTGCCAGGCGGGGCAGCTGAAAAACCAGCCTGGGCACTGCTGCGCCCTGTGCACCAAGGACACAGGCACCGACAATGTGCCCCGACAGGGTCCCGCTCCCTAGCCAGGCCCACTGGGAGGAAGAAGACTTGACCCTCTCTGAACCCCACTCCCTGGGCTCTTCAGGGAAGGCTCATCTCTCTACTGGAGCCGCTTCTGGTACATGCGGGGCTCTCCTCCCCACACGGGAGCCCTGCCTTGCCTCTGGTGCTGTGCCGCCCATCTCCTGAGGTGTGGCGCCGTGGCCAGGGTGACTGACTCTGGAATCTGGGGATCATGGTTCGATCCCCGGCGCCGGTGGCAGATTAGCCCAGCACCATGTGACTCTGGGCAATAGCTTGCTCAATCTTCCCAACGGCCTCCAGCGCCTAGAGACCCTTACGGGTGATTGTTTGCGCTTTACAAATGTGTATTATTATTATTATTATTATAGGCCGCAACCTCCAGGATGGTGGCACACGCGGGGCTTCCCTCTTCTCTCACGGGGAGCCCCGCCCGCCGCCAGACTCCATCTTTCTCCTCTGTATGTGCCAGCGTGGGGTGGGCTCCCGCCTGGGTCTTCCAGCTGGCGTTTCTCTTCCGTACATCTCAGCGCGGGGTGGGCTCCCGCCTGGGTCTTCCGGCCGGTGCTTCTCTTCCGGTCCCGCTTCTCCTTGGCCCCACCTCCAACCAGGCAGGCTGCCTAGCTTCCGGTTTCCCCGGGTCGCGGCGGTGATTCACTCGGCAGAGAAATGCGGGGTGGGATCCCGCTTTGGATAAAAAGCAATTGCGGGGTGGGCACCCGCCAAATTAGGTGCAGAACGCGGGGCGGGCACACGTTATCTCTTGTAAACGCGGGGTGAGGACCCGTGGCAAGATTTTGCAAAAATGCGGGGTGGGCTCCCGCTCCTCCTCATAACCCGGGGGAATCCCCTCGCCACGATTTCCTCGGGACGCTTCGACAGCATAGTGCTGCAGCACCCTCACGCTCCCCTCGTCCTGGAGCTTGATGAAGGCAAATGCTGGGCAAATACAACACAGGCAGGCCAGCCCGCTGGGGGGCTCGAAGGCCAGCAGCCCATCAGCTGCCTACCAGGGCAGCAGATCCACCCCCAGCGGCGGTTCCTCCGGGCAGGCAGGCAGCCTGCCAGCCGCTAGTCCAAGTAAGCGCAAGAAAGTAAAGAACAGAACCCTCATATGGGGTCACAGCCCCTACATTTATACCCCAGTTCCCTTTGTCTGTAGTACAGGGCATGGGGGAACCAGATGCAACTGGTTCTGGGGTTTTTGGAGCACTCTGCTTACAGTGCTCACACCCTCCTTTCAGAGATGGGGCTCTGCCATCAGACACACCACAGGGGGGACTCTAAAATAGTTATAATAAATCTGCGCACACCATTGCATAGCATTTATTATCACTATTCCAAACATACCAAACTTGACCACGCTGCGCCTCTCATATCAGGAATTACCACTGGAAAACTTATCAAGGAATCCCGAATGCATTCCTATGGGAGGGCAGTCCCACAGTAGTACGAAACCAAAATGGATGTTTGCCACTACCAGCACATGTCACACACTTAAGGTACTTATCCTATCTTTTACCTACAATGCACCCTGCCCATAGGGCTAGCTAGGGCCTACCTTAGGGGTGACTGACATGTAGTAAAAGGGTGGTCACGGACATGGCACACAATTGAGGTGCCACGTTCCAGTGGCAGTCACACTGTGGCACAGGCCCTGCAATGGCAGAGGCCTTAGATAGGTTTGAAAGGCTACTTTGGTGGGTGGCGCAATCAGCGCTGCAAGCCCACCAGTAACATTTAATTTACCAGCCCTGGGAATATGAAATACCACTTTACAAGGGACTGACAGGTAAATTAAAAAGGCCAAACAGGTGTAGACCAATCTTTATCATATTTAAGACAGAGAGCACACGCACTTTACCCTGGACAGCAGTGCTAAAGGGCCCAGAGTCCTAAAACCACCAACACCATGTCAGAAAAAAGGCCAGGAGAAAGGCAAAATGTTTAGGGATGACCCTGCGAAAAGGGCCATGTCCAACAATGGCTGTGAGCCATTCATCATGTGTGGGGGCTTGAATGGAGTACCAGTGCTGGAGGACACAGCTTATGGCTGTTGCTAGCACCACATGGAGCAGCAGGTGTTCGCATCTGGACAGGTTTGGAAAGCCAGCGAGGTCAGAGAGAAGGATCGCGGGATGACACAGCGGTAGGGGGATTGACAGCGCTTCTTCAAGTGTGGTGCCAAATGTCTCCTAAAAAGGGGCAAACAGTGGAACAGTCACAAAGACTATGAACCAGATAACAGTGGGTGTCAACACAGCGCTAGCAATCAGAGACAGGCAGCAGCCATGCCGTCCGCAGCTTCACCGGAGTCCAGTGCCAGTCGTGCAGTGACATAAAGAGGCAGAACTTCCTCTAGGATTACCTGGTGCCACTGTTCAGGGCCTCCAGAGCTCTGCCCATACCTCGGGTTCGTATTCCACCTGGAAGTGGGCCTGCCATTTGGTGTGTAGGCTGTCCAGCAGGGGTGCCGAAAATAGATGATGGGTCAGGAGGACGTACAAGCCGAACATCACTTCTCGAAAGCGACCTCACATCTTCAGGTACAAGACTACCACCAAGGGTGGGAGAGGCCAGGGCCACAGGCCTAGCCTGTGGATGAGACAGGGACACAACTGTAAGTACCCCCAGTGTTGGCCAGGTGGGTGGATGAAGTCCTCCCTCAGCACCTCAAAGGGCTTTATGATACGCTGGCTGCATACCTGTTGGAGGGTAAATATTCCTGCCACATGCCACACAGCCTAGACAAACACCATGCCCCTGATCCGAAGACTGGCATTGCCCCACAAGGGCGCTTATTCGTGGAGGAGGGCGTCTACCGGGAGTAGGCGGTGGGCATGGGGCCAAGACTTGACTAGGCCTCAATCATCGGGTTTCTCGTGCCAGAAGCAGGGGTCTTGTGTTGGTAAATGGGGTGCAGCCCTCGGGACAGCCCAGGAGGTTACGCTGAATCGAGACCAATAGCAGAAGGTCAATGGTCTGTGAAAACATGTAGGCAAGTTGCACCCGGTGCAAAGCCTAGGAGAAATGTTCCACCTAGGGTAGACCCATGCTCCCACTTGAGCTGTGAGCGACCAGGCGGCTGCTGGCTAGCCTAGGTTAGGAAGAACCCCAAACAAAGGCCTTGATGTCCTTGTCCACCAAGCGCAAGAGCGAGAGGGGCACCAGAAGGGAGAGCATGCCCAGGAGACCTATACACTTTAACTTTTTAGGCACTCCTAAGAGACCACAACTAATGGATGGTTCCCTTATGGCGGAGTGTCCTTGCTGCTCTACCAATCCTGCTGATTTTATGTATTTTGCCTGGTACTGTTCCCCAATTCAGAAGTTCTGGATTGACCTAGACTGGGTCATTATTAAAATTGCTCCATTCTTTCTGCTTTGTGTGCCACTTACTCTGCTGTTGGAGTATGTGGTGGATGTCCCTCGAGGAAGTCCACAGTTGGTGGCATTACCTTTGGTGCTCGCCCGGCACCAGGTGGCTCAGGCCTGGATTTGAGGCCTCATCAGTGCTTAATTTGATCCGGTGACACCGGCACTTTTAACAGTATGCTACTTCGTGCAATTTAGAGATGAGCAGAACAACAGTTGTTTCCTAGTTCAATAAACATTAAAAACACTAATACCTGCTACCTAAGCCAGTCTTATAGCTTTGGGGGCCTGACATAGTCTAAATTGTCACACTTGCAGGTGTGTGTTGGTTAAGTATCGTGTCAGTACTGTTGTTGGTAGGACTGGCAGGGGGGATGGGTGGTGCAAGTTACAGTGGCCTCATGATGAGGGCCCTGACACTTATTTGTTTACATATTGTGCCCTGGGACCCGTACCAGGAATACGTGATTGGCTATGGGATGTTGTGTTTTGTAGTGAAAACGCTTAAGCAAAAGCAGCTTGGCAGGCACGGAGAACATGTCCGAAAGATATATGGAGCCCTTTTAGGGACTATATGGTAGAATGGGAAGAGGTGGCTAATGTTGGGGACGACTGGTGGGGATGCCGGTGTTGATGGTTGATTATGAGTGTAAAACAGTGCTAGAATGTACTTGATTTAACTGTTCTCCACTATATACATTGTCATATTTTTGATTCTGAGAATGTATGACGCCCAAAGTTGGTCACTGATGATGACAAATCAATCAAGATATCTGAAGGACATGGCTGTTTAAGTTTGAGCATACTCATGGATTCCTTTTTCTTTGTTTGTTTAATTTTCTGAAATTCCAATAAAGTTATAAAAAAAATAAGAGCTTTAAAAGTACCTTCTAATCTCAAATGATCTGGGAGAGAGTTCCACTGAGTTGCTGCCTGAGCTGAAAACTTTGGCCTCCCATGCTTTTCTCTTTGTATCTCAGGAACTAAGGAAAACTGGTGCTGGAGGATTCTAACATACACATAGGTTTGTATTTCAGGAGTTTCCTTGCTAAAAATGAGGAGGCAATCCCTGAAAAGCTTTAAAAATGATGTCACCGATTTTGAGCTATAAACCATCGCTTATCAGGCAACCAGGGCAGCTATTTTAGAACGGGAGTTGCATGAGAATACATCGCATGAGAGTTGGCCGCTTCATTTTGAATAATCTGGAGCCTATGAACAACATTCTTTTAAAAGGACTCCGTAAATGGGATTGGAATCGCCCAATTGTGATGCAACTGATTAAACTTAACGTTTTCAAAGCTTCCATGGGGAGAATAAAATATATTTTACTAATTATTATCAAAGAATGAATATATTTGAATTCATCTGCCCAAATCTGAGACGGCATGGTCAGTCCACTGTCTATAAGTACCCCAAGGCTCCTTCCCGATGTCATTGGCTGATCTCCAATCTCCAATGGCCAATAATGGCTACTTCAGGAAGGAAAGAAAGAGCACAACCAAATCAAGGCGGTGCCCTTTATTCCTTCTTCCTCCAATCAGTCAACTAGAATCTCATGGTCGAAAGTATTTGAATGCAGCGGATAGGTACAATAGTACTAGTGCAGAGATCTGTCCATTATTCCCATAATGCCTTATATCGTTCGTAATGGCCTTGATCCCATATTCTGTGCTGTGACCCAGACGAAATCCCACTTGCTGTGGGACCAGGTATTCTCAATTTTGCAGAAGATCACAAAGTTGCTGGCCACATGTTTTTCCAAACCTTTTGCTGAATACTGAAGTTTTTTTTTTTATTTTGGGATTACAGGTATTAGGACCAATGTCTTGTGTAATGGATTCATTCAATAGTTTTAAAAATGGAACAAATGTGGCTTTTGCTTTATTTCTCATCCCATGAGGAGGGTATAGATCTGTTGGAGGACCTGAATTGATTATTCCTATTATTTCATGGAGACAACTTCCATCCAAACATTTAAAAGAGGAAAGAAATTATAGTCCACCTCCTGAATAGGCAAATCCACAGAAGTCTTTGTAATAATAGCTTTTATTAAATCTATTTTTTTGATGAACAAAAGTATTCAGGGGGCCACCAACGTCTTGAGAAGGTGCATTGGACTGTGTAACTCTATTAGGGGAAGATAACCCATTCAATATTTTGAAGATCTACTTTTGTTTACTGGAGGACTCTGAAATATTAACACAATAATAAGAAGATTTAGCTTTAGGTAGTGGCCTTTTGTAGCCAGGCTAAAAATTCAAAGTCAGCGTCATCAGCCTGCTGGCTAAGCTCCAGTTCAGTGGCCTTTACATTGTTACACATAGCATCTCATTTAACCCATTGCCACTGATGGGTAATTTTATGCTTCAGATGGCTTGGAATTTTATTATTTAAAAGGGGTAAGTCAAATGTAACCATATAATGATCTGACCATAAGCAAGGGGGCACGCCCGCTAAGATAGGTTATATTAACATTTGAAGTCCAAACACGAGATGGGTTTGCCCTTTCATATATGTGGAATCCAGTATTAGTTGTCGGAGATTAAACGATAACATTTACTCAAAGAGCTCCTGGTCCTTGGAGCCAGAATTAGAGTTCTTTATCCAGTATTTAAAAACCTTGTCACCAACAATTGGGAATAATTGTTCATGGAAGAACAGACCAGATCACAAAAAATGTTAGGAAATGGGACCATGTATTTTGGGGGTTGTTAAATTAGCAAATAGATCAAATACGTGTTGTTCACGTCAATTTTTAACACTGTTAAGTCAAAATCAGGGATGAGTTCAAGAGAGACTAATTAAATATGAAGAAGTTGGCATACTATAGCTGCATCGCCACTACCTCTTCTATTAGAGTCACACCTCCCTTTTAACAGTATTGCTTTATATTTATATGTAGCTACTCGTGGGTGGAGTAAGATTAGAGATGTCCTGATAACTATACAGGAGAAATACATCCAGTACAATATATTTATTTGACAAGTGCTATTGTTGTGAATTAGATCTCAAACAAACCTGGGTCTGAACATTCCTAGAGGAGGAAGCCACCTGGATTCAGCAAATAGGAATCTGCAAATCTTAGGGTTTACATTTAGTTCCACAGGACTGCCCTTCGTTTTGATACTCTATCTGTTTAGGCGGCTCAATGTAGTCCTCTCCAGGGACTGATAATTTTAATTAATTAATTAATTAAAAGATTTATAGAGCGCACAGCTACCCAACAGGGTCTCCTGGCACTGGACAAGACAGCAGGCAAGCCGCAAGCAGCTAGACAGCAACGCAGTATAAAGATTTAAACTTGGTGGCTATAAAGGAAAGTCTTTAGGTTCTTAAGGAAGGCTAGCAGAGAGTGACGGCTCCTGAGCTCAATTGGGAGAGAGTTCTAAAGTTTTGGGCTCAAGTAAGAAAATGAGCGGCCTCTCATTCGAGCATGGCAGAACCTGGGTACAGAGAAGAGAGAAAGGCTGTTGATCTCAGCTGTCAGACAGGTACGTAGGTTTTCACAAGTATTTGGATGTAAGAGGGTGCCAAGCCAAGTTTGGCCCTGAACATGTAGCATAAAGCCTTGAATTGGATAAACTTGTTCACCCTGAGCCAGTGGAGTTTATGAAGTAGAAGTGAAGCTGAGGCATATCTAGGCAACCGAAAGAGGAAGCGCGCAGCCGCATTTTGTATGATCCGCAGGCAATGGACTAAAGCTTTTTCAGCGCCTAAGTACAAAACATTGCTGTAGTCCAGTCTGGGTGTCACTAAAGCCTGCAGTACCGATTTCTGGGCTGCCGCTGCAATTAGCCAGAGGATCTTTTTAAGCCATTTAAGAACGGCAAAGTCGGTCGGAGTGTCCCTAGACACCTGAGGCTGAAGAAGAAATTGTTATCAATGATGAAACCCAGATTCTTAACTTTAGGGAGCAGAAGAGGTAGTGGTCCCAGGAAATCAGCCAGTGGTTAATTCTCCAAAGTTACCAAGAACCTACATTTTAGTGCAGTTCAGCTTCAGGGCATTTGCGGTCATCCACAGGGAGATATTTCTCAAGCCAAGCTGGAGCCAGGAGAAGTCTTGATGCTGAGCAGCAGAAAGTGGGAAGACAATATGGGCATCGTCTGCATATGAAAAAATGATCAGTCCCGACTTCTCAGCAATGTCCGCCAGGGGGTGAACATGGATGTTCAAGAGCAGAGGGCTTAGAATCGATCCCTGAGGCACTCCAGAAGTCAATGCCAAGGGGTTTGATCTGGTGTTATTCGAGAAGACCTGAAAGGTGCGATCTTTTAAAAAAGAGATCAGCCACCTCAAGGCCAAACACTAAGGGGTATATTCACAAGAACGTGTGATAACTACCGCAAGAGTAGCGTAACGCAACTTTCAATATCGCAGCCCATCACGGGAAAATAACCCCGTGACAACGTGGGATTCACAACAAGGCGGTAACATGCGATAGTCTGCCGAAACCGCGGACAATGTCTGCGATAAAACCACCTCGATGGAGATAAAAACACAAACCACAACACCAAAAAACCTGCGATGGGCCAAAGCGCGATGAGGAAATCAGCGATAAGCAGCGCCAGGCCTGCAACACACACCTGGCAGGTGGGACAAAATCTCCATAAAAGCAGAAAAAACACAAACTGACCTACACCCAAGTACCATGGAGGCGGCCGGATCAGGCGCAGAGGACGAGCACAAACCCACAAGCACCCCGGACTACCAGCCTGGGACCTCGGGGACAGGGAAGGGCAAGGACAAGAAGACGAGGAAGACAAAGTTCAGCCCGCAGGTGAACAGGATTATAGTCACGGAGGTAATGGAACACAATCAACAACTCTTCGTCACCTCCAACGTGTCACTGGGCACCAAAACTGCAATATGGTGGGACATCGTCGACAAGGTGAATGCCGTCGGGGAGCACAAGAGGACAATGGACGAGGTCAAGAGGCGATGGAATGACTTCAAGCGGCGGACCAAGGAGAAACTCTCCGCCAAGCAGAAGGCAGCAATGCAGACTGGAGGAGGGGGCCCAGTGCCACAGCTCGAGCTGGATGACATGGAGGAGCTGGTGTCGACAGTCATCAATGTGGATACTGTGGACGGAGTCGGGGGACCGGACACTGCTCGACAGGACACAACACAACAGCAACAGGGTGAGTGACCACCAGGTACTGGGGGGATGGGTGGAGATAGGCACAATGACACACATGCACAATCAAGCAGAGCACACAGCACACCCACAATGACTGTAGGCCATCGCCCAGATCTACAGACTGTCACAATGTACAAAGCCAGGCTGTCTGAATGTCAACCTATACCATGCGTCTACACACATGTGGCCACATTGTAATACACCATCTCCCCTTCACATCGTGGGGCACTGTCAACACCTCCTGCAGAGTGGTCCCAGCCACTCTTCACGGATGACAAGGAGGACAACGCCAGCATAGACACCCAAACCATCCAAGACATCATTGACCTCATCCGCCACTCACCCCCAGGCTTAGGGCAACCCAGCTCCAACGATGAGACCCAACCCACCACCCAAACCACCCAGCAGGTGGCACCCACAGCCCGGGCACCCTCCCAAGACCTCCAGGAACAACACATGGCCTTCCAACGCCGTGTGCTGGAATGCCAGATGGAGACGGCTGAGCAGGTGCGGGTGGGCTTCGGCATCATGGCTGCCAAACTGGATGCCATCCTTGGGCGTCTATGTCCGCCCCGTGGCCTCCAACGAGCCCTGACTGACATCGCTGGAGTCATGATGCAGAGAGAAGAACAGCTGTCGGCTCAGAGTGGCTCCAGCGATGCCAGCCGTGAGCTGGCACACATACGGAGGCTCATGGAGGACATGGTGCAGATGGAGGCAGAAAGGATGGCAGCCACCGCTGCACATCATCGAAATGTAGCTGGGATCTATCATGCCCTACAGACCTCCACCATGGCATTGCAGCCACAAGGCGTGGCGCGAATGAATGCTGCTGCCCCCACACCATCCACATCCCTGCCCCTTGGTGTGTCAGTGCCACCCAGTGCGGCAGCTGGATCCACTCAGGCCCCTGATGTGACAGTGGCACACAGTGCGGCAGCCGGTTCTGCAACACCCACAGGTGGGGCAGGACACACACCCGGGGACGAGGACGTGGATGGGACTGTGGTCAGAAGGACCAGGCACAAGTATTCATTACCGCCACCTGGCCTGTTTCTTTTGGTCCTGCACATGGCCTCATGACCTTCCACTGACCCACGATACACTCCGATGCACTCACCTTGGACAGTGACATGGACTGCCACTTCCGAATTGATGACCAATGACACGGCGACCAGGCTGCGGACTCCACCCTTTCCTTCAGCAGGACTTGTAATCCCCGGATGGACTCTGGCTAGCCCTCCACGGGCCCATATTGTGTAGTGTGCTGGGCATTGCCCTGAACAGCTCCAGCTGCATAACTGCACTGGATGTGCAATAAACATCCATTAACGCACTGCTGTGTCATGTCTTTCATCAGTCATGTATGCATGTGTGGATGAATGTAGGGGCAGTGATTTCCCTCGCATCAATGATGCTCATCCTGTGGGATGCCAGTCAGAGGGTGCTACATTGCATTTTGTGTACAGGGTCCTGTGGACACTACAACAGGGACACATGCATCACTCACTTCCTGGTCCGGACATGGACTGAACCACGCCCAGAGCCCATGTTTCATTGTGGCAAGCCCTGCGCTGGTCCGGCATACTACAGGCCAGACCACTCCGCTTACGCTCAGAGGGGGGGCCCTCATTGCTCCCCGTCGCAGGCGAACTCGCTGGTGGTGTGCAGGTCACTGGTCTAGTTGTCAGCATGTCACAGCCACTCCCTGAGGGCAGGTTTGCACGCACACCACACCCATCTGGCACAGGCATCACAGGCCATGTGACTTCGCCAACATAAGGGGCCAACAACATCACATTCCCCTCTGCCCGTGGTGACTGGATGACGGACGCCATGGTTCCCAATCATAAAGGGCACAAGAGTTTTGTTGCACACAGGGTTAGTGGCAACCCAGGCCTGTGTATGGCACGGGCTGACCACCACGTGGTGCTAACTGGGGTTGAACAGGGTTAGTGGCAACCCAGGCCTGCGTACGGCACGGGCCGACCACCACGTGGCGCTGACTGGGGTTGCACAGGGTTAGTCACACCCGGCGCATTGCCGCAGACACAGGCACCCCGCCACAGGACGGTGACTTTGGGTGCACTGAGTCAGTGGCACCTTGAGCTGCTGAGTGAGTGGGCACCCTGCGATGATGCCCTGTCCCGGCGGTCCGGGCAACTCAGGTTTCATGTGCCCTGTTAGACTGCAGTGTAGGCCAGACCCAGCGGGCAGTGCAGGCCTACCGCACGTTGCCTCGCTTCCGGGTCACAGACTTTGTGGTACCCACTGGGCTGATCGGGTGTGCAAAAGACACACAATTGATGGACGTAATGCTGAAAAAATCAAAACTGAGAGGGTGTGATGCCTGCAATGTTGCTGGGTGCACTGGTATGTCCTCTGCCATGGGGTATTCAAGACCCAGCACCAAACGTGAGACCTGTTGGCCTGTGGAGCGTGGCTGCATGGTGTGGAGGGTGCCATGTCCGCGGGCCCCGGGCTTGTAGCTTGCAGCGGCACGTGGTGGGACATCCAGTCTACACGCCGGTGGCGGAAGGTGAGCAGTGAGGCCTGGGTGTGCATGGGCGGGCATGCTCCGTGGGCAGCGGGTGCCTTTGTGATGCCTCTGCCTGGGTGTGCATGGGCAGGTAGGCGATGTTATCTTGTGCAAGTGTGTGTACTGTGCCAGTCATGTATCTGGACCCTGTATCAGATGACGGCTCTGAATCAGATATGTGTCCTGGTGTACTGCTATACATACCAGCAAGTGGTTGGAGAAACACCGGTGGCAGCAAGTGAGCAGTGCGGCCTGGGTGCGCAGGGGCGGCTCTCTCTCTTTCTCTCCCTCTCTCCCTCTCTTCTTCTCTCTCTCTCTCGCACTCTCTCTTTTTATCTCTCTCTCTCCCTCTCTTCTTCTCTCTCTCTCTCTCTCTCTCTCTCTCTTCTTCTCTCTCTCTCTCTCTTCTTCTCTCTCTCTCTCTCTCTCTCAAAAGTTCTTAAATGGCCCCGGGGGGCAATAAATAGGAGCACCCTGGAAAGTAAAATCAGAGGAGAAAGGAATAGAAAAGAACATGGCTTCGCAGTTAGGAATCAGAAGATCCAATATTTTACACTTATAGATTTTTTTTTTAAATAATGGCGATACCACCACCTATTTAAGGGGTCTGTTTATTCCCAGCAAAGCAAAGTTATCAGGGAGTGCTGAGACAACATCTGGTAGGGACCCATCATGAAGACAGGTTTCTTTTAAAATTACCACATCAGGACCAACATCAACAAGAAAGTTAAATAAATGGAGTTGATGTTTGGTTAGGGAGTGGCAGTTTAAACATTGGAATACACTGAAAAGGGGAGATTCAGCCCGGGCATTGGAAAGGGGCTGGGGTGCATCCACACAAGCCTGAGGGACATACACACGCTGGGAATTAGGGGTACATTCAAACTGGCAGCAGGTGTAGTAAGAAGGGAGAGAGTCAGGATTAAAAACCTGGCAGTTGGAGTTAGATGTGGGTCTTAGTTTAAACAAGGCCAGGGAGGAATAGACTCTAAGAGATTGTTCTGAAGAACCAAGGTTTCTGGCCCCTGGACGTGTCCGGGTGCAGACGGGCTTGCCAGTGGCACACCTTCGGTGCGCCAGTGTCGCGCCCGCTGCGCGCTTCCGCTTCAGCATGAGTTTAAATAAGGTGGTTGCAGTAAAAAAATAGACCGCACACCACCCGGAAATGCAGGGAAAGGCTGGAAGTGCCCGAAAATGTTGTCAAAACGACCTCTGCACAAACAGCACGCAGGCGCGATGGAACAGGGCGGGAGCCACATCAAGCAGAAAGAGCCGCGAATAAATATAGGGCAGGCTGAAGGAGTATAGGAGAAGCAGGTAAAGAAAAAAAAAAGGACCAAGGAAAGAGTAAAAGAGCAGCTAACAGTTTAAAAAGTGAGCAATAAAAACAGTGTATTAAAGCTGAGTAACGCTGAGCGTCACCCTTAGAGAATGAATAGAGCATCAGCAGCAACCTTACCGCTGTTCTAAATATTCAGCTGAAAAAGAAGGACGTTACATTGCTTGTCCCACTAGCATTATGAAATGTGGGCACCTCCAGAGTAAGAGGGTAAACATGGGTGTGCCATAAAGCCTCTAACATAATTTACATGATTCCTGTTAAAAGATATTTAGGATTTTAATAGAGATCAAGCTCAGATTCAGTAAATTACCCACAGCAAGATGTTGGTTCTCTTTCACAGCATGAAAGAGTAGAGGGGAGAAAATGTGTTATTGCAGCCAATAAAATAAACAATAGTCTCCGTGGACACATATTAACCACAGACAACTGCGTAAGGTTAGCTAGATTTATTGCAAAGCCAAAAGTAACTGAACATAAAGACACCTCAATACGAGAGTGTAGAAATACATCGGAATTAGCATAAAGCCAAATGTACGTATCCAGTTGAGACGATGTAGCATAAGTATAACAATTAGTTCAAGAAGCAGAATGCAGAGGATCAGAAAGCACAAGTCCAAATTTCCCCGCATCGTGGTCTGATGAATGAACAGCATTAATCTATCCCTACACTAACACTAAAGTGACATCCCTACTTAAGCATCCTTGAAAAGAACGATAAAAGGTGTCAGCCTTTGGAGTCTTCCTAATAAGTCTCTCCACCATCAATGGGTCATGTAGCATAAAGCTACCAAGACAGAGCTTGATCTAAGATGCTCTCTCTCTGAAGACAAAGAAGATGTGGGGCACTCTCCCTACTCCCAGCATCACTTTATTCGTAGGTAACTTTCCCAAGATCCATTGTGGATCACGCCGTGTGCTCTGGGTACAATTCTAAAGGTGTTTTTCCATGGGACAGCAGTGTTCTTTTCCTGTTACAATTTCTCCTTGGTTCCCAGGCCTTCTCCTGTGTGAAGCACAATGACCTTCCTTTATCGACTTAAGCCACACGATTTTAGCTTCTCTCTTTGCCTGACTAATAAAACAAAGACATTATTCTAGCTAACAAGAGTGCATCTTTCAACTGCAACACAAAACATGAGAAAGAGCAAATTTCACAGCACATATGACACTTGACTTGTTAATTCTAAAGCAAGAGTTTCCAGGCATCTGCATTTCAGGCATGCAAGATTCAGCTAACAAAAGAAAACATCAAATGAACTTTACCAAATTGCATGGAAAATAAGGCCTTTCAATTAATGCATTTACCTGCATGTAAAACAACACAATTAATGAACACATTTTATGAATAATTGTCAGTTTCACAACACAGGTTCTTCACATTAATGTTTTCTGCTAATTCACGTTCTATGTTAATTCTCCATATTACTTTTCAATGGCCTAAGTACATCACGTTCCTAAATTCTAACACTTCATGTGAACACACCAAAAGATTATATGCGGGTGTGCACCACACGTGTGATTATAATGAACCCCTACAAGTCTAATGTTATTTCCGCTACATCAAGCTAAAGTGAAAGTGAAAGGTTTGTGAGCCTGAATGATTGAATTAAATATCTTGGAGACACCTATGTGTAACGTTTGAAATGTTTGCCCTGCTGGGTGGCAGATAGTGAGAAACAGTATATCAGATGTAGAGGTTTGTCACTGGGTAAATGCAATTTATAAATATTGGGCAGAAATCTGGTGAATGAAAAAGTTCTGGAACCATGATCATGTCAAGCACTTCGTACAAATGGTGGCACCATTGTAGAATAAGGGTATTCGGGAACATAACAGCTAATCAAAAATAAGTCATGCTTCCTTAATTCGAGGGCAAGGGGCCTCATGGATTCCTCAAATTATAAATATTTGTTTACAGATTAAAAATACGTTTGTGGACTTAGGGCCTGATCTCAATGTCTGGCGGAATTGCTTTTGCCCGACATCCACTCGGCCTGGGACCGACCGACACCCGGTCAGAGGTCCCGACTGCCTCATTAGGATGAGACCGAACACTCTTCCGCCACATTCTTACATTTTACTATGGGAGCATGCATTACGGTCATAAACCGCCCGTAATGCATGCTCCCATAGTGAAATGGGAGGTGTGGTTCATCTCTGTGCCCTGTGGCACCAGTGCCTGCCACAAGGCGCATGGATCAACAGGGGGGCACCATGCCCCACGGCCTCCAACCGGAGGCCTTGCACAAAAGGAGACCATGCTGGGGCCCCCAATCAAAATTTCCAGCATGGCTTCCGCATTGGACAGGCAGACATGGAAACCATACATTGTGATCCCAAGGGCAGATTCCGACTGACCGTCCGCTTTACTTTCCAACCTTCTATTTCTTAATTAGGCGGTCCGAAAGTAAACAGAGGAGCCTATTATGATGCAGCTTAGAAGGCTGCGACCATTGGTCAGAGCCTTCCACTCCGCATCGTTATCGGCCCCTAAGTCTTGAAACTGACTTTTTGAGGTGGAGAACTTAATGCTTTTCCAGAAGGAGATGGAAACCATGACAACACTATCCTTGTATAATTGAAATATAATTTACACCATTCTCCAACAAAAAGGATAGGTAGGTGCTAACATGTGCATCATTTGGTGGGCAGGTTGAACCTCGAAATATTTGACAAAATAAACCATACTCTAAGGTTTAGGGCAGAAATCGCTTATCTCTGATACCATTCCTAGAGGATTCTAGAGACAGGGACCAGGATACAAATAAAAGCTTCTCCCCTTTATATGTGATGGGACAATGTGGTCAGGATGCAATAAACAATTAAAATCCCCTAAGAGATGTCCTCAGAGTTAGTTGTCCAAAGAATATGTCCAAACTCTTTAGGGAATCCTTTGAAGAAACGTTTTTGAAAAGTACATTAGGCGATGATTCCCAAAGAGAGGCTCATCCTTACACAACCAGGCATCAGAAGGTGACACTATCATAAGGCCACTACATCTGCTGCCTTATGACCCCAGTTTCACAACAGAATGCCTCCTATTTACCCTTAAGAAGTGCTTACACAGCCACATTCAAGAGACCATAATGAGAAAAAAGTGTGTATGAAAGCGAACCGATGTTCTATGGGTAATGGACCACAATAGTAGCAGAAATGTGACCTGAATTCTGAGAATATATGTAGCACCAATCAAACAAAGATGGAGACGGTTGCCAGCCCCACTGTGGACCACACTCTGTTGACCTCGATGTGCGGTGTATAATTTCACTCTACTAAGAAATATTTGTTAAACATACAAAGGAATTAGTTGCCTTACATTACAAAGCAAGGGTTTAGTCTGTACCCCAATGGTGAAGAGAGCCAGGATGGGGGGCCGCTCCTTTCGTTTTTTTGCAGCCCAATCCTGGAACAAACTACTAGTATGCCTTCGATTGGAACCTGTCGAAGGCATTTTTAGGAATAAACTAAAGACTCTCCTGTTTCCCTCCTGAATAGACCTTAGTACCTGCTCCTGCCGCCTCATCGCAGCGCGGGGACACACTGCTCTAAGTGTAACCATGCGCTTTATAAGATTCGTTAACATAACATAACATAACAAGCATTATGCTGTATTGATTTTCCATGCAAAGAGTCTTACTGGCTGGTTTGGTTTGTATCCTGGTAGTGGTTGTGCGCAGAGACCAGGGCCTTGCTGTCAATTTCATTAGCATGGCACATTTGTAATCCTTGATTTACTGCACTGCTTTTACAAGTAATTTAGTGGGACATGTTTCCAATTAGTCCAATTAAGGGGTATATTCTCAGGAACGTGTGATAACTACCACTAGAGTAGCTTATCGCAACTCACCACATCAAAAATAACTCTATGTCAACATGGTATTCCCAAGCCAGCGGGAAAATGCGATAGTCCCACGACAACGCATCAAACCAATGTGTAAAAACTAGGCCTGGGCAGTAAACGTTCCGCTCGCGGAATTTGCGGAATTTGGGTAACACGGAATTGCCCAAAATTCTGCATTCCGCAACTTTGCGGAATTTTTTGCTTCTTCGCATTCTCAAAATGCGTGTCCGCGAGATATTTCCCCATGAGCACGCAAACAGGAAAAAAGCATCGCGAAAAAGCAATTCCGCGTGCTCGCGAAAATTCCACGTGCTCGCAGAGATTTTTTACCGTTTCGCGGAGCTTTGTGTAGCGCGACTACACAAAATCCGCCCACCCATAGTAAAAACCAACGCAACGCCGCAAAAATGCGAAACGCCAAAAAAGCAGTGATGACGCCAATCGCGATACTAAAATCAGAGAAAACCAGCCACAGGCCTGCAATCCCCACGCGACATGCAGGAAAATGCACTACAAAAGGTGAAAAAAAACACATACAAAAGCGAAGCACAATGGAGTCAGCTGGAGCAAGTGCAGAGGACAACCAGAACCCCACAAGCCCCCCGGAGGACCAGCCTGGG
Organism: Triturus cristatus; assembly: GCF_964204655.1. Taxonomy (NCBI): domain Eukaryota; kingdom Metazoa; phylum Chordata; class Amphibia; order Caudata; family Salamandridae; genus Triturus; species Triturus cristatus. Next base: position 287,911,308 of record NC_140587.1, read on the forward strand.
ACTTCGGGGTCAGGGAATGGCAAGGAGAAGAAGAGTAGGAAGAAAAGGTTCAGTCTGCAGGAAAACAGGATCCTAATAACGGAGGTAATAGAACACCATCAACTACTGTTCATCAACTCCACTGTGTCACTGGCAACTAAAAATGGAATATGGCAGTCCCTCGTGGACAAGGTAAAAGCAGTCGGAGTGCTGAAGAGGACAATGGACGAGATCAAGTTGCGCTGGAATGATGTCAAGCACAAAACCAAGCAGAAACTCGCAAACAACAGGAAGGCAGCACTGCAGACTGGAGGTGGCAGTCCAGCATCACCGGAGGAGCTGGACGCGATGGAGGAAATGGTGTCCACAGTCATTAGTGGGGAGACGGTGTCAGGAGCCCGGACACTGCTCAACAGGACCGGACACAACAGCAACAGGGACTGGAGGTTCGGGGAGAGATGGGCACAATGGCACACATGCACAAGTAAGCACAGCACATCATCAAACAAACCATGCCCCAGACCCCCAATTCCCACCACGATACCATTGCATCCACGAACGCCACATACCAGCACTGTATAAGCACATAAGGCAGTGGCACATCACATGTAAGGGATCAAGAGCAGCCAACTCAGAGCTGCAGGGTCGACTACCCCAAAGAGCAGCACACACATCACATGCAGAGCACAACATTGACAACGATGTGGCACAATCCGCAACACGTCCACAACAGAACAAGGGACACAACTTGTCCTGCTTGTGTTCAGTAACTGGCCAATCACATATGGCATCGCAGGGAAATGAGAGTTGATAATGTACAAGTACAAACACACATCCGTGAAATGGTCGAAATCTCCACTGTCCCACATCACATACGCAGCTCCCCACAAACAGTCACAATGGACACTGTCATTCAATCTGCATGTAAACATGTTCAATGCATCAACATACACGTGAACACAGTGTTAAACTGCATCTCCCCTTCACATTGCAGAGGGAAATACAACACCTCCTGCAGAGCAGTCCCAACCGCTCTTCTCTGATGATGAAGAGGTCAAACAGACCTTCGACTCCGACGCCCTCCAACACCTCGAGGACAGCCTCCGGAGCCCACTTCCAGGAGCAGGTCAGCCCAGCTGCTACGGGGAGAACCCACCCCCTGCACAGTACACACAGCAGGCAGCACCCACCACCACGGCTGACTTCCAGGACCCCCACGACCAACACATGGCCTTCCAACTACGTGTGTTGGAGTGCTACGAGAAGCTGGCCGAACAGGTGCAGGTGGGTTTCGACCAAATGGCAGGCAAACTAGATGCCATACGTGGGCGTCTAAGTTCCATCAGGGACCACTCACAGTCCCTAACTGACACTGACAGTCAGCTCCATGCCCTCCAATGAACCATGGCTGAAATCGCCTGGGTCCTGACTCAGAGACAAGAATGACTGTCCAGTCATAGTGGCTCTAGCAAGCTCGCCCGGGAGTTGGGACTCATGCGGAGGCTCATGGAGGACAGGGAGCGTAACCGTGCCGAAACAGTGGCTGACACAGCTGCACACCAGCAAGAGTTTGCTGGGTCCCTCAATGCCATGAAGACCATCCTCATGGAATTGCTGCCACAAGGCCTGGCGCCGATGCATGCTGCTGCTACCACTCCATCCACATCTCCAGTCACTGATGTGTCAGTGCCATGCAGTGCAGCAGACATTCCACCTCCGGCCCCTGCGGTGTCACTGCCACACAGTGCTGGAGACAGAACACCACCACCCACATGTGAGGCACCTGAAACATCAGAGGATGAAGATGCAGATGAATCTGGCCTTGTGGTCATAAGGAAGCGTAGCATCCATATACGTCATATGGCCTGTTTCTGCTTGGTTCTGCCCTCAACATCATCCCCTTCCACTGTCCCCCAATGCATTCTGCGACCCTCACCTTGGACCTCAACATGGACTGCCATATTCTGTCTGGTCACCCATGACACAGATATCAGACTGTGGACTGAACTCCTCCACTACTGAGGAACATGTAATTCACAGAAGGACTCTGGATGGCCTGCCACGGGCCGACGCTGCAAGGTGGGCTTTGCATGCCCTGTACTGCTACGCATACAACACTCCATTGAATGTGCATTAAACATTAATTTTCATAACGATGTGTCATGTCTATGATCTTGCAAGTGTGGAGGCATGAATGCATGAAGCGTCATTGATTGCACCTTACGTCCATGTTGCTTATGTTGTGGGACTTGGGTTACAGGGTGACACATTGCTAATTGCGTGCCAGGTGGCACCGACACTAGAACGGGGAAACACGCATTCATTACTTTCTTGTCCCGGCCATTAGGAAGCACACACACAGCCCCGGGGTCATTTTTCACACACCTACGCTGGACTGGCATATGCCAGGCCAGTCCACTCTGCTCATGCTCACTGGGGGGGGGCAATGCTACATGGCCCAGGTCTTCCCTGTAGGGATCTAGTTGTCCGCATGCCATGGCCACACCCTCACGGCTGGTTCACACCCACACCGCACCCATTTGGCACCAGCGTCACAGGACATGTGATCGTGCCAATAAAAAGGCCTGGCACATGTGCTGGATGCTAATTGCACTCTCCAAATGGGTGTCTCCGTGTGGGTATCCTTTATGCATGAGGGACTAGGGCCTGGGCACAGCACATTGCCCAGTGCCTGGGGTGACTTGATGGCGTTCGCACCACAGGACTCAATCATAAAGGGTCCATGACTAGCGGTGCACAAACTTGGTGGCACCGGATGCACTGCAGCAGTCACAGGCACACCGCCACGGGACAGTGTCATTTGGTGCACTGAGATAGGGGCACCTTCAGTGCTGAGCGGGTATACGGCCTGCGATGATGCGCCGTCTGGGCGTTCAGGAATGGTGGCATTGGTGTGAGGCCTGCTGGATGGCAGTGTAGGCCTGAACCAGCGGGCAGTGCGTGCCTCCTGCCACGTGTTGTCGCCTCACATAGTTAGTGGCACCTATTGGGCTGAGCGGGTGTGCAGCCTGCGATGATGCCCTGTGCACTAATGTGTACTCTGCCATTGTGAAATCAAGACCCAGAATCATGTGTGTAACCTGGTGGCCTGCAGTGCATTGCTGCATGATGTGGAGGGTACCATGGTCGCGGGCCACGGGCTTGGAGATCCAACCGGCACGTGGTGGGCCCTCTTGGAGACACGCTGGTGGCGGAAGGTGAGCAGTGAGGCCTGGATGCGCAGGGGCAGGCAGTCTTCGCTGGGCAGTGGGAGGGGCTGGGGTGCAGCAGCCTGTGTGTGCAGGGGCGGGCAAGTGGTGATGGCGTGTGCTACTGTATGGACTCTGCCATTCATGTCTCTGGCAGCTGTTTCAGATGAGTGACCTGGGGGACTGCAGTGTGCGCCGGCACGTGGTTGGAGACACACCGGTAGCTGCAGGTGAGCAGTGGGGCCTGGGTCCGCAGTGTCGGCAATCTCTTTTTCTATCTCCCTCTCTCTCCATCTCTCTCCCTCTCTCTCCCTCTCTCTTTCTCTCTCCCTCTCTCGCTCTCTTCCTGTCTCCCTCTCTCTCCCTCTCTCTTTCTCTCTCCCTCTCTCCCTCACTCTCCCTCTCTCTTTCTTTCTCCCTCTCTCTTTCTCTCTTTCTCTCTTTTCTCTCTTTTCTCTCTCTCTCTTTCTCTCCCTCTCTCCATCTCTCTCCCTCTCTCTGTCGCTCTCCCTCACTGTCCTTTGATGGGTGTATGACACACCTTCTTATCTATCTTTCTGTCTTGCAGGCTGTGACTTACGGAATGCCCGAAGAAAACACGCAGTGCCTCTTCATGATTGTTTTTATTTGTTTCATCTGTAATAAAGGTTTTGTTTTGGTTCAATTTTTGTGGACACACCTGTCTGTTAGGTGTTGTGGTTGTGCGACTTCAGGCGATTTGTTTGGGTCATGTTTTTGTGGGGTTGATGTGCATTCTCCTTGTCAGGAGGTAGGGGGGTGGTGGTGGTGGTGGGGGGGTATGTGTTGTTGCCCTCTTGGTGCTCCGGGCTGCATGTTCAGTTGCTCAGGAGCATCTGTTGTTCTTCATGCTTGGCTATGGGCTGTGCTCCCTTGGCTGAAGCCGGTTGTCGTCTGACTTTGTACCAGGTCAGAGCAGATGTTAATTTCCTGCTGCTGTTTTGTGATCTTATCGCAGATCTGGCAGGTCATTGAGAATGTTGTGAAGTGGTATTGTCGCAGCTTTTTGCTCGGGAACGCCTACTCTGCATCTCATTAGCGATAGTTGCGGGTGTCATCCGTGGCAATGTTGTTTGAGGATGCTATCATGGGAAAACTGGTGGTATTGGCAGTTTGCACTGGCTTGTGAATGGGCGATGGATTTATTGCGACTTTGGCTGCGCTAAAGTGCCGTTAACTCAGCGATAGCTCCTTGAGAATATGCCCCTAAGCTTGCTATGACAACAAGAGTCAAAATGTGTTGATTTGTTAACTGGAGGCTCAGAACTCTAAACATGTTGCCCTGCCAACACAGAGTGTTTGGCCAGTAATTGTATTTGTTACTGGCCTGCTGATATACCGGCTTTCCCATCTATTGTAAGATGTAACAGCAAACAGCAAATTTTAAAGGCCACTCAGAGGCAAGCCCAAGTTAAGGGGGAGGGCACCGTTGCAGTGTTTCATTTCAATTTACAAAATTTGCATAAATTATGTGTTTGTGTTGGTTGTGCCTCAGGTACTCTGAAATATGAGGTTCGATTTTTAAACATAACTTTTCTTAGTATTAAATTCGGAACACAACTTTTGAGTAAGGAACTTATAAAAATACAGGTGGCAGTCATATAAACTATTTTGGTGGATTATCTTCTACAGCCACAAAGATGTTTCATCATTTCAAGGGGAGTCTAGCTGCTCATTCATTGTTTATGTTGCAAGTCAGAATAGTGAGGAGTGGCATAGATGACACCATCTCTTCTCTTCCACGGCCTCTCCAGGCCAGCTCCATTTTTTGGCTGGTCACCCTCTTGCCAATTTCCTGCTGCCAGTCTGTGAACGCCAGCACAACACAGCCAGTCTCCCAAGTGCCCAACCCTCAGTGTGCGACTCCACACCTAGAAATCACATGTGGATTGTAATACCTGAGGAAATTTGCAGGCCCAAGTGTCAGGAATTTCTTTGGGAAATATAAAGCACCTCTTTATGTAGGCATTACCACGAAGTCATAACTTCAATTTTAGAAATAGTTTTAAAGCAGACTTGGTGAGCAGGGATGTTCAGAAAGATTTGGACTCTTCGTCATTGATTATGAATTGCATACACCATGCTCAACTACCCATTCCTGCTGCTACCTATAGTGGTATTCCTTTCGTAATCCACAGTTGGTCACACAGTTGTTAGTGCATCAAGCTTAGTTCCTTACATTATAATGCAACATATCTTGAGTACAAGTGTTATGTACGACTAACATTTATTGTGCTCTCATGCAACATGAATGTCCAGAATCCAGATCAATGGAGTATGGCCTCCATGTTTGCATCATTGGCACAAAGATGCTGGTTAACAAAACATTGCAACCTCATGTCCCATGTTTTTGTAGAATATTTTCTCTCCCAATACATTGCACTGTGTAAACCAGAATATGAAATTATGAAATATTTTCTCTAGTCCTGTACATAAAGTTGAACAGGTACATTGACCCTTCCAACAATTAGTGTCATGAGGACATCCCCGTAAATAACTTAAATCGCTTCCTCCCAAAATTAAAAAAAAAAACATTCTGAAGAATTTGCAATTTCTTAAACTATTAGCCCACCACTGTTCTCTTTTTTGAGAGACATAATTCAGTCGGATGTGGACCCTTACTAATACATATACAGGAAAGTGTTAATAACCCTGAGGCTGTGAATAAAGTAAACCTTAGAAGTATGGTGTAAGTATGTAACTGTTGCTACTTAAAAGCTATTGCAAATAAAGGAAACATAAAATGATAATAACTTTTAGTCATTATCATTTAATGTTTCTGTGCTACTTTCCGGTCAGGCAGGCGGGCTGCTGTGCTCTCGGAGCAGGGCATGGGAGCAGTGGTTTGCCCACTCCTAAGTGCCTATGACTGTTTAAGCAGCCCTCTAGGACAGGCCAAACAGTCATGTGCACTTTCCCTGTTCTCTATGGAGAAATGCCCTGCCCCCCATTCCCTGGATGAGCATTGAACCACAACGCTCAGACCAATCACAACGCTGTATTGCACCATTGTGATTGGTCAGAGGAGCCTGGCTGTGCTTCCTGTTCCTGGAGTCCGACAGAGGAGTGCAGGAGAAGAGATGCGGGACCCAGCAGCAAGGTAAGTGTTTTTATTTATTTTTATTTACATTGCACCCCCCACACGCACCTGCCCCGCCACCTGTGAGGCGTGCCCACCGCCACTGCTATAAGTACACAACATTTTCTACATCAAGTATATCATTTCTATATCATTTTGTAGCGCTGAATTTTAGGTGGTGGCTGTCTGGCTTCTCCTTCTATGGGTGAAGAATTAATTTTCCTCATCTCATGGTGAATATAGGTACGTAAATAGATCAAGAACTTTTTGTCCTGATGCAAAAGCATAATCTTTCACAGCGGGCTAAAAGACTCAATCCACCAGGGAATTCACACTGTTTGGGGGGAGGGGAGAAAACTTCTGCTTTCAACCCTTGACGAAGTAAGCAAGGAAAGAACTGCTAATTATGTTATTTGATCCCAATATGCTTTCATTGTGCCTCAATCCTAACATTGCATAATAATGTCAGCTTGTTTATTTATTGTAGTGTTTGACTAATGGGGCTACCACCAATGTTCCTTCCTTAGAGCTCTCCTGGAGTTACAGTAGGCTACAAAAGGATTACTTCTTCACATTGATATATTTTCACATTGCTGGAAGTGTGCAGTGCATCACTTTGGTGCATCAAGTTGTACGAAGAACTCACTGGGTATTCTTACATGGTGAGTAAGACAGAGTTTCTTTTTAATGATGCTTGATAATTGAATGATGAAGCTAGTGCCAATGCTTCATCTTTAGTAACTACTGCAGCTGGGCTTTAATCAAAATTGTATTGTTAAGTATTCTAATCATACCTTCATTTATCAGACCCAACACCTTACCTAATACATTTAGTGGAATTAGGTTAGGTACACTGTTAGTTAGTGGTCCTTTCCTGGGGAAGAGCGCATAACCATTTTGGGCTTTGATGTGTGGCCAAAACATGTTGGGTGGGATCCATTACCTTCCTATAACATTGTATCTGTGTTCTTAGTTTCTTTAATCTTATTGGAAGTATCCACGATAAAACTAATAATTCTAGCCACATTTGCTTTCGGATACGTTGTACTGTACTAGGAAAGTAACACCAATTTAGAAAAATTATCTCCATAAGCACTTCTTTCAATCAAACCCATTCACAGACATAGGGGCATATCAGCAACAACCAGCGATAATTATCGCTAAGTGCACTTAGCGCTAGGATAATTATCGCTGAGATAGCCTGCTATTAGCAACGCTTATCTCAAAAGCGATAAAAATCCTCACGCTAACTGCCTAACGTCAGATTATCGCTGGAAACCCAGCGATAATCTCACGCAATGTGGCGTTAATTTGCTGATAGGGACTCACAAACTTAGCCATGATATCCACCTTCCATAGGATATCATGGCTAAGTCAGTCCTGAAGCAGGCGTAAGGAAAGTAGCGATAACAGGGGTTATCGCTACTTTTCTTGCCGCTATGCTTCATAGCGTGGGGCTTGATGATAGGAGAAATCTGTCATGTCAGATCAGGAACGCCCACTTTGCATCTCATTAGAGATGCAAAGCTGGGCGTTAGGAATTCCTACGCTAACGCAAGTTTTCACGCGTTAGAGTGAGCTTGCTAAGTAGGCGATAAAATTATCGCCGCTTTTCGGCCGAAAACGGCCGCAAAAGTGGCGATAATTCTATCGCCTCGCCTTGCTGACATGCCCCTTAGACAGGCATGTCATCTGCTTTGAATAAGAAACAGACCATATAATGAAGTATGCCACCTCAGGGTGGTCAGGGTGGCTGAGGGCCCTGCATCTTAATAAAAGCAGCTCTATTGGGTGGCCTGTCCATTCCACCCTTTTTCCTGGGAAGGTTTCCTGTACATCCTGTTGCTATATAGGGTGAGAGGATGAAAAAAACCTGGAAAGTGAGATAAGGAAACATAAATGTCTGACGCGGAATCAACACTAGGTAGCCTTGGATTTCGGCAACATTCAGTCTCCTCCGATAAACTCTGTGCCCCTTCAGTCACAGATTTATTTATTTCACAAATGAATCACGTGACCATTACCTTTTCTATAATTATTTGCTTATATACAACGTCCTTGTGAGTTTTGCAGTCAAGCGAGCTCCCTGCCACAGTGCTCGGTTTCCATTGTGTAATGGGCATCATCGCTTGTCTGTGGCGCGAGCACTGGTGTACAGACCTTGTCACTGACACCCGTTTACTTCAAGGGGTGAGCATCAAAAGGAGAAGCCAGTCGTCTACCTGGACCAGTAATTTGCCAAATGCCCCCCACGCTAACCGGCTGCTGATTGGGAGCTTGTTGTGAAGCCGATATGCAGACTGGAATTCAGAGAGGAACTATGCACTGCATCACCCAGTAAACAACAGTACTGTGTAAACAAATGATGGAGATAGCCTGGAACTAAGGTGACCGTGTTGACAGGTCCACCATTCATGCTATCTTCCTTAAAAAACATAAAACAATATTCTCAACAAAGCCAAAATAATAAAATTGATAGGAGGAAACCTCTGTGTCTTAATTAAATATTAGAATTACTTTTGTATACATTTCCAATCAATTGGTTGCTGTATGAGGGAAGAGTCTTGGGTGAGAGAGGTAATTCCATAGCTCAGAATACAAACAGTGTGAATCTGTGACCGAGAGATTTTCTTTCAGCTTTCTAGTATATTGTCATGAAAATGGAAAGTCAGCTCATGCTAATCAACTTTAAGAATTAGGTGGCTATCTGTGATGGATGGAAGACTTGGGGGAAGGGAGATACTACCAGATGATCGAGTGCTAAGTATTATACAATTCACAAAGCAGCTACGGTGAAAGATGACAGCACCTCCAAGTCCGTCCCTGCCATATTCACATGGTGCACATCCTGATTGGCACCAGCTGCAAACAATGCTACTGCCGAAACAGAAAAGACAATAAAGATACAACAGGAGGCTCTCGAATAAAAACTCCATTATTTCAAAGTCTTGAGCAATGAAAACAGTCCAGCCTTTCCTTGATCATCTTTTTTAAAAAAACGAATATATCTCGTTTCTCTTCAAATCGATAAAGCCAGCACGTTTTGTTCCGAACAGATCTTCTTCAGCGGTCAATGTGTGATCAAGTCTAGATGAATCCAGTCCAATGGGGCACACCCCGCATTGTACTAATGTGCAAAAAGAGGTCCAGAGATTAGCAACAGCCCGCATGCATGAGTTACAAACGGCCAATGTGACCACCAACATCTTTGTGGTGCGCTGCTTCTCTGGCATTTATAATGCTTCCAAAATATTGTGGTTAGAATATCGACTACAAAAATACTGTGAAGGTAAAAATATATGTAAATATATTTACTATATTTAACTTCACATATGTGTACCTTGGGGATATATAAAACATCAAGATCTGGAAAATGAAGATCTTTGGATGTATCTGTGCTTTATTCAAATGCATTACACGACTTCATCATCAGCTTTGTGTGGCCATTTCAAATATGACATGGGTGTCATGATTCTGGATACTTTGGTGTTCCAATAATAACTTTACAGAGTGACTAGGCTTTTGAATGAGTCCATGGGGCTTGTAATCACCACAAAGTGGAGACCTAGAAGATGGCGTCTCCCTTTAAGTAGGTGCAAATGGGCCAAGGTGTCCTTGGCGTCTGAGATCATTGACTGTGGAACAGCCCAGGCAGGTTCCACACTTTATTGTCTGAGGCTGATTCCGGTCCTAATGATTCTGGCCAAACAAGCGGGATGAGTCATTGATTCATGGAGCACATGGTCAGAATGTCTGTGTTATGATCATTCTGTCAGAGCCAGGTAAGCTAGACCCAAAGCCTGATGTATTTCAGGCCATTTGCCACTTGATGGTATTCATTAACATTCAACATTTCAAGAGGATGTGAATCAGGGAATCAATAGCATATGTAATACAACACACAACACACAGTGAATGCGACAGGCTGTGAGGCTAAAGGCTAATTACACAATGCGGGTATCCCTGAAAGCCATCAGAATGCCAATACTTGTAAATCATGATATGGTGCAGTTATGTAGAAATGATGCAAACCTTGTTAAAGCTACCTCTTTAAAACCACTCAGGTTTGTCCAGCAGTAGAGCAGCACAGCATGGTCTATGGGGTTGAGTGCTGCTTAGATGTCTTGTTAAATTCTGCCTTATGTTTCACTGCTGTTGGGCACCGAATAGCTCCTCCATTACATTCCCCCCGCTTGCATTCAGAATTGTCATTGTACAAAGGTTGAATGCCTGAAAGCAACCGACTCAGCCAGTCGTTGAACTCTGAGCTTTTCCATTGCAATATATGTTGTAAATTGGTTTATAGTACAATTAGGTAAGGAATCCAGGTTTAATAAGTATGAGATCCTTAACCCAGTCAAATCAGAATCCATGTTGTAACAAAACAAAGCTTAATAAACTAAACCAGTGATGTGTTTGTGTTATTATTGGTGCATAGCACATACAAAATGTTGGGTCAGATAGAGATTTTTGAGAAAAGGGAATCTTTATGGGGCATATCAGCAAGGGCCGGCGATAATTATTGCTCAGCGCTCTTAGCGTGAGCCAAGCCAATTCTGAATTTTATCGCGGAGATAGCGTGCTATCAGCAACGCTTATTTCCAAAGCGATAAAATTCAGAGTGCAAGCTGCCAATTGTGAGATTATCGCTGGAAATACAGCGATAATCCCACAAGGTTTGGCGATAGCTTGCTGATAGGGATAGACATACTCAGCCATGATATCCACCTTACATATGATATCATGGCTAAGTCAGAAAAATACCAGACGTAAAAAAGCAGCGTTAACCGCGGTTAGCGCTGCTTTTTTTATCGCTAACAGGGTTAGCGATATCCTTGATAATAGGAGAAATGTCGCTTAGCGACATTTCTCCAATTTTTTACTCTGGAACGTCCCCTTTGCATCTCATTAGAGATGCAAGGGGAAGCGTAGAGTAAAAGGGTGCTAACATGCAAATTTGCGTGTTAGCACCCTGTTGCTGATAGGGCGCTAGTTTTATCCCTGCTTTTTTGGCTTTTAAAGCCAAAAAAGCAGAGATAAAGCCCTTGTTGATATGCCCCCTATGAAACTGATTCAAGAATATTTAATAACTTAAAAGTATGACTTACTCATAGTTCACATCAGACCCACTCCTGAATTTCCAGTAGTAAATCACATTTAGTCCTTCATTTATAGTTAAAAATCATGGCCACCATGAGGCTGGGCTGAACGAGGCACCACCTTTGTCAACTCAGCAGGAGCAGCACTTCCTAATTTACACCACCAAAAGTGCTTCCGCTGACATTTCCAATAAAGTGGCCTGACAGTTGACGGACCATACCATGATGACATGATCAGCACGGAAGCATTTTTTGCCCCTGCAAGAAGAAACCCCAAATGGAGCGAGAGAGGATGGTGGCTTTTAGAAAATAAAAAAAGTTTGCGGTGACTTTGAGGTGTTTACCTACTTGGGACTGGTGTGTCAGACGTGCAGGGCGCACCGGGCAGAAAAAACAGAGTGGACTTGACGTTGGAAGCCCCAAAGCAAATAGGGCGTGGCTTCTGGCTCTATCCGGCCACTAGCCCTTCAGCAGTCACTGTTTTACCAGTGGCAGTGCACAGCAGTTCTCTAACCTCCAAATGCAGTGGGGACCCGAGGGCAGAGCAGATGAAGCCCATTCCTAAATGTGGTACTCACCCTCAGAAGAAAACTTTGTGAATAAGGTTTGTGTAATTATATGGTTTGCTAAAATAAGAACATTTTTAGAAGTATTGCAATTAGGCGGTTAGCTGAGCCATCGTAGAAAACATTGCATAGTAATATTTCCTAATATGGTACAGATGTTAATTTGTGCAGTTCTTGTTATGCCTGCCGCAATTCCCACATCCAATTAAATTTCAATCCGCATTTGTCCAGAATACATTCTGTCAACAGTAATATATTTAATTTACTCTTCATTGATTTCTAAAATTACACTGCCATAGAGCTGTGGGCACGCAGTCACCCTGATTAGAATTCCCATTGCTAACATGATTGTAAATGTGACATTAATATGGTATGGTTTATATTTTCCGTCTCTCTCACTTTCACATTAATACCCACTTTGAACGGAAACTAAAATCAGAAAGACGATTTTATCGATTCTGTCTCATTCTTTCTAGAGTCCAAACACATTGCATTTTTAAAGATTATTAATTTATGTATGAATGTGTATTGTACATCGCTCATTACATATTAGTCACTTAAAAATATTACATGAAGCTTTCCTTCATTCATAAATGTACAATAAAGTATCAATGTATCAAGGTCAAAACTATCGTGCAGAAAAGATCTTGCCCCAAAAAGCTGCTTTGCTTATTGGTCTGAAGGCAGCAAAGGATCCTGTAACCGAGCCCTGATGTTTCAAACGTGCTGTTGATAGTCTCAATAGTGAACAAGTGGATTGTCTGGCTGACAGTCCTCCCTTTAAAACATTTGTTATATTTTTCAATTTTGTACTTTTTCAGCTTTCTCTGTTTTCCTGTTGTTGTGCCCGTGTTCTGTGCCCGTTTTCGCGCCCTTCTTTCCTGCCGCTGCTGCCCCCGCGGCCCTTCCCCTTGCTGGTTCACGCTCCCGCCTCCCAGCTGCACTTCCCTCCCCCTTCCCTGTTTAATGTCGGCAGCTGTGTGGCCGCGCGGCTGGCGCGCCAAAGGCAAGCCCATCCACGCCCGTCCGCGACCCGACCGTGACCAGCAACAGGGACCTTGGATCTCTGACCACCCACAGCTATGAATCAGCTGCCCTCCTTGCACTCAACCCCAGAAGGAACAAGAACTGCCAGCTGTCCACGCCGAACACCACCCACGGCCAGTTCTCCTGCCGCCACTGCACCCGAGTCTTCACCACACTCCGCACCCCCACACCAGACGCCAACACCACAGAAGCCCTGAAGTGCATCCTGCTCAACCTGCACACCCTGCACAGACATACCTTAGAGATCTGGGACCTCCTCGACACCCTCTCACCAGACGTCACCTTCTTCACGGAAACCTGGACAAACGCCTCCTCCGGCCTGACATCGCCACCACCATTCCAGACGGCTATAAGATCCAATAGGAAGGACTGCCCCACCCGCCCAGGAGGAGGACTCGCCTTCGCACACGAGCGACTCCTCCGCCACCACCGAACACCTTGACTTCCAGATCCAGACCAGCCCTAGAACCACTCTTTGTAGCACCCTCGCCTACAGACCCCCTGGACCCTGCGCTTTGTTCGCCAATACCATTGCTGACCTCATCGTACCTCACACCATCGCTTCCATGGACTACATACTCATCGGAGACCTGAACTTTCATCTCGACAACCTCAGCCACCCCAACACCACCGCCCTCCTGTACAACCTCACCAACATCAGACTGAAACAGCTCGTCACCACCCCTACCCACAAGGCAGGAAACACCCTCGATCCCCATCGTCGCAGGTGGAAGCAACATCTGTTTCAGCCACACCACGCAGCTCCTCTGGAAGGACCACCACTGTGTACACTTCTCTTTCAACACCCCCACCGCTCTCAAACCCACTCCTCGCCCTCCACGAAGTAACTGGAGCAAGGTTACCGAGGAGCACCTCAACTCCACCCTCAGCCGCGACCCCCCCGCATCGACCGATGCCAACTCTGCAGCCAAGGAACTACACTACTGGATCACCATCTGCGCAGACAAGCTCCCACCCTTCCACACCACCAAGAGAAAATGCCCCCTGAAAGCCAGAAGCCAGACGCTCCTGCAGATGTCTTGAAAAACAATGGAGAAACAGCAAAACCACAGAAAACCTGACCACCTACAAGAACGCCATGAAAGACTACCACCAACCCATAAGACCCACAAAAACGACCTTCATCCGGAACAAAATCCTCACCAACTCCAGCAACTCAAAGGAACTCTTCAACATCATCTAGCACTTCACCAAGCCCCACAGCGAAGCCACAGATGTCACTCCCTCCCACGACCTCTGCAACAAGCTGGGCTCCTACTTCCAACTGAAAATCAAAGCCCTCTACGACAACTTCAGCAAGCAGACTCCAGAAACCACCCTTCCCTCCAGCAACGACAGCCGGCCCACCATCACTGCCTGGACCCGGTCACCACCAAAGATACCACTACCACCATGAAAAGCATCCGCTCAGGAACCCCCAAAGCCCCCTGCACATCTTCCACAGAGCAGACGCTGCCATTGCGCCCCACTACGATGCACCATCGATGCCACTTTCGAATCTGGCACTTTCCCAGACAACTGGAAATGCGCAATAGTCAAGCCCCTCCTCAAGATATCCTGCGCAGACCCGACAGACCTGAAGAATTACTGACCCATCTCTCTCCTTCCCTTCGCACCACATTCATCGAGAAGATCATCAACGCCCAGCTGACTAACTTCATCGGAGAAAAATCCATCAGCGGCCCCTCCCAATCTGGATTCCGCAGCAACCACAGTACCGAGACGGCCACTAATGACATCCGCACGCTCCTCGACCAAGGCCACACGCAGCCCTAATCCTACATAACCTCTCCGCAGCCTTCGACACCGTCTCCCATGCACCCTCGCAGCCAGACTCCACGATGTTGGAATACAGGGAACAGCCCTCGGCTGGCTCCGCTCCTTCTTCTCTAGCAGAACCCAAAGGTCCAGACTGGCATTTCCTCTCCAATGCCACAGAGATCAACTGCGGAGTACCACAAGGATCTTCTCTCAGTCCCACGCTCTTCGACATCTACATAGCCCCCCTCGCCGCCATCGTCACACAGCATGGACTCAGCATTGTACCCTATGCTGACGGCACCCAGCTCGTGCTCTCCCTCCCGAAGGATCCCGAAACCACCATACTCAGCCTCCAAGAGGCAATGAAAAATGGTGCAGCTCGGATGAGCAGCAGCTGTCTGAAACGCAACTCGTCGAACCCTCCCCCTCTGTGTGGGACAGCTCCTGTTGGCCCTCCACCCTCGGCACACAGCCCACCCCCACGGACCATGCCAGAAACCTCAGCATCATACTCGACTCCTCCCTCACCATGACCCGACAGATCAATGCCATCGCCTCCACCTGCTTCTACACCCTCTGCATCCTCCACAAGACTTTCAAGTGTATCCTCCCCGAAGCCAGAAAGACCGTCAACCACACACTCATAACAAGCAGACTGGACTACAGAAACGCCATCTACACTGGATTCAACAAATCCCTGCTTCGCAAACTCCAGACCATCCAGTACACCGTGGCCAGACTCGACCTCGGCATCCCACGACATGAGCAACCTACCCAACACCTGCAAGACCTCCACTGGCTCCCCGTTGACAAGCGAGTAACCTTCAAGCTGCTCACCCATGCCTACAAATCCCTCAACAACAGCGGACCCAAACACCTCAACGAAAGAGTCTCCTTCCACATACCCAAAAGGAACCTCAGCTCCGCCGACCTCGCCCTAGCAGAAGCCCTGCGCATCTGCAGAATCAGAGCGGGTGGCAGAGACTTCTCCTACATCGCAGCCAAAGCCTGGAACAAGCTCCCAATAAACATCAGACGCTCCCCCACTCTGCACACCTTCAGGAAGAGCCGCAAGACCTGGCTCTTCGGTTGATCAGGAGCTGCAACCCCCTCTTCCCGGCGCCTTGAGACCTGCACGGGTGAGTAGCACACTTTAAACCCCCTGATTGATTGATTGATTGATTGAAGAATTGGTAAAGCCGGGTTATTTTATAGATGTAGTTCTTCATTGATTGGCGTGGTTCTGAATATGATAATTTATCAACAATTTCATCGAGGATTCAATGGATGGTCGAGTGATTGGGTATTTAGATAAGTAGGTGAGTGCATAGCTGAATGCGTTAGTGAATGTCTGGATGACTGGGGCAGTATATCAGTGGTGGATTCCGACATCTTACTCCAGTTCTCCAAGCTGAGGCATCTGAAAACAATTATCACAAACAAAGAGGGGGGACCCAGGAGCTGATAAAGGTCCAGTGTCCATGCTCCATATGCCAATATCAAAACCACAAAAGGACACTGTTCCTATTGCATGGTGCAAACAGTCACCAATGCATTGAGGTGCAAAAAGTCACCCATTTATTAAAAAGGAAAGAAAAAGAAGGAAAAGAGAGAGAGACCCTAGGTGATGGGGACCCACCAGTGAAATGAAGGAACACAAATAGTCCTCTGTTGCCCTCACACACCCCAAGGCGTGTCATGCTTCATCATCTGGCGTTTGCTGCTCGTGGGGCCGGCGCTGCAATTCCCCACAGGTCCCCCGAAGGGTCTCTTTATCGGAGATCTTTTATGGACTGCCGGATGGTGCATGTGGGTGTGTGGGATGGGGGTCAAATGAGGGTAAAAATAGTGCATGCATAGTGATGAATCAGTTCATAAAGGGTAAACATACAGCAAATGTTTTAGATTGTATACCCTTCACAAATTAAACTGCTGTGTGAAATCTTGCCCCTGCGGCACACTATGCCTGGGTGTCAGAAAGGTCATAGGTCGACAAGTTTTGCGCCTTCGTCGCCTTAATAGTCATTGGCGCTTCCTCAGGACCAAAACTATAAAGTTAAAGTGCACGTGAAAATAAAACCAATTAAAATACCCTCTAAATCAGTCAGGGCGGGCAGTGAGCCGGAGTACCTATAATTTGGCTGCAACTGCATGGTGTATACCGCTCCTGGTCGATACCTAGGGAGAGAAAACATAATAAATCACAGAGGTGAGCATCAGTAACAACTTGATGCCACACGGTGTGCCACAATTGTGTGCACAACAGTTACATACAAAGAAGATCAACAGGCACACGAGACACATCAGTATAACATAAATGCTCAGTGGAGTCCATATCCAAATGTGTGTGACAGACATGGTCTAGATGAGACCTCAAATATACGTTAACTATGTCATCTAAATATCACAAAGATGGTAACTCCAGTAATGTGCAACGTGTTCTGGCTACACACTGTTCAAAGGAATAACCAAATAGTTCTCCAATGGACATACGGCATCGTAAATACTAGATGCCATAACAATTATGAAAATTAATAGGTCTCCAGGAGCACATACCTCCCACTGTCATGGTGGTTCTTCTCTGGCTCGAGCAATGGGCGCCCGCACATTGTCGGGCTGGAAGACATTAGAAAGTGGAAAGGAAAATGCACCCATGAATGTAAAGTACATGCTTTTGAGCCAACGCTTCACGATATCCAAGTCCCTACTCGAATGAAAAGACTTACAAATTTGCCGGGATGCCGACACCTGTCCACCTACCCCGTCCCTGCATCTGCCAGTTGTGAGCAAAAAAGGTGGTACGACGCGATGCTGATAAAAAGTTGGGTCAGGAGTCTGGGCGTTTACCCTTTCCGGAATGGACTTAGAAAGTCGGACGTGGAGCGCATGCGTGAGAGGAGGAGTACAATGCGCATGTGCATTTGTATGAAAAACTACTCCCCAAACCCTGCGCAGAAACTTGCTGAATAATTAGATGCCGGTAGGGACAATTCATACACTCCCCAAAATGTGACCGAGGGAGCCAACAAGCCAAAAATACCGACAATTTGTGGTTAAACTCATGAGCGCCCCATAACCAATCACTATGAGCACATGAACTAACCGCATAGATATAATTTGCTGTACTTAAACCTGGCCATGTGCTTAAGGGAGGCTGCAAAGATGGTGCCAAAACGTGATAACTAAGAGAGGAGACTTAGACAAATCCTAGCAAAGAAAACAGAGGCGGGGCCGTATTGAAATGTCACTGGGGTTGCAACCTCTGCATACCCTCGTACCTCCTTCCTCAACGGTCTCGTGATCCATCTAGATATCAAAAAGGAGTGAAAATCAGAATATTGCTCCTCAGCGGCGAATCCCACTATCAATAGAAAGGTGCCTCGTGTGCCTGTAGAAAGGAAAAGAAAAGGAAAGAGACTATAGAAGGGTCCTCGGCTGAACCACCGTACATAATCATTTATCACAAACAAAGAGGGGGGACCCAGGAGCTGATAAAGGTCCAGTGTCCATGCTCCATATGCAAATATCAAAACCACAAAAGGACACTGTTCCTATTGCATGGTGCAAACAGTCACCAATGCATTGAGGTGCAAAAAGTCACCCATTTATTAAAAAGGAAAGAAAAAGAAGGAAAAGAGAGAGAGAGACCCTAGGTGATGGGGACCCACCAGTGAAATGAAGGAACACAAATAGTCCTCTGTCCACCTTTTTTGCTCACAACAGGCAGACACAGGGACGGGGTAGGTGGACAGGTGTCAGCATCCCGGAAAATTTGTAAGTCTTTTCATTCGAGTAGGGACTTGGATATCGTGAAGCGTTGGCTCCCCATTACCTAGGGTCTCTCTCTCTTTTCCTTCTTTTTCTTTCCTTTTTAATAAATGGGTGACTTTTTGCACCTCAATGCATTGGTGACTGTTTGCACCATGCAATAGGAACAGTGTCCTTTTGTGGTTTTGATATTGGCATATGGAGCATGGACACTGGACCTTTATCAGCTCCTGGGTCCCCCCTCTTTGTTTGTGATAAATGATTATGTACGGCGGTTCAGCCGAGGACCCTTCTATAGTCTCTTTCCTTTTCTTTTCCTTTCTACAGGCATACGAGGCACCTTTCTATTGATAGTGGGATTTGCCGCTGAGAAGCAATATTCTGATTTTCACTCCTTTTTGATATCTAGATGGATCACAAGACCGTTGAGGTAGGAGGCACGAGGGTATGCAGAGGTTGCAACCCCAGTGACATTTCACTACAGCCCCGCCTCTGTTTTCTTTGCTAGGATTTGTCTAAGTCTCCTCTCTTAGTTATCACATTTTGGCATCATCTTTGCAGCCTCCCTTAAGCACATGGCCAGGTTTAAGTACAGCAAATTATATCTATGCGGTTAGTTCATGTGCTCATAGTGATTGGTTATGGGGCGCTCATGAGTTTAACCACACATTGCCGGTATTTTTGGCTTGTTGGCTCCCTCGGTCGCATTTTGGGGAGTGTATGAATTGTCCCTACCGGCATCTAATTATTCAGCAAGTTTCTGCGCAGGGTTTGGGGAGTAGTTTTCCATACAAATGCACATGCGCATTGTACTCCTCCTCTCACGCATGCGCTCCACGTCTGACTTTCTAAGGCCATTCCGGAAAGGGTAAACGCCCAGACTCCTGACCCAACTTTTTATCAGCACCGCGTCCTACCACCTTTTTTGCTCACAACTGGCAGACGCAGGGACGGGGTAGGTGGACAGGTGTTAGCATCCCGGCAAATTTGTAAGTCTTTTCATTCGAGTAGGGACTTGGATATCGTGAAGTGTTGGCTCAAAAGCATGTACTTTACATTCATGGGTGCATTTTCCTTTCCACTTTCTAATGTATTCCAGCCCGACAATGTGCGGGCGCCCATTGCTCGAGCCAGAGAAGAACCACCATGACAGTGGGAGGTATGTGCTCCTGGAGACCTATTAATTTTCATAATTGTTATGGCATCTAGTATTTACAATGCCGTATGTCCATTGGAGCACTATTTGGTTATTCCTTTGAACAGTGTGTAGCCAGAACACGTTGCAGATTACTGGAGTTGCCATCTTTGTGATATTTAGATGACATAGTTAACGTATATTTGAGGTCTCATCTAGACCATGTCTGTCACACACATTTGGATATAGGCTCCACTGAGCATTTATGTTATACTGATGTGTCTCGTGTGCCTGTTGATCTTCTTTTTATGTAACTGTTGTGCACACAATTGTGGCACACCGTGTGGCATCAAGTTGTTACTGATGCTCACCTCTGTGATTTATTATGTTTTCTCTCCCTAGGTATCGACCAGGAGCGGTATACACCATGCAGTTGCAGCCAAATTATAGGTACACAGGCTCACTGCCCGCCCTGACTGATTTAGAGGGTATTTTAATTGGTTTTATTTTCACGTGCACTTTAACTTTATAGTTTTGGTCCTGAGGAAGCGCCAACGACCATTAAGGCGACGCAGGCGCGAAACATGTCGACCTATGACCTTTCTGACACCCAGGCATAGTGTGCCGCAGGGGAGAGATTTCACACAGCAGTTTAATTTGTGAAGGGTATACAATCTAAAACATTTGCTGCATGTTTACCCTTTATGAACTGATTCATCACTATGCACGCACTATTTTTACCCTCATTTGACCCCCACCCCACACACCCGCATGCACCATCCGGCAGTCCATAAAAGATCTCCGATAAAGAGACCCTTCGGGGGACCCGTGGGGCATTGCAGCGCCGGCCCCATGAGGAGCAAACGCCCGATGATGAAGCATGACACTCCTTGGGGTGTGTGAGGGCAACAGAGGACTATTTGTGTTCCTTCATTTCACTGGTAGGTCCCCATCACCTAGGGTCTCTCTCTCTTTTCCTTCTTTTTCTTTCCTTTTTAGTAAATGGGTGACTTTTTGCACCTCAATGCATTGGTGACTGTTTGCACCATGCAATAGGAACAGTGTCCTTTTGTGGTTTTGATATTGGCATATGGAGCATGGACACTGGACCTTTATCAGCTCCTGGGTCCCCCCTCTTTGTTTGTGATAAATGATTATGTACGGCGGTTCAGCCGAGGACCCTTCTATAGTCTCTTTCCTTTTCTTTTCCTTTGTACAGGCACACGAGGCACCTTTCTATTGATAGTGGGATTTGCCGCTGAGAAGCAATATTCTGATTTTCACTCCTTTTTGATATCTAGATGGATCACGAGACCGTTGAGGTAGGAGGCACGAGGGTATGCAGAGGTTGCAACCCCAGTGACATTTCACTACATCCCCGCCTCTGTTTTCTTTGCTAGGATTTGTCTAAGTCTCCTCTCTTAGTTATCACGTTTGGGAACCATCTTTGCAGCCTCCCTTAAGCACATGGCCAGGTTTAAGTACAGCAAATTATATCTATGCGGTTAGTTCATGTGCTCATAGTGATTGGTTATGGGGCGCTCATGAGTTTAACCACACATTGCCGGTATTTTTGGCTTGTTGGCTCCCTCGGTCACATTTTGGGGAGTGTATGAATTGTCCCTACCGGCATCTAATTATTCAGCAAGTTTCTGCGCAGGGTTTGGGGAGTAGTTTTCCATACAAATGCACATGCGCATTGTACTCCTCCTCTCACGCATGCGCACCACGTCCAACTCTCTAAGGCCATTCCGGAAAAGGTAAACGCCCAGACTCCTGACCCAACTTTTTATCAGCACCGCGTCCTACCACCTTTTTAGCTCACAACTGGCAGACGCAGGCATGGGGTAGGTGGACAGGTGTCAGCATCCCGGCAAATTTGTAAGTCTTTTCATTCGAGTAGGGACTTGGATATCGTGAAGCGTTGGCTCAAAAGCATATACTTTACATTCATGGGTGCATTTTCCTTTCCACTTTCTAATGTATTCCAGCCCGACAATGTGCGGGCGCCCATTGCTCGAGCCAGAGAAGAACCACCATGACAGTGGGAGGTATGTGCTCCTGGAGACCTATTAATTTTCATAATTGTTATGGCATCCAGTATTTACGATGCCGTATGCCCATTGGAAAAATAACAATTGATGGACAGAATGCAGAACAATGTCATACATTCACCCCAGTACAGAGATCTGGGCCTAAATCCATCGTTTTTTTGCTCACCATGCCATTCCAGTTTGAACACAGCCATATGCAAATCAGTCTTGACCCTGTGCCCCATGGGAACAGTGCAGCCCGAACTGCCAAGCCAGGTCCTCCCTGGACTGGAAACAAGCATCCTAGGACCGGTTTCGGGCTTTCAGCTCTCGTCAGCCAGGATAGCTTGATTCCAGTGGCATGGAGAGCAAGGGACTCACGTCTGAGCATACCCTTCCCACTCGGGGTGACAAATGCAAAAATATGGCTTGGCAGTTCGAGCTGGACTGTTCCCTTGAGGCACAGGGTCAAGACTGATTTGCATATGGCCATGTCTAAACTGGGGTGGTGTAGTGGGCAAAAGAACGATGGATTTAACCCAGATCTCTTGACTGGGGGAGAATGTCTGCATTGTCAGCATTCCGTCCATCATTTGTTTGTTGTAACGCTTTTCGCCCTAAGTGGGATGGGTATTCCCAGACGTGGGACCCGTGCTCACTACGCCACTGGAGTCAAGCTATCCTGGCTGATGACGGCTGATAGCCAGAAACCGGTCCTAGGATGCTTGATTCCGGTCCAGGGAAGACATGGCTTGGCAGTTCGGGCTGGACTGTTCCCATGAGGCACAGGGTCAAGACTGATTTGCATATGGCCATGTCTAAACTGGGGTGGTGTAGTGGGCAAAAGAACGATGGATTTAACCCAGATCTCTTGACTGGGGGAGAATGTCTGCATTATCAGCATTCCGTCCATCATTTGTTTGTTGTAACGCTTTTCGCCCTAAGTGGGATGGGTATTCCCAGACGTGGGACCCGTGCTCACTACGCCACTGGAGTCAAGCTGATGACGGCTGATAGCCAGAAACCGGTCCTAGGATGCTTGATTCCGGTCCAGGGAAGACATGGCTTGGCAGTTCGGGCTGGACTGTTCCCATGAGGCACAGGGTCAAGACTGATTTGCATATGGCCATGTCTAAACTGGGGTGGTGTAGTGGGCAAAAGAATGATGGATTTAACCCAGATCTCTTGACTGGGGGAGAATGTCTGCATTGTCAGCATTCCGTCCATCATTTGTTTGTTGTAACGCTTTTCGCCCTAAGTGGGATGGGTATTCCCAGACGTGGGACCCGTGCTCACTATGCCACTGGAGTCAAGCTATCCTGGCTGATGACGGCTGATAGCCAGAAACCGGTCCTAGGATGCTTTATTCCGGTCCAGGGAAGACATGGCTTGGCAGTTCGGGCTGGACTGTTCCCATGAGGCACAGGGTCAAGACTGATTTGCATATGGCCATGTCTAAACTGGGGTGGTGTAGTGGGCAAAAGAACGATGGATTTAACCCAGATCTCTTGACTGGGGGAGAATGTCTGCATTGTCAGCATTCCGTCCATCATTTGTTTGTTGTAACGCTTTTCGCCCTAAGTGGGATGGGTATTCCCAGACGTGGGGCCCGTGCTCACTACGCCACTGGAGTCAAGCTATCCTGGCTGATGACGGCTGATAGCCAGAAACCGGTCCTAGGATGCTTGATTCCGGTCCAGGGAAGACATGGCTTGGCAGTTCGGGCTGGACTGTTCCCATGAGGCACAGGGTCAAGACTGATTTGCATATGGCCATGTCTAAACTGGGGTGGTGTAGTGGGCAAAAGAACGATGGATTTAACCCAGATCTCTTGACTGGGGGAGAATGTCTGCATTGTCAGCATTCTGTCCATCATTTGTTTGTTGTAACGCTTTTCTGTCACGATACTCATTACCACTGATCCGTTAGTATTCCCTTACACATGTTTCCCCTAGGAAAACCCACCCCTGACCCGTGCACCAGCACAACCTTGTGTTATGACTGTGTCTTTGAAACTGTATTGTACTTATAGTAAGATCTAATATGTATTTTACTATCATGTGTTTTGACCATTCGTAACGTTTGATTAAGATGTTTGCCTTCATACATGAGGATTTAGAGATCCCGTTATGTTTCGTATAAGCAAGCCCGTTTCTAAGAAAGATGCAGTAGCTGGGGGCATGTGAGGCACGTGTAAGCGCTGGGAGCGGTTCGCGCATTGCCTCCAAGTGCACGTTTGCTGGCTACGTGAGAAGCACGTGAAAACACCGGGTGCGGTTTTCCTATTTAAACCGCACCCAGTGTTCTGGAAGGCGCTTTGCCTTCTTCCCGTCTAGCGCATCGGACCGCGTTAGAAATCCTCCGTTTCCTGACAAAGCCTTACCTGATTTTGGAAGCGGAACGTCTTCATTGATCTCCGGAGCTGAAGGATCTCTTCTCCTCGACGGCAGGCCCTAGAGAGAAAAGACAAAGATGAGGAGATAAGTACTTTGTTATTTAAAAGGCGCCCAACGAAAGAAAGGTTCTTTTAAAGATAAAGACAGACAATTTTTGGAAAGCTTTCCACAAGGAAGGTTACAAGAACTTTTACAGTCAAGACAAAGAGCATGGACAATTTAGTTATTTTTCATTTAACACTGTGATTATAGAAAGAAATGTTAATTAATGTTAGTGCGTGAGTGAAATAGGAAATCTACGTATGTACATGGTATATTTTAAGTACAGGTCAACATTTGAATTGAGAGAAGAATCTAAGGAGTATTTAACATTCGGCGTCAGCGCAAGGGGGAAAGTGAGTACCCAGAGAAAGTGAACTATTTAGTGGTGTGGTAAATCGACAAAGAAAGGATGGCATAATCATGATGTTGTTTTATTTTTAACCATAGTGCATAAAATATTGGCGCTCAACATAAAGACCCATCAGGAACACAGCTTTCCTCCACTCATCTCGCCGCCGAATCTACCCTCTTCACGCGACTCAAGAATATACTGGGACGTAGGCTTCACAAGAGTTGAACGCAGGTAGGCAGAAGCACTGTCTGAATAAACCATGTAAATAAGAAACTATAGGAAGACACAAAAGAGGGCTAGATACTTTAGTAAATCTGTACATTTATTGTTTACCAGGTCGTCAACCGAGAAGCTCCGCATCACGTCCAGTATCCGGCCCTCCTCCTAGGTTTCTAACCATATCTAGTAGAGAATTAAAGTATACAGGTATTAAGTAGAAATTTGGGAGGTTGGTCTCTTGCGTCCCTGCGAAATTACTACGTCGTGAAAACTCCATAAGGTAAGAGACGACGTGGTGTCCTGACAGAAGGCAAAGCCCACGTAAAATATTTCGCCTGGACGCAATGGACCAAACCGCGCAAATCTCACTGCAAGACATTGCAACAATTTTGACTGAAATTAAAAATGAGAATGCTGCTTTACGCAGAGATCTGTCAGTCTTACAGGGCGCAATTCAAAAGCCTCTCCTCAAACCTGCAACCTTT
This sequence comes from Triturus cristatus, assembly GCF_964204655.1. NCBI lineage: Eukaryota > Metazoa > Chordata > Amphibia > Caudata > Salamandridae > Triturus > Triturus cristatus. The sequence continues at coordinate 287,936,517 of NC_140587.1, forward strand.
CCTAAGGCATTCACTGATTCCGCAACCACATCTTCTAGTACTCCAACTCAGATTCAGGTAGTCACCCCAGTTCCAATACCGCTCGCACAACCAGAGAGATTTTATGGAGACAATAATAAATACTCCATTTTCATGAATCAATGCCATTTACATTTTTTAGCCAAAACAAACGCCTTTCCTGATGATTCCTCTAAAGTAGCCTTTGTGCTATCCTATTTGGGTGGAGACGCAGCTCTCTGGTCTGTACCTTTGGTAGAAAGAGACGACCCTATTCTGTATAATTTCAAGGCATTTGAGCGCGCTATGAAAAAACTTTTTGCCAAGCATGTATTTGTTCAATCTGCTGATAATGAGCTCCTGAATTTAAAACAAGGAAATTCTGATTTGCTTCATTATATTTCAGTCTTTAATAGACTGGTCTTAGAGGCAGATTGGCCAGAAAATAAAAGGGTATCGCTCTTTTACAGAGGGTTAAAAGAGGAATTGAAGGATATGGTAATGCAAATTCTAGAACCTCCAGAAGATGTAAACGATTTTATAGATTTAGTAGTTAAATTAAACCACAGATTGTCTGAGAGAAGGGGAGAGAGAGGAAAATCAGATCACAAATTGTTCCTGTTTAAAGAAAGAGCCACCACAGTAAAAGACGCACCGCCTAAAAACGACTCTGTAGAACCCATGCAAATAGGTTCAATTCGTGGCCCTTTATCCAAAGAAGAAAAGGAGAAGAGGCGGAAACTCAATCAGTGTCTTTATTGTGGAAAGTCAGGTCACTTTGTTAAGGAATGCCCTACACGTCCAAATAAGTGGAAAACTAAAACTTCAGAGGTAGCATTAGTTCAACCTCAATCGGAAAACTAGCACACTCGATGAAAGAGGAGGTCAATTCGTCGGGTGCAATCTCCAGCCTGGCCTCTACAGTGCCTCCTTTAGGGAGTCGTCATTTGTGTATTAAAGTAAAATTAACAGCCGTATCTGATCCCAGGAGTTCTTGGGAAGTAGACGCTCTGATTGATTCAGGGGCCACTGGCAATTTTATTGATACTCATTTTTTGGAGAAATTGGGTTTTAAAACAGAGAGTAAGAAGATTCCAGAAATTGTAAGGGCAGTAGATGGGAAAGAATTGTCATCAGGTCCCATCCAAAAACAGACTGAATGTTTAACCATGGCGAGTTCCAGCATACATAATGAACTCATAATATTTGACATCATAGACGCACCTCAGTTTAGGTTAATTCTGGGAATACCGTGGTTAAAACTACATAATCCCAGTATTGATTGGGAAACACTGAGCATTACGTTTCGATCAAAACATTGTCAACAGCAATGTTTTAACGAGAATCACCAAGAAAATCTAGTACAAGGATATGACTTTCCAATCGAATCCTCAAGTATTCTTTTATTGGAAGGGGTACCGTCTGAGTATTCAGATTTAATTGATGTTTTTGACAAAAAGAAGGCAAATACTCTTCCTCCTCACAGGGACTTTGACTGTCGAATCAATTTAACTCCAGGAGCTACATTACCTTGTAGTAGAATTTATGCACTGACCGAAAAAGAAAATGAACACTTACGAAACTATTTGGATGAATATCTAGACAATGGGTTCATCAGGCACTCTAAGTCACCAGTCTCATCTTCTCTTTTTTTCATACCAAAGAAGGGGGGGGAGTTACGCACGTGTATTGACTATAGAGCCCTGAACAACATCACAATTAAAAATCGGTACCCATTACCTTTAATTCCAACTTTATTGGACCAAGTAAAACAAGCTAAAATTTATACAAAATTGGACTTGCGAGGAGCATATCATCTTGTACGAGTTCGGGAGGGCGATGAATGGAAAACTGCGTTCCGCACAAAATTCGGCCTCTTCGAATATCAAGTAATGCCCTTCGGACTCTGCAATGCTCCAGCAGCTTTCCAATTTTTCATAAATGAAGTATTGCATGAATTCATAGATGTTTGTTGTGTCGTTTACATCGATGACATACTCATTTATTCAAATTCTAAAGAAGATCATGTAAAGCAAGTTCGTGCCATTCTTCAAAAATTGCTTTCTAATTCCCTCTATGTAAAGTTGGAGAAAAGCCTGTTTCATGTATCCCAAGTAGAATTCCTTGGTTACATAATTAGCCCTTCAGGCATAGAAATGGATCCAAAAAAGGTGGAAGCGGTAAGATCATGGTCTAAACCTATATCTGTGAAACAGGTACAAAGTTTTTTGGGTTTTGCAAATTTCTACCGCCGTTTCATTCAAGACTTTTCCCAAATAATTACTCCAATTACACGGCTCTTACGTAAAGGGGTTAAGTTTGAGTGGTCAGATTCAGCCGAAAAGGCATTTCAAGAACTGAAGACTAAATTTACCACAGCCCCTATTTTGGGTCACCCTGACCCTTCGCAACCGTTCATTGTGGAAGCAGATGCCTCTCAATTTGCTCTAGGAGGCATCCTATCGCAACGCGATAAAAACACTGGCCAAATGCATCCAATCGCCTATTATTCCCGAAAATTGTCTGCACCTGAACAAAACTATGCCATAGCAGATAAGGAATTATTGGCTATAAAAGCAGTTTTTGTGGAATGGCGCCATTACTTGTTGGGAGCCAGACATCCAATAACAATTTACACAGACCATCGCAATCTACAAGCCTTAAGATCTGTCAAGGCCCTCTCAGCTAGACAATTACGATGGTCTTTGTTTTTCAATGACTATAATTTCATAATCACCTATCGACCAGGAAAAGAGAATTTGAAGGCGGATGCCTTATCTCGAATAGGTGAAAAAGACTGTGAAAACAATATCATAGAAAAACCAGTATTACCAGCAACTTGTTTCCAGGCCTGTTTAAGCACTTGTGATATAATTTCTGACTTAAAGGAAACTTTTAAGAAACAAGACTTTGACAAATGGAAAGAAGAATACCCATGTGTCCAAAAGAAAGACGATTTGTTGTTTGTAAACGACCAAATTTTGGTACCTTCTGAAGAAAATCAACAAACGATACTGCGTCTTCACCATGATACTTTGTTGTCAGCTCATCCAGGTATTACTAAGACATTTGAGCTCATCAAAAGAAAATTTTGGTGGCCTTCAATGTTCAAAGATGTACAAGAATTTGTAAACACTTGTAATATTTGTTGTCAAAATAAAACATCTCATCAAGCTCCTAGTGGCCTACTAAAACCTTTACCCATACCACCTCAACCATGGCACACTATCTCTTTGGATTTTGTAGTAGAGCTTCCTCCCACCAAGAAAGGTTTTACTACTATTCTCACTGTTGTAGACCAGTTGACCCGTATGGCCCACTTCATACCCTTAAAGAAGCTCCCCACCGCTTTGGAATTAGCTCACATTCTTATGCTTAATGTAATAAGATTACATGGAATTCCATCGGTGGTTATTTCCGATAGGGGTTCTCAATTTATTTCACATGTTTGGAAAGAGTTAAGTAAACTTTTGCATATGGACGTTAGGTTGTCTTCAGGTTATCATCCTCAAACTGATGGGTTAACTGAACGAACCAATCAAACTTTGGAACAGTTTTTGCGTTGTATGTTAACAACAGTAGAGGAAGAGTGGTCAGATTTGTTAAGTGCATTGGAATTTGCATATAACAATCTAGAACATTCTTCTTTAGGTATGTCACCTTTTTTTTGTAATTATGGATTTCACCCAAGAAACATACCTTGTGAGATAAAAGATTCCTCCGATGTGCCATCCATACATGATTATATTTCAAAATTGAACACCATTCATATGGAAGCTCAATACCAGTTAGCAAAGGCTAAAGAGAGTCAGAAGAAAGCTGCTGATAAACATCGAACCATCCAACCTACGTATGTAGTAGGAGATACGGTTTGGCTGAATACACGAAATATACGGCTAAAGGGAAATAAAAAGTTTCACCCACGATTTATTGGTCCGTTTGTAGTAGAAAGGGTGATAAATCCGGTTTGTATTAAACTTGCACTACCTCAAAAATATCAATGCCACCCAGTTTTCCATGTGTCATTAATCAAACCATTTCATCCCCATACTCGAATGGTTCGTCCACCTCCTCCAATTGTTGTAGAGGGTAATCCAGAATTTGAAGTCAAAAGAATCTTAGATTCCAAAAGAGTGCGTGGAAAATTATTCTATTTAATTGATTGGAAGGATTATGGCCCAGAAGAACGATCCTGGGAACCTTTAACCAATTTAAAGAATGCTCCACGAATGATAAAAAACTTTCACATTAGATTTCCAATGAAACCGAGACCCATAGCCAGAATCTTAGGGGGGATCTTGAGAGGGGAGTACTGTCACGATACTCATTACCACTGATCCGTTAGTATTCCCTTACACATGTTTCCCCTAGGAAAACCCACCCCTGACCCGTGCACCAGCACAACCTTGTGTTATGACTGTGTCTTTGAAACTGTATTGTACTTATAGTAAGATCTAATATGTATTTTACTATCATGTGTTTTGACCATTCGTAACGTTTGATTAAGATGTTTGCCTTCATACATGAGGATTTAGAGCTCCCGTTATGTTTCGTATAAGCAAGCCCGTTTCTAAGAAAGATGCAGTAGCTGGGGGCATGTGAGGCACGTGTAAGCGCTGGGAGCGGTTCGCGCATTGCCTCCAAGTGCACGTTTGCTGGCTACGTGAGAAGCACGTGAAAACACCGGGTGCGGTTTTCCTATTTAAACCGCACCCAGTGTTCTGGAAGGCGCTTTGCCTTCTTCCCGTCTAGCGCATCGGACCGCGTTAGAAATCCTCCGTTTCCTGACAAAGCCTTACCTGATTTTGGAAGCGGAACGTCTTCATTGATCTCCGGAGCTGAAGGATCTCTTCTCCTCGACGGCAGGCCCTAGAGAGAAAAGACAAAGATGAGGAGATAAGTACTTTGTTATTTAAAAGGCGCCCAACGAAAGAAAGGTTCTTTTAAAGATAAAGACAGACAATTTTTGGAAAGCTTTCCACAAGGAAGGTTACAAGAACTTTTACAGTCAAGACAAAGAGCATGGACAATTTAGTTATTTTTCATTTAACACTGTGATTATAGAAAGAAATGTTAATTAATGTTAGTGCGTGAGTGAAATAGGAAATCTACGTATGTACATGGTATATTTTAAGTACAGGTCAACATTTGAATTGAGAGAAGAATCTAAGGAGTATTTAACATTCGGCGTCAGCGCAAGGGGGAAAGTGAGTACCCAGAGAAAGTGAACTATTTAGTGGTGTGGTAAATCGACAAAGAAAGGATGGCATAATCATGATGTTGTTTTATTTTTAACCATAGTGCATAAAATATTGGCGCTCAACATAAAGACCCATCAGGAACACAGCTTTCCTCCACTCATCTCGCCGCCGAATCTACCCTCTTCACGCGACTCAAGAATATACTGGGACGTAGGCTTCACAAGAGTTGAACGCAGGTAGGCAGAAGCACTGTCTGAATAAACCATGTAAATAAGAAACTATAGGAAGACACAAAAGAGGGCTAGATACTTTAGTAAATCTGTACATTTATTGTTTACCAGGTCGTCAACCGAGAAGCTCCGCATCACGTCCAGTATCCGGCCCTCCTCCTAGGTTTCTAACCATATCTAGTAGAGAATTAAAGTATACAGGTATTAAGTAGAAATTTGGGAGGTTGGTCTCTTGCGTCCCTGCGAAATTACTACGTCGTGAAAACTCCATAAGGTAAGAGACGACGTGGTGTCCTGACATTTTCGCCCTAAGTGGGATGGGTATTCCCAGACGTGGGACCCGTGCTCACTACGCCACTGGAGTCAAGCTATCCTGGCTGATGACGGCTGATAGCCAGAAACCGGTCCTAGGATGCTTGATTCCGGTCCAGGGAAGACATGGCTTGGCAGTTCGGCCTGGACTGTTCCCATGAGGCACAGGGTCAAGACTGATTTGCATATGGCCATGTCTAAACTGGGGTGGTGTAGTGGGCAAAAGAACGATGGATTTAACCCAGATCTCTTGACTGGGGGAGAATGTCTGCATTGTCAGCATTCCGTCCATCATTTGTTTGTTGTAACGCTTTTCGCCCTAAGTGGGATGGGTATTCCCAGACGTGGGACCCGTGCTCACTACGCCACTGGAGTCAAGCTATCCTGGCTGATGACGGCTGATAGCCAGAAACCGGTCCTAGGATGCTTGATTCCGGTCCAGGGAAGACATGGCTTGGCAGTTCAGGGCTGGACTGTTCCCATGAGGCACAGGGTCAAGACTGATTTGCATATGGCCATGTCTAAAATGGGGTGGTGTAGTGGGCAAAAGAACGATGGATTTAACCCAGATCTCTTGACTGGGGGAGAATGTCTGCATTGTCACCATTCCGTCCATCATTTGTTTGTTGTAACGCTTTTCGCCCTAAGTGGGATGGGTATTCCCAGACGTGGGACCCGTGCTCACTACGCCACTGGAGTCAAGCTATCCTGGCTGATGACGGCTGATAGCCAGAAACCGGTCCTAGGATGCTTGATTCCGGTCCAGGGAAGACATGGCTTGGCAGTTCGGGCTGGACTGTTCCCATGAGGCACAGGGTCAAGACTGATTTGCATATGGCCATGTCTAAACTGGGGTGGTGTAGTGGGCAAAAGAACGATGGATTTAACCCAGATCTCTTGACTGGGGGAGAATGTCTGCATTGTCAGCATTCCGTCCATCATTTGTTTGTTGTAACGCTTTTCGCCCTAAGTGGGATGGGTATTCCCAGACGTGGGACCCGTGCTCACTACGCCACTGGAGTCAAGCTATCCTGGCTGATGACGGCTGATAGCCAGAAACCGGTCCTAGGATGCTTGATTCCGGTCCAGGGAAGACATGGCTTGGCAGTTCGGGCTGGACTGTTCCCATGAGGCACAGGGTCAAGACTGATTTGCATATGGCCATGTCTAAACTGGGGTGGTGTAGTGGACAAAAGAACGATGGATTTAACCCAGATCTCTTGACTGGGGGAGAATGTCTGCATTGTCAGCATTCCGTCCATCATTTGTTTGTTGTAACGCTTTTCGCCCTAAGTGGGATGGGTATTCCCAGACGTGGGACCCGTGCTCACTACGCCACTGGAGTCAAGCTATCCTGGCTGATGACGGCTGATAGCCAGAAACCGGTCCTAGGATGCTTGATTCCGGTCCAGGGAAGACATGGCTTGGCAGTTCGGGCTGGACTGTTCCCATGAGGCACAGGGTCAAGACTGATTTGCATATGGCCATGTCTAAACTGGGGTGGTGTAGTGGGCAAAAGAACGATGGATTTAACCCAGATCTCTTGACTGGGGGAGAATGTCTGCATTGTCAGCATTCCGTCCATCATTTGTTTGTTGTAACGCTGTATGCCCATTGGAGCACTATTTGGTTATTCCTTTGAACAGTGTGTAGCCAGAACACGTTGCAGATTACTGGAGTTACCATCTTTGTGATATTTAGATGACATAGTTAACGTATATTTGAGGTCTCATCTAGACCATGTCTGTCACACACATTTGGATATGGGCTCCACTGAGCATTTATGTTATACTGATGTGTCTCGTGTGCCTGTTGATCTTCTTTTTATGTAACTGTTGTGCACACAATTGTGGCACACCCTGTGGCATCAAGTTGTTACTGATGCTCACCTCTGTGATTTATTATGTTTTCTCTCCCTAGGTATTGACCAGAAGTGGTATACACCATGCAGTTGCAGCCAAATTATAGGTACACAGGCTCACTGCCCGCCCTGACTGATTTAGAGGGTATTTTAATTGGTTTTATTTTCACGTGCACTTTAACTTTATAGTTTTGGTCCTGAGGAAGCGCCAACGACCATTAAGGCGACGCAGGCGCGAAACATGTTGACCTATGACCTTTCTGACACCCAGGCATAGTGTGCCGCAGGGGCAAGATTTCACACAGCAGTTTAATTTGTGAAGGGTATACAATCTAAAACATTTGCTGCATGTTTACCCTTTATGAACTGATTCATCACTATGCACGCACTATTTTTACCCTCATTTGACCCCCACCCCACACACCCGCATGCACCATCCGGCAGTCCATAAAAGATCTCCGATAAAGAGACCCTTCGGGGGACCCGTGGGGCATTGCAGCGCCGGCCCCATGAGGAGCAAACGCCCGATGATGAAGCATGACACTCCTTGGGGTGTGTGAGGGCAACAGAGGACTATTTGTGCTCCTTCATTTCACTGGTAGGTCCCCATCACCTAGGGTCTCTCTCTCTTTTCCTTCTTTTTCTTTCCTTTTTAGTAAATGGGTGACTTTTTGCACCTCAATGCATTGGTGACTGTTTGCACCATGCAATAGGAACAGTGTCCTTTTGTGGTTTTTATATTGGCATATGGAGCATGGACACTGGACCTTTATCAGCTCCTGGGTCCCCCCTCTTTGTTTGTGATAAATGATTATGTACGGCGGTTCAGCCGAGGACCCTTCTATAGTCTCTTTCCTTTTCTTTTCCTTTCTACAGGCACACGAGGCACCTTTCTATTGATAGTGGGATTTGCCGCTGAGGAGCAATATTCTGATTTTCACTCCTTTTTGATATCTAGATGGATCACGAGACCGTTGAGGTAGGAGGCATGAGGGTATGCAGAGGTTGCAACCCCAGTGACATTTCACTACAGCCCCGCCTCTGTTTTCTTTGCTAGGATTTGTCTAAGTCTCCTCTCTTAGTTATCACGTTTGGGAACCATCTTTGCAGCCTCCCTTAAGCACATGGCCAGGTTTAAGTACAGCAAATTATATCTATGCGGTTAGTTCATGTGCTCATAGTGATTGGTTATGGGGCGCTCATGAGTTTAACCATACATTGCCGGTATTTTTGGCTTGTTGGCTCCCTCGGTCACATTTTGGGGAGTGTATGAATTGTCCCTACCGGCATCTAATTATTCAGCAAGTTTCTGCGCAGGGTTTGGGGAGTAGTTTTCCATACAAATGCACATGCGCATTGTACTCCTCCTCTCACGCATGCGCACCACGTCCAACTCTCTAAGGCCATTCCGGAAAAGGTAAACGCCCAGACTCCTGACCCAACTTTTTATCAGCACCGCGTCCTACCACCTTTTTAGCTCACAGTAGGGACTTGGATATCGTGAAGCGTTGGCTCAAAAGCATATACTTTACATTCATGGGTGCATTTTCCTTTCCACTTTCTAATGTATTCCAGCCCGACAATGTGCGGGCGCCCATTGCTCGAGCCAGAGAAGAACCACCATGACAGTGGGAGGTATGTGCTCCTGGAGACCTATTAATTTTCATAATTGTTATGGCATCTAGTATTTACGATGCCGTATGCCCATTGGAGCACTATTTGGTTATTCCTTTGAACAGTGTGTAGCCAGAACACGTTGCAGATTACTGGAGTTACCATCTTTGTGATATTTAGATGACATAGTTAACGTATATTTGAGGTCTCATCTAGACCATGTCTGTCACACACATTTGGATATGGGCTCCACTGAGCATTTATGTTATACTGATGTGTCTCGTGTGCCTGTTGATCTTCTTTTTATGTAACTGTTGTGCACACAATTGTGGCACACCGTGTGGCATCAAGTTGTTACTGATGCTCACCTCTGTGATTTATTATGTTTTCTCTCCCTAGGTATTGACCAGGAGTGGTATACACCATGCAGTTGCAGCCAAATTATAGGTACACAGGCTCACTGCCCGCCCTGACTGATTTAGAGGGTATTTTAATTGGTTTTATTTTCACGTGCACTTTAACTTTATAGTTTTGGTCCTGAGGAAGCGCCAACGACCATTAAGGCGACGCAGGCGCGAAACATGTCGACCTATGACCTTTCTGACACCCAGGCATAGTGTGCCGCTGGGGCAAGATTTCACACAGCAGTTTAATTTGTGAAGGGTATACAATCTAAAACATTTGCTGCATGTTTACCCTTTATGAACTGATTCATCACTATGCACGCACTATTTTTACCCTCATTTGACCCCCACCCCACACACCCACATGCACCATCCGGCAGTCCATAAAAGATCTCCGATAAAGAGACCCTTCGGGGGACCCGTGGGGAATTGCAGCGCCGGCCCCACGAGGAGCAAACGCCCGATGATGAAGCATGACACTCCTTGGGGTGTGTGAGGGCAACAGAGGACTATTTGTGTTCCTACATTTCACTGGTGGGTCCCCATCACCTATGGTCTCTCTCTCTTTTCCTTTTTTTTCTTTCCTTTTTAATAAATGGGTGACTTTTTGCACCTCAATGCATTGGTGACTGTTTGCACCATGCAATAGGAACAGTGTTCTTTTGTGGTTTTGATATCTGAAAACAATTGCAATGTTATAAAAGTGGCACCAATTACCAATAGTATGGTAAGAGAAGCATCACATCAGCGTTAGTGCACTCTATTGTTTTATATTACATTGTACTTCTTTGTTTTAATTGTATTTCACTGTGGTGCATTGCCAGCAGCTTCCCTCAGCTGTCAAAAGCCTGTCCTTTTCTGCACAATTTGTTCGGTTGACTTTATGCTTGTCACACTTTGGAGTGGGTGATGTTGGAAATGATGTTTCGCTAAAAGTCACTACTTCAGGGCTCAGATATCAAATTCTGAAATAATTTGTCACTCTGCTCAGTAATGAATAAATGAAGATGTCTCACTTATGAATACAAATGGATCTGTTTTGAGCACCTTGTTGCAATATCTTTAGTCCCCCTGACAAGGGTAGACCAGGTAGGGTGGGCCCAGGGACTTAATGAACTTTAAAGGGGCCTGCTCTGTCACTAGCAAACATTAGAAGACACCTCACCTGGAAAGACCCCAAACTTTGCCCCTAAAGTCAGCGTGCCACCAAATCCAGTGGGTGGGAAGTTATCCCCAGACCCAGTTATGAGTGACTAGAGTAGAGCGAATGGGTCAGTACCCTGGCCAGACCTTTAGGTGGACACACAAACTCTGCACAAGAGGAGAAGGGTTTCTACATCTGCAGATTTTTGAAGAAAAGGTGGAATTGTTTGCAGTAAGGTAAACAGGGACTGCTGCGAAAGTGGGAAGGGTTGCCCCTGGAAACATTTATCCAATTGGTTAGGGGCAAGCCCAAGAGTCACCCCCATCCACTAGCCGGTACCAGGCATAAATGTAGCACCGCAAGGTACCTTCCTCAGAACACCTTCTGAACCTATGTAAGAAAAGACGATGGACTGCACCTGCTGTTTAAGACCAGTAAGGAGACCTGAAGGGCTGGACCTTCTCCAACCTGTTTCCAGGAAAAAGAAGCTAGCTGACCCTATATGTCTACAAGTATTAAAACAAGCTGCAAGAGGCTTTTTCCTGAAGTGCCCAGCTGACCAGTAGCAACTGGACCTGGACTGGTCTCTGCCTGACATCCTCAGAGTCTAAAAGTGCATCTCCTGATGTCCTGGGGCCTTAAAAGTGTGCTCCTGTGGTTGTTTGAGCACTAGAAGAAAGTTTGGAATATTTAAAAAACTTTTCCTCCAGATCTTCAGCGGGACCCACTGGAAAAGTATCCAACCAGATGTTGCACAGCAGCTTTGGCCCACTCAGAGATCCCTGTACCTCCTAAAAAATCATTCTGCATCGTGACTTAGAATATTTTTATCAAGAAATCTCCAGAGTTTCTGAGCATGGTCAGGACTGACCTGCTTCAGATATCTGGCATTTGATTCCATGGCAGCAGCTAAAGTTCCAGCAGCAGCCAGCGCTGGAGTGTTTTCCCTCTAAAAAAAATGGCAAAGTACATTCTGCATTGTGGCTTAGAAGAAATGTCAACGTTTTTCTTCCAGAAAGTGACAAAGTCCCTTTCTGAATTGGGACTTAGAAACTTTTTGACTACCAGATCAGATTTTCACTGGTAGCAAAACACTTGGAACATATGACCCAGGCTCCATTGCAGTCAGCCTGAAAATGCAGCTATGTTCCAGGCCTCTGCAACCATTGACTTGCACTGGGGGCTACATTTTTGCTGATGCTTTTTCCACTTGAATGTTTAAAAATGTATATCTCCTGTTTCCCGTATTGGAATACTGTTGTTTTGGTGTAATTTTGCTTCTTAACGTTTTCTCTCATTTACAATTTGGAATTGGAATTGTTGTGCATTTTGTCTTTAACTTTTGAACTGTTTCAAACTTCAAACTTTTGAGAGTTTGCTACCTTTTTTCTGTCTATTTCATCAATTTAGTCCATCATATTGTCAGGAGGAATATTGGTGATAACACAATACTTTTAGTTATTTGGAGGATGCCTGAAGTGTCCATCATTTAAGACGGACTATTAATCTCATCAAATTGTCAATGTTTAGTTTGTCATTAATGACTTGCTTTTGTTCAACTTGCGTGATGGAGGCTTTACGCTTTTCATTTATACCTGTATGTTGACGTAACCATCTATCATGTAGGAGTAAACAAGTCCTTGCAGCCATTCCGTCGATTACATCCTAGACTTCGATGCAACTGTGCCTCCTCAAACGTTTCTGCTTTTGTGATTTGGCTGGATCTTAAAATGACAGAGTCACCTGGAGACAGGGCCCAAAACTTCACTGAGGATGAGCGAGCCGTTGTGGCTGAGGGGACCCTGAAAAACTACAGCCAGTATATTGTCAAGCTGAAAGTAAGGTAAGTGAAAATTAAAAAAATTTGTATTTTCTAACTAATTTCAGAAATAAAGTGTTCTCATTTTATAGTAATCGACAAGGCATTCAGTATGTCATTTACAATATTATTACTTTAAGTAACATCGAATTAAAATGTGTAACCAACCTTCACACTTTTCTTTCTGTTTGTTATAACCAAAAAGTTCTTCTAATTTTCTTTTTAAATAAGTTAACTTTCACTAATGGCAAATAACTTTAAAGGAATGACATCACTTGTCTATTGTGATTATTATTTAAACATTTTAAAAACTATGCTGAATGTTGGAGCACAGTGATAAATGCACTACAATGGTTTTCTTAAAAAAATATATGTAATATTTGTCACAAATGGTTATAACCAACTTGTGAAAATATTTCAAAATCGATATGGCTCTTAATGAAAGTGTTTATTGAATGGTGGTCTTTTTTTGCATGTGTGTATGTTTATTGCATGTTTTTATGTTGCAAATTGTTAACAACGAACTGCTTTTCAAAATTACTACCATATAGCATGCTTAATAAATTACTGTAACAAATTCAAAATTTTGCTATGTTTGGTAATATACTTTAAAAAAAAAAAACATAAATGTTTCAAAGGGACCAATATGTGTGGAAAATGTTTCCAAAATGAATTGTTCAAAAATGTTTACAATATATGGAATTTAAAAAAAATCACTAAAATATGAAAACATTTGCCAATAAACAAAATAATGTACAGGGCCAAATGATTTCGTCAAATTTCCATTTCTTGCTACATTTAAACCATATATATTTTGTTTATTCACTAAATCGCATTGAACATGTTGTAGCACATTTGAAACCATAACACTTACACTGCCAAATAATTTTGATGTTACAATTTAAAATGTTTAATTAGTTTTTTTTCTTCATTATTCATTGTCCTCCCTCATCAGAAGACAAATATCTGGTAGGCCAATACAAGAGAAGTCAGGTAGCTGGGTGTTTATAAGTGTCGCAGCCTGCATTGCAGGAAAAGGTGGACTCAAAGAACAGCTCTCCAAAAGCTTGGAAGGTCTTTTAAAAAACCATGGCTTGTGTGTTGGTCAGTGACCCCCCTGATGCTATGGGTGGTGGCGATGCCCTACCCTGATGCAGCGATGACCCTGAGAGCAATGGAGCAGCAACAGCCTACATCACGTATGCATGTATGAAGTTAGAGGTCAATTGTAACATTAATATACTAATGAATAACCTATTTAACTTTTGGACTATTCATATAAATGTGTTTGCAAATTTAAAAAAATTCTAACATTCATGCACTTTAATTTAAAAAACGAATTAGGTAAGTATTTCTACTTGCTTACAAAGGAAGCTGAGTACTGAAAAAATATGTTAAGTTCAATTTATAGTTATGCTGATGGTATTGAGAGAGACAAACATAACAGCTATCCTGGATTTCACATTAAAAACAGGTTCCAAAGAATATATACATTAATAGAAGTAACAAAAGTGTGTGATATATTAGGCTCTGCCACAACTTTTGATAAAAAATATTTTGGGCACAAATGCATTAACATTATATAGAGATATGTAAAAGTGTGTACCTAGTGAAATATTCACATCACAGATCATGATTCAACATAATATGCACAATGTTTGAATTATATCTAAGTAAAATTACTAAAGACTCAGAGTGTGAGGTAAGTATGCATTGTATGCCATAGGCACAGTGTTTTTGTCATAATGTTTCATGAGAGGCCTAACTACATAAGTATGGAAAATAAATTTAGGATTCAAGGACACTTGACCTTATGAGACAATGACACACATAATTAGAAATACGAAAGCGCATACACCATTTCAAGGCTATAGGTAAAGACATTACTATGTGCACACGAACATCTGACATAATTGTTGTTGGTACAAGAACTGTGTTTTACAAAGTTCCAGCATGAAATGTGAATCATGAAAATATAATTGTCTAAGGTGACATAGCTTCATGAAATCATGTTTTAGATGTGCTTTTGTTACATAGGAATGCACATATGTGTCATACGAGTGTTCTGTGTAAAGATTTAACAAAAATATTTAGAGTTCTAAAAACAGGTCACTCCATATGAAACATGTGGGATATAGTAACATTGTTTTTCTAATTAGATTTAATCCTATCTCACTTATTATACATTCACCAGTATTCCCATTTCGACTGTGTATCCAATTTTAACAATTAACAATTGTGCACTTAGGATGCAACATTATTTTAACATATATATTTGAAATTATTTACATTTGATAAAAGTGAATGGGAACAACCAATTTGATTTTATATATTTTAAAATATTATTTTCATACATTTTTCAGACAATTTACTTTATCCGATACTTATAATATAAGATCATAAAAATACAGATGAATACAATTTAAAACCTCAATCAATGCAGGGACGAAAATTATATACATATCAGTATAAAAATTATAAAATCAGAATTATAACATTCACAATTAAAAAACAATGAATAAGAACAGTTTGAAATTAATTCGCTAGTATTATACAGCCGCCTGATCTTCCATGATTGAGTTAAAAAAGATGCCACTGAGAAGCAAACCATAGGATTAGGCAGGTATTGTAAAAAAAACATTGCTACACAACATTATTTAAAGTGAAATTTGTGCATCAGGGGCAGAATAAATCTTTTGCGACGTTCCATGTAAAATTTGCAGAAGAAAAAATATGTAAATATCATTGTGCAGAGATACCATCACAGGGACAAAAAAGTAATTCATTTATGGAATAGATTCCTGAAGGATGTGCCAACATACAAGGGATAAAACTCAAACGGAATCTGATTGAAAAGAATCTATGGCGTGAGTTTGTCACAGTAAATAAATATGACATTGTCCCTTCCTGAGCCTTCGGACCTGGAAAGGTATAATTTTACTGATACCTTTGTACAATTTGTTTGCAATCTAGTGTTTGCCCTTTGTTTAAGAAAACGGTGTTTTACCTCCCATTTTGAAATGCTCAAACAGTCCCTGGGGGCAACAAATAAACGCTCTAAGCCTAAGGAGGAGAAAGTAGATTTGATATACAAAATCCATAGAATCCTTTGGACATTTTCCATGGATAAACAGTCTTCAATTAGTTTTTGAGTAATCTGAATAGACTCTCTTCTCCAAATGGAGTGCCACAAGATAATTGGAGCCAAAGTGATTGTATTAGTCAAATATTGGACCTCCTATTTTGTGTGAGTAATAAGGTTGGAGCAGCTTACGGGGAGGCCCACTAGTTTTTTCCAAAAGGTGTCTTCTATAACTTGGAGGGCATACGGGTTGGTATAACCCCATATGCCTGCCCTGTAGGTTGCTACTGCCACTGATGTCGATAGGTTTCTCCCCCAATATTTTGATACATGAATGGAGAGCAATGATACTTCTCTTTAGTGATAAACCCCTAGTAGCGAGCATAGGGGACCACGATAGTTGCCTATCAAATGTTACACGTAAATAAGAAAAGGTATCGGTATGGGCTATTTTTTCCCAGATATATAAAAACTCGGGACCTTCCTGTCCTTCCTGCCAGTGATTAAGATGAAAGACTTTGCCTCGTTAGTTTTAAGCCCTAATTTTTGCTTGTAGGTTATATGGATGTTTAGTATCTTTTGCAGGGCCAGGCCCATGCGGGCAATTAGCACCGCATCGTCAGCATACAGGAGAATTGGGGTGCGAACATTGTTAATTTTAGGAACGTTTGGTGTTGAGACCGACAGGGGAGCCTCTACCCCATTAGTGTAGATAGAAAAAAGAAATGGGGTGAGTACGCAACCCTGATGGACTCCTCTATTGATTGGAAACGCCCTGGTGCACTCTCCTGTATCTGGCGGAGGCTGTGGCTGATGAATAAAACTGACTAATAAAAAGTATGATAGCCCCATCTATGCCCATTTTCTCCATTATCCTCCATAGGTGTTTGTGTGCCACGCAGTCAAACGCTGCAGACAAGTCAATAAACGCCAAGTATAACCTACCAGATTTTGCTTGGGAATACTTGGCGATTAATAGACTTAAGTTGAGGCACTGATCTTGGGTACCCATTCCCTTTTAAAAACCATACTGGACCAGGATTAAAATCTTTTTTTTGGCTGCCCATTCCTCTAAACGATTCAGTAGAACCCTACCCATAAGTGTAGTTGTACTATCCAACAATGGCATTGGCCTATAACTTTTGGATTCGGATTTGTCTCCCTTCTTGTAGGGGTACAATCCGGTCCCGGTGCTTTATTATGGAGCACTGGGTAAGAGCTTCTCTGATCCCGTAATAATCAAAGATCAGTGGGGGTTCAATGGAAGGGATCATGGGTACGTTCTGTGATGTCACACCCTCCGCTTAGGATCAAATATGCGAGAAAAATATACAACCCATGATTCCTCGTCCATATGGCAATCCAATGTAGGTGCAGATGGTGGCTTGAGGAAAGGGGCGTTCTTAGAATTTTTTAAGATCGCCGCTAGGTGGAGTTGTTCCCACACTCCTTTCTTTAAGGTTTTAATTCTATTCTTCCTGCCCTCATTATATTGGAAGCAAAATTGCTTCACTAGGGTTGTATCTCTAGAGATTGACCCCAGGGCCTGACGCAGAGCTGTTAGGGACTCAGTACATGATTGATCAAACCATCTAAGCCCTGATGTTTTGGTAATCGTTGTTTTTCCTCGATAGATGGTGCCTGACCTCACTTAATATAGACTCAAATGCCATGATTACTTGGGTTGAATTGGATGCTGATTCTAGGCACGTTAAAATGTCAATCTGGCTCTTTGTGATTATTTTTGGAACAAGGGATGATTTGTCTACCAAAGCCCATTTTAGGGTTATCCCATTAGTTTTTGTTATTGTGGGTTTGATGTGCTTTATCTGTTCCAAATGAGTTCCTGCCCAGTTCAATTTACCAGTGATCGCAGCGTGATCGCTGAAATTTGGATAATTAATCTTACAACTAGAGATACGTTTTTTAAGGGGTTCTTGTATGATTATATAATCAATTGTGGTGCCCTGAGAGGGTATGCCAAACGTTTTGTGCAGCATACTGATCCAGAGGCGAACCAGCATCAGATACTCCAATGCCATATACTCACCTGAGCCCATAAACACACATACACACACAGACCAGTAAAGCCGCTGGAGTCAAAGTTCATGTTGTTTCAAGATTAGTTACCTATCATTCCTAACTAATCTTTCACTGATCAAAAAGTTCTTCCCTCTGGTCAATGGACCATTAGTTGATGGTGAAATTACATGAATTATTTCTCTTTGCAATAAAATGACCATAGACTCGGGAACATTTTTAAAGGCTTTATCTAAATTAATTTCATGTGAACCACTTTCAGAGTACAGTACAGTCTCTGTCACTCATAGGAAGGAAGATTCAATTATCAATCAATTAAACAGATATATCATTCTCAACAATGACGTTACTCAGAAAGGAGAGGATAGTGAGAAAAGCACACCTGCACGTTCACGAAAATATATTTACCTAGGATGGTGTGAAAACCGACCCCCTGTCCAAGGAGCAGGGAAGGGTCCCCCTGGAAAGATCAAGTGACAAAGGCTTCAGGACAGGAATCAGGACAGGATAGATGACCTCTCTAACACCGACGCTTGCGTAGCACCCCTCTCTGACACTCTCTTCCTCCTCAAGATTCTTCCGCGATCTTCTTCTAAATTAATTAGTTAAAGTAATTGGTTCAGCATTCGATTCTTCTTCAGCATCTCTCGTCACTCCAACAGCATCCCGAGCTCTGCAGCATTCAGCAAATCTCCGTCTGTCTAACTAACTAAGACTACCTCAATCATACTCTACAATATTCATGTACCACCCATTAATGTTTCAATATTGCAAAAATATTAATTCTGATTGGATAGGCAAGGGGGGATGATCATAACAACATGCTTATTTTTCATCTTAGACAATTAGTCTATTGCTTAAAGATCCCACCCCTTAATTTTTATTTATAAATCTTTATTCCCACCGGAATTCACATCTTATTAGTCACAAAAGTATAATTTTCATGTGTTCCCATTCATTTTAGAGGACTGTGGAGCTGGTTCCCAGGGTATGTATCCTTTGCGTCCTTGGACTGCGTTCAAAAGTCACATAATTTTTTCCGGCTCACTCACACCAGGCATGTGCGGATATCATTAACTCTAACTGAATCTCTTCAAATTTTCTCCTTTCCTTTTCCATTTATCTTATATTTCCTTCCTTTTCTGCAACATTTGCACCATATCAACATTGTTAAGACTATTATTGTTATACCAGCTAATGGAAATACTATTTGA
Organism: Triturus cristatus; assembly: GCF_964204655.1. Taxonomy (NCBI): domain Eukaryota; kingdom Metazoa; phylum Chordata; class Amphibia; order Caudata; family Salamandridae; genus Triturus; species Triturus cristatus. The sequence goes on from NC_140587.1 coordinate 287,955,435, forward strand.
CCTATAATACCTTTCCCGAGATTAGTAAACCAAGTCCCTATTGAAGAAATACTTTTTGTTAGTCTTTTCCATACACTGTCAACCTCCAGTGGTTTCAATTCTTCTTGAAGTTTCGTAATATTCTTAATATATCCTTTAATTTCTGTGCTTTTATCTGGTATGTAAGTGCAACAATGTTGCACTTTCAACATTTTACAGGCTCTGCCTTCTTTTGCTAATAATATATCAAGCGCAAGACGACTTTGTAAAACCATAGACCTAATTGCAACCATTTCTGTATTAATCATCAAAAATCCTCCAGCAGTATCATTCGATTGACGATAAACTCCTGTTGACAATTGACAGATTCTATGCGAATCCAGAATTACTCCCACTGAAGGTATCAATGCACCAAATATGTCACCTATTATTCCTGAAAAACTAGCTCTCTTTCTACGTGTTAGTTCATTAGTGTTTTCATTGCTTCCAGTGATTCTTTTTACATGATATATCTTCTGAAATACTATTCCGAAGTAGCAACTCCCGTACCACCGTGCAGTCAGCTTATAATACGCATTATTCCCACACACATAGTAAACACCAGGAAATACTGGATCTGTTTCCCCTTTTAGTCCCCAACCTCCCACAATTAGGAAGTTATGTTCACACATTGTTATAGTCTTACTATAATCTATGGAGGCAGGTCTTCCCTGTCTTCACAAAGTCTAGGGACTTCGCAGCATGAGTCTTGCCAGCTGTATAAATTCCCTCTTTCTCAGCCCATGGTGGAATATGGGTTTTCTGTTCAGTAGCCTTTCTTTGGAAACCCTGTCTCCTTTCTTCAACTAAATTAAAAAACACTTTCACTTCTTCATGTAACAAACATGTTAGGTTATTATTGTGTGCCTTTGCTATATCTATTGACTTCATTGTTAAGAAAAATTCACCCATAAACTGTGCATCTGGACTACTAAGCACTGGATTCATATTCTTCCTAATAGGAATTTCTGACAATACTACATCTAGGTTTGAATAATAATATTGAAATTTTCCAGTTCTATAGAATAAACTTGTCAGTATGCTACATGAAATACCATATGTTAATGGTAAATGATGGTATGTGACTCCTTCTGCTACTGAAGCTGTTAATTTCATACAAACATAACAATCGCTAATTTTCATAGTGTCTACATACTGGAACAACAACTTTGTGAATACATTTAAAGATATGTCATTATCTGTTACTGTATGATGTAAATCTATCTCATCTGCTGCTTCTAATTCTACTCTATCTCCTTTCCTGTTAGCTGTCTTTTCATTATTGTCTGTGTCATTCTTCTTGTCTGTTATCATAAGATAAGGAACTGCTACTGTTAGAAATAGCCATACTATGACCACTAATAAAATACTACATATGCTAGCCCTACAGCATCTCTTTACACAATTTCGTTTTGGTTTTTCAGCAACCCTGTCTTCAGCCATTTTAGTCTAAGAAGATTCCTCTTCTTTTCTTTAATTTACTTTATGAATTTTATTTCTTTGTTACTTCAAGGAGGCCTCACTTTCCCTTCGTCAATCTGTTCTGCATTTACTTCTTCATTGGTCTCTTCATTTAAATCTAGATTCTTGAATTCTTCAAGAATCACGCAGGTCCATTCAGGACCCTTGAACTTATTGTTCAAGATTCTCAGTCTTTGGCTTCTTCGACTGATTTTCACAGTTGACTGCCGAGACTGACTAGTAAACTCATTCACTTGTTCAAGATTTTCACTTGTTTTCCTCAAATGATATTTTAACCTTTTTGTCTCCAGCCGGCCAGTTATCACCTTTTCTGACCTTTTTAGCTTGCACTGCACTTTCACCTTCTTGGTCTCTTTCAAGAGCTTTTTTCTTTTCATTATGTTATGGCACAATCTGGTTTTCTTCGTCTTCAGAGTCCCTCTCTATCTGTCCTTATTCAGGTCTTGTTATTGCGGCTTCATTTGCCTGAACAAGTTCCTCTTCCTCTATTTGTTCCTGTTCGGTTCTTATTTCAAATTGTTCTTCTTCCACACAACTTTGTTCTTCCTCTCCTAACTGGTCCTGTTCGGGTCTTACCACAATTTGTTCTTCTGCAACCTGAACGTGTTCTTCTATTCCTGTCTGTCCCTGCTCAGGCTCTTTAGTTTGTTTGCTTGCCTGAGTACATTTTTCTTTCCTTGTCTGGTCCTGCTCAGGGTCTCCAGCAGCTTTATTCACCTTTTCCCGAGCGTGCTCTTCTACACCTATCTGATCCTCTCTAATTTCTTGTCTTTCTAATCTGGTTCTGCTTCTTGTTTGGATAATCACCTCAGATATGTCAATCACTGGTATGCAGTCCTCCTGACTTGTGCTCAGCTGTTCTTTGTCAGCCTATTCAGAATCGGTTACTCTAGATTCTTCGACTGCACAACCTTCAGCAGCCTCAACTGTTTGGGTCAGTTGCAGTCTCTCTTCATCAGAGGCTGGAACCCTGCCATGGATCACCCCACCTGGGTGCTAGGCACGACTCTGGTGTGCTTCTTCACTACCACCCAGTCTCCAGGATTCAAATCATGCGCTTGATCCGGCTGCCTGGCCGCTGCGTCTTCTCCAACCTGATGAGAGACAGAACGCACTAGGTCAGCCAATCCTTTGCAGCAGTCTTATACCAGATCATCAGATATATTCAGCAATTTATGTCTTGGTATAAATGCTTGTCTAATTGCTCTTCCCATGAGAACCTCATGGGGACTCAGTCCTGTGTTTCTGTCGGGAATACTTCTGAGTCCCATCAGTACAAGAGGCAATGCGTCTGGCCAACTCAGTGATGTGGATGCACACACCTTTGCCAGTCTTGACTTGATTGTGCCATTCAATTGCTCCACCACTCAAGAAGTCTCTGGGCGGTATGCACAGTACAGTTTCTGTTCAATTTTAAATGCTTCACAGATTAATCAAATTATTTCATTATTAAAGTGAGGTCCTCTATCTGATTCCAAAGTTACTGGAAAACCAATCTCAGAATTAACTCCCTCTACAATAATTTAGCAATTGTTATACTGTCATTTTTCCTAGTGGGGTATGCCTCCACCCATCTTGAAAACAGACTTACTATGACAAGGACGTACTTCATTCCCCTGCATGGTGGTAACTGTATAAAGTCAACCTGTAATCTTATGAATGGTCCTTCTGCCTTTCCGATTTTTCCCCAACTGACCACTGTTATTTGTTGACAAACTCAGCATCTCTGGCAAAGACTCGCTGCGACTACCCTAAGCCTTGGATTATACCAATTTTGTCTAAATAGTCTGATCATGGCGTCCCTGCGTACATGAGTGTCTCCATGGTACCTTCTTGCCATTTGTGAGAGTAAACAGTCTGGCATGACTGGTATGCCATCAGGATATACCCACACGTCATCTTCTGCCCTCCTTTCACAGCCTGATTTTATCCAGTTTTCCTCCTCACTTACTTCCACCTCATCTTGTAATTGTTTCACCTCATCCCATGTTTTGAGAGCTGAGAATAACATAAGTTGGCAGCTGATTCCACTTGTTTCAATTTTCTTGTTTATTTCCATATTATTTCTTGCACAGTATTGAGCAATCTGGTCAGCGTATCAATTACCAGCCACTACATAGTCATTTCCTGACTGGTGAGCAGCACACTAGACCACTACTAGTTCCTTTGGCAATTGTATTGCTTGTAACAGTTCTTTCACAAATGTCCCATTTCTTATAGGGGATCCTGAAGAAGTCAGAAATTCCCTCTGCATCCAAAGCTGGCCAAAGTCATGCACAACCCCGTAACCATATTGGCTATCAGTAAATATGGTCAATTTCCAATTTTTCACAATTTTGCATGCTTTTATTAAAGCTATCACTTCGGCTACTTGTGCAGACTTGACTCCCGGTAAACAGGATGCTTCAATGACCCCAGATATTTTGCATACAGCATAGGCTTCACTTAGTCCTCCTCCTTCAAGTCTTAAACAAGAGCCATCGACAAATAGTTCATGGTCGGGCTCTTTCAGAGGCTCTTCCTGTATATCAGGGCGGGGCATAGTGCACATTTCAGTCACATCTAAACAATCATGCTCTACCTCATCCCTCACTTCTTCACAATGTGAATCTGGTAATAAGGTAGCTGGATTCACATTGTGCACCTGATTACTGGCAAATTCTCTGCTCCCAGAATTATGCTTTCGTACTTGGTCATTCGACTAGGGTTAAGATGCTGTGTTCGAGTTCTGGTTAACAGTATCTCAACTGATTGTGGAACATACATTTTTTACTGGATGTCCCCTCACAATTGACTCGCTTTGCTCTAGACTCATACAGGTAGCAGCTACTGCTTTTAAGCAGCCGGGTAATGCTGAAGCCACAGGATCCAAAGTAGCAGAAAAATATGCGACTGGACATCGACTCAATCTGTGTCTCTGGGTTAGGAGTGATAGCGCACAACCTTCTCTCTCACAACAGAACAGTGCAAATTCTTTTGTATAATCAGGCATACCTAGAGCTGGGGCCTCACATAAACAATTTTGCAACTTTACAAATGCTTCCACACTTTCATCATCCCAAACTATTGGTTCTTTCACTCTTTTTCGTGTCATCTGAATCATGGTTTTGCTAGTAAAGAAAACCCTACAATCCCCTGTCTACAGTATCCCACTACTCCAAGAAATATTCTGATCTCTCTTTGTGTCTTTGGTAACTGTTTTTGCTTTATTATTTTGATTCTTTCAGGGGTCACTTTCCTCACTCTCCTTTCTATCTGGTGACCCAAGTATTTAACTCCTGTTCAGCAACATTGCAATTTTTCTGGTGATACCTTGTGTCCTGCGTCAGCTAAATGATTCAGTAATGCTATTGAATCAGTAACACAGTCATCTTGGGATTTCAATGCCACAAGTAAGTCATTGATATACTGCACTAAAACTGAATTTCTGGACATAATTTTCTTCTCCAGGCACTTTTTCAAAATCTGATTGAAAATTGAGGGACTTTCTGTATACCCTTGAGGAACTCGGTTCCATGCCAAAATACGATCCTCAAATTTAAACGCAAATAAATACTGGCTATCTGGATGTAAAGGAATGGAGAAAAAGGCTTGGCATAAATCAATTACTGTAAACCAACCTGTATTCCAGGGTACCTGATACAAAATCACTGCTCAATTTGGCACTACAGGACAACAAGGCACTATGATTTTATTGATATTTCTCAAATCCTGCACTATCCGGTACTTTCCGCTAGGCTTTTTATGTCCTATTATAGGCGAATTACACGGACTGCTCATTAACTCTTTTAAAAGGCCCTGTTTAATCATTCGGTCAATTTCTGAAGCTACTCCTGCTTTTACTTCTGGGCTCATTTTGTATTGTCGAGTATTGGGATATACTGCACCTTCCTTCACAGTTACTTTTACTGGGTCTACATTTGCCATTAGTCCTATTTCCTTTCCAGTGAAATCCCATAGTGTTGGGTTCACAGTTGTTTTTAGTTCTTCTGGTAAATAGTCATCAAAGAATACATCTCGTCTATCTCTGTGCCTTGTTTTGCAAGCATTAGCTTGTATACAATATCCTCATCAGGGTTTTGAAGAGCAACACCATCCGGTGTGCAATAAATTGTGCAATTCATTTTGCACAGTAAATCCCTTCCTAGTAAATTCACCACAAATTTGTGAATGTCTTTAAAATGTCCTATGTGCACCTCCATAGGCTCTGTGATTGGGGTTCTAATCTGCTGATTCGGGACTCCAACTACTTCAATGGCTTCTCCCGAGAGGGGTAGGTTTGGGATGTCTGCTGTTCTCATAGTAGCCTGGGTAGCACCAGTATCCAATAAAAAAGTGATATAATTCCCTTCCACTTTCCCATCAATAAATGGACCTGACTGATCTACCGGTTATAATGCGCCAAGAACGCACTCCTCTTCCTCCCCCCTCAGGCACCGTCATTGTTCAGTCTCACTGTCACTGTTATTTTGCAAAAGGTATTGTGAAATCACAGAATTTTTCTTACCACTTCCTTGAAATCCGGCATCCGTACTGTACTTTGGCTTGTTTACAAAATTTGGCTTAGGGGCAGGTGGTGCCTGACACTGCTGATTAACTACCTGCTGCGGTTGATCTCTTGACTGGGGGAGAATGTATGCATTGTCAGCATTCCGTCCATCATTTGTTTGTTGTAACGCTTTTCGCCCTAAGTGGGATGGGTATTCCCAGACGTGGGACCCGTGCTCACCACGCCACTGGAGTCAAGCTATCCTGGCTGATGACGGCTGATAGCCAGAAACCGGTCCTAGGATGCTTGATTCCGGTCCAGGGAAGACATGGCTTGGCAGTTCGGGCTGGACTGTTCCCATGAGGCACAGGGTCAAGACTGATTTGCATATGGCCATGTCTAAACTGGGGTGGTGTAGTGGGCAAAAGAACGATGGATTTAACCCAGATCTCTTGACTGGGGGAAAATGTATGCATTGTCAGCATTCCGTCCATCATTTGTTTGTTGTAACGCGGTTGATTCATAAGCACTTCATTCTGCATCTGTAGATTTAAATTTTGGTTTGGCCAATTATTATTCTGAATATTCTTACACTCGTTTTTCCAATGTCCAAGCTTTTCGCACCCATGACAAGGAAATTTCTTCTTTGCATCCTCTCTACTCATTCGTCCTCTTGATTTACCACCACTCACCGCATTGTCACTCTGACCCTGTTCTTTCATCTGACCATCAGTCTGACTATTTAATTTAAGTTCCTGTTGTTCTGCCAATTTCACTTGTGCTCACATCATTTTTGTCTTTTAGCTTTTTATGTCTTGCCTCAATATCATCCCCACAATACTAAGCGTATTTTAGAATATCGTCAATGGGTTTTCCCTGCCAACACAACATATGCTGTTGAATCATATGACTAATTTCTGGTTTCAGACCGTACACAAACCGATACACAAAATGACCCATATCCTTGTCTCCAATGTTCTCAAAGCCACTATACTTTTTAAACACTTACAGTAATCATTCATAATACGCATGAACAGATTCATTTGGCTCTTGGGTCGTTCTATCTATTTTTACCCAATCTGTTTCTTTAGGAGGAATTTTTCCTTTCAAGAAAGTAATTACTTGGTGATATTTCTTCATCACATCATCTGAGGATGCGCCTGTTTTCGAGTCTCTTGGATACTCGTCACTAGGCCAATCAACTGTGATCTTACATTCTGTCCATAAATCAGCAGGTACCACTATGTCAAACAGACCATCCAAATCTTTCAACAAAACCTTCAAAACTTTCACAAACTTTTCAACCTGTTTGTACCATTCAACTGGTTTCTCTCTCACTTTAGGGAAATCATTTGTAAATGACAAAATATCTTTTCAACTCCATGGAGCATGAACATATCCACCACCAGGTACCTCTCTCATGGGACACAATCTTTCTACTTTCCCTGACTCTTTCAACATATATGCAGTAGACACTTCTTTTGCCTGTGCTTCCTCCTTTTTCTTTGTCCACCTTATTCTCCACTTATCAATGTCTCTCCATTTTTGCAATATAATCATCAACTCCTTTACTTGTAATTTCTTTCCAGACACATTCATATTTTCTAAATCTTTGTCAGTAAATTCCACTCAATATGGTCTCTGTAGCACTTTTGATCTCCCTATTTCTATCCCCATCTCAGAGGCAAGTTCTGTCAGTTTCTCATGAAATAATTAACAACTTGCTTTTCTTTATCATGTAGTACCCTATTAGCTGATGGATCATGTAAAATCTGTGGAATCAATAGTGTTCCCTTGGAGTGACTCTACTGGGTCCTTTCTGATATGGAGGAGGGTTTTTAGTTAAAATGTCCTCCATAAATTCATCATCTGATTCACCATAACCTGTCACTTTCATGTGTTTAGTTTTATCCTTACACTTACCTCATGACTGTTCTTCAGCAATCAACACTGGATATAATCCTTCTGACACCATTGCTTTTCTCCATTGCTTCATCTGACCCTCACGTGACTCACGCAAATACCCAGGGAAATGACCCATGTATCTTCCACTCCTGTTTTACTCTCGTTTGCATGATTCAGTCTCCCATTCTTCTAATGCCTCATGCTGTGTCATCCTGGGCCTTGGATCTAAATCATTCATTCGCATTCTCAAATTCTGAAGTATTCTCCCATTAAACGTACCATATTCTGGAAAAACGAAAACACCATCACCTTTTGTGTACTCCACGTATGATATCCCCTTTCCATCATCATAAATGAAGCAGGTGTTTTTGGCGGAGGTATTGGAATTCCCTCCCTTGGTAATACTCGCTCATCCTTTTTAAAGAAATTCTTAATTCTCTTTATTAGTGAACTTTTTCTCTTTTCACCATACATTCTATACTTTGAATACATAAAATAATAATCTGCAAACCCTCAAGCTTTTCTGTCTTGGTGACTCACACCAAAAGGCAAATGAAAATCAAACATACAAATTTTCGCCAACCAATCTAAAAACAGCTTTCATCCAATCACCCAATCCGATCGCGGCTCACACTTGCGGTCTGACCAATACCAGCGCGGTCTTCTCAATGTCGTCAGTCCTGCTCCTTACTACTGACCACTCCTTTACAATTTCGTGTCAGTCACACGCCCGCTGTTTTAACCTATCCCAGTGCGGCTCTCTTTGACGTCAGGGCAACTCTGGCGACTGACTCTCCCTTCACAAGGTAATACGAAACGTTTATTTCTTAACACTTTACATTAATTTCCGATTTATTCTGGAAACTCAGAATTTCTCCTTTTCTACTGCGTGTAATAAACCTCTGTTTACCCTTCATTCATCTCAAGAGAACCTGTTACTCCTTCAGTGTTACCCTTTCTGGGTGATATAAGACCAAAGTTTCACCAGCAAACCCTTTTGCTTTCATTCACACTCAACTTTCATGCGAAAAAGTCCCTAGTTTAACACTGCCAGCCCTGCGTAGCTTCTCAGTGCTATTCCAACAGACGAGTAACCTCACTGCAGTATGGCTTCTATCACCATCCGCTATTCATTCCCCCGGGGAATTTTTCCAGACAACATAAAACGGGACACTAACTCTTTTTGTTCGACATAAACCAATAATCAATAATCAATTCTTATCATCAAACTAGTCAATAATAACCATCCTCTGCTACCAGAATACTGATCCAGCGGCAAACCAGCAACAGATACTCCAATCCCATATACTCACCTGGGCCCATAAATGCACATACACACACAGGCCAGTAAAACCTCTGGAGTCAAAGTTTATGTTGTTTCTTACTTCAAGATTAGTTACCTATCATTCCTAACTAATCTTTCACTGATGCAAAAGTTCTTTCCTCTGGTCAATGGACCATTAGTTGAACTAGTTGATGGTGAAATGACATTAATTATTTCTCTTTGCAATAAAATGACCACAGACTCGGGAAACTTTTTAAAGGCTTTATCTAAATTAATTTCATGTGAATCACTTTCAGAGTACAGTACAGTCTCCGTCACTCATAGGAAGGAAGATTCAATTATCAATCAATTAAACAGATATATAATTCTCAACAATGACGTTGCTCGGAGAGGATAGAGAGAAAAGCACATCTGCACATTCACGAAAATATATTTACCTAGGATGGTGTGAAAACCAACCCCCTATCCAAGTAGCTGGGAAGGGTCCCCCTGGAAAGATCAGGTGACAAAGGCTTCAGGACAGGAATCAGGACAGGATGGATGACCTCCCTAACACAGACGCTTGCGTAGCACCCCTCTCTGACACTCTCTTCCTCCTCGAGATTCTTCCGCGATCTTTCACCAGTATAGTGTTTCTTAGTATAGTTAAAATACCTCCCCTAGCTCCACCAGATCTTGATGGAAGGGCAGCGGTATGAAAGGAACGATAACCGTCCATGTTAGTTGGCTCGATCTTGAATGTTTCCTGGTAACAGATCAGGTCATACATGGTTACAATGTTTATCCAATTTGGGTCCAAATCTTTACTACTCAGACCGACAATATTCCATGACATGAATGTTACAGATCATATGTTTCAGTTGCAGGCATATGAGTTTCGGGAACCCGTATAGGGGGATTTCGAACAGGAGTGGAAATGCTCCTGTTTGGTTTATGTTAATCGCAACCCTCTAAGTCTGTTAGCACATTGAATCTATTATGTGTGGGAAGGGGTGCAGGAAACGGACCCAGAGACTGTTGGGGAGGTTTAAACAAGGGAAAGGGAGCAAGATCCAATGCAGGGGATTGTCGACCACGCAACCTCAATGTGTTCGGTTTATAACAATATCCCAACGGTAAGGCACATATTTGTGTGAGCGTTGTTGGTCCAGTAGGTAGTCATTGTAGTAAGTGCCGGACCATTTGAGAAGAATTTAAATTAACCACCAAACAATCGCCTTCAATCAATCAATCAATCAGGAAATTTGTAGAGTGCTCTACTCACCCGTAAGGGTCTCAAGGCTCTGGGGGGGGGTGCTGCTACTACTCGAATAGCCAGGTCTTGAGTAGTCTCCTGAAGGTTAGTAGGTCTTGGGTCTGCCATAGGAGGATGGGGAGGGTGTTCCAGGTCTTGCCGGCGAGGTAGGAGAACGATCTGCCGCCGGAGGTCGATCTTTGGATGCGAGGGATGGTAGCTAGGGCGCGGTCGGCAGAGCGGAGCTGGCGGTTTGGGGTGTAGAAGGTGAGTTGTCTGTTGAGGTATGCTGGTCTGGTTTCGTGGAGTGCCTTGTGTGCGTGGGTGAGGAGCTTGAAAGTGATCCTCTTGTTGATGGGCAGCCAGTGCAGGTCTTTCAGGTGGGGTGTGATGTGACAGTGTCGAGGGATGTCGAGGATCATACAGGCAGAGGTGTTCTCTATGCTTTGCAGTCGTTTCAGCAGTTTGGCCGGGGCTCCCGCGTAGAGGGTGTTTCCGTAGTCCAGCCTGCTGCTGACGAGGATCTGGGTGACCGTTCTTCTTGTGTCGGTGGGGATCCACCTGTAGATCTTACAGAGCATGCTGAGGGTGTTGAAGAAGGAGGATGAGATGGCGTTGACTTGCTTGGTCATGGAGAGTGTTGAGTCGAGGATAAACCCCAGGTTGCGTGCGTGGTCGGTGGGTGTTGGTGCTGCTCCCAGGGCAGTCGGCCACAAGGAGTCGTCCCAGGCTGAAGGGATGGAGCAGAGGATGAGGACCTCCAGCTTCAGATGGCTGTTCTTCATCCATTCGGCGATGGCTTTCATTCCTTCGTGGAGGTTGGTTTTGGTGGTGAGTGGGTACTTGGTGAGGGAGAGGATCAGCTGTGTGTCGTCGGCGTAGGAGATGATGTTGAGGTCGTGTAGTCTGGCGACGTGGGCGAGTGGGGCCATGTAGATGTTGAACAATGTCAGGCTGAGGGATGATCCTTGGGGTATGCCGCAGATGATCTTGGAGGCTTTGGATCGGAAAGGGGGAAGGCGGATGCTCTGTGTTTTACCGGGGAGGAAGGAGGTGGTCCAGTCCAGTGCTTTGTCTCGGATTCCTGTGTCGTGAAGGCGTGTGCGCAGGGTGCAGTGGCAGACCGTGTCGAAGGCAGCTGATAGGTCCAGGAGGATGAGGGCCGTGGTCTCGCCGTTGTCCAGCAGGGCCCTGATGTCATCGGTGGCAGCGATGAGGGCCATTTTGGTGCTGTCATTGCTGTGGAACCCGGACTGGGATGGGTCCAGGATGTTGTTCTCTTAAAGTTAGCGGGTCAGCTGTTTGTTGACGGTTTTCTTGATGACCTTCGCCGGGAACGGGAGCAGGGAAATGGGCCAGAAGTTCTTGCAGTCCCTCGGGTCTGCCTTGGGATTCTTGAGCAAGGCGTTGATCTCGGCGTGTTTACAGCTCTCCGGGAAGGTCGCGGTCTTGAAGGAGATGTTGATGGCCTTGCAGAGATGGGGTGCGATGGCGGCGCTGGCTTTGTTGAAGATGTGGTGTGGGCACGGGTCTGATGGGGAGCCGGAGTGGATGGTGTTCATGATTTTGATGGTGTTGTCGTCGTTGATGTTAGTCCAGGTGAGCAGGGGGTCTCTGTGGGTGGTGGCCGTGGTTCTTGACGTGTCATTGGCTGTCATGGTGGTCTGGTTGTCGAAGCTGTAGTGGATGTCTGTGATCTTGCGATGGAAGAAGGAGGCAAGGGAGTTGCACAGGTCTTGCGATGGTAGGATGTTGTTGGTGTTGGAGCTGGGGTTGGAGAGTTCCTTCACGATGTTGAAGAGCTCTTTGCTGTTGTGTGCGTTGTTGTCGAGGCAGTCCTTGAAGGAGGTCTTTTTGGCAGATCTGATGAGGTGATGGTATTGGCGCATGGCGTTTTTGTGGGCTGCGTGGTTCTCCGGTGTCTGTTCATGGTTCCATTTCTTCTCTAGTTTTCGGCAGGTTTGTTTGAAGGTCTGTGGAGAACCAGCTGGCTCTCTTGTTGGTGCGTCTGTTGGAGGGTTTCTTGATCGGAGCGAGTGTGTTGGCGCAGTTGCCGATCCAACGCCTGAGGTGGCTGGCGGCGGCTTCGGGGTCGTTGGGGTCTGCGGGTGGGCTTCAGACGGTGTTTAGCTGGTCTTCGGTGATTTTGCCCCAGCTGCGGCAGGGGATCTGTTGGGTGCGGTGGTGCGTGGTGGGGTTCCAGAAGGTAAAGTGAATGCAGCGATGGTCGGTCCAGTGGAGTTTGGTGGTGTGGCTGAAGGAGACGTGAGAACTTGCAGAGAAAATGGGGTCAAGCGTGTTGCCGGAGGACTGGGTGGGCGTTGTGACAAGCTGTCTGAGTCCGAGGTTGGTGAGGTTGTCGATCAAGGTGGTAGAGTTGGTGTCGTTTTTGTTCTCGAGGTGGAAGTTCAGGTCTCCAAGGAGGATGTAGTACGTGGAGGCGAGGGCGTGCGTGCTGATGAAGTCAGCGATGGAGTCGGTGAACTGAGGCCGGGGTCCGGGGGGGGGTCTGTAGATCAGAGTTCCTCTGAGGGTGGTGTTGGGATCAGTGTGGATCTGGAAGTGCAGGTGTTGGGCGCTGATGAGGGTGTCATCGGAGTTGGTAGAGACCTGGAGGGTGTTCTTGTGGATGATGGCGATTCCCCCTCCTACTCTGTTGGTGCGGTCTCTGCGGGTGATCTTGTAGCCGTCCGGGATGGCTATGGCGATGTCGGGTGCCGAGGAGTCGTTCATCCAGGTCTCTGGCAGGAAGGCGACGTCCGGGGAGGATGTGTCGAGCAGGTCCCAGAGTTCAACGGTGTGTTTGCGTGCGGAGCGGGTGTTCAGGAGTATGCATCTGGGGTGGTTGCATCTTGTCCTGGTGGGTTTATTGGCAGGTCGGATGCTGGTGAAGCTGCAGTTCCGGCAGGAGAAAGGTCCTTGGCTGCGCTTCCGGGTGGACAGGAAGCCGGTGTGTGATCTTTCAGCATTGAGTGCGTGGAGGGTGCTGGCATTTTAGTGGAGACGGGCGTTGTGGTGTTTGCGGGGGCCAGTGGTACTGGCGCTGGGCATGGTCCAGGTGCGGACAGGCGAAGATGGGCTTGCCATAGGCGCACCTTCGGTGCGACAGCGCAGCAACCGCGCAGCAGCCGCCATATAGGGGAAGGTGGGAGGGAGAGGCAGCTGGGAGGCGGGAGCGGGGCGGCGAATGGGCGAGCAGGGGGTCAGGGCACAAGGACGCAGCGGCGGGAAAAAACGGGTGAGGAACGGCGGAGGGAACAGAAGGCAAAACAGGGCACAGAAAATAACAGGAGGGAGAAAAGGAAATTTAAGCAATAACAAATGACAAAAACAGCCAAAAAATTACAAATACAGATGCAGAGCAAACCTAAGGCCTACCACTGGCCAACAGGGACGAGGCGCAGGTGGTAGCCTGCGGGTGGAGGCGGGCCTCAAACTCGCGTCAGGCAGCAGCAGCGAGCTGGGGGGGCGGTCACAACAGGTGGTGCTGTTGCCGCGCCGTGGGAAGCGAACTGCCTGATAACAGGGCCATGGGTCGCCTTCAATACTTTTCTCCTAGTCCCCCACCAAACCCACTCTTCCAACCATTAAGATGTATGGCAACATCGCCTCCCTACCCCCCACAAATTGATTAAACCAGTGACTTGCTTTAGACATCAATTGATCTGTGGTCTCCATTTGGGTGTTATGTAGTTTCGGAACAATTGTTAATATTACGACATAAGGGCATGCTGCCGGGGGAAGTGCCTACTTCATATAATTATAATTTGGGCCCCTTTTGGGCAATTCAATCCTTTGGTCTGGTCTTATGTTGAGTCTTAAGGGGGGCAGGGTAGTAGCCTTAGATGTTCCTTGAAAGATAGGATACCACTATTATTGTCACTCGTTGGATTTGAGACCGTGGGATTGATTTTTTGAGCGACAAGTTGCGGCAGATTGCTGGGGGGTCTGATGGACCCCCTCTCCAAGTTCATATTTCTATCCAGTCTCGTTAGGTCCTGGTTAACTGAACCGTTGATATGACAGCCGACTTTATTGTGATTTTGGTCTCCCCCTACAGATCGAAAAGTTTCCATTTTTGTCTCTTTTTGGGAGAGTCTATCTATCAATCGTTGGAGTAAAACAGTAAATGACTATTCTATCTTTGAAATCAAGGAGTCGGTAAAAGATGAGTGAAAAGTATTAGATTCTTTTATTGACCTACCCCCACCATTTTTCTTCTTTGGGGGGGTTCTGATGGACCCGGGAGGAGGGTAAGGCATTGGGTATACGGGAAGTCAGATGTTTGGACCGAGTAGTAGTAGGCTCTGAATTTGTAAGTAGGGGATCTATTACTGACGTGGTATGGTCCTCCTTATTTAAAAACCCAGTCCGAACAACAGGCACACCCTTTTTACCCACAGATAGCCTACTTTCGATAGATAAAATCTCATTTTCCAGTTCATCAGTAGCTCTTAGAAGAAAGGAATCTAAAGTGTTCTTAAACTCAACTCCATTAGTTGTAATTGTCGATTTCCGTGTCCCCATCTTATGGATCGGACCTAGACCTCTTATACCTCTACGCCGTACACATTAGAGGGGGGGCCCAGCCCAGCCTCCTCCGGGCCCTGACAGGCGCAGATGGGCCTGACCTTGGCCTGGGCTTTGCCTGGCCACGCCTGCTCGCGTCCTGCGTCGCAGGAGCCCGGAGAAGCTTTCTGCGCCTCCTGGCACGAAGACGAACACGTAGGCGGCTCCTGCCATGATGCCCCCTGGGGAATGGAGTCCCCAAACAAAAGGGCTGGTGTGCAAGGAAGGGCTCCCGTGCTGCTGGAGCCCGGAGCAGCTTTATGCACCTCCTGGCGCGAAGACGACTACATAGGCGGCTCCTGCCGCGATGCCCCCTGGGGAATGGAGTCACCAAACAAAAGTGCTGTTGTGCAAGGAAGGTCTCCCACGCTGCAGTAGCCCGGCGCAGCTGTATCCGCCTCCTGGCGTGAAGACGAGTGCGTAGGCGGCTCCTGCCGCGATGCCCCATTGGGGAATGGAGTCCCCAAACAAAGGTGCTGGCGTGCAAGGAAGCGCTCCCGCGCCGCGGTAGCCCGGAGCAGCTTTATGCGCCTCCTGGCACGAAAACAAGTGCGTAGGCGGCTCCTGCCGCGATGCCCCCTGGGGAATGGAGTCCCAAAACAAAAGTGCTGGCTTGCAAGAAAGGAAAAATAATAGAAATGCACAATTATTGACAACATACATGCCTGTGCGGAATCTGAGAAACTCAGGTTAAAAAAAGACAATATTGTATTTGATCAGATACCAATTCATTATCAGAGACATTTCAGTAACTATTTGATTGCTTTGAAATGCAACTCATATTTAATAAGTACATAAATGAGTACATAAAAGACAAACAAAGCAATATTATGTTATGTCAAGTTCAATAAATTTAAATAGGTTGGCTATATTTATGACAATCCATTGTTTATATTTTCACACTGTGAGAATTATATATTTATTTTAACAGATAAATTGTATTGTACTCAGCAACTTTGGGGGCATGCGAAACAGATGGTGGACAGCTATCTGGAGTAGATCAGGACAGTTGATGGAAATCCGAAACCAACATTACAGATATGGAAGGACCCGGAAGCACCAAGGGTGAGAGAGCTGGCAATAATGAGACCTCCAACATCAACAAGACAAGTGGTGACAGAGAATGGATGTTAGACCCGGCCTCGTGGCATGGCCATCCCAGACCCCTAGTCACACCCCCTGACCCGTGCACCTCATTCAGCCCCCGAGTACACGGCCTAACCGGTCCTCCCCGCCAGGACCCACACACACCCGACCCGGACTTCCCCGTCCGTGCCCTCCATCTTCCCAGCACCACATGGCCCGCGTGCCCACTTCATGCACCTAAGATGGCCGCCCGGCTCCAGCACAACCCAGGCCTAGAGGCGCCGCCCCGGCTGGAGGACTTCGCGCTCCCACAGAGTGAGAGAGGGAGGAGCAGTTTCCATCGCACCTCTGACCTCCCCTTGGGAGATGGGTTTCGATCGGCCCTCCGGCCTCCCTGAGGGCTGGCTCCACGCCTGCTGTGTGTCTGGGACTCCTCCCGACCCGGCCCTGAAAGGATCAAAGGACGACATGGCAGGAAACTCCAACAAGCGGCCCCCCTGCCTACATAGACTCCGGACATCAAAGAGGAGTTGACCTATAACAAGGGGTGCTCTGGGACTATCTGGCAGATTCGACTCTGGAACGACGAGAGCCCTGCTGACGTGGTCGCGGCTCCCTTGCAACCTTGGAACACCTGAGCCCTGCTGAGGGACTCGCGGCTCCCCTGAAGATCGTGAAACCTCCGACCTTGTGCTTGAGCCCTGCGGAGTGACTCGCGGCTCCTCTGAAGATCGTAAGACCTCCGACCTTGTGCTTGAGCCCTGCTGAGTGACTCGCGGCTCCCCTGAAGATTGTAAGACCTCCGACTTTGTGCTTGAGCCCTGCTGAGTGACTCGCGGCTCCCCTGAAGATTGTAAGACCTCCGACCTTGTGCTTGAGCCCTGCTGAGTGACTCGCGGCTCCTAAAGACTCCCTCGGTCCGCTGGACCCCAATGTCCACAGCGTACCCCCCAGCTCGAGGATTGTGAGCTGTGCGCCGGGTACGTCCCTGCATTGATCCGGATCCCCAAAGACTGTCCCGCTACCCCCTATCCCTACCGAGACTCTTTGAGCCTGTGCTCTATTTGTACATATCCACCTTGTTGATCATATAGATCCTACGAAGCTGATTAGATAAAGATCTGTTCCCAAGAACATACAGTGTGGTGTCTCTTTGTCGTGTGGTGCAGCATGTACGATCCTAGACACAAGACTCTTCCCCTAAGGAGTCTCCCGCCAGTGCCCGGCTACAATACCCCGAGGGTAGGTCTCAGGGTGCTCAGGTACCCTCCCTGTCTCCTCTGAGGTCGCCTTCAAACATTGGTGGCAAGCGACGGGATTCGGGCCCATAATCTAGAGATCGGACCGTAAATGGCTGACGCACTACCGGCAAAGACGGCAGAAGAAAACGCCATGAGTCTCACAGAAACCGACGCGAGTACTGTGTTCCAGGCGGAACAACTGGAAGAGTACACGCACATAGAACTGAAGCAATTCTGCAAAGAACTAAAAATCGCTACCACTGGTCTCAACACCAAAGAAGATATGCAGAAGGCACTGAAAGCTTGGGTGGAATCCGGAACCCCCCGCCCAGAAGGAGCGGTGGAGCTCCACGACGAAGCTGGACTCTCCCAAAGAGAAAGCAGCAGCAACCAGGAACGAAGCTTCGTACCAGACAGGGGTCTATCCCCGGAAGAACTCGCAGACAGAGAGAGAAGTCGTAACCACGAACTCGAACTGGCCAAACTGAAAATCGAGGGCGAGTTGAAATTAGCTGAGAAGAAGCTAGCAGTGGAACAGATGCGAGTACAAGGCGAACTAGAAGAGAAGAAACTCCAACGGGAGCACGAAGGAAGAAGACTTCAACTGGAGCACGAACGCAGCGTGAAAGAAATCGAGCTCAAAGCCAGGAGCGAAGATGCCCGACCCCCGGAGAACCGAGGGGCGCCCCCCCTGGCGGAACAGAAGGTCCACATCCCCAAAGATGTGGTCAAGGAATATTACAAAAACGATGACATCCAACAATGGTTCAAGGCCTACGAGGTCGCCATGACCTCCCACCGAGTCCCGCAGAAGGATTGGGGGGCTGGGTTGTGGGGCTGATTTTTGAGCGAGGGGAGAGACACCCTGCTCGACCTACCATCCTCCATGCAGACCTCCTACAGCCACATGAAGGAGGCCCTCCTCACAAGGTACGGCCTCACCCCGGAGATGTACCGCCAGCGGTTCTGGGACTGCACGAAGATCCCTGGCACCACGTGGGTGGAGTATGTGAACTTTTTCAGCCGTGCATTCGACGGGTGGATTAAGGGCAGCAAAGTAACCACCCTGGACAAACTAACCGACCTCATGTTATGGGAACACCTGGCCGCGAACTGCTTTGTGGAACTACGCCAGCATCTGCTCAACAGCAAGCTCACGGATCCGAGGAAGCTGGCTGTCGAGGCGGATCGCTGGACCAACACCCGGGTCTCCCGGGGCCCTGTAGGAGAATACCCCCGAGCCAGTCAGGGACCACCCCGCCAGAGAGGGGGGGGGGGGGGAACCAGGGAGGGCAGAAAGAATCCCAGTCCGGTCCTCCGAAAAACCAGCCTCCCCACTTCCCAGCACCCCCACCAGCTGTATCTGGTCCCCCCGTGAGACGGGGGCACTGGGTGACCATCACTTGTTTCCGTTGCCAGAAGCCCGGGCATTACGCCAATGACCCCGAATGCCCCATGGCCCTGCGCGTCCCCACTACAGCCCCCCAGCCAGACAGATAGCCAATGTAGCCCTAGGGGAGGAGATTGAGGAGACCGTAGAGTGGGAACCCACCGCCATGGCCTTAGTATCATTAGGAGACAGAGAAATGGTCCCTGGGAGCCTCCTGCCCTCCAACACAAAGAAATACGGGCAGCTAGTGACGATCAATGGCCAACAGGTAGAGGCCCTTCGTGACACCGGGGCGAGCATCTCCGGTGTCCTCAGCCACTTAGTCCACGAAGACTATATCCTCCCCAATATATTTTGCCCTGTAATTGCAGCTGACAACACTGAGAGCCTCTGTAAGGTAGCCCTAGTGCCTTTTGAATGGGGAGGAGTGGTCGGTAAATTGAAAGTAGCAGTAAGAACCTCCCAGCCGGTCGACTGTCTCCTGGGGAACGACCTGGAAAGTTCCCCCTGGAAGCAAGTCGAGCGCAAGACCCACCTAGGGATGATGGGTCTCCCCGAGTGGGTGTGCGCCACCACCCGATCTATGGCGGCCTGACTGCCCCCCCTTGGGGAAGTCGAGAACGCACCTGCCAACGAGGACAGGATTGTCCCGGCCAAGGTCCCCCACATTTCCCCACGAGAAGAATCTGTCGCCAGCGACGAGCCCCTACCTTCCGACCCAGCACAGATTGCAGAGTTAGGCGATCTGCCCGAGTTAGCCCAGTGGCGCCATGAGGGCGATCCCTCCCGAGAGGAGTTCTGCCAGGAGCAAGCTACCTGCCCTTCCCTGGTCGGACCCCGGCAGCAAGCAGAGGCCCAAGCCGCGGGCGACCAATCTGGAACACACCGGTTATATTGGGAAAATGACCTTTCGTACAGCGAGCAGAAGTCGGTGGAGCTAGGATCAGCCCGGGTGCTGATGGTACCCCGACGCTTCCGAGACTTCCTCCTGGGCTTGGCCCACGATGTCCCCCTCGCAGGCCACTTGGGCCAAGACAAAACCTACAGCCGCCTAGTGACCCACTTTTACTGGCCTAAAATGAAAACAGACGTAGAAACCCACTGCAAGTCCTGTCCCACGTGCCAGGCTAGTGGGAAAAGTGGGGGAAAGCGCAAGGCTCCCCTCCAACCCTTCCCTGTCGTCAGTACCCCTTTTGAACGAGTCGGGATCTACATCGTGGGGCCCCTGGACCCCCCAACCTCACAAGGTCACGGCTTCATCCTCGTCCTAGTGGACCATGCCACCCGATACCCTGAGGCCATTCCCCTATGCACCATCACCGCCCCATGGTGGGCCGGGCGTTGATGGGGATCTTTTCCCGTGTGGGTTTTCCCTGCGAGGTCGTGAGCGACCGCGGGACGAACTTTATCTCCAAATACATGACGTCCCTGTGGCAACAATGTGGAGTGTCCTATAAGTTCACCACCCTGTACCATCCCCAAGGAAATGGCCTCGTAGAGCGGTTTAACCGGACTCTGAAGGGAATGATCGCGGGCCTGGAAGAGCCCCTCCGGCGCAAGTGGGACGCCCTGCTCCCCTGCCTTTTGTTCGCCTACCGGGAAGTTCCCCAGAAATCCTTGGGGTTCAGCCCGTTCGAGTTACTCTACGGGCATCCCGTCCGGGGGCCCCTCAGCCTAGTCAAGGAAGGGTGGGAGGCGGCGCCCCGAGGCCCCCCCTCCGAGATGTGTTCCGATACGTTCTGACCCTCCGAAACCAGACTAGGAAGTTTCGAGAACTGGCCGAGGCCAACCTGGAGGCAAGCCAGGAAGAAATGAGGCGCTGGTACGACCAGAATGCCACGCTGGTCGAGTTCCAGCCGGGCCAGCAGGTATGGGTCATGGCCCCAGTGAAACCTTGCGCCCTCCAGGATAAATGGACCGGGCCCTTCAAAGTCGTTGAGCGGAAGAGCCAGGTCACGTACTTGGTGGACGTCCAGTCCCCTCGAGACCCCCTTCGGGTCCTTCACGTGAACCGCCTCAAGCCTCACTTCGTGCGGACGGAGCTGAGTCTACTGCTGGCCACCGATGACGGGGCCGAAGAGGAGTCAGATCCCCTCCCTGACCTCCTGTGTACCAAGGAGAAGGATGGCTCCGTGGAAGGAGTGAACCTCTCTCTATCCCTCACTTCCCAGCAACGCGAGGACTGCCGCCAGCTCTTAGGGCGGTTCCCCGACTTATTCTCTCTTGTCCCCCAAGTCACCGACTGGTTTGTCCATGACGTGGACACCGGAGACAGCCCGCCGGTGAAGCAACGAGCATACCGAGTCCCTGATCGAGTCCGGTCCTGCATCAGGCCGAGGTCTCGAAGATGTTGACCTTGGGGGTGATCGAACCCTCAGACAGCCCCTGGGCCAGCCCCGTGGTACTGGTCCCGAAAGCAGCTGCCCCCGGTGTCGCCCCAGAACTCCGATTCTGTGTGGACTACCGGGGACTCAATGAAGTCACCCGAGCCGACGCTCACCCCATTCCCCGAGCAGACGAGCTCATTGACCGTCTCGGGTCTGCTCATTTCCTCAGCACATTCGATCTGACCTGCGGGTACTGGCAAATTGCGCTCACAGAAGGGGCCAAGGAGTGGTCTGCCTTCTCCACCCCGGATGGGCACTATCGCTTTCGCGTGATGCCCTTCGGGATAAAAAATGCCCCGGCCACCTTCCAGCGACTGGTAAATAGAGTTCTGGCCGGGCTGGAAAAGTTCAGCGCCGCATATCTAGACGATATCGCGGTTTTCAGTTCCGAATGGAGTGAGCACCTCCAGCACCTCCGGAGGGTGCTAACGGCCCTGCACCAGGCAGGCCTCACAGTAAAAGCCAGCAAGTGTCAGATTGGGCAAGGTTCGGTGGTCTACCTAGGGCACCGGGTCGGAAGCGGGCAGGTCGCCCCTCTGCAGCCTAAGATCGACGCCATCCTAGCCTGGGAACCACCCACTACCCAAACGGAGGTCCGAGCCTTTCTGGGCCTCACCGGCTACTACCGGAGATTCATCCGGGGTACGGCAGCCTTGTCGGTCCCCTCACGGAACTCACGTCCAAGAAACAGCCCAAGAAAGTGCAGTGGACCTCTGCCTGCCAGGAGGCGTTCGATGCCCCTGACTACTCCAAGGAGTTTGTTTGTGGTACAAACTGATGCCTCCGAGCATGGCATTGGGGCAGTCCTGTCACAGGTGAATGACCAAGGCCTAGACCAGCCCGTAGCCTTCCTCAGCCGAAGGCTGTTACCCAGAGAACAGAAATGGAGCACCATTGAGCGCGAGGCGTTCGCCGTAGTCTGGGCCCTCAAGAAATTACGACCCTATCTGTTCGGCACCCATTTCAAAGTCCAAACGGACTATCGCCCCTTGCGATGGCTCATGCAGATGCGAGGGGAAAATCACAAACTACTGCGGTGGTCAATCTCCCTCCAGGGGATGGATTTCACCATAGAACACCGCCCCGGTACTGACCACGCCAACGCTGACGGCCTCTCCCGGTTCTTCCGCCTCAGCAAAGAGAACCCCCAAGAGGATGGGTAGTTCTCTCCGGCTTTCAGCTGGGGGGGACACGTGTTAGACCCGGCCTCGTGGCATGGCCATCCCTGACCCCTAGCCACACCCCCTGACCCGTGCACCTCATTCAGCCCCCGAGTACACGGCCTAGCCGGTCCTCCCTGCCAGGACCCACACACACCCGACCCGGACTTCCCCGTCCGTGCCCTCCATCTTCCCAGCACCACAGGGCCCGTGTGCCCACTTCATGCACCTACGATGGCCGCCCGGCTCCAGCGCAACCCAGGCCTAGAGGCGCCGCCTTGGCTGGAGGACTTCGCGCTCCCACAGAGTGAGAGAGGGAGGAGCAGTTTCCATCGCACCTCTGACCTCCCCTTGGGAGATGGGTTTCGATCGGCCCTCCGGCCTCCCTGAGGGCTGGCTCCACGCCTGCTGTGTGTCTGGGACTCCTCCCGACCCGGCCCTGAAAGGATCAAAGGACGACATGGCAGGAAACTCCAACAAGCGGCCCCCTGGTGCTAAGACCCCTGCCTACACAGACTCCGGACATCAAAGAGGAGTTGACCTATAACAAGGGGTGCTCTGGGACTATCTGGCAGATTCGACTCTGGAACGACGAGAGCCCTGCTGACATGGTCGCGGCTCCCTTGCAACCTTGGAACACCTGAGCCCTGCTGAGTGACTCGCGGCTCCCCTGAAGATCATAAGACCTCCGACCTTGTGCTTGAGCCCTGCTGAGTGACTCGCGGCTCCCCTGAAGATCGTAAGACCTCCGACCTTGTGCTTGAGCCCTGCTGAGTGACTCGCGGCTCCCCTGAAGATCGTAAGACCTCCGACCTTGTGCTTGAGCCCTGCTGAGTGACTCGCAGCTCCCCTGAAGACCGTAAGACCTCCGACCTTGTGCTTGAGCCTTGCTGAGTGACTCGCGGCTCCTAAAGACTCCCTCGGTCCGGCTGGACCCCAATGACCACAGCGTACCCCCAGCTCGAGGATTTTGAGTTGTGCGCCGGGTACGTCCCTGCATTGATCCGGATCCCCAAAGACTGTCCCGCTACCCCCTATCCCTACCGAGACTCTTTGAGCCTGTGCTCTATTTGTACATATCCACCTTGTTGATCATAAAGATCCTACGAAGCTGATTAGATCAAGATCTGTTCCCAAGAACATACAGTGTGGTGTCTCTTTGTCGTGTGGTGCAGCGTGTACGATCCTAGACACGAGACTCTTCCCCTGAGGAGTCTCCCGCCAGTGCCCTACGATACCCCGAGGGTAGGTCTCAGGGTGCTCAGGTACCCTCCCTGTCTCCTCTGAGGTCGCCTTCTAACAATGGACAAATATCTATTGTAATATCTGTCACCACAGCACTGCGAACCCCACCCGCAGTCCTGTCTTCCCTAGGACCTATGCCACATGGCCCGGGGTCTACTTTGCAGCAGGCAGCTCTCCATATGTACCCATGCCAGCACGCTGGTGTCAGAAGAGGCACATGTAATGTTGGTAACCAACTTACTCAAGTAATAACCTTCCTGGCGGTCATGCACTCAGCCATGTCTGCCTTACAGAGAAGATTATGTCCAGCAAGTGCCTCTTCTGACACCCCTGCAAATCCCATATCTCCTACCATTCCTGATCCGAACTTTACAAATATGCGTTTACCAATTCCTACAGCTATTCAAAACCCTGACCACATTCCTCTGACGATCACACTTACAGCCACATAACAAACAACAGTCATGACACCAAGCACAAAACACTCATATTCAACACCTAAAAGAAAACACAAAATACATCTACACAAACCCACACAAGACTCAAACTTACACACATCCATCCAAACAACATCAGAGCTAGCAAGTACACATGTACCAGCACCTTCCCCATCGCCATACTACCCCCCCCGATCCTCCGCCAACCCTTACCTCTAAAACCTCGACCAATACTGCGTCATTCATACCCCTAAACACTCCCCTGTTCCTAAAACTACTCTTAACCCTAAATCAAGGGCATAGGTTTCAGTGGTGCAACCAGTGCAATGCACAAGGGCCAGGAAGTTGGAAGGGGCACAACTACAACAAATTTTGATTTTATTTAGTCACATTTGTTGTGCATTAAAAAACAGAGGCTAAATGTCATTCTAGTATTTGGACAAATTGGAGCCTATTGTTTGAACTTGGAGACTGGTGACAATTTTTCTTTCCCTACTGCAAAATGTGAGGATTTTGTAAAGTGAACTTTGTGAAAACCTTGCTTGGATGAAAGGGAAGGATGGATGTTGTTTCCTTCTGACAAACAATAAAATATAAATATGTGTAAATAAACAGAATATGTTTCAAAATAAATAAATAGGAAAGCACAAATGAAGTGTTTTTTCTAATTCTAAAGAGTGATACAAGCAAAAAAGTCAGTGGTCCACTCGATAAAAGCCCCGTGAATTGACCACTGAATCATTGAGTTGTTTCCCTAGGTTATTGCGAGTGCTCCTGCCAGACCACCCTACAGCTACAGCGTCCAGTCTTATGCTGAGCACCAAAACAGAAAGGAGAGGAGCTGAGCCCAACTGATGTGCGTTTTCCTTCCACGGGAACACTCCTTCCTGGCTGAAGTCCAAAAATCACAGCTTCTCCACTGTGAACAGCTATGCAGTTTGCTGAGTCCTAAGAAATCTATTGGCATGTTAGCTACTCCCTGCTGTTATAGTGTAGCGCATAGAAGTAGTCTTTAGGGTGTTAGGTTGCTAGAAAAATTCTGGTCATGTTCGAAATGTTCATATTATTCTAGCTGCGAGTGACATGCATTAGTGCTGGTCTAATTATTTTCTGTGTGGTTATTACTCATATGCTAAGCAACACAATACAACTATTGAAATAATCACTTTTAAATATATTGTGTCTTTTCTTGTATGTCATTGCAATTTCAGTGGCAATTTCAATGTAAAATGTGCAGTGGCTACCACACCATGCTTTAGTAAAATATTTGTGACTGTTCTCCTAAATGCAACATCTCCTACCCACTACACGCTAACTATTCTTCTGCTGAATGGGTAACGCTTATTTGCAGCAGATGTTCTATGTATGAGGCTTGGATTTTCAAGAATCCATATGAGTTCAGTGATGGGTAGCAGGGAGATTAATGGCAATATAACCAGACTGAACATTGTTCCAGCACCACTGCTTACTAGGGTCACATGAGTCTTATAGCACTGAGAGCTTGCTGTTAGCTCTGTCCAATTCCCACAGCTGCAGGAGTCAGACTCCATGCAGCAGAATCTAGTGAAGCACCTGCAGAGGAGCTGCGAAGGACTTATTATGTGCCCACTAAATGGCCAAGCAATGCGCATGCTCACTTTGTAGATACAGCGTGTGCCATTCAGCCCTGACTGCCTGATTCCAGCAGAGGACAAAGAAGAAACGTCTGCCCATGCTGCTCGGTGGGTTCTGAAGGCAAGACAGTCACAGTAATCATTGTGTTCAGCCTAACGCGTGGAGGGCAGAGAATGGCATTTCGTAATGGAATATAGATTTACTTAAGACAGAGTGCTGGAACTGGGAAAATAAATGATTTCGGAGCTGTTTGTTTCATTATATGCTCAGGTAACTTTAAAACAACTTCTTGGGGTTTCTAATGCACAAAACGTCCTAGTTATCCTTCTAAGACCAGTGGAAACTGGCCGTAATCTCAGACAACAATATGTTGCCCCAGAGCTAGATACTGAGGGAGGGGTAACTCCAGTAACAGTTATACACAGTTCTGTAGTAGAGGTGGATGAGCCAACAAATTAACATGGAATGCTGAGTTAAGGGTAAGTCTTGGCTCTAAGAGTCTGTCTCAGCCCTAAGAGCCCAGGCATGAGCTGAGCCGTGGGACAATTTGCCATTGAAATTGTGCAACAAATAATGTGGAAAAAAATGGTAAAGTGTCTTCGAAATTCAAAAAAGGTAAATTTCTTTGACAAGTGTTTCAATTAGTACTTTAGATCATATTACTGCATTAGGATGCGTTTATAAAAATTGATAGTTTTTAAACATGAACTTAGAAACATTCATACTCCCATGCCCAACCCCGATGACAATACAATTACTGAATTTAAAGGGTACGTCAGTTGTTATGTGCACCCTCTATGTGAGCTATATTCTTATTTTACATGGAGCAATATTATAGTCTATTAAGTCGAACACACAAGATTTTTTTGCACATCACAGATCCTCACATATTTCAAGGTTTAATCATATGCAATAATGAACAACGGAGGCATGATAAAATAAAATAATTGCCTAGGATCACACATTTTGGTCAAGTGGCCAAGCCAGGATTGATCCCAGGTTTTTTGGTTTCACATTGTGTAATTCAGCCCCTAGATTGGTATCCCTTTCTCTGTCTATTTGACATCAACGTGTATTGCTTTGTTTTCTTTCTTTGTGAAGAGATTAGAGCATGGTTAGCAGGGAGAAGCCACAAGAAAGCTCAGGCTCATTTTGGGCTTGAGAACTCAACGGGTCTTGAGCGGAACCAGAGTCTAGCTCACCCACCTTTATACTCTACTCTGGGTATTATGTGCCTAAAACAAATGTAGATTCTGCTGCCAGTGTGATTCCAGTTTTGTATGTGAGGTTATCTTAGCTTGCAATGTTGATGGACATCTTGTACCTGTGCTGCGTGTGAGGGGAATTTACACTACTGCCCAATTCTGCACATTGTGTGTGTGTGTTTACACACACAGGCTTGGACTGCTGCAGATGTTACCCATGTTCTGAGCACGCGAGTTAAGCTAGCATTATTGTTGACCAGACCTGTATGTGTTCTGTGGGTGTGAGGGAAGCTTGTACTCCTGCTCAGTGATTATCTGTTTTCTCTGTCAAGCTTGCACTGACACATTCCAGACATGTCCCTTACACTTGTACAAAATCTGAAATGCTGCTGATGCTTTTATCTAAGGTGTGTGTTAAATGGCGCAGCCCAGTGACACACTTATTCCATGTCTTTGAAGCAAGCTGGCAGTGGCTCTGCAATACCACACTTTTTCCATACATTTGACGGAAGTTTGCACTGACTGCCCCTACAGTACCACACATGTTCCATGTCTTTGAAGGAAGCTTGAACTGGCCCTGCAGTGCCACACTTGTTACAGGCTTTGAATTAAACTTAAACTGGCCCTGCTGTACCATATTGGTTTCATGTCTTTGAAGAAACCTTGCGTTGACTGGCCCTGCAGTAGCATACTTGTTCCATCGCTTCGAAGGAAACATTCCTCTGGCTGGCACTGCAGTACCACACTTGTTCCATGTTTTTGAAGGAAACTTGCAGTGGTCCTGTAGTACCACACTTGTTCAGTGTTTTTCAGGGAAGACTGCGATGCTCTTGACCAGTGCTGTATGTCTTATCCATATGAGCGGAGGACCCTGTACTACTTCTCCTTGTGCTTTCTCCATTTTTGTGAGTTTTAAGTCTGACCAAAACACTATTTTAGCTGTCCCAACCGCCTCATAGTTTCCCAAAATAATACATAATCTTGCTTGGAGAAAATGGCCTTTTGGTAAAACCAATTTGTCAGACAGAGTGTCATTCAAATCTAGGTTCAGCCCTTCAGAACTGCATACATGAAACTGAGAAGTGGATCAGCCCTCTTCAGCCATAGGCTTTGTTGCCAATATTTTGCTCTGCCTAGTGGATATTCGCTGGTGTTTAGGATGTCAGGTAGTCTGAGTAACAGCATTTTGCATGCTTACTCACTCTTCAACCAGTAGAGTTCAACCTCAGGAGATATTCCCTCTAGTTCACACCCCAGCGGCTCACCTGCAAATGCAGACTAGTGATAAAGGAGTAATGAGAGTATTATCAGCCCTACTGCTATTGGAGCACAACTTTCTTATGCAGATCACTAGGCATAACTGCTATGTGCTTCAAAATCATGCCATCATCTTGAAACAGTATTCTGCATACTCTATCAGTTTATTTACTGTTCAAAGTTTCCAAGGTGGCAGATCAGTGTGAAGTTTTATTCCTTCATTTTTTCATTGAAGCTCATACCCTCCAAATTTAGTCGGCATATTTTTTCTTTTGTTTTTCTTTATTAATTGATTTTATCTGATGCTTTCATTGCAAAGAAAACCACCACTTTGTTTTTTTAGAAGGCAGGTGGGGCTTCTTTTTGATGCCAAGACTCTTTCCCAGAAAAGCTCATGAATATCAGACACACATAGTCTGCAGTGCTGGTCCAGGTGTGGCTGATGTGAGATTAGATAAGCTCAGTGGACATTTAAGGCTCCAGTGCACCTTTTTTCAAGAGTTTTGAATTGCACTAGTGAAGTGATGCACCAGATAATCACCTGTGCCTCCAATGTTATCATCCAAATGCTGCTCCTTCTTAGCGAGTGCTGTACCTCTGTGTGAGGAGTGAGCCTATTTGAGAGTAGGTTAGCCACCATGTCTAGTGAGTGCATTGTGAGGGGTGAACATCTGTGAATGCAGGATTAACATTATGTTTTGTGAGTGCAGGGTAAGAGGTCTATAGGTTGAAAGTTATGCCTGTGTGAGTGCAGAGTGAGGTATGTGCCTGTGCGAGGGCATCAGTGTGAGTGGGGGTTGCTTGCATGCAATGTCTTTGTGTGCCTGCAAGTTAGAAGGGCCACAACTATTGGTTTCGGTAATGGTTTTCAGGACCATGGCTTTGACTTGCAGAAATTCAGTGCAGGGATTGGAAATACAACAGTGTGTGTATGAGAATGGTAGTGAGTTTCGATATGGCAGATGTAGGGTGAGGAGTGTCAGAGCAGCTGACAGATTGAGATGTCAATGCATGGGGATGTCTATTGAAAAATTCCTGGGGATTGAGAATTCCAATAGAGGTCCATGTTCTGGTGTGAACATGGGCTTCTATTGGAATTCTCCTGGGCATATTATCAAGCCCATTATCGCCGCTTTAGCGGCAGTTTCCTGCTGCTAAACCGGCGATAATTTTAACGCCGTCCTTGATAATATGCCCCTATATTCTGCATTGGAAACAATAGGTCTTCCAACCGACTCTAACGCTCAGGGCCGGTTGTTGTGTTTAGCTGTAACTTACCATTTAAAAGCACCTGCTGCAAAGTTCCTTGTGCGTTAAGCTTTCAGGCAGCAATAAAAATTTCAAAATAACTCTTGTGATTAATGTTCCTGCTAGAGAGAGAGAGGTTAGAGTTGACTCACAATAGAGTAGCGCAGAGGGTTAATACACCTGCTGGAAAGATCAAATCTGTATTTCATGTGGATAACTGACTGGATTAAAGTTAGCCTTTACCAGCGCTTTAAAACAAGTATAAAATTATGTGAGAGGGACTGTGGAGAGATGAGGGGCACTCTTGGTGGGTGGTAGTGAGTAAATCCGAGGAGGAGGTCATGGGGTGGTGCCAAAAAAGATTGTCACACCGGGCGCCCGAGCACTAAAGCCGGTCCTGCTGGCGAAGTCCTCCAGAACCACTGCTTCTCTTCCCACACCTACAAAGCGTTTCAGCTAGCTAGCCAACCCGGCACTGAAGGTGGCCTCACCCACTGAATGATCATCAGCCATGTCACCAGGCTTCCCCAGCACCCACTTCCTATGACCTCACCTGGAAGTCAAGGTGGGCTGCAAACTGTAAACCTCTGTTGCTTTAGTATGTCTAACAGAAACTCGTTCATTAGTGTGGAGGCAGGCAGGAGTTTCCACTATGACTCAAGGATGCCAGCCAGAGTCAGGAAGCTAAAGACAGTTTATTCAAGCCCAGAGAGCCCTGCCTTTGACATAAAATGCATGTTTAATAAAAACGTCACCTCCTTCATTAAGACACGCATAGCCATATTCTAATATATAAAACGAGTCAAAAACTCATGATCTATTCACATCGGTAAGGAAAATGTGATTTATTTGTTGTTTAGACGTACAAATACGTACATATCTGAACCCCCCCCCATTTTGCCTTCTGTAAACATTGAGATGCTCAAACTGTGTCAGTGAAAACTGCACTCCTGCTGCCCTGGCACGCGAGCTGCAGTTTTGAAATAAATAGCTCCAGCCTGTTATCCTTTTCCTGCCTCTAAATGATAGTGTGTCCTCGCCAAATGCATGGCTGGTAATAAAAGTGGCAATAACTATGAAGTGCTTCAGAATTTCTGCTCAAATCATTACTTCCATCCAAATCTGTCAATATTACATTAACCCAAGGTCATCTGTCGAGGAGGGGTAATTATTGACTTCCCTGCCAGAGGCTCCGTACTAAACCTAATTGGATGGGCACGGACGGAGCCGGATGATTTTACTGATGTAAAGCACCGGGGGTGGCTCAATGATGTATCATCCAGATTCACATGGATTGGAAACAAAAAGATAGTTTTAGGGAGAAAAAATAGGATTTGTCAGGAGAATACCTGCATGATTGTCCGCATCAATTAAAATAAAAATGAGATGGCAGATGAAAGGCAAAACATGCCACATGCAACCCAGAGTAGTGAGTGTCCTACTGCGGTCAGGGCTCGGCTCCAGTCATGGAGGTATAAAATGGGGCAGCATGAAGATGAATGAGGCACTTTCAGTGAGGTCTCAATATACTCCTTTCCCCGTCACCCGAGCGGGGGCAGCGTAAACACGACAATATTAGCATTTCTGAAGCTTCGCGAACACACACGGAACAGCGCTTGGCCTGCACTACACTTTACTCACCCACAGAAAACGACGCAACAAGGTCTGAACCTTCGCTGGT
Source organism: Triturus cristatus (assembly GCF_964204655.1). Classification (NCBI taxonomy): domain Eukaryota; kingdom Metazoa; phylum Chordata; class Amphibia; order Caudata; family Salamandridae; genus Triturus; species Triturus cristatus. The sequence goes on from NC_140587.1 coordinate 287,986,368, forward strand.
AAAAGAAAGGCAGCACTTCAAGCAAATGCTATGCGCCGAAATCCCACCTAAGGCACTCTGCTGCTCCCCCACTCCCAGGGGCGTAACACAGGCCCCCGCATCCCCTGCAGTGCGGTAGGGGCCCCCAAGCTGCAGGGGGCCCCCTCAGCACTGTACTCACGCCGGAGAGCTCCGGATAAAATCCGGAGCGGGCCCTCTGTGTACCTTGCAGGGGGGCCCCTTCAACTTTCGTTACGCCACTGCCCACTCCATGCTTTCTTCCCTTCACCCTACACTCGATGCTTTCTTCCCTGCACCTCATTGCCAGCCCCCACTCCATGCTTTCTTCCCTGCACCTCATTGACAGCCCCCACTCCATGCTTTCTTCCCTGCACCTCATTGACAGCCCCATCCAACACTTTCTTCCCTGCACCTTATTGACAGCCCCCACTCCATGCTTTCTTCCCTGCACTTCATTACCAGCCCCCTCTCCATGGTTTCTTCCCTGCACCTCATTGCCAGCCCCCACTCCATGCTTTCTTTAATGTACATCATTGCCAGACCCCACTCCCTGCTTTCTTCCCTGCACCTAATTGCCAGCCCCCACTCTACGCTTTCTTCCATGCACCTCATTGACAGCCCCCACTCCATGCTTTCTTCCCTGCACCTCATTGCCACCCCCCACTCCATGCTTTCTTCACTGTACATCATCGACAGCCCCCACTCCCTCCTTTTTTCCCTTCACCTCATTGACAGCCCCCACTCCATGCTTGCTTCCCTGCACCTCATTGTCAGCCCCCACTCCATGCTTTATTCCCTGCACTTCATTAACAGCCCCCACTCCATGCTTTCTTCCCTGCACTTCATTGCCAGCCCCCACTCCATGCTTTCTTCTCTGTACATCATTGCCAGCCCCCACTCCATGCTTTCTTCTCTGTACATCATTGTCAGCACCCACTCCATGCGTTATTCCCTGCACCTCATTGCCAGCCCCCACTCCATGATTTATTCCCTACACCTCATTGACAACCCCCACTCCATGCTTTCTTCCCTGCACCTCATTGACAGCCCCATCAAACACTTTCTTCCCTGCACCTTATTGACAGCCCCCACTCCATGCCTTCTTCCCTACACTTCATTGCCAGCCCCCACTCCATGCTTTCTTCACTGTACATCATTGACAGCCCCCACTTCCTGCTTTCTTCCCTACACTTCATTGCCAGCCCCCACTCCATGCTTTCTTCACTGTACATCATTGACAGCTCCCACTCCATGCTTTCTTTCCTGCACCTCATTATTAGCCCCCACTCCATGCTTTCTACCCTGCACCTCATTGACAGCCCCCACTCCATGCTTTCTTCCCTGCACCTCATTGACAGCCCCCACTCCATTCTTTCTACCCTGCTCTCATTTCCAGCCCCCACTCCATGATTTCTTCCCTGCACCTCATTGCCAGCCCCCACTCCATGCTTTCTTCCCTGCTCACATTGCCAGCCCCACTCCATGATTTCTTTCCTGCGCCTCATTGCCAGCCCCCACTCCATGCTTTCTTCCCTGCTCTCATTGCCAGCCCCCACTCCATGATTTATTCCCTACACCTCATTGCCAACCCCCACTCCATGCTTTCTTCCCTGCTCTCACTGCCAACCCCCACTCCATGCTTTCTTCCCTGCACCTCATTGACAGCCCCCATCAAACACTTTCTTCCCTGCACCTTATTGACAGCCCCCACTCCATGCTTTCTTCACTGTACATCATTGATAGCCCCCACTTCCTGCTTTCTTCCCTACACTTCATTGCCAGCCCCCACTCCCTGCTTTCTTCACTGTACATCATTGACAGCCCCCACTCTCTGCTTTCTTCCCTGCACCTCATTGACAGCCCCCACTCCATGCTCTATGCTTTCTTCCCTGCACCTTATTTCCAGCCCCCACTCCATGCTGTCTTCTCTGTACATCATTGACAGCCACCACTCCATGCTTTCTTCCCTGTACATCATTGACAGCCCCACTCCATGCTTTCTTTCCTGTACATCATTGACAGCCCCCACTCCATGATTTCTTTCCTGCACCTCATTGTCAGCCCCCACTCCATGCACCTCATTAGCGGCCCCCACTCCATACTTTCTTCCCTGCACCCCATTGACAGCCCCCACTTCATGATTTCTTCCCTGCACCTCATTGCCAGCCCCCACTCCATGCTTTCTTCCTTGCACCTCATTGCCAGCCCCCACTTAATGCTTTCTTCCCTACATCCTATTGTCAGCCCCCACTCCATGCTTCCTTTCCTGCACCTCATTGCCAGCCCCCACTCCATGCCTTCTTCCCTGTACATCATTGACAGACACCACTCCATGCTTTCTTCCATGCACCTCATTGCCAGCCCCCACTCCATGCTTTCTTCCCTGCACCTCATTGACAGCTCTCACGTGATAATGCGCGGCACCTATAATCAATCAATCAATAAAATATCTAAAGCACATGGCTACTCAAAAAGAGGTTTCCAGCACTGAAGTGAACGAAGGGACAACAATAGCCTAAAAAGCACGTGCGCCACTGATATGTCACTTTTTCCCATGTTAAAAGTGGCGCACAGGCGGTACAAGGGGCTTGTAAATAAGCCCTTACGTTTTTTAACAACCTGTGGAAATCCAAAAGAGAAATGCAAGCTCGGATCTTTATTGGAAGAGAATTCCATAACGTAGGACCAGGGGCGTAACTTCATGGAGGCGTTTGAGGGGTGTTACACCCCCTTAAAAGTGTATTCTGTTGTAAAGAGATGGGTAAAAGTGCTTTCAGCCGTGTATGGTGAAGTGTCTGTTGGATTTCACCTATCGTTTTTTCACATACACATTGACAGACACACTCACCTCTCTCTCTCTCTTTCTCTCTCTTCTGTTTTAAAGGTCTTGAAAATGCCGGTTAGTTTGAAAAATATTCTGCTCCTAATGCCCTGTTTGATTGTTGGGAAATCCGAAGTTCACACCCCACAATCTTATCAACTAAGCTACATCCCTGCATGGGACCAAGAACAGTAAAAGATCTTCCTCCCTGTCTTACAAAGAACTGATTGCCAATGCACAGGGGCCGCTTAGTAGAATACCAACGCTCTGATGTAAGAAAGGCCACCACCATACAAAACCCTGTGCATAAAGCATAAAGCTTTAAAATGGATGCATTTCTCTACTGGCAGCCAGTGAAGAAAGCGTAGCAGGGATACGACTGGGAAATACTGGGGATGTGGTAGAGCAGCCATGCCGCAGGGTTTTGTACAATCTGAAGTCTCGTTGATGTTATTTTAGGGGTACCTAGATAGAACATGTTGCCATAGTGCAATCTGGATATAATCAAGGTCTTAAGCACAGTTTTCTGTGCAGAAATGGGGAGGAGCCCAATACGTTTCTTCAGGCTTCAGGTAACCAAAAACAACAGGATGCAATTTTAGAGATTTGATCATCCATGAAGAGCCATTGGTTTAGCCAGAAACCAAGGGTCTTGACTGCTTAAAATATGACTGGGGAGGCCCAAGTACAGATCAGTGGGCCACCAAAAAGGACCCCAAAGTTTGGGCTAGTTGCCCATCACCAGCAGCTTGGTCTTATCACCATTCAAATTATGAAAATGAAGTCTCATCCACCTTAAAACTTCTGCAAAACAGAGGTGAAAATGAATTCCACTATCCCCATTCTCTGCATTGACTGTTGCGATGATCTGAGTATAATCAACATATATGAACAGTGAGGGGCCCTGGTTCTCGCCTAGATCAGCCAAGGGGTTAACATAGATGTTAAAAAGAGTTGAACACAGTAAAGAGCCCTGAGGCCCACCACATAGAAGAGACAATGTAGATGAATCATGTGGCTTAGAGAAAACCTGAAAGGTACAATCCTGCAAAAAAAGATGAAAACCAGGAGGGGACAGAGTTCTTAATGTCAATATCTTTCAGTCTCTGCAAAAGCATTGGGTGAGTTACCGCATCAAAAGCAGAACTAAGATCCAGGGGAATGAGAGCATCAGTGCCCCCAAGATCAAGTTGTTTCCTGAGATGTTCTACTACAACCAAAGGGGAAGATTCTGTACTAAACTGGGACAAAATCGTGACTGAGAGGGATGCAACAGACTAGAAGCCTCCAAATAAGTAGAGAAACCACCATCGCATGTTTTCGGGTGATAGAAGGTAGGAACTCTATCTACCATCAAAGAAGAATTCAAAGGGGGGATAGTTCATAATTCCCATTATTGATCTTCTTCATCTGTTCCAGGGGAAAAGGATCACAGGGGGAGCCTACATAAATGGAATCTAGAAGGGATACAAGTATGATTAAAGCTAGAGGTGTAATCTTTGGTAAGCAAAAATAGAGTGACATGTACCTGATCTTTGGGAATTACTAATGTCTGATCTCTGCCCAGTTGTCCTGAAACACACAAAGAGGAGTAAATGTTGGCTATCTGACCATGAAAGACTTTTGCAATATCCTTACGATTGGACAATGAGAGGACACCAGAGGTAGACACTTGCGTAGGAACTAATGGAGATTTATACATCCCAAAAAGCTTCCTAGAGGAATTGTGAGCATTAGAGATTTTGTTGAACTGATAGTTTGGACAAGCTTTTAAGGCAGGCGTTTATCACTTTAGCAGCTACCTTTAGTTTAGCTTTGGCTTCTTCTCCATACGTTTTGTTCGATATACATTCTTTGCAGCTTACACTTTTTCTTAAGTAGGAGCAGGGAGTCATTGAACCATAGGGCAGGCATACAATGTATTTTAGTGCCTCCTACTCTGTATGGCAGGACCCTATTAAGGGAAGTGCGAATTCAAGAGTCAAGTGCAACAGCATCATCATCAAGTGAGCCCATGATGTCAGGCCATTCTTCAGTAGATAGACACTCAACATTTCAACGTTTAATTTTATCCAAGGTCGGTAACTCGTAATCGGAAGTAAAATGGATTGCACTGTGTCATAAGCCACCTACCTTGATCTCAGATGATTCCAATGGAGCGGTGATGCCAGTTCCTGAATCCTCCGGGACTTGCCCTTGCTTTACAGGAGGAGAAACTGCTCTGCTGCCAAATCCCTGGGTGAAGAGGGTTGGGATGGAGAGAGCGTGTAGACTTAAAGATGCTGTGGCTCGTCTACTCAACAGAAACACTGCAGCAGGCAATCGCACCAGTCTGATGAATGGTACTGGCAAATATGGTACCTATAAGCAAACTAATAAGAAGGCTTTAGTCTAGTATTAACTTTATCTCCTAAGGTATCAGCTCACAAAAACGTTTCAAATCTCAACCAACCTTTAGTTTTGTTGTTGTTTTGTCTTCATTTAGATTGTCATAAAATTTTCGAAACTGTAGTGAGTATGATTTCGGCATCAAACCCACAAACAAATTCAGTTGGGGTTAGCTTCACCGAAGTCCTCTCTGGCAGAGCCCTGCCAACAGTATGTACAAGTTGAGCAAAAACACTGGTTACCTTTGTTTGCAGCACGATCTTGTGACTGAGCTCAGCGCAAAGTAAAATCAAGTTTGTCAATGTGTCTTTCCTTTTCTTCTTGTTCTTTTTTCCATTCAGGTGTGAGACTAATGCAGGACGTTCTTTGTGGTGAGGTTGAAGCGGAAGGATCAAGGAAACTGGCAAGACAGAGTCCTGGAAGCTGGGAAGCAGGTAAGTGGCAGGCGACGAGGCTAAGAGAAGGGGAGGAGTGTGGACGGTCTTTAAATAAGACTGCTTTAGAACATTCCTAAATGTCACATTTTAATTGTTTGTAACAAGGAATAGGTGCAGATAATTAACTTGATGAGGCTGTCTTCTAGAAGGTGCTTTGGAATGTTCATAAAGGTCACGTTCTAATTGCTTATAGCAAGGAAAAGGTGCAGATGATTAATTTGATGAGGCTGCCTTCTAGAGAGTGTTTTAGAATGTTCACGAAGGTCACATTGTAATTGCTTATAGCAAGGAACAGGTGCAGGAGATTCATTTAATGAGGGCTGTCTCCCGGAAGATTCATGTTGAGGTCATCTATGCTGGTTGCTTGAAGATAATTCTGGTGGATTTTCTGGATGTTTCCGTGGGACCTGAAATCTGACATTGAATAAGCATGGTAACATATTAGTAAAAGCTATTAAGCCTTTTCAAACAAAGCGGGGAACAACAGATGCAGCTACTATTACCAACAGCATGAAATATGGACAAAAACCAGAGTTCAAGAGGTTTGTTCATTCGTAAGTGTTGGGAGGAATGATATGAGTCATGCTGATATATTGTGATAGTCAAGAGAGGTGAGCTGTGGCAGGAATCCTGACTCTGAAGTGATATAGGAATAGCATAATGATTCTCCACTTCAAGAAAAGCTAAATTAGAAAAAACTGGGTCAAGAGTGTGCCCTGCAGAATGAGTTGAGGAATGCACTAAAGGCAGTAAGCCAATGATGTGAGCATCTTCTGATAAAATAGTAACACACAACATACCACCTCACCAATGGTAACCATGAATACCACCCACAACAACTATCCCACAATGACAAAAACACTAAAAGCCTCATTCACAAAGGTAAACTTACACTTTTGTTTACAATTTTTTTTGCTATTGACAAATCACAGATGTAGTTTTACGTGTGGTATTTTTGTGACTGCAGAGACTGTCCTATCTTTTAATGTGGGGAGTTCTTCTCAGTTGTAAAGATACTACATGTAAACCTACACTAGTAGTTTGTGAATAATAAAACAATAGTATACAACACACTGAAAGTGCAAGTTTACCTTTGTTAATAAGGCCCTAAATGATCATCACATCACACCACATTCCTATCCTTTGCAGACCCTCGAACTCAAACTTGATAATCTCACCTCAATACTCACCCAACTGTATGTTACTACTTCCTAATTAAGCTCTAGGCCATCTACTGTATTCAACTCTCTACTCCCTCAGCAGAAAGTTCACAACCCCAGACACTCAGTACCAAGGAGCAGTCACTTTCCCCACCCCAAGGGATTCACCCCAAGCTCTCCTAAGCCAATATTGCAAACTTGCTTGCAAGCTACAACATCCCAACATTTCCAACCTTGTACCCCTCTACCACCGCCACTACTCCAGATAAGACAAAACAACACCAAATACCCATCATATCCCTGACTCAGTTGAAACATGAATCTCTCCCAATACCTCGTTTTACACACTCCCATGCCTAACCCTGGTACTTAGAGTGCACCCCAGCTCCCCTGTCAGACTTAATGTCATCTATCACCGACCACATGGCAACTCGGCCTTTATCGAGGAATACATTGATCTCTCAAGTGAGCAATCAACATAAAATGACAAGATGACCTTTTTAGATTTCAATCTTCATTGGGGCAACATAGACGATTCTGCAGTCAACCATCTTGTCACCTTTCTCTCCACAAACGATCTGATTCAACACAATCTCAAACCTACACACACAAAAGGCTCTAAAATGTTATTAATTCCAAAGATTACCTCCTCTGAGTTGAGGAACCCATTCTGATCGACTGGTCTGACCACTTTCTTATTCCTTTCTCATCTCAACTCTCTCACACCTTCCTGATTTCGGGGCCTTAAGAACATCAACATTAACACACTCAACAAATCTACAAAGAAGGTACTGCCCCTCATTAGTCTGGCCACATATGTCAATGTCTAAACTGCCAACTGCTTTTCCCATCTGCCAGCTTTGCTTGACAAGGTAACCCAACTCCACAGCAAAAAGAAAAGACCAACACCAACGTCTCCATGGTTTAATAAGGCTCTATACCAGGAAAGAAAAACCTTGAGATCTCTGCACAAGAAATTCTGACAGAGACGTTCCACAACTAATCTGTAAATCTCTGTAATACAAGATCACTATACCTCAGGCATATTTCCCGAGAAATCAAATCACTTTAGATCCCTCCTTGGCTCAGCCATGAAACTGATCAAAATGGCCAACATCCCTTCCCTGCCCTCTTCCATCAAATGTGATGACTCCATCAAAGAAACCAGAAGAGTTGCACAATTTTTTGATACCAAAATTAAATCGTTCCTCTGCCAAGATAAACTTCCTACCCCCACCACGGTTTCTAAAGCCAGGAACACATGGCAGACCTTTGAAATAATCGGGGAGGAAGTTTAACTTAAAAACCCCTGGAGAATCAAACCCTCAAATCAATTTATGGAACCAATTCTGAATAACTTTATCAAAGACCTTTACACACAGATGCTCTCTAACTGAAAAAACACTGCTGAAACACTCTCTCAGCCAAGGACCCATCCCTGATTTTCTCTAAACTCATCAAATCACCTCACATCTCAAAAAACCCTCCGCAGATGCAAATGACTTCAACAACTTTCGCCTTATCTCTAAACTGCCTTTTACTGCAAAAATCACTGAAAGATGTGTTGCGGAGCAACTCACCCAACATGTCAGAAACAACAACCTTCTGAACAAATTCCAATTTGGCTTCAATCACCAATCAGCTCTGCTTCAGGTAGTCGACAATGTTCTAAGAATTCTAGACTCTGGCACCTCCAGAGGCATTGTCCAGTAACGGTAAACAGAGAGATGAATTTTTAAAGGTTTAGTTGACAATAGCATCAAATGACGTTAAGCGACAACCATGGTCATTTAGTTGCACTTGACCGAGAACTCAGCGCAATTTAAGACCAAATGCTATGGAGTATAGGGTGGATACAGAAACCAGGTTCATCCTTGTTGGAAGTTTCATCTTCTGACTAGGAGGCCGATTTATATGGTGAAAGAGAGAGCACTCCATCACAACGGCGACCTTGTTCCCTCCCTACCAACATAGTGGTTAGCCCTCCCAATTTAAATGAGACTACTCCGTCTCTACCATAATTAAAACCCCTCCGTCGGCCTTGTGGAATAAAGGCCATCAGAGGCAGACCTCTTATTCCGCCCACCAGATTTAAATGGGCAGACTTTGTTGCAGGGATTCTGCTCATGCACAGAACTATGCACAGGAAACCAGGACCTCAGTGAATTGCAGTGTACCAAAAACTCGCCTCACTACCCAGAACCCCTATCCGACTAGCATCAGTGTCTCATTCGCTCTTCATATCATCTCGAAGCTACCAATGATTAGACAACCCAGAACATGTGACTTAGAGTACTCTCAGAAATGGTGGGAATCAGAAATACCTGTTTGTTATTATTCTCATATCAGTCCACAACAAGAGTAATCAGAGACACAGTAAAGTTTAAAACGTTTATTTTATAAACTACGTGTCCGAGGATGCAGTACTTTGGCTAACATAAGCAGACAAATGATTAAAAACAAAACCATCAGCATTGTTACAATACCATAGAAAATGAAGGGAGAAATCATATTACATATGATAGTGGAATACAACCACCCTCCCTTCGCTAGTAAGCTAGTAATATTAAGCTAATAGAAGGTCTCTAGGTTTGAATGGGGAACCCCATACCGTAAATATCAGCTTAGGTGAATCACATCACAGGATCAGCTTTGCTCTGTGCCTGGAAAAGTTCTTCTCCAGAATGTGTGTCTAATGCATGCAAACTGCAATATTAAAGGCGCTCGAGTTTCAGATATTTGCAGCTGTGTGCGTGTTATGGCTAGAGCATGGGCCGATCAACCTGAATTCAAAAGCATACATTGTTTGTTGGCCCTGATGGTCTCTGCACACAATGTTCAGACCAAGTTCGTGGTGCACGTCTAGGGATGTGAACAACAGACCGTTCTCATGTGAAGAAAAGGCAGGCAAGCAGCTTTCATATAATAACATTGATCTGCAGTGTCGTGTGCAAAAGCAGCAAAAGTGACAAGATGGCGTTTCTAACTTCTAACTTCATAACAATGTGTGTAACTAAAACTCCGTCTCCACTACAACTTAGAGGTGAGCTTTCATTGCCCATCAGTTCCAGGAAAACCCCGGCATTAAGGGGCAGTGAAAACTGGTAAATGGTCCCCGCTCACCTCACCATTGGAAATGACTCCCATGGTGAGGGGAGCATTATCTTTTTTATTTTCAAAGAGAAAATCTGGTTTCGGGATTTTCTTTTTTGAAAATAAAAAAAATACAATTTGGTGCAGGGCTTTGTAATGTTGACATTGGCACTGAATAAAATGTACCCTGTTTTATGGGCCGTTAGGCCTGCTTAGGGGTTACATATTATCATTTAAAAGGAAGATTTAGGCCTGGGATTATTTAAGCAGGTCGAATTTGCAGTTTTAAAACTGCACAGACAGACTACAGAGGAACGTTGTAGTTGTGTTTGCACTGTCACTGTTGTGGGTGACAGAATGGGTCCTGCAGTCCACTTCTGATAAAACATACTTGCTCAGGAAACACTTTTAAATATATACTAGGAACATATGGGTAATTTAAAATTACCAATTTGAAGTATGAACAATTTCAGCACATTTTAGGGATCAGAGCACATGCACTGGAGGCTGGATAGCAGAGTTCCAGTGCACAGAGACAAAAAAACAGCAGCATCAGTCCAAAAACAATGGAGATGATATCGTAAAAAGAGAAATTTTCCAACACATCCTAGTTGCACTTCTAATTCATATTTGTGCCACCCATCTCCTGCATGATTACCAATTTGGCTTCAGATCATGTTGCATCATGAGACAGCTGCCTTACAAATCATAGACAATGCCTTCCAGATAACATATAATGATGTCTGCATCTACTGCTTTGTAGAACTGCGCAGTCACCTTTGACAATATCAATCAACCCGCTCTCATTTACAATCTTGAATGGGATTCACTGACTTCCTTTAATGGTTCTCCTCCTTTCTATTAAACCAGCACAAGTTTGTTCACATAGGCATCTTTTTGTATCTATAGTTGCCCATCACCTGTGTGGACCACCTCAACCCTCGTCATCTTTAGCAAATTCATTGAAGAAAGCATCGTCATTGGATGTTGGTTCTATCTTTTACTTTCCATGTAGCATTTATGGAAGGTGCCTGGGTCCTGTTGCAAATTTTAGACACCATCTTTACATGGAGCGGCCACATTTTATTATTGTTACTTTTAGGCATTTCTTAGTGTTTTTGACTGTTATTTTAATTAGTATGCCTTTACCAGTAGCTGCACTCCACAGAAGAGCTTGTGGAGTGCAGTAGGGGTTGCTCATTTGTTTTCCCTTACATTTTTTAAATCGCCTCTTACCACCTCGCTCTCTAACACAACCCAAGATGCCAGGTTTCAAAACCTGTTCTACAACGCGTATGCGCAGCTTTATTGAAGGAGGCTTCCTCATCAGATGTTCGTTGTACCTTTTACTTTCCTTGTAGCACAAACATAGTTTACGGGCAGTGTCTGGCTCCTATTGCACATTTAAGCTGCCATCTTTACACGGAACAACCTCATTTTATTATTTTTACTTTTAAGAGTTTCTTAGCATTTTTCACATTTATTTTAATTTGTATTAATTTACCAGTAACAGCACTCCACAAGGGAGCTTGTGAAGTGCAGTAGGGGCTGCTCTACCTTTGTTTGCTGGTTTGCTTTCCTCACACTTATAAAATGAGTAGCGCTCACCACACCCCCCCCTCCCCCTGACATGCCCCCTGGATGCCGGGCTTCAAAGCCTCCTTGGCCATGTGTCCTCAGCACTGGCGCCAAAAGCAAGCCCGTCTACACCTGTCCTTGCTCGGACCATGTCAGCTCCAGCCGCCTGTTGGTTTTGCCTCCTATTTGGGAGCTTTGAGTCGCTACTCAAGTGAAGAGCTGCACAACTTGAACCTTCCAGATAAGAAGTGCTCTGGCCCTATCCTGAAACCATTACGATGTGCTGAAACACCTACCTGTCCGATCTGTAAGCTTTCTTTAACAAAGGCAAAAATGATGACTTTGAATCCTCCCAGAACCCCCGACGCTGATGTAGTTGATCATCCATCTAGCTGCCATCACATACTTATCAACGCCAGATCCCTGAAAAAAAAGAATGTAACTGAATTTACTGACTTCCTTGAGTCTCAAACTCTTGAATTGACATTTATAACAGAGACCTGGGCTGATGCTGCCTCAAGCCCTGACCTGATCTCTGCAATTCCAACTGGATACTCCACTTTTAGTCTGGACCCCGAGGGGGATAATGGGCAGGGCTTGGTTGTCATTTACCACAAACATCTTAAAGCCTCGTTGCTAGCTCTTCCCCGGACTCGGGATTGTGAAGTGCTTTCTTTTAAAATTGAACTTAATAAATACTACACCTTCAGTGGTTTACTTATTTACCGTCCCCCAGGCCCTAGAGCAGCCATTATTCATAATTTCAGTCAGCTATTGGAAACCAAAGTTGACTCTACAGATCTTACGATCCTTGGGGACTTCAATTTCCATTTAGAAAACTCCCTAGACAATGGTTTAGTTCATTTAATCAACATGATGGCTAGTCTGGGTCTAGTTCAACTGGTCAAGGGACCACCTAATTCAGCAGGTTATTTCCTTGACAAGATTTTTCAGACAACCCCCATCTTGAACGACCTATTCTCTCCTACTTGTTTGGTCCGATCATTTGGCGGTCATGTTTGAGTTAAAATTGGTGGCCAAAGATTTAAATACTTATTGGCCTCAATCATTTAGGACTTATCTTCCTTGGCACAAGCTAAACACTGACTTGCTAAATACAACTTTAGTCTGGACCCTGCATGTGGCCTCTAATGACCTGGATTCTGCCACTAGCAACTACCATCTGTGGATAGACTCCACCCTAAACCAATTAGCTCCACTCACGGTGTACAAAAGCTACAGAGTTACCTCTTCCGAACCCTGGTTCTCTGAAAAACTTAGGCCACAAAAACAACACTGTGTTTACAAAAGAACTATCTTAGCATACAAAGAAATTATTTATAAGGAAAAAGCTTACTATTTCACTTCTAAAATTGAATCTTCAAAAAACTCCAGAAAATACCTGTTTGCAACAGTAAAAAAACTGACCAAGCTCTCAGAAAAAAGTAATAATATGGTCAATCTTTCTGCAATTTGTTAGCCTCCGTCTTCCAAGACAAGGTAAAAATGGTTTAAAACATCTTTTTGTCTTCTGTCAGAGGTCCCTCTTTAGGTGAGTTAGAGTTAGCATAACTATCGGAAATCCCTCTTCACGGAGATGCCCTCTCATGTAGCTTAGCTGACTTTTACCCTGGTACCTCTCGCAGTACACACTCGCATAGATAAGAAAAGCCACTGTCCAGTTCTCAGTCTTAACTGGGACCCTGCATCTGTGGGACAACTTGTACTCTTCCTCTTTGGAACCCTTCTTCGCCAGCCCTTCCCTACGTAAAGCTTACAGAGTTCCAAATACTCTCACCTCCAAATGCATTCTTTAGTGACCTATATTAAATGAGTACACAGGGGCTTAGTAATCCTCATGGATGGCAGCTTTTTTCACTTCAGCTCTTTGCTCTCCTTCTTCTCCGCCATGTCTTCTTCCCCAATCGTTGCTGCCAAGTTCGTCTATGATTTTTTGCTCGACCCCTCTGCAGTTGACTCGCCCCACACTCCCTCCATACCTACCTCCTGATCCTGCCCCCTGACACTTCCTTTTCAATAAGCGGGGACATAAATCTCACTGCGCTTTAGTGTAAGTCATCACAACCTGTACCCCATTTTTCACTCCCCCAGCAATAGTGCCCCTGGTCTCAAAATCGGGTCCTGCACCAAAGATGTCCATCCCGGCGCCAACCTCTTCCGAAGCCAACCTCGTCCCTGATTGGCTAGACACTGCTTTTGCTGATTCCTATAAATGCCCCAGGTGCCTATAAAACACCAACACTACCAATCCAAGCATTCACACACCATCCACGATGCACACCCTAAGGGGCTTCCCACCACTCACTCTCTTGCACCCCATTCTCCACAATTTCACCTTCCTCCAACTCATCCTCGCCATAATCCAACTGCCAGTCATCCCCCCGAAAACACCACCACCGTCATCACTCGTGCCATGTCCCTTACCACCCCCTAGTCTACCATCACCAAATTGGTCTACAAAAAGGTCCTGAGAAGGTTAAAAATCCTGCAATGCAGATGCAGATTGCTGCCCTTTCATCTCAACCAACTCGTCCCGCACCGTTCCAGAGCCAGCTGCCAAGACACTAGCTCTGTCTTTGGACAAGGGTGGACAGGCCACACTGGACCCTTTCGGCTGACTGGATACCAATGTCGCCACCGAAACTACCTCAGACCCCTGGCTGGCACTTAAATGTCTCTGATCCTCCTGCCCAGAAACCCTTAAGGGGCTGTTGAGGCAGCATACCAAACTCCCAGGCCCCCATTCTGAAACACCTCCCCCCCACCCAAACCATATAACGCTCAGGAGGTATAGGGGACAGCACCTTCCCATCGGTACTCTGAAAATACCTCTGTTCTTCGAGATCAAGAAACCCTTGCACCCCCTCTCACTCCAGAAATGCCTTGTGAGACCCAGAGACAGTTCTAACTCTCCCTTAAACACCATTCTAAAATCCTCCCTGATGCATTAAGCCCCCCCCTACTGCTGTTAGGCCATAACTAGACCCCAATCCTCACCCAGAATTCCAAGAGGGGACCTCAGTATTCACAGAGGTGATGGGGACTTCCCAGAACTCTGCCTTGTCCCCTTACAGTGCTTTGCAGTGCTCTCATCCTCCTGTGCTAGAGCTTACCTACACAGACTTGACAGATCCAGCGGCACGACCTGTGAACACATTGACCATGGTCCCTCCACGTCATTACTAGTTTCACATGTGCAGCCGAGAGGCGTCACTGCACTCTCCGGCCGCTCACCTGTCTGCAAACCAGGGACCAGAGTCTGAACACTGCCGAGTCCTGAGCCCATCATATCCACCACGATGGGATCCGTAACACTCAACCCAACTGCTGGTAAGCCTGATATATCAGGGCGCGTGCCTCCATGTGACACAAGCCCTCTACCGCACTGGGTCACTGCTGGGGAAGCAGCATTAATAACACCGCAGCCTTTACCTCACCGACCATCAACACCTTCACCACAGCCCCTGCAGTGCAAGATGCGCTGGGCTCGCTGCTCACGATTTTTCTCCCCCTTTCGCCTACTGCAGCCTGGCACGGGACCTCGGCCTGATACTGACAGGCCACCGTGCTGCTCACTGCTCCCATAGTTCTGCCCAGCCCACCTCGCTGAAATTTCTGATGAGGTGATGCGCAGGCCATAACAGCCACCGTCACAGCCCCTGCTGACCTCCTCTTTGGGAGCTCCACCTGGACGACCCCCGCTTCTATCAGCGCACCTTCTGACAAAAGGTCAATCGTAGGATTGCCACCTGAAGCACCAAAAAGCCTGTCTCACACTCTTGGAAATCGTCACATAAGCAAAGTAAAGCAATTTATACACAATACCGAGCAGGAAAAAAACTTGAAAAACCTCTTGCTCTCCCTGCCAAGCCTGGGTGCACCCAACTAAAATGGCACTCAAACTAGGATCACTAACCCTAAAATCCTACATAACACCGCCCACACCCCTTAGGCAATCACTATACCCTCCCCCTTGGATCCTACCACCCGCCCGAAGATTCTGGGAGGGTAGGGCATTCTGCCCACTCTCCGATAAACCCTCAATTCAATACTCTATGACTGCAATTAAAATGTACATGCTGGAACACTACTCAACAGCTTTTCAACTCAGTGTCCGATGGGCTCTGCACAACTGTTTGTCATAGCGTGAGGAGCCTTCAAAGTCTCATGTCTCTATCAGAAGTCAGGATATGCTGTGGCAGACATTTTGTCCCCCTTCTCTGTCCTCGCTACTGATAGGACTTGTGGCAGAATTTCTGGAAACACGTCACAGACTGAGCCTTACTTTTAACATGCATGTGCTACATTGGGCATGCACAGCATGTCTAACAGATTGTAAATTCATAAGAGGGTCATAATTAAAAAGCCCACCTACAATTTTGTAATGCATGGATGGAGCCCAATAAAAGCCACCTCCCCTATGCTGCTGACATGCAAATTTTGCTTTGTTTTTAGCTCAGGCCTCGACATGCAAAAATACAAACTGATAAGTCTGTCATTTTATGTGCTTAAATGTCTGCCAATAGGAACTGAAACAAGCAGCTTCTCTTTTTTGCCACTGCTGGTGTTAGTGTAGCTGCACACTAGCACCTCCTATATACCAGCCGACCGGTAATAAAGAAATGGCATAGCTGGTCAACCGTAATGAGTCATTACAACAGTTGAGTTCTTCCCCTGGACCACTGCCTACTTCCCAGCAAACATTTTTTAACATTTGTTTTTTTACATTCACAAATGCATAGGCATTGCCAGGTGACCATTCCCTTTTGCAAATGCATTACAGCGCCAGTTGGGAGTCTGTCATTTTTCAAGGTTTAGTGACCGGATTTTGGTTGCAAAACATTGATACATCTCATATTAAAATGCTATTTAGGACGGATGTCAAAATCACATCCCTTCCAGAAAGCTTTTTGGTATGAAGTTGCAAATAAACATTTGAGGAGTCTGTAAAAATGTACTGGCTCCTAACAAAGCTTTAGTACATAGTAAAAATGTTTTTTTTCAGTAGCAAGTAGCGATTCGGACTGCTTGTGGCTGTAAAAATGTTTAGTACATCTGGCTCTTTGTCCTTAGCAAACTCTCACTACCAGCTCTAAAAAATGTAGGGATTCCCTTTCATTCTGGTCTAACCTTTTCTAACCAGTTCAACTAAATCCTAGCTGCATGTTATTATCATCTCAGGTTCTTTCAAAACATTTTGCCTTAACTTTCCATAAAGCAGGTGCAATATTGTAGTGCAGGCTACCATTATTTATAGATTTGATTATGCTAATTCAATCAAAATCAGACTCCCTAAATGCATTCTGGCCAGGTTCCACCTGGTATATAGTACCCCAGCCAGCGCCCTGCTAAAAAAATACCTTGTACGATCTCTGTCTCATTAGGCTTTTACTCTTAAATTGACTTCCCATTTAAAAGAGATACCTTTTCAAGATTCTTTGTTTCTGCCATGGGGCCTCCTACAGTGAGGCCCGTTTTTTACTGTCTCACAAGCTCATCCCTTACCATCACACTTTGGTCTTCCTTGGCCTTACTCTTTATGGCTCCCACCATTCACTATACCCGTAAAGGTGGATGATCCATATAATACCTCAACCCTATTTCTTGGAATTGAGTGCCCTTCAACTAAGGGGTTCAATCTAATTTGATCTCCCTCTAGGAAATGCTCTGGACTCACGGTTTTTGCAATTATTATCCCCCTCCAAGCCTGACATTTTCCCTCCAGTACCAAGACACACTTTAGGGGTAACAGTGCACAATATACATTTCCCTTCTCATGTTCATGTATTTTCCCTTCCACGTCTCCTAGGAGCCCACTGTATAGTGTGCAGATTAGTTGGTCATTGAGGTGCATGCCACATAAGTCATTATTTATTTACAATAGCTTATGAATTTATTTTCATTATTGTGCACTGAGGTGCATTCCATTCATCATGTGTTGTAATAGTATGCTTCTAGTTACTGTACTCATTTGAATAGCTGGTGCTTAGGGGAAAGCATAAAACCTTTAGGACCTTATTATGAGTTTGGCGGTGTTTACCTTGGATGAGGTGGAGCCGGTTTTGTCCATAAGTCAGGGTGGCAAGGCCCCTGGACCAGATGGGGTCCCCATAGATTTGTTTAAATCAAACATCTCTCTGTGGGGGCCCATCCTAGTTCAGGTGATTACTGCTAGCTGTAGCACTACTTTTCCATCTCCATGAGTAGAATCTACCATTGTGCCTATTTTCAAAAAGGGGGGCAGACAGGACCCGCGCTGTTATAGGCCAATCTCCTTACTGGACGCAGTAACAAAAGTAACAGGCAGAATAATTTTAGAACGCCTCCAGGACTGGGCAGAGGAGAACTCTGTTCTATCTGACCTGCACTATGGTTTTCGTGCGGGTCTGGGGAAGGTGGAACACGGCTTTAATCTGTCTATCTTGGTGGGGAAATATCCGAGGGCTTAAAAGGGGAACCTATTTTTAACATTTTTGGACCTCACAGCCGCTTTCGACTGTGTCGTCCACAGTAAACTCTGGTCAATTTTAAAAGTTATGGGGGTTAATGTTCAGATTATTAATTTTCTTAAGCATTTTTACAGTGATGCCAAGGCGCATGTGCGCTGTTGATTGAAGGGTGAGTGTTCGGCTGCATTCCCGATTAGGAGCGGAGTCAGGCAAGTCTGTGTCCTGGCTCTGTTCCTTTTCAATCTCTATATTAATAGGGGAGGCTCTTCTCAAAGATAACCAAGATTTCCCTCAAGTGGCTGGACGTTCAATACCGGCCCTCCTATATGCAGACGATGCAGTGCTGATGTCCCGTACACAAGTAGGTCTTCAGAGGGTGCTCAATAGTTTCTCTTATTTTATGAAAGACCTTGGTTTAAGAGTAAACTCCTCTAAGACCTTCATTATGCGCTGCTGCTATGGTGTTAAGAAATCCAAAGATATGTTTGAGACAGGACAGAATATTGGGGTAACCAAAAGGTTCTCATATTTGGGAATCCTCTTTGCTCATAACGACACTTGAGCACAAGCAGCTGCAGCGAAAAAATTGGTACTTCTAATCACAACATCTGCCCTCACTAACTTTGCTAGGAAATTGGGTAAAGGACCACCTGAGGAGCTCATTAAAATTTATAAGGCAAAGTGTGTTTCATTAATAGTGTATGGTGCAGGGGTCTGGGGGTTCAATGATCTGCTGCCTATCCAACACATAGAAAATTCCTTCTTAAGATATATTTTATCTGTTCCAAATAGTACCTCATCATGTATATGCCATGCGGAGTTGGGACTTCCCTTCATCTCTGACTTAAGAAAGCTTTAGCCTGCGCTTTTAAGGCACAGGTTCTGGACCAAAGAAAAGGCAAAACAAAAAAAGAGATATTTTATCTGATACCTTGAAACTGGAAGGCACCGTAATTTCTTAAAAGATCTTAGCCGCATAGACTGTTTTAATAATCCTAGAAATATTCGGACAATAACAAGGAAAGAACTAAGAAAAGAGGGCCTGTTGCTGTTGGACACTATTAGAATGCCATCATCTGAGATGTTAGTCCTGTATAAACTGCTGATTTTAACTACTTTTAACATTCAACCCTATTTAACTTTTGTACCAGGAGTTCACAATAGGTTTTTATTGACTAGATTTAGGTTGGGGGTATTTCATAGACTAGTCACTTTACCTATAATAAATGACTGGTCTCAAAACCTTCAACTCTCCCCTTGTGATAATAACTCCAACCAATCTACGATTCATGTGGTTTTCTTTTGTAGATTTTACATCCATGCAAAGAGAATGTACTTAGTACCAGTTCTAAAATTGTTTGGGCTCCGTCAATGCCGACCTGCTCTTCTGGCACTACAATATCTAGATAACGAGCACAGCGTTTTTAGGATAGTAATCTTTCTGAAGGAAGTACTGAGTCAAAGGAAACGTATGCTTATTTAATTGATTCTAATCAGACGAGGGTGTAAATTTAATACTGTTTTAACTTTGTAATGTATTGTAGATTATGTTTATATTTGTAGGATACTTTTTTTACTTATGAACTTTTTGATATGTTTTTATGCTTTTATGTGCTTTTATGATGATACTAATCGAATAAAGCTTTCTTTGATTTTATTTTATTTGAGTTTGGCGGTGCAGGAGTGGGACTGCCCCGCACCGACAAGCCTGTGTAGGAACCGCCCACCAGATCAGGAGCTTTCTCCTGTCTGGCAGGCGGTTCTTTGACATTCCCAGTGCAGTGCCTATTTGGAAATGTCAAAGGCAGTACCTGCACGGCATGGACTGCTGCAGTCCATGCTGTGCAGGTACTGGTGTAGATGCACATAGGGGGGCACATGTTGTGCCCTCCTGTGTGCATCCACATGGTGTGAGGCACCAGTGTGCTTAGTAGGGTTCCCTTTATTTCCTCACTGCCACACTTTTCATGGCGGTTACATCATGAAACGTGTGGCAGTGAGGAAACTGTAATATGGCTGGTGGGCTGCAGCTGGCTCGCCAATCATATTGCGGCCTCAAGATCTCTGATCCCTTGCGATTGCCCTGGTCCCAGGGCATCCCAACTGCTCTGGTCCTAATTGGGCTCTCGGAAGACCTCCACCGCCATGCCGCTGCAAGACTGGCATTCTGTGGACTGTCAGACTCTTAATAAGCCCCCTAGGTTTTACCATGGGTGTGCAAGAGAGTTCTTGTGTTTTTCTTCACCTGACATCGTCACACATAAATGGTTTCCATGATAGAATTTAGCTGCTCACAGACCTCTCTTCGTGAAAGTGATCAGAAATGTGAACACATTTCCAGTTGACAGAACAGAGTGGCTCCAATCAGAGACACATGAAGGCTATAATTTCATAACAGTCCTGCTGCAGAGACACAATTCGTCCCATCTTAGTTAGGCTTTGGAATGGAGAAATAGATAAAGTTCAGACAGACAATTGTGTTGACAGTTAAATTATGAGCCACTGTTGCTGAAAATGTTTGATGCCAAAGGTTAGGCATGGAGGGATCCTTAAAATTGCACCATGTAATTCGCTGTTAATAGTGGGGTAACCAAACTTGAGGGTGCCCCCTGCAAGTTACATGGAGTGTGCCCCCACGCTCTGGACCCATTCAAGCCATCCGCACGTGCATAGTGCACAATTGCCAGAGTGGGTTCTCTAGAACTCGGGGACACCCGCACTGTGGTGGCTGTGGAGGCTCTCGTTACGCCACTGGCTGTTTACTTTTACAATATTTACATTCAGTGCTTTTATTTTCATTGCAATAAAATTAATTTCCGTAGTTATTTTGTTATTGTACTCTAAAACTGTCTTAAATAAAGTCTTAAAAGCGTGGATTCTTGTGTGTGTGTGTGCTTGTGTTGGAAAGCTGTCTGCACTCACACCAATAAATTAAAATCATTAAAAGTACAATATACTGAACCCTCATTACAGCAAAACGCTGAAACTTAAAGATTATGCATGTAAGGATTGCTAAAAATGCATGCTAGATTATGCTGCCTTCTTTCAGAATATCTACATTCTGTGTTTCCACCTTCACATCAATAATATTGATTTCCACAACTATGTTGTTATATTTATTGTGGACTAAAATTAGCTTAATTTAAAGCCTTATACATATCAGAGAGAAAATTTGTTAGCGCTTGTGACGAAAGACTGTCCAGAGTCACATCAATAAATCGAAATACCTAACAGTCTTTAGCAGGTTATTTACATGCCCAAAATGTATTATCTTCAGGTACTTTGAGAGGGATGTGTAGGCCAGACCTTCAACTGAACCTAGTAGTTTGGGTCATACCTGCACTTAACTTAGGACCAAGAAGGATCTACTCAGTAGTGTTCACAATCCTTGTGAGAATGTAACATCACCGTAAGAGCCCACCAGTTTAAGTTGTCAGCCTAGGTGTGGACTTGAGGTTTCTGTGCAGTGGCATGCTCAGCTGTCAGATTAAAAAAAAAAAATTCTCTTTGTAAACACACAATTGTTCGGCACTGTGTGGTTCTCTGTACCAAAGGGCCACTTGAAAGGTAGGGTCTCTGGGCAAATGCCCACTTTGCTTGAAACGCCGCTGGAAAAAAAATAAACAAACATACTGGAAATTCCTGCCTCATTCTTGTAATGCCAATTCAAAAATTTACCCTAGAGGTGCAAAGCCACAAATACAATATACTTACCTAAACTAAACAGGGGGAAAGAACGTAAATACACTTGCTTTTAAAAGGGTAAGGCAGAGGGCTCACTAAGAAACATGCATTTGTAAATCCAACAGGTGTAATTTTATGTCAAATTACAGGGGCAAAGCTAACAGGTCTGGTTTTTTATAGGGGAAGTGCTAAGTATTAGTTGGGACACATTGTATGTTGCAACCACTTGGGCTACAACAAAATGGAAGCTGTGTGTAAGACCCCTAACAGACTGCATTAGTAGAGTTAAACTGTACCCTCAAAGACGAGTCTTACTCACAGGAGCTCAAAAGTGAAGTTTGGGCTGTAAGTGGAATACTTTAGAGGTACAAACAGCAACATTTTGCAAAGTGGATAGTTTTGCCAATGTGCCAGCATTTTTGGGAGTATTTGTAAGAAACCTTTGGGCATATTTACAAGGAAGTGGCGGAGCGCGGCGTTAGCCTCCTTTGCTTAACGCCGTGTTTCGCCACTTCTGAACTGCAGGGCTGCACCTTATTTACAAGAATATGGTGCAGCCTTGCATTTCCCCCTGTGCTAGCATAAATTTAGCTGCCTAGCACCAACGCAGGCACCCTTGCACCATTGTGCAAGGGCGCCTGCGTTGAGGGGAATTATTGTTTATGTACAGGAAGGTGGCCCTTCCTGCACATAAACGATCTGAAATGGCATTTTGAAACTTCTCTGTGTGCTGCTTAATGCAGCACACATAGAAGTTGCAAAAAATTTCATTTTTTTAAATGATTGTTTATCTGTAGGAAGGAACACCTTCCTGCACATAAACAATCAATGGCGTTTTGCTGTTTTTATGTGTACTGTACAATGCAGCACACAATGAAACATAACATGTGCATTTGCAAAGCACACGTTCACCCAGAGGAATCTTGGATCTGAATAACAGATGTTTCTTGTTACCAAACTCAACGGTACCTATTTTATCGACCTCAGATGGATTAAAGGCTGAGTGGACCCACTGGGATTTGAACCTGTGACCATGAGGTCAAACACAGCCCCCTGCAGTGGATGCATTAGTCCACTGAGCCACCAGACCCGGAAACAGCAAAGACAAGGAGAAATTAAACATTAAACGCCCACCACAGCACCCATTGCCCACCCATTTTGCACTAACTATTGCGCAAAAGGGTGCCTTATCCACAAGGAGGTGTTAAGCCACATTAACCTGTTGCACATATCAAGTAATCTTGGCTAACTTTGACAAAACCATGATTTAATCGGGCTAGATTTGGGAGCCATTTTTTTGGGAGCAACTACTCTCCCCTGCTTGCACGCCAATCTCAACATGGTCTTTTTTGCACCCGCATTTCTGCCATACCTTTCCTTCACAGTCAGGGGCATAGTCTTGTAGTTCAGCAAGATCCTTTGGAGTGGGCATGAGGGATACAGAACTAGGGATATGTAGAGAGAAACTTCAAACTTGGGGAAAGGTGCAGCCCTTTTGGCAGTTTGATTAGCAAAGGAATTACCTCTGGACATTACATCCAGGCGCATTGATGTGTGGCATATTTTACAATATCAACTTTCGAAGGTAATTGAAGAACATCGATTGCACAAACTTATTTATCATAGAGGCCCCAGCGGAGGTGAGGAACCCTGACAATATCCAGCAGAGCTCAAAATCATGGGCCATCTCTAAGGCATATTTATAACACTAAAAATGGTTACAGATTTATATGCAGCGAGGGTGGAAGTGCAAATAAGGGCTACCAGTTCAATTACTCTCACTGACATGGTCCATGGTATACAAACAGCATATCTAGCAACCAAAACCCCATTATCGTTTCCGAAACATAAACCATAAATATAACATACAACATCACAATTTGGTAATAGTCCACCAGTTAGGTCAATGCGAAGATTGGTGAAGTGGGCATTAAACATGGTACAAAGGAATTGACATTTAAGGGGAGATTTACAAAAAAGTCACGCAGCGCTGCCCCCTGGAGGCTGCATAGCGTTGTGTGACAGCAAGGGGCAGAAGAGCACCGTATCTTCAGAGATATGGCTTTCTTCTTCCATTTCCCTTGTGGCGGTGCTGATTTCAGCAGCCGTGCGCCATGCACACACCTTAGCGCCATAGTGCTAGGGTATGTGCATGAGTCTAGCACAGGTTTAGTACAGGAAGGGTACCCTTCTTGTACAAATTACTATGCCTAGACACGATGGAATGCTTTTCCCACTTCGTATTCATGCTGCACAGTGAAGCAAGCATGCAAAGTCGAGAAAGCATGGAGAAATGAAAGCATTTCTCCTGTTAGCGCCTACTTTAAAGGGACGTTAACTTTTGGCACAAAAGCAAGCCTAAAAATCTTTGTAAATATGGTTTTGCTTCAAAAGGCATGGGTAGTTGTATGGGAATACTAATGTTCTACCCATGTAATGCCCCCTCTGTGCTAAGTAATACAAAGCAGTGGTTTGTGCTACTTTGAGGGTGCCTTACAGCGCAAAATAAGTTTTGCGCTGGAAAGTAAATAGCAAAAAAAAATTTGCGCCGGTGAGCATCACTTTTGTGACACTAACCCAGCGCAAAATGTTTCTAAATCTCCCCCTTAGTGGCTAACAACAGTGCAGATACCACATGGGATGTAGCAGCAGTAAGAGGTGATCCTACAAAATGTTTTCAGAGCCTTCAACTAGATGGGCAGCAGCAACAACATCTCATCGGTACGTAGGACACCATGCCACTACGACATGAAAAGCAAAGGAATAATAATGGATAACATATATTTTCAAGATCATGGACCAGGACACCAAAAGCAAAACCCTCTCTTGTATGGCAACACACTGCCAAAGGTTTGTTAACCAAGTGAATCTAATATGGGAGCAGAGACCAAGGAAAAGGTTTCAGGGGTGTCCTTTTAGTGAAGTCTTGGAGAGGTTTGACATTGCTAACTCAGCATAGAACCCACTACCTTCAGTGCTCTACCATTACAAAAAGAATCCCTCCCTAACAGATGGTAGCAGGTCGGGTAGCTTACAAATAGCTTTTTTGTGACAGGTGCAACTCCCCCAACGAGATGTTGCAACCTAAGATTAGAACACAGGGTAAACAAAATGTTAGGTTCTCTGTAGATGCGTCATGTCAATTTGTAGCTGATTTATCAAACAGACACAGAGACCAGCCTTTCATTAGTTCACTGAGCCAGAAGCAAACAAGAAATCATCAACATATTGAACTAGCATAGATTCTTCTGGTAAGTTGAGGCTGTGTTTGCCTGTGAAAATATAAAAGGCGATTCTATAAATACTGTAATCAAACGATATCACATGAGATTTCCCCCCGAAAATGAGAAAACAAACATATATTGGCTGTTGGGGTGTCTGATAATAGAACTGTAGTGACTACAGGCAGGTGTATCTATCCTCAAATGTTGAGTTAAAAGCAGTGCATCCCAGCCAATGTACACCCTCAGCCGATAGCCCGGCCGCATTCCAATAGAATACAGCTTTAGAATACAATACAAAATTGTGAGTGTTCTGCGCGGCAAAAGAAACTACTACACGTCATTTCCTTTCAAACAAAAGAAATAACAGATACTAAAGAAGGGTTAAAAAACACGCCTAGCATTACAATATATTGTATATTCCATTAGTATACTTAATATATTCAAGGAGGAACCAAGGAACAATAGACATTAGCATGCCTCAATGAGCACTCTCTTGAATCTGTCAGACAGTCTCTTTTGGACATACAACTTGATGAGCTGCTTTGTATTTGATAGAGAGAACAAAAAGGTATGCCAAACATGGTACGTTTTGTTCCCAGATGTGAAGACCACAATTTAAGAATTATTTATATTACAAAGGCATTCAGACACTTCTTCCAAGACATAATTCTACTCATTAAAATCCTTCTTGAAAAAATATCAATATTTTTAAAAATACTTTGCATGACTTTCTTGTTCTGCAAAGACTTTGCTTTTCCTATGAAGTATACATCAGTTGTCTGCAGACAGTAGGCTTAATAGGATCGTATTACTTTGGAACCTGCAATCCCTTTAAAAAAACAATCTCTAATTTTGTTGCTACAGAGTATCTGTGACCTTACAAGTTAACTGTAATAAGAAAACAGCATAGCTGCTCAACTATATTACATTATAATAGCTGTGATGCCACAAGGCATGCTTCCTTAGCCAGCAGACAGTGAGAGAGGCAGGTCATGAAGCAGACGTACAACTACTATTTAAACAGTACAAATGGTCAATATATTTTCAGCTCTTCTGAAATGAAGAGTGATTAGATGAAAGGGATGATTAAGGGCTGTTTGTTTGGTTTGCACAACCATTGTTCATATGAGGAAAACAGAAATATGTCTCTATCTCAGTACACTTTTGACTATAGCTGTTTTCGAACGTCACTTATTAAATGGCAAATAATATGTTTTTGCTACAAATTACTACTTACTTCTCTGGCCTGCTCTTATACTGAACTCCTGGTCCCTTTGGTCAATTTTCTCTGGCTCTTCCTCATGTGATTGCTAGCCTGGCAATTATTAAAACTAACTTTACTGTTCTGGGCAATTTTAATGTTCATATCGAAGATTCTAAGGGAGAGATATTTACAAAAAATTCATACAGCGCAGCCCCATGCTCCACTGCGCTGCATTGCGCAACAGGGAGGGAGCAGGAGAGTGCCATATCTTCAGAGATATGGTCTCTCTTCCCCTATCCCTTGCGCTGGTGCTGATTACAGCTGCTGTGCTCCAAGCACACACCTTAGCGCAATAAGGGTGTGTGCATTAGTCTAGCATAGGTTTTGCACATGGAGGTAACCCTTCCTGTACAAAATACGATGCCCAGACACAGTGCAAAGTTTTCCCCACTTTGTATACATGCTGCACAGAGCAGCACGCATGCAAAGTCGGAAAAGGAAGGCGAAATGAAAGCATTTCTCCTTCTGTGTGCATACTTGAAAAGGGCGCCGTATTCTTCCGCTAAGCTCAATCTACTTTATTTATTAATTTGGGGTTAGTATGAGAAACTTTGGGTGTTTGCATGGGAATGCCCATGCTCAACCCTTGGTATGCCCCCATGGCACCAAGTATTGCGAAGCAGTGCTTTGCGCTGCTTTGCATTACTTTTTCGTTATTTCCAACGCTAAACAAGTGTAGCGCTGGAAAGTAAATAGGGAAAAAATATTTTCTGCCTATTTGTGTCACTTTTGTGACACAAACATTGTGCACAATCTTAGTAAATTTCCTTCTAAATGTTCCCAATCCTGAGGATTACTCATTGATCTCTCCTCCATTCAGCTATTTTAAAAAGTGTCAGGCCCAAAACATGAAAAATAGCATTTGATTGGCCCTATTTTTAGTAATGACCCATACCTGAAAAATCTGTGCTGTGGTCAGACCATTTTATGATTCTTGTGGTTTTGTGTACTCCTTGTCATTACCCTCCCTCCATGTCAGTGTTACAGCAAAAGTTTATCTAAATTGTTAGATTTTTGCCAACAGATACATTGATCCTCAGTTGGACCTTTCTTCATCATAATGAGGGGTGGACAAATCAGGATGCCCCACTGTCGGTCACCCAACATGGACAAATAATTGGAAGCCAACTCACAAATTTATGATCATGTTCAAGAATATTACTCTCAGAACCATGCAACTGGAAGATCCAACCTCCTAAAGAAGTTCAGTCTAACCAGAATAATGCAAACCAATAGCTCTGCTGTGGCTACACAGAACAAGAGCGTAAGAGCCTGATGTTCTGAAAGTAATCCATGACTCTCTCCATAGTGATTTCAGAAATCAAATAACTGTAAGCACAGTTTCTGTGGAAAGAACATTAAGACACAAATAAAGACTTAGAAAAATGTAGATAATTTGGTTATTGCATTAAAAATCCAAAATCAATGCATATAAGTACAATTTTAAACAGCTCAGTCATGAGTCTCAAAGCACGCAGTATAAAACCACACATTTAGTGAAAGTAAATCTATTGCTAAATGAAGGAATCCATAAGAGGATAGTTTAGGTTTAGAACACCTTTCACCAACAAAGGCAAGAGTATGATTCAAAAGAGTTATCTTAACATGGGCAAAGAGATCAAGTTAGAGTCTTCTAGGGAAAGGTTAATGGACAAGGGGAATGGAGCATTAATCATGGAAGTTCAAGCCTAGTCTCTCACCAGACAGCTCCAAATCGTCCAGCAAGCAAGTTCATCAGCAAGGGCAAAAAGCACAGGGCATGTAAACGAGTCCAATAGGCAGTCCAAAATCGAGGCGAGGGGTAATGAAGAAGCCTTAAAATCGCAAGAATGGCTCCGCTGAGCCCGAAAGGAAAGTGTACCCCCTCCTCTTAAGAAAATCACTTTTTATTCTTCAAGTTGTCAGTTGTGGCATCAAATTTCACGTCACAATGGTCTGATCATATCATGTGACTATTCGTCCTTTCTCCAGGTACAAATTGATACTCCAGAAGATTTCCCATGCTGGTCATGAGAAACAACTGTCCATTCGGTCCTCTCAGGTTAGTTGACAAAGAACGTATTTACTTTGTTGCTCTTCACGGATTTAGTCCAAAGGTCAGGTTCCCACCAATTCACACACAAAGAAAGACTGAACAAGTTTCTTATTGCCTAAAGAATGTCACATGAACAAAACAAATATAGCAATATTTGAGGAAATGTATCAAAAAGTCCATTATACCAAGCTATGAAATAATGCAGCCTAGGGGAAATGATAATTCAATACATTTAAAAGTTAGCATTTCTTATCTAGTAAAGTAAAATCCTATTTACATTCAAACATAATAAAATAAGTCAAATATATCCTATATGGACATATTTGTAATGTTGTCAGTGATTGTTACACAAAAATGTTCAACTCTAATCTTGACCTACTACTAAATTTTCAAAAGGGCCTATATGCAAACTATGTCCAAAAATCATTTAAACAAATCGCTTATATAGATTTAAGATCTTTATAATGATGAGCACTTATACTGAAAGTTTCTGTTAAATGAATACGTGATTTGCACCACTTTCTATTTCTTTATGGCGCTCTACAATTCTACAATGAAGTCAATAGAAATGTTATGTTTCATCATTAATTTCCATGACGTCTTTGTTAAACATATAGGGTAATGAGCTATTAAACATTTTAAATTCATTATTAGATTCATCCTGCTATTTCTACCTATCCAAGCATGCTTTTACTATGCTGGTATTTCAACGTTTCTCATTTCCCGTGGTGTTTTTCCTGATGTGGGCAAATTGCACATCTGTTTTATCGTTGTTAAGATTGGTTTATGTGAAGTGTAAAACATGATCAGCTTTTATGCGGCATCAAGCCCCCACTGATGGCGAATCAAGCCATCACACTTATCCACATCTGATCATCACAAATTAAAGGTTTGCTGTCTTAAGCCTTTTTCCTCCTGCTCTTCCAAAAATGTAATTTCATCACAGTATTTATATTGTGTTCATCTTCTAGTTCAAGATCAGATCTTTTTCTCTTCACTCCTCATGTATTATTTTAATATTTACAGAATTTGATAAATATTATCATCAGCTTTATGCACAAAGAGATAACCATTAATGGTCTCAAGATTGAAATTACTAGTCCATTACCTAAGTTACCCAACCAGTTGCTAACAACCGATCCCTTCCTATTACTTCCCAGGCACCATCAGATTTTAACTCTGTCAAACCTTTGTTTAAGTGAGAAATGTATTTAACATAGTTTTCCAAATCTCTGCTCTTGCCCTGTATGTAAGTGCAACATTTTAGATCCTTTAACAACTGATAGACGAGAAGGATATCAAGGGCAAGCCAATTTTGAATCACCCTCGATCTTATTGAAATCATTTCAATATCTATAACAGAAAACCCCCCACCTGTACTATTGGCTAATTTATCAACTATAGTAGTAAGTTTTCAGATTTTATGTGAGTTTAGTGCTACTCGTATAGAAAGTATTAAAGCTCCAAAAATATCAACTACTATTTCACCTGCACTCACACCTCTCTTCATTCTCCCATTGTCTTCTTTTAATTGTCCTTCAAGTTGTTTTACGTGATTCATTTTTAGAAAAACGATTTGCATGCTACAACTTCCACAACAACCCTCTCGGTAATTTATAAAAAGCATTCTTCTCACAAGTATAATACACTCCAGGAAAGACGTGATCAACGCCTTCTAAGTATTTTCCCCAATTTTCCTAAATATTTGTAACATAATGGCGCAAGTTCAAAATATTAAGCAATGCAACCAATATCACAGCAATAACAGAAAAGATTCAACATGCAGCTGTAAAAGCCATATTGAAAAGGCTTAATTTGGACCCTCTCTACCTAGGGAACTATAGACATATTTCTCTGCTTCCTGGAATGAGCAAGGTACTGTGGAAGCATGTTAACCAGTATCTCTCTGGGTTCACAGAAGCAAATAATGTTCTGCATCCGACTCAGACAGGGTTTCGACCGAAGTATAGCATTGAAACAGCTCTTCTGGCTGTTGTGGAGGAGCTGAAAATGTTGTTAGAGCAAGGATGTACATCCGCTATCATACTCTTTGATCTCAGAGGAGCATTTGATACAGTCAACCATGGAATTCTCATTGAAAGAATCAATAATGCAGGTGTCACTGGAACTACCTTGAAATGGGTTACTTCATTTCTTAAAGACAGAAACTTTTAGATGTTTCACAAATCCTGCTTTTCAAACACCTTCTCTTTGAAGTTTAGAGCGCTGCACGGCTCCTCCCCGAGCCCTACACTTTTTTATTTGTTGTTCATGCGCCCTCTCACAGAAATTGTGCTGTCTTTCGGGATATTGATAGTCTCATATGCTGACAACACTAAAGTTGAGCTGCCCTTTGCGGGAAATGTCCCTCCTTATGCACTGCCAGTAACGCGCAACTCTTTACAGTTCATAAAGTGAGTTTAAACAAAATTCCAACAAAGTTCAAATCAAAGATTTATTTGTAGAAATTACTCGACGACTTAAGCTCATTTCATTCATGAGAAAGTCACATAATTCAAAGTGTCCATTAAAGGGTTATTCCATTCCACATACATCTAGATGGAAACCCCAATGCATTTCAGGTAGATAAACTACCCTTCGTCAGGGAGAGCGTTCCTAAAAAAGGCAAAAATAGGCGAAATTCAAGCGACCAGTTGTCTTAAGAAGTAAATGTCTAAATAAATCATATTCATGCTTTAGTAATGGGGACTCATGAATGGAAGGGTGTGTAATCAAATATACGTGATGATTAAACATGCACGAGATGTATAATACACAGCGTAATAAGTAATTCAACGATGAAATTCTGAACGGAAGAAGTATGTGTGTGGAATGTGAGCCATAACGATAAAAGAAACGGATCCTGAAGAACCCGAGTGTGTAGACTAAAGAATGTTAAGATAATGGAATTGTGCACTACCTGTCAATAAAAATGTATAGTTGAGGGATTACACGGTGACTCTAAAAGAAGGAGAATCAAATTATAAAAGCACCTGAATGTGCCGGAACCTTAAACAAAGCCCAAATGTGCCGAAAGTCCAGGAAACACGGACAGTTAGAACACGGTGTCGTGCGAGGTCTGAATAAAGATTAGATAAATAAATGTTTTGTGAAACAAAAACGTGCTGGTACCTTGATAGTACAGGTATAAATCCATAAGAATCGCCCGGGATTAGTCCAAACTGTTAGTGACTGCAACCACCGGTTATATCGTGAAAGCTAAAAAGTGAAAAGGGTGTTGTAGCAAAGCGCAATGTTTCGGCAAAAGTGGCGGCCATCTTGTGATGGGTTGAAGTTGATAAAACCAGAGTGCTGGCTGTACAATAATGTAAATACATAGAGTACTGAGGAAATAGAAGGAATACATTTTTTAAAAAAAGGAAATTAAGTAAATAAAAGGTAATGGAAAAAGCAAAAAATGCTCAATGGTTCAAGAATACTGAGGAACGCAAGGGTGTGGAATGGTAGAAAGAGGGAATAAACAAGGGGGTAATGGAGGGAAAAGGGGGATTCAGACTAACAGATGAATACTAAAGATAAGTAGCAGATAGGGGTGGGAGACACTGAAAAGTTGGAGCAAAGCTAATAGAAAAGTGACTGGAAACAGTACAAAGATCACATGTGTCATTCACAAGAAACACCTGAATTCAATACGATCATTGAGTCCATGAGGCATCTGGGAGGTAATTTTTTTGATCCAAAAGGTCTCTCTTTGGAGTAGAAATTTGCGATTGTCTCTACCTTCCTTGATGGGTACTACTTCACATACCAGGAATCGTAATTGGCTGATGTTGTGGTTGTGTTTAATGAAATGTGCCGCCACAACTTCTTGTTCTTATTACGGATATTACTCTTGTGTTCATTAAGTCTAGTTTTGATCTTTCTCTTGATTTTGCCAATGTAAACCAAGCCGCACGGGCATTTGAGTAGGTATACAAGGTTTTTGGAATCACAATGTTCTCGGCAAGGCGGCCCCTCTGAATTTAGACTCCTGGTGGCCTATCAGTCTAGGACCCCCCACTCCGAAAAAGTCCATAAAAAGTTTAGGAGTCGTACTGGATGCCAATCTAAATTTTAAGGAGCAGGTGCGGAAAGTTGCAGGCACCTGCTACGGTTTTCCGCGGATGATTAGGAAAATTCTCCTCATTCTACCTTTCTTGGTTAGAAGACTGCTAGTACAAGCATTGATCCTGTTGAGGCTGGACTATGCGAATGCTATCTATCTTGGAGCTCCCCCGTCCACCACTAAAATATTACAGACTGTTCAAAACTGTGCAGCCCGGCTTCTTTGAAATGTTCCTAAACGCACCTCAGCTAAACCTGCTTTGGCTTCATTACACTGTCTTCCAATCCAAGAAAGGATTCAAGTCAAGACTATGTGCATCGCACATAAATCATTGGCAGGTGAGAGATTACACGGCGTCACTAAAACAAGGAGAATCAAATTATAAAATTATAAAAGCACCCGAATGTGCCGGAACCTTAAACAAAGCCCAAATGTGCCAAAGGTCCAGGAAACATGGACAGGATGAGTCCAGAAGAGCTGTCACAGACATTGATTGACATAAATGAACAACTATCTCGATACACGCAAGAAATTAATGAACGTAAAATTCGCAAATTCCGAAGAGACACTATAGATTACAAACTGGGAGAGGTGTACAACTGGGCAGAAGTATACGCAAGAAGGAGACAAAACAGGTCTCCTGGCAAGTAATCTGAAACTGATACGTCACCTGCCAGCAGCGGCTCTGAAACCAACGAACGCAGATTTAGATCAGCGAACCAGAAAGAACAGCATCATTCTGATGCTACACAGACCACAGACACCTTATCCACTTCTACTTCCACACCCGTATCTGCGGTTCCTTTTTTAGGAACAGGACATCTTGGAAGCGAAGAACCAGGTGGGGCAAGAAGAGGGGCACCTCCCTCGAACTTGTCAGAAAAACGGATAACACAGAGTTAGAAATAAATAATACAGAAAATTTAGTAATCAACATTTCTTCAACTTCATTGAACAGTCATGAAATCAATATTTTACAAAAGGGATCTTCATTTGTGCCCACATACACTTCTAATATCCTAGAGGCGGAAGTCAGCTTTTATAAATTCATGCGAACGTTGAAATTAAGACACTTCTTCGATAATGTCTTGACTGAACCCTTGGAAAAGACAGAAAATACTCTTGTTGTTTTAAAGGTTGAAAGTACATATATGTCACCAATCAGCCATAAGGTGTTGAACACTTTTGAAACACTTGTCAAGAGAGATTTACAACAGTCGTTCAAACACCACAAAACCAGCCATTCAAACCTCACTATGAAGGATAAGAATTCCTTGAAACGTTTGGCCAACAATCCAAGTATCATGTTTGTCAATGCAGACAAAGAAGGAGCGCTGGTCATAATGGACACCGCCCATTATAATCAAAAAATCAACGAACATGTACAGGACACAGCGATATACTCCAAAGTGGAATTTAACCCCACCGAACAGTTCCAGTCAATACGCAGAAACATTCTTGA
The DNA here is from genome assembly GCF_964204655.1 of Triturus cristatus. Classification (NCBI taxonomy): domain Eukaryota; kingdom Metazoa; phylum Chordata; class Amphibia; order Caudata; family Salamandridae; genus Triturus; species Triturus cristatus. Next base: position 288,020,050 of record NC_140587.1, read on the forward strand.
TAAAGCAGTTCAAGACGGCACCATTGGGGAAAAAGAAAGAAAATTTCTGACACAAGAATTTCCTACATGCCCAACACTCAGGATGCTACCTAAGATTCACAAAAATCTCTTAGATCCACCAATGAGACCCATTGTCTCCACTCGAGCATCCATTCATGAACCAGTGGGCAAGTATCTAGACAAACATCTACAACCGTATGTACATCAAAGGTCTACTTATATTAAAGACACCACAGATTTTTTTATTAAAATTCAAAATATCCCAAGAGAGTACCATCGATGTGACAGCATTATACATCTCAATACCCCATAACCTAGGCATAGAAGCAATTGAATATTTTCTACTACAATCTAATCTTGATCAAGATTTTAAAATCTTCTTACTCGAAATTTTCAATTCACACTATACCACAGTTATTTCTCCTATAAAGACCAGTTCTTTGTGCAATTCACCGGAACATCTATGGGGAATTGCGCAGCTCCATGCTATGCGAATCTCTTCATGCACAAATTTGAATTGGACAATATTCTCAATGATGACATATGGAAAACACATCTGATATCATTTTTTTGTTACATTGATGATATTTTTCTCATTTGGCAGGGCCGAAAAACCATCTTGACCACCGCCATTGAGCAACTCATCACTGTTGATGAAAGATTAAAGTTTAAATACAACATTCATAACTCTCAGATAAACTACTTGGACGTCCTGGTGCACATCAAAAACAACAACATAGAAACCTCTTTATACAGAAAAGACACAGACCGAAATAACTTACTACATTATAACAGTTTTCATCAACCTGCTCTCAAAGCACACTTACCATAGTCTCAACTACTGAGGATTAAAATAATTATTTCAGATACAGAACAACTCTCAAATAACATTGTACAGAAGGAGAACCGTTTTTACCAACGGGGATATCCCAAGGAAATCATCTCTAAAGCCACTAATCGAGTTTCAACAACCCCTAGATCTCAACTTCTGATTACCAAGAAACACAACGAAGAGAAATCCAGAGTGGTAATAGTCACCAAGTTTTCGACTGAAAGCATCAGTTTAAAAAAAATCATCCTAAAACACTGGCCTATGCTCCAACTAGGACCTGATTTCAGGAACATTTTCTCAGACAGACCTCTGTTTGCCTATGAGAGAAGCAAAAACCTCATGGAGCTACTCAGACCACGCATTAACATGAACTCAACCATAATATACAAAGGGACTATACCTTGCCACAATTGTGGTAATTGCAACAATATTATCAGGGGTAACAACACACGACACCTTACACATGGTTATAACATCAAATTATATACCACAGCTACATGTGATTCCGAAAACCTCGTATACCTACTCAAATGCCCGTGAGGCTTGGTTTACATTGGCAAAACCGAAGAAAGATCAAAACTAGACTTAATGAACACAAGAGTAATATCCGTAATAAGAACATGAAATCGGTTATGGAGGCACATTTCATCAAACACAACCACAACATCAGCCAATTACGAGTCCTGGTATGTGAAGTAGTACCCATCAAAGAAGGTAGAACAATCGCAAATTTCTACTCCAAAGAGAGACCTTTTGGATCAAAAAAATGAACTCGCTGGTGCCTCATGGACTCAATGATCGTATTGAATTCAGTTGTTTCTTGTGAACGACACATGTGATCTTTGTACTGTTTCCAGTCACTTTTCTGTTAGTCTGAACCCCCCTTTTTCCTCCATTACTTCCCCTTGTTTATTCCCTCTTTCTACCATTCCACACCCTTGCTTTCCTCAGCATTCTTGAACCATCGAGCATTTTTTGCTTTTTCCATTACCTTTTATTTACTTCATTTCCTTTTTTTTAAATATATTCCTTCTATTTCCTCAGTACTCTATGTATTTATATTGTTGTACAACCAGCACTCTGGTTTTGTCAACTTCAACCCATCACAAGATGGCCGCCACATTTGCCGAAACATTGCACTTTGCTACAACACCCTTTTCACTTTTTAGCTTTCACGATATAGCCGGTGGTTGCAGTCACTAACACTTTGGACTAATCGTGGGAGATTCTTATGGATTTACACCCGTAATATCAAAGTACCAAAACGTTTATTTATCTATTCTTTATTCAGACCTCGCGCGACACCATGTTCTAACTTTCCGTGTTTCCTGGACTTTGGGCCCATTTGGGCTTTGTTAAGGTTCCGGCACATTTGGGTGCTTTTATAATTTGATTCTCCTTCTTTTAGAGACACTGTGTAATCCCTCACCTATACATTTTTATTGACAGGTAGTGCACAATTCCATTATCTTAACATTCTTTAGTCTTCACACTCGGATTCTTCACGATCCGTTTCTTTTATCGTTATGGCTAACATGCCACACGCATACTTCTTCCGTTCAGAATTTCATCGTTGAATTTCTTATTACGCTGCCTATTACACAACTCGTGCCCGTTTAATCATCACGTATATTTGATTGCACACCCTTCCGTTCATGAGTCCCCATTACTAATGCATGAATATGATTTATTTAGACATTTACTTCTTAAGACAACAGGTCGCTTGAATTTCGCATATTTTTGCCTTTTTTAGGAACGCTCTCTCTGACGAAGGGTAGTTGATCTACCCGAAATTGATTGGGGTTTCCATCTAGATGTATGTAACATGGAATAACCCTTTAATGGACACTTTGAATTATGTGATATACTTATGAATGAAATGAGCTTAAGTCATCGGATAATTTCTACAAATAAATCTTTGATTGGAACTTCTTTGGAATTTTGTTTAAACTCACTTTATGAACTGTAAAGAGTTGCGCGTTACTGGCTGTGCATAAGGAGTAGGGGTGGGCGGAATTTGCGGAATTAACCTTCGCAAATTATCGCGAGAATGTTTAAAATTATCGCAAACAAGCAGAAATATCGCGAAGATGCGGAAGTTTTTTTCCGGCATGTTCGCGAGATTTTCTGCATGGTTGCGATCGCCAACTTACCCATGTGGTTGCTTGCGGGCGCGGCCATCTTGTTTTGAGTTGTTCTCGCGGTGCATGATCGCGAGAAGAAAGACGTGATCGCGCGACGCATGACGTCACTGCGGGCGCGAACTGTCGCGAGACAGCGCAAATGGCTAAAAACAATACAACATCTCATGGAGAACGCGACCGGATCAAGAAAACTTGTCGGCGAACGCAGGGATTCAGGTAAGGCGATCGCGCGCGCGCGAGAATGTATCATTTTACAGCGCGAGCAAGAAACAAATTATCGCCAAGCTGCGGAAACCGGAATTTTTGACATTTTCGCGCTCTCCGCGGAACGCAAAAATGTCAAATTATCGCAATTTCCGCGAACGGAACGAAATTTTTGCCCAGGCCTAATAAGGAGGGACATTTCCCGCAAAGGGCAGTGCAACTTTAGTGAATCTTTTACGTCTTGGTTTAGAGGACGACACCTCCAAGCACGCCCACGAAATGTAATAAAAAGATTAACATTAAGAAACTGTACAATTTGGTGTGCGTGATTCAACAACATTGATGATATGCTGACAACACACAACTGGGTGCCAATTCCGATCCGTTAAAAAAATGTACCGTTCGACTCATATCCGTATTTTTTTTACGTACGAATCGTACAAGTCCCGTACAAACGGCGAAGTACGATTCGTATGTGAAAAATACATACGAATAGCGTCGGGAAAAGTGTACGAGAGGGAGCCGGACATTTTTGCGTGCAAATCGTAAAACAGAAGTCCGAGCGCGCAAGTACGATCCGTACCGCCCGTCCGAATAAACAACGCATGTAAAAGGCCCCGTACGGAGCGAACGCTGTAGCACACATGTACACGGGTAAACTTGTGCCCGGATACAAGTCGTACAGCCCCCCTCCCCCTGCATATGTCAGCACCGTACCCCCGTATGTCAGCACCGTCCCCCCTCCACACCGTACCCCAGGACCGTACCCCAGCCCCGCACCTGTATGCGCCGCACCCAAGGCCCATCTCCCATCCCCGCACCTGTACGCACCGTACCCCAGGCCCGTACCCCAGCCCCCCACCTGCATGCGCTGCACCCCAGGCGCATACCCCAGCCCCGTACCTGTATGCACCGTACACCAGGACCGTACCCCAGCCCCGCACCTGTACGCGCTGCACCCCAGGCCCGTCTTCCAGCCCCGTACCTGTACGCACCGTGCCCCAGGCCCATACCCCAGCCCCCCACCTGTACGCGCTGCACCCCAGGCCCGTATCCCAGCCCCGTACCTGTACGCACCATACCCCAACACCGTACCCCAGCCCCCCACCTGTACGCGGTGCACCCCAGGCCCGTACCCCAGCCCCGTACCTGTACGCACCGTACACCAACACCATACCCCAGCCCCACACCTCTACGTGCCGTACCCCAACACCGTACCCCAGCCCTGTACCTGTACGCACCGTACCCCAACACCGTACCCCAGCACCCCCACCCAGCATCGCGTATGTACGGACCTTACCAATGCGAAAAAGACTCGTACAGAACCAGGACACTGTAAAACAGCACAAGGAGGGTCAATTCGACCACAAAACACGTCTACATGACAAAATACATCTCAATGACTGACCTGGCACATCCAAACAGGCAAACAGATGCCCTAAATCACAACCACCACTTATAACACACCCACCACAAATTCAAACCCAGCCACACCCACAAATGGACCAATAAAAAGGGTCCACACACACAACCCATGAGCCTTTGCAACAGACCCACTGCTGCCAGACCCCACAGACAAACAACTGCACCTTACTTACACCTTAACTACACCTTAACTTACACACCTTCACACAACCTCCTTCACAAACACCCCCTCTTCACATTCACACACACACCGTCACATTCACACCCACACACCCACAACCATCCACACCCACACCCCACACCATGCCCACAGACAAGAATCCAAAGTTCACAAGGGTGGAGCTGGACCTCCTTGTCAACAAAGTCATCAGAGTCGAGCCACAGCTGTTTGGAACATTGGTCAGACAGAACAGCATAGCCCAAAAAACTAGCCTGTGGCAGAGGATTGTCGATAAGGTGAATGCTGTTGCGCCCATCTAAAGGACCAGGCATGAATGCCAAGGCAGGTGGTACGATCTGCGCAGGGCAGTCAAGCGGAAAATGAACGAGGAATACGCCCAGAGCAACATCACTGGAGGTGGGCTGCCCTGCAGACCCGTACATTACCATCCCTGGGAGGAGAAGGTGATGGCCCTGCTTCCGCCGGTGGGAGTACACGGAGTCGAAGGAGTTCGAATGCCTGGTGAGTACACAAACTACTTATGTAACATGGGGGCAATGGCATCCATACCCCAAAAACACCAAATGCACGCAACTAGCCCCAAGCCCTCACCGGACACAACCACACTCAAAAACCACGCTCATGCCACTAACATGTCCATGCCCCATTCACTAAGCAAGGCCATGCCATGTCCCAGGCTACACAAACCACAAACCCAAGACTGGATGTCCGGGATGCTGGGAGGGTGGGCCTCATAAAACACATCGTGACACTCAGAAGCAGACACCAATGCCCACAGCCCATATGGCCTAGGCACATACCCATTCACCATGCCCAAGGCACAGGGACTGGCAAAGTACTGACAAGGTAGCTGACACTTGGCCCCGCTGTATGCAGCACAAGGCCCTCCTGTGACCACTGTACACTCAAACACCAACTCCACTAGCTCAGATATCTAGCACAGGAACTCACACTCACTGTCATGCCAGCATGCACCATGAGGGGACAGACACATCACCTGGGAGACCCAACGACAAATCACACTACACACAACAGCAGGCCCGGTCACAACACCCCCCTTACACAAGCACACACCCCTGAAGCAGGCAACAGATTCATCCACTCTTACAATGGACATGTGACACAACAAGATCAATCCATAGCCAAATAAGCATTCTAGCCACAATTCTACAGGTCAAACACTCAGGAGAACATATCAATCTGTCCCCCGCAACATACCCATCCACAAGTGGACATTGAGAGGAATGCTAGGCACATCCAACTACCTGGAGGAACTGTGCCAACTTGAATATGTATGAAACATGGATGTCGCATGAAACAGCATTGTCATTGTCTTTCTCTCACACACAGGGCAACGTCATGGATCTCCCCCCAACAATGGGGGGAACAATCACAGTCCCAGGCTCGGCGTGAAGACGATCCCACCAGCAGCGATGACTCTCACCACTCCGTGGATGACCCCGACCAACCTGGCCCCTCTGGTGCCCAAGCGCCTGCAGCACCTGCTTCAGGTACGCCAGTCAACAACAACACCAAGGACGGATGGAGGCAAGACTGGGTGAGCTCCTGGCGGTGCAAAGGGACATAAGCCATTCACTCCGTCGGATCGCCGACAACATGGGCAATCCTCCCTGTGACACCAGGCGCAGACCAGCATCAGCCACAGGGTGGGAGGAGGAGGAGGAGGATTCGTCCGACGGAGCGTCCCAAACATCGTCATGGCCTGCATCTGAGGGTCCCCGGAGGAAGGTGGGTCGTCCACGGAAAAGACCGTGAGAGGCAGCGGACCATCCACATCTCCCAGGTCACCTGGCCTGGCACCTGGCCCTCTGGCGCAACAGCAGCACCACATCCAATGACATTCTCTGCCTCATGGACTTGCTGGTCACAGTCTGACCAATGATGACCAACACTGTGGTCTGGACTCTGATGACTTCTAATGCCAAGGATACCATCTCCCCCTGTGAGCTTTGGATTCCATGCACCCGGTAGAGCACCTCATTTTATCTACCAAAACACGTACCCCACCGCAAATAAAAAAATGTATATGGTATCATGAGATGTTGCAGTCATTTTGCATTAGTCCACAACATATGTGTGTGTAAATGTCAAACTATGCCTCAGTGTTGAACTAACTCCACCCATCCATACCCTTGGATCTGAGTCTGGTACAGGACACACATGGGTCACAATGTATCATTCAATGCAGACATGGAGCACAATACTCACCTGTGGGAGAAACATTAGAGAAAGGAGAGTGAGGAAGATGGCGGCCGGCTAACACGCTCGGTCGGGAGCTCCGACCCACCAGCCAAATGAAAATCAAAGAATAACCTTTCCGTAACGTTTTTACGGACTCTTGAAAAGAGGGATTAAAGCAACTGGAAACTCTCTACGAAAGGAGTTGAAACGAAAAAAAGAACGTTCGAACGGCACACAGAAATACACAGAGAGATATGGTAAATAGAAACCGGCTGAACCTGAGCATACCGTTGAAGCTGGGACTCCCGCAGCAGTCTTTCCCGAACACCGGAGCCTGGGTGAGTGCACGAAGAGCGACGTGGAGCTGCCGGAGGGTGTTCCAGAGAGCCACTTTTCAGTTCCGGGGCACGAGCGGCAGGGTCAGTGGGGGAGAAACCGATAGACAGAGGGCCACACAAAGCAGCGAGCCGAGCGGGCAGAATAAATCTCTGAACCCAAATCAAACAGCAGGGGAACTGAAAGGAGAAAATAAAGAGCATATTATCAACATCAATTTGCAAGCTGTAAACTTAGAACACCCTCGGCTAATGAACTCAAAGAAGGACATTTCGCTACTGATAACTGAGGGAAAAGCGTTTTCCTCTGTTTCACAGATTAACAGAGACCAGGGAGTTTCAGAAAATCTGACAAAATCAGAGAACATTACCAACGCAAAAAGCATACCCAGTGGTGGGGCGGGCAGATTGGAGAGAACAGCGCCAGACTTAATTGCAAGCTGTTTTAATCAAGAGGACATTGGAAAGAGCAAAGAGGAGAGACACACCCAAGCACAACCTAAAACGAGGGTGTATAATACAAGAGCCAGGGAAATAGAAAGAATCCCTGATTCAAGTGCAATAACAGAGGCAGAGAAAGACAAAGATCTGGAAGGAGGAGGAAAATCCTCTTATTGCTTAAGGAATCGCAAATTAGTACCACAGTTTGAACCGAAAAAAAGGGTGTGTCTCCAGGAACAACTAAACGAAAACAGAGAGTGTTACCTAAACTAGCAGAACTGTCTGAAAATGTTAAATTAAGATCTACGAGATCAAAGCTCTCCACGAATCAAAAAATTAGAGTTACTCCCTCCCTGCGGTCTTACTTTAAGGTTCAACAATCAGTGCAAGTAAGAGGTGGCCATTTCTCTATACAGAGCGAGCCCACTGAACCACCAATAAGCACCGGAGCTCATTTAGACAGATCACCTATACATAAGAAGGACCTAGGCAATGTGAGTGGTGAGGAGACTTCGAAGATTACCGGAAGGTCAACTATCCTGGTTAACGCAACCCCGATAACTACACATTTAATGGAGGTAACATTACCACAAACTAAACCCACAGAGAGACCTATAGAACAAGAAGCATTAGCAACAGCAACAGAGCAAGAATTAATCACAACCGAAAAAGTCATGGAGGTATTTGCTGAAAAAATAATGGCAGCAATGACAGAAAAATTCTCAGTCTCTGAGGAGAATCAAAACAAGATACGCGAAGTATGTGAAGGTTTAGACCAAAAATTAAATGTCTTGGGAGAGAGAGTTACCGCAGTAGAAGCAGCAGTAGAATCCCTTAGTAAAAAGGTTAGCACAAATCAAAAAGAAATTCGAAAACTAAAAGACAACGAGAAAACAATCAAAGAAAAGTTGGAATCACTGGAAAACCAAGGGAGAAAAAATAAACTTAGGATTTTAAATGTACCGGAAAATATGGAAGGATCGGATATAAAATAGTTTATTGTCTCTCTTCTTGAAGAATTTTTCCCGTGGGCCAAAAGCTGCAACTTGATGGTGGACATTCAGAGGGTCCACAGGGATCCTTTCAGAAAAAGTAAAGAAAAGAAAAATCCAAGAAAAATTTTGGTCAATTTTATGACCTACACCCTTAAAGAAAAAATACTGAGAGAGGGTTTAAAAAATGGAACTCTAAACAAAGACAACTGGTCATTCAAAATCCGCTCAGATATATGTAAAGCCACACAAGATAGACAGTGAGAATTGGGACAATATATGCAGGAGTTGAAAACATTGGGAGCAACTGTCCAGATGAAATTCCTAGCAGCATTAAGAATCATGTGGCGAAACAAAATGCACAATATTAGAGAACCTCAAGAAGTAGAAAACCTTATAAATCAGATAAAAGATCAGATCCAAAGGGAGAAATCAAATTAATTTAAACACAAGAGATATCCCTCCAGAATAATCTAATCGAAGAAGGAAGGAAAATCTTAAAACATTTTTAAGTAAGAAAACTGGTGAACCGGAGCTCGAACCGGGTGGAAAATTCCATCCAAAAGAAGAAGGGAGGCTTCCTCAGGGGGGGAAAAACGAACCTCGCAGAAACACTATAATGTAAAAAGAAATACACGGGTGGGGAGCAAATTAGGGAAAAAAACTAGAAAAAATATCCTCATAAACCAAAACTGGAGTCAAAAGGATGTCAAACAAAATACATACAAGAATGCCTTAACACAGCCCTCGCTAAAAAACTCTTTAAGAAGAAATGACGAGAGAAAAAACAGTAAATGTTCTCTCATGGAACGTTAATGGACTAAGAACCCCCAACAGAAGGAGAAAAATTATGGAATATATAAAAGAGACGGAGAGTGAGATTATTATACTTCAAGAAACTCACCTTGTTAGTACTGAGTGGGAACAGATAATAAAAAGATTAAAATGGGTAGAAACATGTATATATACTATCCAAGACTGTAATGTGAAGGGGGTAGCAATTATCTTTAAAAAATCCTTAAAGGCAAAAGTGATAAGTAAGAAAGTAGACAACAAAGGAAGATGGGCCATAGCGAAAATAAAAATAGAAGGAAACATACTTAACATAGTAGGATACTATGGCCAAAACATAGATGACCCTACACCTCTCCAAAATCTATACTCGGAACTTCTATCAACATCTGATCCCATAATAATAGGAGGAGACTATAATATAATACTGGATCCAAAAAAAGATAGATCACCCCCAAACAAACACCTCAACCTACCCAAGATGAGGGAATGGCTAAGCACCTACAAAAAAGATTTAGATTTGGAAGATATGTGGCCACAAAAAGGAGATAAAGTATATCCCTTCACCTTCCACAATAAGAAATTAGGACACAAATCAAGGATAGACTTTTTCCTCTTAAATAGATCCTTACAGAATATAGTTAATTGTATTGAACACATTCCTGCACACTTATCTGACCACTCAGCGGTAAAATTAACTTTGCTTCTTCCCAAAGATAAAACTCCTTCTAGATGGACAGTAGATCGATCTTTACTACACAACTAACAATACATCAGCCAGCTAGAAACGGTTTCACTACACTATTTCGAAGACAATGCAACAGGCACCTCAAAACAAACAACCTGGGACGCTTACAAAGCCGTGATAAGGGGTAAATTACTCAGCTTAGGAGCACATAAAGTAAAAGCTAAGAAACTGGAAATCAACAAAATGGAATTAGACATTAAAAATGCGGAGTTACAACTAGAGAACGAAACCTCCCCAGAAAAAAAGGAAGATTTAGAGATAAAACATCGAAGATTAAAAGAAAAGCTAGCAAATTATTTAGAAACCATTGTGAGAGAAAAATGGGAAAACAGTAAACTAGCAAATTATGAATATGGGGAAGGGTGCGGAAAACTATTGGCATGGAAAACAAAATGTGAACAATCTAGGAATAATATACCATGCATCCAGATATCAGAACAATCACTAGAAACATTCTAATATAATAAAATAAGACAGGAGTTCTCAAAATTTTACTCTGGCATATATAAAGAAGATATAAATCCAACCAAAGAACAGATCGGTAAATATTTAGAAGCTATTCCCCTTCCAAAATTAACAAATGAAGAAAAGACAGAGTTAAATCAAAGGATTAAACCTGAGGAAGTCAGAGAAGCGATAAGCAATCTAAAAAGAGGAAAAGCCGCTGGGCCAGATGCCCTTCCAAATGAATTCTATATAACACTAAAAGAGCACCTAGTTAATAAACTAACAGACCTAATGAATAGCATATATATAGATCATGAAAAGATCCCAGATTCCTGGAACGACGCGATAATCAGTATTATTTTAAAGCCCGGGAAAACCCCAAAAACATGCGAGTCATATAGACCAATATCGCTACTTAACTGCGACTATAAAATTTTCACACAAGTCATAGCAAAACGACTCGCTAAGTTTATGCCTGGATTGATTAATTTAGATCAGAAAGGATTTATAAAAGGGCGGCAAATTCATGAAATTACTCATGAGTTGATTGCAGCAATTGATATCGCCACCTCCAAAAAACTCCCCCTCACTATAATCACCTACGACGCCGCTAAAGCGTTCGATAGGGTAAATTGGGCTTTCCTAAACGAAGCAATAGGAAAATATGATCTGGGGGAAAGTGTCGCGTATGCGATAAAAGAAATATACAAGAATCCAAGGGCTAAAATAATAGTCAATGGCAACCTGACTAACAACATTAAAATACAACGTGGTACAAGGCAAGGTTGCCCGTTGTCGCCGTTACTTTTTAATCTTTATATCGAACCACGGGCCACTCTGATTAGGGACCACACACAGATCTCTCCTTTTAAACATCAAAACTGGTCAAAGAAAATAGCATTATATGGTGATGACTTAATGGTATTCAACAAGCTACGAAAGTGCCTACCAAGCATTGGATAAGATGATGAGTGACTTTGGTAAAGTCTCAGGCTATCTAACAAACAAAGAAAAAACTGAAGCAATGAGCTGGAACTGTAATCCACTTTCACCGTATAGTAGGGACAAACTAAAATATCTAGGAATCACCCTGGTAAAAGAAATGGACAAAGTCCCGCAACTAAATTTAACGATAATTGCTAAAGAAATGAGAAGACTACTTAAAACATGGTCAAGCCTACCATTAACTTTCCTGGGAAGATCCAATGTAATAAAAATGTCTATTATCCCAAAATTCACATACCTTTTCAATACCATACCATTGGATTTTAAAAAAGAACTCATGAAGAAGATTCAAGGCGAAATTGCAAGTTTTATCTGGGCCTCAAAAGGAACGAGAATAGCCTGGAGTAAACTCAGGAGGAAGAAAGATCAAGGAGGGATAGCTAGTCCTGATTTATTTGAATATTATAGATCCTTCCAATTTAAGAATTTTAGATCATTATTGAGAAAGTATCAAGACTACCCAAGTTTCCTGCAAAACATGACCGAGAAAACAGACCACTTCCTGTTTAAATTCGGACATCCAACATTTTTCAAAAAAATAAAACTGAAGATTTTATATAACGCTGCTAGACTTTGGTTCCAAATAAGAAGCTCAGTAAATATACCGTATTACAGTACAAAAGCACCAATATGGGATTCTCCAGGGTCACCGGAATGCTTAAAAGACTCTTTAGCAGTGCCACTTAAAGCAGCAGGAATAGCACTATGGGGACAAATATTAAAAGGAAATGAGATAATCCCATGGAACTTGCTATATGAACTAACAGACGGTAAGATATCGAAATTTAAATATTACCAGCTATCAAATTGGGCCAAGTCGCTACAAGAGAAAAATACCGGAAACGAGACACTTGAAAGCGAAATGATAAGAACCACACTAATAAGAAAAGAAATATCAAAGTGGTATTGGACACTTATTGAATCAGGAGAGGAAGATTTCTCAATCCCGGAAAAATTTGGGAGGAAAGACATACCAGATCAAGAGATAGACCTACAACTGATATGGCAAGAATCTATGGGGAAATGCTGGTCCTGTATAAAATCAGCACCATTAAGAAGGAATCACTTGTTTACAGTTCACCGGGCTTACTGGACCCCAAAGAAACTGTCTAAATTCAAAGGATCCAATATTAAGCTCTGTCCCAAGTGCGGAGAAGCAAGAGCGGATGACATCCATATGTTTAAAAAATGCGCCGCAATAACCAACTATTGGGAGGAGATTGGTAAGACAGTGAATACGATACTAAGAACCAACATAACTGTAAGTACCTCTCTCATTTTTTTGGGGATACACAGTAACACAGGTGCTGATAGAAATAAGTTAAATAAAAAACAGGAAAATTTACTCTTTGTATTAATGCTATTAGCCCGGAGAGAAATCTGCATTAATTGGGTTAAACCGGTCGCTCCAAGTTACACAAACTGGTTAAATTACACCATTAAAATCATTAACCTCGATAGAAACAGGGGTTATACGAAGAGAACAAATTTTTGGGAAATTTGGGAACAACATTTTCAAAGTAACTAAAATCTTTTACTGGGTCATGAACAACAAATCCAATGATTAACGCGACAAACCATAATACCAGGCAGAAATGATTTCTGCCGAGTAGTCAAACTGGCTAGCTCCCCCCCACCAACCAATGGTAATATTGGAAACGATAAAGGGTAAGTGGAGAAAAACTGATGGATCAAAACAATGAAAGGGATACTCCCCAAAAATGCAATCTCAGAAAGTGATGGGGCTGTGAAGGCAAAGATTAACAAAAAAGATCATCAGACTCCAGAAACCTCCTTATCTATACAATCGCAAAATGAGGATTAAAAAAAAAAAAAATACTCACCTGTGATGGCCTCAAGCTGCTGAGGGCGGGCTTGCAATACTGTGCGGACAAACCTATTTGGAAGAGTATCATTAAGGCGTAGAGGTCATGCCTCATTTGGAGGTTCCCGGGGAGGGAGTCCCAGGTATGTTTTCCCAGGTGGGAGAACTATGTTCTGCATGCTGGAGTACGGTGGATGTGAAGAATGGTGGCCAGGGCAAGGTTGGATGCATGGAGATGGCACAACGGGGTCTCGGATGACAGTGGTACAAGGTTGGTTTTGGGTCGGGGTTGTGGCCTGCCTCCTGAGTGTGGGTGGGGAGTCTGAAGGTCATCCTGCAGCACACAGTGATCCATTGCAGCTATCTCTGCTGGACGGTGATGTGGCTGGGGTGCCGGATGTTGAAGCAGAGGTGTGCAGATGCACCCTGGATGTGTACTAGTTTCCAGGGAGTGTGTATGTACTAGCTCCGTAGAGGCAGGGCAGTATTTGACATGGATGTTGTCGTGGACCTGGGGGATGGTCTGTCTTTCCTTGGAGTGGATCTATCTGTGGATCATGTGCATAATGCAGAGGGTGTTGCAGCCTGAGGTACAGATGCTGGTGATTACCATGGCAAATGTGAGCGAGCAATACATGATGCACACCATCTTGTGTGCGTGCCCACTGGGTGCCTGTGCAGGGCTCTTGCGGGTGGGACACAAGCAGTTGACCCAGCTGTAAGGGGACAATCCGCAGATGATTACCTGAGTCCTGTACAAGTCCAGCCTCAGGTGGCTGATGTTCAGCCATCCATCAATGGATCTCATGCATTCTTGATTATTTGAACTGGCAATGTCGGCGTCTTTGGTGAGGGTGAGGAGCACCTGGCTGTCAATGGCATACGAGCTGATGATGAGGTGCTGTGCACATGTGATGGTGGTGAGGGGGGTCCTGGACACATTGTAGATTGACACGCTGAGAGATGATACCTGTGCCATATGCCAGATGACGACACCATACTACATGCAGAAGCCTTGAGTCCCACGCACATGGCCTTGCTGGGGTACAGAGCCGGTGGGGAGTAGGAGGGACATGACCTGGTTGGTGTAACAGGGCCTGGAAGGCATGGCAGCGCTGTGTAGGCAGTTGGAGTTGCACACTCATCACGCAAAGGTGTTGTGTGTGCGCTTAGTGTATGCCTGAGAGCAGCCGGTAGATATGCGGATGGACATTGCATGGAGGGTGGCTGCAACATCAGACTGTAGTGCGATGTGGGTCATGCAAGGACATGAGGGTCGTGCAATGTGCACGTTGCATGTGCAGACGGTCCAGCCTTTGGCACCGCGTGGCTGCAACAGTGGCACAGACAAGCTGATGCCAGCCAAATGAGTGGGTGGAGGGAGGAAGGGAGGATCATCTTTGAGGAGTGTGTGTTGCCACATCCGGAAACTCTGTGTGCCCTTGCTGCAGGGGCTGCAGCAGCAGGCGGCATGTCCTGGAAAATATGCCAAAAGTTGCACACAAAGACAAGGCTGTCAGAAAGTCCAACTGCAACAGGTGTATGTAAAGGAAGGAGTGTCCGGTTTTCAATGGCACACCCAGAGACAAAGGATGCACAATCACCAAAGATGACTGACACCGGATCATGAAACTGAAGGCCGAGCTGCGCACAGAAAACACACCCTCAGCAGGTGTTGAGGGCCCGTTGTGGGGACCAACATGGCCAAATACATACACAACCATGAACTTCATGCACAATAGAGATTCAAATCCATGAAGAACACCATGCATGTTGCTCATCTACACTTAAACTCATATGCACAATCTTTGACAACTATGCCAGAGATGCCGCATGCACAGTGGCAAGAGACCTGTATTGACAGAGATGAGGCACCTTGGAGGTTGAGGAACACCTTTATTACTCAGGCCAACAGTAAGGGAAATGCATCAATATGAACAGACTCACAGGTCATTTGGCTGAACATGTGGGACCTACACTGGATACCCCTTCACACCACAGATGCTGTAAATCCATTGAACTGGCACACAAGTGAAGGGGGTGAGCCAAACAACCCCTGCTGCACACAGAGAGGCTGCAATTCCCCATTGAGCCTCTTATGGGGATGTCCCACAGTATGTCCACCCGTAGCCTCCTGTATGTTTCAGAGGGAAGTTTCACACACATTGATGCCTTCCTCACAATCCACAATCCCTTTACAGATGACTGCCACGTAGGGTGACTATCAAGTCATGGGAGGTGCCCCATGGTGAGTCGACATGTATGCATAGTAACAAAACATGCACAGGAGCAGTGCCCACACATTCCAAACAACTACCACACCCAAAATGCCTTGTTGCAATCCTACCCAAAGGAGAATTTTCACCATGTCAGCACACGTTGCAATACTCATGAGGAATAGTAGGAGCCCAACGATGCCACGAGCATACAGCATGCGCAAATACCCGGGGATGACAGACACACAAGAAGTCACTGAAAAGATACTCAACCGCATGCATGGTCATTGACTCTACCGGAATAAGGTTGTCACCATGCTAGTTTTAAATTTACTGTCTCATCCACAATGTGTGGAATTACATCATCATTCGAGTGCCACATCAGAACACACCTCTAAGTAACTTAGCATACAGTCAGCTGGACACACACATCGCAACACATGCCACACAAGGCTAAAAGCGTGCACACTCAGACCCAGGACTCACCATTATGAGAAGAAGTTGCATATAAGCTGACTCCGGATGTTCTCCTCCTCATCCTCCTCCTCCTCACTTGCCTCGTGACCAAGTCCTTCATCCTCCATGGGTGGATGTTCCTGCTCATCCGGATCCAGGATGAGTGGCACAGCTTTCTCCACTGCCATGTTGTGCAGCATGCAGCACACGAGGAAGATTTTGCAGACCTTGACCGGTGCATATGGGAGGGATCCGCCTGTCTTATGAAGGCACCAGAATCTGCTCTTCAGGAGGCCAAACGTCCTCTCAATCACTGGCCTGGTCTGCCCATGGGTGTTGTTGTAACGGTGATCTGCAGCTGTTCTGGGGTTGCGGAGAGGCGTCATCAGCCATGGCATGTTGGGATAGCCGTAGTCCCCTACATGGAAACATCATGTACAGAAGTGGGTCAGGAGATGCTGTAAGATACAAAGATCCCGCTAAATACAGGACAAACAGAGTATACCCACCAACAAGACATGCTCGTTCGTTGTGCAGCCGCAGCATCATTTCTGTCACCCTGCTACGCCTCATGATGTAGGCATCGTGTGCTGACCCTGGAAAACGTGCACAGACATGGGAAATCAGCATGTTTGCAAGACACACCACAAGGGCATTAATGGAGTGATAATGTTTTCGGTTTCGATAGGCTACCTCCTGTGCCTGTGGTGGCACCAAAGCCACATGTGTCCCATCAATGGACCCAATTACATGGGGCATCCCTCCCAGGGCATAGAACTCACCCTTGACACCCGTCAACTGCTCACGAGTCGGAAAATAGATGAATTCATCCAGATGCTCCAACATGCCTTCTAAAACATCATGCAGGACACGGCTGAACATGGTATGGGACATGCCACCCACATCAGCTATGGTGAATTGAAAAGTACCGGTGGCAAAAAAATGTAGGGCTGCCATCACCTTCATCTTGGGAGTCAGCGCAGTAGGATAACTGTGTCGCGGTTGGAGGTGTGGTGCCAGCCTGTTTGTCAGGTCCTCAATTAACTGTTGGGTGAATCTGTAACGGCGTATGCTGTTACGTTCCCTCATGGCACCCAAGTCTAGCTTTGGTCGGGGGAGAGGCGGTGCCCTGCAGAAATTTGGAAGGAATAACGAAGAGTGAGTACATAACAACACCAATGTCAATAAACTGAGCACATATTCAATTGCTAATACACATTTGCAAAATACAGAGTCTGGTCTGTGCAATACATCCAGGACACGAATGTCAGCCAGATGAGACTCCTACGAAGAGCCAGCTACAACCGTTGATTGTCAAGTTCTACATTACATGCCCTGAAACAAGCTGTGGGCCAGTGTAAGTGAACAGCCAGAGACATCACAGGAGTGACATACATCCACATATCTGCATTTGAAGGATGTCATCTCATACAGACAGCTGGCGGCAAGCTTGACGCACAGGGCACATGTCATTAAAAATTAGCAGCTTACACACATTGCGATGAAGGGGTACACGTGAAAAAAGAAAACACAGACATGGAGACGACGCAGATATGTCCTCATGTCAAAAGAACATGTTCGAAGCATCCAGACACACGTAACGTGTGAATCCACATGTGGCATGTTGTGCGTATATGTGTGCCATGGCCATCTATGCACAGACACATGTTGGTTGCAGCAACAGCAGATGCAGTTGACGGAACACCAACACCAAGCTCATGGGAACACATGACACACACAACATAGTCACATCGGGCCACGCTGGTAGTGAGATGTCTGGTGTCAGTGTCCCTGTCCCTGGCATCAGGGGACAGTTGCGGGTGTTGGTGACTGTGCCATACCAGTGATGCAGTGCTTGACACGTTTGTACTACATGCACACATGTGCAAAATGTGAAGGGGAAGTGTGCCACATAGTGCCCCATCACACATGCCATCTGTCCAGAGGTCATCACACATCTATTGTGCAAAAACATGAGGAGAAAAGTGCCATATCACTGCCTGACACACATAGGCCCTGCACAAGAAGAACTGCACTGACAATGACTTGATGTTCAGCCTTATGCGAGTGTGAGACCTCCATTCCTGTCCTGTGCACCTCCTATCACCAGTGGAACATGTGAAACGCACCGTACACACGTTCTGAGGGCGTGTGTACGGTACGTATCACTATATTGGTGTTGGCGTAGGAGTACGAGTGTGTGTAAGGACCGTACACATACACGTGTACGACCAGTGTGTACACGGACGTGTACTACCATGTGTACACGGACGTGTACGACCAGTGTGTACACGGACGTGTACTACCGTAGTACACGTACATGTACACACTGGTCATACACGTACGTGTACGACCAGTGTGTACACGAACGTGTACGACCAGTGTGTACACGGATGTGTACGGCCAGTGTGTACACGTACGTGTACGACCAGTGTGTACACGGACGTGTACTACCGTAGTACACTTACGTGTACACACTGGTCGTACACGTACGTGTACGACCAGTGTGTATACGGACGTGTACGACCAGTGTGTACACGGACGTGTCAAATGCACTGTGCAACTGATGTCATTGGGGTACATGTCAAACGCACCGTACCTGTGTGTGGATTGTCAAATTACATAGGGGACACATGAGGGACAAGTATAATGGCCTAAATGCATGCTGGTTGTCATGGAGACCGAGTTTCCAGTTCAAATGTTTTCATCAGGTGCCCAGCAAAAGTCGGTTGGAGACAATATACAATGTTGCAAAGTGGTTGTTAACTTGACATGATGCTCAAATTTTGAACCATGCAAAGGTCCCTTGCTCACTTTGCCACTGGATTCAAGCAAGCCTGGCTGAAGACGGCTGAAATGCCAGAAACCGGTCCTAGGAAGCTTGCTTCCGGTCCAGGGAAGGCATGGCTTGGCAGTTCGGGCTGGACTGTGCTCATGAGGCACAGGTTCAGACTGATTTGCATATGGCCATGTCTGAACTGGGGTGGCAGAGTGGGCTAAAGAACGGTGATGGATCAAACCCAGATCTGTTGACTGGGTTTGAGTGTTTGATTGGTTCTGATGCTCCGTCCATCACCACCCCCTTTTGTACCGCTTTGTTCGCCATAAGTTGGCAGGGTATGCTCAGACGTGAGTCCCTTGCTCACTTTGCCACTGGATTCAAGCAAGCCTGGCTGAAGACGGCTGAAATGCCAGAAACCAGTCCTAGGAAGCTTGTTTCCGGTCCAGGGAAGGTATGGCTTGGCAGTTCGGGCTGGACTGTTCCCATGAGGCACAGGTTCAGACTGATTTGCATATGGCCATGTCTGAACTGGGGTGGCAGACTGGGCTAAAGAACGTGATGGATCAAACCCAGATCTGTTGACTGGGTGTGAGTGTTTGATTGGTTCTGATGCTCCGTCCATCGCCACCCCCTTTTGTACCGCTTTGTTCGCCATAAGTTGGCAGGGTATGCTCAGACGTGAGTCCCTTGCTCACTTTGCCACTGGATTCAAGCAAGCCTGGCTGAAGACGGCTGAAATGCCAGAAACCGGTCCTAGGAAGCTTGTTTACGGTCCAGGGAAGTCATGGCTTGGCAGTTCGGGCTGGACTGTTCCCATGAGGCACAGGTTCAGACTGATTTGCATATGGCCATGTCTGAACTGGGGTGGCAGAGTGGGCTAAAGAACGGTGATGGATCAAACCCAGATCTGTTGACTGGGTGTGAGTGTTTGATTGGTTCTGATGCTCCGTCCATCACCACCCCCTTTTGTACCGCTTTGTTCGCCATAAGTTGGCAGGGTATGCTCAGACGTGAGTCCCTTGCTCACTTTGCCACTGGATTCAAGCAAGCCTGGCTGAAGACGGCTGAAATGCCAGAAACCGGTCGTAGGAAGCTTGTTTCCGGTCCAGGGAAGGCATGGCTTGGCAGTTCGGGCTGGACTGTTCCCATGAGGCACAGGTTCAGACTGATTTGCAGATGGCCATGTCTGAACTGGGGTGGCAGAGTGGGCTAAAGAACGGTGATGGATCAAACCCAGATCTGTTGACTGGGTGTGAGTGTTTGATTGGTTCTGATGCTCCGTCCATCACCACCCCCTTTTGTACCAGTTGGTCAGATGTGTTGCCAAATGTGTCATGATGTTACAGATGGCCATGTGACAGGTGGCATGATTCAAGTTGTTAGTCAAGCAGTCTTGGTCATTGGCACTCACTACACTTGTCAACATGTCTCAATAGTTTATATGCATGACTTTGATGTTTTGTGGTGAATGACAATAATGTGCCTGCATGACAGATGTCTCCCAAGGAGTGCACGAGACACCACCTTTACACTTTTCTTGGACACGCTGGCACATTAAAAACGAAGGCACAGTTTTGAAAAATATTTGTTTAGAGATTATACATATACATGTTCCCACTGTGTGGTTGCATTTGGGTAAGTCCTTGGTTGTTGATGATACCAACTTACGAGTATCAAGTCATCCAGACCACCATGGTGCCATGTATATGTACTTACTGATACCCCATTTCTTCTTTACTGTGGCTTATTTGATTTGGGCTGCCAGCTCATACAATGACTGTGTAAATGTAGTTTTTTGTGCACCTCCTTGTGTGACTTCTGTTATACAGGCACATGTGTGTTCTGATCAAAAAGTGGCACATTCACACATTCCAAACACGTTGATTGTGTAAAATGTTGTGATTCCCAAGGGTTCACAATGTATTTATTTTGGCTTTCCTATTTACTCACTGGTCTCTGAGTGTGGGGACACCTTCAGCATTGGCGTCAGTTATTTGCCCTTGGGTACACCAATACTGTTTCTTTCACAGTGAACAAGAGATGGCATGCCTTCATAGTCTGGCTGTGCGCAACAATTCCTCCTGTCCGCCACCTCCCCCAGTTGCGCTGCAACCCATCCCTCCGACTCCCCCCTCCATGGGGCCTGTGGTTTCTTCGGGTGCAGGGGAGACGCTGGCCGAGCTTGCGGACATGTGCAGCGCCATGCTAACCACCACCTTTGGCGCTGCCCCACCCCCTGTGGTGGAGTCGTCCGTCCC
This sequence comes from Triturus cristatus, assembly GCF_964204655.1. Lineage (NCBI taxonomy): Eukaryota > Metazoa > Chordata > Amphibia > Caudata > Salamandridae > Triturus > Triturus cristatus. The sequence continues at coordinate 288,041,335 of NC_140587.1, forward strand.
CGCACCCACAACACCTACCCTTCCCCCTCCTGTCCCTGCGGTGCCTGGTCCTTCCCCACATGATGCCCCCCCAGTGGATGAACATGAAGTGTCAAATGTGCAGGCAAGCTAGGGGAGACGCGTGGCCATGTGTCCCCCCCCAGGACTTTGCATCTGGACTGGCCTATGGCCTTTGTAAATAGTGTTTTTCCTTTGCACACTATTGCTTTTCTGGTATTGATGTTGGTGCTGATGCTCCCTGAGTTGGGGTGGTGATTATGTGTTAGGTGTCTGGGAAATGTTGTAGTGTGCTGCTCATGGGGTGGACCCTGGTATCTGCGTGCCATCACAAGGTCTCTGCAAATAATCTTTGGTCATGTATGCTCTTTGTGTTTGGAGACATTGTCCCAAGGAGTGTTGCTTCCTCTGTGGCACCTGACATCTTCCCTGCAGGGAGTTGCATAATTGTTGTGCTGACCTGTGTCTACATTTCCTTGGTGGGTGACGGATCCCTTCAACTATGGCCATGCCTGCTGAGCAATGTCTCCGCCTGCATCGTCTGAGCCATCCTTGGTAGTCACTGTACTTGTGTATAGAGTATGTTGCCATGCCTTCATGTAGAAATGGTCCCTTTTACGCACTATGCATGTGTGTACTCCCAGCCTAGAACACATATGTTACTTGTTCTGCAGGGTATTTGGGCAACTGACTCACAATTGTGGGCATTGTATCTGTGGGAACTCCACCCTATTCCTTCCATGGGAGACAACAACTTGGTGGCTGTCCCAGCACCTGTGCATTCCTATCAGTCCTGGAATGTGCGTGAGAGTGTGTGTTCCCTTTGGCTCTCTTAGGTTAGTAGGCTTTAACATGACTATACAGTCTTGTGGCATGATCTCAGTGTGTGTATTGTGCTGCACCCGCAAGGGTACGGGTCGTACCACGTGTACCCCTACGTCACCCCAACAATGGTGGTACGGCCCATACCCATGCTCTTGAGGGCGTGGGTACGGGTCGTACCAACATTGTTGGGGTGACGTAGGGGTACGGCCCGTACCCACGCTCTGATGGCGTGGGTACGGGCCGTACCACCATTGTTGGGGTGACGTAGGGGTGCGGCCCGTACCCACGCTCTGAGGGCGTGGGTATGGGTCGTACCACACGTACCCCTACGCGTACCACCATTGTTGGGGGGACGTAGGGGTATGCGTGGTACGACCCGTACCCACGCTCTGATGGCGTGGGTACGGCCCGTACCACCATTGTTGTGGTGACGGGACACGTCCACGTCCACTTCTGTTGTGGCGGGACGCAGGCCTTGGTGGACACGCCCCCCAAAGTGACCAGACCCTGGAGGTACTGTATGTACATGATATATGTGGTATAATTTGGGTAGGGGTTAAGTTGCATGCCCCTCGCCCACCCCCCTTTGACCATGGGTGTTGTTTTGACCTTCTGCGGCATCTGCGTCGGTTTCTGTGCACCAGGTCGTAGGCTAGGAGGGCCGGGATTACACGTAGGATGGGGTCCATGGCTGTCTGTCGCGTACAGGTGCTCCTTCTTCGCGTCGTCCTCAATTTCCTGGGAGTTTTTGGCTGCCGTAAAATATTAGCCGTGCGGAGTGACGTAGGCACGAATCGTAATGGCTGGTCCGTAAAACGCTGCCTGACTCCGTCCGGACGTCACGTACGCGATGTCCCGGATCGGAATTGGGGGTATTTTTTAGCCGCACGTAGTTTTGTACGAATCGTACGGAAATGGTATTTCTGTACGATTCGTACTTGCTGATTTGTAAGAAGGATTTCCCGGGTACGAGTCGTATGGAGAAAACGCTCCGTACGACCATTCGTACCCGGGTTTTAACGGATCGGAATCGGCACCAAGGTGTTCTCGCTTGTTCCCGAACACAGGCCCCAATCTTCATCTCTTTGCTCTTTTCATGGAGAAGGTAGCAAGCTTGAATGCCAGCTCCTGTCTTAAGCTAAATGGGGACAAAACTGAATAGATGATACTAGGCAATGAACCTAACTTCAAGCCAATTTTAAGCTGGCCAAATTGCTCAGACATGCCCCCTACCCTCAAGACAGTTGTAAAAAGTCCGTGAGTATACCTGTCAATGGATGCCCACACAACAATATTACCGAAACTGCACGCCCGGTGGTTGTTCTAGTGGGGTGATGATGATGGAGAAAGGTCTTATACGAAAGAGACTTGCTCGGAAGAAATCCACTCGTTTAACTCACTAACAAGTTATTAATAAGGTTTAGTGAAAACTAATACGCACCACATGAACACGCGGGTTAGTGAAGCTTGCCTATGTGTGTACTAATGCGGATAACAATGAAGACGGACTAATACTGCTTTAAACGGGAAACTGTTGTGCGCATGCGTCAACTGCATCTACGTAGTATGACGAATTAACGATTGGAGGGAAATTCTGGTACAAGAGCAGAAGACACTAAAATGGAGTCTTGAAGACTCGTGTGCATGGCATCTGCTTAGCTGAAACGAAAACGAGCTATTTTACTAACGCTAATGCAGGAAAAGTATTAATAGGTAAAGGGGAATAGAGTAAATGTGGGCGGTATACAGCGCGACCACTTTATTTGTGAAATTAATATTTATTTTTCTGACTTTATCACTAGTGCACGTTTGGGCCTCTCACACATAACTGAATTAAGCTGAGTAATGTGAAGTCTGCACATGTCCACTGAAAGTTAACCCGGAATGATGACTGAAATATTGAATGGGAGCCAAGGACACGAGTGTTACATCCTGGGAACGGATGGTGAAGAGTTCAACGATGGGGACTCATATTCAAAATGTTACTAAATTGTTTCAAAGTGAAATGTGAAAGCGTATGAGAACTAAATGTATGAATAAATATTAAGGGGATGGGTTTGCGAACAATAGTTGAACTGATTTTAATTACGTGTAAGCATGGTGTGATGGAGCTTCCCCCCTTGCCTGACTATTCATATTTCGTATTTTTACAATATTGAAACTTTAGTGGTTGGAACATGAAGAATGAAAGGTATCATTAAGATTAATATTATTATTAGGAAGCTTATAAAGCCCTATGGTTACTCAAACAGGAGTGTCCCCGCGCAAGGACGTAAATGAACCTCAGCGACCGTCCTAAGCAAACCACCATCCAGCGCGGACATCCACACAGAGATGGCACCCTACTACTTTAGACCTCCCGGGGGGTGACGGAAGAGCCAGTTTTTCAGTTTCTGGCGGAACAGAGACTCCGACTCAAATGTCCTCAGATCCATAGGGGAGCCCATTCCATGCCTTTGCTGCCAGGAAACCAAAGGATCTCCCGCCAGCCCGAACCTTCCGCACCCTGGGCACAGTCAATCTAGCACTGCCCAATGATCTCAGATTATGGGCAGGCTGGTAGACCATCAGGAGGGGGGGTAGAAAACACGGCCCCCTTTTCCTAAGGATCCTATGACTAAAGCTTAGAGCCTTAAAGGTGACTCTTGCCCGGATAGGGAGCCAATGCAGTTCTTTCAAAGCTTCTCCCACCGAAGCCCTCCTTGGGATATTCAGGATAAGCCGGGCTGCTGCATTTTGGACCTTCTGCAAGATGTTAAGATTTTTTTCAGTCACCCCTAGATACAGGAAATTGCAATAATCAAGGCGAGACGAGACCAGAGCCTGTATAATAGTTCTTTTAGCCTCCAGGGGGAGGCGGTCCAGAATCTTACGTAGCATCTTTAAAATGACGAAACATGTACCGGCCACAGCAGATATTTGCTCAGAGAAGGAAAGATTTTCGCCGAAGCACACTCCCAAATTTTTCACCTTTGCTTTCGGCACTGGACTAGGTCCTAGTGCTTCTGGACACCAATGCTGCCACCAGAGAGAGGGCTGTTTTCCAACCACCATCACCTCTGTCTTCCCTGCATCTACCTGGAGGCAACTCAGTCTCATCCAGTCCATAATCTCCCCCAGGCAAGTTCTGAAATCGGCAGCCCTTCCAGATTCCTTTTGTTCCAGGGTCACAACTAGCTGAGTGTCATCAGCATATGACACCAGCTTAATTCCATGTCTCAGAACAATATTTGCAAACGGGCGCAAATAAATGCTAAACATGGTGGGGCTGAGAGCTGATCCCTGCGGCACCTCCTGGTTTAAGGGACAGACTCTGGAACTAAAATGATGTTGCAGGACCTGGAAGGATCTATTTTCCCGAAAGTTCTTCAACCAAATCCATGTGACACCTCCGACCCCGACCTCCCGTAACCTCTCAAGTAGGAGACCGTGGGACACCGTGTCGAACGCGGCAATTAGGTCCAGCAGAATCAAGGCCGTGGTCCTACCTTCATCAGCCACAGCCCTCAACACTTCGGCTGCCAGGAGGAGAGCGGACTCCATACTATGCATAGGCCTAAAGCTGGACTGGGTATCATGAGGAACCCGCCTCTCTTCCAAAAACCTCGAGAGTTGGCCATTCAGATGTTTCTCTACAATTTTAGCTACATAGGGAAGTAGAGATGTGGGTCTTACATTTTCAGGAAGAGCGGGGTCCAATGAAGGTTTCTTCAACAGTGGGACCACCATGGCATGTTTCCAATTGCTGGGGACCTGCCCCATGCTAAAGGACAGGTTCAGTAGCGAGGTGAGAACAGGAGCAATGATTTTCTTTCCTAGTTGCAAAAATTTTGGAGGGGCCGGATCAAGAGGTGACCCAGATTTCACTGCCTCCATCAGCCTGAGGACCTCGTTTTCCGACAGAGGGCAAACTTATCCTCGGTCCATGGGGCCTCCATACCAGGCACGGGGGCATGCCTCCTACTACTTTCTGGAAAGGTGGCATATATCTTATCAATCTTATTAGTAAAATAGTCAGCAACCTTATTACAATAATCCGTAGAGGCAGGGACCACAGCTGTCACCCGTTCCAAAGAGGATAATTGTTTCACTACCTGAAAGATGGTCTTCGTGGAATTTGTTGCTAGCTCAATTTGCCCTGTATAATATTCCCTCCGCACTCTCCTGATCTGGCAATGGTAAAGCTTCAAAGCCTTTAAATATATCTGTCTGTTCTCATCCCGATAGATCTTCCTCCATTGGCGCTCAAGATGCTTACAGCTGGATTTCATTTGCGCCAGATCTCCCTAGAACCACTTCGCAGAGGCAGATGTATGCCCACCTTTACATTGATTTAGCGGTATCAGGGAGTCCACAGCCTCCAACATCCAACTAGATATTAAATTATCAGCTCTCTGGATGTTGTCCACTACTTCAGGAGGTCTGCCAGCCAGTGCTTCTTCAAAGGCATCTTGAGTTAATTTGTCCCATTTCCGGATCAATGTAGGTTTGGAGCAACTACCCTGCGAGTGGAAGGCATGACCTGGCAACAGTAAACTAAAAGGCAGTAGGTAGTGGTCTGACCAGGCTACAGAGACCGGCGGTACAGCAACAATTTGTGAAAATGTTATCTAACGTGTGACCTCTGTTGTGTGTGGAAGTATGGACCAATTGGTTCAGGCCCAGAGCCTGAAGGCCTAATAAAAACTCAGCTGATTCTTTACAACTTTTATTTTCTAAATGCAAATTAAAATCCCCCAATAGGAGAAAGTTAGAGTAGCGGAGGGCATATGGGAGAAGTATTTGAAGAAGTTCATCGATAAAGGTTCTCCCCGGACCAGGAGGTCTATAAAGAGGAGCCCAGAAACAGATCTAGAGCTATTGATATTCAGACTAAAAAAAGCAGCTTTGCAGCTAAAAAGCAAGAGTTTATTCAATTTAAGCTGAAGATCTCTCCTGAAAATTACAGCAATACCCCCCCCCCACTTCTTGCCAGACCTGTCCACCATCAGAATCGCTTAGCCTTCGGGTATAGCGTCCAAAATATCAGGGGCGGACGTCTCGTTAAGCCAGGTTTCAACTAGGAATAGTATAGCTGGTTCTTGGTCATTAAGAAGGTCACGAATTTCTGTCCTATGTTTACTAAACGATCTACAACACAGTCCCTTCGCCCGCCCCACGCCCACAGAAAATGTAGGCGAACAGTATCCCCCAAGCATCTGAGGGCCAGCAATTCCTCAGTGGTGTACACTTTCCTGACCTTCGTTGGAGAGACAGGGGTCCTGGCCCCTGGCGCCATCCAGGCGCGGACGGGCTTCCCTTAGGCGCGCCTGTGGCGCGCACGCTACGCGCGCGCTTGATCATGCGTTTTAACATCGTGAGCGCTGGGAGGACTAGACCGCTCTACCCGTGCCACACTCAGCCCCAGAAATGAGGATGGCAAAGAGGAAGCCAAATATGGTACAGCGCAACGCCCTCCACAACAATCGGCACACGCCGTGGCGGACCAGGGCAGAAGTACCCTCGGAAGAGAGACACAACCCGCGGCTGACTTCCCCCCCTTTCCCTACCAACTGTATAATATGCTGGTAAGGAACCAGAAATTATTACACAAGGTTTAAAATGATTAAAAGAGCAGCGCGAATAATAATAACAACACAACTCAAGTGCAATAGTAATTACACAGTGTAGTAACAGCGATAGAGGAACATTAAAGCAGTGCAAGCGAGGGCATTTCAGGTCTCACCAATGTCACCAAGATAGCTTTAGTTAGTTAGTTAGACACAGATGCTGTAAGTCGTCGATGCTGAATTGCTGCAAGAGAAGTATGCTGGTTGCTGATGCTGGGGGAGATGCTGATGAAGAGCCGAATGCAGAACCTGAAGCAGAACTTTCTATCCTAATTTAATTGGGTTAGATCAGAAGATCACAGAAGAATCTCGAGGAGGAAGAGAGTGTCGGTATTCTAGAGAGGTCAACTATCCTGTCCTGAAGTCTTTGTCTCCTGACCTATCCCGGGGGACCCTTACCAGCCCTTTGGCCAGGGGGTTGGTCTTTCACACCATTCTTGGTGGATATGATTTCTCGTTATTTGTAGATGTTCTTTTCTCTCTGTCCTCTCCCTTTCTGAGCATTAATTATTGTATGTGTCAGAGGTAAATGTTTTCTTTGGATTTAATGAATTGAAATTTCTCTCCTATGAATGATTGTGACTGCACTGTATTTTGAAACTGTTCACATGCATTTAATTTAGATAAAGATTTAAACTTTCCTGAGTCTGTGATTATTTTCTTCATAATTAAATGAATAGTTAGAATTCTTTTAATTATTACCATCAACTAGTTCAACTAATGGTCCATTGACCAGAGGAAAGAACTTCTTGATTAGTGAAGGGTTAGGTTGGGATGAACAGAGGTGCCAAATAACTAATCCTGAAGATTGTGAAAATATATATAAACTTTGACAACCAGCGGTTTACTCAAAAGTGAGTTTATGGGCCCAGGTGAGTATATGGTAGTAGAGTACCTGTTGTTGGTACACCGCTGGATCAATGGAGCTCTAAGGCAGTACACAAATATTATAGGCTTATGTATGGTGCAAAAGGGTAGGGAGAACCACCCGTCTCCCTAGATTGTGGTAAACCACAGACAAAGAACTCCAAGGTCCCCTGCACACGCTAGTGGTACATAGAATTATGTTAGTACAGTAATGAGTGTAGGAAAGAAAAACACTGTTCATCCACTGCTCTATGTGGTTCCAGGATTTATTGTCCTTGTTGTGCGGTCCTTGGTACAAAGTCTTAGCCTAGCCAACGTGTGTTTTGTTTCTACCATGAACAACACAGCGACTTCTTCAGGGCTAAATTCCTATGATTACGGTCCTTATTGTCAGTTGTACTTCCGTCCCGAAACAAAGTAGTAGTAAATGGTCTCAAGGATTACAGAGACCAGAACTCGATTTAATTAAAGTTGCCTCATGAAGCAGATTATATATTCTGTGATGCAGACGGATATTCAGAATATGCAGCTATTAATTATTGTGAGACCCTATTTGTAGGATTTTGTCAGTCAGCCAGCTTTGATTGTGTTGCCGCTGGTTACCTGATCCGGTGAAGCAGCTGGTGAAGTCTCCCGCGTGTGAGAGGGAAGGTATTCTCAATTTTATCGACCAGCTGCTATGGCCGTCTTAGACTATTGCGGAAAATTCTGCACCTGCTACCCCTTTTATCCAGGAGGCTTGTGATACAGGCTTTCATTCTCTCTCATCTGGAGTACGGGGACTCACTCTACCTAGGAGCGTCTAGACTTGTAACTAAGAAGAGAATTAAAGTTGTGCAGAACGTGGCAGCCCACCTTTTGCTCAGTATCCCATGACATCAATCAGCTCAGCAGGCCTTAGTCACTCTCCATTGGCTTCTGGTAGACCAGAGGTTGAAAGTTAAAGCTCTGTATACAGCATATAGGGCTTTTGAAGCAAAAGGTCCTCCCTTATTACAAATACTAATTTCATCTTACACTTTGGGCAGAACCCTAAGATCAACCAAGGCTCAATTAGTCAGAGTCCCCCATATCTGGAGAACGAAAAGTTAAGGGCGCTCCTTTGCTTACACTCTGTCCAAACTGTGGAACTTTCTGCTCCATACAGTGTGGCTCATTGATAATGAGCCTGTATTAAGGTAGCACCTGAAACCTTGTCTGTTTGGCAATTAGCCTTTCTACTGTCGCCTATGAAGGAACACAGTGTTAGTCTGTGCTGCAGAAGTTAGGAATGCCTTAGGGTAGCCATGCACTTTTCAAATATGCGTAGAATTGAATTGAACAGAATAGTTACTCGTTGTATATTGGCGTACTTAATTTCGCCCTACATGTATTTTAAATATCTGCAACAAAGCACATTCTCATGAAGAAGCAGGAGGCTAAGGATTAAGCGTTTTTGTTGGCATATATTAAAGGAGTAAAATATCCTCTGTCATCTGTTAAAAGGCCATTGCAAGTCATTTTTTGTTCTATAACTATATAAAGTTGTTCAATCTTCTACCTCGTTCCTCTGTAGGATAACAAAAGGTCTTTACTACCTTGCAATATGCTTATAGTGCAGGACAGAGTGTATTTTATCCCTTGATTTTAGATGGCTTATTAAATTAAATGTATGGGATTTACCTTTCAAACCTATACAGATCCCCTCGAATGTATATCTGATACTGTAATTTAATTTGTGCATCAGAACTAAGAGTCCCAATTCACAAACAAGCCTGAATTAGCTAAAATTCTGCTCATTGTAGGTTTCCACCAAAATGTAAATAGATTATTGACATTTAGAGGATCCTCAAAAATCCCCAGGGTGCATGCAAGGAAATCGACAGAACTCATAGATATGTGTGCTTTCTCTTAATTCTCTTACAAACACTTGGTTTTGTTTTCTCGATGGGATTCTGCAGGAGGATAAGGGGAGAAAATGTGCATTTGCGCATTTAACTTTCTATAGACTTCTTTTAGCACTTGCACAAATGTTTTGATTGACCTCTAAATTTGAAGGCTATGTATTAAGCGTATTATATTATTGGCTATCATTCCCACCAAATTCAGGGCCTCATTTAGGGTTCAACGAAGTGAAAGGAAGGCTGCAGAACAGCGGTACCCCTGCTAACTGCAGTTCCCCAGTCCACTTAGAGGTGGGGGAACCACTGTATTAATATCAGAGTCCCAATCAGGGTAAATCGGCCATGGGTTGCTTGTGTTTCATTTCAGGGAGGATCTGGCCTGGCAGTTCAGTTTGCACTGTTTCCACGGAAGTAGAGTTAAGGCTGATTGGAATATGGCTGGGTCCAAACTGAGTTGGCATGAGGGCAAAAGAACGATGAGTTGGAGTTCTATGTAGAGTGCTCACTAGTGGTTGGTCTTAGTGCAAGCATTCCTCCGACCACATTTTGTGTTTGATGGTCCTCTATATTGCAGTGCTGCTGAATGACAAGCACAATTGGCCATAAAATAGAAGTTAAGTAACGCTTTTTAAAACTTTTTTTGAAGTACCAATGCAAGTGAATGTAACTTTATAACTCCAAACGTTTCTAACTGCAGGTTAGCCAGTCTCCCTGACTTGGTAACATTAATCACTCTACACACCTGTATAAAATACACACCTAATACAATTTTACTACCTCCCTCTCCTCAAGTCAATATGTGAAAGCATATTTTCAAAAAGGCACATGTTCACAATTACATATGATTTGAACACCCTAATTTTAAGTTTCTTTAAAACGTGCTAATACTATTTTGTATTTGTTGCAAAGTCATCCTGTGCCCTGGGCAACCCCATTTGCTGACTGGTACTGGTGGTAACTGACTCTGACTGACCCTGGACTCTACTTAACCAGGCGCAGGGCCAGTGCTATGCTGAAAAAGACATTTAGAATACAGTGAAAACACCTACATTTACTAGGGTACCCTATGGGTTAGAGTACCCCTATGATGGCATGACCTTCCCTATAAGGCCCTAGTACATAATAGGACATGGGGATTGAAACTACCTTTAAGTCCCTAGTATATAATAGGGCATGGCAGTGTAGAGACCAGCAGCCCTTTCTACACTTACATGTGTGCACTGTTGAAGCCTGAGGTCAGTTTAAAAGCAGCCCTTTGTTGCAGAACTGCTTTTAAAATGCTAATTGTGCCCAAACTCGACTGAGGTGCATGGGGCACTTAAAAGTTAATAAACCACAATTTTGGGGGGAAAGGTATTTACAAGGAGGGTCCTTATGAAATGGTTTTTGTATGCCTTGGGGTTAGTGAAAATTCACTCCCCACATTGCAGTAGTGTGCTTCCCAAAATTGACTTTTGTGCTAGGAGCACTGCGGAATGAGGATGTGCAATATATTTACGTATTCAGAACCCCTGAAGTCTCCTCTAGGTATCCCAGGGGTGTGGAGTCCTGTAGATATAGGCAAAGTCCTTATAAAAGATGTTTAATAAGCCCTGGTGTTTGGGAAATTGCCCAGAACATTTTCGTCATTGCAGATCCCCAGCCACATAGGTTACCAAGGCAAGAAGTTATTAAATAATAACTAACATCAAGGAGGTCATCAAAATACCATTCAAGGACTTCCTAGAATGGTATCGATAAATCCAACAATATGCTATTATTGAATTTATCCTAAAATGTACAGACAAGATGTTATAAAGACGTTCTTGTCTGTAAGACAAAATTCGGCCTTCCCGTGATCTGTCCTGATTGGTCAGAGTTAAGTGGATTAGCCAGGCTTGCTAAACTATCCATCAAGCACTCTGGGATCACCAGGTGAGCCCCATACTGGGGACAACTTGCTATAATACGTTATTACCAGAAGAGCCTTGACTCCATGCCACAGGCACTTTAGCCGGACCTTCTTAAAATATTTGGGTGCCCAACACTTGTGTAAGAAACCTTCCTAATGGCAGGTCAGTTAGTATAGCAGTAAACATAAGACCAACTGCTGACTCATCCGGGCGAAGGACCAGCATCCTGCAATTCTTCAGCTGAAATGCCCAGCAGTAGAGTTGAATATCGGGTAACCCTAGACTTCCTTTCTCCACCTTCCTTCCCAGATTTTTCCAAGAGAGTCTTATACCCCTGCTTGCCCAAACAACAGAGGTAATTTTCCCCTGTATTTTCATAAGAGCCTTCTTATCGAAGTTTAATGGAATGTTATCAAACAGATAGGTGAATTGAGGTAGGATAAACATCTTGACTAAATATATTCAGCCATGTATGGTAAGGGGGAGGTTCTGCCATCTCTTCATTATCCTGTCTACCTAGATGGAGACCTTCTTTAAATTCGCCATTGGGATTTTCTCTGGTTCTTGCGCTTATTGTTAGTTCCAGGTATCTTATTTCCTCCACGCTTTGTGTAGCATCAGAACTCTGACACCATGTCATAATCTTCATTTTTTCACTAATCAAAAAAATGCCACAACGATGAGGGTCCCACACTTGTGCGCACAGAGAGTAACTATGTCATTTAAATGCTCTCACTATTGCTTAAACTGTTGGTGCTCACTTGAAAATGGCCATCGTTGAACCATTTCCAAATTAGGATAAATTCACACTTGCAAGGAGCACTCAAATTAAACACAATATTTCCAAACAAATATCTTTGATTTAACCAATCAACATAATTTATTCTTAGTTCTCATATTCTTTCCAACATGAAGAATATCAAGTTTATTCCATGCCAATGTCCTCTTAATTTTATGCCTCAATTGGTCCTTTATCCTTGTTCCATATCAATGTCTATTTTTAATCCACAGATATTTCTTTTTGACCCATCAATCGTTTATTCCATCCTTTTGATCCATCAATCGTTTATTCCATCCATTTCTGATCCAATCATCTTATCAAGGATAATAATTCCATTCTTTATTTCAAATACTCTCAACAGCCGACGTGTTTCGTCCCCTCCTGGGACATCATCAGGGCTGTGAAATAAACAAGCACATTCAATCATAATCACATCCCTCCAATGTACATGTTTGCACCCTTATATCCTTATAGATCATTTCCTACCTATTTAACAAGCTCCATGATTAATCAGGATGTTTACACAGAAATCCTTATTTTTAACAAAACATCGTCTCAATCTTAGGTATGACATAGTGCAAGATTTAAATGATCCACATTATTTATATTCATTTCATTCTTAAAATTGCACATCCCCATTCCATTCAATACAAGGAATTTATTGCCCCTTTCCTATATATGTTTTCATAGAAAATTTCCATTGTCTGATACCTTATATTACCCTCCATCTTTCGTCACACCCACCTCTTCTGTACTCTCCCAAGGCCTCTTTTTTGTAATATTTCATGTAGCTGTTCTCCCCTTTGACTCTATTCCTAAATCCCTCAAATAAATCTAAAACATAACCATTCTTTCTTTTGTTATCTCAAATCAATTACGAAAACAACTTTAGTTGAATAATCTTGACTCTCTCTAATGTCAGCCTACTCAAAGCCTTCCATACTCAAATTCAACAGCCATATTCGACCCATGACTATTATTAAAAGCCCCCAGCCAAAACACAACTCAAACTCTTCTCACCTTTTTTCAATAAAATTGGTGAGCACATCCAGGGCGCATTGTTTCATATGCAGGCTGTATAGTTCGACTAAAGAAACTTATTTCTCCATACAAGACAAAGGAGAAAACATATTCTAAACTAATCAAACAAATCCCCTCATTATTCAAAAGCCTTCTTTCCAAACTCTCTGACCAAGTACCTGTAAGTGTTCAAGCGGCTTCACTGCCTGAAACATCTCTCACCGCGGTCTGTCTGAAACTCTCGCTTCTCATATTCACCCACCCCGCTCTTCTAGTTATAAAGGACAGGGCAGCCAATCACTGTGCACCTTTTCTGCACTGTTAATTAATTCCCAAGTTCCCTATCTGGTCCGCTATTTAACCCGGTACGTCGACCTCATTACCTGTGAGCAGCAATCCTGCTCTTCCGCATTGCCACTCCCATCCACTCCACATTCATCCTCCATTTATTGCTCCCAATCACATCGCGCTACTCCTGGCCCAGCCATTTACTGACAAAATTCCTGCTACGTTCGTGATCTCAATTGTTTTATAAATTCCTTTTGTTTCAGGTCCGCTATTCCACCTAATACGTAGGCTTCATTACCGATAAGTAGCAGACTTGCTCTTCACATCAATGCTGTCATCCAATCCGCTTTGTTCTAATATGCACAATGGCCAATCACAGCGCGCCAATTCAAGCCGCGTTCTGTTTCACAATATCCCCCACCCGGCTCTTCTAGTCATGACCGGCAGGGCAACCAATCACTGCGCTCCATTACTGCACCGTGAGTCAACTACCCGGTTCCCTCTCTAATCCATATTATTACCGGTGAGCCGCAGTCCTGTTCTTTCGCTGAATTCCTGTATTCTAGGTGATGTCACCTATTATATCAGTTCCTTTCCTCTCAGGTCCGCTATTCCCCCTCATGCATGGGCTTCATTACCAATGAATCGCGGGCCTGCTCTTCACATCCATACTAACCTCCAATCCGCTTTATACCTTTGCTCGCTCTTACCAATCATAGTGCACCCATTCACATGCACCAAAGTTACTCCCACTACCAGGTTCCCTCTCTGGTTCGCATTATTGCTGGTCAGCAGTAGTTCTGCTCTTCCGCTATGATCCTGTTCAATCAGTGATGTCACCAGATTATATCAGTTCCTTTCCTCTCATGTCCGCTATTCACATCCCTACTTTCCTCCAATCCGCTTTGTACCTTTGTCACTTTGCCAACTATTACCAATCACAGCGCACAAATTCAAGTAAACCAATATTACTCCAAAGTTCCTATAGAAATCATTGTCACACCTCATTAATCCGTTCCAAACCTCTTCAGTTCATTATTCTGTGGTAAATATTTCGTTACCGGTACTATTTTTTATGTGGTAAAGTCTATCAAGAATAACTCAGTAAATATAAGAGGCAGAATCCGTGGTATTAGAGGTTTTAAAATGCTTTATTCCTATACAAAGGAAGACAATTCGAATTGTGGGCCTTCTGTTCCATCACCACGAAAGTTCAGGAAGGAAGGAACATATATTATTGACAGATAGGCAGTTTTATAGAAAATACATTACAGTGAAACAGATGCAAGAGGCGTAACAGCTGATAAAAGGTGCATACGTAACTAATAGAGGGCGTAATTTAAGAAACGTCATTAAACATGATGTCATAAGTGGGTGGATCCATAAAAGAATCCTGCAATGTCAGCAGAAATAGTTGGCAGAGATGCGCGCGCAGCCGCATGACGTGTGATTGACGTGCAACGAGAGGGTGAAGGGGACTTGACATTTAGCTCTACATGTGGAGACAGAAGTCTGGGGTTATGTCAACCTAATCCCGAATCATATCTAATATCCTATGTTTAAAGAACTGTGTTATCCAAAAAGAGAGGTCTCTTAGGATAGAATCTTATTCTATACTGACTATACTGACTGTTAGTGCGTGTACAAGCGTCTGAGTGTCTACACTAGATGCGTGGGGGTAGGAATATTCCATGGTAACGGGGCTATGAATTACTTGCATGAGGGCAGCGAGGCCTGGCCCTTTGCACGGGAGCTGGAAGAATGTTTACCTAAACTACTAGACAGGAATGCATCGGATGAGGAGCGAAGGAGATAATCTCGAAGGTGAAATACAGTTTTTTGGCAGGCGACAGGCTGGATCAGGCACCGTTAGCCGCGCAGGGAGTAAGACAAAGTTCATGGTCACAGATGCGGGCTCAGACTGGAGCTTTCAGAGGCAGAAGGCAGGAAAAGGTTTGATGACAGAATTCGGGCCTACTCGCCTGAATCTGTAAAATGTGGAAAGTGAACCATATAAAGTCGGTGGCCTTTCATACTTAGGAATGGAATATCTGACCCATTCATGGCGGATCTGAAAGAGGACATGTTGACGGTGGACGCACATATATTTGCGTCTTCAAAAGTGGAATAGGAGGGAACATACATGTACTTATAGCATGCACATGGAGCCGTTGGGGTCTACGATAGGGGACATAACTGGTCACAAAATTCATATTTCCTCATTCCCTCCTTGTCCCCTTCGGACCCTTAGGAGATATCGATCTTCATCAATCCATCGATCTGTTCATATAGCATCATTTGTTCTTCTTTCTTCTTCCGGGATCTCGAACGAATACTTGGATGTGGGATACACGAGGTGGCACACAGACCACAAATCGCTGGCCCACATTGTAGACATAAGCAGCAACTGAATAGTATGAGAAAGCCAATACCTAGGAAGGATAGGATTCTCCATCCCCAGGCTGACAACACGCCCCAGAACCAACCGGACCAAGTCCAGGTGCCTGGACTCTGATGTATCTGGCTTACAATCTTATGAAGGCGAGTTATGGCTTTATATACTGACGGCGAATTTTCTGGGATGAAAATGCAGCAACTTGATCCGATGACCCTACAAGCTCCGCCCCTATCGGCCAGGATGACGTCAAGGACAAGACGATTTTGGAGCACAACAATCCGCATAGCAGACTGCTCTTCTGTTAAATTGCCTAAGGCGGAAATAGTTTCGTTCACTACGGCTTCAAGGGTTCTGGTTAATCTACGTATCAGCTTACTATTAGTGACTGTACCTATATAGGGAAAGAAACCTTTATTGAAATCTGTGTATTTCTCCCATGCTGTTTCAGTGTAATCGACAATTGGGAGATCTCTCTGCTGTCTATTGTGTACTAAATGGGTATTTCTATGATAATCAGGAGGAGCTAGGAAAACAGGTGGTAGAAGGAATGCTATGTAACAGGTACCATCCCAATCTAAAGGTAGATGTATATATGCGGTCTGGCCACATATAAAGTAGGAATGATGAGAAGCTCTAAATGTAGACTTGCCTTGATCACTGAATTTTATTACAGTGGTGCATTTACTATGGCCCATGTGTATGGAGCCATTCTTTCTTATACATAATTCCCCCTTTACTGGGAATACTGACATGGCGGGCAAGATTGGTGTAGCTTCAGATTCAACGTTCAGGATCATGAGGTTAAGTGTAAAATTACCTAATCCATATACTTCATTTTCTAGATCAGTTCCTGTTCTTTTGGGAAGTCCCTCCTTGTTAGGGTAGCAGACTTTAAGCAAAACTAAGTTCAGGTTGCCCCATACCCAGTTGTCTTGATAAACCGCGGAATTTGAATCTAGGGTATTAATCAAACTAAACCATGCTCCACAGGAGCCATTGTGTGTAAACGGATAGGGAAAGAGGGGCAAAACTCCCTTATAGTTCTGATAGGGAGGGAGTCGGCCACATATCCAACAATTTGTGGCATTGCTGGTTTGATGGGAATGATGTAACATACTAATGAATGTGTTGTTGCGCAGCGCAAATCTATAAGACAATTCATGTGGAGGTAATTCACTAAAAGAATGTTCTGCAGTTATATTATAAGCACGCTTAGGAATAGGGTAATACATGTGCAATAGGATGCTGACAATGATGATCAGAAGACTTAGAAAAAACAAAATTAATAATGTTACTGTGCAGTGACTTCGAAATGATTTACAATACGCATGCTTTTTTAGCTGCATCTGATTATTTCTTTCTCTATTCCGGTCTAGAGGATACATGTCAGAGACAAATTCAACTGATTCACCTTGGAGAGGACTTAAACAATCAAATTGTCTGACTTATTAGACCTCAATTTTAGTTTATATAGTTCTGAGTTCGATTGCTCAACCAAGGGGAGCTTTGAGTCTGTCTGTGAGGGAATACAGGGGTGAGTCTCTATACTGGGTGGTAGTCCATAAAATTTCTTGATATGACTCGAGTGCAACCACCCTTTTCTTCCTTCGATTTTCACGGCTGTCCTTGTGGTGAGTAAAACTAACTTCGGTGACTTCCACCTAGGATCCAGTTGGGTCTTCCGGTCAAAGTTCCTGACCAAAACCAAGTCACCAGGAACCACGTCATGGGGCTTCACCTCAGTATTGTCGGGAAAAGCTGCGGATACCTGTGAACGACAAGATTGTAGTGCAGACATCAAGGAAGCCAGGTAATCTGTCAGCATATTACAGTCAACGTCAGTGATTTTGCGAGGTATAGGCGTCCCCCACATATTTGGTGGTCTACCGAAGATCACCTCATACGGGGATAGCCCTGTTCGAGAATGTGCTACCATTCTCATGTAAAAGAGCGCAACTGGTAAGGCTACTATCCAATCGACTCCTTTTTCTCTACATATTTTGGACAATCTAATTTTCAAAGTTTGATTATGGCGTTCTACGAGACCTGCTGCCTCGGGATGTCGGACACAGTGAAATTTCCATTGATAGCCTAATAGAAGGGAAACGTGTTTCATTAGTTCGGATGAGAACGGCTGGCCGTTATCTGAATAGACAACACGTGGTAAACCGTACCGTGGGAAGAATTCTCGAACTAACTGTTTGGCAGTAGTCGGGGCAGTGTAATCTGAAACCGGGTATGCTTCTGTCCAACGGGAAAGAGCACAGACAACTACGAGAACATATTTGAATCCTCGACATCGTTCCATCTGGATATAATCCATCTGGAGGACTTCAAAAGCATGATCGGGAGTTTGGAATCCACCCTGTTCTACGGGGATGCTTTTACCTGGATTAAACTGACAACATATCATACAGGTACGAACTTTTTGTTTAGCTGCGGCTCGTAAATGTTTGTTGAACCAAATGTGTTGAATGCTGTCTAGCATAGCTTTTTCTCCTAGGTGCGCTGGACTATGTATAGTGTTAATGATGACTTGGACCATTGAGTCGGGAAGAAACCATATAGATTTTTCCTTCGTCATCCATCCTTGATCTGTTTGGATCCCTCCTAATTCAGTCCATTTCTTTATTTCTTCTGGTGTAGCGTGTGTCTGTATATCAATTACATCAAGGGCGGGATCCTTAACTGTCATGCAATGTGTTGGTGTCGGAACTATTGTCTTTGTCATGTCAGTTGTGTGAGTCTGATTCTGAACAGTCTGTTTAGCTGTTCTGTCAGCTAGGTCATTACCCTGAGAGATGATATCGGTAACTTTTGTATGGGCTTTGCATTTCATAATCGATATTGCAGTAGGTAGATGAATCGCGTCTAATAGGGCTTGAATGAGGGGTCCGTGTTGGATGTGGGCACCGTGAGAAGTTAAATAACCTCTCTCTCGCCACAGTACGCCGAAGTCATGGACGACTCCGAATGCATAACGTGAATCTGTGTATATGTTGACTTTTTTATTTGTGGCTTGAATACAGGCTTGTGTCAGAGCGGTGAGCTCTGCTGCTTGAGCTGACAAAGTGTTAATACAATTTGTTTCAATGACTTCAGTGTCTGTTGTGACTGCGTAAGCGGCCACTAACTCTCCTGTACTTGTTCTCATACATGACCCATCTACATACAATGTCAAGTCCGGATCTGACAAAGGGATGTCTGTCAAGTCTTGTCTGGGTTTCGTTGTGATAGTAATGACTTCGACACAATCATGTGCCAATGGATCTGTTCCGCTCACTGGTAACAGTGTGGCAGGATTTAACGTATTGCAACGTCTGATTTCTATGTGTGGCTGAAATAATGTCAGTTCGTAACCGGTGAGTCTCGCTATAGTCAAGTGTTGTGTTTGTGTGCGGTTCAAGAGAACCTCTACTGCGTGTGGTACTTGTACTGTCAGTTGATGTCCTAACACTATGGCATCGCTTTGTCTGATTGCTAAAGCTGTTGCTGCCACTGATTTCAGGCACGCTGGAAGTGCCTGAGCTACTGGATCTAATGTACTAGAGAAATAAGCACACGGTTTGTGTGATCCTGCTTGTTCCTGAGTGAGTACCGACAAAGCAGTACCTTCGCGTTCTGTAACAAAGAGTGTAAACTGTTTACCGTAACATGGTGTTGCTAGGACAGGTGCTTGGCATAAAGCTTTCTTTAAGCTTTCAAAGGCGTGTGTATGTTCTGGAGTCCAAGGGAGGACAGTCGATGTGGCTGCCTCCTGTGTTGTCAACTGGATGAATGGTTTTGCTAGAAATGCATATTGAGGGATCCACTGTCTATAGTATGAAGTGAGGCCTATAAAAGCCCGCACCTCCTTTTGTGTCTTGGGTGCTGGCATGTTAGCAATTAACTGGATGCGGTCGGATGTAAGCTGCCTTCCCTCCTTGGACAGCGAGTGCCCAAGGTAAACAACTCGCTGGACACAGAATTGCAGCTTAGAAGGGGACACCTTGTGCCCCTTGTCGGCCAGAAATTTCAGAACCGTCAGTGACGCTTTTTCACATTCAGGTTCGCTTCGAGCGGTGATCAGCAGATCATCGACATATTGAAGCAAGGCAGTGTTAACTGGCATGTGGATACTGTCAAGTTCTCGTTTCAGTGCTTGGCTATAGATGCTGGGGCTTTCTGTAAATCCTTGAGGTGCGCGTGTGAATTTAAAACTTCGTCCATTTAAACTAAATCCGAACAAATATTGACTTTCCGGATCGATTGGGACACTAAAGAAGGCATTTTTGAGATCAATTACAGTGAAGAACGTTGCTTCTGAGTCAATAGCTGTGAGTAATGAAGAGATATCTGGGACCACAGGGTATTGTGGTACAATGCATTTATTTAATTCGCGCAGATCAATAACTAATCGATATACTGGTGGAGCTTTTGGATCCGTTCTTTTAAGAATCGGAATTATCGGAGAATTACATACATTGGAGTCGGTTTCGACAACCACTCCTTGTGCAATGAGCTCGTCAATGATTTGCAGTAAAGCCACTACAGCATCTGGTGGTAACTTGTATTGTCGCATTCGTGGTAGTACTATTCCTGTTTTCAGTGTAACTCGATATGGTGTAATGTTCATGCAACCAACATCAGTGGGGCCTTGTGCCCATAAATGTGTAGGTAACTTCTGCAGTCGGTGATCCATGTCTCTGGATACGTAGTGACCTTTAAAGTCACGTAAAAATAGTCGTACTCCTTCCGGAGAACAACATATAATAGCTCCTAGAGCTTTCAATGTTTTTATGCCTAACAAGTTTTCTGGACATGATTTAGTAAGCAACAAATCTGTTGTACGTGTTAATGGACCTACTGTGAGTGCAAGAGGTTGTGTTACGTCATTAATTATAGGTTTTCCTGAGAATCCAAGGGAAATATTCTGTGAGCCTGAGAGGGGTGCCCCTGGAACTTCACTGCGTCTTATAGTTGTTCTGCTTGCCCCTGTATCAAGTAAAAACTTTCTGTCTTCCCCTAATAGTTCACTATGTACATAAGGTCCCTCTTGGTCTACAGGAACCTCAATAAGGGGTAAGCCAACTTCCCTCTCTAGGCTATCTCATGAGTATCGCTGATAATCGGGATAATCTGTTTGTGCATACTGATACATCTGTTGTGTTGTCGCTTGTGTTGCAGCAATAGGCTGCGCTTGTGGGGGTGCTACGATCTGTTGTGAAGCTGCCTGTGGCGGAGCTAATTGTTGCGGAGCTAACCTAGGTTGTGCATTCTGAGGTATTTGTTGTTGATTCTGATCCTGTCTAGGTGGACGTGGTCTCTCATGTGTTCTACCTGTAGCAATATTATGTTTCAGGACTGGACAATCGTGTATATAATGACCTGGTTGTTTACAATAGTTGCATGTCCCTTTTGCAGGACTTGCGGAATCACCCTTTTGATGACTATCGGCCGGAACTGACTGTGCAACAAGCATTTTCATTTTTGTATCTTTCATACGTCTTTGTTCGTGTTCTTGTTCTTCTCTAATTCTATTGTGATGATATTGTAACATCTGTAGCATCTGTGATGGGGTATTACCTTGCCAGGTACTTTCGAATTTCAATACTCTATTCTTGACTTGTAGCAGAGAATTTTCAACTAATTTTGTCACAAACAGATGTGGGTATGACTCACTACTAGCTTTTATGCCACTATTTATACTGAAACATTTTTCAAATCGGGAATAGAAATCACTAGTGTCTTCATCTGGTTTTTGTTTACAGGCTGAGATTGCACCCCAGTCTTCCTTTTTCGTAGTTAATAAACGTGGCAGTACCTGTATTAGTAATCCTGCTAGTGCTGTAGTCTTTTCCCCAAGCCCTGCTCCTGCAGCTCGGGCCTTTTCTTCGTTTTCTAATGCTGTCCAATCTATCTTTTGGTCTCCTACCTCCCATTCTTTTTCTTTGAGTTTTTCATAAACACCTGCGGGTAATAGGACTTTTAATATTTTCATAATATCGGGGTAGGTATACTCTCCCATGAGTAACATGTCTTTTATCTCGCGGTGGAAACCTGCTGGATCTTTGTCATGACTGGGTACTACTTTCTTCATTTCTAATAATTCCAGTTTAGTTATAGGCGTGTACACAAACATGCGTGTGAAATTATCGCCGGCACCTCTGATCGGGTGCACTTCGCGTAACGGGTTCTGTCTATCTATGTGATACATTTTTCTTCCCATAATGGGAACTGAGACGTGTTCTGGGCATACGAAATTTAAATATTGGTTTCGGGATTCTAGTATATCCTTAATCAAATCAGTACCTGACCCTCTCCATATGTTCGTGAGTAGTTCTGTCAATATGTCAGGTAAGGGTCCTGGATCGGAGTGTTGGCTTTTATATAATATAAGGAGGTGTTGAATCATGTATATACTAGCTAAACGCTGTTCATATGGGTCTAAATTCAGAAACGTGTGTGCAAGTACATCATCATTGTATTCGCCGGGACTGTCAGCCCATTGTACTGCTGACCTGGCTAATTCTTGTTCGTCCATGGAATCGAGCACGTGGTACCCCCTTCGATCTCGGAGTAATTTATCAGCGGCTTGGAATAGGTGTTCAGGGGATTTTGTATTTAGCATAGGGTTTGGAAAATGTCTATTATATTCTGGACGTATTGGACGTATTGGGTCGTTAAAACCTCTGGTATTATTATGGGGTCTTCCTTTACCTACATAAGCTACCGTGTCTACTTGCTCTGATTCTTGCTCCTCCTCCTCTCTGTTTAGGTCAGCGGCGTCTACCTCTAATCTTTCTTCGTGTATTCGTTCTACCTCTTTGCGGATCTTTCGGTACATAGCTACTATACATAACTGTTTATCATGTCTTCCTTCTGATATATTCCGACCCCAAGTGACAAGTTTTTGCATTTCTTCCGGATTTACCCCAGGCCGGTCTTGATTTCTAATTACACAGTTTATGAGGAAACGTAACAGTTGTCCCTGTACCTCCGCTTTCTGGTACTCCATGGCTCTGCTAATACTTTCAGGACCTCGCCCTGACTGGACAAAGTGATATATATTTTCTAAATGTGTATTCATTCCTGGTAACTTCGTTAAATATATTGCAGCTCGTCGGATACGTAATGATGACAGCAGCATTTCGTCCCGTTTACCGGGCACAGGATCATATCTACAATCTACTAAAAGTTCCTTAAGCATGTCGGGAGTTGCTAGTTTGGGCGTACGTTGGTGTGCTAATTCTCTAAGGGAAAATTTATTTCCTCTGGGTGGCGTAGAAAAAATGTCTGTCGTACCTCCTGTAGCACCGTCTGGGGTGCTGGACGTGAAAGGATTTGTTGAGGGTGAGACAGCAACCGTCGTTGCGGGAAAAGCTGTAGAAACAGATGTGCTTGTCGGAATGTGTGTCGAAGCGTGTTGTTGCGGAGGTACAGACGAATGTTCTTGGCGATGAACATCATCGGCAAGCGGTCTATGTGGTGCGGTATTAGCATACTCGGGAGCTGCGTCATCTAAATAGCGGGAAAGGAAAACATCTTCTGCGGTTCTGGGATGCCCCTTGGGATGTGCTTTTATCGGAAACAATGGAGGTGGCAAGTCTTTTGGTATTTCCGGAGTAGCCTTAGGTAACCCTTCGGCCAGAAGTGGATACATACCATTCATAAGGGCGTTTCTTTGTCTATCTACTTGTTCTGATTTTATTCGGGTACCTTCCTCAAGTAATAGATTTTCTCGGACTTTATTTGAATTCTCCTTACCCTTATCTTCCTGTCTAAGTGCTTTTTCTGTACGTCTATATGATTCTTTACGCCATAATTCAATGGCATCTTTCTGTGACTGTCTGGCTTTCTTTTTCCATAATTCTTCTTCTACTCGCATGATGCAATCTGCATCCCAGGTCCCCGCTGCGGGCCATCTCTGACTCTCTGGTAATTCTTTGGTGTAATCCGCCCATAAATCAAGAAATAATACGGCATCTAGGCCATGCTTATGATACATAAAGTACCCTGGAGTGTCCCTAGGTGGGATGGGAACAGCTTCTTCGAGTACCCCTTTTCTAGTTTTGATCTGTCTTAGTTTCGAAAAGAGCGGCATTTTTAGATCTTGTTTCTAGAACACACTTTATACAAGAAAACACAATAATGAACAGTCATTCACACCACAATATATAGAACGTATTTAAAACATTTAACGCTTAACAGTTTTACGAACAATGATAACTAATAGAAAACTGGTTACTGACATAATACTGACACTAGATAATATTTATTTATATGCAAGACATACTATATATACTGCTAAACAGTACAGATACACTGCTAAAACAGTGCAGACCGGATTTGTGTACCCAAACCCGTCTTGACCGGCACAGACTATGTGCACGTTAAATGCCTCCCCGGTAATGGTACTCACCGGGTAGCTCGGAACGGAAGGCCTCAGAACGGAACTTGAAACTGGACCGGACTGGACTCGACTCGACTGGACTCGGAACTTCGGAACCTGGCGGGTCTCTGTATACCTCGGATCTTGCTCTCTCAGCTAGGCTCTGGTCAGGATACTTCGCACTTCTCACCGCCTCGTCTGGGTGTTGATCGCAGCCTCAGTCGTCCCCGCTTGGCCGGAAGGAGACACAGGAAATCCTGTAGATACGCGTTTTTGTTGTCCGTTCAGCTGTGGCAGGAGACCGGGCCTGCAACGCACCGCCGGCACGTGAGATGAGAAAGTGTCCCTATTCGGGCGCCAATTTATGTGGTAAATATTTCGTTACCGGTACTATTTTTTATGTGGTAAAGTCTATCAAGAATAACTCAGTAAATATAAGAGGCAGAATCCGTGGTATTAGAGGTTTTAAAATGCTTTATTCCTATACAAAGGAAGACAATTCGAGTTGTGGGCCTTCTGTTCCATCACCACGAAAGTTCAGGAAGGAAGGAACATATATTATTGACAGATAGGCAGTTTTATAGAAAATACATTACAGTGAAACAGATGCAAGAGGCGTAACAGCTGATAAAAGGTGCATACGTAACTAATAGAGGGCGTAATTTAAGAAACGTCATTAAACATGATGTCATAAGTGGGTGGATCCATAAAAGAATCCTGCAATGTCAGCAGAAATAGTTGGCAGAGATGCGCGCGCAGCCGCATGACGTGTGATTGACGTGCAACGAGAGGGTGAAGGGGACTTGACATTTAGCTCTACATGTGGAGACAGAAGTCTGGGGTTATGTCAACCTAATCCCGAATCATATCTAATATCCTATGTTTAAAGAGCTGTGTTATCCAAAAAGAGAGGTCTCTTAGGATAGAATCTTATTCTATACTGACTATACTGACTGTTAGTGCGTGTACAAGCGTCTGAGTGTCTACACTAGATGCGTGGGGGTAGGAATATTCCATGGTAACGGGGCTATGAATTACTTGCATGAGGGCAGCGAGGCCTGGCCCTTTGCACGGGAGCTGGAAGAATGTTTACCTAAACTACTAGACAGGAATGCATCGGATGAGGAGCGAAGGAGATAATCTCGAAGGTGAAATACAGTTTTTTGGCAGGCGACAGGCTGGATCAGGCACCGTTAGCCGCGCAGGGAGTAAGACAAAGTTCATGGTCACAGATGCGGGCTCAGACTGGAGCTTTCAGAGGCAGAAGGCAGGAAAAGGTTTGATGACAGAATTCGGGCCTACTCGCCTGAATCTGTAAAATGTGGAAAGTGAACCATATAAAGTCGGTGGCCTTTCATACTTAGGAATGGAATATCTGACCCATTCATGGCGGATCTGAAAGAGGACATGTTGACGGTGGACGCACATATATTTGCGTCTTCAAAAGTGGAATAGGAGGGAACATACATGTACTTATAGCATGCACATGGAGCCGTTGGGGTCTACGATAGGGGACATAACTGGTCACAAAATTCATATTTCCTCAATTCCACTCGTCATCCTCTTTCAAAATATTCTGACATTTCCACCAGTCCATCCAATTATATTAACCCTCAGCTTCTAACTGGTCTGCTGTCTCACCCTCCATGTCTCCACCTCTGAAATTTACGTCCTCCGCAACGGTGGCAATATGGAAAACATTTTTTTTTAAATCATTCGCAAATTAAAAGGGACCCATAATATATCCAACTCCTAATATTTCATTACTGCTCAATTTCCCCTTCAGAACGCCGTATCCAGTGTATTCCTAACAGTCTGATCATCAAATTATTCAACAAGTCATTCACCCTAATTAACCATTCAAGGAATTCCTATCACATATCCATACTGTTCCATCCTATATTGTCAACCCCTGCTTCATCTTCCAGATCAAAGTCCAAATTAAAGCACAGAGTACTGGTCAGATTATCTAGATTTAACCTCAATCCTCACTTCCCAATCAACATCAATCACTGAAGTGTCTAAACCTTTTGTCATGCGTAATAAAATTCAACTTCTCAAACCAAGAAGTAATGAAGTTCAGTATGCGGAAGTATAGTATACAGAGGATTTTGCCCAGTAATAGAGGTGGGGACTGGGAATTGCGAATTAGGCAGGAAGAAGCCAGATGGATCAGTAAATGCAGAGCAGTGACAATGGGCTTAAACAGTGATACTGAACTTCATTACTTCTTGGTTTGAGAAGTTGAATTTTATTACGCAGGGCAAAGGGTTTAGACACTTCAGTGATTGATGTTGATTGGGAAGTGAGGATTGAGGTTAAATCTAGATAATCTGACCAGTACTCTGTGCTTTAATTTGGACTTTGATCCGGAAGATGAAGCAGGGGTTGACAATATAGGATGGAACAGTTTGGATATGTGATAGGAATTCCTTGAATGGTTAATTAGGGTGAATGACTTGTTGAATAATTTGATGATCAGACTGTTAGGAATACACTGGATACGGAGTTCTGAAGGGGAAATTGAGCAGTAATGAAATATTAGGAGTTGGATATATTATGGGTCCCTTTTAATTTGCTAATGATTTTGTAAAAAATATTTTTCCATATTGCCACCGTTGCGGAGGACATAAATTTCAGAGATGGAGACATGGAGGGTGAGACAGCAGACCAGTTAGAAGCTGAGGGTTAATATAATTGGATGGACTGGTGGAAATGTCAGAATATTTTGAAAGAGGATGACGAGTAGAATAATGAACTGAAGAGGTTTAGAACGGATTAATGAGGTGTGACAATGATTTCTATAGGAACTTTGGAGTAATATTGGTTTACTTGAATTTGTGCGCTGTGATTGGTAATAGTTGGCAAAGTGACAAAGGTACAAAGCGGATTGGAGGAAAGTAGGGATGTGAATAGCGGACATGAGAGGAAAGGAACTGATATAATCTGGTGACATCACTGATTGAACAGGATCATAGCGGAAGAGCAGAACTACTGCTGACCGGCAATAATGCGGACCAGAGAGGGAACCTGGTAGTGGGAGTAACTTCGGTGCATGTGAATGGGTGCACTATGATTGGTAAGAGCGAGCAAAGGCATAAAGCGGATTGGAGGTTAGTATGGATGTGAAGAGCAGGCCCGCGATTCATTGGTAATGAAGCCCATGCAAGAGGGGGAATAGCGGACCTGAGAGGAAAGGAACTGATATAATAGGTGACATCACCTAGAATACAGGAATTCAGCGAAAGAACAGGACTGCGGCTCACCGGTAATAATATGGATTAGAGAGGGAACCGGGTAGTTGACTCACGGTGCAGTAATAAAGCGCAGTGATTGGTTGCCCTCCCGGTCATGACTAGAAGACCCGGGGGGGGGATATTGTGAAACAGAACGCGGCTTGAATTGGCGCGCTGTGATTGGCCATTGTGCATATTAGAACAAAGCGGATTAGATGACAGCAGTGATGTGAAGAGCAGGTCTTCTACTTATCGGTAATGAAGCCTACGTATTAGGTGGAAAAGCAGACCTGAAACAAAAGGAATTTATAAAAGAATTGAGATCACGAACGTAGCAGGAATTTTGTCAGTAAATGGCTGGGCCAGGAGTAGCGTGATGTGATTGGGAGCAATAAATGGAGGATGAATGTGGAGTGGACGGGAGTGGCAATGCGGAAGAGCAGGATTGCTGCTCACAGGAAATGAGGTCGATGTACCGGGTTAAATAGCGGACCAGATAGGGAACTTGGGAATTAATTAACGGTGCAGAAAAGGTGCACAGTGATTGGCTGCCCTGTCCTTTATAACTAGAAGAGCGGGGTGGGTGAATATGAGAAGCGAGAGTTTCAGACAGACCGCGGTGAGAGACATTTCAGGCAGTGAAGCCGCTTGAACACTTACAGGTACTTGGTCAGAGAGTTTGGAAAGAAGGCTTTTGAATAATGAGGGGATTTATTTGATTAGTTTAGAATGTGTTTTCTCCTTTGTCTTTTATGCAGAAATAAGTTTCTTTAGTCGAACTATACAGCCTGCATATGAAACAATGCACCCTGGATGTGCTCACCAATATTATTCAAAAAAGGTGAGAAGAGTTTGAGTTGTGTTTTTGCTGGAGCTTTTAATAATAGTCATGGGTCGAATATGGCTGTTGAATTTGAGTATGGAAGGCTTTGAGTAGGCTGACATTAGAGAGAGTCAGGATTATTCAACTAAAGTTGTTTTCGTAATTGATTTGAGATAACAAAAGAAAGAATGGTTATGTTTTAGATTTATTTGAGGTATTTAGGAAAAGAGTCAAAGGGGGGAACAGCTACATGAAATATTACAAAAAAGAGGCCTTGGGAGAGTACAGAAGAGGTGGGTGTGACGAAAGATGGAGGGTAATATAAGGTATCAGACAATGAAAATTTTCTATGATAACATATATAGGAAAGGGGCAATAAATTGCTTGTATTGAATGGAATGGGGATGTGCAATTTTAAGAATGAAATGAATATAAATAATGTGGATCATTTAGATCTTGCACTATGTCATACCTAAGATTGAGACGATGTTTTGTTAAAAATAAGGATGTTCTGTGTAAACATCCTGATTAATCATGGAGCTTGTTAAATAGGTAGGAAATGATCTATAAGGATATAAGGGTGCGAACATGTACATAGGAGGGATGTGATTATGATTGAATGTGCTTGTTTATTTCACAGCCCTGATGATGTCCCAGGAGGGGACGAAACGCGTCGGCTGTTGAGAGTATTTGAAATAAAGAATGGAATTATTATCCTTGATAAGATGTTTGGATCAGAAATGAATGGAATAAACGATTGATGGATCAAAAGGATGGAATAAACGATTGATGGATCAAAAAGAAATATCTGTGGATTAAAAATAGACATTGATATGGAACAAGGATAAAGGACCAATTGAGGCATAAAATTAAGAGGACATTGGCATGGTATCAACTTGATATTCTTCATGTTGGAAAGAATATGATAACTGAGAATAAATTATGTTGATTGGCTAAATCAAAGTTATTTGTTTGGAAATATTGTGTTTAATTTGAGTGCTCCTTGCAAGTGTGAATTCATTTTTTCACTATTTACTTCATAGGCAGATATCTCGCCAAAGCGCTGTAACTCCAAACAATAATTATGGCATGTACGTGCAGCATCTGACGTATATAAATCATTAAATTAGCACAGTAAATCACTATTCTCCTGGAATAAGCCCCTACCGCAAATGGTTTTATTTCTCTATTCATTCTAAAGCTTTGGACCTCGGGTTCGATAAATAAGACAAAAATAATATATGAGAGTGAGCAGCCCTGCCTAGTCCCTCTTCCTATTTTCACCGGTACGGAAAGATTATCGTTCATCAGGACCTGGATGTTCATCGTGCTATAGATCTTACCTATTGTACCGAAACAGGCATCCCCTATCCCAAAATGTTTTAACACAGTCATTAGATACTTCTAGTTAATACAATGGAATGCCTTAGCAGCTGCCAAGGTCACAATTGTCAGTGGGACCTCTAGGGTTGTTGCTAAGTCTATTGAACCTATCAGTGTGTGAGTCAGCTCCCTCAGAATCCTACCAGGTAAAACTCCTTTCTAATCATCATTTATCATGCTCCCCACCACTTTAACCGAGTAGCTAACATACTGGTAAAAGCGTTATAACAGCAATTCAATAGCGATAGTGTATGATAGGACTGACACTGTAAAGGATTCTTTACCGGTTTCAGGATCAGTGAAATTACGGCCTCATTCCAGGACCATGGAGTTAAACAGCCTAATCCAGGCCAGAATAACCCTCTCTTGTATTAAGATATAGAACTCATTATGGATCCCGTCAGGCCCTGTAGCTTTCCTCTTTTTAGCTTTCTGACTGCTGTCAAAATTTCACTTCCTGTTATTCCTTGACTCAGATTTTGAGTTTGAGTTTGAGTTTGAAAGTATTTTTAGAGCGCACGTATACCAGCGGTTTCTTGGCGCTATGGCTGACGGGGACTGAGGTTAGAGGCAGGGAGGGAAGGGGGAGCGTTTATTCAAAGGACTTTGTAAATAAGTGGGTTTTAAGGCATTTCCGGAACTGTGAATAGAGGGTGATGGAGCGAAGTTCAAGGGGAAGGGAATTCCAGAGAGTGGGGGCAAGAATAGCAAATTTGGATCCTCCCCACTTCTTTCTCCGGAAGCGTGGGATGGTGAGGAGGGACTGGGAGGAGGAACGTAGAGCCCTGGTGGGGATATATGAGACAATCTCAGAGGAGATGAAGGCTGGCGCCAAACCCGATCGGGCCAGAAAAGTGATGGATGCGAGCTTGAATTGAATTCTTGCTCGCACGGGGAGCCAATGTAGTGAATTCAGAAGTGGGGTGGAATGATAAAATTTAGGGAGATTGAAAACCAGGCGAGCCGCCTGGTTTTGTATCTGTTGTAGGCGACGCAAACTGTATGCAGGGATGCCGGCATACAGGGCGTTCCCATAGTCCAGGCGGGACACCACCATGGCCAAGATAATGAGTTTGAGGGCAGAGAAAGTGAAGAAGCGGGACACCCTGCGTATAGTGCGCAGTGAGAGAAAGGAGGAAGATACCACAGAGCTAACCTGGGAGTGAAGGGTGAGTTGAGAGTTAAGTTTTATGCCTAAAGTTTTAACTGAGGAAGTAGGAGCAGGAGAAGGACCAAGGGAGGGGGGCCAGAAAAGAGGGGACCAGGGGCTGGATGAACCGCCCGTCAACACCAACTCGGTTTTATCAGGGTTGAGTTTAAGGTGGTTGTGGTTCATCCAGTCCCTGATATGGAGCATGACAGTTTGGAAATTAAGAACAGCAGAGGGAGAAGAAAGATTAAAGACCAGCTGGAGGTCATCCGCATAATTGAATACGGTGACCTCCATCTGTTGAAGAGAAAAAATCAAAGGGGCAATATACAAATTAAACAAAAGGGGAGAGAGAGAGGAACCTTGGGGGACCCCGCACTGAACTTTCCGGATGTCCGCTGTGAAATCACCCAGGCGAACAGCCTGGGTGCGGTTGCTCAGGAAGGAGGATAACCAGACCAGGGCAGTCCCCCCGATCCCCGCCGCCCCGATACGGGAGAGTAAGATGTTATAATCCACTGTATCAAAGGCGGCTGAGAGATCGAGGAGCACACGGGCCTGGTGCTGATTAGTATCCATACCCTCCCTGAGGGTGTCTAGAACCGACATAACAACGGACTCCGTAGAGTGTGCGGGGCGGAAGCCAGCTTGGCGGGGGGCAAGGGCTCCGTGCTTCTCCACAAAGGAACTCAGGGCCCAGGTGACGTGGCGCTCGAGCACTTTAGCCAGAAATGGCAAAAGGGAGATGGGGCGGAAATTGGCTGGGACAGAAGGATCTGCCCCCGGTTTTTTCAGAATGGGCACAATTACCGCGGATTTCAGGGAGCTAGGGACTATGCCTTGAGAAAGGGAGCTGTTTAGGAGGTGAAGGGGAGGGTCTGGGCAAGAAACAAAGATGTGACAGAGGATGTGGGCAGGACAGGGATCGTGCGGGGAGCCAGATTTGATCAAAGGCACCAAAGAGGTCAGACTTTCCTGAGTGATAGGAGGAAAGGTGGTCAGTGCGCCATTGGGGGGAGGACATCGAGGATCATCAAAAGATGGGGAAGGAGGAGGGATGTTGGACTTGATGGTTGCAATTTTCTGAATGAAATAATCATTGAGAGAGAGGCAGAGCTCTTCAGACGGGACTGGTTTTAAAGTAGTTCTGTCCGAAAACGCCAGGTTATGAACGATGGTAAATATCTCCTTGGACTGGTTCTCTGCTGCTAAAATCTTGGAGGAGAAATAAGATGTTTTAGCCTCCAAGATACCTTTTTTGTACTGGCTCAGGATGTTGGTGTATTCCAGTTTCAGAGTGGGGCAATAGTTTCTCCTCCAAGCCCGCTCCGCGCGGCGGACTGTTAGTTTGGTGGTTTTAAGCTCTTTATTAAACCACCGATTAGCGTCTTTGTCGCGTTTGGAAGAGATGCGCTTGAGCGGGGCAACGGAGTCGCGGCTATGGGAGAGCCACTGATCTATGGCATCAACCTGGGAGGCAGTGGTAAGGCCCTGAAGAGAGGGGAGAGAGCGGGTAAGGAGAGAAGAGAGATTCTCAAGATTGACACGGCCCCATGATCGGACCCAGATGTTTTTGGGCAGGGGGGGCTTAGCTGGAGGGAGAATAGGAAGGAGAAAGGAGATCAGGTGGTGGTCAGACCAAGAACAGGGGGAAATAGAAAGTGATTCCACAGGGCAGTTCAGGGACCAGATCTGGTCAAGCCGATGACCTTTAATGTGGGTGGGGGAGTGAACATGAGATATAAAGTTGAGGGAGTGAAGGGTTTCGGAAAATTCCTTTGATGACGGACATTCGGCGGGATCAAAGGGCCAGAAATTAAAATCGCCAAGGAGCAAGATGGAGGAATTATTGACTGTAATGGTGGCCAAGACCTCCAAAAAGTCAGGGAGAAACTGTAGGGGGGACTGGGGGGGACGGTAGGTGAGGAAGCAGGTTAGAGGGGGAGAGGTGGAAACTGTGCGAATCACCAGAAATTCGGTGGTGGCAATAATGGGTAAGGATAGAACTTGAAAAGGGAGATCGGTACGTGCGATGACCGCCACGCCGCCCCCGGCTCTGCCTGAAGAACGATCCGCCCTAAGGGCATAATAGGAGGCCGGTAAGGTGGATAGAAGGGCAGGGAGGGAGTCATCGCAGAACCAGGTCTCGGTTAAGAAAAGGAGATCAGGAGCATGAAGGTCCAACAGGACCGACAGTTCATGCGCGTGGGCAATAGCAGACCGAGTATTAAGATAAAAGGCAGTGAGGTTTTTAGGGGTTGGCAAAGGAACTGACTCACAAATCGTGGGAGAAGTATCGACTGTGGGACGAGGGCGAAACAGGGGGGTGGGGGGAGTTATGCCAAGAGCAGAGATGCGGAGAATTGTTGTGGCCGAGATGGGCCAGGGGCCCTGGTAGCTACGAAGTAGGTCCGGGGTGTAGGTAATGAGTGGGGCAGGGTGAGGCGCCCCTAGTCCCGGCCAGTCGCGGACACGGGCTTAACTTAGGCGCAACTTCGGCGCGCATTCGTCGCGCCCGCTGCGCTCGCCCGCTGCGCGTTCTGAGAATGCACATTTAAGTAGTGGGCCTTTAGGGCGGGGAGGGGGCGTGGCCACAGAGTGGGCGTGGCTAGCGGTGATGAAGGCAGGTAGAGGGTGTCCCGTGACAGCGCTAGGTCCGCTGCACGTCGCCCTAAAGTGCCTGAGTGCGAAAGTTTGTTTTTAAAATACACAAGTTAAAATACAGATAATCTCAACAGCGGTGTCAACTCCCGGCTTTTCGCCTCAGGAGACCGGAGCCAAAAGAGCGCTCGTGATTCAGCGCTTAAGTAGGGCGGGGAGGGGGCGTGGCCACAGAGTGGGCGTGGCTAGCGGCGATGAAGGCAGGTAGAGGGTGTCCCGTGACAGCGCTAGGTCCGCTGCACGTCGCCCTAAAGTGCCTGAGTGCGAAAGTTTGTTTTTAAAATACACAAGTTAAAATACAGATAATCACAACAGCGGTGTCAACTCCCGGCTTTTCGCCTCAGGAGACCGGAGCCACTGCTGTTCTTGAGTGAACCTGGGAGATATTTATCTGTCAACCAACTATCTAAGTCTTCCCCATATTTAATTGAAAGTTCTGAGTATAAATCCAGAAAAAAAGTTTAGAAAGCTGACTCAATGTTCTACTATCCTCAACAATTAAATTAATCTCCTCATCCATGATTTCCTGATGTAATTCCGACTTCTATCCAGTCTAGCTTTACAGGCTAGCATTTTACCACTGCTCTCACCATGCAGATACTCCCTGACCTTGCTGGCTTCTCATTACTGTATCACATTCTCTTCTATTTTCAATTCAACTTTTATTTGCAGGTTTTCCAATGTTTCCTCCATTCCTTTTCTCATATCCCCTTTTACCATATTTGTTTTCAGTGCTACTTCTAATCTAGTAATCTCCTCCTCCATCTGAGAATCCTGCGTCCTCTCCTTCGTGTTCCATACAACCAAGGAAATCTTAAGCAGGCTTTATATGCATCCCATACTATGTGGATAGGGGCTGATGTCATATTCCAGCTAAAGAACACCTCTGTTCCCCTCCCTGCTTCTAGCATGATCTTGGACTGAAGGGATGGCCTCCTATTACCTGTCCACAGCCTGATCTGTTTACAATCAGTCAGTTTGATCTTTAAAAATAAGGAAGCATGGACAGACAGGTGAATAAGAAGATTTTATATCTCCAGAACCCTCTCGACCTCTCTGCCCTCAATAAAAAAGTAGTCTTATCTTGTGTAGTGTAGTAATCATTTTTCCTACTCTGGTTCCCCTTTAAAGTGCACCACACATCGCAGATTCTCTGCCATGGAGAGTAAATAGGCCCTCATACTTGGCGAGCTGATTTGAATCGAAGCTCTATATAGGTGTTTGTTAAACAATATATTAAAATCTCCATCTAAATTAATGGGAGCCTTAAATTTCACCAAGGTAGAAAGAACTGAATCAGAGGGAAGACATCATCCGTATTCAGACCATAGTAACTAACTAAAGTAAATGGGTTTTGTCTTACCTTTATTTTGGCAATTATCCAATGTCCGCCCTCATCGGCTCTATACCTTACTTTCTCTGCACCTGAGTTCCCCTTAAGTAGAATGGCTATACCTTTGTTTTGCTGATCAGTAGCAACCATGTTTTCTACCTATCTTTGCTATAAAAATAGGTCTTTACATTCTTGTCTTAGCAGATGGATTTATGGAAGCATAATATTTGGGATCTATTCTCTTTAAACATTGCAAAATCAGGTGCTGCCTTTTCCTCGAATGCAGTCCATCCACATTCCAGCATAAAATTGTGAGGGTCTGCCCACCTTGTTGATTATCAATCTCCCCATACTTTTTCTGAATTAAACAAGATGTCCCTTGTGATCCTAAAACAGTCAATATTATCTGAGAATGTTTTCTTTTTTTCCTTTTGCTCCCCACCTTGTGTGCACCCCAACCACCCCCCCCCCCTCCCCCATGGGAACCCTCTTATACCTGTCACTTGGCATTCCCTTGTGATTATTTGAGCTCATCCCTCCGTGAATAACATATTTATTCAATTGTGCTTATCCCCCTATTTGCATTGTTGTTGTCCACCCCCGTCTTAATCTGCGCAATTAACTTGTCCACCTCCTCTGGCTCTAACAAGCAATGCATTTAATTCTCCCACATAACGTTAAAAATTTCAGGGAATCTTAGTTGGACATTCACACCCATTTTCATCAGCTCCTTCTTTCGCTTCCCAAGTTCTCACTGCCGGTTTTCTGTGGCTTGTGAGATATCTGATCGGATCTTCAATGTGACCTCCATGCTCTGTATTGATTTTTCTTTCAGGGCCAAACTCAGGATTTTTTCTTTTACTGAGTGTGACAGGAAGTTCACCAGTATTTTCCAATAATTGTTGTGCCCTGCATTTAACTTGAATAGGCCTCTATGAACCCTTTGAATATCGACCCCAAGCTCTATAGAGATTTCCTGGGAGAATGCTTTTGTTAAAAGGCTTATTATGAAGAGCTTAATTTGGTCCCTTCCACACCTTCAGTCACATCCAAGATTCTGAAATTATTTCATCTAGAGTTGTTTTCTATTCTCTCAAGCTTATCTATCAACTCATACTATTTTTGTTTCAGATGGGCTACCTCCTGTGTATTTTCATGTACTGTTGAGCTAAGATCCTGTACTCTATTGTCTAGTTCCTCCGTGCACTGAGCAAAACCTACTATCTTCCTCTCTAGGCTTGAGCAAGTCACTTGATTCTCCCCTTGATTTATCTCGGATATTGAAAAGTGAGTCTTAATCTCTGCGATAGTTGAACACATATTTCCTGCACCATTTCAGCTTTTAAAGTTACTGCAGCCAGCATCCTGATTCTGGAGTAGGATAGCCCCCTCTGTTCTAAACCCTTCATGGTTGTGGTGTCCCCTTCAACTGATATTGTATCTTCCATTGCCCAGGGGGAAAATTGGTTTAGCATTGGTACGGCTGGATGTATTGGAACAGTTAGTGGGTTAGTGTCTGTGGTTGGTTCAGTGACTAAATATCGAGGGACATAATATAGAATGCCCAAAATATCGACTCCAAAATATAGAAGTACAGAATATAGAATCCCTATCTACAAACAGGTAAGTACTAAAATATCGATTCCAAAATATAGAATGTTAAAATATAGTTAGCTAAAATATCGCATTTTTTTAATGTATTAAAAATAATATAAAAGTAATTAAATATTAAAAACAATTAAATAAAACATACTTAAAATAATATAAAAGAGCTTAAAATGTAAAAAAAAAAAAAATGTAATGTAAAAAAAAGTAGAGCTTTTGTTGGATGGTGAGAGTGTAAAAATTACAATTCACACTCCAGTGAGTGCAACAGTAGGGAAAACGTTGGATAGCGTAGGGGTAAAAATTACTATTCCCACTCCAAAGAGTGCAACAGTAGGAAAAGCGTTGGATAGCAGGAGGGTAAAAATTACTATTCCCACTCCAGAGAGTGCAACAGCAGGGAAAGCGATGGATAGCGGGAAGGGACAAATTACTATTCCCACTCCAGTGAGTGCAACAGTAGGGAAAGCGTTGGATAGCGTAGAGGTAAAAATTACTATTCCCACTCCAGTGGCAGAGATTTAGCCATGGCCGAAATCTCCACCTCCGGACCGGAAGTTCCGCCCCCGGGCCGGAAGCTCCGCCCCCAGGCCGGAAGCTCCGCCTCTGGGCCGGGATTTCCGGCCCGAGTGTGGACGTAAAGTTAGTAGTCGTAAATCCATTCTGTGAATACCAAAAGTAGTAAGTGCATTCTGTGAATACCAAATGTAGTAAGTGCATTCTGTGAATACCAAAAGTAGTAAGTTTAGGATTTTGTCTTAAGTTAATTCTGTGAATCGGGCCCACTATTCCCACTCCAGTGAGTGCAACAGTAGGGAAAATGTTGGATAGTGTAGGGATAAAAATAACTATTCCCACTCCAGTGAGTGCAACAGTAGGGAAAGCGTTGGATAGCAGGAGGGTAAAAATTACTTTTCCCACTCCAAAGAGTGCAACAGTAGGGAAAGCGTTGGATAGCGGAAGGGTAAAAATTAGTATTCCCACTCCAGAGAGTGCAACAGTAGGAAAAGCGTTGGATAGCGGGAAGGTAAAAATTACTATTCCCACTCCAGTGAGTGCAACAGTAGGGAAACTTTGGATAGCGTAGGGATAAAAATTACTATTCCCACTCCAAAGAGTTCAACAGTAGGGAAAGCGTTGGATAGCGGGAGGGTAAAAATTACTATTCCCACTCCAGTGAGTGCAACAGTAGGGAAAGTGTTGGATAGCGGGAGGGTAAAAATTACTATTCCCACTCCAGTGAGTGCAACAGTAGGGAAAGTGTTGGATAGCGGGAGGGTAAAAATGACTATTCCCACTCCTGAGGGTGCAACAGTAGGGAAAGTAATGATTTAATATTAAAATAAGATTAAATTAATTATCAATACCAATAAAAAAGTTAATTAAAAAAATTACCAATTGATAAAAAATACAATTAACATTATTATTAATTAATCAACTAATTAGCAGTTAATACAAATTAATTAGCAATTCATAAAATCAATTAGCAATTAACACAAATTAATTACCAATTAATAATTCATTATCAATTAATTATCAATACACATAAATACAAATTTATATTTACTTTATTACAATTAAATTACTTCCCACCCAATTCCCCTATAAACCCATAACCCGCTCCTAATAATAAAAAATACAATTAACATAATTATCAATTAATAAAAATTAATTACCAATTAATAATTAATTATCAATCAATTAATTATCAATACATATAAATAAAAATTAATATTTAATTTACTATAATTAAATTACTTCCCACCCTATTCCCCTATAAACCCACAACCCGCTACGGAATTAAATTACGCAAAAATGTAATTACATAGCATTCATTACTTAAAAAAAATTAAACATACATTACAAAAATAATACATAATTTTAACACATATACTACGATACATACCACTAAAAAAAAATTCGATATTATGGAAATCTATATTTTTAAATTCGATATTATGGAAATCGATATTTCATACCCCAATTTCGACATTCTGTCCTATCTATATTTTGGTAATTCGATATTCTGTCCTGTCTATATTTTGGATTCTATATTTTGGTCGTTTACCCTGTGGTTATCTCTTCTTGCTCCCCCACCTCCATACTCTTAGACTTACTCTTATCCTGACCAAAATTATTTTACCCTCATTTGTCCCTTGGGCCCTTTGGTTGTTTATGGTCTAATTTCACTTTGAAGAAAGATCTCAGGGATGCCATACCTCTAGTGTTTTTAACGTTTGGGGCACTTGTTTTTTCCTTCGAGGAGGGCACAGCTTTTAATGAGGCTCTATTTGAGGTTTACTTGGTAATTTGTGTGCTACCTCTTGGCCTGACCTGCTTAACAAGCTGCTGGCCACCACTCCTTTCTTGTTAGACCCGTTTCAGGCTCAACTAGATGTGAATTTACAGACCTTAGCATGTATCTCTTACCAACAACTTTGCCCAATGTCCCTGCTGCCTCCTTTCTGTCTTTGTCACCATCAAGACTTTTAGGTTTATTTTGAGAGGCTAGAACTCCCAGAGCACTCTTACCTTCTTTCATCCGACTGCCTACATCCATCTGCTCATGTGGGCTGAAGCAAATGTGTTCCATCCTTCCCAGCCATGAGCTTAGCCCCTTCCTCCGTAGCTGCCAGGTGTTCGCACCTTGTTCTGTGACGCAATTCCGTCCTTACAGCCTCTCAAACAGAGTCTGCCTATGTTGTCCCTTCCACAGCTGCTAGTGCAGGGCCCATGTCTTAGCAGGATACGCTGTGCAGCTCACAGTTACAGGAGCGCGCCTGCAAACCAGTGTAGCTTCCTCTGAGCTATCATAAGCCTCCTGTGGGAAGAGGATACCGCACCTCGTTGAGTAAAATGGCGCCTCCCGGTTCCTAAGTGGGGCCGCAACAGAAATGACGGGGGAAAGAAGGGGCGCAACTGCCCTACATCATGAACACTCTAACTCTTGAAGGTATGAGCTCCCAGCCTGCTACCCTAGCTGGCTGCCATGTTACCCCGCTCTCACTCCAATTGCCCCGCTCCCACTCCATAGGAAGTAAATGTTTAACATAACCAACATAGTGGCAATTGCATATTGTAAGAAATGGATAATTATTGGGGTGGGAGTTCACCTATCTCAAGGATGAATGACACTAACTTGTCAAGGTGAAGGCCAAAGTTGCAAAATTAACCTGAGCTGAACCCCCTGATAATTATGGCACAAAACAGACTGGCAATGTGTAAAGTATTTATGCAGTACTAAAACAGTAATAAAGTAAAAACATCAAATGAGAAAAATCCAAAATTGGATTAGAAAAATTGAGTAAAATTTCATAAACAATATAACACAAAAATAATAAAAATACGTGGAACGGGAGATTTTTTTTTAAAGTTTCAAGTAAAAACAACCACAAAAAGCACTAAGTGCCGATGATAGTCTATGGAAGCTCAGTTCAGTTCATTTATTTGTTTCGAAGGTTAAAAACCATCATGAAAATACATAATAATCATAATATGTAATCACAAAAAGAACATTCTGAGCAACGTCACAATTGTTTTAAAAAAAGTAGACAGAGAGAAAGTTTATCCAAATAAAAAAGTTAGGTTTTTGTAAAAGATAAAAACCTGTGACCAACAGTGATACGAGACCCCATATTATAATAATATTTCCCGTACCTCCCTAACCCACTCTTCATCATTCCCTTGTGTTTCTCAATTTAAAAGCAATTTTGAGGAAACTTATAACCGCAAATAAGGTTCGCGTTTCAGCGGCTCTTTGCAAGAACAATAAGGCAGGTTTAGCATGGATAATATTTGAGACCTTTAAGACATCTACTAAAAATCTTTGGCGCGGTGTTTTATAAAAAGGACACAATAATACAAAATGAAGGGTGTCCTGCGGAGACCTATTGTCGCAGCCGCAGGCACCCTTCTGCTCAATTGTTTGAGTGAAACCTGATGGATAAGCTAAAATGTGATGCAACAAATTGAGCCTAAAACGAGTCATTAAAAACCTCTCGTGGTGACTGTACAATAAAAAGAGGTATGGTTCCATGCCAGCTTGATTAGAGACAAGGGAGTGGGCAACTGCCGAGGATTTAGCTAAATCCAACTCGTTCCTCCTGCCATTAAATTTGTCCAACAATGAGCTTTGAACATAGTGTCTGGAGTATATGTCCACCCTGGAGGGGTCCAGGAATAGCATTTGTTCATCAATATCCCCCAGAGTGTCTTTAACATATTTCAGCCATGGGATTTGAAGGCAATTCTCTTTCGACAAACAATCCTGGATGATCTGTCTGGATAGTCCTGCATTTGGATTTGTCCAAATTTTGAGCCAGGCCAGTATAGGTCTCAGTCTGATAATGTCAGCAATATATGTGATTCCCAGCTCTTCATGAGTAATTGCTGCAGTGATGCTCGGCGGA
Source organism: Triturus cristatus (assembly GCF_964204655.1). Taxonomy (NCBI): domain Eukaryota; kingdom Metazoa; phylum Chordata; class Amphibia; order Caudata; family Salamandridae; genus Triturus; species Triturus cristatus. The sequence goes on from NC_140587.1 coordinate 288,081,866, forward strand.
AGTTTTAACAGTTTTTTAAAAAATTTGTCTTCCTCACTTTGAATTAGTTGTGCCTCTCTGCAGCCCCACACTTCTGCTCCATAGATGGTCTTGGAAATACTAACTGATCTATACAAAGTCATCACCTGTTCTGGTGACCAACGACCCATTCGACGTGCAAAGCTCAGTATAGCCCCATTAGCTGACACTAGTCTCCTTGCCCTCTCCTCAATCAGCGGGACAAAGTTTAACTTATCGTCAAATAGAAGGTCCAGGTATGGGAATGTTTTGACAGTGTCCAGGACCTGATCCCCCAGTTTGAATACAAATTTCTTTCGTGGTTTCTTCCCCGCTATCATAATGAATGATTTTTTCATGTTGACGGAGAGATCCAAATTCCTCATGAAATCCGTGAAACCCTTGATTAAAAGTTGCAGACCAACAGCTGTTCGGGCTAGGAGCACCGCGTCATCGGCATACAAAAGCACTGGCAGATGACGCGTGCCCACCTTAGGACAGTCAGTTCCCAATGCAACGAGGTCATTCTCCAGGCCATTTATGTAGAGGGAGAACAAGAATGGCGCCAGGATACACCCCTGTCTCACCCCGCCCGAGCACGGGAAGGGATCAGTGCTCACCCCCCCCGCACTGTAGCGGACCTTGGCAGTGGTGTTCCAATGTAGCTCCCTTAAAATGTTAATGAGATCCGGGTCAATGCCTAGGTTAGACATAAGTATCCAGAGTTTGGCTCTGTTGACATTGTCAAAAGCTGCTGCTAAGTCCATAAACCCCATATACATGGTGCCTTCAGACGTCTTGGTATACTTAGCAGTGATCAGGTATAGGTTAAGGCATTGGTCGGTGGTTGACCTGCCTGTTCTGAACCCATACTGGGTGTCCACCAGGGTGTTATTGGTGTCAGTCCAATCTATTAGTCGATTGAGGAGTGCCCTTCCTAATACCTTGGCGGAGACGTCAATGAGCGAGATTGGTTGATAACACTGCGGGCTTTTTTGTAAATAGGGACAATCACCGCAGAGGACCATGATCTCGGCAGACCCGTTTTAATTGCTGCATTCAAAACTCTTGTTACCATTGGAACCCATAGCTCAGTGTTGCTAAGAAAAAGATCCGGGGGGGTCCCATCCGGGCCCGGGGCTTTGTTGCGTGTTAGGCCTAAAATTGCTTTGCGAACTTCATCCAAAGATAGTTCAAATTTATCTGCCCTTGGTCCCCTCCATATTCCGTCACCAGTGTCCATCTCCTGTTGATTATACAGGGATTTGAAATGAGCAATCCAGTGTTCTGGTAAGATGTTAGAGCTGATGACTGGAGAGTTTGAGTCGTGGAAGCAAGGTCTATTTATAATTTTCCAGAACTGGGCATAGTCTTTGTTCTCACCAGCCTCCCTAAGGTCTGCCCATACTTCTTTTTGAAGGATCCCTTTCCTGATCTTTAATTGATTTTTGTAGTTTTTTCTGCAGCGAGCAATTTCTACCTTGTCCCGTGGGTTTTTTTTCAGGCTCAGTTTTAGATCTCTTAGCGCTTTGGAACAGATAGAATCAAACCATCTTGGTGAAGATGACTGCATTGCGGGCTTCTTGGTTGTTAGGAGTCTCTCGATTATTTTAGTCAAGTTCTCAAACGCCTCTACTACTCCTTTGTCCTCTGAGGAGTGTTCTAAACAGGTCTCTATGTGGGCTTTCCCTTCATCCACTAATTTGACATAAAATTCCTGGGGGTTGATCACTGACCACCTTAAGCGTCTTCCTTGGTCTACTGGTTGAATTTCAGATTGATGAATCAACCCTGGGTCTTTTTTGGTTAAATCATTCCCTTTGAGTTCTATTATACTGGGATTATGATCACTGTGGGGGCTCCACTCTGTCCAGGTATTTAAGATCTGATCTCTTGCTCTAGTTGAGATCATTATGTAATCTATTATAGACCCCCCCCCCTCTGCCCTTAAATGTTGGTGTTAGGGATTCGCCTACATTGAGAGCAGCTAAGTCCATGACATGACTGAGGGCAAAGTCTTCTAATAACTTCATCAGAGTTGTTCCCTCTTTGCAATGAGAAAAGTGGGGGCCCTTTTCTAATGGGCAAGCTGACCAGTCAGGAGTTGGAGGGAGTAATTTGGGGCATAAATGACAATTAAAATCACCCATTAACAGAACAGTTGGTTCTGGCCCCTTCGTCCTTTGCTCTAGTTCCTCATTTAGTCTGCCTTCCAGCTCCGCTAATATTGGAAATTTCCCTTCCACTGGGCCGGAGTTATAAAAGTTTACTAACAGTAGACTCTCCCCCTTGTGGAGAAGTCTAACTGTTTGTATGTTGTCTGAGGAACAATCTGGGTAAGACCAGGTACCTTTCAGATCTAAGTCCACATAGACTACTAGGCCTCCTTTTGCCCTACCCGAGTTTGTTCCTTGTGCGGGTCTGAAAAAACACTTGTAGCCCTCCAATTGACATGGGCCTGAATCCTTTGCCCAAGTTTCTTGGAGTGCTATGACATGGAAGGATTTTATAAATTCTACCCATTCCTTACTTTTAAATTTGACTTCCAACCCTGCAATATTCCAAGAAAGGATGGTCAAACCCTCCATCTTGTCCTTGCCTTTTGTTGTGGGAGTCAAAGTTAAACTGTCCTCCCCAGCTATAGGTAGATCGAAATTGGGTAAATTGGTTCCCCTCTGCCTCCGTGGTAAGTCCAATCTCCCAGATTGGGTACTTTCCTCAGTCCCACCTGTGCCCCATGAGTCTAGGCCAGAGCAACCACTGGTAGCCAGGCTTACTGCGCTAGTGATTTCTGTGGGTGTGAGTCAATCAATATCTTCTAATGATTGAAATGGGGCAAATCTATTTGTCCATTGTGCGCAATCTCTGGGGGGATAGGGCTGTTCAGGGCGGCTTACTAGTCTCGGTCTGTGTGGGCGCTGCGCTCTAACCCGCGTCCACCCTCCCTCGTCACCCCCATAATTATTATTATTATTCCTGGATCTAGGGTAAAAATACCCGAGTGGGAGTGCACAAATGGCACTTGTTTGGTTCCTATTGGGTTTCATCAGAATGTACTCAGCCAGACTAGTGTCCGTGAAGTGTGCAACTATGCAATCACCTCTAATGTCTTTATTCCTTCCCCCAATCCAGCTTGCCCTTCTTACACTTGCTATCTCTCCTCTCTCCCCCATGCTTAAGGGTCTATGGATATTCAGCCACTTGGAAATTTTGGTGAGCAGTTGATAATGGGTTTCTCTCTCATTGGGCCTAATTTCCGGGACCCCTGCAAAAATAACTACAAAAGGACACTCCTCGGGGGGGAGATCTATGTGTGGAGCATTATTGTTATAAAAGGGTTCAGGGTCTGTATAACAGTTATTATAATTCCCTTCCCTCTGGGTACGATCGTCCTGTCTCCATTGCATTAAAGGTTGAGGGATCGGTTTCTCTCTTTGTGTATTACTTACACCTTGATTGTGTCTTCCTCTGGAGTTATCGTTAGTACCCCCTTTAGGGTTTTGGGCAATTTTGGGGGCCTCATGAACCTGGACTATTTCTTGGTGGGAGTGACTGACACAATTGTTATTTTGTGCTCTCTTTGAGTCTGCCTTATCATTTGTGGTTACCTCAGTTGAATGGGGTGGAGCAAGTGGGGTTTTTGTAAGTGTGTGCTCTAGGGCTTTAGATAGTTTGGTGAGCTCACACATTATTTTATCCACCTTACTTATAATAGGCTTTAATTGTGTCGTGATGAAAGATTCTAGCTGTATTTTCAAATCCAAAACTACTGTGTCAATCCACCCTGGTGGTGCGGATTCTACTTGAGAGTCATTTGCTGCTATTGTGTGCTCTTGGGTGCATGATAGAGAGTTATCTCTTGGTAGTTCTTTCCGCTGTCTCTGATGTCCCTTATTTCTCCCCAAACGCTTCCTTTTTTTCCTACTGGGCATGTCATTAAGCTCAGAGATTTCTACGCCTGTGGTTTGTGCACAGGAGACGTCCTCTATATCATTGGTTGTTTGGGATGCACTGCCCTGAGTATTTGGGCTATCTACTAATAGGACATCTCTATAGGGTGTTTGACTGATGGCGTTAAGGTTAGGAGAGGAGGATAAACTCCTTTCCAAGCGTTCAATTTCGCCAGTCACTTTCTTTAGCATTAAGTCGATTGCAGTTGGTTTCTTCCCATTTGCAAGGGCGCCCTCCTTCATAGTTTCCCCCCGAGTTGGTTTGGGGGTGGGTTTTTTGTTTGATTTATTCCCAGCAGAGCGAGTGTTGGGATGAGTGGACATAATTCCCCTGATGTCAAGGGTAAAACTGCTGTTTTTCAAAGGGATTCAGTACCCTGTCCAACTTCCCTGCGCAAACAGGTAATACAATACCTGGGTCTATTCACCGATGCAGGCACTGGGGCCAAGGGGGGATGCCCGTCCCGTCCCTCGTCGTCCCCTGACGGCCACAGACGGCCCGCCCTCTGCCCGGGCTCAGCCCGGCGACGCCCGCGCGCGTCCCGCGACGCGGGGGGAACCTCTGCTGAAGTAGCGCCTCCGGGCGCGCTTTCCGGCGGATGTGGGCGGGTCACTGGAGGGCTGCTGGGGACTGTAGTCCTCCTCCACAGCGGCCTCGGTGTAGTGGGAGGCGGCGAGGGAGACTACCTGCGACTCTCTGTCCCCCAGCCCAGGAGCCAGGAAAGAACTGTTGCGTGGCGCTGTGTTTGCAGCTCAGGATACGATCCCCCCGCTCCACCGGGGGAACCTCTGCTGAAGTAGCGCCTCCGGGCGCGCTTTCCGGCAGATGTGGGCGGGTCACTGGAGGGCTGCTGGGGACTGTAGTCCTCCTCCACAGCGGCCTCGGTGTAGTGGGAGGCGGCGAGGGGGACTACCTGCGACTCTCTGTCCCCCAGCCCAGGAGCCAGGAAAGAACTGTTGCGTGGCGCTGTGTTTGCAGCTCAGGATACGATCCCCCCGCTCCACTGGGGGAACCTCTGCTGAAGTAGCGCCTCCGGGCGTGCTTTCCGGCGGATGTGGGCGGGTCACTGGAGGGCTGCTGGGGACTGTAGTCCTCCTCCACAGCGGCCTCGGTGTAGTGGGAGGCGGCGAGGGAGACTACCTGCGACTCTCTGTCCCCCAGCCCAGGAGCCAGGAAAGAACTGTTGCGTGGCGCTGTGTTTGCAGCTCAGGATACGATCCCCCCGCTCCACCGGGGGAACCTCTGCTGAAGTAGCGCCTCCGGGCGCGCTTTCCGGCGGATGTGGGCGGGTCACTGGAGGGCTGCTGGGGACTGTAGTCCTCCTCCACAGCGGCCTCGGTGTAGTGGGAGGCGGCGAGGGAGACTACCTGCGACTCTCTGTCCCCCAGCCCAGGAGCCAGGAAAGAACTGTTGCGTGGCGCTGTGTTTGCAGCTCAGGATACGATCCCCCCGCTCCACCGGGGGAACCTCTGCTGAAGTAGCGCCTCCGGGCGCGCTTTCCGGCGGATGTGGGCGAGTCACTGGAGGGCTGCTGGGGACTGTAGTCCTCCTCCACAGCGGCCTCGGTGTAGTGGGAGGCGGCGAGGGAGACTACCTGCGACTCTCTGTCCCCCAGCCCAGGAGCCAGGAAAGAACTGTTGCGTGGCGCTGTGTTTGCAGCTCAGGATACGATCCCCCCGATACGATAGTCTATGGAAGCATTGGATTGGGACCTCAGCACGATTTCTAGGCGACCGGGATAGAGCATGGGTCAGATATACCAAGCTGTAATTTTTCCAGTCAAAAATGTTTGCTTTTGACTTTGTCTCCTGATCGAGCTCAAAGTTCTCCGGCAGGGCAATCCTGAAGCTGTATCCAACAGGGTTACATAGAAGGAGTGGTCATACAGAAATGCAACACTGCCATTATCTTCACAATAGGTGGGATGGCAGTCTTAATTTTAAGGTTTACAACCAGCAACAGTTCTGACTGGAATTTAACTGCAAATGTTCAGCTGGTATTTCTTAGTAATTTGCCTCTCCAGCATGATTTCCAGATCAGGGCGTGGTTATTAGACTCTTTTCCTGCAGTGATTCTGACAACTTCTTGTTCTCCGTGCTGGTAAATGGACATGTATGCAACTGTTGGGACAGGAAAGTCTTCTGCATGTCAATAAATGTGCACCTGTGCCCTAGGTGCAGAACCGTACTGTTGTCTGGATACCTAATGCTGACTTTTGTTGTCAGAAGTAAACATGGAGCATGCATCATGACACATGGATTGTGGTCTTGTTTGACTGGGAGGGGCGCCCAAAGACCAACATTTATAGTGGTAAAAGGTTACTACCTTCACTGGAACTTAAGCAGCACAAACGCATTGGTTGTGTCACTTGAGTGAGGCCTACAAGCTCACTCACATTTTAAAGTTCCACTGCTGTGTGCTTAATCATGCTTGGCCTACATTAGATATATATGGCAAAAGCTATGTAGCACAGGAGTTATGACTCTGCACTGGTTGTATGGATGCCTGGTAAGTGTACAGTACAGGGATATAGCAGTGCTGTGCAGTGCGTGCATAGTGAGTGCATGCACTTAGTGTATGTGTACCTGGGTGGAGTGTACTACATGAATGATGTAGTGTTGTGTAGAGCATACATGGTGAATGTGTGTGCTGGCTATAGGTGTGCCTGCAAGTGGCACAATACCGAAGGGCTACAGTACAGAGCAGTGCACGAATAGTGAATGTGTGTGCTGAGTGTATGTACGCTTGGGGTGGCCCACTACATGAAGATAACAGTGCTGGACATTATGCATGCTGTGTAAATACACTGAGTACAAGTGTGCCTGTAATGATACATTACCTGGAGGACCATGGGTTCCATTTTTGGAGTCCCAGACCTGCATGGTGAAGACATGAGAAGGTAGACGAAAACCTTCAGACAGATTTGTGTATTGCTGAATTCCTGTGAGCTGGGTGGTACACAGTAGAGGAGGGAGAGCGAGGCTCCTCCTGTACACTTCAAAGGGTGCTCTCTGATTCAGTGAGTGATCACAAGGAAGGGGCCTGGACACAACTCAGGAAGGATGGGGGTTGATAAGCGAATCATAAAGAGTGGGATTTGGGTCTCAAGATTACCCTTTTGATGCAAATATCACTGTGGCTGACATCCAGGTGTGAACACTAGTCACTCCCATGGCCTGTGTTGTTGGAATATCAGCTTCATAGTCTCTCCTGCTGTGATGACAGCTTTTCAAGAGGAAAAGGCAGAGGAGAGGTATGTACTTCAAAAAAAGCAGAAAACCATCATAAAACTTCAAAGACCCGGACCCCAAATCACATTTGATTATAATAGGGGGGGGGGCTATAATAAGAGGAGTTTGACACCACAAAAATGTTAATTTGCCAAGCAGCCAGATGTGCTATGTGAGAAGGGGAAGCTCTCCAAGACGTTTGCCTGTGGCCCGGACTGGGATTTAAGGCCTTTTAGTCTTCCTGCTGGGTGAGGGGACATCAACTGAGGAAATCAAGACCACTTGTTCTGGAGCCTGGAGCACTGGAGCCTGCCCGCTTGCCAAGACCAGTGTGTCCTCTGAAGAAGAGGAATGTGTTGAAGAGAGCGAGGTCCAGTGGGGAGCCCAGTCAAGTAGATTCACTGTGCGAGGTGTAAGGAGATGGCAGTTGCACTGATCAGGTCATTGCTTGTGTGCAGGACTGAGTTAGTGACCCCTGTATTGTTGCAGGGATTCTGCAAATATACAGAACTACGCGCAGGAAACCAGGACCTCGGTGTATAGTGGTGTACCAACAACCCACCTCAGTGCCCGGAGCCCCTATCCGACTAGCTATAGTGTCTCATTTGTTCTCCGTACTACAGCGAAGCTACCAATGATTAGATATCCTAGAACATGTGACTTAGACTCTCTCAGTAATCGCGGGAGCAAGAGCACTCTTTCACCAACTCACTCATACTTGTCCACAACATGAATAATCAGAGACACAGTATAGTTGAAAATGTTTATTTTAACTAAGGTGCTCTATAATGCAGTACACAAGCAAATACTAGCAGCAATATGCATGAACTCAATATAGTGAGCATTGTTACAATTCCATAAAATACGAACGGGGATAACATTTATAAAGCTAGTGGAAAAAATGCCTACTGTGCCTTTCCACTCTCCCCGTGCTAGGAACTATTTTATAGTAATTATAGAAGACCTCTGGGCTTTGTCAGGGGGACCCCTTACCTCTGAGCTTAGTATGTATGTGTTTTTTGTAAAGCGCACTGCTGCCGAGGCGTCGTGGCGCTGTAGACCGCTGGGGAACCCGTCCTGGCTATCCCTGTGAGATGGTCCCTCATGGGTATCTCCAAGGTGAAACCAGGCATCCCCGGCGAATGTGGGGGGCCGTTGTGGAGATGAGGCAAGCTAATGCCCAGAGTTGCCGAGTGTGATCCCTGGTTAGAGTAGGCACCGAGGCGAGAATTATCGAGTCTGCTGGCCCTGGTCCAAGACCCTGCCGCGTCGGGAATTGAACCCTGGTCCCGGGCCGTCCTCTGCTTCCGGGTCTGCTGCCTCTAACCAGTGAGCCACACTACTACTAGCAAAGGTTTACATCTCCGGACAAGCACAGCTCTTCTTCTTTGGAATGATTTTCTCCAAGTGCCAAATCTGCATGCTCTGCCATATTAAAAGCACTCGATTTTCAGTAGTGCAGCTGTGGCAGTGTTATGTCTAACATGCGTGGGACTGACCAGAAGCAGCTTAACGGAGCACATTGTTTTTTGACCTTGAACACGCTGTGCAGACAGAGCCTCAGAGTAAAGCAAGAGAAGTTAAAGGTAAACGGTTCTCATGTGAGGTTGTACAAGCTGATTATTTGTGCAAAACAAATGTATGTAGTAACGTGAGCAAAAGAGGCAACATGGCAGCCAAACTTATACTAACTCATGCTAACTTAGCAATGTATGCAGTGAATCCATAACCTCACTACACCCTCCCCTTGGTAAGTTCATTTTATGGAGGCATAGGACGAACACAGAGTTCAGTAAGCATGAGCAGAGTTCAAAAGGGTCTATAGTCCCTCTAATTGTGAGAGATGGGAAAAAATGCACAAAAAAAATTGTTCGGTCTTGTAAATAGGTGCCAAAAAAAATATATGTCATATAAAAAATAGGCAAAGATGAGCGCCAGACTTTAATCCAGCAGGGTGTATGAGCAGTAAACAGCAACGGCTTCCAATAGGAAACCATTGTCATCGGTAGAAAACAGAGACGCCATCCAATTTAGAAAGCAGAAAGAGCATTCATGTTCTTCACAGGTGGGTGCTTCTAGCACCATCGTAGGACAACTTACGTGACATTCAATGTAGCCACATTTTAGGAAATCTTGCGCCAACGCATAGATATCCCATTGTGCCAACACTCCAAGTGCAGCCGCGCATGCCATAAAACCAACCCCGGAGCATTCTTGCTCATGTGTCACTAAGGGACTCATCAACAGGTCGTAATAAGGGTCGGGGCATGACGTATTGGAGAGGCAGAGATCCAGTCCCCATTCAAAGGAGAATTCCAAGCATGAAAAGACGGGTTGCACGCAAGTGTAGTAAGCAAAGCGGAAAGATAGTCTATAAGCCACGCTGAGTGTAGGTAGTGGCAGCGTGCCATAGCATCGAAGCATACGGTCACAGAGCAGTTGCAGCCAATCCGGTTAGTGTAGGACCACAAGAGGTGCAGCCATTGCGTAGCAGGCAAATTAATAGAAGGACACCAGCGGCTATGGTAACCAACAAAGGCAATCCCCCAAAGACGCTGGAAAAAATAGAATGAATAAAGGCTGGTATTACACCAAATATTGTCTGAAAAGAAGTTGCAAGGCCAGAGTCCACAACTTAAAAATAATGCACCAGGCCATGTGTATCAGACGCATTGAAGATACAATGAATTATTTCACTGAAATGTAGTGGGAGATTGGTATTTAAAAGGGCTTGAATTTCGTAATTTGTACTTGCTATCTGCAAGACGAAAGTCTCGCGCGCAGAAGTGAGCAGGACCTCCTGTTGGAATAATAGCGCATTTATTGTGCTCAACTTATTGAAGCCTGCTTTCAAAGTTGGGATGCAAGCCCAAACGAGGTATCGAGCTTCCCTTGCATGGGTGGGAAAAGCAAATTTTTACAACAAACTACACGCTGTGAAACCGTCACAATGTACGGTATGCCAGCCAGCAAACCGCAACATTCCTCATCATTCAAAAGAAGATAGCTACCGTTAGCAAGCAGGGTGAAAGTGAGTTTTATAGCTGGTACCGGATTACCCTTTAAAACACATGCAAGATTCGGTGCGATAACACTACAAGCCCCGTGTAACTGTATGTTTTTGCAGACAAGGGAACGACCTAATGTAGAGTCACAAGATTCCCCTGTAAGGTATGCCACCTTGTCCTCTCGCAAACATCTGTATGTAAAAGGTAAAAAGCACACTTCATGCAGGAAAGCACTGCCCAGGGGTTCATAGCGAACTATTGGGTAGTGTTTCATGCAGGAGCTAAATTGAAACAGAGGGAATGGCAATCCCATAACCCCGTGGCTGAGCCAAACACCTGAGTTAGTTTCTGCCACGGAGAAGGGTAAAGGGTCTATTTTCTCAATATGTAATAGTGTGTACGTTGCATCTTTCATGGTGGACATAAACTGTCGTTTCTAAGTCAAATTAAAAGGTAAAAACAAAGCAGTTGCGTTCAAAAAATCCCATGGCACTTTTCCCATTTTCAGAGTTTGAAAAGTCCATGCAAATTGCATTACTGAACGTAATTGATTTTGACCATGATACAATACAGATACATCCTCTTATACAATATCAGCAACAGATGAGACTATATTATTCAATGTGTAAATGCGGGAAGACAGTGTGTTAATACTATTGTCAACAAGAGCAAGCACCTTTTCTAGATTAGAGACAGACTGGCCCAGCACACAACTATGATCAAGTACAGTTTAGAAGTATACAGTAATGTATAACTGTCAATAACACAGGGTCTCCAAAATGAATCATATAAGACTGTGGTTTACTAGAAATATATCCTTCTTTTATTCTTTTATTCTTTTTGTTCAGATTTCTTTTGTTAAAAATACAGCACAAAATTCATAGCCGACGCGACACGTTCGGTCCCAACAGGACTTCTTCAAGGCCTGGTGAGAAAAGGAAGAACATACGACTGCTGTATGTTGTGGCTACTGATGTACAAAGGGTATTTGGTCGCCCAAAATACATGCGATGTCACGTGGCGGCGTGGACCGTAGTCAGAATGTAGAAGGTTTCGTCAGAGTGCCTTGACCTTCTGTTTCTTGTTGTACCTTTTCTAAATTAGCCTGATCTATTTCCCTCAGGCGTTTTGCAGCTCCAATTTGAGAAAGCTGCCAGATTTCATTTTATGCTGCATAAATAAATCTTTTAGTTGTAGGACCAGAGGGGCCCCTGATAAAATCGGTTAAATCAACATTACTGGATAACAGTGATAAATGTCTTTTTTATTGATGATAGGGATGAGTGTTGTAACCAATTTTGACAAAATTTTCCCACAGAATAAGTGGTAACTGAATGTGTATCTGCAAAACGTGGATCTAGTCTATCTTGCTTATAGGCAGCGACTGTGTTAAGGAAGCGTAATTGGCGAGCATCAGCAGTTGTCTGCCAAACTAACCATCCCAGTGGGTCTAAACTTGGGACATTAAATGTATCATTCTGAAAAAAGGCTTGTAGTCCCTCAATGGAATAATCAGTATGCATGCTTCAATTCTGATATAGAGCTAAAGCAGGAACTGTAGGAAAATTAATCTGTTTGTAGTGGCTAAACCAAAACAGGTAGTTTGATAACTAGAATCATTTAAAAACAGATGGGATAAGGCATGCGCGATGTAAACTTTCAGTGCCACAAACCTGCCAGGATCTAGTACCCCACACAGATTTTAAATCAACGGTAGCCTTCCAATGTTCATAGCCACCAACTGATAATTTATTGATAAAAGATTCAGAATATAGTAATTTTGTGTGGGTTAACATTACCTTGGAAGTCGATATAATGTTTAATTCAAAATAAAAGGACGCCGGATTAGACCAGTCAAAATCTGTAAAATACGTAAACTTTTTTAATAGCGATTTGGAGCTACCCTCTAATGGAGTGGGACAATGTTCCCATTGCGTGTAATTAAAAACATTTCTAAAGGTATTAGCTTTATGCAGGTAGTGATGTCCAAAATGCTGGCAACAATATAAATCGGCATAATTTGCAGTATTTAAATACAAATCTTCAGCATCAAAGGCAGCATAATATTTCAAATCAGAAAACAAAGACTGTATTACCTGCACATCCCAATCATCTGCACGTATGTTCTGTTGCACTACATCACGCATTGATACACAAAGTACATTTGGTACATTAATAATCTCGGTTAGACCATGAATTTGGAAATACACAGCATCCCAGACAATGCCGTCAGCTACTGGAAAGGAGGAGATATTAAAAAAAGTCTGGTCTTGTTTCATGATGTGAGAAGACGAGTGGGGAGCCAAAGTTCCAGTTACTAACTGAACAGCAGAGCGTTCTGGTAGGTATGACTATTAATAAGTAAGAAAAAAAACTGTCACAAACCCAATTGACATGAACAGAAAAATCAGGATCAGCACCAACCAGATGTATCTCCACCTTCTCTCGGACCAGGTCTCCAACTTTAGGTAGCCAGCCAACTACCGGAATCTGTAGTGCAGCATCAGTCGTAGAGTGTAAATAGTCTTTTGCAAGACTGTCACAGGTTTCTTGTAAGTCCTGTAACACAGTAGAATGATTATCTGCGTCAGAGGGTGCAGCTGCTGCCGCCATGTATAGACCATCACGGTCCGGAACAAATATTTTTATGCCAAAGAGCATTTCATACGGGGTCTGCCCACCCAGAGATCTTCAAGGGAGGTTATTAAGTGCATGTTGCATGCCATACAAGTGGGCTAGCCAGTTCCTGCCAGTACCTAAGACTCTAGCTGTCAAGGATTGCTTTAAGTCACGGTTCATTCGCTCCAGAACCGAATTGCCCTCAGGCCTGTATGGAGACGAAAATTTCACCTGCACCCCCAAAGACCCCATTGCATCCTTGTATGCCTTAGAGGCGATCGCTGGACCTTGGTCAGAATGGAAGGTGCCACATGCAAAAATTCGCACAAAGACACGCAAATCCCTGATGACATTTCAAGCTTCAGCACTTTGTTGTGGCCAAACCCACGCGAAACGTGTGCACGAATCAACTGCAAATAAGATGTATTTATAAGCAGTATCTGAAGAAAATGGACCGCAGTGATCAAGATCTACACAGCCGAAAGGCTTATTAGAAATGCAGAGCTGTGTCAGTGGCGGACGTGTGACTGTAGAGGGTTTAATCTGTTGACAAATGTCACAAGAAAGCACATAATTACAGGTCTGTTTATATAACCCACACCACCAGTAACGTTGCTGCAAAATAGAAACTGTTGCAGACACTCCAGCATGCTCCGAGGCCATGCCTTCGTGTGCGGCTGTTATCAAACAAAGTCTGCGTTCCGTGTTGTGAATCAACTCGTCGCCAACGTTAATTATTCTTACATAAGTAACTCCATCGGGATTTAAATGATAAGAGTACTTTGAAGGGAACCCTTGAGGGTAATTACCACCCTTCTCAGTCGCAGCAATTGCTGTCAAAATTTCATTATCATTCTGAGTCATGGATCTTGTAAAGGCTGCTACTGAACACGTCGCTACTGCTGATTTGGCTGCTTCATCAGCCAAACTATTGCCGACCGCGTGTGTACCCACACGTTGGTGGCCAAGAGTATGTATAACATGTGTGAGTGGTAGATGTTGTTTAAGATCTGCCACTCGAAACCAGAGCATTTTATGCTTAATTGTGCTGCCCTTGGAATCACGATAGTCATTCTGAGACCAAAAGAACAAGCTGTCATTGAAAGACTGGACACAGTAATAGGAATCGCTTACAATCAGAGTATTCACATTAGGATCTGCAAACTCTAATGCTAGCACCAAAGTGTGCAGCTGGGCCAATTGGGTGGTACAGTCACCTAGTGCCAGTGTATGCACAACACTGGACTTGAACTCACCGTTCTTCATGGTGCCTGCCACAATTGCACAGGCCGCCGAATACGCATGCTTAGAATCCGTAGCCGGTTCTGCTGAACCCTCGGTGTACATGATGCATTTGTACTCCTCAAGTGGGCGCATAGGCAGAGGAGCAGGATGAACTAATTCATACTGCAAGAACTCCTGTGCCTGGAGTGAGGAGTCAAAGATAAAGGTGACATCCGGAGATGTCAAAGAAGTAGCCCACTCTATCCAACGATGATGCAAGGCCTTTGAGTTTGGTACACTTGCCTTTATCACTGCTTCAAGTGCAGGTTAAAAAATGCTAAAATGCGTTTCCCCTGTGCCAGTGCGTGTTCCTTCAGGATCGCCATCTGCACCGCTGCCAAAACATTTTCAACAATAGAAAATCGCGTCTCGGCAGAAGATGTGTAAGTGTGATTTGTAAGCAATAGGTACTGTGTCACCTTCATTAAATGTCAAGCAAGTGAAACACACTGCGCCTGGCACAATTCTTATCACCAGGTTTGTGTGTTTATCACGTGTTAACAAGTATTTAGATTCAAGAAGATCAGACTGCAAAGAGTGCAGGACAGATGAATGTTCCGTAAGCCAGCAGGGTTTTAAAAATGTTGGTTGTATCAAGGCATAAAGTGGCTTGATTCGCTGGGCATAATTGGGAATGTAAGTACGTCCGAAGTTTAGAAATCCCAGAAATGATTGTAGTTTTTTCAGGGTTGTCGGAGGACGCAAACTTGCGCATTCCTCCAGAAAGTGAGGTGCCAAGCCTCTACCTTCATTGTTGAGCTCATAGCCCAAGAATAACACTGTGTACTCTGCAATGTGTGATTTTGCAAAGTTGAATTGGTAACCCTAGTCCGCAAATAAAACAATGATGCAGTCGACTCGGCATAGATGCGGCCATAATTCGTCGTCCGTGAGATAAATATCATCAACGTACGAGTACGCATCTGGGTCTATGCTGTCTAAAAAGAGACAACACGGGAGGCGAAAACACCAGGCTTGTTTTTATAGCCCATAGCTAAATCGCCTAAATTGTTTTCGTTTACCACTGGCTGTAAAGGCGGTCCATTGACTGCTTGATAGATTGTGACTGAAAAAGCCATTGGAATTGTCTACTGTGGTCTTATATTTTTTACGAACAAGACTGTTTACCAGGGCAGAACTATGGGCATTCTGCCCCGCAAAAGTACGACAATGAGACTTCAAATGTCGGTAATCCAAAACTATGCGGTACGACCCATCGGGGTTTGGTAACGGTAAAAAGAGGATTATTCATCGGTGACACACATGACTCAATGACTCCTTAATATTCTAACTGTGTCAGAATCTCACAAACTGGACCTTTCGCTTCTCGCCGGAGAGGATATTGGTGTTGTGGCTGTGGCATAGACTGCAATGGTATCTCATGGGGTGTTTAATCTTTTTCCCAGCCCACATGTGTACGGTATAGAGCTGGTGCGAGCACCAAAGCCCACTCTTCTACAAAAAACTTTGCATGCTCCTTGGAGACGTTACATGAAAAACTCGAAAGAGTCACCTCCTCCCCCACCGGAGAAGCAAGAACAAAAGGTGGGGGGCCAATCAGCCTCCGCCAACAAAAGGTCGTAAGAAGAGGTCAGATTTTCCCCAAAAATCCCTTTAACAATTTGTTGTATGTCACCTTCAATTAAAAAAACTATGTCATAGAGTCTGTCAGGGGGAGCCACTCGAGTGTCAGCAGTTTCGACTGTAATGAAAGTCTCAGTTGCTGTCGCCTCCAGAAATGGACGCAGTGCCTCCCGCACTATGGTAACTTCTGCTGCGCTGTCGAGCAGCGTTACTGCAGAAGTTCGATTCTGGAGCCGGGCCCTAACCGTCTGTGGCATATCTAGCTGTCAACGCTGCAACTTTCTTTTTCTGAAACTGTGGGCAGGAAAATTGTCTTGTTTCCCCTTTCCGTCAGTCTGACGAGGCTGCTCATGTCCTTGTGGTGCACCCTGTCCTCTGCCGCAATCCTGGCGTTCCCCTCCACCGGCTTGAAAGCCTGATGTTTCCTGTAAAGAACGAGGAGAACGCTAATCAGGAACCTAAAACCTGTCAGGAGACCTAATTCTAGCGCGGTCGCGCAAATCAATAGTGTGCTCAGAAGACTCGGGGGCCGGTGACGTGGTACGCAATCCTTGTTGTTGCTTTCCCTGTTTCTTAGTTCTCCAATTCTTTTTATTAAAGATTGGACACTCGTCCTTATCAGACTGAGACTTCTGTTGTGTTTGCAATTGAGCTGGTGTTTTAGCAAAAGGCTTAACACCCAAACTATTGCGGCCAATGGTTTTATTAGCCTGGGCAATAATCTTCGGCAATTAGCGCGGCCTGTCGTGTTCGGGGACAAGAGCCAAAGCATTTGCTACTTGAAAGTTTACCTCATCTCCTTTAACATTAGCAAGGATCAGATCAGCAACTACATCAAACACCCCGACCAATCTCATCCCCAATTCAACAGCCGCTTCAGGGCTGTCTTCATCTTGAACACGCTTAATCACAGTGGGGCGTACGGTCATGGAAGGAGTGCCGAAGCATTTCGCATACACTGCCGCGAATACCATTCCCTTTTATTACAATCGGCTACTTCAGGAATTAAGTATTTCTGCAAACTATTAGTCAATAGTCTATGTTTTTCCACAGGAGAGGTATTTGGAAATACAGCCTCCAGCTGGTCAAATTTCTCAGCAAGCCAATAAGGCAAATCATACTTATTTTGAGGACGCTTGCCCATAACCAAATTAACCATAACAGGACTGATAGTCACTCCAGGTCCAGCTGGTTGCACAGCAAGCCCAGGAGTTCCCACCTGAACGTTGCGAGAGACATATTGTATAACAGCCCTATGCACCCGAATTATGGAGGTGTGAAAAACACAGAGCTAGATGTCGTGGATATGGTGTGTGCCCAGCCAAAACGGGCCAAGTGGCCTCATCAATAGATAAAGGGCCCTTACGGATCGGAGTCACTGGGAGGGAGAGGGCGCCACTAAACCAGATTTGGTGTTGCCATGCCGACAACGGGATTTCAAGAGTTCTATAAGGCCGATATACATTAGGAAGGGCTGTATGTTTGTATACATGGAACAGACTATCGGTTCCATCCACTGCCGCAAAAGTGACCCAGGAATAAAACACTTCAAAGTGGTAAGCCGGATCAGCTCCAACCACAAAGATAAGAGCGATACCCGCGTCTGGCACCCCATAATCGGTCAAATGTCGACGGAGTGCTGCGCGACTATGGCCCAGTATGTATCGCGGGAGCAAGAACACTCTTTCACCAACTCACTCATACTTGTTCACAACATGAATATTCAGAGATACAGTATAGTTTAAAATGTTTATTTTAACTAACGTGCTACGAACGGGGAAACATTTATAAAGCTAGTGGGAAAAAGGCCTACTGTGCCTATCCACAATCCCCGTGCTAGGAACTATTTTATAGTAATTATTGAAGACCTCTGGGCTTTGTAAGGGGGACCCCATACCTCCGAGTTTAGAAGCAAAGGTTTACATCTCCGGATAAGCACAGCTCTTCTTCTTTGGAATTATTTTCTCCAAGTACCAAATCTGCATGCCATGCCATATTAAAAGCACTCGATTTTCAGTAGTGCAGCTCTGGCAGTGTTATGTCTAACATGCGTGGAACTGACCAAAAGCAGCTTAACGAAGCACATTGCTTTTTGACCTTGAACACGCTGTGCAGACAGAGCCTCAGAGTAAAGCAAGAGAAGTGAAAGGTAGACGGTTCTCATGTGAGCGAGCACAAGCAGAGGATTTGTGCAAAACAAATGTATGTAGTAACGTGTGCAAAAGCGGCAACATGGCAGCCAAGCTTATACTAACTTATGCTAACTTAGCAATGTACGCAGTGAATCCATAACCTCACTACAGTATGCCAGAAGAGGGCCACCATTAAGACAGCCTTGTAAAAAGATTGCTGTGCAGTAAAGGCGGAAACCTTTGCAGCACCGTTGCGGTGACCCTGTGAGTCAGGAGAGGCTGCAGTGGAAAAGACTGCCTTGGGATCAGGGCCGAAGCCTATGCAACACCATCACTGTGACCCTGTATACAATGCCAGGATGAGGACTGCCATGCAGTAAGGACTAAAGCCTTGCCAGGCAGTGGTATGGCAGCACTGCATGGTAGCCAGGAATATTTGTGCAGTGTGGATCGGGCCGGAGCACAATAACTGTAAGAATGGTTGACCTGTAGGTCCCCAGGAGCAATGAGACCTGTAACTGACCAGGCCCTGTGCCAAGTGAGGACACCGAGGGAGCATTGCCAACTTAGTAGGATCAGCAGTATTAGAATTCTCCCCTACTCCTTGGTAACATGGAAACTTCCCCTGCAGGATGAACGTGGTAGACACCTCTGATTGCTGCTGGAGCACAAATGCGTGAGCTAAGGAGAGAGCCTGTGCTTTCAGAGTGCAACTAACGCACCTGAGCAGGACCTAAGGGGTTGAGAGTGTCTATGGACGTGGCACCCTCCAAGACGCTCCACTCTTCCTCCCTGCTGGACCAGATAAGACTTGTTACAGGCCGTACGGGCCCTGGGGGACTCGCTGCTCAAAAATCTGCAGTGCTACAATTCATTGACTATATCAAAAATCAGAGTGGGGTCTTGACATAAAGCATGCTAGTGAGCAATCCCTGGATGTAGCCACTAGTGGATGGGGAATAACCCCAATCACATTAAGAGGAACGGGAAGGACAGGGACTTGCCAATGAAACACTAGAGCCTCGACCTCAATAGGGAAATGTGTAGTTGTCTGTCAATGCCATAACCTTCCTTTTGAATAACTAGGGTTAGGAATAAAATACTTATTTTGGTTATAAAAGTAATATTAGACTAGACATTGTTTTATTGCTGCATGCTGTGTGAGGTATGAGCCATGCTCACTAATCTGTATCCACACTTTCCCCCTCAAGGGAGCCCTAGACTCCTTGTTCATATTTACCACTGAGATCAAGTGTAGAAGGGATACGTGGCCCAGTTGCTTAGGCTCCATAGTACGTCAGGCCTGTGACATCAGGATAAAAGGCCTAAACTCCCACGGGTGGGGCTCAGCCACCCCTGCATGCCCCGTGGACCTCTGAAAGTGGTTCTGACAGCAACATAGAAGTGTGGTGTATCAATATTGTACGTTTTCACACAGGTGCTAGACATATTTAAACATATCTCAGAATTTCTCATATTTAAATATGAATACAGATAGACACATTTTCTAATTATTTTTTGATATGCTAGACAAATATTGTTAATTAAAAATATACAACTTATTTTCAAAAGACATATTTTCCACATTCACATTTATTTATAAAAAACATTCCAGCTGGAACAGTAGATTACATATTGTTTTTTTTAAAGTAATTGTTTCTAAACAAAAACTTTAACTAAACTATGAATGCTGCTCTTTTAGTAAAAAATTATTTGTGATAGCGTCTGTCAAGGCTGACATACATTAGACCATGGTTGATGTAGCTGTATATTTTGTATTGAAGACATTCCAGTTGTTTATGACGAAAGCCACATCACGTCCGACAGCTGCCTGCGTCTAACATTCAGCACCGGTCCACCATAGTAGTAGCAGGCATAACGAATGCTGGCAATGTAGCTTTATGCTCGGGAACGTAACATGACGGATGTCTCACATATCAGTCATGAATGATGGATGAATAGATGTAGTCTGTACCTACCTGATTTGGCATCCACCGTCCCAAACTGGTGGAAAAAGTCCCTGATTGATGGAATCTGTGGTACACTGTGTAAGTGTACGTTGGTGTAATTTCTGTCACATTGGCTTCGATCTTTTTTAAAGGCCATTTTGTCACTGGCTTCCTAATCTTCGAGTGTAAAAGACCTTCTCACCTGTTTCTGCTCATTTCTTTTCTACAGGGACGCACCATGACTGAAGGATCAGGTGATAGGGCCCCCACCTTCACTCAGGAAGATCTGGACATCCTTGCTGAAGGGGGAGGAAGGTAAGCTACAGACATAAAATGGCCCTACATCAATATACCTGATTTTTCAAAAAGGATTGTGCGTGACTTCACAATCTCCAAGTAATGTTTTAATATTCACATGACATTTTTTTTATATGAACAACCTTATAATTTCTAGAAATTACTTTGAAAAGTGGAGCAATGTTAAACCACACTCGATGTTACGAAAGTCTGTCTATACTTTCAACAAACAGGTTCAAGGAGCCTAAAATTACACTTAGAAATGTGAAACACACCGTGCCTTAGGCAACCACCTAGTTTTTAACAGTGTTAGACAATAAATGCTCGAAACTAATTTTCAAATATATTACATATATCTACTTCTGTAGAACATATTGAGGTTATGTTTCAAAATGATGGCCCATCTGCCAAAACACTGAATCAGCACTTAGTCATCAGTAAATAAGGAGGGGCTTTGTGGCGGTAGATAAATCAGCTTCTGACACACTTTACCGTTATCCTTTGATTGTATAATTAACTCCATTAAAGACGGACCCGCAGGAGAGCAGCTTCCGCTCGATAACAAGTCGGGTAGAAAAACGAACACATAATAATTCTAGAATTCAGAGGGAAGGGACAGTCAAAGGAAGGAGAAGAAAGACTTAAGAGAATGTTACACATCTTCCCCTTTTTTTTTGAGAAACAAAATTTGCAGGGTTTAGAAAATAAAACAAGGATACAAATGACAAAATCAAACAAAATAAAATTCTTTCTATAACATATAAGATTAAACATGTGAAACACAGTATCATTTTTTTTTCCCTCTATAAAATCATGACATAACAAAATCCTTAAAATGAGCAGGTAGTTTACAAATTCTCCTAGAAGCTAAGGAGGAATTACAACAAGGAGAACTAGATAAAGAACAGATGTTGCTGGTACCATTCTGAGAAAGGGAAATGGACGTGTTGCTTGTTTCATCCTGAGAAAGAGAAGTGGATGCGTTAGAAGGAACAACTGGAGTTTCAAACAAAATATAATCATCAGAATCAGAAGTAACAGCAGTTTTAACATGAATCATGGCTTGTTTTTCTGAAATGGGAACAAGTCTGCTCTTGTTCCATCATCTTCCATCCTGAAGAAGACAAGAACTAAGACCAACTTTCTGAATTCTGTTAGGAGATGTAAAGGAAGATTCTCCTTTTTTAATACTATAAGGTTTCTTAATTAATACCCATGAATCCGGAATGAAGTATTTAGTTTGAGAGTGTTTTTGAATATCAAAATTAGACTTCTGCTTGCTTTGTGCTAAAGTAACAGTTTGACGTATTATATCATTTTTCTTTGAATCATTGAGTCCGTCAGAAAATGATGAATATCTTTCCAGCCAGGAAGGCAAGAGTAAAGTGCGACATTTTTTGCCTCTCAACAACTCAAAGGGTGTGAAACCAGTTGTCGAGTGAGATGAAATGTGATAAGAGTTGACCTTTTCTTTAAGAAAAAGGTTAACATCTAAACCAGAAGAAAGGGCAGTTTGAATTCCTTCCTTAAGAAAGCGATTAGCCCTTTCAACAAGACCATTAGCAGCAGGACTATATAAAGCTACTTGAATGTGTTTGACATCCATAGACTTTAAAAATTCTTTCATGGCATTTGAAACAAAATGTGTTCCATTGTCTGTGACTAATTCTTTGGGTGGACCTTCAAGTGAAAAGACAGACTTGAGAAATTGCAAGACAAAGTGAGTTGATGCTGACTCCACAAAAGAAAAATAGATCCATTTTGAAAAATAATCAATCAATACCAACAAAAATGTTGAAGAACTTGGTAAAAGGTTGAAGGAACTAGCGAAATCTAAAGCAATTTTCGACTAGGGACTGTCTGGGAGAGGAACTGGACGAAGAGGATTTTGAGTAGTCTTCCAATGTTTGTCCGAAATTACACATTGAGGACAAACATCTATAAAGGAGGATACTTGAGTATTTAATGAAGTCCACCAATAATTTTCTCTTAGTTTCTTACAAGTGGCAGTAACCCCAAGGTGACCTGCGTGTGCAATAGAAATAATCCTGTTCCTAAGAGACGAAGGAGGAATAAAACAACCCTTTCTGGTGCAGATGTAATTTTCCAAAGATAATTCTGAAGCAACCTGAGCATAAGATTTTAAATCATGGGGAACATTGTGAATGGGAGGCCACCCTTTAATGATGAAATTAGCAATTTCTTTGAGGGTTTGATCAGTGGAAGAGGCTTCAATCCAATATTTTTCTGAAATAGTAACGTTCGATATGGAAGAAGCATCAATGGATGCCACTACACAGTCAAAATCATCAACACTATCATCAACTAATGGTAAAGGAAGACGAGAAAGGCAATCTGCTCTGAAATTTTTCCCGCCTTGTATATACTTAATAGTGAAATTATATTCTTGCAACTTAGAAAGAATACGTGCAAGACGCGCAGAGGCTTTGCCAAGTCCATCGCCTTGTAAAAGGTAGACAAGGGGTTTGTGGTCGGTAAAAATGAAAAAATGGACAGCCCCAGAGATAGGTTTTACATTTGGAAACAGCCCAAACACAGGCTAACGCCTCCCTCTCTATTGTACTGTATCTCTATTCAGCAGTAGACAAAGATCTAGATGCAAAGGCAACTGTATGATCTTTACCAGAACCTTGTTGACCAAACACAGCACCAAGACCATTAAGACTTGCATCAACGGTGACAGTACAATGAAGACCATGAACATAAGGACTACGAGCAGGGGCATTGACGACCAATTTTTTGATGTTGATAAAGGCTGTATTAACATCCTCAGACCAGACAAAGGCAGTTCCTTTTTTAAGGAGAGATCTCAATGGTTAAATACAATGGGCATAATCTGGTACAAAACGAGCGTAGTATTCGCAGAGACCTAGGAAAGATCTCAGTGCATCTTTGTCGGGTGGAGGCGGAGACTTAATGATGGCTTCCACATTGCTAAATTTAGGTTTGATGCCTTCGGGTGTGATGTTATGACCTAAATAATCAATTTGCTCAGCTAAAATTTTGCATTTATCAGGTTGAACAGTAATACCTCTTGCAGACAAAATGGAAAATACTTTATGTAAAGTATTTAAGTGTGATTCTCTAGTCTCAGTGAAAACAAGGATATCGTCATGAAAAGCCTGTACATTTTCAACATCTTTAAATAGGATGCCCATAACTTTTTGAAATACTGAGGCAGCCGAGGCTAGGCCGAAAGGTAGTCTCAAGTATTTATACGCACCAAAAGGAGTGACAAAGGTGGTAAGTTCTTGAGAATCAGTATGTAATGGTATTTGGTGATATGCTGAATGTAAGTCAATTGTTGAAAAGTACTTTGCATGACCAATATTCGAAAGCATTTGTTGAATGTGAGGAAGAGGATGACAGTCAACTATAATGTTGCGGTTTAATGATCTGAGGTCTACACAAAGACGAAGACTGCCATTCTTTTTCTTTGCGAAAACAATGGGAGAAACCCACTTAGAGGAATCGGTTGTAGCAATAATGCCCTCTGCAGAAAGTTTCTCCAATTGTTTTTTAAGATCATTTCTGACACTGATTGGAAAAGGTCTAACTTTGTGGGTAACAGGTGTAGCATTATTTTTGAGTCTAATAACATGCTCAAAACCTTTTATGTTACCAATTTTATCAGTAAAAACAGAAGGAAATTATTTTTTAAGAGTATCAATGGTACATACATTTTCAACACGACCATCGATGGCCAGTATTGGAAGATCTCCTAAAACGATAGGATTTTTCTGTCCAGGTTTAAGAATTATGCCCAATTTGGCTAAATACTTCCAACCTACCAGGTTTCTGCCTCTGACTGCAACATATGCTTTGGTGTCAATAGATCTCCCAAGAATTTGTAAAGAACCAATAAAGTAGCCAAGTAAATCAAAATCCTTTTCACCAAAAGCCTTTGGAGAAATGTCAGGAGCTTGAAGTGTTATGGAATAACCCCAGGTGTTATAGGAAGTGGTATCAGCTAACACAGTGATAGGGGCTCCGGAATCAGCCATAACTTGTAAAGGTTTGTCATTAATTAAAGCTTGGCAAAGGGGACGTTCAAAATCAATAGAATCAAGATGTTCATCAATGGATAAAAGAAGATTTGAAAACATATTAGTACAGTCAGAGACAGAAGTTACAGAAGGTGAGTTAGAAGAGTTTTGTACTTCAACATTATGAATTTTAACCACTGGAAATGAACGGCGAGATTTACAAAACTCTTGAAAATGACCAGTTTTCTTGCATTTGCCACATTTTCTACCCAAGGGGGAGAATTTGCAATGTGATTTTTGTTACCACAGCGAAAGCAAAAGTTCTTTTTATATTCTTTGTTAATTTTGATAGCAGACACAGTAGAAAATTCTGAATTGTCAGACACATAGGAAATGGGAGAATGACCCTCTTGGCCTGACAATGCTTGTGAAGAGAAAATAGAACACTCAATACTTTTGCCTATATCGATAACTTCTGATATTGAAGGATTACGACAAGTTAAGAGACGTTCCTGCATTTGTTTTTTTAAAACAGTTAAAAACAAATTGATCTCTAATGGAGATGTCGGTATAATTGTCAAATTCACAAGTAGAAGCAAGAACTCGAAGAGCAGCTATATATTCTTCAACTGATTCATCGCTGGCTTGTTTCCTTTTAAAGAAGCTGTGTCTCTCCAAAAGAACGTTAGGTTCATCTGAAAATTGTTTTTTAAGCTTGCTTGTTGCTTCAATATACATGTTCCAGGTGCCATCACCGGAGGGTCTAGGAAAAGGAAGTAAGTTGTCAAAAATCTTCTGTGCCGCAATCCCCAAATGATTGTAAAGAAGAGCTTGTTTCCTTTCTGGAGAAAATTCCTTGCCATCAATGGCAGCCAGATAATTTTCAAAAATATGGATCCATTGTTTCCATTCAAATTCCGGTTTGCCAGGTCTTTGTAGAAATGGAGGAGGATTTAAAGCACTATCTGAAGCAGACATGACAACTTCCAGTAAAAGTGAGGCAGTATTAATGGAATATAAAATTAAAAAAATAAAATTTCAAAAAATTGTTTTCTTTTATTATTCTGCCGCTATGTAATACATCCTTTTATTGAATTTGAAGGATTGAAATGGAGTATTTATTTTTTATTTTTTTATTTTTTTTGTTTTTAAAACTCTCTTGAAATTGACAATGAAGAATAATGTATTAATCCTTTCAAATTGCTATTAGAATGTAGAAACAAACACCTAAAAGAATGTTCAACACTTAAAATTCCAAAAGAAAAGTGCCCTTTGTTTATCAAAGTATGCTGGTTAGAATGCTGGAAACAAACACTTAGAGGAATGTTCACATTTAAAGTTCCAAAAGAAGAGGCAACTCGTGGAACACTTCTGTTGCCAAGAAATGTTTGTTTTCCAAAGAATGCAGGTAATTGGAACGTTTCGATGGTCAGTGCGCACAACAATCAATGAATTCCAAGACGCGAGGACTAAACAACGTTCTCTTTGCCAGAATGCAGTAAGCAGCTTGTTGCTAGGAGGCGCGTATACAAAGCGCGTACAGAACAAGGCAGCTTGCGTTGGTTGCTAAGGAGCGCATTTGCATACAGCGCGTGAAGATTAGCTTGCGACTAGCCTTGTCTCGCGCTACAGTAACTGTTATGCCTCGCACAGCAGTGTCAATAAAGTCAAAGCCAGCGCAGAAACAAAATTTTAACAATCCGACCTGAAAGGGCGTGTCCTGCAGGTCCTTAAACAAAACGAGGAAACACTGGTGAAGTTTTCTTACGATGAGGATCTCAGTGCAGCAACGAAGCTTCCAAGTGAAATTGAAAGGCGAGAAGTGTCTCTACCCCACTCCTGGTACCAAAATATGTGGCGGTAGATAAATCAGCTTCTGACACACGTTACTGTTATCCTTTTATTATATATTTAACTCCTTTAAAGACGGACCCGCAGGAGAGCAGCTTCCGCTCGATAACAAGTCGGGTAGAAAAACAAACACATAATAATTCTAGAATTCAGAGGGAAGGGACAGTCAAAGGAAGGAGAAGAAAGACTTAAGAGAATGTTACAGGCTTACATCTTGTTACTTACAAAGATTTAGTTTGAATCACACTGTGTGGATTGAACCAACAGATGATTTCTCTCGAGGCAACGTAAAATCCAGACACACTAAGGGGCATATGTTCAAGGAAGTGCCAGAGTGAGGCGTTAGCCGTCATGGCTTAACGCCTCTCTCCACCACTTCAGAAACGCAAGGCTGCACCATATTTACAAGGATATGGTGCAGCCCTGTGTTTCCCCCTGCGCATGCGCTACACTTCGCAGTGTAGCACCAAAGCAGGCACCATTGCACCATAGTGCAAGGGTGTCTACGTGCATGGGAAAGATTGTTTATGTAAAGGTAGGTCTCCCTTTGTGTACATAAAAAATATCTAAATGCAATTTTGTCACTTCTATGTGTGCTGCTTAATGCAGCACGCATGGAAGTCACAAAATGGCTTTTTTTAAAGAATGTTTATGTACATGAAGGGGGACCTTCCTGTACATAAACAATCCAAGGCATTTTGCTTTTTTCATGAAAAATAATGCATTTCTCCTCGTTTCGCCAACTTAAGACCAGGTTTTCCCTGGTCTTAATTTTGGCGCTGCCTCCTATTTACGCTGCCCTTGTACATAGGGGGCAGCTTCCAATACAGCTGGTGTTGTGGTGGAACGCCCACCGCAACACCCACTGCCCACCCCATTCACGCTAAGCATTGCATGAAAGTGGGCATTATTTACAAGGCAGCATTGGCAATGCCCCAATCACCACCACAATGTTGTTGAAAGTGGCACTGTGGTGGTGATAGCGGCTTGTACATATGCCCCTAAGTTCAAATTCATAGTGACACAGGCTTTCAGATTGTTTATGGTTTGAAGTGTTGAATCAAACAGCCTGTGGATCATGCATTCAAAAATAGGGTTTGATGTCTTTTAAGACAAGGCAAAAACTGAAAGCCAAATGAGCTACATTTTGGGTGGACCTCCAATGCAAAGGTTTCAAGTCCACTGCTATAAGTTGTTTAGGCAGAGAGCTGTTCCAAAGAATGGGTAAAGGAGACTCCATTTTGTCAAAACGCAATGCTGGCTTGCTGGGGAGCATTCTGAATCGTTACCTGGCACATTTGAAGGTGGAAAAGAGTAAAGGAAATTTTACTAGGACATAAGTTCATTATGGGCTAGTTCTACTGACTCCAGCCACTTTTATGCAGGCATTTTATGTCTACAATTCCCTCCGGTTCCATGGTCCAGCTTCTCAACTCATATTTTATTTAAGCAGGCCCCTCAAGTAGCTAGTCCTCTCAAAAGAAGTCAATTACAACATTCTCTTTGGGCAGATGAGGAAACCCACTCCCCAGTTCAGCAGCAAAATCCTTGTCACAGAGATGCATGTCAGGGGAGACGATGTTCCGTAACACTGCCCGAGCAGGAAGTAAAATGGAGGATCTTTCTGTGGTGTCAAGTATGTTTTGTACTGACAATGGGTGAGCAAGCATTCTAAAAAGGGATGCTATATATTTTCAATTGGTAACCATAAACTGATCTATAATAGGTTCCCACACACTCTGCTCTCCAAAGCATCTCTGTTCCGGCACCTACTAGCATGGATCTCCTATGACACTTTGGGGCATATGTACAAGCCCCTTTGCCAGAGGAACCTCACTTTTAATGATGTGCCTGTGGCGATAGGGTCTTCCCCTTATTTACAAGGCAGCGTTAAGCCACTTAACGTGGTAAATGCCGCCTTGTAAATAAGGCACACTTTCATGCTATACTTGGCGTGAAAGGGGTGGGCAATGGATGCTGTGGTGGGTGTTCCCCCGCAACACCCATTGATTTTGACTCTGACCCCTATTTATAAGGGAGGCGTAAATGTTGGGCAGCGTCAAAATTAAGACCAGGGAAAACTTGTTCTCAAACAGACGCAATGAGGAGAAATGTTTCATTTGTCCTCGTTTTTGCTGTTTCTATGTGTGCTGCGTTGTGCAGCACACATGGCGCTGAGTACAGTGGTAAATATGCAGTTAGGTGCTACATCTGCATGAAAAGGCTTCTTTATAGTGTATGTTTAATACAAGTGCTTTTACTTTTAAAGTTGTGCATCGACAGGGGTAAGTTGTCCAAAAGGTCCCATTCACAAATCCATTTTAGCTACAGAGGAATAGCCTTGATGTGATACTTTCCTATGGTAGATTCAATTGCAATTCATTAAGGCAAATCAGAAATGGACGCACTGGCCTCCCCTATCTGTCCTGCTTGGAATAACCTCCTGCATGTGTATAGTAATCTGCACAAACATTACTACCATTGATGAATAAGTATAATAGTGTGAGAGTGGATGGGGAGAGACTTTTAAGGCCTTAATCCTGGATATGCACAGGAAGGCCTAACAACATTCCCACTAAAGCATAAATTAGGCCTAGTTCATAAATGCTACACCCCTTTTACTCAAGTAGTACTGCAGCTCAAACAACTCAAACACAGTGTATTGCAATAGGGAAGCAAGTTCCATACAACACTGGGGCACTCAGAGGAACTTCAATTATATAACAAATAAAATAACAGAGGAAGGGAAGAACTGTTTTTTTTCTTGGCCTAAAGAAAAATCCAAACATCGCCTGACTCCTTTTCGGGGCACAGAGCCACATATGTCCGTACCCCAGCAGGCAAACAATGCTCTATGGAACGTCTGTGTCCCAGCACAAGGCATGACACTGAGGATAGAAGTACATCCAAACAGGATCTAGGTATTTATTGTTCTTTTTTATCAGTGAACCACTTATCTTTCTACCAGAACCTGGTAATAGCAACACTCTAGCACCAGTGAAGATGAGAACAATAAAACCTAAACAAGTAAAATGTAGAAAAATTGCAAAACTGAATTCTATGCGAAAGCCAAGTGAGAAATTCTATATAACAATGGTGCAATTCTCATGAACCATCAGTAGGGCAATCCTCAAATGTCTACGGAGAGAACATAAATAGATATTTTGCAACTCCGAGACATCACTTCTTTTTTTTTTTCCTTCAAATATTTTATTGGTTTTTGACAAGATATACAAAAAGCGTATATCAGTGTACGTCAGGTTATCCCAGGCAAGATTTTACATGCACATGAATCACGTGAGGGTGGTACCCTTAATGGTTACCATGGGCTTAACCCAGGGCCCATTGGTTGTTGATGAACAGGACAGGCAAAGGAAAGGGTAAAGGAAAGGAAAGGAAAAGAAAAGAAAAGAAAAAAGAGGAGAGGGAAGATCTACGGTTAGGTGAGCTATAGTAACATATTTGCATATCTATACGTTTGCACAAGGGTGACCATCATTGACAATTTTACATCCATGATAGACCATTGAGTGCGCCCCTGAAGCATAACTCTACGATACATTTATCCAGCTGGTACGATGTTAAAGTCTCTACAGAGTTCTTTAATGTCTTGGTACAATAGTAAAGTCCCCGGATTTGGTTCCTTCATGAGCTCTTTTATTCACGGGGGTTCATAAGAGTCTAGAAATGTGTCTTAAGCATTCCATAGTGTCCTGATTGATGGTTTCCATGAGGAGCTTTGTAAAGCTATGTTGTCAACCCCTCTGAGATGGATGATCCAGTTTAGCCATCTCTTGTACAACGTCCTGCTTGTGTCCTTCCAGTTGGCAAGAACCATTTTTACTGCTGAGGTCAAAAAGGTCTCTGTCAGATTCATTTCTCCATTTTGTGCTTATGCAGGCCGTGTGCAAATTGAAGATGTCCCTGTCAAAATGACTTTTAAAAACCCCCCTTATGAAGATAAAGATTTTGTCCCAAAATGTTTTGAATAGAGTACAGTGAAAGATAAGGTGGGCTAAGTCCCCTGACTCCTGATTGCAGTTCCAGCATGTTGCATCGTTACAGATCCCCAAAGTAAATAACCGGGCTAGGGTCCAAAATGCCTTGTGTAGTAGTCAGTATTTGGTTTGGGAAAGAACCAGGGTGATATTATTACGTGAGAGGGATCTCCACAATGAGGGCCATCCCTGCACATTTGGCGTCCCTGGTGGCAGTTGTCCCCAGTAGGCTATTGCTTTGTCATTAAGATCTGAAGATTTTGGGTGGAGAAGTTTATATATCTGTGATACCTGGTGTCCCAGGTTGATAATGTTTGACACAAATACGGATATTGAGGGTTGGGCGTTAGTTTTGATTTTGTGAGTGCCGCTCTGATTTTTAAGAAGTTGTAGAATTCAATGTCCGCTAGGTTTTACTTCCCTTGGAGGTCCAAGAATGTGAGCGGGTATGTGGAGTTCCCTAGTTGATATGGGAAGAGTATGCCATTCTTGATCCATGTGTCTAGGGTTAGGCTTTTACCTTTATATTTAATCTTGCTATTGGCCCAGAGGTATTCTAAGTTAGACACTTTAATACTGTTTTCCAGTTTTTTGTCAAACTTAAGCAGTGCTATCTTGGTGTTTTTGAAAATGGATTTGGAGGTCTGTGGGTATAGTCTATTTGTTGTTAGCAGTGCGAGGGGGCTAAGGTTATTGAGGATTGCCCTCTCCACCTCTAGCCATGCCGGGGTGTATCCGGTAGGTGGAGTTATCCAGTATGAGCCTTGTTTCACCAGGAAAGCCATCTGGTATAGTCTGAAGTCTGCTAGGTTGACCCTTCCCAGTGTTTTGTTTAATCTTAGTTTCTTGATACTGATCCTTGCTTTTTTCCCGCGCCACAGGAATTTAGAGATGAACATATCTAGTTTACTGTGGAAGTCGTCAGTTAGAAGGAGCGGGAGCATGCTGATGAGGTAGTTGACCATTGAGGTAATCATCATTTTGATCATCTTGATTCTGCCCCACCACGTAATGAATTTTGGCGACCATGACTCCAAAAGCTTCTTTATTTTCCCCAGTAATGTTTTCTCGTTCTGGTGTAGGGTGTCTATCATGTTACCACCAAATTCGATGCCTAGGTATTTTATGTAGCCTGTTTGTCATGCTAGTCCCGACCCTCCCAGGATCTCCCTTGTACAGTGGATGTTTAATGGTTTCAGTTCTGATTTCTTTCTGTTGAGTTTGTACCCCAGGAGGTCGGAATATCTAGTTATTGTGCCCATCAGAGCATCAATTGATGTCTTTGGCTGTTCCGTTATGATTAGTATGTCATCTGCGTAAGCGGCTATTTTTATTTGGGTGCCATTGATCTCTACCCCCTTGATGCTAGCGTTTGTTTTGATGTCCCTGATAAGGGGTTCAGATGCTAGTAAGAATAAGGCTGGAGATAATGGGCAACCCTGTCTAGTACCTTGCTGTAGCGTGAAGGGTTCAGAGAGCGAGCCATTCACGACAATGCGGGCTGATGGGTTTCTATAGAGGACCATAACCATACGTGTATACTCCTCCCCTAGGTTGAAGGACTACATGCAGCGTTCTAGGAAGCCCCAGGAAACCCTGTCAAAGGCCTTCTCGACGTCTAAGGTGATAGCTGCTGCGGGCTCAGTCTTATTGTTGGCATACACTATAATATTGCACAGAAGACGGGTGTTATCGTCACACATGCGCTTGCGGAGGAACCTTACCTGGGAGTTGCTTATTAGTTTTGGTAGGGCAGAGTTGAGTCTGACAGCTAGGATCTTTGCGTATATTTTGCAATCTACATTAATCAGTGAGATCGGTCTATAATTCTTCGGTGATAGGTGGTCCTTCCCTTGATTTGGAATAACTATTATATTTGCTTCTGACATGGTGTGTGGCGTGGTTCCTTTGGATGCAGTGTGAGTAAAAACTTGCCTCATGGTTGGTTTAACTGGTCTAAGAAGGTTTTGTAGAAAGAGGCTGTAAAGCCGTCTGGGCCAGGGGCTTTATTATCTTTTAATGATCTGACTGCCATTTCGATCCCTGGGCAGTTCATTTCTTGTCTTAGCCTGATTTTTACTTCTGCGTTTAGTTGCGGGAGGTTGAGTCTTTCTAGGTCTTCTAGGTTTAGGGCCTGGTCATTCTTATATAGCTCCTGATAGAATTCTTTGAAGATCCTGAGGATGTCTTTGTGTTTGGTATGTGTTTTGCTGCTAGAGTCTTTGATGGATGAGATGAAAAACTGGTTTTGTTTGTGCTTGAGATAGGAAGCAAGCAGTTTCCCCGCCTTGTTATCTACACATAAGTTAAGCGCTTTATATTTATTGTTCCATAACCCTGCCCTCTAGCTTACTATTTTGTTTTATTCATATTTCTTTTGAGTTAGAGAGGCCAGGATCTCGCTATTGTGTAGAGATGTTGCGTGGGCTTGTTCTAACTTTTTGATCTCCTATTCTAGCTGAGTTAACCTCAGGCTGGCGTTCTTGTTATTTTTTGCCTTTAAACTAATTATCGTACCCCTGACCGTAGCTTTTAGTGCATCCCAGAGTGTATTGGTGCTAGTCTCTGGAGTGTTATTGTGTTTAAGGTAGTCTGTTATAGCCTCTTCGATCTTTTTTTTGTCCTCCGGGTCTGAGAGTACATTGCTGTTAAAGCGCCATCTCTTCGGTACTGCCTCATTGTGACATCCTGCCAGTTTTAGGCTAATACACGAGTGGTCCAACACTAACCTTGAGGCTATGTCTGTGTGATCGAGTAGTCGAGTATGGGAGCCAGAGATGAGGATATAGTCTATCCTGGTGTAGGAGTTATGGGGGTTGGAGCAAAAGGTGTAGTCCCTAGTGTCTGGGTGTTGTAGGCGCCACGCATCCTTCAGGTTAAATTTGGAGCAGATATTTTGTAGTACCACATGTGAGCTCGTGGGGTGGTATTGGCAGGTGGATTGTCTATCCGTTATGTGGTCCAAAGGGATGTTAAAGTCCCCTGCTACTACCATAAGGTCGCTTTGGGGGAAACCTTCCAGTGTACTGGACACCTCGGTCCAAAAAGCTGGGTCATCTGTCTTGGGGCCGTATATGTTTGCCACATGGATTAGTTCTTCCCCTCTTCTCAGGTGTGCTACCAGGAACCTGCCCTCATTATCGTGAGTCTGTAATTCTAGTGAGATGTTGGTTCTTTTCGATATTAGGGTAATTACCCCCTGTTTCTTCTTAACGGCAGGTGAGTAAGCCACTTGTGAGATCCAGTTACTTCTAATGAGTTTGGCATCCTCCCCGGACAGCTTTGTTTCCTGGAGAAGGATTATATCCCCTTAAGTTTTGGCTAGGTATTCTAGAGTTTTACGACGCTTGACTGGGTGGTTAAGACCTTTGACGTTTAGGGACACTATGTTGAGGTCGGTTGCTAGGGTAAGTGTGTTATTGTGGGTCATCAGATGGGGTGATGTGTGGTAGATAAATCTGATCTATTCCTAAAGGGCTGGAGGTTACTGCTCGGGCCGGGAGGGGATAAGGAGTTGCCCCCCCCCAGCTGTGCCCAGATCTCCTGTGTGTCTTGGATACAGTCTAGGCAGGTTTTTCGTGTGTAATTGCGTGTCAAGACTCACTGGTCGTACATACACTGCGCATTGCCCGTCACCGTTTGTAGAAGAGAAAGAGGTGAAAAAAGATAAGGAAATCTGAAAATAGAGAAAATTAATACTGTGAGCACCCAAGGTGCGTGTCCCATCCTTACATGTAGCTTTCTGCAACCTCTCGGTTCCTCCCCTCCATCCCACCTACCCCTCCCCCCTCCCAACCCTGCAAACCTCATGTGTAGGAGGTGCGACGGCAGGATTCGTCTCTCTGTCTGTCAGAGAACGTCTGTTGTGATAAGACTGTATCTTGAAACTCCCTATGTGTATATGTGGTGTAGATCCATGCACTGCGGGCGCGATAGGCCCACTGAACGTAAGGCTGTCTCGGTGTGTCGAATTTCGTCCTCATTATTGTGCTCCCATCAGAGTCAGATGCCCAGTGTGGAGTTATAGGCTTGTTAAAAGGTTACAAGTGTTAGGCCTTGGCCGTTGTGAGTTAGTTATCTCCTCTTGGCGAGAAATCTCCCAGTGGTTGTACTTGGTCTAGTTGCCTAGGCGGGATAGAGACGTAGGTCCTCTGCTCCTCGACACTGAAGTTATTTGAAGCATCCTTACTTTGACTATAGACAAGCACTTAAACTAAGACGCAATGTAGTAATCTTATAGGGTACACATTTGGAGTTTTCCTTGCCAACATCCTAGGTAGACTGTTATACGAGGTAGCTATCAGGTGTGTGCTGAGGAAGATATTGATACGTGTTGAGGTATGTATTGGTTATGTTTCTTTGTAATTTGCGGCAGTTGCCATACCGTGGCTTTACAATGACCTCAGACACAGTACTTAAACGAAGACGCAATGTAGCAAACTTAAAGGATACGCATTTGGGATTTCCCTTGTTGTGCTGCCAGCATCCTAAGTCGACTGTTATTATGGGGTAGCACTCATGGTGCGTGCTGAGGTAGATATCGATAGGTGTTGAAGTAGGTATTGGTTATGGTTCTTTGTTCGTTGTGACTGTCACTCGTAGTTTGAGAGGCATTGGCCTGCCCCAGGGGGCCGCCATCTTGCCTCCTCAACCCGTGCCAGGTTCTGGGGAGGATCTTCTTTTGCTAGAGGCAGTTTGGCCGGTATCCATGTCTTGGGCTGTTGGGTCTTCCAGAAATTATGCCAGGTCTTTTGTGATCATTGAAGTAGTGCTGCCCACTGCCATCAGTTACCCTGAATTTGGTTGGGCCTGCGAAAGAGAACAGCATGTTCTTGCTTCTGAGTTTGTCACGTAATGCAAGGAAACCCTTCCTGGTGTCCACCGTAGGCTTGGAGTTATCTTGTGTAAAGATGATCTTATCTCCATTCCAGATAATCTGATGGTTTTTCCGTGCATGGTTCAGGATGGCTTCCGTGTGTTGGGCTCTCAGCGGTTTGCAGATAATAGGTTGGGCAATTTGTCTTGCCATGGTTTTAAAAGCAGGTACTCTGTGCTCAAGGTCTAGTTCGAACTGGCGTTCAAATTTTACATTGCTGATTTTTAGGATCCAGTCCTCAAGAAAGGCTAGACATGAGCCTGCTGGGCCCTCCACGCCCTCTGGGACCCCGAGTATTCGGATGTTCCCCCTTCGGTTACGGTCCTCCAACTCCGCTGTTTGTCTCTGCAGTGTTGAGGTGAGTTTTGTTAAGGTCTTCACATCTTGATTTGAGTTGAGTTGTCCTCTATATCGCTGATACTTTGCTCGGCCGCCGTTAGCCTGTTATTTACTGCATTTAGGTCCGCTCTGACGGCTGCTATCTCCAGCTGAATCACTTCCGTGGTGTGCTTTGTGGATTTCGCTAAGTCGTAGACATCTGCCAGTTTTTTCAGAATCATGTCCAGGGTGATATTGATGTCTGGCTTCTGTTTGAGCAGGGAGTCTGAGATCGTTGGCTCTCCCTTGCTCTATTTTAGTTGTTGCTGAAGCTAGATTCTCTATCTGCCATGCTTATTTCCTGTGGTGTTCCTTTGGTGTTTATATGATCCTTCGGCGTAATTTGTTGTACTTGGTTCCTATGTCACCCGCTGCTATCTACCTGCTAAACTACCTGGTGGCAGCTTCCCGATGACCCCCCCTGGCCCCTCGTGGCTCTCTTCCATTTGGCAGCTTCCTGTGGTGACTACTCCTTTGCACTGACGTTCCTACTTGGTGGTGTATGCTGTTTTGTGCTGATGCCCCCTTGGTTGTCTTTCTGCTTATTTCCCAGCAATAGCGTACACTGTGCTTAGCAACAGTATCTGCTTGAACTGACACCCTCCGATGCTCAGTCATCAGTGTGGCGCAGCTCTGCTTGACCGTTCTGTTTCCTGAGGTCTCTTTACTTGGGGGCTTGGGAGCTATGTATATCGATAGAACAGGCAAGATCGTATGTGCCCGTACGGCGTCAACTCAGCGCCAGTGCAGTGCTACACAATCGCTCTTAAGTGTTATTATGGCGCATGTTGTGTTGCGACAGACCCCCGGCCTTACTCGCTGTTGTTGCCCTCTTTGCTCAAGAGTGGCCGGTGGGGAGAAGTCTATTCCTTATAGAGAGTGCCAGCTACTCGCTCTCTACCACAGTTTGGTGCAGCATTACCTTTAGCAAGGATGGTGGCTGCTCCCTCCCCTCAGCAGGGTACCAATCTGGTGATTTGGTACAGTGTTACCCTTAGCTTCTGATTCCTAGAGAACTTTGCGCGGGCAGGTGATGTCTGGCGTGGCGAGAGCCTCTACCACTGCATGGCTCATACTTCTCGCTCATTCTTTTCCGGGCGTACCGGCAAATTTCTCCCCCTCACGGTCACCGCGATGGCGTCTTTATTAGCAGTGGTAGTTCTGACGCTCACATATTCAGTTGTTGCGACCTTTCCACTTGCATACCCTACGGGGTCGGTGTTCTTCTTCTCCGATCTGACGGAGCGACGTACTCAGGCAGCCTTTAGCTCTGCCGCCCATACCACACCCCCAAGGGACATTACTTCAACACTGACATTGTGAGTTTCACAACCCACACACAGCACTACAATCCAGTCAAACATGCTACCAACCTTGTTCAGGGCCAACTGAATCAGACATTTCCATTCCAAATACAGCACACAACGTGGAGATCTTTTTTCAAAGAAAAGTTAAAGAACTACCTAAGAATAGTCTACTCTGGTCTAAGCTCAATCTTGTAATCAATAACCAGGACTGATACTGAAAGACACAAAATTTACAATCTCAGCTGATGGAGGTATTCTGGATAATATAATTAGAGAATGCACTCTAAACAAATCTTAAAACCACAACTACCTTATCAACACAAGGATAAATTCCAGATCAGCTAAAAAGAGGTCATGCCTACAAACTGTTTAGAGTGCTGGTCTAGGAAATCTCCAACATCACACACTGCTCTTCAAACAATGCTCATAGAGAAAATAATTCAGCAGGTAGTGAACGATCATCTAGAAGAACTCATCATCAATATGATAATAGACTTCTGCACAGCCAGCAGTGAGACCTACAACCAAGATGCAGTACCGAAACAACCAAGATTCAGATATTAGGGAGGAGCTGCACGTTCTTGATGACAGCGCTGAGTGCTCCCACGCCTGGAAATGATTTATACTGTTGACATCCTAATTCATATATGTAACAATTGCATGATCCTGGGTGGATTGACCTTGACATGTGCTGAAGTTCACTCTCCAGTTTATGCCTTTAAATTACCCAGATCCTGCAACCCCCATACAAAGGGATCAACACTATTATTCACCTTTTTAAATCACTACAAGAAGCCACTGGAATTACTTTTAATAGTAAGCACTGATATGAGCACTTATGAAATTATAGATGAGACTCATATGCACGTGAAGGAATGATACCAAGACAACATTAAAAACTGTCCTCCTGGACATTTTAGGCAGCGGCGGCCCATGCAGGTTAGAGCGGTGGAACGGTGGGGCCCGTGTTGGGGGGGCGATTTGCCGATCGATTACGAGGGAAAATTGATTATTTATTTAATTTTCCCTCATCATCGTCTGTTGAAAGCCCCCCTCCCCCATCTGGCCCCACCGCTCTACCGCTTTCACCTGCATGGGCCGTGACTGGTTTTAGGGCTGTTCACGATCATATGCAAGCATGGTAAAGTGTTGCTCTCTTGCTTTGTCCAATACTTTCACAATCAGGTCCACATGTTCTTGAACACTATTATCATTCTGAAACAATTACATTTACATTTTTGAGCAGTTCTCACTCTCAAGCCAGGTTGAGGTTCTATGATGCTCACCAGTGTTCCATTTCTAAAATCAATAAAGTGATGATAGACGATGTGTTGATTACAATTCTGGCCACATTTTAGTTTAACATTGTTTTCCTACATTTGTGAAATTAATTCACAGTGCATGGGACCACTATACACTATGCCTCTGATTACCAATCAGACCGATCACCAAGGGCTGTTTTTTTGTATTTGATTTTCAGAGGTGCGGGAACACCAGGCCCAATTTTACCAACCAGAAATTTCAGCTTGTGCAATTGCTTGAGGTTTTCACTGTGGCAGCAGCAAAGCCTCTGTCCCTCTTCACACCTGATGTCATCCTACTGCAAGTACAGTTTTCCCCTTCCCTCCATCGCCACTCCAGAGGAACACCCCTGCTCGCATTTACCGCCTGCTCAAACCAGGTATTAAATGGGTGCAATAAACTCCTCAAAATAGGGAATCTCGTGAAGGCTTTCACATGGTAATCCTGTGCCCACAGTTATTCCTCATATCAAGGAGTTTAATTCTTAATTGCACAATAACAGCATTGTGTTACCACACATAAATATTATTTATTACACATGCCCAGTTTGAGCCTCGAACATACTGTGCAACTGGTTACCGGATCCACTTGGGGACCTGATCATGCCAGACGAAGCATAAGAAATAGTAATTTCCCATGTCACAGTATCTCGGTCCACCTGAATATCATTCTATCATGATTTTGGTCTCCAAGTGCAGGCTAACTTACAGCACATTTCCGACTCAGAAATTGAATCCCCTTTATCCCTCTTCCCATTTGAAAGGAGGCCCATGGGGTCCCTAGAATTCTCAACATCTTCGAATTCCATTATGTGTTTATGCCTTCTCAGGAAAACCAAAGAACCTGTGGCAACTGGCCAACTCTGAAAGCAGTAGGGCGGAATTTCCAGCCTTAATTGCAATGAGCTAACTCGATGTCCTTCCTGAAGATTCATGGATTGTCACCCTGGAAAAATGTTCAAATGATAAGGCAAATGGAGTATTTACCAGCAGACGTTTATATAGATTGGCAAATGAGCATCTCCCCATGGATTTGAGGGTTCACGTTTCAACCCATTTTTACAAAAAATATATCTAAAACATTATAGCAATTCCATGCAGTTACGAAACTCTAGGTATTCACTTTTTCAATGGGTGTATTCTATTTCTTGTTTTTCTCTCCTGCACAGCACGTTGAAACATTTAAATGTTACACTGAGGGGTGTTGCCAGCGCAAGAGCCATACAGAAACTTGGGCACTGAGCTCCACCCGGAACACCTGAAAATGAGCCTTTCTTTGCAACCCTTGATGAACTACAGTGGTTGGGAAAGGGGAAGTGGACCCTTCCCCTGGCTGCTGAGACCCTTCAGAACCATGGTGGGGATAGGTGGTGATTGGCCTCTTGCACGCTGCTGAGATGGCCATCTTGGGCGTTTGTTACAATAAACAACACCGCAAACCATGTCGCCTTGTGTAAGGGCGGAAGCTGAGGGCTCCTGTGTGTGGAAGGGCTCCTCTTTCCAGGGAGGTGAGCACTCTTGGATGATGCAGAAAACAGCACATTGACTGTAGGCCTACCTCAACAACAGTTCATGGAGGGATCCCTGGACAATGAGAAGTAGAGACCTCAATAAGTGGTGCACTACTGAGAGAAAAACGCACTTAGTGGCTTTATTATAAGCTGAAAAGCTGAACAATAACGGAGTGGCCTGCCACACATTACCTCCAGTTGGGACATCATAAGATATGATGAGCACTTTTACACGACTCGCCAGAAGGGACCGGCCTGCGGGAAATCTGTATCCTTACAATTTATACAAACTTATTGTCCCATGGAAACTACCCAATGTAATTCCACTCTATTACGAGGGAGAAGGTGTGTGGAGTGACAGTCGCAGTCTATAATGACCTATTATTTGATGCTGGGCAAGTACTTGATATAGCAAGAAAGAGAAATATAAACTAATCAGAAGGACATTGAAAGGAGAGAAGCAAACACTGATTTCCTAGTATGTGCGGAACTCAAACTAAGAAACCAGCTGCAACCCCATGCAGGTCAGAGCGGTGGGATGGTGGGGCCGGATCGGGGGATTTCAACAGACTACGTCATTGTCGTCTGTCAAAATCCACCCCCCACCATGGCCCCCACCTCTTTTACCTGCACGGGCCGCAGCTGTAAGAACACCAAGTACAGTTAAATAGAGGGTGAAGTGCAAGCTTACATGGACAGGAGACTTCAATATAGTTAATTGATTCACATTTTTTCCTTTTTTCTTTGCCTACTAATAAAGCAAAGGCTGTAGGCCAGAAATTGCCAGCTGATCTGTAAAGCTGGGTTTGGTTTTGAAAACAAATCAAATTTATTGAAAACTAAAAATTTCTTTAAAAACACGTTACGCAGAAGTCGCAGTCTCAAGTCATAGGCAGTAGTAATAGAGAAAGCCTGTGTTATGCCAGCACTGGGAACCAATATGATAAAAATGCCCTTAATGTGTCAGGAATTGTGGAAGACAGCGCCTTCCTCGATCCTGGGTTGATGCAAAAAAAACTACATTTCTCATGAGACCTAGGCTTAGAGGCTTATGGGATAAAAGGACATATCGCATAATTGTCTACGTGCATAATTCAAAACCCGTTTCCAGGACGCTTGGCTATCCGCGTTCCCTGGGTCACATTCAGAGGCACTCTTGGGTGTTTTTGTGTGGAGAGGCAGTGCTTGCTTCATATTCTGGATTCGTTTCTCCCCTTCTTGACAGAAGGAAGGATTGTGGTCTGCATTTTTCTGGAGCGGAGGAAGTTGTTTGTTTTGACGGTCGGAGGTCAGAGCACCCCGACGAGGAGTCAAGAAACGGCTTTGGGCAGAGAAGTGTGGTCTTGTGTTGTTTTGTGTCGCTTCAGGAAGGGCGCAAAACTTCTATCTCCAGTAATGGAATAAAACAGCTTCCAGGTACAACGTGTTGTGAAACCTATTTTATACTGTGTTTTTATATTATTTCAGCCCTCATTTTGTCACGGCTGGATTATTGTAACAGTCTGTACCTGAGCATTTAAAAAAAAATCTCTACAGACTCCAGCTAGTGCAAAATGCGGCAGCTAGGCTGCTAACGGGCACACCAAGGTTTGTCTCAGTCAGACATGGACTTCGTCCACTGCATTGGCTCCCAGTAGCTAAACATGCACAATGTAAAGCGCTGTGTATGGTTTTTAAGTCATTGATGGGCAGTGGTCCTGAATATCTGAGCAGACGCTTTAAATGGTATGTCCCCGGAAGAGTGCTGCGCTCCTCAGAAGGAAAACAAGTGACTGTTCCCCGAGGAAAAAAAGCCAACTGGGGCGGCAGCAGCTTTTCCTTTTGGGCCGCGAAAGCCTGGAAAAACCTGCCAGGGCATCTTAGGAATGCCACCGAGCTCCTCTCCATAGCATATGTATAACATATCAAAGTTCACAACAGTTAGCACACGAATAAATCATCCAGGAAGAGTATTTCTTGAAATGGTTTTTCTTTATTTTTCTTTCTTTAAAAACTATTTTTCTTTATTTTCCAGAAGTCAAAGAATCATAGCCATAGCCAACGCGTTTCGTCTCACAACGAGACTTCTTCAGGGCTATTAAAAAGTACATACAAATAGTGTTTTAAAAAAAATTGATTTCAACATACAGAGACATGTACAATACATTTAAAATGAACAACACATATTTTTTCAATGAAAACATTTATGTAATAAAAAGTTTTTTGTTTGAAATAATATAATAATTATATGGAGCATGTATATCTCAAATATTACTTTTTTGGGGGGACAAATTATATACAAAAGAACTGTACTGTAATGGGCACTTTGTTTTGTTGCTCACCAATTGTTTTAAAAAAACATCATTAATTATTACATAATTGTAGTAAACATCATACCTTCACAGTAAGGCACAACGTAATTTCATATACTGTTTTTACAGTTCTGGTTTTGAGAAGTCCAACATTCTGGAAACTTCTATACAGTATGAGGTTTCTAAAATGACAAATATATACAATATAAAGAAACATATCGCTCTTGTGCATATATATACATGAAAAAACAACCTATATTCCTATCTATGCCCATTATGATACGACTTCAGTAATTTATATTTAGCACAATGTCATATCTAGACCTTATGACAATCGCTGATCAAGGGAATCCTTTACTCAAAATAATTTTCCCATAATCTTATTTGAATCACAATCTCTATAGGAAAAAGCAGATAACCCAAGAGACCTATTCAATGAATACTACTTCAGTTATTTAGTCCATTGACGGATATAGCAACTTCAGTCTAGCTCTATTTCTTATATGTCCATAAATGTTTCTACTAATGTTGGCTGTCAATATATAGCATGGCTTAGCTGTAGACCAATAAATGACACCAAATTAAATAAAACAGAAAATAGTCCGTGTTTGATGATGGCAATGGTATTATTTACTATTTCCATTTTGTTGCCCAACCTAATACTATTCCTTATGGCAGTAGTGTCATTTAGAATTCCCATTTCAAATATATACCAGGACAGAAAATACTTATTGATCCTATTACTCAAAAATGTATGATATATTAGAATATTAGATGGCAGCCATCTCAAGGCGCCTCATATTCAAAGAATATGTCAGTATACGTTATTAATGGTAAATGCCAATTTAAACACTTCATGCTAGCGAAGGCCTAATAACCTGCTAGATAACTGACACTTTATAAAATAGGGCTTGAGAACAACAACAAATGAACAATGTCAAATTCGCTACATAAGCGAACGATGGCAATCATCTTGAACATCTCCTAGCCCATTATATGAGATGCATGTCATTATATCATAAATAACTTTTGTGGATAATAGTCGATATTAGAATGAACAGTTAAGGCTGCATCTTTATAAAATTATATTTTAATTCGAGTATTCATTTTCCCTAGAAAAATATTTAAGACAACACGTGCGGCTATGCATAGCTACGCAGAATGCGTATCACATCAATTTGCTATGATATCGCTCAAAAGTGGTTACGTGTTAGCCCGCAACCAATACGATGCAATGTAATTTAGTCATTCCCAAGTGGTGATGTAATAACCCACAACATGTGTAATCCGACAACATCTCTAAAGTTTCACGATAAAGAGTGAAACGTACAGAGCAACAGCTGGCAAGCAATTTTAAATTCACGGTCCAAACAAACAGGGCAAACATATTCTTGTTAGAATACAAGATGACAATGGCGGCCATCTTAAATGTACCACAACTCATTGTATATGATACTCATTATTGTATGCAAACTGCTTCTATAAATTTTTGACATATTATGTCATAAGCATTAAACACTCGGCCTACATTCCATATTTTCTATTATTAAAAGTTTACATTTCAACCTCAATTAATCCAATATTGAAAGAAGCGGAATAGTAGCGCATTGTTTAGCATAATATATATAGTATCTAGCACATTAGCATTTCACTCACCAGCAGTGGCATAATAACCCGCAACCTGTGTGCTCCTTATATTTCAAGTTGAAACCGAACACTTGTAAACAGGTTTATTTAAACCCCCCGCCCAGAAATGAAAAAACACCAGATGTCGGATGGAAATTTTTAAAACAACGCCCAAAGTTACACAAAAGTAGCGGCCGTCTTTGAGCATAGAAATACATAAATAGATACGTTTTACTCTCATAATATATATCGCATAGTAGACATTAGAATCATCATAAAGTGACACGACACTTGTTAAACGATGAAAATGTAATCTTGATGCTAATGCGTCAAAAGCAAGTATAATCATAGCGCATATAGATAAGAGACACCACATGTCTAATAGCAAGTTTCGAACAACGCCCAAGGAGACATAAAAACGGCAGCCATCTCTGCACATCGAAAAGCTTGCGTAAATACATTATATTACCACATTATAATTCTCATTGAACAAGTTAAAAGCATCATACAGTGCCGAAACACTCAAGAAACTAATATTAATAATAATAAACCAAAGCCAACTATACTTTTGATCACGTGTATAAATGTATTGTCCTCTGCGCCTGCTCCGGCTGCCTCCATGGTGCTTGGGTGTTAGTCAGTTTGTGTTTGGGTGTTTTTTCTACTTTTATGGTGATTTTCTCTCGCCAGCCAGGTGTGTGTTTCAGGCCTGGCACTGCTTATCGCTGATTTCCTCATTGCGCTTTGGCCTATCACAGGCTTTTTGGCGTTGGGGTTTGTGTTTTTATCTCCATTGAGGTGGTTGTATAGCAGGTATTGGCTGCGGTTTTGGCAAACTATTACATGGGGACGCCTTGTTGTGAATTGCACATTTACAAGGGGTTGTTTTCCCATGATGGGCTGCGATGTTGAGAGGTGCGTTACACTACTCTTGCGGTATTTATCACACGTTCTTGTGAATATACACCTTAATGTACCAACATCACCGAGCAACGACAGCAGGCTAACTATGCCTGCAGGTGGTAGCGCCCGCTACCCAAACACAAGTCCACTCTCCGTAGATTCCTGGGAACCAAATTCTTTACTGATTCCAGTCAGTAGGAAATGCATCAGGTCTGAAGGCAGCTCGTTTCAGTGATGGCGCAATGCTGTCAGGAGAGTTGAGTTAGAGTCAGTAGTTTGACCACCAAGTGTTGAGGACTGATGGCTTCTGGTTTCTCAGAATCTTGTCGCCAGCATAACAAGGTGCTTTCCCAACAAGGAATCACTTCACACTGTAGTATGATAGTAGAAGAAGCTTTATTCTAAAGTTAGAAGACCTCATACATCCAACCTCTTCTCATCCTCTCCAGTCCAACTGTGACTCTTCTATGGCCTCATCACATTCTACTAATTCTAAGATCAGGCTGATCCTCAACACAAAACAGGCATGAGCCATAACATTACAACCCACTACCCACGATTGCCGTAAACAGTTGAGCAAAGTGTTCACTTTGTGAACCCACATGCAATCAATGCCAGATTTGTCAGTGAGATTGCAGATTATTCATATACCTCAGGAGGCAGCAATTACTATGAAACTTTTTTTGATTTGCTAATTGTTCCAACTCCTCAAGCGCAGTATGAAGATAGAGCAATGGAGGTGCATTGCTTTCTGTTCGCTACTTATTGCTTCT
The DNA here is from genome assembly GCF_964204655.1 of Triturus cristatus. Taxonomy (NCBI): domain Eukaryota; kingdom Metazoa; phylum Chordata; class Amphibia; order Caudata; family Salamandridae; genus Triturus; species Triturus cristatus. The sequence continues at coordinate 288,126,739 of NC_140587.1, forward strand.
TAGTATAACAGCCTTAGAATGTAACATTTGAAGCAGCTTTTATATAAAGACAAATACAATTTCAGTTATTTTAAATGGCATTAAAACTAATTTCTGCATCTGATAGCAAGCATTCTTGTCAAGGAGTAGTGTGCCTCCACTTTATATTATAATAATAGTTGAATAAGGAGGGTTTCGTGGATTTCAAAGACATATCATAGTATGAATGTCCTGTGAAATCCGAGCAAAATGTCTAGACAGGCTAGATAATGTAAAAGTCGCTGGGTCTCAAATCAAGAATTAAAATAGGCCCAAAATCTTTACAAAGCTGAAAAATAGTGTTCCTTCTCCTTATTAAATATGTATTAGGCTAGTCAGTGTCTTGAGGGATTTCTTGCATGTTAATATAATTCTGTGTTTTGTCTTTTGCATTGAAGCTCTGGAATCATTTTGTCCTTTCAGTTAATAAACCTGTCCCTTTTCTTCATTTTAAAGGGAAGGCCAGTATTCATCACTTTAGCATTGCCAAGGGAAGTTCATGGCTTATCATTTCATTATTTACCACTTTCTGACATTAACTGCCTCGCTCATAAATTTTGGATCCTATTATTGTCCTATAACATTCCATTTTAAAATGTACCACATTGGGTTACAGTTTAAAAGTTATAGGACTACAATATATGTTGTGAACCCACACAATTTCCATTTATTTTTGATAGATGAGCTATTTGGCCTGTATCCTTTTTAAATGGGGTTAACTTGTTTTTCACTAAATAAAAAATGGTCAAAATAAAATGAAAGTTGCTATGAAAGAAATGCTTCCGTGAGAGGAATTCAAGGACATACTTTGTCTTTATTTTAGAAATGCCACTTTTAGAAAGTTGGCATTTCTCTGTGCTTATAACTCTGGTGTTTTGCAGCTTGACTCCAATCCACGTTTATGGGAGAGTGACAGCTAAACTTTGTGCATACTTTCCAGACAGCCACAACAATCAAATTACTTTCATGTTGTACTATACTAAATCACCACTAATTCTCTATGGGTTCCGGAGTAGCGTGCTACTCGCCAATAAAAGCGCTTCAACACCCCATCATGGGTAACAAGCGCTATATAAATGCAAACCCTTTTCCCTGTCCTATCCCTCCGCTATCCTTCTGAATCCAAATAACTGACTAACCTATCCACCACTCAAATGACTTTCATATTTCACTACACTAATTCAACATTAATCCTTCTTGGGTTCCGGAGTACTGTGCTACTTGCCGAAAAAGCGCTTCAACACATCGTCAGGGGTAGTAAGCGCTATATAAATGCAATTACAATTACAATAAAAGTTTCAACATGGATACAACAAATATGAGGCGGAAATAATGAAAAGGGGTCAACATATTTTTATCAATTACTTCAGGGGGTTCAGTACCATCCAGCAAACCTGTCATAGCAATTTTAAGATATTGCACTGACTTTTCCAACTTAGGTCTTTTACTTTGTCCATACTTCCCTCCATTTAAGAATTCGCAAGACAATTGTCAATTTCCTCGGTTTTCATCACTGGATTTCAGGCTACCAGTGGTCTTGTGGATTTCTGTCTGTGCTAACCCTTCTTATTGAGTATCTGAATTAAAGTTATGGCCTCTACCTCGAGGCACAATGAGAAGCCTGAAGCAGTACACACTCCTCTCTGCCTAAACCAATTTCAGGAAATACATGTCATATTCAAAAGCACTAACCTGTGCCTTTCCTCCATGAGGTTGCCTGGACCACCACACTGCTACCTTTTAGATCCGGCCCGGTGGTGTGAACACAGAGCCAACACAAGAGGAGCAGAGGAGGGCAGTTTTAGAGGAGAAGAGGAGGAGAGAGACTAGGATGGTCGGGCTGGGCTGCATGTTGCTGGGATGGCTGGTAATGTCCAGGTAGTTGCTTCTAATTGCCCCTGACACAGAACTGTAAAAGAAAACTCTGGTTTACTTCATTTTGAGAAGACCCTTTTGAGTTTTCTTTCTTTATGTATTGTTCTAGTATTCTCCTGATGCACACCCACATGTTCCCCCTTCCTGCCTTCTGACTGGTTGGACTAGAGCAACACCAAAAGCACTCAGAACATATGACAAAATAAAAATGCTCTAACATATTAAAATAATACATAGTAACCAAGATTTCTTACTGCATGACATTGAAAATAATAATAAAAGATTCACTTGCTATGCAACTAACAATGTTTAACTATTCCTATACATGAGAAAATGCCTCTTTTTGGCACGGGGACCCCAGTTTTTTGCTGAATCTTATTGCCGGTTTTTATGAAAACTGTGGCACTGCTGTCTTGTACGCAGTGTATGTGCTGCAAACCTAAAACATGTAAAGATTGGCTAATCCCTGATTGTCAATTTAACTTTCATATAAGGTCATAGTATATGGTGCAGTAAATACACCTATGGTATAGAGAGTTATATATAACCTTTGAACTGCAGTGTTAATTGTGTCATCCACAAGTGTGACAAGGAAAACATGGCTTAAGTTCTACCATTGTAGCCTGATTGCTGAAGCTTAAACCGGAATCCCAACCAGTCAAAATAACCCTTTTGACAGTGTAAACACCTTTCTTTTAAAACTGAATTAGTCACCCGTGTGAAGGACATGTAACCCACAAGTTAGAGTGCATATTATTATAAAATTTTACATGTAGAAATTTAATATCATCCTGTCCCGGCAGCTGAAATATTTTTTCATTGTAGAAGGCCCTGTCTTATGAGAAAACAAGAGTACTGAATAAAAGATTAATTTTGCATCAAGGGTTTGGGACCAGTTGTAAAAATATTTTAACCATTCTTTTTATTATTTATTTAAAGGCCAATTTAGTAGTGTAGCTGAATTTGTAATACATATTTAAGAAAAGCAACTTTTAGAAAGTTACCTTTTCTATGCCTGAAGCTCCATGAATCAAATGTACATTAGCTCTCCGGCAGCTGCCAATCGAGTGTTGGCCTTGATGAAGCATGAAAACTGCTCCCAGTGGATTAACAGAGGCTACAACCTAGGACTGGGGATGTTAGAGGCGACACCTGGTCAGGCCCCGTATTTATCCCCAAAAAAAATCAGGCTGGCACCAAACCTGTAGGAAGGAAGTTACCACTAGAATTCGTTTTGACGGACCACAGAGGGTGAGCTGTACCTCTGGGTGAGATCACAGCCTCTTTATCAGGGGAAAAGGGTTTCTTTTATTTGGATTTTGGGAATAAGGTGGGATTTAGAAACCTTTTTGAACTGTCTGACTTCCAGATTGTCGACTGTACAAATCTACTTGATGTATCCAACACCCACTCCATCGCAGGAGCCTCAAATCGAGCCCAGGTCCAGGTCTACCAGGACCAATGACTCCATTGGCGCTTTTCCACTTAAATCTTTAAAATTCATATCTCTGGTTCCCTTTATTGGATTATCGTAGTTACGGTATCGCTTTTCCTATTAAATGTACAACATTGTAAAGAAAGTTACAAATACAAAATAAACTAACCCACTTTAAAGCTATTAATGTGACTTACATTAAGTATTCCCACATCAAACTTAACCACATTGGGGAAAGTGTTGCACTTTTGAGAGGCAGGAGGGAAGGGGTTAGATTTACTCTTCCCATTTCAAGCATAGGGAAAAGTATTGAAATTTGGAGGCAAGATTTACAATTCCTACTACAAACATAACCACATTCGGAAAGATCTTGGAGTTTAGGGGGTTATAATTCCTATTCTCATCCCCAGCTGAAGAACTTGAGGAAACTGTTGACCTTTGGGAGAGAGATTTACAACTCCCACTCTAGAATTAAGCACATTTGTGAAAATGTTGGAATTTGAGGTGGTTATATTTACTATTCCCTAACCAAACCTAACCATATTGAAGAAAGTGTAGAACTTTGAGGAGGTTATATTTACCCACACCAAACTGAACCAAATTGAGGAAAGTGTTGGCCTCTGGGTTGTAAGATTTTCTAATCCTTTGCAAACTTAGCCACTTTGGGGAAAATATGAAATGAAATGAAAAATTATATTTATATAGCGCGTAACTACCCGGAGGCCTCGTCGCGCTTAAATATTGGACTTTGAGGAGGTTATATTTACTTTTCCCATTCTAAAGTTAACCACATTGGGGAAAGTTTTGGATTTGGAGGGGATTAGATTCACTTATTCCACTCCAAATGTAACCACATTGAAAAATATGGTGGACTTTGAGGGGGTCAGACATATTTGGGAAAGTGTTGGACTTTGAGGAAGGCTCTCATTTACTATTTCGACTGCACACATGGCCAAATTGGGGAAAGTGCTGGACTTTGAGAGGGTTACATTTTCTATTCTCACTCAAAACGTAACCACATTGGGAAAGTGTTTAACTTGAGAAAAGGATTCAGATTTACTATTCCCACTCCAAACTTAACCACATTGGAGAAAGTGTTGGACTTTGAGGGAGGATATCTTTACTAGTCCCACTGAAACTGAACTACATTTTGGAATGTTTTGGACAGAACTTAGGCCAATGGGGAAAATGTTGTATTTGTTGGATTTTGGGTGGGGTTAGATTTACAATTTCTACTGTAAACTAAACCACATTGGGGAAAGTGTTGGATTTTGGAAGGTTTAGGAAGGTTTACATTTACTATTCACATTCCAGAAGTATCCACACAGGGGAAATTGCTACATTTTGGGGAGATCAATTTAATATCCACACTGGAATCTTGACCATACAATATCAAATGAAAAGTTTAGAAAATAAATATTTGCAAAGAAAGATAACCCAAATCCTCAAAATTAGAAACATTTAAGGCACTTCTACTTATAAATACATTACATAAAAAAATCAGTTTTAAAAAAATACCAAAATAAAGTACAAAAAAATGAAAAACAGAAATTTAAATATTTTACAATTGAAAAATTCCAATAATGAAAAAATAAACAAATTATTAAAACCTACATTCAATATAAAATATCTAATTTGCAACACATTTTCACACTTTCGTTCAAAAACATAAAAAAATGAAGCTAAAAATTATTTAAAAAAGGAAAATAACAAAATACATAAGAGTATAAAACCACATTATTTTAAAACAACTAAAACAATGTACTTACTATAAACAAAAATATATGACATTAAAAAAACATAACATCAACAACTAAAATAAATAATACAACATTTAATTTTGTTGGACCCTTTCTGGATGGTCATTCACAAACTTTTTGCCATCACTCTGCTAGCCAGTGCTAATGTGCTTTTGCTGCCTTCTCTAAACATGGTAGAATTGGCTTATGCCCAACTGGCATATTTAACTTACTTGCAAATTGGAACTACATGTACTCAGTGCCTGGATCATCTGCCAGCAGGCTAATGCTAACTTGCCCATTGAAGACCCAGGCAGGTAATTTGTAACTTTTTAAGTCACTTTTCCTAAATATTTACTAAAACCAGACTTCACCAATGAATTTCATCTTTAATACATATTAAAAAGCAATTTTCTCTGTAGTTTATCCCAACCTAATGTTAGTAGATTTTTGATTGTATTCTTAACTTTAGTTTTCTTCATAAGACAGCTACAGATCTTTACAGTGAAAAAAGCTCTTGAGGGCTGGGCACTGTAGGTACATGCCAACATTACATGTTTCCACATACCACTTTTAAATACCCTACATTGTGCACTACAAGGTCCTCCTAGGGGTGACACTTAATATTTTAAAGTAGGGTTTTTTCCAGTCAAAAGGGTCATTTTGACAGGTTTGCCTGCAGATTTAAAAGCTTCAGGAGTCAGGTAAACAGATAGGCCGAAAGCTATTTTTTCTTTGTCACTATAGTGGATGGCATAATACGTACTGTAGTCCACAGCTAATATTTAACTTTCCATGCCACTGGTGTATTTTCTTGCACCATATACTATGGCCTTACTGCAAAGTTAAATATATCCATTGGGAATCAGTCAATTTTCCATGTTTTAGGCATCAGAGCACATTCACAGAGGCCTTAACAGCAGTACCACAGTGTGCAGGGATAGAAAAATAGCAATATTGGTCAGCTCAATAGAATAGTGGTGGTCATGCAATATGGGAATAGTGCTTTAAGAACTATTTACAGATAGGGGTTGGCATATAAAGCCTGAGGCCTTATATGCCTTTCCTGAACCTACTGTTTGAATTTTCTTTTAAATAAAGATGTTATCTCTGCTGTGAGAAGGTAAGGTGAGGACAAATAGCGGACAGTCATGGATGTGGCTGCTGTTTGGTTAAGCATTACAACTGTGTGAAACAGACTATATGACTTAAAAAATGTTTAAGCACTCTAACTAAAATAATGTGACCAGCTTAATATTTTTCATACTACATTAACAATACTCTTCCAGTCTGGTTTTGGCAGGACGTATCAATCAAATGCTACTCAAAATAAGTTTAAATCCATGCTTTATTACTGCAGGGCAGCCCCTAAAACAAGTGCAGATTAAATTTTAGGTACCAGCAGGAAATGTTGCTTCTTCAATGTGACATTTAATATTGCACTTTGCACAACTAGCCCATACCTTTGCAACTTAAAGTTTATTTATTCACTTATTTGGTACGTCCACTTTTGACATGAAAGATGATTGTCCTTTTTAGCAAAAAATATTTAATGGAGGCCTGGTCAGCAGTCAGTATTTTGCAGAGGTCAAAACCACTAGGGTCCATATTAACAAGTTAGACAGATCTCTTCACATGTAGATCTACACCTACTGCTAAATATAAATATTCTGATGGATGGATTCACAAATTCCAGTGATGATTCACACCTAGAAGAATTACAAGTTCCCATCTCCTCAATTGAAACGATGGAGGTTTCTATGACTACATTTATGACTGAAAAGTTATTATTGGCAACTTTCACAATGTTTGTGAAGATCGCCACCATGGGGTGGAAATCCCTTCATAAAAATTGTGGAGAATATTAAGAAAATTAATTTTAAAATAAAATAAAGATTATTGTTTAAATTAAAAACATGAAAACATATTTCCCTAACTTCTAGTCACCCATGATTACCACAGTTACAAGGGTTTATCCACCAGGATGAACACGTAATATATTAATAAATGTTAACTCTTATTTACTTATTTTTTACTTATTTTTAATTAGATTAAATTAAATGTTCTTACACTATCATTTGTATTGAATGTATCACAATCTGGGATGTATTATAATATTTGTGACTGAATCAAAATAGTTATTATTTAAAATATGTTAATAAAATAGTATTTGTTAAAAGGCAGCATTATTTTTTATTTAAAAATAATTCAAATAAAGTTCGATTTATTAACCACTTCCATTGATTTCCTTTACAGTATGTTATAGTACCAGTGTTTGGCCATGTGTGGTGCTTGACTTGCTTCAAGACTGTGGTTCTTGCGTGGTAATTTCTCAATCAACATTCGTATTTAGGAGAACACAAGAATTGTAACACAGTCAGATTAGTCGCAAGGACACAGGTATCAGTGGCTGTTAAATTGTCTGATTAATTAGCAAGTTGGGAATGTACTCTTCCCTATTATCAGTGGCGGCTCGCCGAGGGAGTGCTGCGGCGCATGGGCGGGGGAGGGGCAGGGTGGGTGGTTAGTGGACTCAGACATATGACGGAACGGAGTATACTAAGTAAATAAATAAATATAACTATTTACCTTGCATGCTGTCATGGCTATGGGCTGCGGTTCTAGGGGCACGGGCAAATGCTTGCGCAGATTCTGTGGCAAGATGCACAGTGCCACTCCCATGGCTCGCTTTTGGTGGTTCTGCTATCGAGCTCGGAATCAGTAATATTGCAGCTCGTTATCTTCCTTATTGATCATTGTTATATTCAGGTATGCCCATTACTGTTCTCTGCATGCTACCTTTATATGCCCAGGTCATACTGACTATGATTGCACCACTTGTAAAAGCATGGTAGGCGCAGCGTTGTGTCAAGGAACTACAGCGCTTGTAAAAACATGAAAAGCGCAATACTATGTCCCATCGTTATTTGTTTGTGCCCTGAATCTCTCTAGTATCGGTAACTTCTTGACCACGCCCCCCTCTAGCGTCATCACACTCCTACGAGCGTTCTGGACAAAGACAATCTGCAAGGGCGGGTCCCTCCTATAAAAGGGGACCACGCCCAAGAACAAACGCTCACTATTCCTCCGCTGCATCGGGGAACAGGACTCAGCTGTAGCGGTCGGTTTCCTGAAGGTTCTGAATGCAGTAGAAACCTCCGGACATCGCTCAGAATCAAGGGCGGTCAACAGCAGCGGTGCCACGAGTAGTTTTAGCAGATTCACCTGAATTAGGGTAAGACATCTTGGCATCACGAACGCTTATGCTAATTTTTGCTACTTAGTAATGGGCTCATTACTGCGAATTTTTAGAGACATTTAAAGACAGTTAATCCTACCTGATTCAAGGAACAAATCTTGTTTTAGTAAACAACGGATCATTTTTGGAACAAACTCTACTGAACAGAATTGTAAAAGACACTTTCAAAGGTATTCAAGATATCAGTGTACAAAGTTGTGTGGCTGGTCCAGTAAGTTAAACAAGCATTATTTAACGCACGTTTGGAAAGGATTGCGGTGGGTATAATCTCCTTCCCTTTGATTTATGGTAATTTTACAAAAAGAATGTACATTGATTAATGATCTTGTGCATTCTATTATACTTCCTGTTACACGCCACAGGAGTCACAGTAGGGATAAACAGGTGAATATTCTAAAAGAACATTATATAGTGAATGGTTAGTCCACTTCCTAGTTCTTCCTGTTTGACATTGTTTCCGCTTTGTTGTTTCAGATCTCCTTCCCTGCTGTTCCTTTCCCCTCGCCTGGCCACTCTAATACTCTGTGTCATAACGACAAATCAGGGTTAGAGCTGCCTGGAGGTGGGTCCTTCTATCATCGTACAAGCTCCGAGGAACAACCCTTTGACACATGCGCTGCATCGCCAACTTGGCGATTATGTATATATTATTTATATATAGCACACCTATAAGGAGTCATCATCCGGACAGATAATTAGGGGATGGAGGAACCCTGAAATGAGAGAATCATAGGGTCTATAAGAACCTGAAAACAGCATAAAGAAGATACAATAAGTAAAATGAAGCTGATTACCTACGTATTAAGTTGTAAGCATGCAATGAAAATACTCTGGATTGATTAGAGGACTCCGTAATCCCTTGGAGTAAATCTGTTGAGAGACAAGGTGAGCTATAGGTTTGGGGAAGGGAATCTCAATGAAGGTCAGGAGGAGAAGTCAAAGATGGAGCTTAACAATAGGCTGATTAGAACTTCAGCACCAGTTTGGAGGCAGCACGGAGATGCTGCTGAAGAGCGACAGACAAAGTCTCACTTAAGCCCACAAAAAGGAGTAAGTGTAAATGTTGCAGCCCTGAAATAGTTAAAGTGAAAGTTGAGCATGAAAGTAGCAGTATGAAGACAGAAATTCGGGAGCTTGGTGAGTGAAACTCACCAGTTCCCCAGAAACTGCCTAGTTCTAGGTGGCCAGGATAACTTAATGTGCATACGAGAGGGATAGTGCGACTGTCACTAATCTTAAATAATGAGAACGAAAAGGAATGTGAGCCTGAGAGGTGAATACAGTGAGACGAGGTGCAGGAGATGCAGGGGCATCCAAACGAATTATATTATACTAGTATGTTCTATCAACTCTTTTCCATAAAACACTCCAAAGGCAATCTGAAACTTCAAGACATTGGGGGAAGATGAACTAGCACTTTGAGCTAGGTTTGCATCACAAAAGTGGTTTTGGGATTTACTTTCCAACCCAAATCCTGTTTTGTCTTGGAAATTAGCCCTAAAGAAACACAAAATAGTTTGTTGTACTCCATTGCGCTACTTTGTGTCAAGGGGGTGTTCCATTGGTGGTGCATGTGCATTCTCATGCATTCACCTATAGATTTTGACACAAAGTCCTATCTCCCAAAAAAGGTAGACAGGACTTTACGTCTCAAATGAATGTCTCCTCCAGGCAGACAAAAAGTTTTTTCTTGCTCAAACACCTTCCAAAATTGCATGTGTGCTGCACTGAATAGAACACATTCAAAGTGGGAAAAGTGTTAACCCAGGTCTAAGCATAGTATTTTGCTGGAAGGATATACACACATTAGGCACACATCCTGACCCTGTGGTGCTACAAGACATCTTTTAATGATGTAGGACATTTTGATTATGGCAGCTAGCCGTGAAACAACTGGGAGAGGCTCTAGTATTGGAGTTCTTGGGACTTTAGATAATTTTATTATAAGAGCTACTTCGGTCTTGGATAAAGAGATTACTTTAGCGGAACGCCGTGTGTCTCTTGAACTGGAGCACACAAAACGTTCCTCACTGGGGAGATTGGCTAGAGTCCCCTCCCCGCTTCATTCCCCACCTGTTTCCCAAATCCAGTCCCATTCGGCTGATTTAGTTCAGTCCCTATCCGATCAAACTGATCACCCAGTAACTGCGGGTATACCACTGAGTTCTGTCTCTAATTCTGTGACATCACGGGTGTCAACGAGTTCTACACCGCATTTGTTACCAAATAAATCTGTGTCCTCCCCCATAGGTGCTCACGTAGGTAAACGCAAACGTGGTGGAGGCTTATTGAGACAGGCAAATGCTAAAGTTGGTAAATTAAATAATGGTACAAAAAAAGGGAAAGGGAAGTATAGTGACCCTCCAGATCCCCCTATAAATAGTCCCTCCTCGGGTTTGGTACAGATACCCCCTCCCAACGAAATAGGGGATATTTTATCCCCAAATCTGGGTGCCAGATTTTGGGAAGAATTGGGAAATTTGGTTTCTTCAATTGTCTCTCCTTTAAATGAGCGTTTAATGTGTATTGAAGAAAAACTCCAAGCTATTGACACGAGGGTGGGCTTGTATGGCGATGCGGTGAATAAACTAATAACCAAGGTGGAGAGTTTATCCACACCAATGTTGGTGCCATGTCAGCAATCCTCTCTTAATAACCCAGGGCTACCAGTTGTGCAAGCAAGTGCATTACCCTCTCCTAATAATAATATTTCTACTGCGAGGTTGGTTGATGCACCTGTTAATTCTGATGCAGGGGAAAACATTCCATCACATGAGAATAGGGGGTCCTATCCTCCTGCCCCTAGAGTTGCTAGTACTGGGAGCCATATGATCAGTGCTCGAAATGCACCTAAGCCCAACGGGGTTCTTTTGGATTTACCTTCAGATTGTGCACCCTATGTAGTGGTTTTGTCGGGGGTTCCAGAGCTTGGTAGTAACACCCTGGAATCTTATGACGAACTTAAGAACAAATCATTACATTGGTTGAACAAACATAGACCCCTACCGTTACATGTGTTCAGTGAGATCATTCATGTGCGTAGAGTAGGTTGGGTGGGGGCTCGAAAGAAGGATTCTACAGGCGACTGTATTGTCCTTAACTTTAGAGATAAACGAGCCGTGAAATTTATTTGTGAACTGGGAACGGAGGGCTCGGCATCATGCATCAAGTCCCATCCTCTTTCCTATTTTTATCCTCAGGGAAATTATTTGGGAATGCAGAAATGGTTGGCCCCAGTGTTTGATAATATGGAACGAAATAGGGAGTGGATAAATGACTGCCAATACAACATTCCCATAAATAACCGTTTTGGAGTTTTGGATCAGGTGGATTGACTTTCCCTTTCTATAGGGAGCCCAGAATCCAATGCTGGGATGGCTTTTCGTGATGATGGGGGTGGTAATAACCTGGAATATATTGATGGCAATACTCTTGGTGGTTCTACAGTGGCCTTTGGTGATGTAGAAAGGCCGGATACTGTGATCCCTATGTGTGAGGAGTTGGGTTTGGGGAGGGAAACATCACAGGGTGATGTGGTGCTGGAAGTCCCCATACAGTCTGTGGATGCTCACCCTCTGCCAGGCCAGAGTAGATATCCTTCCCTGTTTATGTTCGTTTCCTGGAATATTGCAGGTTTACAGCATAGACTCCCGGTGGCAGAGTGGACAGACTTTGTGGAGGAGTATGATATTTGGGCTTTTCAGGAGACATGGGCTGTTGAACACGTTCACCGTTTAGGTTTTTTAAATTTTTATAAAGCAGCAGTGAAAGGAAAAGTAGGTAGGCCCTCGGGGGGCCTTACACTTTGGGTTAGGCAATCAATTAACTATAGTTTGGAGGAGATCCCCACACATAGCTCTGATATCCTCGCTGTTAAACTACACCGTCCTGCTTCAATGGATATTCTCATTGTTAACGTATATATGCGAGGGATGCCAGGGGGCCAGAGTTCGAAAACTTTTGCTGACTTTGATTCCCTCTTTGATTTAGTGGGGCATGATTGTATTACGATCATATCAGGGGATTTTAATTGCACATTTGAACCCCTATATTATGAAGGGAGAAATATCATGGATGAGGAGGATGTCGAGTGGAATATTCCCCCGCTTGATCTACCACCCATAAAAAGATGGTCTGAATCGGCTGTGCAATTGCTGGGTTTTTGTTTGGAACGTGGCTTTAGAGCTACCAACGGACGCTCATCGTCAGACAAAATGGGTAGGGCCACCTTTGATAATGGTCTGCATAAAAGCAGAATTGATTATATTTTAATCAACATTGAACATTGGTCCATGATGATTATTGATCGTCCTGAAAGCGATCACAATCCTTTGCTTCTTAGTATCAACCTTACTGTAATGTCGGTTGGTAATGAACCAACAGTGGTGGCCACCGCTGATGCCCTACTAACAAATGATCTACGTAGAGTTCGATAGGCAAGAGTGTTTGATGATAAGGAAGCTCTAGAAAACATAAGATCAGAGGTTGCACGGTCATTGGCCATATTGCGATCTTTTAATACCCAGGTGGAAATCAATGATAGCATCTCTAACATTCATGAAGACTTATTTCTAAGTTTGAAATCCCATTTCTCTTACCACCCTAGACCCCAGAAAATAATGAGCCAGAGTAGAGAGAAATCATGGTACAATAAGTCGTGCCGTGAATCTTATAAACTCCTGTCCCTGGCAATTAGGTCCAAACAAATGCCAAACATCAAGATGGCCAGGCAAAATTATAGAAAAGCCTTGCACTGTGCCAAAAAAGAATGGGACGAGCAGCATTGGAAAGATCTGCTCGATGCTAGCAGATTGAAAAACCAGGCCAAGTTTTGGCATATTGTTAAATGGGGTAAGGGTATTCAAACACAATCCCCCGCAAACTATGTTTCCCCAGAAGACTGGGTTAATCATTTTGGTGCTCAGTTTTCTGTATTAGTGGCTGGGACTGATCACTCGCTGCCAGACTTATTATTGGAGTTTAACCCATGTTCTCCAACAAATAAACAAATCATACTGTTTGATAATAAGGAGGCAGAGGATGCCCTTAACAAGGCCCCCAGTGGTAGGGCATCGGGCATGGATTGTGTTCCGGTGGACCGCTATAAAAATGATATTGTCAATTGGGTGCCATATATAGTATTTATTGCAAATGCAATGGCTACTGGGGCACACATTCCAGATTCATGGCGGGGAGCTGAGATCTTGCCAATTTACAGGAAGGGAGACCGCTCCAATCCAGGTAATTACCGCCCGATCAGCTTGATCGATTGCATACAAAAAATAGTTGCAAGGATGGTTCTCGCAAGAATACTGAGTTGGATGGAGCAAGAGGATATATTGTCCCCACTACAGGCTGGGTTTCGACCATGCGTAGGTACCGTCGAGCAAGCTTTTAGGTTTTTATTGATATATTGGCGTGTGGTGAGTTTGGGTGGTGGTACCATCTATGCCGCCTTTATTGACCTCAAGTCTGCGTTCGATTTGGTGCCTAGGAGGAAGCTATGGAGGGCATTGAGCGATATGGGGATGCCTTCGGATTTATTGGCCCTAGTTATTAAGCTACATGAGGGAAATTTTGCACGTGTTCGCTGGGGTTTACAAGGGCAGGTCACAAACAAATTCACTGTCACGTGGGGTTAGACAGGGATGTGTCTTAGCGCCAACACTTTTTGTTGTTGTTTATTAACAGGGTTATGGAGTATTTTTCTACCTTTCCAACGGATGCTCCATCTCTGGATGGCACCAAAGTGCCGTTACTTATGTTTGCGGACGACACTCTCTTATTATCCAAAACCCAGATAGGTTTACAACGGGCACTGGATAAATTTGAAGAGTTTTGTTTCGACAATGATCTACAGGTTAATGTCGACAAACCCAAATTTATGATCCTTACTAAGAAAAAGCAAGTGGATGGTTTTGTAACCATGAACAGTATCAAGTTAGCCCAGACTAATGTGATGACCTATTTAGGAATCACATTAGAGTCCAAAATAAAATGGAAACCCCAGATTGATGTTTTTTTCTCTCAAGTTTGCCCAGCTGACAGGGTGCTTAATTAAAGAACAGCGTTTGTCCCTGACCAAAAGAATAGGTCCTGCCCTTAAAATTTACAATTCAAGGATTAGCTCTGCAATCCTGTATGGAGCAGAACTATGGGGCTTCTCTGATCTATCCATGTTGGTTAAGGTCCAAAACTATTTTTTTAGGAATCTGATAGGTCTCCCCGGTTCTACCCCACTAAAATCTCTTTTAATGGATCTGGGATGTTATTCCATTGAGGATGTGGCACGTTATAGGCCGTTGGCCTTTTGGCGGCGGATATGGATTACCCCAGAACTTGATTCATTTGCTAGGGCAATTCTGGATGTTAGATCAATTGCAGGTTCAGGTAACATCCCATGGTTTAAGGAAGTTAGAACGTTCCTGGTGGATATGGGGATGAGTAACTTGTGGTCTGACCCCGCTAGTAGCCAATTTCCCACAAAAAAGGGTTTTAAAGAAACATATTGGGCATTAGTGTGTCACAAATATATAACTAAGATTGAGGCCACCTCCCTGACTGGCTTATTTTATGAACACAAGATCGTCCCCTTTATGGAGGATTACTGGGATATTATTACTAGGTCTTGTGATCGGAAATTATATCACCAATTCAGGGTTGGCAGCCTTCCAATAAAATCCTTTACCAAATCTTGGAACGGCATGCAGGATGATGTCTGCAAATGGTATATGGGCCAAAAAGAATCTATTGCCCATATATTTTTTGTATGTCCAGCCTATATTGCCCCACGTAACAAGTGGCTGGTACCTATCTGCCGGAATCTAGGCACACAAGTCTGTTCTGAAGCATTGAGAATTCTGACAACTAATACTCCAGAACCTCTGGTTATAGCGTTTGCTAAATTTCTTGGCTGGATGTGGATCATTAGGGCTGGGAACATTCCAACAACAATAACTTAGTCTGGGGTCTTCCGGATTGCCGCTAATAGAGATGTTTTCCTGTTTTATTATTGATATTTGATGTCATCGAAATTGACAATAATTGTGTGGTTTTATTACTGAGAATTATTTTTTATAATTCTTACTTTTATCTGTTTTTTTAAACAACTTGGATTTTATTGGCTGGTAATATGTTCTTTGATCAATACTGGTTTATATTGTATGGAATTTTTAATTATGCCCGATTGTTATTTTACTTGTTTTTTGTTATTGTCATGTCTTTTATGATGAAATATCGAAATAAAGACGAATGAATGAATAATGAATGAATGATGTCATTTGTAGAGCACACTGCTAATCCAAGAAGTGTCCAGGTGCTAAAAAGCCCACAGAGCCACCAACAGGCACGTTTTGAGTTATTTTCAGAAAGGCATCTAGTTGCTGGTAAGATGAGGATAGGCTGGAAGATAATTTCATGACCTCGGTGCCAGGACATAAAAAGGTTGGCTGCCTCTAGTAGCATGCCTAAAATAGGGTGTAAAACCCGAAAAAGCCAATTATTATTAAGGAGTTCTTGTATAGTGCATGGCACATTAACAGGGCTTCCCAGTGCTTTGAGGACCGGTAGATCAGCCTAATAGTAGATAAAACAACAAAGTCTTTAGTTCCTTGTGGAAAGGGAGTGCAGCATCTTAAAGATGCCAGAAGAGCGTTCCATAGCCTGGGACCAAGAAAAGAGAAAGATTGCTCCCCTATGCAAGCATACTTGACCCTAAGGACAACAAACAGGAATCCACTACTGGATTGCAGGGTGTGAGCCGGATGGTAAGGGCGCGCCAGCTTTTGCAAGCGCAGAGGTCCTGAGCAGGAGCAGATAACATAGTGCTTTGAAACCAATACGCTTGGTCACTGGGAGCCAGTGAAGTTGCAGGAGAAGCCCTGATGTAGAAGACTTTTTTGAAGGTGGAACAGGAGCCTGGCAGCGGAATTCTGAACCACCTGCAGGCGTCTTAAAGATGTCTTGTAAGCCCCTAGGTATAGAACATTGCCATAGTCAAGCCTAGCAAGTATCAAGGCCTGAATGACTGTTCTTTGAGCAGAAAATGGACGAAACCACAGTATTTCAAGGTTGCAAAGCATGTGGAGGCCACTTAAGTGGCTTGAGGCTTCATGGATAGGGTGTAGTCCAGCAAGAAGCCAAGGTTCTTTACTTCATTGGGGGGAATAAGTGGAGTTCCCAGCATGGCCGGCCAGCGATGAGGGCCCCAGAATAGGTGGTTCTTGCACAGTACCATCACCTTAGTCTTGTCACCATTTAGCTTCAAAGAGTTGGTGTTCATCCAGGTGGTGACCAGGCTGAGGCACGGGCTGGGGTCCTCTGAGTTGACAGCTTGTCCTGACGACAGGGAGAAAATAATCTGATTGTCGTTGCATTTGAAAACAGAGTTAACCTACAGGTTTTCACCAGGTCCGGCAGAGGATGTATGTATTTATTTATTTATTTATTTACGCAACTTTTATAGCGCGACAAATACCCGAAGGTGTCTCGGCGCTGTAGAGCAACTGGAATCTATCATCAAGTCATCCTCTTACTGATTAAACAGCCATGTTTTCAAGAGCCTGCGGAAGCTCATCAGATTCGGGGCAGTTTTGATGGCTAGTGGCAAGAGGTTCCAAAGTTTTGGAGTGGCCACAAGAAAGCGCCTGTCTCCCCAGGTGACCGATCTTGTGCGTGGCACCGGGAGGAGACTGTTATTGGCCGATCTTAATTGCCTCCTAGGAGTGTACAGCTGGAAAGCTTCAACCAGGAACCTAGGTCCAATGCCATGTACAGCCTTATAAGCAATACAGAGGGCCTTAAACTTGACGCGGCTCTCCACTCTCAGCCAATGAAGCTGACGAATACCAGGAGTGGTAGATTTGCGACGAGGGATGTTGAGAAGAATCCTAGCAGCCGCATTCTGAATAGATTGCAGCTTCGTTGTGACACGCTTCTGGGTGTGAAGGAGAAGTGCATTCCCATAATCTATCCTGGAGAAGACTAGGGTAGAGACCAGGGTCTTCCCAGCTGACGACGGGAGATAAGGCAGCAGCTTCTTGATTTTTTTCAAGATGAAAAAAGACGACGACACAACCTTGTTGGTGTGGAGGTCGAAAACCAACTTATTATCAAAGATCACTCCCAGGTTTCTGGTTTTTTCTACTGGGACAGGTGGAGGGCCAAGCTTTTCTGGCCACCAACCAAAGGACCATTCAGGGGAGAGTCTTCCAAAGGTCATGATCTCGGTCTTATCCGAATTGAGGCGAAGGCAGTTCAAAGCCATCCAGCTACTAACCTCAAGCATAGCTTTCTGAAAGTTGGCTGCTACCGTGAGACCATCCTTATGGATGCCCAGCACCAGCTGGGTATCGTCTGCATACGATGTAAGCTGTATCCCATAGGCCTTTATTATCCTCGCCAAGTCCGCTACATAGATATTAAAAAGCATGGGACTTAGCGAGGAGCCTTGTGGGACTCCAAAAGGGAGTGCAGAGATAGGGGAATAGAAATCTCCCAACTTTACTGTCTGGGTACGGTTTGCCAGGAACGATGAGATAAGATCCCTGGCGCAACCGTTAATCCCCAAAGCAGTGACACGGTCGACCAAGGTGGCATGGTCGACCGTGTCGAAAGCTGCTGACAGATCCAGATTGAACCAACAGTCTAGAGGGTGTATACTGATCCGTCTGATTAGACAGGTATTTGCTGCACAAAGTGTAAAAGGCAGGACAGACTAGTAAAAGTGCCTTGAAAAGGATCCTGTTAGACAGAGGCAGCCAAAGCAACTGTTTGAAATGTTGTGAGGCAAAAGACGAATGAGAAACTCAAATGCACTACTGAGTTCTGCTTTATCTGCAGTTTCTTGACCGGGGAAGCAGAAAGCTTAGATAGAGAGCATTTGCATAATCTAGCCATGACATGATCTGCATGTTTACCGCTGTTTTAGGCATCTCTGTCAGAAGCAGCTGAAAGAATCTTTGTATCACCCAAGGCAATGCTATCCAGGTGCCAGCCACTGCAATGATTTGGGGCCAGAAGGAAAGTAAGTTTTTAAATGTTACTCCCAGAGTGCAGGGGGTGCAGGGATGGAGATAACCTGCTAGGCAAGTTGTTCTCTAACCGGTTGAGCTGAAAAGTAGAATTTGGGTCTTGTCCAAATTACATTTGCGACTACTTTTTTACATCCATTCTGGTACCTTGGTTAAGCAATCTCAAGTTCCTCCTGGGTGTCCAAGGTCTGTTTGTCAATTTTGAGGATCAACTGTATATCATGATGAGATGGTCATGAAGCTGAATGCCTCGAAAATTAGTGCCTCTGTGAGAGGAATTCAAGGACATACTTTGTCTTTATTTTAGAAATGCCACTTTTAGAAAGTGGGCATTTCTCTGTGCTTATAACTCTAGTGTCTGCTCCCTATCCTCCCCCAAAAAATTTATTTAACCGAGAACAGATCAGCCAATGCCAATGTCTGACAGCCTTTGCAGCAGGATGAAGTAGGAGACAATATTGAACACTGCCAAAAAAACTAATAACATAAGGGTGTCGGTTGTGCCCTGTTTGAGAGCCTTTTTTTATCTACTCAGACACTTCCAGAAGTGTGGTCCTTGTGCTGTGCTGTCAGTCTGAAGCCAGGCTGGGATGTAATAGGCTAAATATTTCTAATTATCAAACAGTTGTGAATTGAGCAACTTCTCTAATATTTTGGCATTCCAGTTACCAACAATATTTGCCTATAAGTGGTAGAAATGATGGGGTCGGCTCTGGATTTTCTAAGGAGAGGAATCGCTTTACCTATTTCCAGGAACATGACAGCTCGGCTTGGATTTACAATTAATTGTCATCCAATTGGATTCCTCCAGAGAAATAGAATGAAAATTGGAGAGGGGGTTGTCTGAAGGAGCTGTTGCCAGGGGACAATACTAGTGAAATATGCCACAAGAGAAAGAATGTGCCTCTTTGAAACATTTTGATTATAGTCCCTGAAGGGAGTATTTGGGCTCTTTTTGTTGGCACATTCAAGATGCGTGCTGCAAAATGGACATTTTGGAGCTCTATCCTCTCACTTGAAAACTCAGCATACTGCCTTGGAATGTAATTTTTATGGAACAAATCTTTTTAATTGTTTTAGTCGAACGGTGCTGTCACACCTGAACACAGCCATTCGCCTACAACCACAGGGGCCGGCGGCTAAGAAGACCTGCCACATAGCTATGTATCACAGGACACTGTAGCCACTGAACTTACGTTAATACAAGCGGATTTCTGAAAATTAGGCGGAAGTAGAAACAACAACCAGTCTATCCATAGACACGGCCGCCCTCAAACGACAGCTGACACATCTAGAAACTGAAATGTGCGCATCATAGGCATGCCAGAAGGAACAGGAGGACCAGCAATTGACCTTTTTGTAGAAAACCTAATAAAAAATCAATTACAACCTCGAGGTCTCTCACAGTACTTTTCAGTCAAAAGAGCCCACTGAGTCCCGGGAGGCAGGCCTAAGCCAGGTGTGCCACCGAGAACCATTCTAGCCCGGGTTTTCAATTTTAGAGACCACAACCTCATTTTGCAGACTGCAAGAAAAGCTCTCAGGTGCACTATGAACACAGTGCAATCTCGTTCTTCCGCCACTACACAGCCGCCTTAGTCAAGCAAAGGTGCAACATTTTTGCAATAAAGAAAGAACTCCGAGCTCGTGAGCTCAAATATTCGATGATGTTCCCCTCGAAATTAAGAGTGGTAGCAAACGGGAAAGTATGGTTCTTCACAATGCCGGATGAAGCACAAGACTAGCATGACGAATGGCCCCAAGTCACCAATCGTGGATGACCCAGAAAGGACAACGATCGAGCAACATCAAGTGTGTCATAACTAGCGTCAAGATGAAGCGACTGCGAGCGACTGCTCCAACAAAGACAAGTAACTTTAAAAAGCAGCAGTGTTCCAACTAGAGGCTGTAAGCCTAAGAAACAACCTGTCAAGATGCCAAGCTAACTGTTGCAATAACCCAATCATCACGAAGCGCCCTGAAAGTGCAGAGCCAATGATCAGATCCTCATAGATATCCAATGGACCCTGGCAGCTTCTTATGGCACCTTAAGAGTGTACAGTGGGACGTCGTGGTGGTCGTGATCAACACTGTGGACCTACAAACAACTGCAAGATACAATGTAACAGGTAAGAAGGCGTACTGGGGAGGGCACCGGGGTGGACTCCCTCCACCCCCAACAAAGGTATTGGACAATGGTTATTAGGCACTCTGCAATGTTGGGGAGGCGGGTAGTTTGCAAACCGTCATGCAGTGTGGCAGGGAGGGGGCTGGGCAACTGTTTACACTTACTAGTTTGAATTTAATGTTATGGTGTATGGTACAACATTCAAACACTCATATGAGACCGCAACTCATACGTCAAGTATATTGTTCTCACTTTAATACCTCTAATGGCACATATTACCACACACACCCTGAGCCTCTCGTTCTCTAGCCCACACATGTTCAGCACCTATCACTAGTTTCCTGGAACTTAAAAACCCTCAGAGATAAAATGAAGAGAGGGTTAGTATTACAATATCTGAAGCGTAAGGCACCTGCAGCGGTACTCTTGCAGGAAACCCACCTCGTCGGCTCCACATGTAAGGCCCTCTACAGATGGGGCTTCAAACTGATAGTACATTCCGAATTTCCAACTGGTTCCCGAGGGGTGGGCATTTTGATTAAGAAACAGTCCCCACTCATTGTTAAACACACATACACAGACGAACAAGGCCGCTTTGCTGCCGCTACCTGCCAATGTGAGGGGCGAACGATCAACATAGTAACGGCCTACATTCCCCCAGCACTTCACTCGATAGCATTCCCCGCGCTCAGCGCATTTTTACTCCAACTTCCAGAGGGAGAGTTTATTTTGGGAGGCGACTTCAAAATGACTCTCAATGACAGTCTAGATCGAACGCTTTGGGGTAACAACACTGCACTCACTCCATGCACACAGACTTTCTTGAGACAATATGCCTGGTGGACGTCTGGCGTTCCCATTTCCCGCAAACACTACAATATACGTATCACTCAGGGGCACATAACAGTCTTTCTAGAATAGATTATATATTGACGTCAGCGGACAACGTGGGGAGATTTGTGGACATAACACACTTACCACTGGGAATATCAGACCATTCCCCTATATAGCTAAACATACACGGTACACCTCCATGCAATGCCGTATATTTCCGATATACCCTAAAAAAAAACAAATTCTGGAAAGGCCTGACCACAGCTACGAAACACTATTTTGACGACAATGAACCGTAGGTTTCCTCGCCCCTCATTTTATGGGAGGCATACAAGACAGTCTTACGTGGGCAGGCCATCTCCCTAATCACAGACCATAAATGAGAAAAGGCAAAAATGATACTGACACTCGAACACGACCTACAGACACTAGAAACACAACACTCCCTTGACAGCTCGGACACTAACGTGCATCTACTCTAGCTCAAAAAACAAGAATATATGGAATACTTGTGGGAAGACGCAAAATCCCTACTGACAGCTACGCGTCATACCATCTACGAAGTAGGAGATAAAGCCGGCAAGCTGCTGGCGTGGCTAGATAAATGGGAGAGAGCAAGTCGCTGGGTGGCAGAACTCCAACACTCAACGGGCAAAGTAGTAACAGACCCCCAAACCATAGTAGACACACTAGCGCACCACTACGCCGGGGTGTACACCCCAGCAACCACAATACAACAGGAAGAGGCGGAGGTGTTTCTCTGGGATATCCGGCTTCCTACACTCACAAAAGAGGACACAAGCTTACTGGAGTCAGAGCTCACTGCTGATGAGTGAACAATAGCATTAGGAAACATACAATCAGGGAAAGCTCTAGGGACAAATGTCATTCCTATTGAACTATATAAAAAAAGTGTGACTATAATCACCCCCTACCTGCTAAAAATGTACAACACAAGCTTAGAAAGAGGAGAACTCCCTAAAGATCAGAGAACAGCAACGGTCGTAGCCATACACAAACCGGGGAAACCAGCCCGAGACTGTGCCTCCTACAGACCCATTTCCCTGATCAACGCCGAAGCCAAGATTTTGGCCAAAGCGTTAGCAAATAGACTGACACCCCACCTAACTAACTAAATTGATACACCCTGACTAGTCAGAATTCATGCCAGGCAGAAGCACAGCCTTGAATTTAAGACTACTCCAGAACGTACTAGGACTCAAACTAATCCTATCCCTTGACGCCAGTATGGCTTTTGATAAGGTGGAGTGGCCATTCCTATTTGCAGTGCTCATTAGGTTGGGTTTTGGACCTAGGTTCTGCTCCTGGGTAAGATTGCTGTACACGAAACCCCTTGCACATGTAGTGGCAAATGGGCACATATCCAAAGAATTTCCATTAGGGCGAGGTACAAGACAGGGTTGCCCACTGTCGCCACTGCTTTTTGCGCTGGCGTTGGAAACTTTGGCGGCATGGATAAGGCAAGATCCGGTTACTCGCGTGTTCCGATGGACGGAGAGCTGCGAGGATCGCATATCCCTATATGCAGATGATATTCTGTTATACATGGCTTCCCCCAGCCGTTCATTGCATTGCATCCTGCATATTTTATGGGAAACACTCAGGGTACACCATCAATTGGAGCAAATCCATACTGTACGTTCTGCAAGGTCCGCTCCCGAGATTACCTAACGGGTTCCGCGGTAACAATAGTGGAGGATAGCTTCAAATAACTAAGGGTCCACATTACTTCTGACTTGGAGGATTTCATGACCCTAAATCTGCTAGAACCCCTAAAGAGATTGCGTAGAGACTCTAAACATTGGCTATCCCTGCCACTAACGCTCCTGGGAAGGGCAGCACTCTTCAAAATGATGGCACTCCCCCGATTTCTATATGCCCTACAGAACACCCCATTCTTAGTCCCCCAGCCTACTTTCGAGCTATGGAGACAAAGGTGACTAAACTTCTATGGAATGGAAAACCGGCCCGGATAGCAATGACTAAATTATTTCGAACATGGTACGACGGGGGCATCGCGCTACCAAATGTACAAACATACTATTGGGCATCCCAACTAACGGTACAAAATCAATGGATCCATATCCCACACACTGATCCAGCCTATCACCTTGATAGACTTGCACTAGGTATAGAGGGACTTAACCGAGCACTGTATAATACTAACCACAAGATGGCTTTATTAGGGCCGACAAAACACACGATTCATCTTTGGCATACAGTGCACAGAAAGCTCGGATGGAACAAAAAGATCACGCAAGCAACACCCCTCTGAGATACTGGCATGCTAGGCACATTACGCAACAGTAAAGGGTTCAAACAATGGGATGCCATAGGAATTTTGCGGGTGGGAGATCTATGGGCTAAGGGAAAAGTAATCCCATTCACCCAACTCCAAGACCAATACGAGATGGCATCTACAGAAATGTTTCGTCATCTCCAAATTAAGCACGCATTAGAGACAGCCGTCCCACCTGACACCGTCCTTCCAGAGGCTTCTCCCTTGGAAGACAGACTACTGACGGAACACTTGCACAAAAAAGCCACATCTCTAACATATGATAAACGTATTAATAATCACCCTGACCCCACACAATCCCTTAAGAAGAAATGGCAGAAAGAGGTGGGAGACGGGACGGACTGGCAGGAGGCACTGGCGCCTCCAAGGGAGGTGCAATTCCTTCAAAACTACACTAAATCCAACTTAAAGTGCTACATCGGATTTATTACACTAGGGCTACATTATATAAAATGGGACAATCAGACAGTGAGCTCGGCCTACGACAATGTGGAGCAACTGGCACATTTTATCATACACTGTGGGAATGTCCTGGAATAGAGACCTACTGGGAGGCAGTCATGTCCACAATAACGACAGTAAGTAGGGCCCCGGTACCACCAGAGCCTAAGAGATGTCTATTGGACATATGGGAAGCCATAGATCTTAACAGTGCAGCACAAACCTGGGCGACACTAGGTATGACTATAGCCAAGAGGAACATCGCAAAACAATGGGGGGCACGAAGTACGCCCACTGTAAGAGATTGGAGTAATGACAGATATGGTGATGGTGGCTGAAAGAGCAGTGTACATGCATAGAGGATGCCCCGAAAAATGGGAACAGGTATGGGGAAAATGGAACGCCTGTAGAGGCAACATATGTGCAATACCGGCTGATGATTCATTAATGGAGAACAGTGACTGAACCGAAAAATATAGAATGACCCTAACTGTAAAGACTTCTTATATCGATAATGTATAAGCTATCATGTAACAGAAGAAAGAACATCAATAAGTGTCAAACAATCGTCTCAATGTTTATTGAAAAGAATAATATTTTGTACCAAATAAAAAGAGTTTTATAAAAAGACGACCTTTCCTTTGTTGTAGACTTTTGACGTCTCCGACAGCATATTTGGTGGATGAAATTGATACCAGTCCATAACCAGGAATGATTTTGTGACCCTAAACTTCTTTTACCTTCTTAGTGATTTGGTTCTGCAGGTTGCAAAAGTAGCAGACTCTCTTTGGGGCTGTACATTAGATTACCTTTGCCAAGTATGCATTATGCCATTGCATTCCCTGGAACGATCTTGGTAATACTGATGGGTTGATATGATGTATATATACTGGTAAAGGCAAGGCTTCAGTGTTCCAAGGTGCTACCAGAAGGAAGGAGGCGAAATTACATCAGTTCAGCCGCTTGGCGGACCTGCTCAACTTTAAATGGCCCAGTTAGTGTGAGCTAATCTGTTTATTAGGTGTACTTTGCTGTATATTACGTTTTATTACAATTCTGTCTACATTATTTGACTTCCCTTGCCACTCAAAAGATTATTAGTAAACCGAATTCCAATTTTGAATAAGGTACATTTTTAAAACATACACCATTTATATTGGACGAGCCACTTTAGGACATTGTGTGACTTTCATGAGAAACTATGGTCGGGGTGTATCTATCAGCTGCTGTGATTTATTGAAATTTAAGGATTTTTACATTTTATATTCTATTATTTATTTTTCATGTGGGAATTTTATACTATGTGGTTCAGTTCTAATATTTTATGGAATGCACGAACAGCCAACAGGTCGAGAGTGTATAATAAAGCTTGACTTACTCGGTGAGACTTGGATTTGTTGATCACAAACACAGTTCAAATAACATCTGGTAATAACGAATTTCCAAGTAAGAAGTATGAAACTGATCAATTAGAGTCAGCCCTCACTCCAAAAGAGCTGCACATGCATGCATTTGAAGATAATAGGGAGGCGGGTGCCAAATTTTCATACACGATGAGTCTAATTTTGCTCTGGCTCTCCACTCTGAGGGGAATCTACCATTTTTTTGTAGGATTCATGTCAGTGCCTGCTTTAATGGGCCCTTGTACAAAGCTTCCCTGGAAGGATTGTAAATATGCATGTATCTATAGATATGTGGACTTTTAAAAGCTAATCTGTCCATTTAATAAAGAGTTCCAACAATAGTGTGCTGGTTGACCGGCTAAACTGGGATATCAGTCTTATCCTGGACTACAGTTTTAACCGATATAGTGCATAATTTCATTTAATTGCAAGAACATGTAACACTTCATGGCTATCATTCACTCATTGGTTCTACTCATTGGCTTCACAAACCTTTCTCTGACGTGGACAAGGATGACACTTTAGTTGAATTTACTTTAGCTACCATAGGCTTTCTTCAGGCTTTAGCTTCACATCAATATTCAATACTTACAAATTAAACCCTTGACAGATTCAATTTAGTTTCTTTAAACGGCCCTATTAGGTTCTCTTGTTTGCTCATTATACACCATGCCAGATTAGGCTTTCTGCTAATCCTGTTATCCAACACACTTTCATGAGATAGAATTTGTGGCTCCACAATAAACAACTATGAAGCACTATAAAGGTATCTATTTACGAAAATATTAGGCCAGTATTCGATGCGTATGTTCTAAATACAAACTGTGAATTTCAACATATGCTAGACAGTTTATGGTCTCTATCCATGCTCCCTTAGACATATGTTTCTTGTTTATACCATTTTACTGTTCTCTATCGACTAACCATCAAACAATATATATATATCTATGTGTGTATATCTTTATATATCCACATATCTATATATATACATGCAGTGGATGCCTTTACAACAATAAAGCATTGAAAATTCGAAAGCTACTGGTGGTCCGTACCTGTTCCTTTCTGCCCGTTAGGGAATTGGAGTTCAACAACAGGAGTTGTTTTTTATATATATATATATATATATATATATATATATATATATATACTGAAAAAAACAAAGGTTACAGGAACGTTGTAGTTAGGAATTAGCATTTTAAAAAACCTTAGAAATTCACACAAAAAAACAAAGGTTACAGGGACATCTTGTTAGGGGCAGATTTTACTCGTAGAAAACCAGAGAAATTCTGCCGTTATAGGTAGCTGAGTTAACTATAACTCATGCCCCTGCAATGCACTCCTTATGATCTTGAAAATTACATCACTCATGACATGGTCAATGACATCACTGATGACATCACTGATGATACCTCAAATTAAATCACTGTTGACATCACTGATTACCATCATCCATAGATTCTTTGATGCACCCACTAACACCCCCACATAACGTTTCATATACCTACTCCAACTTCTACACTATCATTCTCAAACCCATTCACATACCCAAAGTAGTACTTACACAGCTACTCACTGATTCATAGATCAACACTGACATCTACTCACTCACCCATACAGCCACTCATACACCCACTCACTCACTAACACACGCACTGCCATATCCACAGATACACCCCTACAGATTCTCACACACTGAGTCAGTCACCCATAGAGTTTTTCACACACCTACTCACTCACCAGTACAGTCAATCACCTAGCCACTTACCCATACAGTTACACACACACTCACTTACATGCAGATACTAACACATACTCACTCACCTATACAGTGGCTGACACAAGCACAAACTCACCCATACATCCACTATCATATTCACTTGCTCACCCATACAGTCATACACCTACCCCATCACTCACCTGAACTGCCTTTCCCCTACCCAGTTACTCGCCCATATACCACTGAAACATGCACTCACTCACCGACACAGCCATACACACAATCACTCACCATTACAGCACCTCACGAATATAGCATGTTACAACCCGTGCTTTTACTACACATTACATCGACTTGCAGTAGATGGCACTGTAACATTAGCAATGTATAATTTACTATTCCCAATCCAGCCTATGCAACAGTAGGGAAGGTGTTGGAATACTAAATTATACTATTCCTTATGTTAGAGCACCATCTAATGCAAGTCGATGTAATGACTTGCGTAGTACTGCCATCGCGTTGTAACAATGTGGTCGTTGTAACGACCACGCTGTAAAGGCATCACGGTCTAATGACCCGATGTAAAGGTTGTTTCCCCCTCACACACACAGTCACGGACCCATAGAGCCACTGACTCACCCACTCACTCATCCATATAGGAAGTCACACACCCCCTCACCCACTTACACAGACACCCATAGAGGTACTTAGACAAACAATCACTCCCCCATACAGATACTCATGTATTGAGTCACACACCCATACCAACACTTAGACACCAACTGACAGAAAGATACAGACAATCACACAACCAGTCACTCACCCATACATTCACTGAGGCACCTAATCACTCACATATACAGTTAGTCACGCATGCTAATTCCTAACTATAAAGCCCCTGTAACCTTTGTTTTTTCCAGTGCATTTCTAAGGTTTTTTAAATACTAATTCTTAACAATAACGTCCCTGTAACTTTTATTTTTTTCAGTGAATTTCTAAGTTATTTTAACTAGCAGTCGCATTTGCAGAGTGATAAAGAAAGGGGGTTGGGCCTCTGACCAGCTCTCAGGAATTTCGCTGTGTAGGACTTACAGGAGATACAAGGCTTCTTGGACTCCTAAGGTGCCTCAGGAGTAAAGTTCATGCCCTAACCAGTAGTGCCTCCTGAGCCGCATTTCCAGATTGGTGGAGAAAGGGAGCGTGGTCTCCAAAGACTTATTACCAATGCCGCTGTTGTGGGACTAGCTGGAGGTAACAGGAGAAGTAGTTTGCACTAAAGGACATCCTTGTAGGGTCTACTACCCTTTCTGTTACCTCCAGTAAGTCCCACACAGTGGATTTGCTGAGACCTGGTAGGGTGCCATGTCAGCTTTCTCCACCACTCTACAACCACGCCTCCTGGTGCACTACTAGCACAGGGGTTGAGGTCTTCTTTGTATTGAGGATCCTTGGAGGCCAACTACCCCTCCTGTTGCATCCAGCAAGTCCAGCAAAAGCACCTCCTGGTTCTCTCATAGTTGGTGGTTGAAGTCTCCTTAGCTCTTGAGGGTCCTTAGGGGTCAACTAGCCCTCCTGTTACTTCCAGTGAGACCCACACAGCTGGATTGCTGAGAGGTGGTCGGAGGCTATTCCCCCTTTCTCCACCACTCTCAAAATGCACCTCCTGGAGCACTCCTGCTTGGGGGAAGAAGACCACTTTAGACCTGAGGTGCTCAGGAGGCAAGGGGACCTCACCCCCCACCAGCAGTGTGCTAAAAGGAGCGTTTGCAGAGTAGTGGAGAACGGGGCATGGCCTCTGACCACCTCTGAGCAATCCCACTTTGTGGGGCTTACTGGAGGTAACGGGGCTTTGTTGGCCTCTAAGGACCCTCACCAGCAAATGGACTTCATCCTCTAAACAGCAGCGTGCCAGAAAGCACGTTTGCGAGTTGCCATTTTTTTTCTTCTTTTTTTTTTAGGAATGCCTTTCTTTTTTTTTATAATACAAAAGGCTGGGGCCTTGCGGTCCACTCCTCGGGCAAGCTTTGGCCCCGGGGACCCCATTCCCAGGGGCCTGGCATTAACATATATATTTTTTAATAGGGAGGGGGGCCTTGTAGCCCCCCTCCCTCCCTGGGCCAACTTTTGCCCAGGGACCCCATGCCCCGGGCCTTACCACTTCATTTGGGACTGCAGGGAGCCTTAATGTGCAGTCCCTACTGGCTTCCAGCCTCCTGCGGGAGCCAGCATTGCTTTGGGGTCCAGGGAGCTGCTGACAAGCAGCTCCCTGGATCCCAAGCAATGTGTCTATTTCCCTGCTCACTTCACAGCGAGCAGGGAAACGGACACTGCTCTGCCTTCACCAAGCGAGAGCATTTGGTGCTCTCACTTGCTGAAAGCAGAGTTGAGTTTGCTATGGCAAGGTCGAAAGCCATAATCCTGCAATGCCATAGCAAACTGCAGTGTCCCGGGGGTGGACAGCCCAGGACACTGCACGAGCCGGCCCTGGGGGGGGGGTGGTCCCCAAGGCCATCTGGGGCCCCCTTCCTTCTAAGTAAGCCCTAGGAAGGTGGTGGTCCCCAAGGCAGGAGGTCCGCAACAGACCCCCTTAATTTTTGTGCTTGTGTCCCGGGGAGGTGGCAATCCCCAGGGCTGCGTGGGGGGCCGCAGCCCCCCTATGCTTTATTATTTATATTAGGCCTGGGGAGGTGTCAGTCCCTGAGGCAGTGGGGGAGGCCCTAGGACCTTCCCATACTTTTTTAAATAAGAATATATGTGCTTCAGGGAGTTGGCGGTCCCTGTGGCTGCGGGGGGCACATGACCCCACATTTAAGTGAATTATCCCCGGGGAGGTTGCGGTCCCCAGGGCTGTGAGGGGCCCATATGGGCCCCCGTTATTATTTTAATAGTGCCCCCGGGACCTGGCCCATCCGGGGGCCTAATTAAATGAAGCGTGGGAGCCCATTTTCCATTATTGTTGGGAATCATAAATCCAGCGCGACTCCTTAAATGCTTTTTGCCCCCCTAAGAGGATTAGGGGGTCAGGGTGTTTCTACCCTGCCCCCTTTTCATTTTTTAATCTTTTTTCTTGTAACTCAGTTGAACCGAGTCACAAGATGGCTGCCAACACTTGCTGGTTTGAAGTGTTGGCAGCCAATCAGATCTCAGGCACTAAATCGAGTGGGGTCGCAGATCCACCGTGGCCACAGTTGTATATCTGAGAAATATTTAAATTTCTCAGCAACTACTGAAGAGATTTACAACATTTAACAAAAAGCTCGCTTTCTGGACCAAGAGCTACCTTTTTTGCCAAATTTGGTGTAATTCTGTTCAGCAGTTTGGGCTGTAGCCGTAGCTAAAGTTTCCTATGGAAATTAACATGGAGAAAAAGCGTTTTGAGACCCACCTTTTTCTCAGCCCCGCTTGACAAATCACCCCCAAATTTTCAAGACAACAGCTGGAGTGAGTGTTTGAAAATTTCGCGAAGATTCATCAAACAACGCTAAAGTTATTGGGAAATGAAAAAACTGCTTTTTAAGACAAATTACATCCTAACTATAAATACCTACTAGCTACCGCCAGTTGGTAATATATAAATATACGTGTGTGTGTGTGTGTGTGTGTGTGTGTGTGTGTGTGTGTGTATATATATATATATATATATATATATATATATATTCACTGAAAAAACCATAGGTTTCAGGGGTGTTATAGTTAGCTGGACTTTTCACTTGTACAAAACCATTGAAATTCCCCCGTTATAGTTAGTTCAGCAAACTATAACTCGTGCGCCCGCAATGCACTGCTGATGACGTCACATATTACATCACTCATGACATGGTCAGTGACATCACTCATGACATCACTGATGACATCTCAAATGACATCACTGATGACATCATCCAGTGAATGTGTGTTTTTCTGAAAATTAAATATGTTTTATATATGTATATCTCAAGGTCTATGGAAGAATAAATGGGTATATAAGTGTCTAAATGGATGATTTGTTTTTGAAAAATTGATTGTGTAACTGACTGATTAAGTGTATCATAGTGAATACATGGCTTAGTGAGTAATGTTTAAATATGTAAATATCTGTATCAGTCTCTCACTTTGTGTATAAGTGGCTGCATGGGTTGGTGAGTAGCTACATGGGTGTCTATATAGGTTATTGGTTGGTTTTTTGAGTATCAGTCTGAGTGTCTGCATGGTTCGGTGGGGGGTATTACATAGTGCATAGGTGCATGAATGAGTGACTCACTCTTTGTATGTGTGCAGGACTGCATGGGTGGATGAGTGTGTGTATGGGTGTGTTAGTGAGTGAATGACTGTCTCAATAGTGTCTTTATGAGTAACTACATATGTTTTAAACTAGTATATGTGACTATTGGTGTATATAAGTGAGTATATGTGAGAGTGAGAGATTAAAAAAGAGTTCCTGTATGAATAAGTATGTGTTTCTATAAGTGATTGTTTAAAAGACTAAGTATGTGTAAGTTTCCGTAGAAGTAAGTGTAGTGGTGTGTGTATAACTGTATATGCAAATAAATGTATGTTTGATTCTTTATTAGCATGAGTGACTATGTGTGTGAGTAACTCTATGGATGAGTGGCATTGTGTAACAGGATGTATAGGTGTATGAGTACATATGATGAGTGAATACATGTATGAGTGACTGTATAGGACTGTTGGTGAATGAGTGGATGTGTATGTGGATCTTAGAATTACTGAAGAGGTTGTTGTAACTGGTATTGGTATGTCCATTGTTTTGAAAAGTTTAGTCTCTATTTTTGAATGTGTGTATCAAAGGTTATATTAGGGTGAGAGGAGGTCTGCCACTCTATCACAAGGATGATGTCATCAGTGATGTCATCAGTGATGTCATTTGAGATGTCATCAGTGATGTCATGAGTGATGTCACTGACCATGTCATGAGTGATGTAATATGTGACGTCATCAGCAGTGCATTGCGGGCGCGCGAGTTATAGTTAGCTGAACTAACTATAACGGGGGGATTTCAATGGTTTTGTACAAGTGAAAAGTCCAGCTAACTATAACACCCCTGAAACCTATGGTTTTTTCAGTGAATTTCTGAGGTTTTTTAAATGCTGATTCCGAACTATAACGTGCCTGAAACCTATGTTTTTTTCTGTGAATTTCAAAGGTTTTTTAAATGCTAATTTCTAACTATGCCTACAGAGATAGGACATGTGAAGAAAAAAGAAAAAATGCACAGAAAGAAAAAAAAGAAGTGCAGAAAGAAGCAACAGAAGTCCTCAAAGACGAAGAAAAGTGCAGGAAGAAGGATAACGTGCAGAAAGAACAAAAAGAAGAGCAGAAAGAAGCCTTGTTGCAAAATCATCCTGTACCCTCAACTTTTTCAGATGGATACTGGTGGTAACTGAGTCTGACTAACC
Organism: Triturus cristatus; assembly: GCF_964204655.1. NCBI lineage: Eukaryota > Metazoa > Chordata > Amphibia > Caudata > Salamandridae > Triturus > Triturus cristatus. Next base: position 288,159,335 of record NC_140587.1, read on the forward strand.
AGTCCTAGAGCCAGTGCTATGTTAAAAGACACTTAGAATACAGTGAAAACACCTACGTACACTAGGGAACATTATGCGTTGGGGTCCCCCTGTGATTAGCATGACCTTCTCTGTAAGCCCCTAGTAGATAATAGGGCAGGGGGATTAAAACTACCTCTTAAAACAGGCCACAGGGCGTTTTTGCACACGTTAACTCAGGCACCGTCCCCTCTCTTCACCACTGTGTAAACACGCCCTGTGTCCGTTTTTAGTTGGGAGATTAAGTTCATTTGAATCCTGAGGGTCCCTAGGGTCCAACTAGCCCACTAGGTACCTCCAGTAAGTGCCACAGAGCTGCGTTGCAGAGAGGTGTAAAAAGTGGCACAGCCTGGACCACCTCTCTGCAATGCAGCTCAGTGGCGCTTACTGGAAGCACTTGGTGGGCTAGTTAGCCCCCAGGGGCCCTCAGTATTGAAGGAAAATTATATCCCCAATTTAAAACGTGCCATAATGCGTGTTTGCACACGTCACCTCAGGCCCCGTCCCCTCCCTTCACCACTGTGTAAACGCGCCCTGTGGCTGTTCTAAGTTGAGAGATTAAGTCCCCTTGAATCCTAAGGGTCCCTAGGGTCAAACTAGACCACTAGGTACCTCCAGTAAGCGCCACAGAGCTGCGTTGCAGAGAGGTGTAAAAAGGGGCTTGGCCTCAGAACACCTGTCTGCAGCGCAGCTCCCTGGTGCATACTGGAGATGCCTGTTGGGCTAGTTGGCCCTCAGGGACCCTCAGTATTGAAGAGGAATTAATTCTCCAACTTACAACTCACCAGGGGGCGCGTTTGCAGAGTGCTGCAAGGAGGGGGCGTGGCCTCCGGCACGATGCCAGTCTTTTATTTATTTTAATTTTTTAAGAAGGGGGGCTGTGTGGTTCCCCTTCTTATTCTAATTTATTGGCCCTGATGACCCCATCCCCCAGGGCCTGTCTCCTAATTATATTTTTTTGACCCCAATCCCCAGGGGCGGCCACTGTTTTTTATTATTTTTAAAAAATATATATTTATAGACACACCTAGGACATGCTGGACAAACCGTACGTACCTATCACCATGACGATTTGCGTGATATTCATTAAAAGGTGACTATGCATACAATGAATCCACGTGGAATGTATTTACACCACTAGTGAAGCTCTGACATGTCTGATGCCCTACCGTGGCTAATCCCGGTAGACACCCTTGTCGTTTATTTATACAAACATGGGTAGCTATTGACGGGCACATTTAATACACATGCACACCAAGCCATTCAAAGGGAATTCGACAAAAATTCGACCAAAACTATGCAAGAAACCCCCCTCACGGTTAATAAAACACACATCCACTGCCGGATGTGTAATACTTTTTATTTTACTCTCTGGAAAGGGGACGAACATCACTTGAGAGTCACAGCGCGCTCCTGGCAGAGCCCAATGCTGTGTTACACCCACCATTGCCTGCTGAGTGTCACACACCTCTGTGTTGTATTCCACTAGCTAGTGCATATGCTATGACACTCTCTAGCCCATGTGCACTGTAACACCACCCCGTGAATATGTCATGCCACACTTGTCTTCGCACGGGTTATATTGCCCCATCTAACGTGCCTTCCTCGATGCCTATGTTATAACGCACAGTGCTATGCCATACATATTACAATCTGGGGTCCATATCTTTGTCACAGTGCATATGCAACGTTACACTCCCCAGCACATATTTTATATTACAACTTTAGAGACTAGTTAGGTTACACAACACTGCCCTGTGCATATTGGACTCCAAGGCGCATATCGCATTGCACGCGCTAGTGCCTGTGCTATCTCGCGCTCTCCAATGAATCTGTCATTGCGCACAATGTATTGCATATTATATTTCACGCCCGGTTCATCTTATATCATACTTTTTGGTGCATAGTTTATACCATACACTATATCTAGTTTTCATTTTCAATCGTGCTCTCAGGACTATGTTCTATATAACACTGTGTTCACCTACCCTTTTCACGGGCATTACATTTTGCGATAGGGGGTGGAGGGTCAGGGGGTGTTTCTGCCAAGTGAGCCCGGAGTCACAGTCACAAACGTCCTCTTCTTCCTGAATAAAAGTGAGATTATGCTGCATACTTGTTCATATTTTAAGTAGTTCGCACAGACACACGTTTTAAAAACAATAAAGTTCCTAATACCAGCCTTCTCTGAACATTTAGCTTGCTGCCCCATCCCCCTCCTCCCTATCCTCTGTTGTGTGAATCCATGGACTATGAACCACAGAAAGGACCGTCCCTAGTTGTGTCTAAGAGATGCCCAATTTAGTGGGGGAAAATCACAAAAATTGACGGACTCGCATCACACACCACCAGGTGTCATGCTTCATCATCTGCCAGTCCTCGCCCTCTAAAAGCCGCGTTTGATAGAGGGCGGGCATACACCTGAAGACAGGGATGCACTTCTAAACTAAGTGGGGGCCCAAACAAAAAAAGGAGTGAGTGAATTTAAAAACCATCATAGTATACCTGAACAATTTTTATTCTATGGGGTTACTATGTGGGATTAAAATATATAAGTGCAGTGAGTGGGGACCTTATCATCCCGTCGCCGCTGTGAATCAGTGATTGTTAATAGGGGGTCAACATGTTTCTGCCTGTATTGTCCACTTGGGTACGTGGCATTCATCGGGACCTTAAATATTGGGCTCCAATCTTACCACTGGGGGCGTAGGCCTATAGCCAGCTGCCACCTGTTTAGAGAAACCTGTAAGAGAGAGGGGGTGAGACAAACATATAATACTCAAAATGGTTGTCATTCGGTAGACCTTGATGTGTCACAGTCACGCTCCATACTTACTGCTCTCTCCTAAAGTGAAAAAGGTGAAAAATGTATATGAGTGTCAGGCATCTGTGTTCACTCTGACATTCCATCCATGGACTAGCCTCCTCCCTCCTGCCATGCATGGTCTGATGTGCTGCCACTGCCCTCAATTTAGTATGATGTACCAGTCCACTCCTCCTGCCCTCCATTGCCCAATTCTATGCCCCATCATTGACCTCCTGCTTAAACTCTGTGCTTAGCTTGCTGCCCCTATTCTCCTTCCCCCTGCCCTCCGATGTCTTTGTGTATGCCCCTGCTCCATCCTTTTTGCCCACCATGTTCCATGGACCTGCCACTCCTATCTACTCTGAGTGTTCTGTTGAGCTGCCACTCCCCTCCCACCTGCCTAGCATTGTCAGATGACTGTAACCTGTCCCTGCCACCTCCACCCTGCCTGTCCACATGCCATGCCCCTATCCTCTTCCTCCTGTCCTATATGGTCCATTGTACTGCCACACCCTTCTGCCCTCCCTGGTCTGTTGTGCTGCAACTGCTCCTCCTGCCTGCCCCGTGCGGTCTGTTGTGAGGCCCCTTCCCCTGAACTTTCTTGTCTGTGCACAGGTCCTGACCCTCCCTTCTATCCTCCATCGTCCTTCGTGCATTCCCCTGCACCCTCCTTCTTGCCCATCATAGCCATTGTGCTACCACTAACCCTCCCACTTGCCATGCATGGTCTTCTGTGCTGCCATGGCCCCTCCCACCTTCCCTGTGTGGTCAGTTAGCTGCCCCTGAACCCCTCCCACCTTCCCTCCATAGTCTGTGTGTATGCCATCACAGTCTCACTGTTGCTCTTCATGGTGTGTCTTGCTTCTAGTGCCCATCCTGCCTGACCTCCATGGCTATCTTGCTGCTCCTGCCCTGCCCCCTTGCCCCCAGCCCTCTGTTTACATGTGCAGAGCCCTACTCCCTCCCTCCTGGCTTGTCTGTTCCATTGTAATGCCCCTGATCCATCCCTCCTGCCCTTTATGGTCTGTTATGCTGCAGCTTTCTCTCCTGTCTGTCCATTATGGTCCTGCCTCTTGCCCCTCTGTTCTCTGTTGTCCATGTGCATGGTCCTGTCCCCTCCCTCTTGCTTTTTATGGATTGTTGTGCTGCAGTCCCGTCCCGCATACCCTGTGTGGTGTATTGTGCTGCTGCAAACCCTGATGCCTGCCCTGCAGGGTCAGTTTGGTGCACCTCTCCATGTACCTCCTGTCCTCTGTTATCCAAGTCCATGTCCCTACCCCCTTTCCTTCCATGATCCAATGTACCATACTTGCGAACATTTTGAACTTGGTAAGAGGGAGATTTTGAAAAAAAACTGGGGTATTGATTTTCCCCTTTAAATTACATTGAAAAAGAGGAGATTGTAGACAGGAGACAGATAAAATAAAGCCCATTTGAGCTTAAAAACATTGGACGTTTCCTGGCTGAATCGGGTCTGTTGGCATGTATGGTTGTACTACCATTGCCTCTTCCTTCTGCCCACAATGGTCTATTACATTGCCACAGCCTCCCTTGCAAGTCCTGTATTGTTGGTTTGTTGCCCCTGCCCCCCTTTCCACTGCCCTCCATAGTCTGTTGTGCTGCCACGGCCCTTCCTGCCTGCTCAGTGTGGTTAAATTGTTGCCTTTGCACCCTCCTACCTGCCTTCAATTTTCAGAGTCCGTGCCCCTGGCCTCTGCCTCTCAACAGTACCCTAATGAACAACTAGATTGCTAACATTCTATATTTATTACAAAAGTGTGGAACGCCTGACGTCATCTTGATGTAATCAAAACTGTAATACCTAGAGCATTTCCTTTAGAAATTACATATATGAGAGGGTCTTATTGGCATCAAAATTATGGTTAGTGCTCTAAAAGAAGGACATATTTTCTGAGTTTTCAAATAGCGAGAAAGCACTTTTAAATTATTTGTTACCTTTATGTTTTTTTATCCAGTTGACCACTTGATTAAATGTTGCACTTAGGGGAGAGGATGTGGTGTTACTTCCAGAACTGCAGACTTTGAAACTGGGGAACCAGGTTGGAGTTTCTGCTTCAGCTCGACATTCTGTGATTCTGGTCAAATCACTTAGTCTCCCCATGTCTACAACCAAAATGAATTTGTTCTTTTGTGATGTAACCAATGCTCATGTAAAGCACTCCAATACCTGACAAGTCTGCACTATATAACACTGCAAAAACACAAAATAATAAGTGTTTTGCACACTTCTGTCATTGGGCTACATTTGGGCTACATCTGGGTGATTTTGGGCTACATTTGGGCTCTTTTGTCTGGTGGCCATCTTGGGAGATTTATTTGTTATGAAGTTTCCTAATTTCCTCATGTACTGCAGTCTCCTCAGTAGGAAATGCTTTCATTGTTTTACTTTGATTCCATCATGAAGGTATTCAGATATGTCACACATTTGCCATAAATTCTGAATGTTAGCACTCTAGTTGCTCATTAGATCACTGTAGTAAAACTACTGTTCACCATGGAAGTCTGCTCCTGGTATTAAAAGTGCATGTTTCAGTCTGCATGTCAGAATTTTTTAATGAAATAGAAGAGGATTTGAGAAGTCACTCAAAATGTGCCCTCATTTTCTTTCTTCAGCATTAATCATAATTTCTATGGCAAAATGAACCCCCTCATTGTGTTCCTTTTTAAATTAAATGTTTTAAGTGTTACCAGTTTATTCCAATCAAGATGGCTTCAGGTGTGCCATACTTTTGTCATAATGAAGACAGTAAGCGCTCTAGTTGTTTTTAAGAACACTCTGGGACATTCTGTCATTGGGCTATACTTGGGCTACATCTGGGTGATATTTGGGCTACATTTGGGCTCTTTTGTCTCTGGTGGCCATCTTGGCAGACTTATTTGTTATGAAGTTTCCTAATTTCCTCATTTACTGCAGTCTCCTCAGTAGGAAATACTTTCAGTTTTTTACTTTGATTCCAAAGGCATTCAGATGTGTCACACATTTGCCATAAATTCTGAATGTTAGCACTCTTTTTGCTCATTAGATCACTGTAGTAAAGCTACTGCTCACCAGGGAAAACTGCTGCTGGTATTGAAAGTGCATGTTTCAGTCTGCATGTCAGAATTTTTTAATGAAATAGAAGAGGATTTGAGAAGTCACTCAAAATGTGCCCTAATTTTTCTTTCTGCAGTACTAATCATACTTTTTATGGAAAAATGAACCCCCTCATTTTGTTCCTTTTTAAATTAAATGTTTTAAGAGTTACCACTTTAATCCAAGCAAGATGGCTTCATGTGTGCCATACGTTTATCATAAGTAGGACTGTTAGCGCTCTAGTTGTTCTTTGGAACACTCTGGGAAGCTGCAGTAGAACACAAAGGAATCAACTGACAGTCTCTGCCCTTGTTGGATGTACATGTTTTACTGAGAATGTCAGACTTCATTCTCACATGACTGAGAAAGATAATGTGAATTTACAGAAAATAAGCTCTCAGTTTAGCTTATAGATCACCTTCCAAACCTCTGTGGGAAAAGCATGAGAAAATATTTTTCTCTCAATCATGATATCCCAGCAGAAGGCTTTTCACATGGTGAAATCACCTTAGAACATACCACAATTCCTAAAATGAGTACGGTACCATCAACAAATGATTTATAATGTAACTAAAGTCTTAAAACCTTCTATTAACTGCAATGCTTTTTAATGAGGTGCTATCATGTATATTGGTCCCAAGATGTCTGCCAACACTTCTTGGATGATGTGCTGACAGCCAATCAGATCTCAGGATGAGATGTGTGGTTAGGCTCCGCCCACATATATATATGATTTTACTTTTGATTTTCTCAGGAACTACTGAACAGATTGACACCAGACCTGCAAAAGGCACATCCCTGACCTGAGGACTACCTCTCTGCCAAATTTCAAGTAATTCTGTTCAGCCGTTCGGGCTGTACCTTGGACTAATGGTCCCTATGGAAAATTGCATGGGGAAAACGCGTTTTGGGACCCCCCTTTTTTCTCAGCCCCCGCTTGACGAATCCCCCCGAGACTTTCAGGGTAGGAGCGGAGCGCCCCCCCTATTTTGAAAATTTCGCGAGTATTCGTCAACCGGCGCCAAAGTTATTCCAAATAGAATGTTGCGGATTTCCTATGGAAACACGGTCCTAACTATAACTATCTACTGGCGACCGCCAGTAGATAATATATATATATATATATATATATATATATATATATCCACAGCTTAATCCCGAAGCGAAAACAGCTGGAACGGCGCAACACCAGGGTACAGACTCCGTCAGCAAAGGTGCAGGTAAGTAGGGTTTATTTAAATCTTAATGGCCAAATGACGTGTTTCGGCCGCCAAACATGCAGCCTTGATCACATAGCGCTTGGTTTAAAATGGTGCAGTATATATAGGTGACAGTGGCAGTGTTTTTTCCATGTTTATTACAATGAGTAGGCTTTTTACTACATGTGATATTTTTTTATTGTAGCATTGCTTTACTGTGATTAGTGACATCACTGAAAAACAAGTTTGTTTAGTTGATAAAATGGCATGGTAAACAGACTCAGTAAACATGACCAGAGTGAGACAGGCTGCAAAAAATGTGAGTATTCGCGCTCTAGCACTTGTCACAAATGTAAAATCAACAAGCGCCCAGACACAGCATGTAGCTAAACGCATAGCAAACTTAACACGTGTCTCTTTCCCGATATTGAAAGGATGCTGTTCCCAAATACAAGGCCGTGTGTGCCCTTAAAATCATGGGGAGTATATCGGTATGGTGAAAGCTGCGTCGTCTGCGTGCCCGGCGTGAAGTATTGACCGTGCACCCTGAACGAAAGTGTGGAACCTGAGGAATAGGTACCATAAGGTTAGCATTGCACAAAATCATGCTCGATAGCCCTGAAGGATCTCTGAGAAAAGCCTATGTAGTATGGAAATTCCCACATGAATGCGAGGTACTGAGCCACTGAAATATATAAGAAATGAAAAGAGTGAGCGTGAAGGGTGCGTACTGTGCTGTGTAACTAGATCCAAGGAGGCGTGCGTGCTTAGTGCGCATAGATAGTGAACAATGAGTGATGTTTTAAAATGCCTCCTCAAATCGGTGAACTTAAGAAAAAATGGTAAAGTCGCAATTGCGGAAAGAATAAATAACCGTAGCAAATGCTAAAGGTTGGCCCAAGCACGCCCAAAATACTCATGCAAAAACTGAGCTATTCAATACATGGAGAGTGAGTCAGTGACTACGCTCATGTGATACAAATGATAGGTCATGAGCAATGTAAGGTAAACTTAAACTTAAAAGGAACATTCTGAATGCGCGCGTATGGCAGCTATCAAACATAAAGGAATAATGAACATCTAGAGTACAAATATTCTGGCTGCTGATTGTGAAAAGGGATAACCATGTCTCCCTACTGAAAACGATACGCTGGTGTGCTCAGTGTTTATACAGTGCAATGGTTACACGCATTGTCAAAATCTCAGAATAGATACAATCAATTAAAACATATGAAGGATGCACACAGAAAGTGAAAAATGGAAAGAAAGGCAGAAGCTGCAGAGGGAACATGACATCAATAAATCTTAAATTAAAGGAAATTATGTAGATCCTCACTGGTGTTAAGGCCTGTGGGTGTCTTTGTGTTGAACTGGATTATATATCTACTCTCCAATTGACGCAGGAGCTTCTCCCTGTTGCCCCCCGCCTAAGTGTGGCTACGAAGTCAATCACTGAGTATTGGACGTGCTCTAAGTTGTTATTATGCACCTCCTTGAAATGCCTGGCTACCGGGTAAGCTGGATCATTGTTAATGATAGCTCTTAGATGCTGTAGAATGCGGAGATGTACCTGTAATTTGGTACTACCAAAGTAGCGCAAACCACACTTACATTCAAGTACGTAGATAGCGTACTCTGTTCTACATGTTAGCCTGTACTTGATGATGAGTGGAGTGTTCCTGAATGTGGAGTCTAGTTGCGTGACATTTTTGCCAAATTTACAGGCTCTGCAGCTGTTGCATTTCACAAAGCCTTTCCTATCAGCTAACCAGTTGTGTGTAGTTATGATTTTTGGACTGTTCTTCACTAATGTGTCACGCATGGAGAATGCACGTCTGTAGGGGATGTCAGGGTGGTCAGTAACTAATGCACCCAAAGTGGGGTCCGATTTAATGATGCCCCAATGTTTATTAATGACTGATCTGATGGCTCTTTCTTCGGTGTTGTGGGTTATGATCAGTCTGGTGCTGACTTTGCCTGTTGGTTGATTCAGTATGTTACCAATGCTAATGGTCTCGGGTGCAGGTTTACCCATGAGGAGTTCTTCCCGGGGGATGGCATTGGCTCTTTCTGTGGCTTAACAGATGTTGGTTGCAGAATAGCCCCGTGCCCTAAATCTACTGGCTGCCTCACTCTGGCACTCAATGAGATCACTCTGATTACTACACATCCTACACAGGCGAAGCATTTCCCCATAAGGAATGCTGGCTATTAAATGTCTAGGGTGAAAGCTAGATGCGTGTAGGGTTGAATTGCCCCTGTGTGTTTTCTATGAAGTTTAGAGTGTAAGGAGCCATTGGCAAAATAGAGCATGACGTCTAGAAACTCAATTGAGGTGTCACTAATGTTGGCGTTAAATTCCAAATTGAGATCGTTTGTGTTGATCTCAGCTATGAAGGCCCTCGCACTATCGGAGTCACCTCGCCAGATTAAAAAGACGTCATCTATATACCTAAGCCAGGACACGATGTGGTTATCATAAACCTCAGAGTGATCGACACTGAGAGCCTGCTCCTCCCACCAGCCAACATGTAAACATGCATAGCTGGGTGAGAAGCAGGCTCCCATCACCACCCCTCTGAGCTGTTGATATACAGTTTTGTTAAACATAAAAAAGTTGTGTTCAAGACACCAGTCAATCAAAAATAAAATAAATGCATTGTGCTTATGACAGTGAATCGGTCTCTTGTCAAGGAAATATTTGCAGGCAGCAATCCCATTACTGTGGCATATGCTTGTATAAAGCGATGTGATATCAAGTGATATTAGCAAATAGTCATCATGCCATGGTATGCCCTTGATTTTCTGCAGAAAATCATGGGTATCTTTAAGGTAAGATTGCAGGTTAGAGACAATATATATATACACCAATGTGTATTGAAAAATGAGTTGGTGTATAAGTGTCTGGATGATTTAGTGGGTGCTTGACCGACTGTATAAGTGAGTGATTAAATGTGTCTTAGTGAATGCATGGCTGAATGTCTAATCTGTGTGAATGTCTGTATTAGTCTGTCAGTTGCTGTGTAAGTCGCTGCATGAGTTGTTGAGTAGCAACATGAGTGTCTATATGGGTTAATGATTGATTGTCTGAGTACCTGTTTGGGTGCCTGAGTGTCTATGTGGGTGGGGGGGTTTAACTCCCTGCATGAATGTGTGAGTGGGTGATTCAGTGGGTGTATAGGAGCGCATTTGCGAGGGGCTGTATGGGTGAGTGAGTATGCGTATGGCTATGATGGCGAGTGAATGGATGTCTTAGTGGTATATATTTGAGTAATTACATATGTGAAAGGCAGTATACGTGAGTGTTGGAATATATAACTAACTATATATGAGAGTGAGTGATTTTGAGAGTGGCTGTATGGGTGAGTATGTGCTTGTGTCAATGATTGTATAAGAGAGTAAGTATGTGTTAGTTTCTGTATGAGTAGGTGAGGTGGTGTGTGTATAACTGTATAGGTGAGTAAATGGGAGTGTGATTGATTCATTGCATAACTGACTAGGTGTGTGAGTAACTCTATGGGTGAGTGGCGGTGTGTAAGTGTCTGTATAGGTGTATGAGTGCATATATATCAGAGGATGTATTGATGAGTGACCGCATGTATGAGTGACTGTATGGGTGATTGAGTGGATGTGTGTAGACCTATGAATCAGTGAGTGGGTATGTACTAACTGGTATTGGTGTGTTTATGATTTCGAGAATGGTAGTCTGTATTTTAGAGTGGGTGCATCAAAGGTTATACTAGAGTGTGAGGAGGTGCATCAGATGATCATGTGAATGATGTCATCAGTGATGTCATCCGTGATGTCATTTGAGATGTCATCAGTGATGTCACTGACCATGTCATGAGTGATGTAATATGTTACGCCTTCTGCAGTGAATTGCTGGGGCGTGAGTTATAGTTAGCTCAACTAACTATAACGGACACATTTCTCTGGTTTTGTATGAGTAAAATGTCCAACTAACTATAACGTCCCCAAAACCTGTGTTTTTTTCAGCAGATTTTTAAGGTTTTTTAAATGCTAATTTCTAACTATAACGTCCCAGAAACCTATCGTTTTTTCAGTGAATTTCAATGGTTTTCTAAATGAACGTTTCTAACTTTAATGTCCTTGAAACCTGTTTTTTTTCAGAGAATTTCAAAGGTTTTTTAAATGCTAATTTCTAACTATAACGTCTCTGAAACTTATGTTTTTTCAGTGAATTTCAAAGGTTTTTTAAATGAAAATTTCTAACTATTACGTCCCCAAAACCTGTGTTTTTTCAGTGAATTTCTAAGTTTTTTTAAATGCTAATTTCTAACTATGCCTACATAGGTAGGACATGTACAGAAAGAGGGAGATAAGTGCAGAAAGAAGCAAGAAAAGTGCAGAAAGAGGCAAGAGGTGCAGAAAGAGGAAGAAAGGTGCATAAAGAAGCAACAGAAATGCAGAAAGTGGCAACAGAAGTCCAGAAAGAGGAATAAAGGTGCAGAAAGAAGCAAGAGATTTGCAGAAAGAACCAACAGAGGTGCAGAAAGAGGCCTACTTTGACTGTACCTTACAACAGACTCATACAAAGTAGCCTAATCACTAATCCGTCTCCCAGGATACCTTAAACCTCACTTTTCTCTTGAAGGTTCAATGTTCATCGACTGCTCAGAATGTTAGGCCTACCACATATAAAACAGCAATCGTAAGCATATCACTGTTGTAAGTCTGACCAAGTTTGTGAAGGTATGCATGCTTGTGTCTCTGCTTGTAACGAATGACACGTTGCATAAAAATAAACGTAGAAATACTTGAACACCTGTGTTTCAAACAGCATACTCTGTAAATGTTTGTACAAAAAGGTAGATACAAGAAAAGTGCAGAAAGAAACTACAGATGTGCAGAAAGAGGCAAGAGGGGTGCAGAAAAAAGCAAGATAAGTGTCAAAGAACCAACGGAGGTGCAGAAAGAGGCAAGAGGGGTGCAGAAAGAGGAAATAGAAGTGCAGAAAGAAGCAAGAGAGATGCACAAAGAGGGAAGAAGGGTGCAGAAAGAGGCTAAAGGGGTGCACAAAGAGGGAAGAGGGGTGCAGACAGAGGCAAGAGAATTGCAGAAAGAGAGAAGAGGGGTGCAGAAAGAAGCAAAAGAGGTGCAGAAAGAAGCACCAGAGGTGCGGAAGGAGGCAAGAGAACTGCACAAAGAGGCAAAAGAGTTGTAGGAATAGGCAAAAGAGGTGCGGGAAGAGGGGTACAGACAGATGCAAGAGAATTGCAGAAAGAGGGAAGAGGGGTGCAGAAAGAAGCAAGAGAAGTGCAGAAAGAGGCAAGTAGGGTGCATAAAGAGGCAAGAGAACTGCAGAAAGAGGCAAGAGAGTTGCAGAAACAGGAAAAAGGGGTGCAGAAAGAGGGAACATGTGTGGAGACAGGGGCAAGAGTGGTGCAGAAAGAGGGAAGAGGAGTACAGAAAGAGGCAAAAGGAATGCATACATTTGCAACAGAGGTGCAGAAAGAAGCAAGAGCAGGGCAGAAAGAACTAACAGAGGTGCAGACAGAGGCAAAAGGGGTACAGAAAGAGGCAAGAAAAGTGCAGAAAGAAGCAAAAGAGGTACAGAAAGAGGCACAAGAACTGCAGAAAAGGCAATAGAGGTGCAGAAAGAAGCAGGAGAGGTGCAGAAAGAGGGAAGAAGGGTGCAGAAAGAGGCTAAAGGGGTGCACAAAGAGGGAAGAGGGGTGCAGATAGAGGCAAGAGAATTGCAGAAAGAGAGAAGAGGGGTGCAGAAAGAAACAAAAGAGGTGCAGAAAGAGGCAACAGATGTGCGGAAGTAGGCAAGTGAACTGCACAAAGTGGCAAAAGAGTTGTAGGAATAGACAAAAGAGGTGCAGAAAGAGGGAAGAGGGGTACAGACAGAGGCAAGAGAATTGCAGAAAGAGGAAAGAGGGGTGCAGAAAGAAGAAAAAGAGGTGCAGAAAGAGGCAAGTGGGGTGCAGAGAGGCAAGAGCAGTGCAGAAAGAGGCACGAGATGTGCAGAAAGAGGCAAGAGAGGTGCAGAAAGAGTCAAGAGATCTATAGAAAAAGGGAAGAAGGGTGCAGAAAGAAGCAAGAGAACTGCAGAAAGAGGCAAGAGAGTTGCCGAAACAGACAAAAGGGGTGAAGAAAGAGGGAACATGTGTGGAGACGGGGCAAGAGTGGTGCAGAAAGAGGGAAGAGGAGTACAGAAAGAGGCAAAAAGAATGCATACATTTGCAACAGAGGTGCAGAAAGAAGCAAGAGCAGGGCAGAAAGAACCAACAGAGGTGCAGACAGAGGCAAAAGGGGTACAGAAAGAGGCAAGAAAAGAGCAGATAGAAGCAAAAGAGGTGCAGAAAGAGGCAGGAGAACTGCAGAAAAAGGCAAGAGAGGTGCAGGAAGAGGCAGGAGAGGTGCACAAAGAGGGAAGAAGGGTGCAGAAAGAGGCAAGAGGGGTACAGAAAGAGGGAAGAGGGATGCAGAAAGAAGCAAAAAAGGTGCAGAAAGAGGCAAGTGTGGTACAGACATAGGCAAGAGCAGTGCAGAAAGAACCAAGACATGTGCAGAAAGAGGCAAGGAGGTGCAGAAAGAGGCGAGAGATCTGCGGAAGAAGGGTGCAGAAAGAAGCAAGAGAAGTGCAGAAAGAGGCAAGTGAGGTGCAGAAGGAAGCAAGAGAACTGCAGAAAGAGGCAAGAGTTGCTGAAACAGGCAAAAGGGATGCAGAAAGAGGGAACATGTTTGCAGACAGAGGCAAGAGAGGTGCAGAAAGAGGGAAGAGGGATGCAGAAAGAGGCAAGAGAAATGCATACATTTGCAACAGTGGTGCAGAAAGAAGCAAGAGCAGTGCAGAAAGAACCAACAGAGGTGCAGAAAGAGGCAAGAGGGGTACAAAAAGAGGCAAGAAAAGAGCCGAAAGAAGAAAAAGAGGTGCAGAAAGAGGCAGGAGAACTGCAGAAAAAGGCAGGAGAGGTGCCGTAAGAGGTAGGAGAGGTGTACAAGGAGGCAAAGGGGTATAGAAAGAGGCAAGAGTGGTACAGAAAGAAGCAAGAGAAGTGGAGAAAGAAGCAACAGAGGTGCTGAAAGAGGCAAGAGGTGTACAGAAAGAAGTAAGAGAAGTACAGAAAATGGCAAGAGAACTGCAGAAAGAGGTAAGATGGATGCAAACGAGAAGAAGGGTGCAGAAAGAAGCTAGAGAAGTGCAGGAAGAAACAAGAGAGGTGCAGAAAGAGGGAAGAAGGGTGAAGAAAGAGGCAAGAGGGGTACAGAAAGAAGCAAGTGAGGTGCAGAAAGAGGCAACAGAGGTACAGAAAGAGGCAACAGAGGTGCAGAAAGTGGAAGAGATGAGCAGAACTAGGCAAAAGAAGTGCAGAAAAAAAGAAAGGTGCAGAGAGAAGCAAAAGAAATACAGAAAGAGGCAAGAGAGGCACAGAAAGAAGCAAGAGTGGTATGCACACCATTAGTAGCAATTTAATACCCACATTTAGCAACAAGTAACAGGTGACCATTTTAGGTTTGCAATGGGCCTTGCACCACACTTGTCTCTGCATTTTTGGTAACTTTTGAGCCGTTTGAGGTAGAAATTAGGTTTGTTTTTTCCAAATCTGCAGATTATGCAGCAGATGATGGATTATGTGGCAAATGGGGAAAATGTATTAATGTGCAAAAGTCAGTGCAGCTAAGCAGGCACATAATTCCAATAGTTCTGCTCATACCTCTGACTCCAGAAGTGCTCCTCAGTGGTTCCTTCTTTTTTTGTCTCATTGAGTTAATAGTTAAGATTCTATGGAAACGAGGAGGATTAAACCTGAGGTTACCACTCCACCACTCAGACTATCATACCACACAATTACTCTCCATAACACATAATCCCACTCTACATAATTACTATACACTAAATACCACATACTTTCTATCTACATATTTCACTGCACAACATACCACATAATTCCACTACACACAACCTACATCCACTCCACTCCAAGAAACATTAAAAAAACACTTTTACATTTACAAAACACCAATGACTCTAACTCTTGCAAATGCAGAACCTATTACATTGCAAATGCTTCTTTATCTAGTAGTCGCGTTTGCAGAGAGGTGGAGAAAGGGGGTTGGGCTGCCGACCACTGCACAGGACGTACAGGAGGTACCAGGAGGGCTTCTTGGCCCACAAAGTCCCTCAGGAGAAAAGTGGACTTCATCCCCCAACCCGTAGTTTGCTAGGAGGTGGTGAAAAAAGGGGGCATGGTCTCCAAAGACATCTTAGCAAGCCCCCTGTGTGGGACTGATTGGAGGTAACAGGAGGGGTAGTTGGTCCCCAAGAACAACTTTGGAGGCCAATTACCCCTCCTATTACCTCCAGTAAGTCCCACACAGCAGCATTAGTAAGTTCTCATAGAAAGCCATGCCCCCTTTACCCACCAGTCTGCAAATGCGCTCCCTGGTGCGCTCTTCGATGGGGATTAAAGTTCCCTTCGCTGCTGGGGAGTTTAGGGGCCAACTAGTCTACCTGTTACCTCCAGTAAGCTCCACACAGTGGGATTGCTGAGAGGTGGACACAGGAAACACCCTCTTTGTCCACCACTCTGCAAACACACCTCCTGGCATGCTCTTGGTTGGGGGATGAAGTCCCCTTGCCTCCTGAGGGTCCCTGGGGGCCAAGTAGCCCTATTGTTACCTCCAGTAAGCCCCACACAACTGGATTGCTGACAGTGGTCCAAGTCCACGCCCCCTTTTTACACCACTCTGCAAACACGCCGCCTGGCGCACTGCTGCTTGAGGAATGAAGTCCGCTTCAGTCCTGAGGTCCTCAGGACACGAGAGGATCCCATCACCCCACCAGCAGTGCGGCAACAGACGCATTTGCAGAGTGGTGCAAAAAGGGGCATGGCCTCGGACCACCTCTCAGCAAACCCACTGTATGGGGCTTACTGGAGGTACCTGGTGGGCTAGTTGGCCCCCAAGGACCCTTATCATTCAAGGAAACTTAATCCCCCAACCCAGAACGCGCCAAGAGGCACGCTTGCAGAGTGGTGCAGGGAGGTGCCGCCAGCGAGATGCCAGCTTTTCTTTTCTATTTTTATTTTTAGAAGGGGGGCTGTGTGACGAATCACCTCAAAACTTTCAAGACAGGAGCTGACCTGAGTGAACCATTAGTTTTGAAAATTTGTGAAGATTTGTCAAACTACGTCAAAGATATTGGCAAAAGAAAAAATGCTTTTTGAATGGAAACAAGTTCCTAACTATAACTACCTTCTGGTAAAAGTTCAGTATGGTTCAGTAAACATGAATTCGAAAATGCCCTGGAATTTGCCAGTTATTATATACAATGCACAGCAAATACCATAACTCA
Organism: Triturus cristatus; assembly: GCF_964204655.1. Classification (NCBI taxonomy): domain Eukaryota; kingdom Metazoa; phylum Chordata; class Amphibia; order Caudata; family Salamandridae; genus Triturus; species Triturus cristatus. Next base: position 288,175,777 of record NC_140587.1, read on the forward strand.
CGATTACTGACAATTTTTGCTCTTCATAGACAGCCATTTTCCTGTACCATTGACAAAGTAATGTATTGAACTTGGTGGGCAAAGGGGTCAAAAAAGCTGCGTTTTACGGAAGTTTTTAACAAAGGAATGTAGGCTCCCTGCTACATACTAAACTTAGTTTGGGTCAGGTCAGTTGAGCTCCTAGGTGTTAAAGGATAGATATATATTGGCATATATATGATAACTGGAAAGGTGTTTTTTGATCTGCCTATACCTTTAGCGCTGTTTAATGAATTTGCATGAAATCTGGTTGGTGCTTAACATCAACGTAAATTCTAAGTCACCATTGGTTGCATATGTGATTCCCTGGCTTACCTTTTGTGAACCCTGATACTCTCTTTGCGACCCCTGGCTCAGGGTTCCTTGGGATATACAAAGAACAAACACAGCTCTTTACAAGCCATGTGTACATTCAGTAGATATCACATCTTACCCTGCCTCAGCTCTTTTTGCAGCTAGTAAAAGGCTGTTCAGAGCATATGGACAGTGTCTCCTATACCCACAGCAGCCTCCTATTGGATACCGAAGGTCAAGGGAAGGAAGGGGAGGTGATTTTTTTTCTTGCTGTTTATGTCACCAGGACATTTAGCAGGATAATACATTTAAAAATGACACGTCCTTGCCATCCATGATCCACGTAAAAGAGTCTGGACCATATGTTCTAGACTTGTTCTAGATTCACAATTTGATGGTTCTTTTTTGCAGCATGACAGTGTAAAGGGGAGAAAAGTCATTAGGTGACCAATCAACAAATCAATAATTCTCTGGACATACAGTAACCAGAGATGACTACGTAAGGTTATTTGATTTATCACAAAGCCAAAAATAACTGAACATAAGGACACCTCAATAAGAGGGTGTAGAAACACGTTGGAATTAGCATAAAGCCAAATCTGCATATCCAGTGTAGAAGATGCAACATGAGTAATACTATTAATTCAAGAAGCAGTCAAACTTTCCCTGCACCGAGGGTAGGTGAGTGAAAAGCATTAAATCTATTCCTACACTAACATTAAAGTGGCATCCCTACTTAAACATCTTCAGGAAAAAGGATAGCAGGTGTCAGCATGTGGAGTCTTCTGAAGAAGTCTCCAAAATTAATGGGTCATGTACCATAAAGCTACTGAGACAGAGCTTGCTCTGAGATTCTCTCTCTTCAAAGGCAAAAAGAAGTCGGGCACTTTCCCTATTCCCAACAACACATGATTCATAGATAAAATTTCTCAAATCAAGTTCGAGTCACGCCATCTGCTCTGGGTACAATCCTGAAGGTGTTTTTCCACGGGACAACAGTGTTTTTTTCTTGATACATTTTGTCCTTGGTTCAAAGGCCTTCTCCTGTATAAAGCACAACAACCTTCCTTTATCGACTCAAGCCACACTAGTATAACTTCTTCTCTTCTTGACTGACTAATAAAAAAAAAGACAAAACATGAGAGAGCAAATTCCACAGCTCACATGAGATTCAACTGATAATTCTAAAGCAAGAGTTTCCAGGGAACTGCATTTCAGGCGTACAATATTCAGCTAACATAAGAAAGCATCATACGAGATTTACGAATTTGCATGAAAAATAAGGCACTTTCATTTAATGCATTTACCTACATGTAAAAATGCACAATTAATAAACACATTTAGTACATGAATAATTGTCAGTTGCACACCAGTTCTTAACGGTAATGCTTTCTGCTAGTTACATTAATTTTCTATGTTGATTCTTCATATTACTTTTCAATTACCTAAAACACATTAACATTTATTTTTAACACGTTTCACGATTCTAACACTTTACGTTAATACAACAAATGATGATATGCAGGTGTGATCTACACATGATTATAATGCCCCCTACAAGAAGTTGGGTTTTCCACTCTATCAGTTATCACCTCTGATGAAGTTTAGTCATCATAAAACACTCCCTAATCCTTGTAGAGTAGACCGATCTAAAGAGATGTCATAGCTAATCTCCTCTGCCTGAATTCCTCTAACCGCTTCAAATTCTCATAATGACCTGCAGTCTTTCCACTCTTCTCTCTCTTTCCCTTAAGGAGTTCTCCACTTGCTTCGCCTTGTGCTACTTGTATGCCCTTTTCATCCCTACCAAGATACATCCCCGTGCCTGACAAAAATGGACGTGTCCTCATATACCGCAACTGGTGCTATGTAAAGCGCTCTGATACCTGATACCGGGTCAAGTTCGTGCTATATAAAACTCAGAAAAAAAAAAAAAAGATACTAACACAGATCACAACAAATTATGATTGGCTTTAGAATATATCCAAGAATTTCCTTTCCCAAATTTGCAAACCAACTTCCAACTGCACCAAATCCCTTTCCAATCTTATCTTAAATTCCTTAAGCTGCCAGATCTTGTATCTCATGATGCATATCAGTGATATTGGATACATATCGCTTCAGATCTTTACTTCTATCAGGGATATAAGTACAACACTGTTGGACTTTCAGCATCCGACAGACTCCGCCTTCTTTTGACAACAACACGTCTTATGCAAGATGGTTTTGCATCACCATTGCCCTTATCGAAATCATTTCCCCATTTGTGAATAGCAAAGACTGAGTTATGTTAACTGACAACTTATTCACAATAGTAGACAACTTCCTGATCTTGATGTCATTCAGCACCACTCCTAAACTAGGTATCATCGCTCCAAATAGGTCTCCCACGACTTCACCAGCACTCAGTCCATGTTTTTCTCTATGATTCGATTTTCCTTCCAAACCTTCCAAATCTTCCACATGATAGATCTTTGGAAACACAACTACCACATAACAGGTACCATACCAATTGTTCAGAAGCCAAACATATGTATTCTTCCCACACCCAAAATATAATCCTGGCACCACTTGCACTGATTCTTGCAGAAACGTCTTCCAGGGCCCATTAACTAGAAGGATATGGTCACACACACTCTGTCCCACAAATACACTGTCATAACAACTCTGATCATGACGTATGCAAAGTTTGCCTCATTGTTCCCAATCTAAAGCTACGGGACCATAGCTACCTTTAGCCTTGTGATCTAACTACTCTTTGGTCCATTCAAAATTTCTATCCTGATTATTGAACTTAGTAACTAATCCCCTATGTCTGTCTTCTACTCGATCTACAAATTTATTTTCGAAGTCTGTCAATATGCAGGTTAGGTTATATCTATGTTCGTAAGCCATATCTAATGTTACCGTGAGTGCAAAATATTTTCCCATTCTCTTTTCTTGCTTATAATAATTGTATTTGTTCGAATCTTTATAAACGGGTATTTTTGAGAGTAACACATCATACTTTGAGAAGTAGTTCTCCAAATGACCTTTCCCATAAAACATGCTATGGAGCAAACTATAACTAATGCCATATGTTAAGGGTAAGTGATGATATCTAATCCCCTCCTCGACCGCAGCAAACAATTGCATACAAACAAAGCAATCTCTCACTTCAATGGTGTAGACATATTCATAAAGCAACTTAGCATAAGTTCAGCGTATAATCACCTTTGAACAAATCTACATGAAGAAAGCGACTAGTTTGCTATTAAGCCTTTTTCAGATCCTAATGTACCCTGCTTTGAGGCAGCAGTGGTAGGTGTAGATGTCCCATTTACACTCACTCCATGTTCCTCAATCTTGTGTGTGCTTAGAATTGACTCGGTGATGATTACAGCTATGTCTATTATTACTCCTTCAATGAGTGTACCTATAATACATTTATTCCTACGATTCGAAATTCCAGACTTCATTTTCAAAGTTGATACAGATTACAGTTTATAAGAGGATCAACACACAGATTCTCTTTTCTCTGCCTTTTGTTCACATGCAACAAAGTATTTAAGCAACCTTTTCTTCAAAGCTTTGGGAAGTTCTTTTCAACAGACTTTTGCACAATATTTACAGGGCTTGGAAGACTTCTCTAGCCTTCCATCTTCTTCTAACTGAAAGTTCCTAATTTTATTCTTCTTCCACTAGGGCCTAGGTTATCTTCTCTCAAGCAACTTTTTTACAGTTCAACTGTTCAATTTACATCCCTTATGAGATCAGAGCCAACCTCCTGAATGACTCGTTGCAACAGTTCAGCTCTCAATGCTGCAATATCTTGAGGAGACAGTGGCTCTCCAAATCTTGGGAATTCGATGTCTTCCAAATTTAGACTCCTTAAGCCACTTAACCTTGATGTAAAAAGCACAGTCAATGATAGAAGTGCATTAGTCTCAATTCCAGGACCTCTCAACAAGATCTCGACAATCAGCATCGATATCTCGGAACTCGCTCTCAGGATTTGTATCCAGATAACTCCACTCCAGAGATTAATATCTCCGACACGGCACTCAAGCCCTCCTGGATCTTCAAACATTTCCTGTAGCTTTTTTAGCTTCACTCAGAACAGACTCTGAAGATTCAATTATCAGTGAAAGTTCTTCCTCTGATGCAAGTTTCAGATTTTGCCTCCTCTGTCTCACAGGCCATTTTTCATCAGCAGCATCTTTCTTCCTTTACTGCACATAAAAACATTCCACACCAGTCTCTTCTGTTGAGTCAGACTCTACACAACTCGCAACGTTACTGTCTCCTTCAGAGTCTATACCAGGGTCATGTGTAGCTTGACCCTCCTCAGATTGACGTGGTGTGCTTCCAGCCTCTTCAGGTACCTCTACACCTTGGCTTGTCCCCTGCGGTGACCCCTCTGTCACGGCTGGAAAGATTTCTGGGAGAGGAGCTTTTTCATCAGAGACCCGTGACTCTTCAGGTATTGGAAGCATGAACCCAATTTGGTACTCCTCCACACTTCACAGCAGTATTCGTCACCAATATCACTTGATATGGTCCGCATCACTGAGAGTCGAGACAGTTTTTCCTCACGTACTTTCTGATGAGCACCCAGCCACCTGGGCTCAGATTATGGTAGAGGTCTTTTGAGGTCTGTGCAGTCACAGCTTCAACCTGATTACACACAGAACGAACCACATAAGCCAATCCTTTACAATAGTCAAGGATCAAGTCATCTGTGATACGTATCAGTGCAGTGGCAGGCACAGCACACAAACGCATTCTTCCTCCCATGAGTATCTCATGGGGGATAACCCAGTTGGAATACTGTGCAACTCATTAAAAACAGAGACAATCCATCAGGCTATTTAAAGATGTCAAAGCACACGTTTTTGCTAGTCTCACTTTTAAGGTACCCCACCATGCCAGATGCCTCCAGGCTGTAACTGCAATGCAGCCTTTGATCCACACTCAAGATGGTGCACAATAAATATTATGACTTTGTTAAGAGCGTTCTTCTATCCGACTCCAATGTAGTTGGAAATCCGAATTTAGGAATGAGTTCCTTCAACAATAACTTTGCTACTGTGAGACTGTCACACCTTGTAGTTCGATAAGCCTCCACCCATCGAGAAAAGATGGACACAACAACCAAGATGTATCTCAAACCATCACACACAGGTATTTCGACAAAATCCATTTGGATCTGATTGAAGGAACCCCCTGATCTTTTTCCAAGTATCCATTTGTTGGCATGTGACACACCGATGGTACACTGCTTCTGTAATCACTTGAAACCTCGGATCGAACCAATCTGCCTGAACATCTCACCATCTCATCCCTTCCTATGTGAGCTGCTCCATAAACTTGCCTTGCCATTGGGTGTAGTAAACAATCAGGTAACACTGTCCTGCCATTAGCTGACACCCTAAGATTGTTTCCACCTTTCTAGCAATCTGCTCTGATCGAACCCGCATATTCCTTGTCTGTGGCTTCCATTTGCGAATGTCTAACTTCATACCATGTGTCTGCAACGGCTAGCATCATGCTGAGTTTGGTCTTCTCTGTTCTCTCGCCAATAAATTCCCCATTAAAAACACATGCATGAATAGCACAGAAATGGCACCAATTCCCTGCTGTAACAAAGTCTTCTCCTCTGCCATGGGTTGAGAACTTAACAACAGCCACTGCTCTTAGTAATTGCAATGCTTCCAACAGTTGCCTCACATAGTCCCTGTTCCTCATTGGATAACCTAATGATGTTAGGAACCCTCTCTGCGACCATAGCTGTCCAAAGTCATGGACCACACTGAAACTGTACTGGCTATGGGTATAGATGGTGACTTGGTTCTGCTCAGACACAAGGCATGCCCGTGTAAGGGCAATGATTTCGGCCACTTGTGCAGAATGTACTCCCTGTAAACAAGGAGCTTCAAGCACTCCAGAAATGTTACAGACAGCAATGCTGCTCTCAAATTTTCTGCATTGTCTCTTAGGCATTAACCATCCACAAAAGGACTTGTTCGGGATCGGACAATGGCCCATCGACAGTGTCAGGTTTTGGCTTCATGCAAAGCTCACTGACATCTAGACAGTCGTGGTCTTCACAATCTTCCCCATTAGCGTTTGGAACAGGTAACAAGGTAGCAGTATTCAGCACAGAACATCGCTTCAGTATTACTTTCTTGGCAGTGAGCAACACCTGCTCATATCTTGTCAACCTGTTGTTTGTCAAATGCTGCATTTTAGTTCTCATCATCAGGAGCTCAACTGAATGAAGAGGGTGACTTATGACAATGCTTTCACATAATTCAATACTGACACCAGTTGCAGCAACGGGTTTGAGACATCTAGCTACAGGATCTAATGTAGCCGAGAAATAGGCAAGTGGTCTACAGGCACCTCCATGTGTCTGGGTGAGTACAGAAAGAGCACAATCATTTTGCTCGTGGCAATATAACGAGAATGCTCGCATTCCTAAAGCTGGAGCGTGACACAGACACTCTCTCAACTCCAGGAAGGCAAGCAAACAGTTGTTAACCCAAGGTACTGTATTGTACACATCTTTGTGGCTAAGCATCTTTTAAGGCTTCCCCGTCAACAAGCAATTAGGAATCCACTGTTAGCAGTAGCCAACCATTACCAAGAACATTCTGACCTCTTTCTGTGTACTGGGCAAATTCATTCTCATGATCGCCTCCACTCGTTCAGGCGACACCTGCCTCTTGCCTTTTTCATTTCTGTGGCCCAAATACTGTACTTCATTCAGACACTACTGAAGCTTACTCGAAGACACCTTAGGCCCATTGTCGACAAACTGCTTCAGTAAAGTGATAGTATTGCCGGGGCGTGGCCAACTGTATGAGAAGGTGGTCGCATAAGCCGCGAGCTCCTGAAAATAAATCAGACATAGATCCCTGCATGTACCTGACCATACTGCCATCTGCGGTCCTGATGGTGACTCCTAGAATGTAGTAGTGGGGTGGATCAGCGCTCATTTGAAGTCATATTGCGGACAATCCCCACTGTGCCCACCTTGTTTGATCGGGGGGTTCCCCCCCCACTTGTGGTGCAGCAGAACCAGCAGAGAAGATGCAGGATTGGCAGAGGCCCTCTGTGACCCGCTGTGACCGTGTCTGGCGATGTGGCCTGGAGGTACTGAGGGTGGCACCTTGACTGGGGCCCGGCTGATTCTGGAGCAGTTGCGGTGAAGTGTCTGGCCCCTGACCTGGGCGCGCTACAGATAGTGGTCGGTGCTCCTCGGGTGGTGTAGTGAGGCGGTGGCGCCCCCCTGGTGATATTCCCCCTTCACCGGTCAAGTAATAGAGGCCAGAATTGACTAGATACGTTGGCACCCACACCCCTGACACACTTTTAATATCCGGGAGCGGTGGGCCGCCTGGATGTGATTGTGAGCCCCCCCCCGGCAGCGTGGAGAATCCCCCAAATAGTGGCACCAGAAACAAGTGGTGGGTCACACTCCGATATTGCCTGCGGCACTGAGATTGGCGGTGCTTCGGACCTAATTGACAATTCATACCATGCCCACCTCACTTGGTCGGGTGGCTCCCCCCTGGAGGTGCGCTGACGCCAGAAGAGTGAGCGCGGTGCTTGCAGTGGCCCTCCTTGACCTACTACAATTGTTTTGACCGGTGCGGCCTGGGGGCAATGGGGAAGGCGCTTTGGCTAGGCCTGGCTGGTCCTGGAGCAGCGGCAGAGAAGTACCCTGCTCCTGGCCTGCTTTCTCCCATATACCATTATCTGTACGCCCTGTTGAGCGCCCCTGTGGTCGTTCTTGGTCTTGGAGGAGGAGAAGTATCCTGCATTGAGCTTCCTGAGGGAGAACTGGTATGGGTAAGGCAACACCTGCTGCAATGAAGTTTGGGGCTGTTTGGGACCAGGCCTGACCGGCTGCACTGACCTGCTGGCCCTGTGCGCCTTTTGGGGACGGATCGGTCATGCGCCCATTGGAACACTACGGGTGGCTGACATTATTTCACGGGAGACCGAGGTGGGGCGGCAGCACCTCCTGGCGGCACTCCCCCATCACCGGCCAAGGGCTAGCAGCCATACTTGATGGGGGCCTCTGTGGATAGTGGCAGCGTGGAGTGGAACTTTTAAAGGCTGAGACCTGCAGGAGGCCCCATACGGGCTGTGAATGACAACTGGACTAGTTATACACACTTGGTTCCCCCTCCCAACACGGTCATAACCTCCACAAGCAATTGTACCCGCTTGCAGATGCAGGGCTACGTGATTACAGCCACGAGGGATAGACTGGACCTGCTAGGCCATAGATCTACTGAACTGCCTGGGGGTGTACCCTCCAACTTCTCAGTGAGTAATCACTATCTTGCCTGAACCACTACAGACAATGGGGCATACAAAGACCAAATCCAAGTCCTTATCAGCAAGGGCACAGTCTCGCTCCCCACCCTCTGAGACCTCCTCTATGCATTCCCTGCTGGAAGACGGCGATATATCCCACCCTCAAGCAGACAAACTCTACATGATACTCCAGGAGATATGCGAGTCCCGGTCAGCCATCGCACAACAATTAGGAACAATTTCTACTGAACTTAACCTACTGATAGATGATCACAGGAAGTTAATCAGATCAGGTAAAATCCACGGAGCCAACATTGGACCTCACAAGGCCCAAAGTGAGGGAGAACGTAGCACAGATCTCACAGATGCGCCAACAAATTGAAATTCTACAGGCAGGAAAGAAGATGCAGAAGGGAGGTCCCGACGAAATAACCTGTGAATAGTGGCCCTCCCTGAAAGAACAGAAGGTCAGAGACCCACACTGTTTGTGGAGGAATGGCTACGAACTAAAGTGGCTCCCATGGGATTGTCGGAATTATTCACAGTGGAATGAGCGCATTGAGTGCCTGCCAAAAAGCCTATTCCTGGCACTCATCCGCGGACGATAATAGCCAAGATTCCGAACTTTAGGGACCGTGACTTGCTCCTACAAGCTGCCCGCAACAATGGTCCTATTTCGCTTGTCAATGCCAAGATTGAACTTTTTCCGGATTATACTATTGAAGTACAGATGAAACAATCTTCATTCTTGGGGGTCAAGTCACATGCATACACTGTTAGCTTAACATTTGCTCACTTATTTCCAGCCAAGTTAAAAATCCTCCACAATCAGCGCTCCTATTCCTTTAAACACTGTAGAGCGCCTAGGCTTGGCTCTAGAGGAACTTTCCGGACTCAGGTGGAAATGGTCGCCGGGAAAGATCACAGCCGAAATCGCAAAAGTCGCAGCGACGACTCAGAAGAGGACTCACGACACAAGAAAGCCCGTCAGGAGCCCCATCTCCGAAAATGGTTCTGGAGGGTAGACAGGAGGCACTCCGCACTGCCAATGAATTTAGGATTACACGCCCCTGATCAGCTGCATCCCCTCAAGGGAAGCGACATCGGATTCTGACTCTAGGGGCAGAGTCACATTTTTTCCATCTGTGTCTACACAGCTGAGCGCTGACCTTGGGCTGAAACTTGCAAGATACTGTTGCATTACTGGGGATATGGAATGTGCTTGTCTTACATTTACTAGGTATCTTTGTCTTGGTGCCCCTCTTTAGGGGCCTCGAGAAGGTTGCTGGGTCTCCCAATGTCAGTTGTTGTTCTTAAGAAGTATAGGCCATAATAATGCTCTGCCTACGGATGGTGCATGAAATCAGTAACAACTGATGACAGGGATAGTATAATATATCATGCTGTACTAGGATCGGGCTGTACTATACGGAGTTGTTCATCGCTAGAATGCCACATATTTATTACATCAATTGCCTACCCCATTAGCGAAGGCACTTGTTTCATCATAGTATTTTTGTTTTAGTTTAAGTTTATAGTTTTGGTCGAACAATGTTGTCTCGATTGACCGAGCATTGGGAAGTTGAATATTTAATACACTTGATGTTCGTCTGTGACTCCGCAGATGGGGGGAACCTAGTGGGACCTTGTGGGTGGGATTTGTTCTACTGCATGTTAATCTTTTTGGGCATTGGTGGTTAAACCTTACAATCTCATAACTTGGAATATTCAGAGTATGAGCTCAGTCCAAAAGCATCAGAGAATATTATCCCAATTGCATATACACCAAGCTGAAATAGTATACCTTCAGGAAACCCACTTGGTGGCTACAGAGACGCTCAAATTAAAAAGGAAATGGAGGGGACAGTTATATGCGACTACCTATTTAGCATTTCATATGGGGCAGCTGTGTGGATTCAAGTATGGGTTACATTCTCTCTACTAAGTAGCAAAATTGATGAACAAGGCAGATATGTATTACTTCATGGCACCTTAGACGGGAGGCAGATAGTACTTGGGTCAATATATGCACCTAATACTGACCAGGAGGCATTTTTGTCTCGTCTAACAGTCGCCTTGGAACACTGGACACAATACCCCTGGTTGTTGGGGGGAGATTTTAATGCGGTCCTTGACGTTGTGCTGGATCGCACTTACCTGAGGAGTGTTGGTGAAAAGTTACTGACAATTAATCGCACTTGTCTGAAAGACCCACATATTCCATGATAGAGGTGTGCCTTTTGGGACTATACCCCCTACCACGGAAAGCCATAGTATTACATTGTTTCACTCATGTCTCCCTAATACTGGCCAAAAGGTTGCTCACACAGCGTTGGAAACCCCACTCGGCCCCGAGAAAAGAAGCTTGGGGGCAAGAGGTAATACGATGGGCCACGGTAGAAAGACAAGCTCTTCAAAGAGAGGAGCATAGAGGGCTTCGGAAAAAAACATTTTCACTGGAATGGGCCCATTTGGTGTAACAATTCAAATCTAACGTCACTACTAATTAGCATGAATATGGACTCGACCACCACGAGTGTATAAAGACTGCAGTTAATTGTATTGTGGGAAAAAGTAGCAATTATGCAACAGTTGTCTTCTTTCTCTTCCATCCCATTCCTTCCATCTCTTCCTTCCTCATTCCTCTCCCCCTTCCCTCTCCCCTCCCCCCGTGGTCCTCTTGGCTCGCCTCCTCAACTATTGCGTAGACCACTTTGACTGGACCCTTCAAGCAAGTTTTGTCTGAGGTGTTTATTCCTCTTGGGTGGGAGGGGGGAGGAGTTGAGCATTCTGCTACGAAATATTATTGTTATTGTTCATTGTAAAAATGATAACTATATGTATTTCATACTGCAGGCCTCTCATTACCATGGCTCATTGTATTTTGTATGCGAAATTATGCAATGTCCTGTTCTTAGCAATGATCAATGCAAATGTACTGTACTAAACTATCGAAACATTTCTACTACATAATTGCAATGCATTGTAAACGTTAATAAAAATATGTGTTTAAAAAAAAAAGCGATAGTATATTCCCTGCAAGCCTCTTGTGTTTCAGACGCAATGAGGAGGTAGTCAATGTACTGAACTAGCACTGAGTTTCAGGGAAGAGTCACATTCTCAAGGTTCTTTTTCAATACCTGATTCAATATAGAGGGACTCTCAGCATACCCTTGAGGAATACAACACCATTTTAAGACACAATTCTCCAGACAAAAGCAAATAAAAACTGACTCTTATCATGCACTGGGATGGAGAAAAATGCCTGACAGAGGTCAATCACTATGAACCACTCAGCCTTACAAGGAATCTGAAATAGGATCACAGAAGGATTCAGTACCGTGGGACAACATGGAATCACTATAGGTCCTGGACAATGAAATACTTCCCACTCGGTTTCTGCAATCCCATGATAGGAAAATTGCACGGACTTCCCATTATCTCCTTTAGAGTGCCCTGCACAATCATGGACTCAATAGCAGGTGTAATCCCTGCCACAGTTTCCGGGGTCAGATTGTACTGAGGTGTTCTCGGAAATTCTGCATTAGGTTTAGTCTGTCTGTGGATAGACTCAACTCTGCAAATCAGTCTGATTTTCTCCCCTGAGTAGTCTCATACCACTGGAGAGACGATGTTTCTCAGATCCAGCGGCATGTCCTCCACTGTCAGTACTGGAAACATGGCTGTATAATGGTCCTGATTAGCCAATTTGAAAGCAATGTCTTCATCATTAGTCTGCAACTTGATTCCCTTTGGCATGCAATAGATGGCACAATTCAATTTGCCCAAAAGATCATGCCCTAGCAAACAGACTGAACTTGAGTCACACACCACAAACTGATGGTGATCTTGGAAGGCTCCGATTTTCACTGGCACCTATTCTGTCAAAAGTTTTGTCATTCTTTTGTTAGAGATTCCTACAACTTGGATCAATTTTCCAGAGACGGGCAGGTTTGGAGCTACTGCAGATCTCCCAGTAGAACGGGTGGCACCGGTATCAATCAAGAATATAACAGGATGAACATCTACATCTGCTTTTATGTATGGTCCTTTATGTATGGTCCACTATGGTCTACCTCTAAGACTGCACCAAGTGTACAGTCTTTCTCACCCCTTCAGGCACCGTCATAAGGACGGGTCCAGATCAAATCCGTCCAGTGCTTCTAATAAGGGCATCTGATGATAGGTTTGATTGCCCTGTGAGATTCTCTGAGGTTGGTGCACTCGCACAAACTGGTTCTGATTCCCTCTCATGTTAAAAGATTTTGACCTATTCACTGTCTGTAACTGATTCACCACATCTGCAACCTCCACTCGTTCTCCTTCCTACACCTGATTCGCAGGATTGAGACGACACTCAAGCTTCCAGTACCCGATCTTGTGACAAAAATGGCAACGAGTGATCTTTTTCAGGGTTGCAACATTTATCCCTGTCTTAGGATCTATAGGCACACTACTTCCTTCCCTGTCCATTCGGCCCTATGACTGATGTGACTTAGACTCCTCCTGGAACGTTCCCTTGACAGTGAGCTACTGTTCCCTCTATTGCATGCATCTGATCTCCCTTCTGTACATTACGCATATGAACCAGCATCACTTTCTCCTTTATCCTTCTATGTTTATAGCCCACCTCATCAGGGGGCACAGAGGGGACAAGCCACGCTGTAGAGGTACCTGGCATACCGTAAGACCTCGTCTACCAATTTGTTTTGCCAGCAGATTAGGTGCTGCTTGATCATGAGGCTGATTTCCGGCCTCAGTCATGGGACAAATTTTTATACAAATTGTCCCGTATCCTTAGGGTTGAGTGTGTCTAGCCCACTGTACTGCTTAAAGGCTTGTAACAGCCTCTCATAGTAAGCATGTACTGACACTTTAGGTTCCTGGGTCGTTCGATCTACCTTAACTCAATCAATATTTTGAGGGGATATTTTGGGCTGCAACCATGTGATCACCTGATGGTACTTCTTCATAACCACTGGTGAAGGACCATGAGCTACCGGATCCCTCTCTGGCTCAACAACAGGCACTCAACAGCAATTTTACAAGCAGACCACAGATCACCAGGAACCACAATCTCAAACAACGTATATAAGTCAATGCACAACACATTTGAGATCTTAACAAAGCAATCAACTTGCTTATACCATTCGGCAGGGAAAATCATTCGAGAACACAGAAAGATCATCCCGACTCCAAGGAACATTCACATACACATCCTGTAGCTGGTATGCCTCAACTCGCTGTGTTCTCCGCTCCCGGAAGAGGTGTTTCTCCCATTGTCTGCGTCACACTCTTCTTCTTTGACCATCTCTCCTCCTACTTATCCAGCATACTCCAAGCCCTTTTTTGTATGATCAACTCCCGAACGTGCGTTTTCAACCCCATCACTCTCTTCTCTTGCAGCTCCTGGCCACTGGTTACTGTAAGTGAGCCTGTGATTCCGCTGAAAGGTTTTTGTTCTGGACAAGTGTACGTCATATCTCTGAGGCATTTCCGACAACATTTCATGTGCTTGTCTGGCCCTTCGGGTGACATCCTTCGCTACAAACAACAGGTCATCTAGCTCATAGGTCTCTATCCTGTCTAAAGGTAAATTCCCACTGATGATTTCATCCACTTCAGCCTTCAGCCTCACTGCATGCAATAGCTTTGCCTTCACTGCAGCCTTGATGATACCCTGACTTGATGTACTACTCTCAACCAGAATTCCAAGTCTGCCACATCTAATACATGCTGATGTCCAGAGGCCCCTGGCTTGTGCTTGCTCATAATGTCACACCACTTGGTCCTCTCACTGGTGTTTCCTGGATCTGAACTGGTATTCACCATGGGTATAGACCGTATAGTACAAGAACCAGTGCGTACTCCAGAGGGATAACCAGTAGCTGCCAACGGGGTACTAGATTCCATAGGTACTAATGATTACAATTCCCGTTTGTGCTCCCTTTTCTTCCCAATTCAGTCCCTTCAGTTTGCATGGGCTGTCTCTGACCAAGGATTCTCACTAAACTCGGGTCATACACAGGAACACCAGGACCAATGGTAACCGGCACCGTAAGAGCTTCTGGTAAACGTGAAGCAGCGTTAGCTCCATTCTGTTCTATACTTCCCAAGGTGGACACTCCTATCCCCGCCTCTCCTGCGGATATCCTTCCCACCACTCCTGTACCAAGACCCATTTGAGCTGTTGCCCTCCCCATATTTTGTGCACCTCCCAAGTCTCATCCCCCATCCCATGATTGTGAACTATAAGCTGGAGGATGCTCAGATAACAACATATCCAGCAGCTGTCTTCATTGTCACTTCTCTTGATCTCATTTGTCCTTTTACTCTCATCCTGGGAACCTCTCTCTCCTACTAGCATCAGGTATAACCTTTCTCCTTCTATGATATCCACTCTCCATCTCTTAAGCTGTGCATCTGAAGAGGTGTGGTGCAGTGGCCAGGCTGACTGACTCCGGAGCCCAGGGGCTCATGGTTCAATCCCCGGCGCCGTTGGCAGATCAGCCCAGCACCATGTGACTTAATCTTCCAGACGGTCCCCAGCGCCTTGACACCTTTGGGTAATTGTTCGCGCTTTACAAATACTGGACATTTACATTTGCATCTCACTGTGCGTCCAGATATACCCTCACAGTTTTCCTCTTTCTCCCTTGGTATTTCTCCATGCATCTAACACTTCAAACTGTGTTGGTCTAGGCAAAGGTGTAATGCAAACATTGCTCCTCCTAAATGATGCAATACATCCAGCCGAAATTAACCAAAGCGTGGAAAGGACAATTTCCCCTCCTTTTCAATGATCTTATGCCACTTTTGAAGCAAAATTATGGTGTGAAGCCCAACGTTTGTCGCCATATAATGTGCTGGAGTATCCTCGGCTGGAGCCTCTTCACCCACTCGAGTAACAACCCCTTCATGACCCCTAAACAGATCTTGCAATGCTCTTAAACACTGCATGATTTAAAAATGCTATTTTTCGTTCAATAGATTATGACGGACAGTCTCCTTCAACCACAACTTTCTGATGATTACCAACCAATCCTAGCATGGCGTTATACCAACCAACCTATCACAGAGCAGCACACTCTGACATCACTCTCACTCCTTGCAGCAGGTCACCCTCCTTTACAATTCCTCAGTACGCAATAACTCACACAATCGTCTTAAATCCGTGACTTTCTGCCATTTAAAGGATTGATAGAATTCAGCCACTCAAGAACATTCACACACGGTACCCTCGACCAGCACAGATCACCCAAATCAGTGTAGCTCGTCTCCGTATTCAAGGTCCACTAGACGATTTCCATGCGTCCCATTCACATGAAGTTCTCTGTCTTAGGTGGAATTGCCGATGATGTCTCACGACAACTCCTCAATTCCTTGGTCAGAGAATCACACTCTTTGTGTCTTCTACATATTTTAATATATCCTGGATCTTAAGCCACATCAGGACCTGCAACTTAAATCTCAATCCTTCGACCAGGTCTGGCCTGAAACTGCATTCACTTGACTCTCATACCAACTCCGCAAGACTTCACTCCGTCAAATCATTCTAGCAATCTAACACACCTCATACACCCTGTTAATACTCTAATACTCTTGCCGCAGCATCAAACTTCGTTGGTCCTCACCAGATTCTGTCGCCTTCTGTTCTCGATCATTGGGCTTTGGGGCTCTAAGGTCTACTTGCTCTAAACTATTACTTCATGTGTGAAGCATCCTACTCTGCTACCAACTGGAAGAGTTTGACCCATATGTCATATGTTCTAGACCTGTTCTAGATTCACAATTCGATGGTTCTTTTTTGCAAGATGAAAGTGTAAAGGGAAGAAAAGTCATTAGGTGACCAATCAACAAATGAATAATCCTCATGGACACACAGTAACCACAGACAACTATGTAAGGTTAGTTGATTTATTACAAAGACAAAAATAGCTGAACATATAGACACCTCAATATGAGGGTGTAGAAATACATTGAAATGAGCATGAAGCCAAATCTGCGAATCTCGTTTAGACGATGCAACATGAGTAATACTATTAATTCAAGAAGCAGAATGCAGAAGATCAGAAATCATGAGTCCAAGTTTCTCTGCGCCGAAGGTTGGTGAGTGAAAAGCATTAATCTATCCCTACTCTAACACTAAAGTGGCATCCCTACTTAAGAATCTTTAGGAAGAAGGATAGAAGGTGTCAGCATGTGGAGTCTTCCTAAGAAGCCTCCACTATTAAGGCACACTTTCCCTACTCCCAACAACAAGTTATTCGTAGATAATATTCCCAGAATCCAGTTCGAGTCATGCCATGTGCTCTGGGTACAATCCTGGAGGTGTTTTTCCACAGGTCAACTGTGTTCTTTCCTTGATACATTTTGTCCTTGGTTCCCAGGCATTCTTCTGTCTGAAGCACAATGGCCTTCTTTTATCGAAACAAGCCACACAACTGTAATTTCTTCTCTCTTTGCCTGACTAATAAAACAAAGACATTATTCTAACTAACATGAGCACTTCTTTCACCAGCATCACAAAATGTGAGAAAGAACAAATTCCACCGCACACATGAGATTCAACTGTTAATTCAAAAGCGAGAGTTTCCAGGGAACTGCATTTCAGGCCTACGATATTCAGCTAACATACGAAAGCTTCATTTGAGCTTTACGAAGTTGCATGAAAAATAAGGTACTTTCATTTATTGCATTTACCTACATTGAAAAATGGCGCAATTATTAAACACATTTATTACATGAATAATTGTCAGTTGCACAACACGAGTTCTTCACGTTAATGCTTTCTGCTAGTTACATTCATTTTCTACATTGATTCTTTGTGCTACTTTTGAATGACCTAAAACACATCACATTTTCATTTTAGCACATTTCACGATTCTAACATTTTCCATTAATACAACAAATGATTATATGCAGGTGTGATCTACACGTGAATATAATGCACCCCTACAAGAAATCTGCAGTTTCCACTCCATCACATGTATGAATCCAACATTTTTAAACCGATTGGCACAGACTTTACCAGAGAACGGTGCCTGGCTGAGTGTATATCGGTAAGTAGGCGCTGCTGTGGACAGCTTCATACTTTCGTCTGCATTCTGTACTTTCATTGAAAGAGCACAGGGAGTGCAAACAAGTATAATGCATTGGTCAGGTATAGGGAGAAACGTGGGGGAGGCTATGTATTTATTGTGCAAAACATTCTTTTTGATTATAATTCTCAAGGCAAGGAGCAGTAAGTGGCACATCCATTGACTTTTATCCAAGGGACTCCTCCATATGCATGTCACCTGTTGCTTGTGTTGCTTGTGTGAGAGTTTGGGCCCAGAACATCAATTTCTCCCAGAGTAAAGACCTTAATGGAAGCCTGAGAGGTAGAGGAAGAAACTATCCTTCATTAACAAATCATTACAGTGCAACCAATGTGGTCACACAGAATCCACTCGACAACTTAATCTGAGTTTAGTAAGTTTTAATCACAAATTTTGAAATTAGTCAATATAAATCAATCTTAGCATGATCCTACAGAAATACAGCAGTGTCAGAATAAGTCCAAATCTCCTCAAGCCATGTAACCTATATTGTGCAAAGTCTATGACTAACTCTAAAATAATGATGCCTGCAATCAGAAAAAAGAATTGTCCATTAAATATCATCCGACGATTCTCCTTAAGAAGTGTGTGCAACCCCTATCTTTTCCTACACTATCCTAGATTGGATTCCTAAACTAAAGAACGAATAGTAAGGGCAAGTTTATAAAGGGAGAAAGTAAGAAAAGTGTTACCAGACAGTCTTCAGTAGAAGTTCTCTTACAATGGGTCATGTAGCATATTGAGTCAAGCAGAAGCATAGGTCTACTCTCCATGAAACCCTAAGATGGACTCTCCCTCACTACACATAATAACAACTACAGTCGGGTAGACACTCCCACATGACTTCTTCTTTGGTAATTTTCCATAGATCTGGCACAACTGGATACTTTCACCCCCTTTCCCACTACAACAAAATATAATCTTCTCTTGTCCTTGGTCATTCTGCACATCTTCCCATGAGAACTCCTCTCCTTGCTTGTTACCCCAAATCTCTTGGCTTACTCCTTCTCATACCTTGCTATCTATTAAAATAAAACTCCTTTCTTCTAACTGATGAGGCTTATCCACACCTGCAGTGAAAACAAAATGAGATGAAACATTCCACGGTGAAGGCTAAACACAGACAAAACATGGGATTGCAACACTAGCATGTCCTGAGACTGAAAACATTAGAATAAAAAGACACACGAAGTTAGGCTAAAAAACATTAGAACTTAATTTGACTGTCAACTTTAGCAAATGCACCAGGTTACAAATATGTGCCCATTTCTAGGCATGAAATAAATGTTGCCTCTCAATACATGAATATGATGCAACTAATTATGAAATTGTACTAGCACGGGCACCTACCCATGAGTAATTCTGGTTACACGTATAAATGTTAAACATTAGTTTGCAAACATTCTAGTTAATAACCTCACAATATGTTTTTTTTCATGTTAATTTCTCCTATCACATTATTATGTAAATTGTCACATACCTTTATTATGTCACACTCTCTACACATACATCTCATTGTCGAACACTTTTAATATGAGATATCCCACTTTCATTAGTAACCATAAATTACACTGAATATATTTGAGTGCTGACTACATATGATTATAACATACTCCTAAGTTATCTCAGATGGGATCAAGACTACACTTTCTCCCTTGGGTTAACTATAATTTTGAATTGGCAGTTATGATTCTGGACTACACTTTCTTATGCTATCAACCACTTGATAGCATGTATGCCTTACCACAAAATTCACTTTCATAACAATTGCTCACCAATCGATTAAAGAGCTTGGTTACTTTCAAATGATTTCCATATTAATATTGGTGGTGCCTTTGTACATGTTTTAGTATCTTCTATAACACAATATCTATGTTTGTAATAGGAACAATAGTTTTACAGTGTATTTTTGAGTGGTATTTTTTTGACGTTCTAATATTTCACAATCAGTTTTGCACAATAAATGCATGCTCATATGCCAGCTTAATTTTGCATTAATCTGGTGTTATAGTCCTCTCTGTTTGTTGGAAATTTCGACTTCAGTTAATTCATCCCATGAAACTTGGTCCTGATTGCATCACTCATCAGTGGTGCCCAGATACTGCTATCTCTATTATCCATTGGGCCAGATCTGCCATTTAAAGTTAGTGACTGGGTGGAAAGAGTGGCATTTGTGGTGCACTGATTTTCTTAGGGATCCTGTGCCTATGAGGTGCACAGAACTCACTAGGACTGGGAATCCAATTTGAGAAAGGTACAGTGACACAGGCACCTTATGTAACAGGAGTTTTAAATAAACTCCATAGCTATACAGTACTTCTGTAACATAGTGTCAGAAAGTGACTATAGCTGGGAAGAGGGGATCTCTATAAGCGGCTCACTGCTGGCATTCGGTTACCACTAGATGAGGTCCATGTCTAAGACTTAGTTCAAGTCATTCTGCAGAATGCTTGTTCAGTTTATTATGGAGTTGGAAAAATTCTGCAGGCGCTTGGAACAGTGGCCCAGATTTATTTTTTTTAAACAATGCATTCCATAAGGCTTTGAATATCTCTCCATCTACTGCAAAAGTGTTTTGTTAGCGTAATAAGTGTAATGAATACAATTAGTTTCAAGGTGGTGGAAATTCATGTCAGCTTCATCAGCAGAGAGGTCGGGAAACCATCCCCTCCACTCTAGCAGGATAGAGAGGGGGTTACCACCAACATCTAATTAAATTATTGGAGTTAGGCCAAATATTGGGAGCTAATAAAGGCTGCATCAGGCCACTCTGACAACAGGCCTTGCTCTGGTAATTAATATTGTCTTGGCTCCTGTTTAGTTATTTTTCAGTTGAATTTGTGCTTAGGAATCTGGGGTAGTGCCTGGCATTGGAGGGTGCTTTTGGTTTTAGAATGAATGCCACATAATAGCTTCTAACAGACACATGATAGTTGGATCTCTGGCACTCAAAAAGTAATGGGCGTATGCTTCCATATGATTAACGAGTGGCAATCGCTTGAGTTAGCATTCCAACCCATCGTTCTTTTGCCCACCCTGCCATCTCAGATTAGGCGCAGCCATATGTAAAGCAGTCTTAGTTCTGCTCCAATAGGAACAGTCTGGCCTGAACTGCCAAGCCAGGCTCTCTCTGAACACGAACACAAGCAAGCCAAGATGGGTTTGGACTGATTTGATTTCTTCAGTCAGGCATAGCTTGGTTCTAGTGGCATAGTGAGCAAAGGACCCACATTTGGGCATACCCTTTGCCACTTAGGGCATGCCATCAGATGCGCAAAAGGTGATGGAAGGATGCCTGTAATAAGTCTAACCACTGGCAAACACTCCTGTTATCATTTCAACACATCATGTTCAAGTCCACCATGCCACCTCAGATTAAAACCAGCCATATGCAAATCAGTCTTGGCTCGTCTCCAATAAGAACAGTCCAGCCCAATCTGCCAACCAGGTCCTCTATGAGCGAAAACATAAGCAACCCAGACTTGCTTTGTCCTGATAGGGTCTCTTCAATCGGTTGCAGCTTAGTTCCAGTCATATCACTTACTGTAATGCATCAGGCTCAATGTTGTGAATTCACTTTTTGAGAAGTCATGACTGGTCAAAGTTCACACAATGTCACTTCTACTACCTCTAATATTTTGATGAATTGACATTCCTGGCACTTAGCTTGTCTAACTCATTCTTTTTTTAACTTGAGAAGACCAGTAAAAGCAGTCATAGTAAAAGGGGGCTGAAAAACTCCATGTTAATATTATTAGCACCCTTTGAAGAATTTACATGACATTTGGGAACCTTTTAGCATGTTTAGTCTTCTGAGAGTGTAACAAACTTCCCGAAGATCCTTCAAGGAGGAGAAAATTTAGAAAGAAGGGGAGGCAAAAAAAATGTATGTGCTAATAAGTTTGGTGCTGTTCACTGAGGAAGTTTAGGTTTTTTTGTTTTATTTTGTAACTGATTTCTCACTGTTGTTGTAAGTAGATATCATATATAAATATACATTCACTGAAAAAAGGATTATAGTTCCCCCTTTCCTAAGAGCTACGACCGATTTGTTAAAGTTCAGGAAGACGCTCAATACCTGGCATTTCCCAAAAGTAAGTGGTACCAAGTCATCCCTCTCCATGGAGCTCTGATCTGTCGTTTCTTATGGTCCTTCCCTGTTTTCCTCATCTCTCACCTTTAAAGTTATGGCCAGCGCCACAATATCAGTTGGTAACAGAGCGCTTTATAAAAATTATACATAAATAAATAAAGGTAAAATTGGAGATGTACATAAGTAAGGTATTAAGATTTTAACTCACATTAAAAAAAAAACTTTGAAATAGACTGAAAAAAACAAAGGTTAAAGTGGGGTTATAAGTAGGTCTTCTACTAATACAAAAAGTGCTTTAAAACCCCAAAACACTGGCATTCACCAGTTATGCATAAATGACATAATAATAACTTTTACAGCTTTAGATTTCATATGTCATCAGTGAAGTGATATGTGATGTCATAAGCAGCGCGTCATAGCGGTGCAAGTTTTAATAATGCTGTATAACTGATACATTTCAGTGTTTTTCGTTTAAAAAAAAAAAATATTAGAAAACATTCCACAGACCCCCTCTTTTTCTCTGTCTCCACTTGATGAATTACCCCAAAACTGCTGAGGTGGTTTAACTTTTATTTTGGAAAGTGTTAGACCTGGCCCTCTTGGCAGAGTCACCTTCAGATTTTTGTCTTCAGTTGCTGAACTCTTTTTTTGGGGCATTAGGACATTTTTCATTTTCCCCACTAACAAGTGATAAAGTGCTTGTGCACGCTTCCTAAAACATGGTTCAATTGTTATATAACTGATTGGTACATTTAAGTTGCATCTAAGTCGCTAGTGAATGGTACTTAATGTACCCAGGGCCTCTGAATCAAATGCTACTATTGGTTTGCAGCACTCATTGTGCCACCCACTAAAGTAGCAATGTAAAATATGTCTCAGGGCTGCCTCCGCAGCCTGTATTTCAGTTTTAAACAGCCCTTTCGACCTAGCAAAGTGAACCCTTTTCCATGCCTATACTGCACTTTTTTATTATGTATGAGTCCCCCTTAACATAGTCCCTAAAGGCTCATAGAGCAAAGCGCATGTTATTTAAAAAGTAGGAAATGTGTGTTTAAGTTTTACCTGTCCTAGCAGTGAAGAATTCCTAAAGTCATGTTTCACTGTTGTAAGGCTATCTCTTATAAAGTCTAACACAGGGTTACCTTATTCAATGTAATGAATGCTAACTTCAGATTAGGAGCACATATAGATATGATATTTACACTCAAATGAATTGTAACTTAAAATTATCTCTGATTGTAATGTGGGATTTTAAGTTAACATTTTTAAAAATACACTTTCAAAAAGTAACAAACAAACCAGGGGTTGGGTCAATTTCATGTCAGCAAGACTAGGCAACTTTAAATATCAAATACCATTTGTGTTCATTGACTGTTTAATGTAATGTGTTGTTTGTTTGTTTGTCACATAGGCTACAACTAGTATTCTTTGAAGTTAAAATTGTTGATTGTTTTGTTCCTACAAATACAAAAAAAACTAATAATGATCTGATGAAAAAAGAATGATGAAATAAATGGTGACCACACTAATTGAGTTCCATGGTCACAAATATAAAATAATGTTTGTGTGAAGTAATGTCAGTAATGGCTCTTGTTTTGTATTTGACTTTTAGAAAGTTGGCATTTTTCTGCCTAAACCAAATGTGCCTTTCCTCCAGTGTCCTGGGTCACACACCTGTGCAAACTTCTGCTATTGGGGTTTGTATATTGTTTCCAGAGCTGTTTAAGCTATAGGACACAACAAGCTTCCATAAGTATTTCGCGGTTTCCAGCTAACCAGACACACTGGACCTAACCAGGTCCCTTCTTCTGGCCTCTGAGGGAGCGAGTCCTGACCTCCAGGTCTTAGTGTACCGCTCCCTGCCTAACTGAAGGTTTCACCAGATCTGACATGAAGCGATGCAAGGCTCTGCTAAGACATGCAGCTCCGAACCAAAGGGTTCCCTAGATCCGGCACCGAGCAACGTGAAGCCTTGCAAAGCCACGCTACGCTGAGCCAGCCTGAAAGCTTCACCTGATCCAACGCAAAGTGGTTCTGAGCAGCACAGAGGCTTGCAATTCCAACTTCAAGGTTTCATCTGATCCAATGCTGAGCAAATCAAACTCCCATAAAGCACCTCTGCATGTTTGAAAGCTATATTACAGCGGTGATGATAGTGACTGTGTAGCAATGGTTAGGTCAGACTGTCATGCGCTTTGCATCTTTCTGTGTATTTAACCCCATTGCATTTCATTTATTCATTCATGTAGGCACATTTGTCATTATCAATGCATATGTCTTTTAGTATCATTTAGACGTTTACTTATATAACACTGCTTTATTGTAAGATGATAGTGCACCAATTACTCATATATTACGTATCAGAATGATTCATATTGTGTAGAAAGTTTTACTGAACATGCAACAGAATTCATGAGCTAATTGATAATTGCGTTTTATATCACTAATCACTAGGTCTGACTTTTCATAACAACAAGGAAAGTGAATATATGTCTGATCCGAAGGCATCTTGGTGGGGAGGCACCTTTAGATATTTCTGGGAGCTCTGAGCAGAGCACACAACTTAAGCTTGCATTTCCAGTCTTATCTGTACTTTCTCAGTACAGAATACCATAACAGCCCGAAGCTCTGACATTTCTTTTCAAAGCCTTATCAGATTCAAAACAACTTGCAAAGGTATAGGTGAATACAATTTGGAAAAATCATAGAGGCATTTTGGTGCTAAGAAATCTAGCAAGAGGCTAGAAAGGAGGGGGTTGATGCCATTTCTTGTTCCATTATTCACCACTTTGATTTACATCATATGAACGCCGTCTGATATTTTGTTGTTCATTTTAATCTATAGTGTTGCTGTATTAATTATTCTATCTGGTATATTAATCCTTGTAATAACATTTATTCATATAATCTGCACTAGTTTAGGGCATTAATTGTCAATAAAGTTTGTTAAGTACATATATAGTGTGGATTCTTGTGTGTGTTCATCCATGGGGAAAAGGTATTCTGGAACCAATAAATCCTGTAGACTCACAGGACTGATTGTTGCTCTGGCCTCACCATACCCAATTAAGTTGTGCAAGGTATGTGAGTTACAGTCCACCTAACTTCTTGGTTCAAGCTGGTAAGCTGGCGCAGTCTTCACTCCCCAGAGTACTTTGGAAATCTAAAACAGGGTTATATTTGCTGATAAACGTTCAAAAGGTATTTTTAAAGGAAAAGGCATTAGTTGTTTTTGCTAACATTTGACAAATCTGCATGAAATGTTTCCAGAAAAGTTCATCTACTTGGTTTCGTCATAGCTAGTTTGGAAAGGTATTACATCAAACTTGACATGAAAGTGGAACTTAAATCAAAAAGGATTCCTTTGCTTTGTTAAGCACCAATTCATTCCGTAGCATGGTTTTTGAGAAATTAGATTTAAAAAGTGTTTCATTCTGGACATGAACACGGGAATGGAAAAAGCAGTCAAATTTAATTGGACACGGTATGCTTCTCCCTGGTCATTCCTTTTAAGACTGCAAGCTCACACCTGACTCCGCAAATCCCGAACAATCTTTGACTGGCCACAGAATAGGGACAATTGTTGCGGCCACCATTACAGAATGTGGGCATTCATTCATTGTGTCATGATAGAAAACAAAAGGATTCATAAGGGGCAGGGTGAGTGAACCCAAACCTCCTGACCTATGTGGGCTAAAAGGAAATGGCAAGTCTGCTGTAGGGTTCTAAAATTCAGGGCTGACTTTTTCGATCCCTGGTGTGACCCCTGATGTCCACAAATTCAGATTGGGGCCTGCAAAATCAGTGCAAGCTTCATGTGCTATGGACAGCACACCCACAGAAAGCTTCATGGGCCCATGTTGGCAAGTTTGCAGGTTCTCCGAATCCAAAACCAGGTTTGCATAACCCACGAAAGATATAACAAATGTCCACAAGCCAATAAAGATTTGTGAGTACAATGAATGATTGGCAAATCCTAAAAATATATTTTTTAAAGAGCCCGTGGGGGTTGGCTGTCCTTAGCTGTGTGTGCACTGGGTATGGACATAGGCCATGCAGCCAATCCTCTCTACGCATGGCAAAATGGTGCAAATATGAGGTTGAGTGTAAGGAACTAAGGAGTGTGTTATATGCTCATATGCCGAAATCAGTGATGTAATTACTCATGTCACTTGAGATGTCATCAGTGATGTTATCGATGATGCCATTTTGTCATGTCTTTAGGATAGTCCCATCGATGTATACTCAATATTTACATACATTGTCCCATCCAAACGACATTAACAATTGTAAACAGGTGACCTTTTACCTAGTGGCTTGCTCCTGTCTCCTCGACACCAGGCTTTAAATATTCTATCATAATCCCTGTACCTGATGTACATAAATATGACCCCAGGCAGGACAGATTTATTCTGTATAAGGGTCACCACTTTTTTCATCCTTGGCCAACAACCAGCTGTACATGATCACACTTTTTTAGAAAAGCATCAGTAATTGTTTTCAAAACATTTATGATTGTTTTCAAAACATCCATGGTTGTTTTAAAAAGATATTGTTGCTAGAAAAAACCTTAGAGTGACTACTTTAGTATAAAAGAAACTCACTCCCTACTACAAATCAGAGGAGAATTCCTTCCAAGCAGAAACGGGGGTTCTGCATGCCGAATCTCCGACAAGCAGCGGCCTGACATCCCTTCTGGGTCGTCATCCTCGACGCCGAGATGGGGTCCTTCATTCCCAACCATCAGGTGAGGGGCTGGTTCTTCCCTAGTGGTTTCTTGGCTACAGATACACATATCTATTCACATACAAGTTAGGCTAGGTACATTTGAGCAGATTTTAGAAATATGCAAGTGCTACTGTTTTTATCTGAACTGTTTCTGTTCATTTTATTAGCACTATGGTAGAAATGTATCAACAATTCACTATATTGGTACTAACAATCTCTTTCCTATGCTTCTATCTCCTAATTGTCTCAGCACATATGTTTTACACAAGGCTGTTTCTGGAGCAATAAATTCTTATTGAAACGTCCCTATCACCATCCTCTGTATTTTCTGAGAGAAAGCAAGCACGAGTGTCTGAGAAAATCAAACTGTACTGTTTTCCATGATCCCTGAGGAATCAGGGCTGTCATGTTCAGTGGTTTCCAGAAACTGCCTACACCAATGTAGAATACAGGAAGGTGGTAGTGGCACTGTAGAGCTAGCTGTTCTACTTGCTGACATATCCTGTGGGGGTGTCCGGAAGCGGTTGGGACACCAAGCCCTCAGTTTGGGTCATCCAAAACACGCAGGTCCTGGGGGACTCCTAGGAACTACACGACATGGAGCCGCCAATGTTGGTTTGGTTCTTATCTTAACAGTGAAAATCTGAGTAGTTCAGTCGTGCTTTCTCAGAAAGCCCTACTCACACTTTTCAGAGACGTCTGAAGTGAGAAGGGAAAAACTGCCTCAGCTGAGCAGATATACTCTGTGTATTGGCTGAAGGTTTAGCAAGCTTGTAAGGATAAACCGTTTCTCACATTGTGCAAAACCTTACCCTAAAACGTACTCTTCTAAAATGACTGATCCCGTGTGTAGCTCAGGGGAAGATGAATTTGCAAATGCTCTTAACATTAGAGAAAAATGCAGACATGCAGTGACTATGAAATTGTTAGAACACGGCGTACTGGTAACAGGTGGCTGTGTTTCCTACGTGATTGAGGCACACGAGGTGTTCGGATCAGAGGTATTCAATTCTTGGGTTCAGTTCCCACCTGCAGATCCGGTGACTAAATTGTTACACACATACCTTGTAGTTTAACCACCAGATGAATACATTCCATACGAAGACATTGAAGTCCCGTTAAATTACCAGCAGCATAAAAGCTGGTTTAAAGGCGCCCTCCCACACAGAACATCTGTCGTAAGACTCGGTCCGCTCAGCATAGAAGGAGCGAACTGGCTGGTCTTAGCAACATACACTCCACATCCTGAGATAGATAGACTACCAGGGGATCAAGTACGTAAAATATGCAAAGACATAGTCAGGCTATACAGACACATTCTCCAGTTTGTCATGCTAACAGTAACAGTCCAACCTGTGAGAAATGCATCAGCTGGTCCACATCAGACCACACTTACAATTAACCCTAAGACACTGAAAACAGTAGTCGGGACAATTCCTTCCAAACGGGAGCACATTCCGTTCTGGATAGCACAAACCAAAAAATTTTTACAGCTGGAAGTAGTATTTCACCATACGGGTCCGCAGGAAAAATTTATCATGCTAACCATTTGCTTGCCAATGGGGATGGTTCACTCGATTGAAGATTGTGCCACTTGAGGAACAATCTTTGCTGCCGTTTACGTAAGAGTACACAGTACTCCTTCCATAGCAGTCGCTCCAATAGTATTAAAACAAATACAGAATGAGTGTGGAACAGGACCTGCCCTGGACTTGGGAATGAAACTGATGGGTAATTTTGCCCAAGTCTCTGCAATATTACTGAGTAACGTAAAGGGGAGGCAGCAGCAGTGGCGATACAAAGCCACCTAAGGGAAATAGCACCTAGAAATAGGGAGCGAGACTTACCAAAAATTATTGAAGAAACTTATGCTGAATTAGGTAGAGATCATTTGGGAACAAAACCAGGGAAGCCACAAATGACGGGTGGTATTGACAAAGCAAGCACCCACTTCTTCTAAAAAGAAATGGGAAAACAAAAATTCTAAAAATAACAATTCAGAAAATAATTCGCAATCTAGGGGTGGGTCTCCCCAAAGGGAGTCCTCTGAAAAGAGGTAGAACCTTAGGAATTGTGATAACATAAAAATACCTGAGAGGTATCAGTACACTGATACACGTTACTTTAGTTTGTTCCAGGGTTCATTAAAAAACTCAGAGAGGGACGGACGATCAGAACAAAAGCAAGAAGATCGACCAAAGACAAAAAGGGAAACACATCACACTTCAGATTATATTATCAAACAGGAAGAGCAATCTAAAGTAAAACCCCAATTCAAAAAGAAGAAAGTAGCTGGCCGAAAAATTAGACATGCCCAGGTTACTGAGGACTCAGCTTCTGAACAGAAAATGGGCTCTGATGATGCTAGACAGCGCGGCGGAATGTGACAATAGCTCGCCAGAACCTGAAGGATTTTCTTTGGACAGCAGTATTGAATGAGCACATCACAGTGGAAACAACTGATATAAGAGCTAGTGCGCCGCATAGACTGTATGAAATTACAATACAAATAGAGGGGGACATCTCAAGAAGGGTTAAAGTTCTCTTTTGGGAGAACTTAACATATGGATGCGACATACTGCTAGCAGAAAGAGATGGGCCGCCTGAGTTTGTGATGGATTGCCTAAAGGGGAAAGCTTCATTTAAAAAAAAAAATGTAATTACTTTATTTTCAGAATTTTACAGCTCAAACAAAAAGCAAAATGCAATATCTCGTCCGCAGTGAAGCAAGGGGAAAGCTTCATTTTACCTTCTTTCTCCGACCGCGTTCCAGGGTGATTAAAACATTCATACGCGCAGGAGTGGGTGCTAGCGCCAGCTCCGGCATTGTGCCGCAATCATGTAGGGTGGGACGTGGAGTCTACCCACCACGAAATCCCATTAAAATCTACTCCCAATCCACAGAGACAGTACCCTATAAAAAACAATGCAAAAAGATAGGTCAAAAATCTTAAACCAACTCGAATACCAAGGTGTGATTGAGACTTGCACATCCCAGATGAATAATCCTTTGTTTCCAGTAATGGTCTAGTTTTAGATTACCAACATTCAAATACATGCACACGAACATTTGCAATTCAAAATGCACACAGTGCCGCATTAATGAATAACATTGTGCAGAAGAAATAGAAAACAACATTAGATATTTTGAAACGATTTATCTGCCTTAATATAGCTCCAGAAAAAAAGACATTTGACAGCATCTTCTGCGCTCGGCCCACAGCAAAATTGTTGTCGTTTACCTCAAGGGTATAAGAACAGTCCTGGGCTATTCTCGGTAAGAGTGTCCGAAAAATTACAAACGTGGGATGAGGAGGCTGTGTCCTGTGTAGATGACATCTACCTAAAGGTGTCGTGATGTCAGTAGCGCAAAACACAAGGAAGCCACTAACCTCGGAGGTCTGCCAGCTGGGACGAAGGCGTGTAGAGAGTCCCCCTCCTCCCCTGGGTGCAACCCCATGCAGAGGATTACAAACACTACTGCGCAAGGAAGCACTCCGGGGAAAAGGGAAGTGGATAAAACAATAAACGCGGCGGTCTCAATGGGATCTTCCAGACCTACGTCTGTTATAGAGGTCAGCCCAGCTTCAGATGCGATCCCTCGTGTGAGAACTGTACATAAAAGGAACAACAAGAAAACGTGTATTAGGCAGATGAACTGGAAGGACCATTCATCCCACATATACCCTGGGTGCCCAAGAACCCACAACTCCCTCAACAGCACCGCAGTATCTTCGGGTAAGTTGGACCAAGGACCTGGATCCCTTCAAAGGGAAACACAAACTGTTATACGTGAGAAGGGACCTCTTGTCCAGTAGTCTCATATGGTAAGACGCAACGCTGTTCTCTTCACAGTGCATCTACGATGGCGTGTGGAACCCAGGAGCGCTGCGGGTGACACAGCGTGATTCATCAATTATCCTCAGCCCCCAAAGTCGCTGTTTGTTCGGCACAGCAAGAGAGCTTCCTAAAGTAAACAAGGAAATAGCCCAAAATCCGGGAGGACTAACAACAAAGAAAAAGTCACGCGCACGGGAGGAGCGCTCCTGCGCAGCACTCCCGTACAGCACACCTAAATACCTGAGGGAGATTCGGTGCCCCAAAGCCTCCGTGAACTGGCGTCACCAAAGTACGAAGAGCGGGCGGGAAACATCAAGGCTCCTTTCCCGACTCTGCTACAGCCTTCGGAAAACAAGGACTGCAAGCGCTCGACCTCCAGCTGGGAACACCATCCGCTTAGCGCTGTAACGTGGGAAATCCAGGAAGATTGTCAAGCCCCTTCCCTAGGAAGGGGAGGGGCTTTATAGCCGTTTTTGATTGGCAGTGCCTGATCCAGTTACCTGGTCGAGTTCCCAAGGGCTTCTGGGACATGTAGTTTCTCGTGTGCCTCTCACCCCCTGGTGGCGCCCTGTTCTCTGCAGGCATTACCATGCGCACACATACATAGGAGGTTGGAGGAGCAGATGACCCATAACCCCCATACCCCTGTTCCTGGCCCGAGATCGTGACAAAAGGACAATTAATTTTTTGAAAACTTGAGCAGGGTGAACAACATAATTGTGGAATTCACCAACTTGGGCTACAAATGTAATTTCAAGAAGTCTAAAATTGCCCATCTCAATGTCCTGTTTTTGGGATATGAGCTATCAAGTGAATGCAAGAGGATGGCATCCATCTTTTTAGAAAGGTGTGCCCTGCTTTAACCTCCAAAAACTCTAAACGGTTTGCAATCCATTTTAGGATATCTAACTTTTGTCTGACATACATTCTAGATCACACAGAAAGAGTAAAACCTTTCTACAACTTAATCAGACCTGATTTCACACCACATCATTGGACGCAACAATACACAGATACTCTACGTTCAGTTCGGCTGACGTGATAGCATCTAAACATTTGCACACATGTGTAAATACCACTAACTTGGTGATCCACGTCCTCCCGGGATTATCAGGATATAGTTACCTCACGTTCAATGAAAGTGAGACAGTTCCAAATGCATACAAATCACATTTATACACAAATGCTGAATTGCGATTTGCGGCAATAGAAATAATATTGACTGCAGTACAGACTGCTGTAGCGGGAGAAAGAGCCTTAGCACAGGGGAAACGCTTTATTGTCGTAACCCCGGTACCAACTTTAGAATCTGTTACCAAAGCAAGCATATCAAACGTAAAAGCATTACATCCACGGTGGATACAATGGGCTAATTCTCTCACTGCAATAGATGTAGATTACAGATATGATTCTACACTAAAAACACAAGCGTTCCTGCAGTTCGAACAAGAATACCCTCTCTGGAATAAAATCTTGCCTCTAGAAAAATATGAATACATCATTTACACTGATGGACCTGCTCAGCCTGCCTTAGGAAGTAAACAACAGCATAGTGCTACATGTGCTATAGTGAAGGGTCATATGCTGGACGGTAAGTTCCATCCTAGCAATATGACTACACAATCTCTAGGCGATTGTCCAGCACAGTTGGCAGAGCTGAAAGCCCTGATATTGGCACTAAAGTATACGAATAGTGAATTCCCCACACTGATACTGTGCGATTCGTTTTACTGTGTCCCATCTTACAATGAATATCTTCATTACTGGGGCCAAAATGGGTTTAGAGATTCCATGGGTTGCACAACTAAGCATAAATTGTTATGGGAACAAGTAGCAAAGCTAAAAGCATGCCTGCCACGGGCTCAAGTTATTTACACCTTGAGTCACCAGCAGTGTTGGCATGCACGTTGAAGGGAATTCCCTGGCTGATGAAGCCGCAAACTGCTGCCGTTGCTAAATCACTTGTTCGAGCACGAGGATAGATGGAGACATACTGATAGCTGTCAACACCTCGAAGAATGACTCTGCCATTCCAAAAGGCTTTCCACACAAATATTCCTATAAATTAGATGTGCAAACCACACCCTATGCTCAAATTCCAGGAGTGGGGGAGAGAGTTATACCAGACATTGATCGCAGATTAGGTTTAATACTAGCTGCACACGAGGGTCTGAGCACTTCACACGCAGGAGTCACTGCTACAGTTTCGATACTGAAGCAGCGATTCTGGAAACCGAGTTTGTCTAAACAAACAAAGGCTTATGCCTTAAAGTGCGACATCTGTCAGCAGATGAAAGGTTCCACGGTAGCACGGCCACCACAAACATCATTACTCATTTCAAACAGACCTCTCATTTGTGTCTATTTGGACCACTGCAGCCCCTTAAATGCAGACGGGGCTTACAAATACATATTGGTGGCAGTGGATTTATGCTATAGATTTCTATGGTTTGGCCTCAGCGCTCGGCTGATGCTCAAACTGATATAAAGGATTTGCTAGTCGTTATCGGGACATTCGCAATTGGCACGCTACAGTCCGACCGTGACTCTTCGTCTAGCACTCGGGCTTACAAGGAAGCTATGGAAAGTATGGGTGTTGCCTTGTAGTACTCCTCCCGCTATATCCTGAGGGAAATTCAGTGGTGAAAAGCAAAAACAGGGACCTAAAGCAATCCTTAACAGCAAGGGTATTAGGTGAGGGCGGTAGTTCGGTCAATCACCCATACGGGGTCCCGAGGACACAGAATATTATGCCAAGAAAATCCTCGGGAGGACTTACGCCCTATGAGATCCTGTTTGGAACAAGAATGTGGGTACCTGACTTCGATTGTGGCAGCACAGTGGCGGATGTAAAACCATTTTAAATGATTGATCCTTTGGCTGTTTTACATCAACTCAATTTATTCCAGGCTTCACAAAGCAACTTCCAAGTAAAACGCACCGCCCCTGTCTGGATC
Organism: Triturus cristatus; assembly: GCF_964204655.1. Classification (NCBI taxonomy): domain Eukaryota; kingdom Metazoa; phylum Chordata; class Amphibia; order Caudata; family Salamandridae; genus Triturus; species Triturus cristatus. The sequence goes on from NC_140587.1 coordinate 288,209,139, forward strand.
CCAAAGGATGGGGACCTGGTCAGAGAAAAGATCGTGGACAAGAAGGAGCTTGGGTCATCCTACAGAACACCTGTACCTGTCCTGGCGGTTCAAGGAACAAGAACAGTACTTCTTGCGCCTCTTGCCGACTGAAACGAAAAAAGATTTGTCCCCATTGATCTGATCAAACCACAATATGTGGCTGATTATCAACAGCAGGCCGCATGGAATCCTGAGTAGCCGCAGATCTCCTCTCACTACTATATAGGCAGTTCAGATGGAAAGACTAATAAAGTTTCAAGACTCCTCGGCGCAAGATGCATGAGTAGCCAATAACGGACTGTGAATAACACCAGTTGAAATGGAACAACACCAAAATACTACTAAAATGCAAATTGCAATTTGGCCCAAAAACAAACTTTACATCAACGTGTCTTCAGAAGAAGCAGCTGCCATTTCTACAAATACTGCTGAGTTCCCAAGAATAGATCGAGCTGCGTCTGGCTCCTTCATCAACTTTGATGACTTTTCTTCAGATCCAAGTGAACCTGAGCAAATGCCACCCATGTCTAAAAAAGAACAATTTCGACAATTCTATCTCTGGCTGAAAAAGACTTACTCAGTGTCCCCTTGGCTGCATCTTTGGTTAGCATTAGGGATCCTATTCCTGTTAATTTGGATTGTCATAGTAACTGTCTTTTTCCTACTACTGAATGGACATTATCTCCCCACAACGCTCTGCAGTACAACCTGTGAACTTCATCCTGAAACCACATACGTCATCATACTGTGAAAATAGACTTGTCCCCAGTAAACATTACAGCAATTCCAGTACCGGATGGTATAGTTTGGGATAGAGTTTCATATGATGTATTTGGTCCTACTGAACATTTAAAAATTCCATATGTTTAAAATTTCAATGAATTACTTCAGTACCCCGAGTACGCTCTCTGATGATTGGGACATTGAGACTGAAAATTCTATGCTTTCCGACCTAGGACAATCGGCAGAATTTATTTACAGGGAATTGTATGAATGTAACGTTGGTCAGTCCTCAGGATCGGTTTGTAGCTAGGAATGGTCCACCCCTTGATCTAACCAAGCCTACAAGCCGTAATGGGAAAGGTCAGCGGAACGATCAAGTGGGGGAAGGAAAGGGAGGGAACAGCAGGGAAGGAGATCTGGAGCAAAAAAAGAACACCAGACTGAGAACACCTTATTTTTTACGTATATGTGAACAAAGGTAGAATTGAAGACTAACCCCTACCAGGGGTGGGTACACCTCTTATACCTGAAAATAAAAAGAAAACATCCTTGTAATGGCTGTTGCTTGGGTAGAAGGGGATGCCTTCTATGTGGACGGGACTGGAATGTTATAACTGCAGGGAGAAAACAAGAGAACATATAGCCTTATATGGACATATACACACTCCTAGTAGCCAGAAGCAACTGTAATGACCTATATATACTCTGTTATGGAGCCCAAACCTACCCTTGTCTAGACTCCACCGCACTTCACAGAGATAGAGCGTAGGCTCCTACCACTCATACCAACCCCTGTTAAAGATAGAGCCAGAAGAATTACTTATAACGAGACCTTAGACGTCCTCAATACATTTAAACCAACAGCAATCCACAACTGTTACCACTGCAGTGGTAATATAGTCCTTGGGCTTTACTCTCGCAAAACAGTTGTTTGTGTTTCCATGTAAGTGGGCACAGAAGACCCTCTAGTGTAATGCCTCTTACACGTAGATTCTTAGGTAATGCAGAAATATAAGCTCCAAGTGCCCCCAAAAGGAAACAGAAAGTAAACCAAACCCCTCGCCGCTGGCCGCTAACGCCAGCCGAGGAAACAATCAGGGAAATGCACCAGCCTCCGCATGAGCAGCCGCTCTCCAATGGAGGTTGGTGGAACAAATCAGGGAAAAGCAAGTGGTGCTAGGCTCCCTTACCGCTTTTCGAAAACCAAGAACAGGAACGAGACCAGCTACACCAGGGACGAAGAATTTCTGATGCTGGTCTCCGGACTCCATTGCTCTTTATGCCGGCTTCTTGCGACGTTTAGACGTAACGCGCGAGTGCTCATGGTAGTGTAGTTCAGGACACCAGCACTGCATGCGCGCCTAGAATGTTTCGTCATGCAGCGTGCGCTCGCCGTATGCGCTCATGACAATGAAGATACACCTAACTACGATACTAGGCTTTGTTACCTACATTATGGTCATCACGTTTTGCACAGAGCTAGTGTTCCATGCACTATAAACACTTACCATCAATAGGAACATTGCCTGACACCACCGAAAGGTAGTTCTGCCACATTCGCACACAAATTTACATACTTTTCAGGGTTCAATACATCAGACCCAATGTCATATTACTATAGATTAGTACAGAAAAATGCAATTGCAAAGAAAATGATGCTGACAAATACCAAGCTCATATATTCAGAACCTTTCATCTCCCAACTGTCTATACAAGGTTTCAACTATTGGAGGGACACGATAGACACAAAATCCATCTGGAAGACGAAAGATTGGCCGTTTAAGGGAACAGAGGCTTTATTTAGAGCTTGCCTCATACCGTTACAGATAATATTCCTGAACAGAACAGTGCAACAAACTACCTGCTATGGGTGTGCAAAAGTTAAAGACCAGAAAACACCTTGCATCCCCTTACCCATACTCATTGAAGTTATATATCGAATGACACACTAATTCGTGAGGAGGCACTGGGTGTAATGCTACAAAATGATACATACAATGCTTCAACTGGCAATTGGAAGGGATGGTTGGTTTGGCCTATTGACACAAATAGGTGTTGATCAAGATTCAAGGGTACCACCAGAGGGTTCAGTATCCATAGGCCAGACCCACGCTATGTACACACAGATGACCCAGGAGTATTGACTTCTTATAGGGCCCGATTCACAGAACAAACTTAAGACTAAATCCTAAACTTAGTACCAATCTGGTATTCACAGAATGCACCTAGTACTTCTGGTATTCACAGAATGAACTTACTACTTTAGCGATTCACAAAATGAACTTAGGACTTTTGCTATTCACAGAATCCATTTACGACCACTAAACTTACGTCCGCACCCGGGCCGGATTTTCCGCCCCCCGAGCGGAGTTTCCGGGCTCGGAGCGGGAAGTCCGCATGCGGGCCGGAAAGTCCGCTTTAAGGGCGGAATACCCGCTCTCGGGCCGGAAATTCCGCTCTCGGGCCGGAAATTCCGCTCTCGGGCCGGAACATCAGAATTGGGACCAGACTACATTACTGTTGCCATTGATCATTTGAGCCAAGGGGAAACACCTGTTCAAGTCCCTACCATCCCCCACCATGCATCAGCTGACACACTCCAGCCAATCCTAGCTCGGCAGCACGTATAACTGCAGAGCAGACACACACAAACCCTTTCAACATGTCACTGAATGTGTTTGTTGCACTGCCCCTTGCCATGCAGCAAAACCACTTGAGGAGGAGGAGGAGGAGAGCCAGAGCAGAGAGGATCTTCAGACAGAGGATCAACTTATTTGGAATGTCCAGTCAAGATATAAGGGCCAGGTACCGTTTCCCTCCAGAAATCATCTTGGAAATGGTATGTGAGTGGGAGCAGGAACTTGACTCCGTGACCTGCTGCTCACATTCAATACCAGCATACCTCAAGATCCTATCAGCGCTCCATTTCTTCACCACTGGCTCATTCCAAAGGGTCTCCAGTGACCATGTGGGCATATCCCAGGCAAGCCAGTCGCGGTGCCTGCATCAGGTACTGCGATGCATCACTGCAAGATCCCACCTCCACATACATATGCCACCGACACTGGCCCTGAGACAAAGGGCAGTACGAGATTTCTTTCACATTGCACAATTTCCACGTGTGCGGGGTGCAATTGACTGTACCCATGTGGCCTTTCAGCCACCCCGCCACATTGCACACATCTTCTGCAATAGACACCGATGGCATTCCATCAACGTGCAAGCTGTCTGTGATTCCAGAAGGAGGTTCATTGATGTGCATGCGGTGTTCCCCGGCAGTACCATGACAGCTTCATATTCCGCATGTCACCTCTTGCCCGGCGGATAGCTGCGGGAGAATTTGGCAACATGTGGCTACTGGGTAAGTACCAAGCGTTAGAAAGGAGGATTATGTGTTTTTGAAATGTCTGAATGCCCCCCAAAATTAACCATAGTACTTTAAGATTCATAAAGCTAGATACAGGGCCCACCTGACAATGCATGTAATACAGTATAGATCATGTCCTGTGCGAGTCAAAGAGGGAAATCTAACCAACTGCCCTTTCCCCTCTACTCAGGTGACGCTGGGTATGCACTTACCCCACATCTCCTCACCCCTTACAGGCGTGCAGACACTGTACCACAGCGTAGGTACAATAGGGCACACATACGGACTCGAGCCATCATAGAGCGCACTTTTGGTCTGTTGAAGTTGCGATTCAGATGTCTCGACCGTACAGGGGGGGTGCTGCAGTACTCCCCAGAAGTAGTGTGCAAGATCATATTAGCCTGTTGTGTCTTGCACAACATTGCCTTAACGCATGGCTTACAGATACCGCTGGAACCTCGGCTACCTATGAATCTGGGAAACCGGGCCATGGCACATGACCGAGGTCAGGGCATGCAAGTCCGTGAGCAGCTTGTTGCCACGTTCCTCACATGAGCAACCTGTAGTGGAATGGACCAAATGTGGATTGCTGTCTGTTGCCAATGATGAAACTTGGATGTACACAACTGTGTCAATAAATTCCTTCCTGAGGCTACTTTGCAAGCCACACTAACTGCATGTTAATCACAGCTCCTGACAGTAGTCAAAACGATGAGCCTGCATCAGCACATGTGCCCATGTCAGCGATCAGTGTAGTGGATGTCCCGAAAGAATCTATAGCCACAGATGCAAGATGATACATGTACTGAGAGACACAGCCGGACCTCATGAGGATGGGTCTCTTAATCAGAAAAGGCCATAACCATAGCATTGTCGGCCCTGTGCCATCAACAGAAGTAACTCCCCCACAAATGATGCGCCCACGACGTGAGTGATGCAATGGGTCAATCAGACGCCATGGGGCAGATTAATGTGGGACTTGCGGCCCTTTCACGCTGCCGTTGCGTCACTTATGTGACGCTGCGGTGGTGCAAAGCCAGCCCCATGCTGCGGGGAATGTACTATATGAAGCATCTGGGAGATGCGTCTTGTTGTAAAGGCCTGCGCCACATGTAGGCGTTCTGGTGCAGGGGGGGGGCCTTCCGTGCGCAGAAACGCCTCCTAAAAATCTACAATATTTCACTCAGTCACTTTTAAGGCCATGCTGCGTCAAAACCCTGCGCCTGCTTGAAGCAGGCGTAAGGATTGACGCAGCATCATAGGGATAGGGCACCCCCGAGCCTTGCTGGAGCTGCGTTGTGCATGCGACGCAACTCCAGCAATGCGCCGCCTTTCCAACGGGGGATGCGTCACGCATCTGCACATCCGAGCTGCACGGTGCACCGAAATTTCAATGCCGCGCATCTGTGTTGGCGCACGGGTGGGCAGATGCATCGCAACTCATCTGACGCATCTCTGCTGATTAGCAGAGATGCGTCCGTAGCCGTAACTCTGCCCCCCTGTGTCTGTGATATATCCACACTTCTCAAACACAATGTTCTGGAACACATCACACAACTCTGCAAATGAGCACCTAATATGGACTACATGTACCATCATGCAAAGCATGAGAAACTGAAACAGAAACTGCAGACATGTCTTGAAATGGTCACTTCACCCTCTTGTCACATTTAATTAATTCTCACATGCACTGTCTTTTTTTTTTTATCCACAACAGAACAGCAGGATGGCAGTAGATGTGATTCCAGATTGTGGATGGATCTGGATAACTACAAAATGGCAGGCAACTACTTCCTGTGATGTATTTGCTGCCTCCCACTCCCTGTCGAACATTTCCTGTATGGAATTATATGTTCCGGGTCAATTTCGGAATTTGCTGCCAAAAAGCGGAAGCTCCGATTACGGAGCGTACGGCCCGTGTGCGGAAACGCCGATTACGGAGCGTACGGCCCGTGTGCGGACCTCCCACTCCGGAACCGGAAACTGCGTTTACGGGCCGTAAACTCCGAAAATGACCCGGAACACATAATTTCATTCAGGAAATGTTTTACAGGAAGTGGGAGGCAGGAAATACATCACAGGAAATAGTTTGCTGCCATTTTGTGTTCATTCTGAGTCATCCTCTATCACAGACAGATCCTCTGACATCCTGCTGCTCTCATCCTTCTTATTATCCCCATAATGGCTGAGGGTTACGAAGAGAAGGCACCCCCTTTCACTGAAAGTGAGTTGGACATCTTGGCTGAGGGGGTGCTGGCCAAATTTTCTCAGCTATATGGGGACCCTGAACACCAGCTGAGCAATGCAGCCCGGGCCAGGCTGTGGGCCAACATCGCCGAGCGCTGCAGTGCAGTGGGAGTCCACACCAGGAGTGCGAGGGCATGCCGCAAGCGCTGGGAGGACCTAAAACGGTGGGCCCGGCACAAGGCTGAGGAGCTGGTGGGCCAGTCTTCCCAGCACCATGTGCATCGTCCTCGCCTATCCCCACTGTACAGGAGGGTCCTGCGATCAGCTTAGCCGACCCTCCATGCTCAGCTGGAGGAGCATGAGCAGCAGGGACATGGTAAGTGCATCATATGCTAAATGTGTCTGGGAGTATGATGTGAGTGAAACAGTGCTGTACCATTTTGTGTCCGATGCCTCCATTCACAGATTCCGTGTCCATGCAGCAGTAACCAAGCTTAAAAAGGCACACTGTGGCATATGGACTGTACAGGGCAGAGTGCATTTTGGGAGTTGGAGTCTCGCCATGACAACTGGCTAAATGAGCCATATTTGTGCATTTGGACTGAAATCAGCTCTTCCCGCACCACTACAATTGGCACTAGGAAATCATGTGTGCATTGGATGAGCAATGGTACAGACACTGTCCTGTGTGCGCATGGCAGGCCAAAGGGTATTGGATGCTATGACTTGCATAGCATTTTTAGAGTGTGGGTTCCAATTGTGACAAAACATCATGTGCCATGGAGTCAAGACAGACTTTGACATCCTTTCATCACTCTTAAGCGCTTCTAAATTTACAAGGGGTGTTCACTGACAGACGTCTCCGCCTCAGTGGCCTGTTTCACATTTCACATGTACAGGTAGCTGTCACTAAATTCCCCCAGTGTTCAGCGGTGTACAGCATTACCATATCAGTCACCAAAGCCAATATGTGCCACTGGATTGTCAGTACATGTGTGGGGACAGCCAAAGGCTAGACTCACAATTTAGCTACAGAAATAGGCCAGAGCCTCAGTGCATGTGTGACCCACATTCGCCAATTGTCGTGTCCCATACAATGCTACAAAGCAGATGACACTTGTCCAGACCTTCAACAGCTGCGACTCCCTATGAATGGCCATAATCTGAGATTCGGGACTTCATGTTCTCCATTGGTGGACTGCTTGTGGAACCTGCACATGTAGCTGTGGAAGGACACACAGATCCCCAGAATTCCAGGTTGAGGGTTGGCCAATACAGTCGTGTAAGCCACACACATCCACGTGAGATGGCCATGTCAGACTCAATCCAGGAACTGACGGTGAACATACACGTAATGTCAGCTCATAGACACTGACAACTATTGAGTGTGATCAGAGGAAAATAAGTCTGACCTTGGCTCCTATGAATGTGTCTCGTCCTGCATGACACAAACATAACATTCGGATTTTGCTTACATTTCAGCAGGCACAGCTGGCGGAACAGAAGGGCAGCAGGACCTGGTCCGGAGCAAGAGGCCACCAGTGCGGCGGCGGCTACACCCACTTTCCACCAGCGAGGAAGAGGAGGATGAGGAGGGACCCTCAACATCAAGAGGCAAGGGGATTGCGCCCACCCAGACTGACAAGGGACACCCTGATGCTGGTGCCACATCCCGGGTGGAGGCTGCAGACATTGAATGGGGGGGGGGTGAACACGACACCTCGGACAATGAGGTGTTGGAGAGCAACTCTCCTCAGGATTCTTCACCTGTGGTCCCTGAAAAGGTGTCCTCGGGGCAGGCCAACAAACAATCTGGGCCTGCCATCAGCCCCTCCCTACCTCTAGAGTTCCCCATTCCATCGGGGGACCCAGCTGCATCCCCTGCAACCAGTCCCCCTCATCGTAGCCGCCAGCTCCCCAACATCATTGGCTCCGGACCTCAGGCACCACATCCCTCCTCTTCCCCCCAGGCCCCTCCCGGTGTTGTTCCTCCTGTGGCTGTGCCAGTGGACCTGATGTGGATGTGTGAGGGTCAGCCAGACATGTCCGCTCGCATCGCGCTACAAGTGTGTATGGAGGTACGCATGATGCGAGAGGACATGCTCCGATGTATGGCCACCCTCACCACCGCCATCAATTCACTGCCCGCAGCCATGTCGTCTGTTGTCTCCCCAATCCCTTCCCATACCACTGTCAATGTCTCCCCCTGTCCGTTGCCCCACACTGTTTCCCCCCGTACTCCTCGTGTGGCACGAACCCAAGTGGTGCCTGTTCCTGCACCCGCCAGACGTGTGCCTGCATCGGACTCTGAGGATCTGGACATTGTGGTCCTAGAGGATGACCAGAAGGACACTTGACTTTAGACGTGAACAACTATTTCATTTTCCCCTTGTAAATAGACTGTTTTCCCTGACGCTCCCTGACGTGTTATATTTTTTTGGCCCCACCCCAATCCAGGTTCCCATCTCCCTCTGCATTAAGATCATCATTTGTTTTCCTTTCTCCCTTCCAAACGGACGGTTGTTCTTTTGTACCTTCTCAAAATACAATTTGGAATACTCATAACTTCCACTTGTTTAACTTCATTCTGAATGTCTGGTTCTGAATATGGACACATATTTGGTGGGTCATCTGCTATGCACATAATGGCTGGTTGCAACGATGGGTCACACTTGTAACTGTGTCACACACACACATACCTTCTCACATCTCCAGGCCACCTGCAACGTTACACAGGACATGATACACAACAGATTATTAGTTTTGGTAGGTGTTTATTTGGTGCACACACAAACACGTGATCACATTGTCCCGGGTTCCTGTCACTGGTGAGTGCGACGCCGCAATTTGGGGGGGGATGACCGCTCCGAGTGCTCAGGTCTGGCTCGCCGCCTACGTGGAGGTGGGTACTGTCCAAGGGACTGTCCAGGGTCATCCACATGTGCTGTGGCAGATGGTGTTTGCACACTTGATGGCTGTACAGGTGGTGGTGGTGGTTGTGCAGGTGGCGGGTGTGACTGTACAGGTGGTGGTGGTGGTTGTGCAGGTGGCGGGTGTGCCTGTACAGGTGGTGGTGGTGGTGGTTGTGCAGGTGGCGGGTGTGACTGTACAGGTGGTGGTGGTGGTTGTGCAGGTGGCGGGTGTGACTGTACAGGTGGTGGTGGTGGTGGTTGTGCAGGTGGCGGGTGTGACTGTACAGGTGGTGGTGGTGGTGGTTTTGCAGGTGGCGGGTGTGACTGTACAGGTGGTGGTGGTGGTGGTTGTGCAGGTGGCGGGAGTGACTGTACAGGTGGGGATGGTTGTGCAGGTGGCAGGAGTGACTGTACAGGGGGTGGTGTTGGGAGTGCCAGTTCAGCCCGCTGGTGTGGATGTCTCCCTTCGCTGTGTTGGTGTGCAGTTGGTACAGGTGTGGGGATGTGCTGTCCTGTGGGCAGATATGATGGCTCCCCTCCCTGCGTTGACCGTGAAGGGAAAGGTTGGCTCACTCTCAAAATGCCCTCCATCATCTTCATGGCCAAGGCATGGTGTCTTGCACTCTCTTCCCTCTGGATGGATAGCATGTCTCGCATATTTCTGGACATGTCCTGCCAAGTCCTATCCATCCTATCCAACACTTGGCTCAGCCTCTCCACCGCCTGAGGGAAGTGGACCATGTCCTGCAGGGAGTCCGACATGGTGGACAGGGTAGCCCCTATGGCACTAATGTCCTGCCTCACATCGCTCTGCTGTTGGAAGAAGTCCTGCTCCCACTGGTCATCACAGCCAGGTGCAGGCCCTCTCTGCAGCTGTCTGCCATGGATGGGATGTGCAGGTCCTACGGCAGGGGGTGGGGTGGGAGGTGGGAGCCTGTGGGCAGGTGAATGGTGCCCAGGGGATTCCAGCAGCACAACAGGGCTGGTACTACCCCCAGATGGTGGAGAGGCTGGCAGGGATACACTGTCTAGGGAAGAGTGGGTAGGGGAACCACCATGTTGGTCCTGGACGTGAGGACTGTGAGGGAGTGATGTCTGTGTTGTGATGCGTGTGTGCTGTGGCTGGTTTGCTCGAGTCTGGGGACAGGCCATAGTATGCCTGGGAGGAGGCGGAGGGACGTTGCTTGGCAGAGGAGTTGATGCCCTGACCGATTTAGCCAGTCTGGCACGATATCGCGCATTGCCATCTTCATCGTCAGACATGTAGTCCTCATCATCCACCAAGCAGAGGTCCTCAGGATATTCTTCCTCCTCCTCCTGAGCAGTGCTTGCAGCCGACATGACAGCTTGGAGGATCAGGGGATTCTCCCCTCTGATTCCACGTCGGCCCGCACTGGTCATAGGCCTGTCATCCTCGTCATCAGCATCCCCTGGAACAGAGGTTGCAACCATATTAGGGATTGACCTGGTATGACATGTGGTGCAAAACAAGGGTTTGTATCAACTGTACTTTGCATCAACAGATGAGGATCATGTGACCTGTGTAGGGTACCACCACAAATGACAGCTCACACCATAGCACTGAGGTGTTACACAGATACAGGCAAACTCACCAGCTCCAGCCACAACTCTCTGTCCCTTGGTGTTCCCCCCTAGTGTCACCTGCTGGACCTGTCTCCTCACGGGCCTAGCTGTCCCTGAACCAGCAGCTGTAGAGGGAAGTGACAACATTCTCAATTATCTGCATCACCAATTGTCAGACAGGCACATGACACTCCTGATTAGTATTTCACTTTGTACACAACTGCTGATTACATGCAGAGGGGAATCAGGATCTCTGTCATGGCTTTGGAGTCGAAGCCAGTGACACACCTCATGCTAGAATTACCTGGAGGACGGCTGAGCGAGGGTTGGATGTCATACAGTCCCCGGGATGGTGCATGCTGCTGGGGTGGAATCCGGTCAGCAGCGGTGATAAGACATTCAGGTCTATATTTTGCAACAAGAGATGGTAGCTCTGAGCCAACATGTCATTCTCAATGACCATTTGTGGGTAATCCAGAACGATGTGCAGCATGTTTAGCTCCTGAACTTTACATTTAGGCACCTGCTCACATGCAGCAGTTGCCAGCCGTTCCCTCCACACAGCAGTGACATCAATCAGATGACACATCAACAGACACCTCATGCTAGAATTACCTGGAGGACGGCTGAGCGAGGGTTGGATGTCATACAGTCCCCGGGATGGTGCATGCTGCTGGGGTGGAATCCGGTCAGCAGCTGTGATAAGACATACAGGTCTATATTTTGCAACAAGAGATGGTAGCTCTGAGCCAGCATGTCATTCTCAATGACCATTTGTGTGTAATCCAGTACGATGTGCAGCATGTTTAGCTCCTGAAATTTACATTTAGGCACCTGCTCACATGCAGCAGCAGTTGCCAGCCGTTCCCTCCACACAGCAGTGACATCAATCAGATGACACATCAACAGACACCTCATGCTAGAATTACCTGAAGGACGGCCGCGCGAGGGTTGGATGTCATACAGTCCCTGGGATGGTGCATGCTGCTGGGGTGGAATCCGGTCAGCAGCTCTGATAAGACATACAGGTCTATATTTTGCAACAAGAGATGGTAGCTCTGAGCCAACATGTCATTCTCAATGACCATTTGTGGGTAATCCAGTACGATGTGCAGCATGTTTAGCTCCTGAACTTTACATTTAGGCACCTGCTCACATGCAGCAGTTGCCAGCCGTTCCCTCCACACAGCAGTGACATCAATCAGATGACACATCAACAGACACCTCATGCTAGAATTACCTGAAGGATGGCCGCGCGAGGGTTGGATGTCATACAGTCCCCGGGATGGTGCATGCTGCTGGGGTGGAATCCGGTCAGCAGCTGTGATAAGACATACAGGTCTATATTTTGCAACAAGAGATGGTAGCTCTGAGCCAACATGTCATTCTCAATGACCATTTGTGGGTAATCCAGAACGATGTGCAGCATGTTTAGCTCCTGAACTTTACATTTAGGCACCTGCTCACATGCAGCAGTTGCCAGCCGTTCCCTCCACACAGCAGTGACATCAATCAGATGACACATCAACAGACACCTCATGCTAGAATTACCTGAAGGACGGCCGCGCGAGGGTTGGATGTCATACAGTCCCCGGGATGGTGCATGCTGCTGGGGTGGAATCCGGTCAGCAGCTGTGATAAGACATACAGGTCTATATTTTGCAACAAGAGATGGTAGCTCTGAGCCAACATGTCATTCTCAATGACCATTTGTGGTTAATCCAGAACTATGTGCAGCATGTTTAGCTCCTGAACTTTACATTTAGGCACCTGCTCACATGCAGCAGTTGCCAGCCGTTCCCTCCACACAGCAGTGCCATCAATCAGATGACACATCAACAGACACCTCATGCTAGAATTACCTGAGGGACGGCTGCGCGAGGGGTGAACAGCTGCAGCCAGGATGTCATTGAGTGCCCGGGATGGTGCACGCTGCTGGGGTGTAATCCGGTCAGCATCTGTGATAAGACATACAGGTCTATATTTTGCAACAACAGATGGTAGTTCTGAGCCAACATGTCATTCTCAAAGACCATTTGTGGGTAATCCAGGACTATGTGCAGCATGTTTAGCTCCTGAGCTTTACATTTGGGCACCTGCTCACATCCAGCAGTTGCCAGCCGTTCCCTCCACACAGCAGTGACAACAATCAGATGACACATCAACAGACACACATGTATGAGAAGATTACTGATAGGAAGGGATAAATGACCCAGATTCCTCCCCATTACACTGCTATCACCTTTGCCATTCAGACTTACATATTTCCAGAGTCTCATGTTGTTTGTTGTCAAGTCAGAAAGGGTTTCATGTGTGAGATTTACAATTGTCAGGGACATGATGTTGCTCATTTGTGCTTCCCCACGCATGAAGTCACACATATTTGTATGAGAGAACACAGATGTCTTACGTCCGTCCTTTGAGTGTCCTCTCTTTGCGTACTCTATTTCCCAGATCATGGTACTACTTAGCTGACGACGATTGGTGTCTTGTACAGCAGACATCCAAACCTCTTTTGTCAAACACTAACCTATACATGTGAATACAGTAGGAGAGGAGGCAAGCAGAATGTAACATTGCGGATAGGCTGAAAGGCTTTGATGCCTTCTGCCTGCACTGGATTAGCGTGTTGCTCTTCAGCCTAGTCATTTAGCAGGTGTAACTACATGAAGATTCACCTTAGCAGCCCCTACATTCATCTCAAAGGTACACTACTGGCATAAGTGTTGGCCTCAGCCATGCTATTTTCATCGTGGTGTTTCCTATCATTGAATTGCAAGCCGGTTGTGTTTTGGTCACTTCATATGACTCATGGTACTATTGAATGTCCATTCTGCACTCACTTGGCATACATTTTGTGTCATCCTTTCATTAGCCACCAGGGTCTGATCTTGCATGGGTTCAAATGCCATATGTGAGCATATTGTGATGCAGGACAACAGTGTTGTAATACACATGCAACATACGGCGGACGTGAAAGGCACATTTCTTGAGCAGTCAGCCCGATATATTCTTGGGTTCCCCTCCCTTGGCCCAGCACCGGAACAGTGTGTGGGCCCTGAACAGATGTCACAGCCAACCTTGTAGCAGAAGTCAGTATGTGTCTTTGATTCTGGGAGGACCTCGTTGTACCTACAATGATAAGTGTGTTTTGCTACTTCACATTCTGGCAGCCACATGTGATGCACTAGATTTCTGGCACAAAGGATGAGCACAAGCAGTTGTGGGCACCAGCGTTGCATTAGTGTGTTATACGTAATATCATGATTGCTCCCACATTACTTCGAATGGGACCACTACCTGGATGCAACCTATATCACAATGACATGTCTACGGATCCTGATGTGCGGTCCACTATCGTGTTTTGTTGATGGCCAACACAGAAGCCAGACAATGTAAGTGGTACATGACCAGCTGTGTTGACTGGGCATTTGATCTATATTGGAAACATCCAAAGTTGGACAGTGTATGCATTGTCAATACTAATGACCCTGGGATCTAACTTGTTCATCATTGCCATATTTCAGTCAATTACTTTGATTGCTTACGTCTACAGACACCATTACAACATAGTGGGGACACCCTTTTGAGTAGTTGTGGCACTCGATAACAGGATTGGATTCCCAGGTCTGGGCCTGTTGCTGTAAAACATGTCATGTTCCGCAATTACGAAGGTTTGATGAGCCAAGACATGTAATATATTGTCTTCAGCTGTTCACAATTATAATTATCTAAAGGTGGATGTCCATTGACTACTCCAATAGTAATGCAGCGATTTGTACATCTCTGGTTGACTTTCATATGTGGGCACTACATGTCCCTCGGTCACTCCTGGCAATGTATGCATTTTGACCATCTCCTGGCCACTTTGACTTACCAGTCGGTGAGGGTGTACGGTGGCGATGCCTCCCAGTAGATGCAGGGACCTCCGCTACGGCAGTTGTCTGTGCTCTGGCTGAATGTGTCAATGGGTGAGAAGAGAGAAAACTAAACATCTGGAATATGTGCTTGTGGAACATTTCTGTGATTTCCCCATTTCTTCTGCTTGCTAACAGTGTTTTGCAGTACTGCTGCTGACTGGGCAGGTAGGAGCAGTGGTGCATTGGGGTCGTAGTGGCGTGGCAGGGTGGGAAATTTACAACAGAATAGGTGTCTGACTTTTGGACCAGATGGTTCTCTCACCTTCTGCTTTGTGCTTTCAGCTTGCACGGGGTGATTTACTTCTTAGAGATTTAGTGGCATGTTTCCACGCCCCTTGTAATACATTAACACCGCAGTTGCGTCACTTCTGTGTCACAGCGGTGGGGTAATACAGGTGACACATTTGGACTTATTGCCAATGTTATGCATCTATGTTGATGCCTCACGGTGTGCGGGCCTGCGCAACATTAAACATGCATCAGCTGTGATTTGGCAGGGTGTGTGTTTATTTGGTTATGCCTCGTACAAGTGATGCATTGTAATTGACGGCATTTCACGTAGTCACTTTTCATAGGGTGTTGCCATGCAAACTTAAACCAGCTTGAGGCACCTGTAATGAGTTGCCCTGAGCGTTAGGTGTAGGCGGTCCATGGACATAGTTGGAGTTGCGTCACACTTGCGACACTACTCCAGCAGAGCATCCCCCTGATGCCATCAGTTGCGACACCCATCTGTCTATCCCAGCGCCACAGTGCACCGCATTGTCAATGTGACGCATCCGCGGTTGCACAAGAGTTGGATTGGGTGTGGCATTGTTACTGGGGCATCTCTGCTGTAATTTGTCAATTGCTACTTAGCATGCTGGTGTATTAATGCAACTGGACAGTGGCCATGTTTTCAGAAGTGGAGGAGGGATTTGCCATTTCCATCCCTAAGGATTGTGGGACTTGTAGTGCTATATACAGAGGGTGACACAGGAGTCTGTGACTTACGGATTAATTAATACACTTTGGACTACTTCCTTATTCACACTGACAGTGCAACACAGACCTTCTATTCATGCACTTTCACTTTTCATCCCACTTACCTGGTACCACGTAGCGGACGTCACTGACAGGCAACCCATGGACCAAGTGGGGGTGTATGGTCGTCAGGATGTCCTCCTCCTGTGTGGTGAGGCGGATGCGTGGTCCAGAGTGTGCGGCTGGGAGGATCTGTTGTAATTCCATCCTGGAGTATTTATCCTTTACCCTCAGCCGCTCATCCTGCCATTTCTTTTTGACGTCCTGCACAGTGCGCCTGTCCTCCCCCAATGCTGTGACAGCAGTGGCTAATTGCTGCCACAGGGCTGCCTTCTGGCTCCCACTGGTGCAGTAGGGTGTGAGTCCATAGAGGCGTTTATGGTGCCTCACAATGAACTCCACAAGCATGGTGGTCTCCTCTGCTGTAAAGTTCCTCTTTCTCTTCATGAGCTCCATTTTCTTGGCCGGTCTCTGCTTGGAAATACAAACTGCGTGTGGCCAAACCGGTGCCTTCACTGTGTGCTGCTTTTAAATGTTTTTTGCTGCTGGTCAATCTGTGTTAATTGGCTTCAGCTGGATCATGGTGGGGGATGGTAGGCACTAGCAACATGATGGCTAACTGGAGCTGTTGGCTGGGATTGGCTGGAGTGCGTCAGCTGATGCATGGTGGGGGATGGTAGGGACTTGAACAGGTGTTTCCCCTTGGCTCAAATGATCAATGGCAACAGTAATGTAGTCTGGTCCCAATTCTGATGTTCCGGCCCGAGAGCGGAGTTTCCGGCCCGAGAGCGGAGTTTCCGGCCCGAGAGCGGGTATTCCGCCCTTGAAGCGGACTTTCCGGCCCGCATGCGGACTTCCCGCTCCGGGCCCGGAAACTCCGCTCGGGGGGCGGAAAATCCGGCCCGGGTGCGGACGTAAGTTTAGTGGTCGTAAATGGATTCTGTGAATAGCAAAAGTCCTAAGTTCATTTTGTGAATCGCTAAAGTAGTAAGTTCATTCTGTGAATACCAGAAGTACTAGATGCATTCTGTGAATACCAGATTGGTACTAAGTTTAGGATTTAGTCTTAAGTTTGTTCTGTGAATCGGGCCCACAGTGTTGGGAGGTTGTACATAGATTGGCTAAAAACCTCAACACTACAACAGGTAAAACAGCACTTGACCCTTCTAGCTGACAACATGGATCTTAGCGATTTCTTGTTAGGTCCCAAGAAACCATGTAAGAAACGCTTCTAGGATGCCATATACAATGAACTATGGAACATCTCCCAACAGGATGCTGCTGAGAGATTACTTGAAATTGATAGAATTAACCTAGAAAAGGCCCTGGCTGTGGTAGACAGTGGTATGACCACACTTTCTTCATGTATTTATTCACTGGACAACATTATTTCCTTGGCAATCGCCATAATGGAACAAGGTTTGTCTATTCTACAACATGGGCAATCTCAATTGCCCTCCATCTTGCTTTTAAGCTAGACGCTGCAATCATTGCATTCAGGTCACATGCCATGGCGATACATTAACAGTCGCAAAGTACACAATGCTGCTCAGTGAAAAATTAGAGAAGTTACCTTTCACTGTAGCAGAGTCACCGTCTACAGAATGTTTAATTCATGGCTATATCTCACTGCCAATCATGACATTTCCGTTCTAATAGCGCCTTAGATACATCCAAGCAGGGAAATATGAAGCGCTGGGTGAAGGGTTCATACAGGAAACCTGGGAGTTACGGTAGAGCTATAGATTCAGAAACAAGGACACTGAAGTTTTCTTAAGTGGTAAAGCCTGCGGGAAGGCTTTAAGTGGGTCCTTAGTGTGTAAAGAAGTGTCACATTATGGACTGTGTAATTCGTCAAAAGCAAACTGATTTTACTACTTGAAAGGCACCCCAGCTGACGTGATTCATCCAGTTTTTTAATTACTTTCAAATGGAAGTTATTTACTGGTCAATGATCAAGACTGTTTGGAATGATGCCAGGCATGGCATACCCAGTCACAGTAAACTTCAGGGTTGTTTGCTGTAAGCAAGTATTGTTTCCTCTGGCTCACACAGTTAGGAAGGCACCACTGCGGCCTTTATTGAATGTTTCCAGTATAAGGTTTGATTCGCTGAGCAGACTGAAAGCCATGTTGTTTCAACAAAATGTGGCCTTAACTTCAGCCTGAGAGGCTTTTGATCTCCAGGTTGCAAGGTCTTCAGCAGCGATACAGGCCCTGGTCTGTACAAACTTCCTGATCCATTCTGGAGAAATGGTTCATGGTATCTTTAACATGTCTGATACATGTGGGATCGTACACTTATTTAAGCGACTTGGATCAGGTCTTCTAACCACCTTTCAGACCATCTTCAGAGTAATTGCAGCCTTCATACACTCCGTACTTGCAAGCGTTTTTGGAGCGCTTCCTTTGGTCTTGCTTTCGGTAGCACGGATCCTGATTTTAATTCTTTTGCTTTGCAATGGATGTCGCAATCCCTCACAAAATGGAGAGAACACTGCTGAAACGATGTTGTCGTGAGCACATGGTGGTTTACCTGACTACGCCTCAGCTTCGAGAGATGAGTGAGCATTGGTTCCTGTCTTTGAGACCGGTCTGGCTAGACTGTATCCTGCCTTTGTTCTGTTGCCTCTTCTGCGGATTCGACTGCGTGTTGGACCTCTGTCTGACACTTCCATTGGTTGCGCCACCGGACATGGAAGCACTACTGGTGCCTTTGCAGGCCCACATGTGCAGTTGTCCACAGCGTATTCCCATGTTGAGGACGGTATTTCTAAAGCCTCCAAGGGATGATTCGGCTCCTGTTGGAAGGGATATCAGCTCTGCTACAGAGATTCAGGCATCGGTATCAGGCATGCAGGCATCTAACTTTTCCCTGGTGGCTGCCGTTGGAACCATCAATGACCACCTATGCTCATTGGATATGAAACTGGACGTTCTTGAGGGACTCGATATCTGTGGATACGATGTTCAGCAATGTTGAATCTTCAGCGCAGGATTCTTAAAACAATCTGGCCTCTCCTGTGCTGGGAACCGTTTGGCTACTTTTAACCATCTACCAAATTGAAGTTCGAGTGTTACTTTGTTTTATTTTTTCCCACTTCTCTGCTCTAACTGAGCTTCATGGCTTTCAAGGTGCTCAGTGCAACAATCACAATACGTAAAAGTTTAGAGGACCTTTTGAAACGCTTCTTTAGGGAAAAAATTACCTTCTTTTATTGACAATTTTTTTTAAGGCTTTTAAAGATGCTTTTAGTATGTTTATTATAAGTGATTTTTATGCCTTTCAATAATGTTATCTTTATCATTACCTAGCTGACCTTGTTGACCTTTTGATGAGGGGTGGGTGTCATGTGTTTTAGGATAGTACCATCAATGTATACCCCTTCTTTACATACATTGTCCCATCCACACCACAATAACGATTCTAAACAGGAGGCCTTTTACCTTGTAGCTTGCTCCTGTCTCCTCGACACAAGGCTCTAAGTATTCTATTGTAATCCCTGGACCTGACGTACATAACCATGTCCCCAGGCACAGCAGATTTATTCTGTATAAGGGTCACCACTTTTTTCATCCTTGGCCAACAGCCAGCTGTACATGATCACACTTGTTTAGAAAAGCATCAGTGATTGGTTTTCAAAACATTCATGGTTGTTTTAAAAAGATATTGTTTCTAGAAAAAACCTTGAAGTGACCACTTTAGTATAAAAGACCCTTACTCCCCACTACAAATTAGAGGAGAAGTCCTTCCAAGCAGAGACAGGGGTCCTGCATGCCGAATCTCCGACAAGCAGCCGTCTGACATCCCTTGCGGGTGGTCATCCACAATGCAGAGACTGGGTCCTTCATTCCCAACCATCAGGTGAGGGGCTGGTTCTTCCCTAGGGGTTTCTTGGCTACAGATACACATATCTATACACATATACACCTACACATACAGGTTAGGCCAGGTACATTTTAGCGAATTACTTACGGCGCACATTTTAGGAATATGCAAGTGCTACTGTTCTTATCTGACCTGTTTCTGTTCATCTTATTCACACTCTGGTAGGAATGTATCTACTATTCATTATATTGGTACTAGCAATCTCTTTTGGATGCTTCTGTCTTCCAATTGTCGCAGCACATATGTTTTACACAAGGCTGTCGCTGGACCTATAAATTCTTATTGAAACGTCCCAATTGCCATCCTGTGTATTTTCTGAGAGAAAGTAAGCACGAGTGTCCTAGCAAAACGTACTGTGCTGTTTATCACAATCCCTGAGGAATCAGGGTTGTCATGTTCAGTGATTGCCAGAAACTACCTACAACACTGTAGAATACAGGAGGTTGGTAGTGACACTGTAGAGCTAGCTGGCCTAATGGCTGACATATCCTGTGGAGGTTTCCAGAAGCGGTTGTGACATGAAGCCCTCAGTTTAAGTCATCCAAAACGTGCAGGTCCTGGGGACTCCTAGGAACTACATGACAATTTAGCATGTCATTTGTGGTGTCCTTTGTAAGATTATAAGCAGAACATGACAAGGGCATGACTTGTGGTTAGCTTAGAGTTTTCACTAAACCATAGCTGGCTTTAACTCTGCCTTTTCGGTGAATTTTATATTTTTTATTATGTACCACATTCACCTATTATGTATCGAATTTGTGTGGTGCATTGGTCTATGGCCAGATCATGCACCCAATCCACTTTCGCTGCATGTAGAGAGGATGGTCCCAGGGCCTGCCTTGCATTGCACTATACTTCATTTGCCAAATGCAAAGTTTTATGTAGATGTATCAAACAGCACCATGAAAATTAGAATTTCAAGCTAAACGTGCTCAGCTAAATTTGGTACAGAACCATCAAAAAGTGGCAAGGTTCTTACTAAATCAAACCTGTTTTTACCCATGGTAGATTAGCCAACCCAATATAACTGCACTTGAGGTAACTTACTAACAACCTGCACATCTGATGAAGCTTCAGCAAACAGCCCTAAAGTTATAAACAATGAAAATGTTATTACCAGCCCTTTAACTTTTCCACCCTCTTTGATGGATGTAACAAATCTTGATTAAGCAATACAAAATCAGTCCTTTCAAACTTCTTCCAAATGCTGTGCAAGTCATAGCATAGTGCCAAAGCTATTAGCAAATGGACACTCTTTGCCTCCCCTGTTTGTTTTTAACTGCCCACCCATGTCATAGATAAGCACACTTAAAAATACCAAGAGAACGTTAACCTGCCTAAATCTGGGTCACATTGTATTCACATCAATCAAACGGAGCCAAAGTTATTAGTGATTGAAAAATATTTTTGACCCTCCATTTAGCTTTAACCCCCCATGGCCCCATTCACTATTGGATCCTTACGAAACCTGAAATACATGCACTGGATGTAACTTGCTAACTGCCTGCCTATAGATTTATGAAAGAGTGACAAAGGTAAAAGAAAAGGAGCATTTTATTTACCCCTCTCCCTTTGCCTTTGCCTTTCTTGATAGTTTGACAAAAAACTTGACATATCAATAGAAATCCAATAATTTCAAGCATCTGCCAAATTTTGTGCAGGTTCCTCACACAGTACCAAACTTATTGGCAAAGAAGCATTTTTTGCCCCCCTATTTAACTGTCCCCATCACTGTATCTGCATGATTGGAAAATACTAAGAGTAATCTCAAAATGCTTAGTGTCTGTTATATTTTATCTGTATCCATCAAACAGTACAAAAGGTATAAGGAAATCAACAAATGGCATCCCAGCTGCCAAGATACAACTGTGTTAACGCATTGAAACCCACCTTGCACCCTATTCAATTGGAAATAGTTCAAAAGCTAATAAAAGGATTTCTAGCGCAGAGACACCTATAGGTATTTGCGCACTTTCTAAGTTGTTTTAACATAACATAACATAACAAGAATAAAAGCATGCTTTCCAAGAAAGGTTCCACATTTATGCCAGATTTGGTATAAATCCGTTCAGTGCTTTGGGCTGTAGGAATGAGTAGAATTTCATATGGGAGCTCAACTGGGAAAATACATGTTTTTGACCACCATATCCTCAGATCTTTTAACTTCATAAATGTAGAGGACTAGACGTTTGTGTCCTTTGCATTACTTTTGCAGTGTGGAGGATGTGAGTTTGTTGTCTTCCACCAATGGGTGGGAAATCCTTCTGGTGTTTTTGCCAAATAACTTCAGAATGTGATAGAAGAGTGTTAGAAATCTACTCCGCTCCCACACCGGTAAGGGTTGGTGGTAACGGAGTATTTTCAGGGACACACAGTGGTAGCTTGGCTCGAGTGGTCAGGAATCAGGCACCGTGCTAAGCATACGACATACCCATACAATAACCATGCGTGCATCCGTTCCAAAAACGACTCTACACCGTAAAAATTATGAAAATATCTTTCTTTATCTTCTTTTTCTCTTAGTTGCTGATTAGATAAATAATACACAATCACAATATACAAACTTTTTAAATAGTGCAGGTCAAATAAATACTATCTTAAGGATTCAATAAATAGGGGTGATCATAAATAAGTAAGGCATAGATATAAGTGCAATACATACAGGCAATTAAATATTCTGAGGCAATAAATACTGTAAACCAATAAATATTGTGCGACAATAAATACTGTGGACCAATAAATACAGTGAAGCAATAAATAGGTTAAATACAATAAATACAGTGCCCTCAATAAATAATTAAAAGCTGACAGTGACACTCATAGAATCAGATCACATTTGAGATTGCTATGGGCTAATTTGGCCCAGGCACAGCTTGTGGGGATGTGGAAGGCTTGAGGGTGTCTACTCCCTGGCTTGGACAAGGCTGAGGCCTAAACTGAGGTAGATCAAGGGGGGAATACCAGAGACCTGGCTCTCTCACTCTACACAACCCCTCTAACTTAGTCTCAGCTCACCCCTGGCACAGTCCAGCTGGTTCCAGCACCTCTCTAACCCCTAGAGTAGTCTCTTAGGATTCCACAGGGCCTTTGGCGCCCTCTATTCCACTTACTGCCCTTTTTCTGAAGCTCCGACGCCGCTGGAGTCGTGTCGATGCCGTGAGGCGGTTCCGGTTCGATGTCGGCGGCCTCGGCACAATGTCAGTTCTTGACGACGCCGGTAGGCGGTTCCGGTTCGATGTCGGCGGCCTCGGCTCGATCTCGACCTCCGATTCGATGACGTCGGGCAGTCTTGGCTCGATGTCGACTTCGGGCGGCTCCGGTCCGATGGCGACCTCAGTTTCGATGACGTCGGCCGGCCTTGGCTCGATGTCGACTTCCGGCGGCTCCGGAGTGCGATCCCCACTCCCGACCTCCGGTGCTCCTCTCCTCAGGTTCCGGCGACTCCGGAGTGCGACCTCCACTCCCGACCTCCGGCACGATTCTCTCAGGTTCCGGCGACTCCGGAGTGCGATCTCCACTCCCGACCTCCGGCACGCTTCACCTCGGTCTCCGGCGACTCCGGAGGGCGGACTTCACTCCCCCGTCGACGCCGCTCACTCGACCTCGGGTGACTTCCTCCTAGACCTCTGGTACTTCTCCGACCTCCGTCGGCGCCCTCTCTCGACCTCTGGCGGCTCCGGGTACGACGTCTGCTTTTCCAGTCAGCGCCGCTTCTTCACCTCGGGCTCCAGGTCTCAGGCTACTCGACGTCGGACTCCAGGGAAACCAGTATCCAGGTCAGGATCTTGCTGTTCTTGGATTCTAAGGCCTGTTCCTGCTGTCCAGGTCCTTAAGATGGTTTTTCTTGCTTCTTCCCACACAGGGCTTCAGGCTGGGCTCAGTCAGTAGGGACTAGTATCAAGGGTGGGTTTATGGACCCCACTCCAGGCACAAGTTTCCACCCCTGCTGCCTCACTCCTTCCTCCTTCAGGTTTCTGCTGCTCTCTCTTCACCAGTCAGGTGCCAACTGCCAGCTCCAACTGCCAACTCTCTGTCTTAGCTTCCCAACATTCTAAACCGCCTCCAACTGTCACAGGGTTCTGGAATGTTCTGGAAGGTGCTAGTAGGTTCCAGTGGGTGCTGGTGATGTCACAGGTGGCCACCATTTTGTGCTCCAGGCCCTCAGACAGAAGTTTCAGGGGTAGCTAAAATGGCTCCCTGAATCTGCAGCAACACTAAAAAGTCTGGTGGTTCCCAAAAAGGAAAAATTCAAACAGGGTTTGAGGCAAAAGTGGGACAAAATAAATAATGATGAGGAGGGATCACCCAAAGGGCTGACAGGTCTTACACGCGTCCCCCCCAGCTGAAAGTGGGGAGAGCTACCCAACCCCTTGGGAGTTCTCATCACTAAGGCGGAAATACCTTGAGAGACCGTCTGCATTGGCGTGGTCCACTCCAGGCCGATGTTCCACCTGAAAGTCCATTCCCTGTAGGGAAATAGACCACCTCAACAACTTGGGATTCTCCCCCTTCATTTGCATCAGCCAACGAAGGGGTCTGTGGTCGGTCTGAACCAGGAAGTGCGAGCCAAACAGGTATGGCCGCAACTTCTTCAGAGCCCATACCACTGCAAAGGCTTCACGCTCTATTGCACTCCACTTCTGTTCCCTGGGAAGTAGTCTCCGGGATAGGAAGGCCACGGGTTGATCCAGACCCTCTTCGTTGAGTTGCGATAACACTGCCCCAATGCCATGTTCTGATGCATCTGTCTGGACAATGAACTCCTTGGAAAAGTCTGGGGCCCTTAAGACCGGGGCCTCGCACATGGCTTTCTTCAATCTCACAAAGGCCTGCTGACAAGCCTCCGTCCAGACTACCCGTCGAGGTTGTTTCTTGGACGTGAGCTCCGTGAGGGGGGCTACGATGGTACCGTACCCCTTCACGAAGCGGCGGTAGTATCCCGTGAGGCCCAAAAATGCTCGGACCTCAGTCTGAGTCTTGGGGGGTTCCCAGGCCATGATGGCCTCGATCTTCGCCTGGAGGGGTTGCACCGCTCCCCTACCCACCAAGTGTCCAAGGTTCACTACCGACCCCTGCCCGATCTGGCACTTGCTGGCCTTGATCGTCAATCCAGCTTGTCTCAGGGCCTGGAGAACAGCTTGCAGGTGACGCAAGTGATCCTCCCAGCTGTTACTGAAGACGGCTATGTCATCCAGATAAGCAGCAGAGAAACTCTCCATTCCGGTGAGGATCTGGTTCACCAGGCGCTGAAACGTGGCAGGTGCGTTCTTGAGCCCAAAGGGCATCACACAGAACTGGTAGTGGCCTTTGGGCGTGGAGAAGGCTGACCTTTCCCTTGCTCCATCAGTCAAAGAGATCTGCCAGTACCCAGAAGTAAGGTCAAAGGTACTTAGATATTGGGCAGCTCCCAGCCGGTCAATCAATTCATCCGCCCTAGGGATCGGATGAGCATCAGTTTTGGTCACTGAATTCAGTCCCCGGTAGTCCACACAGAACCTCAGTTCCGGTTGGGCACCCGGTGGTGCAGCTTTTGGTACTAGTACCACCGGACTGGACCAGGGGCTGCTAGAAGGTTCGATCACTCCTAGCTCCAGCATCTTAGTGACTTCACTATGAATGCTGGCCTTCACCTTGTCTGACATCCGGTAGATCTTGGACTTCACAGGTGGGCTGTCTCCTGTGTCCACGTCATGGACGCACAGGTGAGTCCTACCCGGGACAAGGGAGAACAACGAAGAGTACTGCCCCAGGACCTGGCGACAGTCCTCCTGCTGTTCAGGAGTTAGAGATGGGGAGAGAATCACTCCCTCCACCGACCCATCCTTTTCTTGAGACGCAAACAAATCAGGGAGAGGCTCGCTTTCCACGTCCTCTCCTCCGTCAGTCACCATCATCAAGATGACTTCGGGCCTCTCGTGGTGGGGTTTGAGGCGGTTGGCATGCAGCACCAGCAGGGGCTGACGAGGGGTTTTAAGGTCCACCAAGTAGGTAGCCTTACCCTTCTTCTCCAACACCTCAAAGGGTCCTGACCAGCGATCCTGGAGGGCACTAAGCTCTCCTGGTTCGATCACCCACACCTTCTGGCCAGGCTCCAACTCCACCGGGTGAGCATTGTGGTCATACCACGCCTTCATCACTGCTTGGCTGGCCTCCAAGTTGTCAGAAGCTTGCTTCCACAACTTAGCCATTTGGCTCCGGAAGGCCAGCATGTAGCTCACCACGTCCTGGGGAAGCTTTCTGGGAGTTCTTTCCCATCCGTCTCTCACCAGGTTGAGAGGTCCACGTACAGGGTGCCCATACAGAAGCTCGAAGGGGCTGAAGCCCACTCCCTTCTGTGGCACTTCCCTGTAGGAAAAGAGTAGACAGGGTAGGAGGACGTCCCATTTCCTCCGCAGGCTTTCAGGCAGACTTCTGATCATGCCTTTCAAGGTTTTGTTAAACCTCTCCACCAGTCCATTGGTCTGGGGGTGGTAAGGAGTGGTGAACCGGTATGTCACTCCACACTCCTTCCACATCGCCCGCATGTACGCTGACATGAAGTTGGTCCCCCTGTCGGACACAACTTCCTTGGGAAAACCCACTCGGGTAAAGATTCCCATCAGGGCCCTAGCCACAACAGGTGCTGTTATGGTCCTCAGAGGTATTGCCTATGGGTACCGTGTGGCATGATCCACCAGAACCAGGATAAACCTGTGACCAGCTGATGTTGGCGGATCTAACGGACCCACAATGTCGATGCCCACCCTTTCAAAGGGGGTGCTAATGACAGGAAGTGGTTCCAGGGGAGCTTTCAGCTTCACCCCTGTTTTCCCACTGGCTTGGCAAGACACACATGTCCGGCAGTATGTATCGGACGACACTTTCATTTGAGGCCAATAAAAGTGTGGGACAAGATGGGCGAAGGTCTTGTCTTGCCCCAGGTGTCCTGCCAATGGTATCTCGTGAGCCAACTCCAGAAGGAAGGCTCGATAACGTTGAGGGACTACCAAGGCTCGTGACGATCCGTGTAGGGGTGCCTTGGGTTCACTGTAGAGGAGGCCATCCTCCCAGTAAACACTGTAGTTCCCTTCAACGTTCCCTGCTGCCTGGGCTTCGGCCTGTCGCCTCAGCCCCTCAAGGGTAGGGCACTCCCTCTGGCCATGGCAGAATTCCTCCCTGGACGGGCCTCCCTCCACGTGCCACTCGGCCGGGATGGGTAGGTCCTCCAGTTTGGTAACGTCCCCCTCCGCAGACTCCTGGTCCACCACCTCCGGTGGCCTATCCGTCCTATGGGGTGGGGACGCCGAAGCAGGCTCCTCCTGTCCTCGGTTCTCCCCTTGACTGGCAGCTGGCTGGGCCTTTGTTCCAGGCTCCAGCCGAAACGAACTCCCTCTTCGGGTAGTCGCGGACCTTGTGCTAACACAGGCCCAGTCAGGTGTACCCAGCATCTCAGTGTGAGTCCGGTATTCCACCTCCTTCCAAGCGTTGTGCTCCATGTCATTCCCCAGCAGACAATCGACTGGCACGGCAGGGCTTACGGCAACTCGAAGTGAACCTGCAACCCCCCCCCATTCAAAGGGAACCTCGGCCACGGGATAGTGGCCTGTTCTGCCGTCAGCCATCGCGGCTGGGTGGAGTACATCGGGAATTACCTGCTCTGGTGACACCAGTTGGCTACGCACCATAGTCATACTGGCTCCTGTGTCTCTCAGAGCCTCCCCTCTTTGGCCGTTGATGGTGACCCACTGCCCATACTTTACGGTATTTGCGGGCACCTGGATCTTAGGCACCATCTCCCGTTCTCCCAGGGACACTAAAGTGACACCCGCCCACTCCCTTCCCTTAATTAAAGGCATCTCCTCCCCGAGCACTACACTAGCTACTCCGGGGGTCTTTCCTCCAATGGGAGGGGGTGGTCGTTTCAGGCACTTCGGATCTCCTTTATAGTGTCCAACGCCACCGCACTCGTAGCAATGGACAACCCTTGGCTGCTGACTCTGGCCAGGATTAGGGTTTCTGGGTGGGTTAGCCCTAGGGGTGAATCCTGTTCCCTTCCCTTGGAAGTTATTTTGGGGGCCTTTGGAGAACTCCTTTTTCTTTTCCCCTCCCTCTTTCTTCTGAGGGGCGCCCTGTCCGGCCTTTTGAGTATCCCCTCCAGTCCCCCTTGTGGACACCCGGGTACTAGCCCAAATGTCCGCCTCCTCAGCAAGCTTCCGGGGACTGGTCAGCTTGCTATCCACCAGGTGTTGACGCAGTTCAGGGAAACATTTCTCAAGCAGGTGTTCCTTCAGTACTAGGTCAAACAACCCCTCGTAGTTCCTCACTTCACTGCCCTGAATCCAACCCTCTAGTGCCTTCTTTGCATAGTCCAGGAAGTCCACCCAATTCTGTGTGCCCAGTTTGTGACTACCCCTGAACTTCTGTCTGTACTTTTCGGGTGTTAGTCCAAACTTTCTTATGAGCGCCAGTTTCATGGTGGGGTAGTGGGTCTGCTCATCCTCTTCGAGGGCCAATAAAGCATCCCTACCAGCTGGAGGCATGTACTTGTACAATCCCCCTCCCCAGTACTTCTCTGGAACCCCATGGGCCCTTAACGAGACCTCATAGGCCGCTAGCCACTTGGCGATATCGTCGCCCACCCCATAGCTAGCTACTATGTCCTTTGGCAGGTAGGGTTTGGGTTCCCTGGTGTACTCTCGTTCTTCGCTGTCACCGTTAGGTACAGGGTGTGCCCCGATTCTCAGGATCTGAAGATCTATCTCTTTCAGCCTTATCTCATGAGCCATCCTCTGTTCCTCCTTCTCCTTCTCCAGCCTTGCTAAGTCCCATGTGAGCTGTCTTTTCTCCCTCCGGTCTGTTAACTCCACTTCAGACAAGCCACCGCTAGAGGCACTGCTGCCCTTCCTGGAAAGTGTCCTGGGCCCCGCTGACAGGTTCCCCACCTCAGGTTGGTACAAACCAGCTCCCTCACTGTCGGGCTCTCTATCCCTGTCCTCCACCTCAGCCTTGCTTTCTCGGCGTGCCTCCCCCCAAGCCCTTAAGCTGGTTTGGAGTGCACCCTTCTTTGCTCCTGGGGGACAATACACCCCCTCCCGCTGGCAAAACTCCCTGAGTTGGGCCACAGTGTACGTTTCTAAATTCTCCAGTACAAACTCCATCTTGCCCACTCAGGTCAGAGGACAGTTATTTGCAGTAACAATGCAGGGGGGTACCTTTAATAATACCTCCTCCCACCACCAGAGTAAATTTGGAAAAAACAAAAACCCACAATTAGGAAGGCCGCTTTGAGAAAACTCCCGGTGTAGGCCTATGGACTACCCACAGTTATTGTTGAGTATACGTAGGCACAGCTCTATCCCACCACTGAACACCAATTATGTTAGAAATCTACTCCGCTCCCACACCGGTAAGGGTTGGTGGTAACGGAGTATTTTCAGGGACACACAGTGGTAGCTTGGCTCGAGTGGTCAGGAATCAGGCACCGTGCTAAGCATACGACATACCCATACAATAACCATGCGTGCATCCGTTCCAAAAACGACTCTACACCGTAAAAATTATGAAAATATCTTTCTTTATCTTCTTTTTCTCTTAGTTGCTGATTAGATAAATAATACACAATCACAATATACAAACTTTTTAAATAGTGCAGGTCAAATAAATACTATCTTAAGGATTCAATAAATAGGGGTGATCATAAATAAGTAAGGCATAGATATAAGTGCAATACATACAGGCAATTAAATATTCTGAGGCAATAAATACAGTAAACCAATAAATATTGTGCGACAATAAATACTGTGGACCAATAAATACAGTGAAGCAATAAATAGGTTAAATACAATAAATACAGTGCCCTCAATAAATAATTAACAGCTGACAGTGACACTCATAGAATCAGATCACATTTGAGATTACTATGGGCTAATTTGGCCCAGGCACAGCTTGTGGGGATGTGGAAGGCTTGAGGGTGTCTACTCCCTGGCTTGGACAAGGCTGAGGCCTAAACTGAGGTAGATCAAGGGGGGAATACCAGAGACCTGGCTCTCTCACTCTACACAACCCCTCTAACTTAGTCTCAGCTCACCCCTGGCACAGTCCAGCTGGTTCCAGCACCTCTCTAACCCCTAGAGTAGTCTCTTAGGATTCCACAGGGCCTTTGGCGCCCTCTATTCCACTTACTGCCCTTTTTCTGAAGCTCCGACGCCGCTGGAGTCGTGTCGACGCCGTGAGGCGGTTCCGGTTCGATGTCGGCGGCCTCGGCACAATGTCAGTTCTTGACGACGCCGGTAGGCGGTTCCGGTTCGATGTCGGCGGCCTCGGCTCGATCCCGACCTCCGATTCGATGACGTCGGGCAGTCTTGGCTCGATGTCGACTTCGGGCGGCTCCGGTCCGATGGCGACCTCAGTTTCGATGACGTCGGCCGGCCTTGGCTCGATGTCGACTTCCGGCGGCTCCGGAGTGCGATCCCCACTCCCGACCTCCGGTGCTCCTCTCCTCAGGTTCCGGCGACTCCGGAGTGCGACCTCCACTCCCGACCTCCGGCACGATTCTCTCAGGTTCCGGCGACTCCGGAGTGCGATCTCCACTCCCGACCTCCGGCACGCTTCACCTCGGTCTCCGGCGACTCCGGAGGGCGGACTTCACTCCCCCGTCGACGCCGCTCACTCGACCTCGGGTGACTTCCTCCTCGACCTCTGGTACTTCTCCGACCTCCGTCGGCGCCCTCTCTCGACCTCTGGCGGCTCCGGGTACGACGTCTGCTTTTCCAGTCAGCGCCGCTTCTTCACCTCGGGCTCCAGGTCTCAGGCTACTCGACGTCGGACTCCAGGGAAACCAGTATCCAGGTCAGGATCTTGCTGTTCTTGGATTCTAAGGCCTGTTCCTGCTGTCCAGGTCCTTAAGATGGTTTTTTCTTGCTTCTTCCCACACAGGGCTTCAGGCTGGGCTCAGTCAGTAGGGACTAGTATCAAGGGTGGGTTTATGGACCCCACTCCAGGCACAAGTTTCCACCCCTGCTGCCTCACTCCTTCCTCCTTCAGGTTTCTGCTGCTCTCTCTTCACCAGTCAGGTGCCAACTGCCAGCTCCAACTGCCAACTCTCTGTCTTAGCTTCCCAACATTCTAAACCGCCTCCAACTGTCACAGGGTTCTGGAATGTTCTGGAAGGTGCTAGTAGGTTCCAGTGGGTGCTGGTGATGTCACAGGTGGCCACCATTTTGTGCTCCAGGCCCTCAGACAGAAGTTTCAGGGGTAGCTAAAATGGCTCCCTGAATCTGCAGCAACACTAAAAAGTCTGGTAGTTCCCAAAAAGGAAAAATTCAAACAGGGTTTGAGGCAAAAGTGGGACAAAATAAATAATGATGAGGAGGGACCACCCAAAGGGCTGACAGGTCTAACAAAGAGAGTCCCTCTCATCCTGAAGTTGCAACTTTCCCTAGTGGATCAGTGCTCGGGAATAAAAATAGGAGGATGATTTCCAAGGAGGGATCCACCCACTAGAAGCCAGGGATATTGTTTTGTTGTGAGTGTTCCCCTGAACATGAGCAAGTGCAACCCCTCCTAAAATTAACAAATAGTATTTCTTCCTGATCCCCCCTGGTGTGCATTAAGGGGGGCAGAAGCTCACTTAGAGACAAACGAATATCTTATTATAAAGAAAAATGGATGTGGTGGCATAGACTGGCATGGGCTGTGCCGTTAGCTCATGAAAACCACAACAGTCTTCTGCTCGACTGTAGGCAAAAAATACACTAGATACCAGGGATTTCCTTGGGTGGGGATTGGCACCCCTGGTAATGGACAAGTGTTCTGTTGTTTAGTATTATGTATAGAATGTCATTAGGTCATAATAGAGAGTTTGGAATGTGGTTAGGGGCATTTATTGTGTCTTGTATAATGTTGGTGACAGAACATTGCTTAAGAGGAGTCATCTCCGTTGAACTTGCGTTCCTCTTGTGGGCCTTGTTATATTATTAATACTTGGATTAAATAGGAATTAATTTAAAATACATCTGAGGTCCTAGATTCTTTGAATTCTTTCATCACTACATTATCCTACCCTAAAAATAATAAAACAGTCTTACTGCCTCCCTGGAGTGGGTGATTGGGGGTTTACCTCAATCTACAGCCCTGAGGGAAAAGATACTCCACTAGAAACCAGGGATTATTTTATTACCAAAAAACTAAGAGGTTGGGCAGCCCGTCCAGGAATCAGGCTTTATTATTACCTCTGAAGGGCTGAGCAGGCTTTATTCCCCCCAGAGGTTGAATGGTGTGGTTTATTCCAAATCTTACCCCAGTCAGAAAGGCGACAAGACACCGGAGAATATTTTTTTAATGAAAATATTGGTCTGGACAGCCCACCCAGGTATCAGGCCTGACCACCTGCCCTAAAGGGTTCAACAGTTTTTCTGCTACCCCTGGGGAGTATGATTGGATGTTTAACTCCAATCAACCCCAGGTAGGGGAGGCCCGCTAAGTGCCTGTAATTATTTTTTTACAAAAATAATTAAGGGGTGGTAGCAGCTTGCCCAAATATTGGGCCTTACTCCACCTCTAAAGGGCGGAAGTCACTTTCTGACCCCTGTTTCCCCCAGAGGGCTGAAAGCCCACTAGACACAGAAGAGATTTTTTCACAAAAACATATGGGGTTGTGGCAGCTCAACCAGGCATTGGGTCTATGGGAGTTGGGTCACTAGCTTTATTTTTTTTACTGCACTCTAGATATTAAAACGTTATGGGATACACACAAGTCACACTACCATCGACTTCTCTGGGTGTCTAGTTTTTACAAATGTCTGGGTTTGATAGGTTTTTCCAGGTGGTAGACGAGCCTGTGTCAAATACCTCAGCTGCCCAAAGACCAAAATGTGTCAATTTTTAAGGCACAATTTTATTGTCTCCACATTGTGTTTGGGCCGTTTTCAGCCACAGCCTGGACACAGAATAGTAGAATATTTATTATTAACAATTTAATTTCTCTAATTTTTAGCCTCCAAATATACGCTAGAGTGCAAGAAAGAACACATTTTGCAAATGCCTCCTGAATCACATGAATGTTTTCAAATAACCACTATTCATAAACTGAGTATCTTGGGTACATTTAAAAAATGCATAGCTTTCCTTCATACCCATTTTTCCTCCTTTAGGTTTTACCATATGAATTGATGCACGGTGGGTAAAAATTGAAAAATCATTATAAGCTTCATCTCAGTTCTTGGCTCAGGGAATTGCTTGATGTTGGACAAACAATATGTGTCCCTATGACCAAAAGAGTATGACGGATGAAATGGCATTAATAGACCATTTGGATAAAGACTTCCGGATGGAAACTGTGTCACCTATTCATAATTTTTAACTTCATCCATTAGTTTTCTTTGGGAAAACTGTGAGCGATTTACACAAATAACCTTTTTTATTTTTTTTGCAGAGTTTTATATAGTACAAACTTGACCCGAATCAGGTATCAGAGAGCTTTACATAGCACCAGTTATGTTACATGAGGACTCACATTCATTTTGGTTAGGCACGGGGAGATTAAGTGATTTGCCCAGAATCACAGGACGTTCAGTGTCCTTGATGAGACTCGAACCCAGTTCCCCAGATTTGAGGTCGACTGCCCTAGCCGTTAGGCCAACTCCCCTCCCCAATTCTTAATTGTCTCTTAATTGACTTCTTAATTTTGTGTACATTCCACAAATATATAGCTTTCCAGGTTTATCCATAGTTGCATACCTGTTTCCACCAGAATTTGCAAGTAGGTACAAACCACAGCGAAGTAGGAAATATTTTCCAGTATTTTGAAAAATGCAAACACATTGGTAAATAATGATTCATTTTTACATGCCTATTCCTTAAAGCTGGACAGAAGCCAATCTTGGCCCAACAAACCTTCTGTTGATGCCATTTTTATGAAAAAAAAACATGCACTTTGCTGCACAACATTTGTTTTCCCATTTTCCCCCCAAAAACAAATGTTGCTATATTTTGGCTGTTTTCTTGATTGTCCCCAGGGGAATCCACAAGCCCAGGGTCCCTTTAGAATCCAGAACCTACAGGAAAAATGATGCAAAGTTGGCCTGGATAACATTTGTGCTGTTGGTCATTTCTTGCAAAAATGTCTTAGAATCAGTTTAATGTAAGTTATATTATAGCATGCAAATAAATAAACATGTTGTAATAAAAACTATTTTCTGCTGATCACTGTTCCTTTTAGAAAAACAGATCAGCGGAATGGAAAGCCACTTCTCGTTTTCTTGGTTTAAACTGAATCTGTAATTGAGCTCTGTGACCTGCTTGTCAACTTAGCTGCTGGCAGGAGAAATTATGATGCCACAACTGAACTGTATTACGTTGCTATGTCATGTCTGTATTACAAGTTACTATAAGACAATATTTTACATAAGGATTGCAGGTGTGTGTATGTGTGTGTGCGTGTGTGTGTGTGTGTGTTTGTTTATACCTTGTCAAAAATGTACCTAAAATTTCAACTACCATTGGAATTTTTGCTCCTAGCTACAGCTCATACCGCTAAATGAATTTACACAGGGGGTCAAAAAGAAGTGACTTCAAATTTCAACTACCATAGGATTTATTGCGCATAGCTACAGCTCGTACCTCTAAACCGATTTACACTACACTTGCTATGAAAGGAGACCTTTACTCAGAAAGTTTACTTTTAGTTACTTGGTTTTTGATCTATTAGTGTTTGAAAACGTTTCTGAGTGGCCTGTAAAGTGTTAACACTTTCGTGAATTTCTGTCATTTAAATCGCAAGTCAAAAGCGACTCTCAACTCCTGTCAATCATATTTTAGATTTTTTGAGAAATGTGATTGGCCTATAATGAAAATGTTTTTTAGGCCATTTTGAAACACAGGAGTTTCCCACTGTGGGAAAAAGTTTCCAAGGTCATGGCGGGCCACCCCCATAATCCCTCAATCCCACGAAAGTGCTGCAGGTAAACCAGAGGCATGGAAAACTGGAGTACTTTTCAAAACTATACCTAAAAAAAGCATAAATCATGAGTCAAAATGAGATCACAAGAGTAATCATTTAGGGAATGGATTTGGCTGCTATTTTGTGAAAATGTGACCCGCAGCTTTTACAGAGACTGAAGAAAAAGACAGGCCTCAGGTAAGCAAGAGAAATAGGGATGTGGGCAGCAGTGGATAGTTACCCAACCCCTGCTGCACACGAGCAAAGGTTAAGTGCATCAGGGGCTGCACGCTCATAGCAGTGTGAAATTAGTGTTTCGGAAATTGATTAAATCCTTAAAAAACAAAAAATGTCACTGAAAATACCTAGAAGTAACCTAAGCTATTGTTCTGGCTCAAGCTCCTAAAACCATTGATATTCCCCATTTATAGTTACCAACACACACACCACATACCATAACCTGGCCTAACCACTGTTTGCAAAACACCAATATGTCAACGCTCAGAGAAAAAAAAGAGCTATCAGGACTATTGCGGTGAGAAAGGCAAGTTATGACATCAAATTCACTGAAAGAAACACAGCTAAGGGCCTGACTTAGAGTTCGGGGGATGGGTTAAAACGTCACAAACAAGATAATTATCCCATCCACCTTTTTACAAGTGCATTATATTGTAAGGCAGTAATAAGGCGAACGTGCCAACCCTCACATTTTTACAAAGTAACATGTCACCAATATCTAAATCAGGTGCTGAGAAATGGTTTTAGGTCAAAGCCCATTGTGCAATATTTATGTTTCTAGCTAAAATGGATGAAAATAATAATACTGCCTGATAATGTGTTGTATAGTTTGCCTTTTTTGCAGCATAACTAAGAAAACTATGCCAATTTGAAAGTGGTTTTGGTGGTGTCATCATGATGATGACATATGAATTTCACAGGGAATCGTGAAATATTCAGTATATCTAATGGTTCCCTGTGAAATGGTGTTTTATAGGATTGCAATAAAAACATTATGTTGGAAACGGCCCTTTTTGCAGGGTTATCCCCAAATTTTTTGCTTCTTCCTCCTTTATTTTTTCTGACCTGTGGTTGTTGGCAATAGGACTCTGAGCACTTTACCACTGCTGATCAGTGCTAAAGTGCATATGCTCTCTGTATAAATTGTTATATTGTTTGGCTATCCATGATTGGTATATTTGTTTCACCTGTTAGCCCCTAGTAAAGTGCACTGCGTGTGCCAGGGCTGGTGATTCAAATGCTACTAGTGGGCTGCAGCACTGATTGTGCCACCCACAGGAGTAGCGCTAAATTGATGTCTTAGGCCTGCTTGCAGTGCCTATGTGCAGTCCAGGACTGCCATGTCGACCTGGCCAGTGCACCCACTGACCAGGCCTTATCCTTCCCTTTCTGTACATGTCAGGCATCCCTATGGTGGCCCTAGGTACCCCCCTGGGCTGGGTGCAGTGTATCTGAAAGGTAGGGCATGTACTGAGGTGAGTAACATGCCCTGGTAGTGAATTACAGCCATTTTCGTTTTTCACTGCTGAGAGGCTATCTTGCCCATAGGATAGAATGGGGAAGGCTGTTTACATGCCTATCTTCCCATACGGGCAAGATAGAAAATCCAAGTTTGGTATCTCTGTGTTCAGAATTTAATTATACATCTTTTTAGCAAGATGGGTTTTAAATTCACTGTGTGAGAATAGCACTTTTTAGAAAGTAGCTATTCTCCTGTTTAACCTTCCTGTGTGCCTGTGTGCTGGTTGGCTGACTGGTGTCATGTAATGGGCTAGGTGGCTCCAGGAGCCTGGATGAGTCAGCAGCAGGGTGAATAGGGAGATCTGCTTTAGATGGGTGGGAGGAGTAGTCCCTGGGTTTGAATGGGGCTGCCCCTGCCAGCACAATGCTGGCCAGGCTGAGGACTCTGCCTCTGCTGGCACAAAGAAGGCTCCACCTCCTGCTGAGCGTCTAACGACCCTGCCCCTCACTCTGAAAGGAACCAGGTGCTCCAGGGCAGAGCACACCCAGGAACCGGTTTGAGCAGGGGAATCCCCCCACTGAAACACGGAGAGACAAAGACTTGGAGGGGTATAAAAAGAGGACCCCAGACACCTAAACTTTAGATCACTTTGGAACTAAGAAGAAACCTCTGCCAAGGAGAAAGCTGAAAAGGACTGAAGAGGAGAAGACTGCCTGCTTGCTGTTTTGCTTTGCTGCCAAGGAGAGGGGAAGGACTTTGCTGTGTCCCCTTCTTTTGATTCTGATCTCCAAGGGCCTGAGAAGAGCTGGCTCCCTGTTAAGAAGTCCCAGGAACAAAAGGACTTCACCACCAGCTCCCCTGGAACTCTGCTGAAGGAGTTCTGACCTGTCTTGGAGTGCTTGCCCAGTCTTGGGGCCTCAGGAGGTCGTTTTGCTGTGTTTTGGGAGCTGGGAAGCAGAAGCGTGAAAAAGAGTAACTGGTACCCAATGCATCATCCGATTGCGTGTTGCAAGAACGAGAGTGCGAGGAAAATTTAATCGCGGCACCATCGCAACACGCAGGGTCCCCGCATCGCCGAGTGCGTCGAGCATCGTCCCGGTGCGAGAAGATTCCTGACGCTGCGAGGGTCGTCGCAGAACCAGTTTGCGGGCCGCACCATTGCCGGTGCGTGAAAAGTCTCCAATCGCTGCGTGCGTCGATGCAGAGTCCCGTTCCGTGGCGCATCGAGAGTTGCGGCGCCGGAAGGCAACGCTGCGCCACGCATCGCACCACATCGAAGAGTGTCGCATCGAACCTGTGCGTGAAGCTTCCCCCTAAGAAACCTACGCAACGAAAGCCAAAGTTATCGCATCCTCCCCCTACAGATCGGAGCCGGCGCATCCACCTCTGCTGCGTGAAGCAGGGCTGCTGCAAAGCCTCCCCAGGATCTCAGGAGCATCGCATCGCCTTTGCCATCTTCCTTGTTATAGCTTTTGGGAACCTTATCGCAACTACAGGTACTGTTGGGCACGAGAGTGTCGCATTTTGTGCATTGAGAGTCGCACTGTGCAGGACACTGATTTTGACATCCTGGAGTACTTTCTGCAAACTCTTGAACTATCTTTAAAGTAACCTTTTGAAGTATATGTTGGTTTGTCTGTAGTATTTGGTCTTGTGAAGTTTTTAGTAAAGATACATTATTTTTCTAAAACTGGTGTGGAGTAAATCTGTGGTGTTTTCACTGTGTTACTGTGAGTGTTGGTACAAATACTTCACACATTGCCTTTGATAGCCTAGACTGCTCAGGCCAAGCTACCTAGAGGGTGAGCAGGGGTTATCTTAACAGTGTATCCCCCTTTCCCTGACTAGAAGCAAGGGTCCCTACTTGGACAGTGGTACCTACCCTGCCAACTAGAGACCCCCAGATCTAACATTGGTGGCAGCGGTGGGATTGAACTTGTATTTGTACTTGACCCACAGTAATTGGTGTACATCACTAGGAGTGCAGACCAATAGACAACCACATACTGTATTTTTCTATTTTTGAGTAACTCTTCAAGAGCATCATGTCTCAGGTGACAACAAGTGAGAGGGCAGAATTGGAGTTTTCCATTGCGGATTTATATTCATACAAAGTTGAGGAGCTCAAGCAATTCTGCAAAGACCTTGGTTGCCCTGTGAAAAGCGGAGCTAGAAAGGATGTTCTACAAAGAATCTTGAAGGCCTGGTGGGAGGCCCAAGAGGAAGATGATGCGAATGAAGAGAATGGTTTTGTCCCCCAAGATCTGCCCGTGGGCAGACCAGTCTCAAGGGCTGGCAGCTCCCATTCCAGTAGGGGGCTCACTCCAGAGGAGTTGGAGGAGAATCAAAGAGTGAGAAACCATGAATTGGAAATAATGAAAATGAAAATGAAGCAATTGGAAGTAGACAAGGCGGCGGAAGAGAGCAAGAAGATGTATGCCTTGGAAGAATTGAAATTGACCATGGCACATGAATTAAGAATGAGGGAGCTTGATTTGGAGCTCGAGAGGCTTGAGGCCATGAGTGTCTCAGCTGAAGAAGAATGGTTAGCTCAAGAAGTGAGCTTTGCTGAGTTGGAGGTGGAGTCCAGCTCAGATGGTGGCAACAAGATTGTAATATCCAGTGCGGTGGGAGAGGTACAAACACCCAGAGATGTGGCGCCTAACTTGAGGGAGGGGGTTGACATACACCAGGGGGTTCAGGTTTATGATGTAGTTCCAGTGGAGTGCAGTGTCCCTGAAGTGGATTGGGGAACTGGCACAGGGGACCATATCCCTAGTGGTGGGAGGGACACTCTACTGACCCTAGATGAGAGGTACAGGGAGAGGGGTTCCCCCATGGTAGAAACCTTGGTGTGTGAGTGTGAAGACCGCCCAGAAGAGTGTGAGTTGTGTGACAGAGACAGTCAGGTACTGTCTTGCCAATCTCAGGAGAGTGGTGTGGGGTACTTGTGTGAGGCACTGGAGGGTGAGGCAAACGGTAGCTTGGTTAACAACTGTGGGGGGCTGTGTTATTCATTTGTTGGAGAGCATATTTTAAGTCCCTGTTTTCCAGAGCTATGCCAACACCCGGTGGAGTGTGAGTTCTCTGGTTCCAGAGAGCTTGCGTTGGAGGCAGACCTTTGGTTGGATGCCAAAAGGTCTGGAGAGGCATTGGGGAGTGATCCCAAAAGGAGTGGCCCAGATATCTTCCAGACCTGTGAGGTGGAAGAGGTTCAGTGTAGCCCGGTTAGGTCCCAGTGTAGTGGGAAGGGTGTAGGGGCTCACGTCCTGTCTCAGTGGAGAAGGGGTGAGTGTGGGACTGTGGGTCCCAAGGTGCCCGAAACCCAGTCTCAGGGCCTGGAGGGTTCCTTAAGGGAACACCAGGTTGGGGGCCTAGACGGTGCTAGTAGGCCATTTGAGGAGGATCTCCTAGTGTCAGGAGAACCTGGAGCCTCTGTAAACAGAGCTCCAGTGGTTCTGGTGTCTGGCGGTACCGCTCCAGTTGGGAGGGTGCAGAAGTCCAGACTGAGGGGTGAGAGGGGGATGTGTTCCCCAGTGGGAGAACCAGTGGGTCAGGGACCAGCCAGAAGGGCTGAGTCCCCTAGGAGTGACCATGGTGACACCACTTCTGTCCTGGGGGATCTTCGCGCACTGTCAGGCGGACAGGGGCAGGGAGATCTGCGCCAGGCAGACTGTCACGAGACACATGAGTCATGTGTCACCCTCGGGGAGATACTGTGTGAGTCCCCAGAAGTCCTGGCATGCCAGGTAGGTGTGAAACCGCAGGGTTTAGTCCCTGGGTTGGGAGGCCAGGTTCAGGATCTGCCTGACCTGGAGGGAAGGACATCTGTAAGCTGTGTCCTGACCGGTTTGGCTTCCAGGGGTACCACTCCAGTGGGGAGGGTGCAGCTCTCTGGAAGGGGGTGCAGAGGGAAAGAGTCCTCGCCTCTGACCCCGGTGCAACCTGAGGGTTTAGACCCTAGGTTGGGAGACCAGTTGCTGGAGAGAGGTCCTGAACTGGAGGGAGGGACATCTGTAAGCAGTGTCTCTACCAGTTTGTCTTTGAGGTGTACCGCTCCGAGTAGGAGGGTGCAGAATTCTGGAAGGGGGTGCAGAGGGAGGGAGCCTCTGACCCCGGTTCACCTGGAGGGTGTAGACCCTAGGTTGGAGGGCCAGGTCCGGGGTGTCCCCCCTGACCTGGGATCCCAGTTGCAGGATAGAACCCCTGAACTGGTGGGTGAATGGTGCAGGACACCTGCCGCAGGTGCCCTGACTATTCTAGAAGGGGGTACCGCTCCAGGTGGGAGGGTACAGAGCCCCAAGGAAGAGGAGGACTGGGTATGGAAAAGCCTACCCCAGCCTCCTGTCCAGCCACCGGATACAGGCCCGGGGCTGGTCGGTCAGTGCCAGGTTGTCAGACCCGACCTGACAGGAAAGGAAGTGGACAAAGGGTGCCCAGCACCTGGGTCTACTGCCCCCCACCTTCTGATGCCACAGGGGTTTGAGGGCCCTGAGAGGCATAAGGCCTGGGTCTCATCCCTGACCAGTGTCACTGGTCACTGTGGCTTGCTGTCTGTCTGTTGGGACACACCTGTGGGCAAGTTAAGGCTAGGTGCTGCACAGGTGGTGTCCACAGGTGAAGAGAGGGGTTCCACATGGGTTGGCTTGGTGGACCCTGAGAGTATGGATGGAGAGATCCAACCGGGTTCAGGAAGGCGTAGAACAGGAATAGTACCCTGCTGTTTGGGCCAGTTTCCGTGTTCTATCGCCCTAAGCAGGGAATCCCATCGAGGTATCGCTTGGTCTACCCTGGCTTTAGGCTGGAAGGGGGTTGTGTTGGAAACGGCCCTTTTTGCAGGGTTATCCCCAAACTTTTTGCTTCTTCCTCCTTTATTTTTTCTGACCTGTGGTTGTTGGCAATACGACTCTGAGCACTTTACCACTGCTGATCAGTGCTAAAGTGCATATGCTCTCTGTATAAATTGTTATATTGATTGGTTATCCATGATTGGTATATTTGTTTCACCTGTTAGCCCCTAGTAAAGTGCACTGCGTGTGCCAGGGCTGGTGATTCAAATGCTACTAGTGGGCTGCAGCACTGATTGTGCCACCCACAGGAGTAGCGCTAAATTGATGTCTTAGGCCTGCTTGCAGTGCCTATGTGCAGTCCAGGACTGCCATGTCGACCTGGCCAGTGCACCCACTGACCAGGCCTTATCCTTCCCTTTCTGTACATGTCAGGCATCCCTATGGTGGCCCTAGGTACCCCCCTGGGCTGGGTGCAGTGTATCTGAAAGGTAGGGCATGTACTGAGGTGTGTAACATGCCCTGGTAGTGAATTACAGCCATTTTCGTTTTTCACTGCTGAGAGGCTATCTTGCCCATAGGATAGAATGGGGAAGGCTGTTTACATGCCTATCTTCCCATAAGGGCAAGATAGAAAATCCAAGTTTGGTATCTCTGTGTTCAGAATTTAATTATACATCTTTTTAGCAAGATGGGTTTTAAATTCACTGTGTGAGAAAAGCACTTTTTAGAAAGTAGCTATTCTCCTGTTTAACCTTCCTGTGTGCCTGTGTGCTGGTTGGCTGACTGGTGTCATGTGATGGGCTAGGTGGCTCCAGGAGCCTGGATGAGTCAGCAGCAGGGTGAATAGGGAGATCTGCTTTAGATGGGTGGGAGGAGTAGTCCCTGGGTTTGAATGGGGCTGCCCCTGCCAGCACAATGCTGGCCAGGCTGAGGACTCTGCCTCTGCTGGCACAAAGAAGGCTCCACCTCCTGCTGAGCGTCTAACGACCCTGCCCCTCACTCTGAAAGGAACCAGGTGCTCCAGGGCAGAGCACACCCAGGAACCGGTTTGAGCAGGGGAATCCCCCCACTGAAACACGGAGAGACAAAGACTTGGAGGGGTATAAAAAGAGGACCCCAGACACCTAAACTTTAGATCACTTTGGAACTAAGAAGAAACCTCTGCCAAGGAGAAAGCTGAAAAGGACTGAAGAGGAGAAGACTGCCTGCTTGCTGTTTTGCTTTGTTGCCAAGGAGAGGGGAAGGACTTTGCTGTGTCCCCTTCTTTTGATTCTGATCTCCAAGGGCCTGAGAAGAGCTGGCTCCCTGTTAAGAAGTCCCAGGAACAAAAGGACTTCACCACCAGCTCCCCTGGAACTCTGCTGAAGGAGTTCTGACCTGCCTTGGAGTGCTTGCCCAGTCTTGGGGCCTCAGGAGGTCGTTTTGCTGTGTTTTGGGAGCTGGGAAGCAGAAGCGTGAAAAAGAGTAACTGGTACCCAACGCATCATCCGATTGCGTGTTGCAAGAACGAGAGTGCGAGGAAAATTTAATCGCGGCACCATCGCAACACGCAGGGTCCCCGCATCGCCGAGTGCGTCGAGCATCGTCTCGGTGCGAGAAGATTCCTGACGCTGCGAGGGTCGTCGCAGAACCAGTTTGCGGGCCGCACCATTGCCGGTGCGTGAAAAGTCTCCAATCGCTGCGTGCGTCGACGCAGAGTCCCGTTCCGTGGCGCATCGAGAGTTGCGGCGCCGGAAGGCAACGCTGCGCTACGCATCGCACCACATCGAAGAGTGTCGCATCGAACCTGTGCGTGAAGCTTCCCCCTAAGAAACCTACGCAACGAAAGCCAAAGGTATCGCATCCTCCCCCTACAGATCGGAGCCGGCGCATCCACCTCTGCTGCGTGAAGCAGGGCTGCTGCAAAGCCTCCCCAGCATCTCAGGAGCATCGCATCGCCTTTGCCATCTTCCTTGTTATAGCTTTTGGGAACCTTATCGCAACTACAGGTACTGTTGGGCACGAGAGTGTCGCATTTTGTGCATTGAGAGTCGCACTGTGCAGGACACTGATTTTGACATCCTGGAGTACTTTCTGCAAACTCTTGAACTATCTTTAAAGTAACCTTTTGAAGTATATGTTGGTTTGTCTGTAGTATTTGGTCTTGTGAAGTTTTTAGTAAAGATACATTATTTTTCTAAAACTGGTGTGGAGTAAATCTGTGGTGTTTTCACTGTGTTACTGTGAGTGTTGGTACAAATACTTTACACATTGCCTTTGATAGCCTAGACTGCTCAGGCCAAGCTACCTAGAGGGTGAGCAGGGGTTATCTTAACAGTGTATCCCCCTTTCCCTGACTAGAAGCAAGGGTCCCTACTTGGACAGTGGTACCTACCCTGCCAACTAGAGACCCCCAGATCTAACACATTATGTATGTATTTATGTGAGTGTTTGAATCTTTAGTAGAACCTGACTGTCGTAAAACCGAGGATGCTTGCTCCAAAGTTAAAGAATTTAGAGTTGGACTACATTGTTATGGCAAATTTCTAGCCTATTATAAATCTTCCTATCCAATTCTGGTCGAAATTCTAGAGATAGTGGTGATGGACTAGCTGTAAGGTTTCTAAAGACCCAGAAACACATAAAGGAAAAAAACAGTTGTGAAAGATAATCACCAGAGTACTATTTTAAGGCCATTTGTTCAAAATACATCAAGCTCTTCAATGTGTCGCCTTTAGGAACAGAAATTACAACAAACAAAAATAAAACCTATGTCAAAATATACCTCTTACAACGTCTCAAAAGAGTGAGATGCAATGCATGTTAATCACAAGAAGGGTCCAAGCTTGGAAACATCGGTAACTCAGCAATAGATCTACCTGGGGAAGTCTGCAAGGGTTAAACGAAAGTCCAGACACTAACCTATTGTGGATGTTGAAGGGAATATGAACAACCTCAGGTAACAGGGACAAGAGAAATATCATTTACATAATTGTAATCTTCCCCTCACTGTCTTATAGCCAGATCTTCTTGTTTCACTTCGTAGTTCCTGGAAGACACAGATGACTTTAGACAACACCTTTCTAGCCATTCATATTTCAGATAACTTTAAATCAGTGGTTCTTAACCTGTGGTCCAGAGACCCCATGGGGTCCATGAAGCCTACTCAGGAGGTCCATGACTGCTTAGAAAATTAAATAATATTACCAGATTTCTAGAAGGTACATAAATAAGCAAAATGCACAATTAAAAATGTTAATAAAACATTTTGTAAATATGATGAAATTTAAAATTGGAATAAAAAATGTACTTATTGTCCTCAGACTGATTTGTGAGAGCAGTGCTTGTGCATCAAACAGAATATAGTATGAACGATAACTGCCTCAATTGAATTTATAAGAGCTCTAACCTTTCTATTCAAATGTTGACTAGTTTAATGTGTTTGTTAATTAAAAAAAATATCGATGAGTGCTTGTTTCTGTATGTCGTGTATTGTTTTGCAGTTAAAATGATGGAAAATGCTTCTGCCAGGTACCTCAGCTTCCACTAAAGACTCAGTGAGAGACCAAGGATTCCAATAATGATTCACGGTGGGTTAACGGGTTCCAGTAATGATTAGGTGGGAATTCACAGAAGTCAAAGTATTAAAAACCAATGTTCTAAATAGTTGCCTTCCAGCAGGTTATGTTATGCCATTGATTAATCA
Organism: Triturus cristatus; assembly: GCF_964204655.1. Taxonomy (NCBI): domain Eukaryota; kingdom Metazoa; phylum Chordata; class Amphibia; order Caudata; family Salamandridae; genus Triturus; species Triturus cristatus. Next base: position 288,253,636 of record NC_140587.1, read on the forward strand.
TCAACGGATTTATGGTTGAAGTAATCGGGAGATGGAGAAACAGACTCACAGAGTGGTGGACAGATGTCTTAGAAAAGGACAGATGCATGGATGGATAGATGGATGGGTAGACTGATGGATGGATGAATGGACAGAAAAACACAAACTATTGATAGATGAATACATGCAGAAATTTATGTTTTTTCTTCCTTTACTGCCCATTAGCCTCTCACCAGTTCCACTAGCCTTCAAAAATGTAGCCCAATAGCTTTATACTTGATGCCTTAACATTACATTTTTCTATGTTTCCTTACTAACTAAACTTAGTACAAATATTAAAATAATAAGAACAGAAAGGCGAGCAATCGCCTACCAATGACTAGATGGCTTCTGCATTATCATATTGGCCTAACTCGCAGGAGAATGAGGCAGATAGATGAAAGTAATTCAACTATAATGATTCGTTAATCGCAGAATTAATCTGTTTTTTTCATGTAGTCAGCAAAATATCATGCTTAATCACTAAGAATAGAGGATCCGTCCAGGGAATACTTTTCCGGTTATATCAGTATGACACATCACTGCTAAGATAAGAAAGTAACTTATCCAATGCGAATTTTCATGCAGTCAAAATTTGAAGGGACCATGACAGCTTTTCAAACTGAATTAAACCTATTGTCTGAACAATTTGTGGGACTTGTGAGCATGAAGAGATGTGCATGAAGGTTGTAATAATGTTGTCAGGTCAGGCAGAAAGTAATGAGGTACTACTGTACGAAAATAGACAGTAATAACATAGCTCGGATTGCTGAACAAACATTTTGTAATTCTGAGAAAATGTTTCTATGCCTCTATAAAAAACTGAGCAAGATCTTCAAACTTTCAAGAGCAATGGTTCACGCTTCCCATAAAGGAAAAGCACCAGTACCCTTTCAGTCAAATGGCATTGATATTTTTGCCACTAATTCAAAGCAGGGGCTGTATTACAATAACAAGGGGTTGTGAATCTTGAATGTTGCGCTCTAAGATACTTTGGCATTACAGAAGAGGCTTCAGATGTTTGTGTGGCCCTTCCTGGAATCTGTAAATATAGGGCTGGCATGATTTCAAGTGGGTGTTACCACATTTGCATAATAGCATGGCCCAAGCAAATGTGGAAACACTTTGCCTCAGCGTCCACGCCAGTGCTTAATTTGAGGAAGAAGGAGTGCAGGTGCACAGAGCTCTGCTCAGAAGCCAGCGGAGAGAGCAATTAAACATTGTCTCAGCCAATACCAAAGCTGGGAGTCTTTAATCCACTACCAAACACCCCTGCCCCTTTTTCTTGCTCTTGAGCTTCTTGCTCTTGAAGGTTCCTGCTTTCTTCCTTTGTCACTGTTTTATCTTCATTCTCTTGCTCTGCCTTTCCCATCTGATTGTTTTTTCCTTTTGTTGCTCTTGGCAAATATCTGAGATGGAAAAACAAGTGCTGGTCCCCAAAAATAAGTGCCATGGTCACCACTGGCAACCACCCACTCAAATTAAGCACTGGCCTATGCTATATTACAGATGTGGTCACAGAGGCAAAGTCCCGATCAGGAGGCATACTGAGTGTCCGCCACATAGAGGTGATGTGAGCCAGTGCTTCCCCAGAGGACTCCTCCGTCAAGGGAATGAAAGGGCTCCAGGGGCTCCCCAGGCACCGGCTTTGAGGCCGATACTGTCACTCACTGTATCAGCCTGAGAGGAAACAGTGTTGCTTAACAATTTTGAAAATCGCATGGCAGCAATAAGAATCACTCTGAAGGGCCACCAAATGACAAAGCCAAGCAGCATAAACAACTCGAGGAAGATAGGAGAATGAAAGAAGAGAATGGTAGAGAAACCTGACACTTATAAACTGTGTAGAACAGAACCCAGATGGGGGAGGATTTAGAATTTACAACAGAATTCCAGAAGAAGGAGCAGGGACTCCTGGAGATGCAGCAAGGATTCCAGAAGACGAACAGCGATTACAGGAGATGGAATTGGAGTGGGAAAACCCTGGAGGGAGAATCCTGGAGGGAGAATCCTGCCGCCACAGTTACACAAACATTTGTGACCAATGGAATTGCAGACTTAAGCTCCCTAAGTGGGGAAGTTAGGGAGTAGAAGAAGTAGAGATATACTGCAATTGCTGCAGCCGTTATGCTTTGAGAAAAGACGAATGGATGTTATGTTATTTTGGAAAAAAACAAATCCCATGACAGAGCGTGTCTGTCACATAACAAAGAGCAGGTTGGCCAAGATGCACAGTCACTTGAAGACTGGTGCAGTGGCGCTACTGGTCAGAGCACTGAGACGGCCCTGTGGTGGCCGCGAATGATGACAGTCAAGATGCACAAAGCATAACGAGTTAAAAAATCACAAATAAAGCATCCCCAGTGCATGATGAGTAAAGAATACACAGTAAAAGATTAAGCGAGAATTAGGATGTTGTCAAATACCTCAACATTTGCCAGGGTATTACCTCCCTTCTATGACACGATTATTATTCAAATAAAACTAACTTCATTAACATTTTGATTCATATTAGATACCAGAAAAAGGCACAAACCTGAATGTGCTTGTTTTAGTAGTAGACGGTATGGGATAGCCTTTTGTGAAAAGATGATGATAAATGTATACAATTGAAATAGAGAAAGGCCGATGTGGAAGACAGGCACATAATGTCAATACAGGCTGAATGGCACACAGCTGTGGGGAGGGACTCGGATGCTTTTGCTGGGATCCTCTTTTTTGAGTGGAATCATGTGTTTTCTGTTTGAGACGCTGTCATGTCAGTCAGGGGCCTCAACAGTTCTGCGGCTCCTTGCACTTAACCTTGCATGAAGCCTTACAGTTCTGTGAAGTCCTGTAGAGGGTGACAGGCCATCCAATTGTTTTTTTATTTCTTTATTTTGTTTTTGACATTTAAGTGGCCAGGGACATCTTAACTTAAGATGGCCCTGGCCACTTTCATGTCTGAGTCCTATTGCAGTTGCATCTAGTGCCGTTTTAGCATTTTAGTTTATCTCCACCCGCATTCCTTCAATTTCGCTGGCACTTTAGTAAAAATCGCAGCATTTTTACAAAAGTGAAATCGCGAAATCCTGGAGGGTCTGTATGAGTCACCCATAGTGTAGGCTATTGACAGCTCAAAGGGCATGGTACAGTGAATTCAAAAGGTTGGACACGTACTTTTTTATTTTTCATGTCCTGGTAGTGAAAAACTCCGAAATATATTTTACACTACTGCAAGGCCTACCTCTCCTATTGGATAACATTGGAGTTACCTTAGCACATTTAATAAGCTGTAATGTTCAAATGGGAGCAGGTACCCAGTTCAAGGTTGGTGTCTTTGGAATTGTAACGGAAAATCCTCTCCTACGGAAAGTCGGAATTTAAGTTACAATTTTGAAAATGCTAATTTTAGAAAGTTGGCATTTTCCTTCCTTATCCATTTAGTGCCTGAAGCCTGCCTCTGGATCGCATGACAGGGTGTTGCTTACAGTTGGCCTTTGTGTAGTCCTCCAAGACAGTCACACACAAAGGAAAGCTTAGGTGAGCCTGGATGTGCCATCACTGGCAGGATGGTAGGGCAGAGCTGGGTACAAGTCTACTTATACTTGAATAGGCTGTGTCCTGCCTCCACACAAAGGGCTGAATATCACCTGTAGTTAGTCAGCAGCCAGGGCAGGTAATGCAGGAAGCTTGTGGACTTGAAAGGGAAACCTCTAGACTCTTCTCCTACTTTGAAGGTAGAACTGGGTATAAATATTGAACCTCAGACACCCACTCTTTAGCACAATTCTGGACCTGTGGGCACTTCGCCAGAAAGCAGGGCTGCTGTGCTGATGAAAGGACTGCTACTCTGCTGGACTGCAGCTCTGAAGGACTGATTACCTGATGTGCTGACCTGCTGCCTGTTGCCCTCTTGCCTGGATAAGGAGGACTGGAACTGCATCTATTGAACCCAGGAACCCCAGAGTGACTTCAAGAGCTAGTTGGCTGGCCTCCTGACTAGAGCCTCAGGGACAGAAGGCTCTAACAACCTTGAACCCAACACCTCAACTCTTCCATCTCTACTTACCCTGTCAAGTGCTGTCACCCCAGTTCCGGACCATTGGAAGTGGGTTTAAATGTGCTCTGCCAGACCATCTGTGGACCCAGTGGAAGCAATGTATCCCATCTGCTGCGCAGCACAATCTCGAGCAGAATTGATGCATCGTATCAGCTGCAAGGTTTCTCCTAGCGTCTGGGCTCCGCATCAAACTCTTAGCCTGCATCGGAAATGCCGCCAGTGAAAAAGCTTTCCCAAGTGCAGGCCCTCATAACCCTAAATCTCTCTTGTACGACAGCCTCAGTGAGAATTCAGGTTCAACACATCAAAGCCTCATAACTCCTCGAAATTGACGCATTGCCTTGACTGCGTGACGCATCCTTGACATCGGACCTCGAATCACAAGCCCTTATTAACGGGATCCTCAACAATGAGGCAGGACCTTGCATGACAGCTTTGCAGCTCCTCGGAACTGACGCACCACCACGGCTGCACCATGATTCCTCGGCACAGGACATCGCAACACTCAGTAGCCAATATTTTAGGTCTTGTTTTATTTATTCAAAGTTACTCAATTTTTCTAATCTGGTGTGGGATCCTTTTGGGGTGTGTTTTCATTTTGTTACTGTTTGAAGTGTTGGACAACTACTGTACATATTGCCTGACTGCTCTGCACCAAATTACCCAGGGTCTGAGCACAAGTTAATTTAGGGTTTGCTGTCCCTCACCCTGATAAGGATTGTAGTTGCAGCTTGAGAAGAGTTTCACCCCCTCAACCAATAACCCAATCTCTTATAGTATTACACATAGCATATCATTGTTTTAAAACTCCAACAAGGCTGCTACATTTGGAAGCTAAATGCCATAGGTGCACTATGGACACTGCCACGACAACCTGGCCACTCAGTTAGGATTGTACAGAGCAGCCAAAGTAGGGTCTGATTACAAGTTTTGGTGTTATTTATCGCACCTGAGAAATAACAATACCACAGGGTATGGTATTTATTGGGTGTGTTAAATAACACCTATTATTAGTTTTTTGGAAATGACATAGCGATTTTGGTGTTTATCGCAACAAAATAAACATGGTATGGTAAATACTGTATGATTTTCCCCCAATTTAATGAAGTTTGAGTTATTTAACATATCCGATAATTATCAGTTGTGTCAAACACCTTCAAACGTGTAATTCCAACCCATGCATAAACAGGGCTTTACGTATGGGTTGAAATTAACCGGCCCACTTGTAATAAAGCCCTTAGAATGGTATTATGGTTAGTCTATAGTTGTTGGACCAAACCAAGATGCCCAATATGTTGCTTCTAAACATGACAGCTATTTTGGAATGGTAAAACAACAATACACTATGTGCAATACCATTTCAAGATGGCTTGTGATTTAGGAGCAGTGGTCGATGGGAATGCATTCCGATGAAATGAGAGGTAAGTAAGTGGCCTGGTAGTCCTACCTAGAGAGCTTTCCATACTATAGAAAATGAAAAAAAAAGGAAGGAAAGAAAGAAATAAAAGCAGACCAATGACAGTAGAAAATGGAAAACAACAGTGCTGGCTCAAAAATCCTGGCACTAATAACTCACATGGCAATTGTGCCAATTGATGGAGTGGGGTGGCCCATTTCCCTATGCATGATTCTCTACACCCAGAGACTGTTGTATATGGATCACCATCACAAACCCTCTTGCCTAACATTGTAGTCTGTGAGCTTCCATTTGACAAAAACCTCTCTACAGACATTAATATTGTGTAATAACAATCCCTCTTAAAGGCCCTCCTCCTTTGCGATAACCTTTCACAATAAACTAATGAGACCTATGACCACTGCTATAAAGTTTCTCCTTGTGTCAATCAGACCCATTGTGTAATCATTAGCTTAGCACCATTACCAGCCAAAGCCTTTGGTATTTGAACATAATCTTTCCCACATCACAGCCATCAGACATACAGTCACTACATTAATGATAAGTACAAAAATACCATTTGAAAAAATACTATACAACCTCTTTTAAGAGGGACTTACAAGTATTCTCAGAGTAGGTAGCCAACACCAGTACCCTTGCTTACTATTGTCATTTGTGAGATTTCCTTTAACATATATCTTTCTATAGCCTTCAACACAGGGTGATAGTAATAATAATCTACCTATCCTAGCTTTTCACTATAAATAAATCAGGCCAACTGCCTTTGGAGTACATTTTGATGAGAAACAGAGTTGGCCTATGGCGTATGACGTAACATTCCTCAATGAACCAATCAGGCCTAAAGCCTCATTCATTAGCTTGTACCAAAAAACAAATCGTGCCTACTGTACTGAAAGGACTTAGAGATAAGCTCTCTTTTTAAATGGGAGCGCACACTGCCAAGCCAAGCAGTTGAAGAGAGGAAGATCAACGTGTGGCAGAACCTAAGCCTCTCTCTCAGTGCTGCTTCTTAAAGCTCTTTTTTGGTGGTCATGATAAATCCAGTAATTATTGTGCTATCAAGGCCGACCTTGACAGGATGTACTTTGTCTCATCACAAATGGAGCAGTGCAAGAAGCGTTTGATTTATTGCATGCAGACAAAGCTCCAGCCCAGGATGCTTACTTTACTGAGCTCTGATAAAAAGTTCAAAATAAGAACTCTATAGTACTGAGAATTTTTTTAACTCTTTTTATTGAAACCATGCTCATCATACAGTGTATATAGCAAGACATGTCAAATATCATGGAACATACATGGCTGGGAAGAAGTGACAGCAATCAATAACAGGACATGGATCATAATCAAGAGTGGTGCTTTCACGGCCCTCCATACTTTTAACAAAATGCTTCTATCTCCCGTTCAGCATAGAGTGTCATCCGTCCCCTAGAGTACGCTCCCCTCCCATCAGTACCCCCTTTAGGTTTGTCAGGCCCCCTTCAACCTGTCCCACTTCTTAGGGCAGACCTTGCCCTGATGAACCACCTGGGTATTTTGAAACAGCAGACTTACAAATGCTTCTATTATGTAAAACTTGAAGGGGACTAGCAGTATGGCACCTCTACTACATGGTAAAGATGTAATACACTTTGAACTTAGAGGCTCATGTCTAAGCTAAATATGAATTATAAAATCCTGAGCAAACACTGGGCAAGAAGTCTAGAGCTATTGATAAAATAAATGCTACAGAAAAATCAAAATGACTTTTTAGCAATCATTTGTCTATGACAATGTGAAACCAGTCCTCATCCTGGTAAAAATATCTATACAATGCACACCTCCGATGTTCTCCTTTGTATCTGGATGATTAAAACACAATGAATGACCCTTGTTATTAATTAGGCTTCTGATTGGCAGATGTATGCACTCTGCCCCCACAGGAACCACAATCCTAGTCAGAGTAAGTCAGTTACAAACACTCTTTTAACCTCTGCTCACCTTCTTGTAGTTTGACACAGAGCAGTAAGAAACATAGAGCTTAATTTAATGAACACAACAAGACCAAAACGACAAACATCCAAGAAGTAGAACCGGAGTTATGAAATTTTAAATATTAAAATGCAATATAGGGCCAGATGTAGGTGGCTAAATACCGGTCGGTAACGCCGAAATTCGGTAAATTTCAGCGTTACGGACCGGTATTTAGCCATTCCTAATGTAGGTAAGGAATTGGTAAATAAGGAATCGGTAGATACCGATTCCTTAAATGCAATGTAGGAAGCACATTAAAGAGTGCTTTTGAGCCTTAAGAAATCGGTAATTACCACCAACTACAAGTTGGTGGTAATTACCGATTTCCTTTAAAAATTCACTTTTTTGTTTTTTGTTAAGTGCCATGTGGCACACATTCATGCCCTTAGGGCATGTATGTGTGCCCTTAGGGCATGTATGTGTGCCACATGCGCACACATGCACATTTCAGGGGTACAACAGGGTGTCCTATTGACACCCTGGCACCCTTGAAAGTGCTCCCGCTATTAGCGATTCGGTAATACCAAATCGCTAATAGTGAATGTCTTAACATTCATTCATATGGGCCTCCAAGCCCATAGAAATGAATGGGTAGGTATTCCTTATTACCGAATCTCAATTACCGATTCGGTAATAAGGAATATTGGGGATTCGGTTTTTTTTACTGAATCTTTGCCTACATAGGAAATACCGATTTCTTAATAGCAAATCGGTAAAATTCGCTATTAATAAATCGGTATTTCAGATTTACCTACATCTGGCCCATAGTGCTTAAAAGCATTAAGCACCAACCGGGGAGATCTGGTCGTACTAGACCGGGTTAAATCCAAAAGTTTAGGTCGACTGCGATGGTGCGCGGGTCGGATAAGTCCCGCTGAAAATTTACCTTCTCAAGCGTTGTGCCAAGAGACCTGTCCGTGGAGAAGAAGTTTGTTGGGAATAAGGAGAGTGTCACAGGTGGTAGTCCGCAGAGGGGAAGAGTCGGCCGGGCATCGCGGATGGGCAGGCTGGAGGCTTGCGGTGGTGAGAAGCGATACTTGCTGCGTAAAGAGATGAATTTGCGGCAGCTCGCGCTGATATCTCGGGCAAGCGGCGCTGTTCCTATGTGAATGAGCCTGTCCACAAAGAGCCATAAGCTTGATTTCAGGAGTTAAAAAACACTTTGAAGGGCCCAGGACCCAAGAGGTGCCTCTTGGGGGTTAGTTTCTTTAGGAAAATGGGTCCTGGAGTTAACACACCTTATACCAATTCACTGGTGTGAGAAAGCAGATTATTCGTTGGGATAGATGGTAGTCCACCACATGTAATATGTCAGTACTCTTACTACCTGAGCTCAACCCCTGGCAGCTATGGCACAGAACAGACAGGCTTAAATTTAGAAAATGTGTAAAGCTTTTAGAAGTACCAAAGCAGGTAAAACGTCAAAAACAGAACACAATAAAAATCTCACTCCACTTTATGAAAATAGAGAATAATGACACCAAAAGGACACAATTTCAAAAAAGGTCAAGTAAAGATATGAATTTTAGTGCTAACCACAGTCATCTGGTTGCCTTTGACCTGTACTTGGGCCCTATTTAAGGACAGCCGTGATGAAGGGCAGGTCGGATACAGAATTCATGTTCACCCCAGTCGAAACTTTTGCCTTCTGACTTGGTCTCTGAAATGGAAGTCAAAAATCCACAGGGGGGCTGGATAGGCTCCACAAGGACAGATAGTGGTTGGATGAAGTCCAAGTGAAGCTGTTGACTTTTGGTGGGAAAGCTGCAGATGGGAGGGTTTCAAACTCCTGCAAAGGAAGGCCCCTCAATGGCCAGATACATTTGGTGCCTTCGACCTGTGAAGATTGCTAACTTTGTACTTTGGATTCCTCCAGTGGGGCAAATCTGAAAGCTGAGCAGGGAACCATGAGGCCAGATACCTTCTCAGCGATGTCACACTGAACAGATTAGCTGCTGTGGAAAAACTCAGAGCAGCAAGAAATTGAATCTTTGGCCCAGTGGCAATCCATCTTCATTGGATAGACTTGCCAGATTTCCCTCAGTCCTCTAGAGGTCTTTGGAGTCAAAAAGTTTCTAAGTCCCTGGCTTTTCAGAATTTAGGAGGAGTAAGTTGCTGGTTTTTTCAGGATGCTATGAAGAGTACATGTTGATGATGACTGCACAAAATTTTTAGTTGTAAATATCATTCTACGTGTTATATTACATCAAGAATATTGTTAAAAGAGAAATATTGTGTGACAGAATAACGTTGTCAAGAGTATTGGTGTTTTTTGTAAGTAATATTGTTTTAAGTAATATTGGTTTAATATTGTTTACTTAAATATAATTGAAAAAATATTGTTTTTAGATTAATTTAAAATGTTAGTTAAAATATTAATTTAAGTTGTTAGTATCATTAGTGTAATAGTTATTTTTCTTATAAAACATTTTTACATTTAAAAATGTTTATATTTTTAAAACTTAAATTAATATTTTGTAATGTAGTAGTGGGTTGTTGGGTTTGAAGAGGAATAGAAGGGGAAGTAAATTACATTTAATAAATTTATTGTAATTGTTTATTTTTTATTGTAAACTTATTATTTTATTGATTATTCACTATGTAAATTGTTTTATTGATTAATAGTTATGTTATGTATTTAAATAGAATTTGTTATTTGTAACATATGTTTATTTTGTATAATTTTCATTTAAACATTTTTTTTAGCTGTGGGTTGTTGGGTTTGCATGGGGAATCCCTTATTAATTACGTAAATTCATTTCTTTTTATTTGTTATTCTAATTATATAAAATATTACATTACAATAATGTGTTTACATTTTTGTTAGCAATTCATTTTTAGTAGTGATTTGGGGTTTTCAGAGGGATTAGGCTGGAGGCTGGAAAGATATTCGATTTTTAATCAGCTATTAATTCAAAATTACGTATACATTTTTATAAGTTTGAAGATATGTATTTTATTTATTTTTCATTTATTTAGTATTAATGTTTTAATATTACTTTATCTTAAATTTGCTTTTAATTTTCTGTACTTTTTTATTTCACTTTTCAAAATAACTTTCTTTTATTTAATATGTAAGTTCAAGTTTTTATTAAGTATTTGCTTTTATCCTTTTAGGTAGGGAAGTGAGTTATATTTTAGTTGCTTTCATTTTATTAAAGTTATAATGCTATAATGCACCTATTTATTTTAAATTGTTATATATAACAAAAAAAAACACTATTTTAAATTAGAGGTCATTTTTTACAGATATTTGGTGTTTATGTATTTGGTAGAAAGTTATTAAGGTGTGGACTGGTATTCATAGTTCCTTTAAAGTCTTAGGTTTTCCCTGCTGTTGTTTCGACCAAAATGTGAAAATAGTATATCTAACCCCTCCATAGTCCAACACTTTCCCTACTGCTGCATAAACTGCAGTAGGAATCATGATTTTGGGTAACCCTTCTCCGACCATTTTGACGTCAATTTGGCCCACCTGCCTTGGTGCTCCCCCCCCTCCCAAACCGCAGATAAAGAGTCTGGGAATCTGGCTCGATAAAGCGCTGGACTTCTCGGTCCAGGCTACCAAAACTGCCTCCACGTGTGTCGGCCTAATGAAAATGCTTCGCAAAGTACTCCCTCTGCTTCCTTTCCAGGCGAGGAGAATCATGGTTCAGGCCCTGATACTCTCCCGCCTGGACTATGGAAACGCGCTATATCTGGGTGCCCCGGCTTCAGTGACCAACAGGCTCCAAGTCACGCAAAACTGCGCCGCCCGATTATTATTCAACATCCCCCGCTGGCAGTCAGCCAAGTAAGCTCTAAAAGAATTGCACTGGCTCCCGATGGCTGCCAGAGCACAGTCTAAGGCTATGTGCATTGTGCACAAATCTTTCCATCGAACAGGCCCTGCCATCCTGTCCCCCTTAGTTGTGCCCTACGCTCCATCCAGAGCCCTTCGCTCGGGATCATTGCACCTAGTTACCACTTCTAAAATCAACAAAGCACGTTGGGGCGGCCGTTCCTTCTCCCATACTGCTGCGAGACTTTGGAACTCCCTCCCCTTAGCCCTCAGAGAAAATAATAACCGGCTGGCTTTTAGGAAAGCTTTGAAAACCCACCTGTTTGCAAAAACGTGCTAGTCTCACCCTGCGGCCCGCCACAGTGATCAATTAAAGCGCTGCGAGGCCTCTGGGTAGTCTATGCGCTATATAAATATAATTTTTCATTTCATTTCATTTCATGATTTAACCCCTCTGCAGTCTATTACTTTCAATGCTGTTGCTTAGACTGGAGTAGAAATAATGGGCCTGATTCACAATGGTAAACTTACACTTGTGTGTAAGTTTACTACTTTTCGGTATGTACAAAGGTAAACTTAGACCAAAAGTCTACCTTTTCTGTATTCACAAAGGAAAGTTACTGCTAGTAAAGATAGACTTTTGGTCTAAGTTTACCTTTGTGAATACCGAAAAGTAGTAAACATATACAAAAGTGTGAGTTTACCTTTGTGAATTGGGCCTAATAAGTCTAACTGCTCCACTGTCCAACAATGTTTCTACTGCTGCTTAGATTGGAGTGGGAATGGTGAATCTAACTCCTTCGGAGTCCAACACTTTCCCTATTGTTGCTTCGACTGGAGTGAGAAAAGTAAACACAACCCCTCCGGAGTTCAACATTTTTCTTACTGTTGCGAACACTGAAGTGGGACCCTTCCAGGGTCCAGCATCTGCTTACTGTTTTATAGGATGGAGTGGGAATAGTAACTGTAGATATTGGAAGTTTGATAATATATGTAATGTTTTAAAATACTATTAATATTTATTTATTGATTTTAGTATTGTTATTCTGTTGGTTGTGATTTAATAACAGTTAAAATAAGGGTTCAGGCTTGTGAGAATGGGTTATTTTGGCAGGTCGAATTGTCAGCTTTAAAACTGCACAGTCAAGCTACAGTAGTAGGCCTACAGTAATGTTTCCTACAGTCAATATAGGGGTGACATAGCTTTAAAACTGCACAGTCAGGCTACAGTAGTAGGCCTACAGTAATGTTTCCTACAGTCAATATAGGGGTGACATAATGTGTACTGTAGTCCACTGGTGACAATAAATTGACACGCCCTGGGTACACTGCATAGCATATACTAGGAACTTCTAGGTAATTTATATGTGCTAATTATGGGTATAGGCAATTCGATATGTTTTAGGGGTCAGAGCACACACACTGGACACTGGATAACTATGTCCCAGTGTGCAGAGTTCATAAATCAACAATAAAATCTAAAACAAAAAGTGGGGGTGAGCAGGCAGAAAGGAATACTTTCCTACAACTGATATTTCCAAAATAGGTCAAAGTGTGTAAGATCAATGCCTATGCTTTCCAGATACAATACTATGTCAGGTGTGTCCAGAGAGAACATGTAGTTGACCCTGTTGAATCTTATGCCACCAGGTCACCATTTTCATTTTATTTGCACATGGCAGTTGGCATTGGTTTTATTGCTAATGAAAAAACTAGTGGTGATATGGGCATCCCTCTCCTATTCCTCTTTAGATGTGCTATTTGGTTTCCTGCTCACATCCTGGCCATCCGAGAAGTGCATAAGAGGTGTACCAAACTACATATATATTCTTGTAGCCCATGTCCTTTCAACACTGAAGACATGTACTTCTAGTTTACACTAGAAGATGCCTTTTCTAGGTCTATTGACATTACCTGTTATGTTTGGGAACTCTTCCATGGCCCTGTCTAACATGTGAACAAGGCTTCTGATGTTGGGAGCTGCATTTTGGCCAAGCACAAATACACTCGCATGACCTCCTCTTGTCCATATTTCATTTCATCCCCTTTTTTTTATGTTGCGTAGGTGGGTTGCCTTTGAGTACTCCTCTGTAATCTATGACCTCTTTGTCTCCCTCCTTCTGTTGTCCTAAGTGAGTCCCTAAATGATCTCCTTCTTTGATCCTTTTGCATCTGTTACTCACATTCACACCGTCTTCTCCTTAGCCCCTGAAATCCTGGACCTAGCAGGCCTCCAGCTGCTGTATTGATCTCCCCCGCTCCTTTGAGTGACATCCAATTGATTACTAGGTGTCATTACTTCAACCCAAGTCAACCTCCAAGCCTTCACTGGCAGGACATAACTAAGTGCTCAGTTAGGTGACAATTACATTTTGACACAATTCAGGTACTTCTTGCCCTGGTGTGTTCCAGTTATAGGTTGCCAAATTAAAGTGTACCTCTCTGTGGTGACTTTGCAGCTTGATCCTGTCCAGTATTCAGCCTCCACCATACTCCTGTTAGGATACCCCTCGTGCCTACAGCGCAAAGTGCTGGATTGAGACTGCAGAACAAGCACTGCTGGCAATGTCCTGTATCCATCTCTCAACATGTGAAGAGACTACAACTGAAAAACTTAAGTTAACGTATGAAATACATCAGTGCATAGTGACTAACATGTATGTATGTATGAGAACCATCTCTAACCCTGTACTACAATTCCTTATAAAAAATCGTTAGTAGACCAACCAACAAACACTGCTCTGCTAAACACTCAGTCCCTTACAAAGCACAGAAATATTTACGCTGCTTCAGGAGAGGGAGCCTGACCTCCTCGCATTATCGCAGACATGGTTAGAGGATATTTCAGGGCCTGATATAGAGGCTTCCCTTCCTCCTTAGTACAATGCCTTGACTTATAATCGGCAGGGAAATAAAAGAAGTGGTGGAGTAGCAATACTTAGCCGCAGGATATTCGCCACTGAGAAAATAGTAGAGGAGAGTCTGGATGGGGCAGAGGTCCTGGGGATTAAGCTGGGACTTACATCCTCATGTCTGATTGTGGTAGTGGTATACCGTCCTCCCCGGTTAACCCCGTTGTTCAATGACCTGTTCCACGAAGTTATAAGTAATCTGTGTTCAAGATATAAACAGATCTTGGTTCTTTGGGATTTTAACTACCATTGGGATCGGATACCAATAGATTGCACGTCTAGCAGGTTTGATGAAGCTTTGACCATGCTGGGGTGGCACCAAATCGTGGAGTTCCCCACACATGAGAAGGGCCATACCTTGGACCTTATTTGGACCACGTCATCAGCTAAACTAAATACTGATTGCAGACCATGTAGCTGGTCTGATCACTTTTTGGTCAGCATCTCACTCCCTGTAGAGAGTCGCCCCAAACATTTATCCGCAGTGTGGAGGGTGGTATGGAATTATCATAAGTTAGAAGAAGCCAAGCTGAGGGAAGTATTGAATGAGACAATACATCTTGGATCTCAGTCCGGGGGCCCGGATTTGAAGTATGAAGAACTCTTACATCGATTGAGGCTAGCCATTTACAAGGTAGCCCCTGCCCGCAGGAAAAGAATAACGAATAGCATGAAGGGGGCCCCATGGTACACGCAAGAACTTAGAGAGGAAAAACAAGCTCTCCGTCAATGTGAGCGACTATGGCGGGAATTTTCCAATCCAGAGTCGAAAGAGGCATACAAAAAAAATTGGCCCTCTATAGAGCTTCAAGTATCAGAACCAAATCAGCGCATTATGAGGCAAGGATCAGCGAGGCGACAGACACTCAGAAAGAGACTTTTAATGTACTCAGGGAGCTGAGTCGTCTGGAAGAGCCAACGACGGTCACCAGTCAAGCTGACTGTGACAAGATACAGGATTTCTTTTTAACTAAGGTTGAAGACATTATCATAGATATAGGTAACAAGTGCATCGCCCCCTGCCCCCTGTTGTGGGGGACCCGCCTGACTTTCAGGGCACTGCTCTCTCTGTGTTCCCTGTGCTTGAACCACATGATTTAGCCCACATTATGGCCAAAGTAAAATCGGGGTCACCTGAGGACCCTTGTCCGCCGAAGTTGTTCAAAACAATCATCCCAGTGATAGAGGCTGAGGTGTTGTCCCTACTAAATCTTTCTTTGGCGACAGGAGAGGTACCACAGAAATTTAAGGAAGCCTTTGTGATCCCGTTGCTGAAAAAGGCAGGGGCGGACACCAGGATTCTTAAAAACTTCCGACCCATTTCCAGACTCAACTGTCTAAAGTTCTCAAACAACACGTACTCAGAGTCCTCTCGTCCTTCGTTGAACAACATCAGCTGCTACACACTCGGGAAGCCGGGTTCATGGCTCACAACAGCACTGAGTTAGTGATGCTTTCAGTGCTGGACGACCTGACGGCTTGCAGCTGATAAAAAGACCCCCTCAGCTCTAATATTATTAGATCTCTCAGCCGCATTTCACATGTTGTTAGCCCGTGTCCGGCAGCTGGGAGTCACTGGGAAGGTCCTCCAATGGATTACTTCTTTCCTGGAGGATCGGTCTCAAACAATCCAACTAGGAGATTGCACGTCTAGGCAGGGCGACCTACGAGGGGCGGTCTCACAGAGCTCCACGCTGCTTTTTAATATTTACCTTCAGCCTTTGATAGATGCACTGGCAAAAACAGATTGCCAGGTGTTTAACTGCGCTGATGACACCAAGTTAATTGTGCGAATTGACAACTCCCCGACTCACAGCGTAATGTCCAGAATATTCTCCGGTTCACTATGAAATGGAGGACCTCTAATTCATTGAAGGTAATTCCAGATAAAACAGAAGTGCTCGCTCTTACCTCAGGGGTCTCACCCTGGTCCAGCCTTTTTTGAGTTCAAGAGCTAGGAACCACCCCGATACCAGTACCAGCAGTGAAGAACCTGGGTATTAAGTTGGACACTGGACTGACGCTAAATAGCCTGGTATCTGCTGTTGTGAGGAGCTGTATTGGCTTGATTTGGCAACTTCGGAAACTGGTGGCCCTGCTGTCTTTCTCCACCATGCAGACGGTTGTGAAGACATTCATCTTGTCACGCTTAGACTATGGCAATGCAGTCTACACTGGTCTTCCCGAAAAACTCCTGGGGAAGCTCCAAGTGGTTATGAACGTTGCGGCAAGGTTGATTTATAAATTGCCAAGAAGAGCCCATGTCACCCCTCTGCTACAACAGTTACACTGGCTTCCCATTAAGCAAAGGTTTAAATTTAAGGGGTTGTGCATTGCACACAAGTCTCAGTATGGAGAGGCACCCAAATACATCAAAGACCGCCTGGGGCCTCAAGCGCCTGGACGCTGTCCCCGGTCGTCAGAGTCTAGCTTGTTAGTCTGCCCACGTTTCAATAGAACAACTCTAGGGGGCCGGACATTTTCAGTTACTATCCCCCAGATCTGGAACAAGCGACCGGATGGTATGCGTAAGGAAGCCAGGTTACTACCGTTCCGGAGGAGACTTAAGACCCTTCTGTTCACAGAGGCGTTTGCTCCGCTGTGTGTTGAGTATAGCTGTGCGAAAGGATTCTGAATCTTCTGATTTATGTTACAGCGCTTAGAGACCTTCTGGTGATTGGCGCTCTATAAATACAATTTAACATAACATAACAAATGTAAGGGGTTTGAATAGCACTTTTTTCCTGATATCACTGGCCCAGTCGCAGTGAGAAGCCGCAAGGACCTTTCACAAAGTATTAGGTAAAGAAACAATGAAGGGATGGGAGGGGCAAGGGAGCTGCAATGGAGGAGCAGGAGGGAGAGGGGGCTGTACTAAGTGTGTGGGAACATAGTGGGGGTGAGAGAGAGAAAATAGTTCCATGAAATTAACAGTGGGAAGGTTCAATTCAGACAGTCAAAAACATGGGTAAAGAAGAAATGATCCGAGGGTAGGATGGAAAAAATAAAACTGTCCAATAAACAGCACGTAACAGAGGGAGACAAAAAAAGCTATCCAATCATCAGCAAGGGGCTGGTCCAAAGCCACCTCTATGTGGTTTTGAATGCATTGCTGCTTCAGACAGTCAGCTTATGTTCATTTAAGTTGTCTATAGCAAAACTTCTAAACCTGTACTACAATTCCTTATAAGAAATCTGTAGTAGACCGACCAACTAAGGAGGTGGTTTGAATTGCACTCTCTTGCCGACATAAATGGCACAGTAGCAGTATGAAGCTGCAAGGAATTTGCACAATGTAATAGGTTAAAAAACACAATGAAGTGAAGGGAGGGACAAGGGAACAGAAACAGGTGAGCAAGGGAGGGGGGGTGCTTCTAAGTGTGTGGGGACATAGTGGTGGCAGAAGGTAGAGAAAGAGTGGAAATATTTTCATGACATTAGCAGTGGCAGGATTCAACCCAGTTAATCAAAAACATGGGTAAAGAAGAAATGTTCCAAGGGTGGGACAAATGAAAGAATAAGATGGAGAACTATTCAATAAACAGCACGTTTATGGAACAGACAGAAAAGCTTTCCAGTCATCAGCAAGGGACTGACCCAAAGCTCACTATAAGTGGTATTGTATGCAATGCTGCCTAAGTCAGACAGCTTATGCTATTTATTTAAGTTGTCTATAGCAAGACCCCAAAAAGCACTGACAGAACCAACAGAGTTCAGCAATTTTGATCTCCACCTCAGAGCTCTGATAATTCCGAGCCTCTACTTATCAATCAATCAAACAATCAATCAATTAGTATTTGTATATGTAAATAATCACCCGTGATGGTATACAACGCTGGGTAGCAGGGCTCAGACGAAAAAGCCAGGTCTTAAATCTCTTCCTGAATTCCTCCAGTAAGGGTGATGTCCAGATATGGAGGGGAAGCCTGTTCCAGGTCCTGACAGTGAAGTAGGAGAAGGAACGGATTCCGTTGGGGGTTTGGAGGATGTGCAGGGTCTGTGCGAGTATGAGGGTGGAGTAGCGAAGGTCTCTGGATGGTTGTTGGATGTTCAGGTGGTGGTTGATGTATACTGGTCCTCGGTCATGGAGGTCTTTGTAGGGTGGTGTCAATAGCTTGAATTGGCATATTTTCTGGCCAGTGGGGGTTTCTAAGGTCTGGGGTGATGCAGGTCTGTTTGGCCAGGTTGAGGATGAGACTGGCCGCTGAGTTCTGTATCATCTGTAGTCTTTTCATGTGTTCGGTGGTGGTTCCTTTGTACAGTGCATGACATAGTCCAGCCGGCTGGTGACTAGGGCTTGAGTGGCGATTGGGAGCTATTTGAAGAGTCTTCGGAGCATGCAAAACATGTGGAAGCAGGCAGAGGAGAGTGTGTTGATCTGTCACTTTGTGGTGAGCTTGTTGTCCAGGATGATGTCGAGGTTGTGGTTGTGGTCCGTCGGTGTAGGAGTGGATCCGAGTTCGGTAGGCCATCAGATGTCATTCCAAGGCGAGACATTGTTTCCAAAGATCAGCACTTCGGTCTTGTCAGTGTTGAGCTTCAGACAGTTGGTCTTCATCCAGTCGGCCATGATATGCATCCAGTTGTGGAAGTTGATCTTCTTGGTGGTGGGGTCTGCTGAGAGTGAGAGGATGAGGTAGGTGTTATCGGCGTGGGATATGATGTTGAGGTTGTGAATTCTGACGATGTTGGATAGAGGTGTCATGTAGGTGTTGAAGAGGGTTTGGCTGAGGGACGAACCTTGCAGGACACCACAGATGGTGGTCCTGGGTCCTGAGGCAAAGGGAAGTAGGCGGATGCTCTCGGTTCAATCCATGACTAACAATGCGATCCATCTGAGGGCATCTTCCTGATTCCCAATGTGGTGAAGTCTCTTGATGAGTGTGTGGTGGGATACGGTGTTGAACGCTGCAGAGAGCTTGAGGAGGATCAGGGCTGCCGATTCTCTTCTGTCAAGGAGGGTGCAGATGTCGTCCATGTTTGCGATTAGGGCGGTTTCAGTGCTGTGGTTGGTGTGGAAAATGGATTGGGAGGTGTCAAGCAGGTTGTTTCTCTCTAGGTATTCAGTAGGCTGCTAGCTGCTGGCTTTCTCGAGGAGTTTGGGGGGGAGGAGCAGTAAGATGGAGCAGTAGTTCTGGAGTTTGCTGAGGTTGGCGGAAGGTTTTTTGAGGAGAGGTCCGAATTCTGCATGTTTTCATGCATCGGGAAAGGTGGCTGTGGTGATGGATGCGTTAGGGTTTGGTTGCAAGTTGGTGGTTTATATCCTTGCCTTCGAGATTGAAAAGGTGGTAGGGGCAGGGGTCAGTGGGTGCTCCTGAATGGATGGAGATGATGATATATGTCATGTTCTGTGAGGTAAGCTGTTTCCAAGCGGTGAGTGGCTGATTGGGAAAGGCTTCAGTTGGAGCAAGGAGGATATTGAGGTCAGTGGGTTAAGGCTCAAAGTTCTCGTAGACGGTGGATATCTTGCTGTGGAAGTGGTCTGCTAGGGCGTGACAGAGTTCCTGTGAAGGAGGGATCATGCACTTGGTGGCCGTAGGGTAGGAGAACTCTCTGGTGATGCTGAAGAGTTCCTTGGTGTGGTTGCGGTTTGCCAGGTCATCTTTTTTGTGTCTGAGTTGCTGGTGGTATTTGTTGAGGGCTGACTTTAAAGGGGCTCGGTCTGTGGTGTCTCCGCTGGTGCACCATCTTCTTTCCAGTTGATTGCAGCTGTGTTTCATTGTCCTAAATTCTGGTGTGACAAGCTGGCTTGTTTGGTAGCTCTGCAGTTCTTGACTTTCTTGATGGGGACGACTCGGTCGGCGGTGTTGGTGATCCAGGTGGTGTAGTTCTGGACTTCTTGTTACAGGTTGATTGCGGGGTCAGGCTGTAAGGTGTTGAGGGCGTCCATCCATTGTGTCTGTGTCACTTTGTTCCATCTGTGGAAGGGGGCTTTGGGGGGGATAGTGGCAGGGCATAGTTATCCTGTGATGGTGAAGTGGACGATGGAGTGGTCAGTCTGAGTGAGTTGTGTGGCATGCCTGTATTTGACTCTATCACTGGCCATGAAGATCGGGTCCAGTAAGCCCTGATTGGTTTGTGGGGTCAGAAACCAGTTTGGTCAGGCCAATGTTGCCAATGTTGCCCATGTGTTCGAGGAGGTTGGTGAAATTGTGCCTGTGGGGCTGTTCAGGTGGAAGTTGAGGTCTCCAATGACGATATAGTGCCTGGACTTGATGGCTAGTGGGGCAATGAAGTAGTTGATGGAGTCGCAGAAACTGGTGCGTGGTTTTGGGGTCTGTAGGCGAGGTGCCTCTAATGGTCATTCTGTCGTCAGTGTGGAGTTGGAAATAGAGGTGTTTCATGGTCAGAGTGGTGTCATCCTCGGTGCTGGTGCAGCTAATTCATTCTTTGTGAATGATGCCTCGCCTCCTCCATGTTTGTTAGTCTTGGTGTGTCATCTTGTAGCCATTGGGCGTTGCAGTGGCGATGTTGGGGGCGAGAAGGGGTTTAACCAGGTTTCTGTGATGAAAATCATGTCAAGTGTGAGGGTGGAGATGGTGTCCCAGACTTCGGTGGCGTGTTTGCGGGAAGATCGGGCATTGAGTAGGAAGCATTGGAGTGGTTACATGACACCAAATGCCACTGTCTACATGTAGAATCTCTCTGCATCGAGCTAGACATCATCTATGCCTTTTAGAGCATGTCCTTATTTCTGTAACTGGCAAAATATTGTCCAATGTCCAGCATTATACTGAACTCAGGGATGTGAAGTGGCCATGAGCAACATATGGATGCTATACAAAACACTCAAACAAATTCACACCGAAGTAAACAAATACATTTCTAAGTGTCACATGAAATGCCGCTAATCTCATTGGTCATCGGATAGGGTCCTTTCAGATCAGTCAGTTCTTTGTAATCACAGTATTTTTAAGGAAAACAGACTTGTGTTAATGGACATTAACATGCACAGGCTGAAAGAATTCTCCAAAGGTTTATATAATCTAATCATGGTCTGATAAAAAGAATACTGATTAAAGAAACTAATCTTTACTGCAAGTTCACTCTGCTTGGTCTACCTTTGAGAATTCACCATCATAAAAGCCTGTCCATTTATTGAACACAACAAATGACTCATGACTCGTGAAGCATTGAATATGCGTTACAAAACATCAAAACAAAGAATGATTCAATATATTATCCTCTTATCAATCAATTAGCAGTCTCAGCATATAAAAGTCAGTATTAAATCCCCCACTTACTAATAGTTATTTATTGCCTATTGATCACAAGCAGAAACATTTAGGTGGCAAAATGCATTGCTGTTTTTCTTCATATGAGGTACTCTGGTGTTGCATGGTATGCATGGTCCGGTGAGTTTTCTGCCACAAATCCGCGGATTCATTATCTGCCTCACTCACAGTGGGAGAGGAGCTGATACATGACATGTCCGCCATCGGAAATGTGTCAGTCCATGTGCCATATGACGCCAGCTGCTGAGTGTCGGAAGCCCCACCCTATTTAGGAGCCAAAATGTAAAAACCATCATACTTCCATTTTTGTTTCAAGAGCAATTTCGTTTCAAGGCACTAGATGCTTTCTATGAATGCATACTCAAACTGCAAATTGTTTAATTTAAAGAAGGCTGATTTTCATCATTGTATGTATTTATGTATGAAGGAATGAATGAGTGTATACAGCTCTCTGGTTCCTATATGGGTGTCCTGCCACTAAAGTACAAGAGCCAACAGGAAGAGAAAGAGGAACTTTAAAGTTTGAAAATATATGTTTTCAGATATTTCCTGCATTGTACATGGGGGATTGTTTGTCGAAGATGCAAGGGTAGGGCTTTCCATGCCACTGGACTGAAAGAGGAAAAGAGCCAGCCTCCGTCTCTACTTCTTCTGACAGGCAGGATTTCAGCTGGGCATCTGATGATCTTAAAAGGCATGCGGGAGTGAGTTTTTGAGGGCCTGTGAGCTGGGGTTACGTGAGTGAAAAGCCTCATGGAAGATACAGAAAGATTTAAGGAGACACGCACTGATTTTCAATTGGAAGCCAGTGGATTTCTTTAATGTGATGAGAAATGGGCTAAAACATTTTGATGTCTGACAAGAAAGGCGGTAGGATCTTGGTTCCGATGGAGACGGTGGATGTACTTTTAGGGAGATCCAAGTAGAGCGGCAGTAGTGTAACCTGCTAAAAATAGTGGCCAGTGTGATTGTTTACTTTTGGTCTAAAGGAAGGAGGATGAGAATTTTTTTAGGCACTTTGAAAAGCAACAAAAAAAAGTGGGCGTAGCTTTAGATATATGTTCTTGGAAATTGAGTTTTACATCAATAAGCATTCCCAGATATTTCAATGACTGTGATGGTGTAGGAGCCAAGGCAAGTTCAAAGGGCCAATACATAGAGTCATGGTTTGCCAAAACCCAAAAATGCTGTTCTGGATTAATTTAAAAATTGGTGTCATTCGACATCCGTATTTCAATCAAGTTCAGACATTCCTTAAATAAAGATTAAGTGAGGAACATGTCACTTTCCAATGTAATAATAATATTGTATGGTCAGTAGAGCTAAAGGACTGAATAAGTACCACAAAGGGTGTAAAATCGATCTTCAACAGGGTTAGCTGAATGCAGAGCCTTGTGGACCACCAAATCTGATGCCTTTGAAGTCAGACTGAACATTGGAAAGCCGGACTGGCTGAGAGCAGTCAGTCAAGAAGAATTTAAACAAATTGAGGGAGGGTTTCAACTGCACCCCTGCTGCTAAAAGACATGGAGCCTGGTTTATTATGGTTGTTCCAGTTTTATATCTTTGAGTCTCCATCACAGTTTTAGTTTTCATATTAATGTTTACAGTTCTTATACTCAATTTAATGTCCCTCACCCAATCAACTCCATGTCCGATGTAAATACCCTTCTACCCACTTCAACAATTTTTGGGAAAGTTACATGTGAATCCCCGTAACAACTATAAAAGCCAAGTGAAAGCCAAAGCCTTCAGCACCCTGATAGTCTAAAGACCTTACTGACAATAAACTATCAATCTGCAGAGAGGGAAGAAAAATAGAACTGCTGAGGATCCATTGATACTGAAGTCCCTCTGTTGAACATAAAGGCAGCTCATCACAACAGCCAAAGAAAAGTGCAGTACTGACACCTTCAATGAAGCCACTGACATTAGAGAAAGAAAACACTGTTAAAGGCAATCAATCACTCTAGCAACTCCCTCTGCACCCACCTGTTCCTTACTCCACAGAAAAGTGCAATGACAACCTCTTATTCAGTGTAAAAACACAAAACATCCACCGGCACATCAACAACACTAAGACAGCTTCATCTCTTACACCCAGCCCTCTCCGTAGAATTCTGCAAATGTCAGTCTCCAAAGTTCTATCTCTTTCAGATCTCTCTGACATTCTCAACTCCCTGAAAGTCATCGCTTATCAAGACGATGTCTTAGCATCATCCTTCATGGAAGCTCTCTCTGGAGACGCTTTCTTACCACTACTTACTCTTGTCACTTATTCAAGGTGTCTTCCCAGAACCTCTCAAGATAGACCAGATCCTTCAGCTCCTAAACAAATCTCCACTAGGCCCTGTTGATCTTGCCACACATCTACAGTACCACTACCAGTCTGACTTCAGATCACACCGAGCACAGAAACTGCTACCGTACACATGGTAGACAACGTCCTCATGCCCGCAGGTGAATATGACCCTCGCTCTTGATGTTTCTGGACCTCTCAGCTGCATTCAACACAGTTGATAATCCCACCCTCATGTAAATCCTAGGGTCCTGAAAAGGTGTTACTGGCAATGTCCTTCACAGGTTCTCCACCTACCTTTCCAACCAACATCAGTTTGTTAAAATGGGCACCTATGGATCATAAAACATTCCCTTCACATGTAAAGCCCACAAGTGTTCCATACTGTCTCCTGTCATCTCTAAACTTTACATGAAGAAGCAGATGCTCTATTCACAGTTAACAGTGTCAAGTATCACCAACATGCAGATGATACTCAACTGTACTTGAAAGTTTCCTCTGGTTCAGACATCCAATGCTTCAAACATTGCTTGTACATGATCCAGATCTGGATGCCCAGTGCCTAACTGAAGCTGACCCCCACCAAGAGAGGATTCCTATTGTTGTCCAAGAACAACAAACCTGTCTTAGTTACATGAATGATGATGGCTTTGAAGCCCAGCTTACACCAAAAGCCAAGTAACTCGGATTCATCCTGGACACCAACCTCACGCTCAAGGAACACATTACCAAAAATAACAAAAAATAGAGCTGGCCTGATACCAGCTCTCTCTTCTAGAGAAAGTCAAACTATTTCTCATAGAAAGCGACTTTAGAACTGCTGGACTGAACACTGGCACACTTTAGGGGCATCCTAAACACTGTAGCATGTTTCATCCAGGGCGTGAAGAAATATGATTACATCAACACCATCCTGATGGAACTCCATTGGCTCCTGTTTGCCAGCCCACATCATCTTCACAACTAGCTGTTGAATTTTCAAAGCTGTTATGATCTTCACCCCATTATCTTGCACATCCAGGACACCATCAGACTGTGGGCTAAGAGGCAAACAAACAAGAAGACAGCAGGCCTTTTCCATCTCTGTATCCCAGATCTATAACAACATCCACATATCCATCAGGACTGCTTTAATGCTGCACCAATTTGGGAAAGAGGTGAAAACTCACCCCTTTAAAGAACACTACAGCACAATGCATTAACCGTCCACTCATTTCACTTGTTGACTTCATGGTTGTTTTTGTCCATGTACAGAGCTCCATGGCTTCGCTGGGTTTGAGTTATAGAAATTCCATATACAAACATATATAAAGGCATCTATAGTATCATAGAACTACGAGAGAACAAATACATGGTAAAAAGTACACATAAATAATGATGACAATGAGGATAAAATGTTTGCTGATACCTAGGTATGCAATTATAAAAATGAATTAGCGAAATAAAATCCATATCCCATTGGAAAAACCTCTAAAGACTTTGGTATTTCTGCCTAAACCAAATGTGCCTTTCTGCCAGTGTCCACGGTCACTGTGAATGAATGTCTTGGGGTGTTTTGTGTGTTTCTTCCAGACAGGGAATAGAAAGGACCTTGAGGTGTGGGAAAGGGGGTTCCTCTCCTCAGCAGGATGGCCTGGGGGTTTGTACTCAGCCCTCCCTGAACTTAATGAAGTATCCTGAGAGCTGTGCTCACCTCCTTCCTGACCTCTGTAGCTCCCTGCCCTGTCACTGGCAAACACAGCTCACACCTGGACCTGTCTATCCTTGTCCCCATAGACCCATTGGAAATAACCCCAAGGAAAGGGAGGTTTGGACAGAAGGGGAATCCTCCACAAACAGGCTGGCACTGGGTAGAACAGTGGCACCCTCAGAACATCTCATCAGAACACTGCTGGGCCTAAGAATATTAAGAAAAAATGACTGCCCTGCTGTATCAAGCAGAGAGACTGGATGTGCTTGCTTTGAACCCCGGATCCCAGAAGTGACTCAAACGGTCAGTTGTTAACTTGTTGTGCTCTATTTTTTTTTATTGGTTTGAGATTTTCTTTTGTTGTGTTTTCAATTTATTACTGTTTCAGTGCTGCATAAATATTTTACACATTGCCTGTAGGTTAAGCCTGATTGCTTTTTTGCCACGCTACCGGGAGGCTTAATCATAGGTTTATTTGGCAATTTTTCTGGCTCACCCTGAATAGGATTGTGTTTAATACTTGACTGAGGCTCTCACCCCTCTCAACTAATAACCCAATTTCTTACAAAGATTTATCTCAGCTTCACTAGCTGTTCTGACTTTCCCTTGCCATCATACTAATAAGTAAATACGAATACTACACTTATGAATTACTTGTTTATTTGTATCATTCATGATGATGATGATGCACAGGTTTCTAATTTTTTTTTTTTTTTAATGCTAAGAAACTGTTAAAGATTCAGGCAAACAACAGACCCCAACCCCTAAACCTGCAATGCTACATATATGTCTATATTGCAAAAAGTCATGCCTACTGAAATTGTCATAGGTAGAATAATGTAAACATTTGACCACTTGACCACTTTTAAATATTTCAGAAGGTTGCCAGGAATGTGCACTTATTTTGCCTTTCACTTCAAATTAAGCTATCCCTATGGACTTCAACACAAATTCAAGACTAAACAATGTAAAAAGTCAACATTTGTCTGAAAGGCTTATTTCTATCTTAAGCCATCACAGAAGACCCAGAAACTCAAGTGGTCCAGGTACGCCCGCAGAACGTCAAAAGATAAGCACATCGAAGCTTAATAACTTGATAAACTGTTCAGGAAGACTTAGGAAACCATATTTTTTATAACAGTGGGGGCACTCATAGGGGGTGATATGTTGCAGCTGCTGGCAGTCCTAAGCACTCTTTGCTCCTTTTGGTGCACCACTATGAACAATTAGCAAATTCTGGAACTAGTCCCTGTGTATTTTATGGGGCACATTTTAGTGGCTTTCCATTGATAAGACTGCAGTTGTCATAAAACTTTCCCTTTTCCTTTTTTGCATTTTTTTCAACATTGTTTGATGTGCCTGCCAGCTGGTGGGGACCTCACCTTCCTGGACAAACACACCAGCAGTATTATTGGACCACAACACAGAAGTTTAGCTTCTCCACCAGCCAGGACTCAAGTGGAGTACAGTGAGAGAAAGTTCCAGCTCAGCTTGCCAGTGTGGGGTGCAGGGTACGCAGAACAGACTGGGGATCAAGACACCTTAGTGCTATCACTAACCTGGGGCCTCCCTATCACAGAGCCACTGCACAAGGGCCCAATAGTTGCTGCTGTGGTTTACTCCATGTATTTAGGTGAATTTTAATGATTGTGTGGTCTTGCATTAAGGTCTCCTGCGAGATGTACATCCTAACAGGCTTCCCAGAGGTAAAAAAAAAAGATCGTGCTTGGAAAATGTATTGCTTCTGTGAGTGCCTCTGGCCGCAGGGTACCCATGGTAAGGTACCAAATTGCTGCATACAAGCAGATTGATATTTCTCAAATTTCTCAGATTGCTTCAGTTTTGTTGTTCATTGGACCTGAAATCTGGACCTTGGAGATTAGATGTGGCTTGGCCAGGATAGGCCTGTGGTTGTCCTAGTTTTCACGTTAATTGTTGTTGTCTTTGTCTCGGAAATGATATTGACAGACTATTGGGCTCACTTAGTCCCACGTACCGCGGAGACCCTCCCCTTGTCATCAGGTAACAATCGCTAAGGAGCGGGCTAAGGGTATTTTGGGACAAAGTCATACTTTTTTCTCTTACATGTTTTTTCTCTCTTTTTCTTCATTGTATTTATTAATTGGTGCATTATGGATGTCGTGGCGCTGGTAAATTGTTGCAACTGCATTTTTGTTTTCAGCATCATGTTAATGACTCAATGTGCTTATGAAGGAGTTGCCAATTCTTATAATCTTTATTCCATATCTAAATAAGAGTCTGCTATTTTTCTGCTGAATTCACATGCTTTGCACTAACAATTGCACTTTCTTTCAGGTTGTGACACTTCATATGCATTTTTTGTTTGTGTTTGTGAAATGTCTATTCTGATGCATCTGTATATAGCACTGAGCTTGTAGAAGTAGTTGTAACCAGTAGTCCCTGTGTATTTATTGCCCCACGATCAGAGAAGAACTTAACATTACTTAATCCAGAGAATCTAGAGTGTATCAGTCCCTTAAAAAAGGTCCCAGCTTAACATGGAGTCGCCGCTAAAGCACATGCAAACAATGCCCCCCACACAGGTTTAAAAACTTGGCATGTATTGCATAAAATGTCATGCACACACTAACCCCTGGCCAGAGGGGGGAACCTTTGACACTAACATAATCGAACACACAAGAACACACATTCGGATCAAATGCATAGAGCAAAAGAAGAAAGGCACTGCTAGAACTATTTGGCATCTTCAAGGAGGCCCAGACCGGCAATCCCATGGCAAAACCAGCAAGTAAGGCGTGTGCGCCTGCTCCACCTTATGTAGGAATTGAGGCTCGCCCCAATGCCTGCCATCACCAAACTAGCTTATAACAATCCAACGGTTCGAATGAGCTAGAGTGCTCCCTACCGAACAATGAACTACAAAATCTAAACCCAGGCAATCCCAGCGACAACCCAGTCCAATTCCAGCGCTACCCAAAACTCGATGCCCCAGTCTGTTGCGTTCAACCTACTGAACCCCAGCGGACATCCCAAGTGGAACTTACCCTACATGCAGGATCGCCTAAGAAGATAGAACCGCTATGTTAGAGAGAAATCAGCGGTGCTACCCCAAGCCAAAATGTGCCTGCTACTGCAGAATGGCATGTCAGGGGCCATCTATGTACGAGGGGCCCAGATGTCTAAAGATCGGCTCAGAATCAAACTGCCGACATTGTTGGATGGGGCAGGGAAATGGTTCTCATGTTTTGAGAAGGACACTTTGGTAATAAACCTAGTGATAGGTGATGTCAACGTCTACCAAGCAAACGCATCAGAGCAGACTAAGAGGCTGTTTGACTGAGCCCTCATCCCTGCAGTCACGGTGACCAACACCGAGCATGACGGGCCACATTCAATTTGTGCTGGCAACCAATATGGATGGTCCTGAGAGAACTACTCCC